>NC_089532.1:28370528-29716852 GCF_963924715.1 Thunnus thynnus | reverse complement strand
ATCATAAGATCAGTTTTAATCACAAGAGAAAGTGAAAATTGTTTTAGTTACCCACTGTTTTTGCGCTGGGCTTCTTTTTCTTTTTACTGGTTTTTTGACCTTATAAGCAAATAAAAGTTGTGTTCCATTTACATGCAAAAAGTGAGATAACAGAAGGTAAGAAAAAGAGATCAAACAAATGAAAGATCATTGCCCATAATGTTGGAATCACCAAGTCATTTTGGCAAGTTTGGACTTAGAAATACCCTACCTTTACTGTGTCTTAAAGTCCATATTATTTTTATCTATATCTATTTTGTATGGATGAGTACAGCAAAAGTGATAGAATTTTTAATAAATTATACCTCTGTTATATATATATTTAAATATTATATATTAAATTGTATTTACATTGTAAAGACATCCAGCACTTCCTCATTCCAAAACAGGATTTATACAAATGGGCTGAACACTTCTCCATTTTCATCGCTGTATAAGACTTAGGTAGCTTTTTTAACAAATCACTAGCAGTGGTGGTGCCACAGAGGCTGGCTGTCGCCACCCTAGTGGACATAGTAAAGCCAGTAGACCAAGTTGAAGAATGTGAATGTGATTGGGAAGACAACACGGGACCACTTGTCTATGGCATTGACATCCGTGAGGTCAGGGATCTTGACTTTGAGCTGCGAGGCCCTCCTCCTCAAGCGACTCTTCTTGTGGCCCATTGGCCGGTCGATGGCTGGTCGTCCGTAGAGGTCTCGGCTGGTCATGGGCTTGCGGTACTGTATGCTGGCACTGTCGTAAGAAAACATTGTAGCCCGAGGGTCGTTGAGAGCACCCATCATGTCTGCTCCACCCATCTCACTGGTTAAGTTGGTTAGGAGGATGTTGCCATGAGCATCAACCTGAGGAAAGAGGCTATCAGATTATATTGACTTCACTTTGTCACCAAACCCAAAAAAACAGCCAGTCAATGACTACTTTCCTGACAACAAGATAGCATTCTATTTTGGTGAAATGTCTGGAATTTGAACAGTTTAGGAAGCTGACTGAAAGAACATATTAAGAAACCTTTTTTTGGACAATTTTGACGGACACATAAATGGCTAGACTTACTAAGAAAATGGTGTTGTGGTTTTCAATTAGTTTGATTACTTAGCTCAGAAAAGAAATGATCTTGTCTATAAAACATTTACTTTGACCAGGGTTCTACTCCAGCTGACAAAAACTGTTATATTACTCAAATATGAAATTACATTACAATCTTTAGCATCTTTAGCATGTATCTAATTATTATCAGGAGGCAATATACACAGGAACGAAAGGAGATGAAGTGATATAATAAGAATCAAAGATACACTAATTGTACTGTAGGAAGGTTGTATATTTTCTATAAAATATACAACCTTCCTTGTGGCAAACATTGTTTCCAGCATTGGAAATCCCACACCTCGCAGCGTCAGTAAAGAAGTACATGTAGTAAAATGTGGCATCAGTATGCTTCAGATCTTGTGCTTGTTGAATTGTCTAACAGCATCTGAAACATGCATCTGAATTTGGGGTTTAAATATATATATATATATATATATGTGTGTGTGTGTGTGTGTATATATATATATACATATGTTTTTTTATTTTTATATCTTGGTTTGGACAGTTGCTTATGGAGCAGAACAGGAGGCCTTATGTGTACAGCAATTTTGGGGGCGTAAATTATGCTATTGATTATGCTATTGATTAGCTTGGTGTGTCTAGTATGAGTGTATGAGTAGTATGAGAACCCCTTCATGAAGCCCCTTTCCCACCTGCACTTTGTTGCTCTCCAGTCTACTCTTATTCTCATTGTTGGACTTTGCAGCCTTTTCTGCCACCTTCTTCTGCAGGTGAGGACCTCGACCAAAGAAGATGTAGTTGACAAAGGCATACTCCAGTAAAGCCAGGAAGACAAAGACAAAGCAACCCATCAGGTAAATGTCAATGGCCTTGACATACGGAATCTTGGGCAGAGTCTCCCTGAGGTGGGTATTGATGGTGGTCATAGTCAGCACCGTAGTTATACCTGCAGACAGAGAGGAGGGAGGATGGGGCAGTCAACAACCATCATACTGTATACACTATCTGTGGGTGATAAAAGGAACAGTGATCATTTCCTCCATGGTTACTTATACAGGTGCTAACATATTTGATTTTTTAAGAGTCTCTTTCCAGGCTGTAGAAGCCTGTAGCTTTGTGCTTTCAAAACACTCCCAATCACCATGACAGTCTTTAGATGGATGCGATAGAAATATGTTGATGAGTCACATGGTCCACCACTATGGTCCATACTGAAATATCTTGACAAATATTGCATAAAATGCCATGAAATGTGATACTCATATTGATGTTCCCCACCGGATGAATTGGAATAACTTTAGTGATCCCTTCACTTTTCATCCAGCACCATCAGGTCAAAATTTCAGTTTGTCCAATACTTTGGTTTATGACCAAATACCTGCAACACTAGTCAAAGTCCCATCAGCCTCAGCTGTACTTTGTGTTTAGCGCTAATAAGCAAATGTTAGCATTCTAACATGCTGAGTTGGTGACCATGATTAACACAAGCGGCAACCTCTTTGGCTGTAAAATTAAGCCAATGCAAAAAAGTGCCAAAAACTGCAGTTCCTCAGACGGCCACTTGAGGTTGGCTCCAACAACCAGTCAATCCCCATAGACCCCCATGTTAAAATGCCCAAGTTTACAGTAAAAATAAACATGTTTACAGCCTGGTACAAAAAATGTTTTTTATGTAACTCACCAATTTATATTTCATTAAGACTTAAAGTTATGCATAATTAAGGGCGTGATCACTTTGAATTACAGGTGGGTGCCGTCACAGGCAAGTTGCTAGCATGAGGACAACATTGGTTAGGTAACATAACCATGGTGTAACCCCAGATTCACAGAAGTTGAGTGTAGCCATAGCCATCGCTATTTCAGTGTGTTTTCAGGTCATGAAAGTTAATTGTAACATTTTGGTCAGCTAAAAAAGTCTTGTTCAGTGTTTGGTTGCACTAAAAAACCCTCTTAGGAGTCAGATGTTCAGTTTTTTCCAGCAAGTGCATTCTGTTTTAATGTTTTTCTCTAGTGAAAATTAGCATTAGCATTATCACAGTTAACTGTAAATGCACTGTGCTAACCAAGCTAACGGCTAGCAGCTAGCGTTAGGGTCAGCTCCACCCTCTCCTCCAAATATGGTCACTTCTGGCTCCAAAAATCCAAAATGGCGATGGTGACTTGAGGCTTCAAAACAGGAGTCCACAAACCAATGGGTGATGTCACAGTGGATATGTCCATTATTTTTTACAGTCTATGGGTTAACATTAGTGGCTAAAATTCAGCATATTACTGTAACATTGTGTTAAATTGTGAGCATGTTAGCATGCCTACATTAGCATTTACCTCAAAAAACCTCAAAACATACAACCACAGAGCCTCTAGTGTGGCTGTGGACTCTTAAGGCCTAAACGTGTCTTTTGAAGTACACCTATTGTTTTTGATGGCCGAACATGCACTAAAAGCGTTATGAGGCACGTCAAAATGTCTTGACACCCCAACTCCAACCTTGTTTCGATTTTAGAGCGTCAAATGAGGACCCAGTTTTCTCTGCCGCTGAAAAAGAGAGAGATAGGACAAGCCAGTTGAGCACCGGCGAGCGAAAGAGAAAGAGAGAGAGAGAGTGCGGCGGTGGTCAAGTAAGGAAAGTGAGTGGTAGTGAGAACAAAACCTCTGAATGAGAGAAATAAAATGTTACATTCTGATTATTTCACGGCAGTCACGCTTTAAAGCATAAATAAATAACCATCAAACAGTCAACAGATGATTTTCTGTGGACACAGACGCTCTTAGTTTCAGTTTAATTTTCCTCCTCTGCATTTCTCTTCTCTTTTCATTCATTCATTACATCCAACTAATGCAGCGGTTAATGCAAAGAACAAAATGACAAACCTGTGTTGGTTCTGTGGTCTTGGAATTTCAAATCTGATGCCTGCAGTGCGCCATAGGAGCATCAATTGATGTGCGTCAAATGATCGCTTTCAGTATGTTTGAGCCTTTACACATTTTATAGTGACACAAATACTAAGGCAAGCATGCATGCAAACATAATACATATTAGTCAATAAGTAGGTAAACATTTGTCATCTTGCAGAGTCAGATGTAAAGACTGTTAACAATTTGATCTCTGAGCATCCAGTACAGAGGTAGAAGATGTGTTTAGTTAAGTAGAAAAAATTGGAAGGTCTCCAGCACGGGTTGAGCTACATTCCTGTGTTGTGTTTAATTGGTTTTCCATGTATTCATGTTAAAAAGGTATCTACTGGTGAAGTGAAAGTTGGGTTTAAGCTGGGTAGAGCTTTCCTTTCCCTTTGCCTTCCCTAAAACCGACTTATGTGTACTGTACTATCACAGATGGCTACTGCTTCACATAAGAGAACAAATTCCTGTAAAATCTACTAAAGTGGCTGTAATTAAGTGGCAGTGCTGCACTCTGACTCACCTCTGGTTCACACACGACACGACCTGAGTAATGGAAGACTAATGGCTATTATAAACACTGGAATGGATGGGCCATTGACTTGATATGCCTTTGTCACCTCAATAACTCAAGTGCTTCCAGCAGGCCAACTCACAGAGAGGGCTCTCTCTTGCCATTGCAGTGGAATGGAGACTAATGATCACAATGTAACTAATGTATCACAAGGATGTCCATGTGGTTAGAGTATACTTGCCCAAAGTGGTGACAAGCCACTCTTACTTTTTCTCCACAAAAGAGATAATTATATCGATTTTTTTATACTGTATGGTATACTGTAGTTTATTTTAAAGCTGAAATTCAGTTGTCTTTCTAGCCCAAAAATACAAATAAGTACAACAACACAGAGGAGCACCCATTCTCCTCTACAGGACAATACGAAAATTACCACCAAAGTGGTGGATTGACAAGCAACCGACCTTGCAATCTCTAAAGCCAGCCAGCATGGCTAAAAATAAAACTATATTTGTGAGATGTTTGTAAAGAGGTAGGGTAGGGAAGTCAGAAAGTATTGAGAGATGTTCTAACACATTGTTGGTTTTGATCTTTTCATAAAAATATAAAATAACAGGCTGGCAATCTTCTATATTTTTCTTATAGTCAACAAATCTCATGTGCAGAGCCAAACCAACAATGAACTCAATGAACTCTACTTGCAAGTGTTGTATGTGTATCCAAGTCTTTGTATGTGTATCCAAAGTGACTTGGAAACTTGACTTTATAATGTAGTACAGTCAAGAGGTTGTGATATGTAACACAACAAGCTAGTGAAGCTCTTTAAACGGAACTGCATTCCTGCGCAAGCGCAGTGAACAAGGAACCTCTCCTCTGAGTTATAATCTTATTGCTGTTTTTACTCTTTGGAGCCATTTCTAAACAAACTATGGTGACCACTGTGTTCATGGCTGAAGGAACATGTCATGTAGTGCAGTGGTGTGGCTCATTGACATGTTTATAATAAGTTTTGGACAACAACAGAGGTCTACAGCACAGAGGAATAAGATATATCAGGCTTTGGACACACACACAATACTTGTTTGCCAGCTGTATCCTTTAAGCCTCCCAATAATAGAAAATGACTGAGTTCTTGATAAACTACAAGGATGACAAAAAACAAAACTTATATCTAATTGAAACCAGTGGCATCAATAGATGACTCTTCTTTCTGCTTCTTCCTGTATAGTCACAGTGGTGTTTGGGCATAATGCTTGATACACCCTCCAATCCATGTAGTGTTACATATTTAAATATACAGTATTTAATGTGCAATATACTCATACTTTATACGAGTATAAGAGGTACCTGTATACTATATATACTTTAGTACTTATCTTCAAATGCAGAGGAGCACACAGTCCTCCAGGGGAAATACTGGCTTGTAAACACCATGTGCCGTGTCTGAATACTCATTTGCACATACCCTCAGGGCAGAGTGTACCAACTAAAAGCCCTCCAGGTAGACTGAATTCCTCTTCACAGAGTGACGTATCTCTACACTGAGGATCTATATTTTGACTTTGCATTTTATACTAGTTTTTTGGACAATGGAGCTCTGTAGCACAGCAGAATAAGAGATTCAGGCTTCCTTGTTGGTCTGCACCCCCCCTCCCCCGCCATGACAGTGATGGATGCTCTATCAGTGATGGAGTCTCCAGCACATCTCATGTTTATGTCTCAAGAAATTTGGGAAACTGGAGCAGAGAGGGCCAGGAATCAAACCTGACAATGACTCCTGACTGTGAGACAACAGAGAGTTCCTCATGAGAGTTTCAGTAGTATCAGCAAATATATCTGTAAAGAATTGAAAAGTCACTGACCTAAGGCTACTCTGGCAGCCGAGGCATCATAGTTGATCCAGAAGGAGACCCAGGATAGGATGGTGATCAGGATGGAGGGCATGTAGGTTTGCAGGATGAAATAACCAATGTTTCTCTTCAACTTGAAGCTCAGGGACAGTCGCGGATAAGAGCCTGTGAAAGACACGAAGTACAGGGTGGCTAGAGGGGGCTAGACATGGCTAAAATAAAGTGTTGGAAGTGTGTTGGTCAGTGCTGAGTTTGGTGTCTGTAACAATGTCAAAAGGAAGGTTACAATAACCTGAATCTGAGCCAGTGACAGCAGCTTACAACAGAATCATAGAGTGGTGAGTATAACATGGATGGAATTATTGCTGTGGAAATGTGTGTTATTATATAATTTACCAGTGAATTCCAGCCCCTCAATGTTTTTTTTCCTACTAAAATTTACAAGTCAAAAGGGTTGAACTGACGCTCTATGACTCTGTTCTCTGTTACCTGTGGCAAACACGGCCTTCTTGGAGAGTGTTTGGTAGTCTATGATGGAGAACTGGGGCAATTCGATGTTCTCCACCCCAGTGACTGATCCTGCATTACTTCCTCCCTGCCAGTAGAACTCAATGTCGTCAGTGGTGTATCCATCTGAGGAAGGCAGCGGAACACAACAAGTTAATGATAGCTGAAACACAAGGACAAGTACATTTGGATCCAGGGAAAATACAGCATATATGAACAGAATGCAGTGATACGCTGACAGCTGGGGGCACTTTCACACCTGCCATGTTTAGTTTGGAACTCAGGAGTGTTTTTTATTTCTTACTTGGTACAGTCCACATGAACAGATGAGAATGCTGTAACCAAACTTTGGTCCATAAACAATAACTGGTCTACCTACCAGAAGTAATAAAATTAGTGGTTGGCTTTCTCATTACAAACAAACTGCCCCAAACTTATGCTGTAAATCATGGGTTGATGATTTTGGTGGTGGTGTTGATGGAGGTGAGAAAATGATTAACCAGATGAAACATGAGTGGGCAAAAGCAAACATGGAGTAATGACGTCAGGTGTCTCATAACTCATTATTGGATTGACACAGAAAACACCAAAAATAGCAATTCTTCAGGCATATGAAAGCCAAACAAACTATGATGAATGTATGAGAGAAATATTTTTAGAATCCCCTTAAACCAACAAACGTCTCTCTTTTTATTTACAGATTAAACTTTGGGCAGAGCCAGGCTAGCTGTTTCCCCCTGCTTCCAGTTCTAAGCTACAATAACCACAACCTGTGTCCAACTCCAGACTTAACACACACATCCACATACATCCTTGTCACTGTCAAAAAGAAAGTGAGTGTATTTCCTAAAATGTGACTAAAAGGCACAGACCTTTCCAGTCACCTCTCCATCAGTTCCGCTAAGTTTGTTTTTAAACTTTTTTGTTATTAAACTTTTGTAAATAATATTGGACAATATTGAACAATGATAATATATGACTACGAGTCATTCATCAGCATAGGGAAATGGTCAATTTACCACTTTGGAAACTCTCATCCAGGCAACTCTGCTACTTGGCCAGACAAGGTTTTCAAATGTAAACATTAAACACTGTAAATATTGAGGAAAATGTGGAGAGGATAAACACCAGCTATGATCCTGACCACATAGACAAGCAAAACCATCCCTGCATTCATCTCAACATCAGAGGAGACACCAGGAAAAACATGGAGGCATTAAACACTGGCTGTGTTCACAGCCTAAGATCTTCTCTGCCAAGCATACTGCTAGCCAATGTACAGGCGTTGGATAATAAACTGGACAATCTCCGCACCCACATCAGTTTCCAAATGTCCATTCAACCAGGTTACTATTTTTCTGTATATCAATCCAACAAGACAGAGGACTTTGGAAAGAAAAAGGAGTGGACATGTGCTTTATGATGAATAAGGATTGGTGTGCCAGTGGGAATATTAAAGTTCTATCCCATTCCTGCTCACCTGATCTGGAGTTATTGTCAATCAAATGCAGACTGCACTTTCTACCAAGGGAATTTACATCAGTCATTATCACAGTGACCTACAGGAAATGATCAATCAGAGGCTGCCCTACAGTCTGCACTACATGAAGCAGTCTGGAACAAGTTCTAGGACATCACCTTCGACGTCAAGGATGACATAAATAGATTCACTGAGTTTGTGGTGGATTTAATTTGTGAAACAGAAGCAACTGTACTCAAAAGTACAGTAAAGGAGGAAAAAGGGACCACGGGAAGAAAATGTAACTACGATTCCAAGAGGGCAACTCCAGAAGCATGTGGCAAGGTCTAACAACTATGCCAGATTACAAGCCCCCCTCCTTGTCAAGTGCTGATGTGTCTCTAGCAAGTGAGCTTAACAACTTTTATGCTCGCTTTGATGTCATCTGCAACTAGCAAGCAAAAGCAAGGTTAATGGATGGGTGGGAACACCTTTTAAACCTATCACCTATTCTGAGCATGACGTCAGGAGGGCTTTCAAGCATGTGAACACCAAGAAAGGACCAGACGATATCAGTGAGCAGGTCCTCAAAATATGTGCTGACCAAAAAGTGCCAGTGTTCATAATGATATTCAACCTGTCCCTGGCTCAGTCCGTAATACCCACGTGCTTCAAGAAGTCCACCATCATTCCTGTGCCAAGAAAACAAGACCAGCCTGCCTGAATGACTACCGCCCAGTAGCACTCACTCTCTGTAGTGATGAAGCAGCTGGTCAAGAATTACATCTGCTCCTCACTACCCAGCACTATCGACCCACTACACTTTGCCTATCATCCCAAACAATCAATGGAAAACACCACAGCACACATCCTCCACACCACCCTATCTCACCTAGACAAGAAAGGGAACTATGTGAGATTGCTGTTCATTGACTACAGTTTAGCCTTTAACACCATAGTTCCCTCCAGGCTTACCACAAAGCTCCACTGTGCATGTAGATCCTTGACTTCCTGATGGCCAGACCCCAGGCGCTGAGGCTAGGCGGACACCCCTCTTCTACCCTCACCCTTAGCAATGGAGCACCCCTGGGCTGTGTTTTGAGCCACCTGCTGTACTCCCTGTACACACACAATTGTGTAGCCATTTTTTGTGGACTTGACGACACAGCTGTGTTGGGCCTGATCACAGTAAACAATGAAAGAAGTAGAGGACCTTACCCACTGGTGTGAGGACAATAACCTACTCCTTAACATCAGCAAAACTAAGGAGCTGATAGTGGACTTTGGGAAGAAGCAGGGAAAAACGACATCCCCCTTAATATCAATGGATCCTCGGTGGAGAGGGTAGACAGCTTCAAGTACCTTGGTGTCCACATCACCGAGGGCCTGACCTGGAGGTTGCATACTGACTCAGTGGTGAGAAAGGCAAGGCAGAGAGTGTCTCACCTAAGATACTTGAGGAAATTCCGGGTATCCTCTCAAATACAGAGAGGATACGCAATACTGAGGAATTTCTACTCCTGCACCACTGGGATGGGGGACATCATTGCTTGGTGCAGAAACAATACTGAGCAGGACTGCAAGGCCCTGAAAAGAGTGGTTCATTCTGCTGAACATACAATAGGCCATGCTCTACCTTTCATAAGGATATTTACTCCAGGTGCTGCAAGAAAAAGGCTAGGAGAATCATTAAGGATCCCAACCTCCCTGCTGCCATTGGGAGTAAGATACCAGATACACCAGGCCAGCACCGAGAGGCTCAGAAAGAGCTTCTACCCTCAGGCCACTAGGATCCTAAATGAGGTCACTGCCCCCACAGCACCTCCATCATATATTTTTTTAAAGTATTCCTAGTCATTACTTACTTAATCTATTTTTATTGCACAGTTTGAAGGAACTGATGTGGATTGCATTTCACTGTGATTGTGCCTGAACGATTGCATACAAAAACTTCATTGATTGGTCGATGCCCATTTAATGTCATAGTTAAAGCTTGATCAGGGGTTTGTTTCTATACTTTGAAAACCCGCCACACAGGAAAAACCTGAATACACAGTCTCCACCTTTTTGACATGTGAAACAAAATGTGGCTCTGTACAAATATACACATGGCAGAAGCTTTTGATGGGAGCTTTTAAAGTAATACTCAGTATTCAGGTGCAGCTTGAGAAGGAGAATGCAATCAGTGACACAGATGCTGTCTGTCCAATGTAAATGTGGTGCTCAAATCATAAATCATGAAGTCCACAGATAATTCTAGTCCAGTGTGACTATAGCACAAGACACTGAAAATAAGCTGTTTTATAATTTTAGTTTAAATTTATCACAAGGAAAAACTGGCATTGATTCCAGTAGTATTTGCGTGATGTCTCAGTTCAGATTTATGACCCTGAATGGGTGCAAGTTTGAGGTAAACTGCGTCAATAAGGTGGCTTGTCAATGGGGCAAAATACAAAAGAATATAACTGATAATTCCATGGAGAATAAACATTTCCAAGCGTTCTTTAAGCACAAATAGCCATACATTGACAAATAATGAAACTTCATCAAGGAAAAAAAACACAAATACAGACAAGATTTCATGATGTTAATTTTCCACTGCAGTAAAATAATTCTAAACTAGTGTGCTATAATGTGTAAAACCCGATGGGTACTCATATCTAATATGAACAGTGCAGGGCACAGTGTCAATGCGGAGTGAGCCACAGTAATGACAAAACAAATGTTTGACCATAAACACTGTCTTGACTAGTTAGTTAGTTAGCTAGTTAGTTTTTTTTTAATTTAGTCTTGAAACACCTGGATCAGAAATAATTATAACAGTGAAACATTCTCGGTCCAGCACTAAATATAAACATAATCCACCCCACAAACTGCTGAACATCTTCCAGTTTCCCACATGCTCAACTGGAACAACACTAAAGCCTTCCCTTTACTTTTCCTGGCAGGTCTCTGGGCTATGTCTACAGCCTGAACCAGAGTGAAACAGGCCCCCGCTGCCCTTTCAGTAATTAGACCAATTTAATTGGGCCAGCTAGCCTCTCTCCTCAGATTCTCCATCTTATCTAAAGGCAGCTGCAGGATTTCAGGGAATTAGCTCTTTCTCATTACTGGAAGGCCTTCATTATGATTTTGCTTCCCCCCCACCCCCCTCCCCCAAGTCAACTTAATGTATATGTGAGAAGACCAGCATGACTTCAAAATGTGAGGAAACACTTGATTGACTGATAGCTAGGTAGAGTTAATCTGCAGAAATTCTACATTATTGTTATTATTATGCCCCACTTTACTATAACAAACTGTGGCAACTGTGTGATTACGATTTTTATGGTTCTGTTTAGACATCTAAAAGCACCCAGTTAAGGTAAGAGAAGGCCTGAATGATAATAAAATCAACACTTTTTAACATTTACGCTAACCAAAACCAGAATCTTTCCCTAATCCTTAATCAATTTGTTAAGTAGCCTAAACATGACCACATGTAGGACGAAGGACATGAACTCTCTGGGGTGTCCTGTGCTTTATACACACACCATCCACTACCTCCTCATGGCTCCGGTGTGGTACAAGAATGTAATGTTTTCTGGACATTAATTTTTTTGCTGGTGAACATAATCCAGCCTCTACATTGGCAGGCACAACAAAACAAAAACGTGTTTCTCCTGGTATCTAAAGACATTAACTGCAGGGATATTCTAATCAAAGGAAATGTTCACTATGCCAGACTTGCAGGAATACCAAACAAAGAGTTCAATTTCATCATATTCCTTTCCATGAACATTACAGAGATTAATGGATATCAGCACTTAAATGCACCATGGTGGAGGGGAAAACTACAGAAGAAGAGACTGTAGTTAAAGTTGGAGCTCACAGAGTTCACAACGGTTTACAGTGATCATGATATCAATGACTTTAACATTTTTAAAGGTTAACTGTAATTTCACTGTGAGAAACAAAAAACTGATTTATTAAAGAAAGTGTAAAATTAGTACAATGATTACTCATGATATTGTAACTTTAGTTCGCATATAAACTAAATAGAATGAGTCAAAGTTTATTTTACACAAGGTGGCTCATATCATCATCATTCCTTATTCAAGTGTGATTATGTTGAACAGTACATTTGTTTAGTGACTTTGTCACTGAGCCATATTATGTTTATATGAAGCCTGTAACGTTTCCTAATTAAGACTCATAGTGTAGAATGAAGCCGAACTCATCAGCCACTTGATATATTTATGATTTTTTTTCATCACCCTATTGGTGCACTGTAGGGGGATTGTTCACCGGGTTGCTAATGTTATATCCAGCTAGAAGTGAGTTGAAGTTTCATGTACAATATTTTTAATAAACATCTGAACAGGGAGAGTAAAGGTGGGTCATAGATGTATTTCCTTCTGTAATCACTGCATCTCTCTGGCTCTTAGAGCTCAGGTGAAACAAGTGGTAAGAGAGTGGAAACCTGCTCTACAGTATTTAATGACTGATGAAAAAATATGAAAAAAAAACAGCAAACTACACATAAATTGCTTTGATATGGTGCTCAGCCCTACATGGTGACATCTGCAGGACCTTAGTAAGAAGGAGTTGGAACTTAAAGGACAGGTTCACAATTTTTCAAGTCTGTCTTAAAACAACAGTCAGGAGCCTAAATGAACATGTAAACATGTTTTTCTTGCTGTAATCATTCCTCCTGTTCATACTGACCATTAGAAGATCTCTTCATAATGCACTTACAATGTGAGTGATGGGGGACAAAATCCACAGTCCTCCTTCTGAGCAAAAATGTATTTAAAAGTTTATTTGAAGCTAATATGAAAAGTCCCTCTTTTTGTTACTATACTTCTACTGCAGCTCAACAGAGAAACACTGTCTGAGGACTGTAAATGTGTCAGATATCCACTTGATATGACTAACTCAGACTGCTGAAGCCTGATATAAGCTTTACATCAGCTTTTAAATGCATTTTTGCACAATATGACAAAATTATTTTTCTCCCATCACTTACATTGAAAGCACATTTGAAGGGGATCTTTTAATAGCCAGTATGAACAGGAGGAATGATGACAGTGAGGAAAACCTTTTTCAGTGTTCACGACACGTCTGTTTTACGACAGACTTGAAAAACTGTGAACCTGTTTTTTAAAGGTTTCCTATCCTACAAATGGATTTCAAAAGTACTGTCCATAGTTTCAGTTCATACAGTGTTATGTTTTATACAATCTACTCATTCAGGTAGCATACAGTGAATTTTTGACTGGCACACACTCATCTTGCACCTCGCCCTGAGTGTGTCTCTGTGTATATAGTATGTATGGGACTTTAACTATGCATGTCGGTAGGATCCATTATTCAACTGAGGCACTTCAGTCAGGTCTGATTGAACAAGAAATGCCAGTTTTGTGTTAGTTGGCGCAAAGTGCTGCATGACCTCATTGACCAAAGAGTCTTCTGTGGAGGCTTGGAGGAACTGGATTCTGACCTGAGGTAACTACTGTGTGGACAGGAACAATTGTTGGAAAGATTTGTGGCAGAGAAGCATTCAAAGCTATTAAAAGCTAAATGAAATTTAACAACCCTGTGTGGCTGATAAGTCTGTGTACTTAAGCTGCGTGTTAATTAGTCATATTAAAATACAATGGACAAATCAGTGTGAGGCATACAGTGTCACTGTCGGTTAAACCGTCAATGTGACATCAGTGTGTGCACGTGTTTGATTGACAGCAGCTTGTTGGAGATGGTTAAGTTCAATATCAAGAACATTTTTACATGTAGGATATGCCACAGGTTTAGTTTGGATGGTAGAAATACACCCAGCTTGAAATATCTAAAATATTCGTAGATTGCTACTTCATGGACAAACCAGAGTCAAGGCAAAAAATATGTCAAATCCAAAATAGGAGATTCTCAAAGCAGCCACCTCTTTTGCTATTGATCTTTATGTTCAGCATGTCCTAAAACGATAAATACACTACTTTATGTCATGCTACTGCCTAGCTTTGAAGCATTTCCTGAAGCAGTGTATCTGCTGATTTATTGGTGAAGTGAGGACTGAAAAGAACGTTGAGGTTGATAATGCTGCAGCAGTGGTTTGAGAAGATTCTGTGGACCTTTTGATACATTCTAAGATGTTTTGCTGTGTGTATTCTGGGTCTCCCATACCGTAGTGCTGCCACTCCAAATAAAACGCAGATAATATTATTTGGCACTGGAAACTTTTAAAGGGATGTTAATGAAGCAGGTCAGCAGGTAGGAGCAAAAATAAACCCTGGGAAATTCAACAAAAAAACTTAAGCCAAAGCAAACAAACAAATAAAATCTGCCTCACAGCAAGCTGGCACCTACTCTCTTTCCTACTGACCACTGAATGGCATTTTACCTTCTCAGGCTCACCTAACCAGAACCTACCATCTGCTCAGGTAAGTATGGGGTGAGCTACTCAGAATCTAGGCTTTCAAAGCATACAGAACACCACACAATTTTAAGGGGACCTAATGATGTAAATCTGTTTCCACTATGCCTGATTGAGCAGCTGATCTACCCCCAACACTGACCTTTCTACCAGATCATAAACCTCTAAACAAAGATAAACTACACATATCAACTAATGCGTACAATTATTTAAAAAACTAACCGAAAAATTAACAGAAACATTTGACTGAAAATGATGATATTTAACACACAATACAATGATAATGTTGGGGAACAGGGCCTAAGGAGCAAACTACAAACTTTTCACAGCCACCTATCAAGTCTACAGGGAGTATTTGATACTCACAAGATAGATTTTCAGTGGAGTACTGCTTTAAAGGACCAGTCTTATGTTAAATTTTATCTATATGTACAAAACACCTTTTTCATCCTGTTTACACATGTTCATCATTATTTATGACAGATCCAGTTAGAGTCTGGACTAATAATGCTCATAATCACTTATTTCTTATCTTGATTGTGATACCAGAGAAGATAAATAATCACATCAGGTTCAGGAAACATGTGCTTTCCATCTCCAGAATTACATTTCTCCATGTAGCACTGATGATGCAGGATGACATCACCAAGACACTAGTGCTCTGACTAAATTCTACTCTACTTCCACTAATATTCCCGTTTATGTGCAGAGGATTTTTAGGGTTTCCCTCTGCTCCAGTGGGAACGGGAATACAGAAAAGATCTCCGCAGGCAGTGAAGTAAACCAGCAAGGTGAAAAACATTAGTGAGCTGCTGCCTGATATTTATAAGTGATATTGATATGACTGATAATATAAATTTATAGTTATATTTATAGAGAGAGCGTGCTCTGTCAACCAATCCATCATGCATCTCTATCCCAGCCTTGCAAACTGTTGGCTAGCTGGTTTGTTTACAACACACAGAGCTGACCGTAACCCCAATTGAGACGCATATTCCAAATGTGCTGTATACATGTCCAAAGAATGCTCCTAAAATCCAAATAATATCAGCATATCCCACGTCTTAATCGGAAAATGCTACATTTGGAATAAGGCCTAATTTGGAATATCCAAATGGAATATGCTGTTTACATGACCCATATCAAATTCGGTATCATATAGTGGAGTATTAGTGTGCATGTAAACATAGTCAGTGTGAACAAGAAACAGATCAATACTAAAATGCAACAATGTATCTTTTTTAAACTGAAAGTGACATTAAGAATGTTTGCTACCAGAGGCACAACTTTGGACTATGGCCATTCTCAGACAGACAAACACATATACAAACTCAATGTCACTCACAGCTCTCAATCTCCAGGGTGCAGTTCTGCTCATCCAGTGGGTATCTGCGCAGGTCCATCATGCAGGCAGCTGTAGTGGTGATCCTAAAAGACAAAGGGTTTCAAGTCATATACTGATATCTGTGTAAAACAATCTATCATAACCTCTAATGTACTATGCCCTTAGATTACTGCTCTTCCACCACTGGAAATCCTCATTCTATGCACAAATGGGCAATTCAGTCCACACCATAACACATCTAGCATTCGCAGTTCAGAGGAGGAAAACATTTCATTTCTTGATGCCTGGGGGAAACACTTGACTTAATAAAAGAATGAACAATACACCTCTACCACACACCACCTCTCCACGTCTACCACACACACACACACACGTTGAATTCCACAGCACACTTGGTGCCTACTCTGTCTTCAATCAAACAAATCCCTTTACACCTCGACCAGAACTGAACTATCTGTTTCTTTGCCATAATTGCCTTTGCACTGCTGAAGTCACGACTGCGGCTCCCTTCCCTTTGAAAAGCTCCGTGTTCAATCTTAATTACAACTATGAGTAATTAAGAATTAACACTAAAATCCAGGCAATCAGGTGAAACCTGTGACTTCCCCCCTTTGAAGTCTTACATCTGAAAGAGGAAACACTAAAGTTTGACAATTTAGGAGAGAATTAATGATTGAGTCATTTTGTTGTTTTTTTTTTTAAATTTCTGAGCTTTGAGTTGATGATAGTTCTTGGTGAGAGTGAGACAGGCTAGGTGAGTCGGTTCCTTTCATTTAGTCTCCTGGAGCAGAAGCAGGTCCTGGTTACAGCCTCATACAGCTGATTATGGGTTTGTTGTATAGTGAAAGGGTCAGTCATCATAATCATTTGTTTAAAACAGTAAACACAATTAAAGCTCATCCCAGCTAGCTGCCAAAATCATTTAGGCATATTACATTTAATATGCTGTAATGGGAAAATGTATCATAGGGGTTATGGACAAGCAATTTTCTTGTTGACATGCAGTTACAATCATTCATACTGCAAATTTGGCAGTACAGAGGATATACAGGACAAACAATCCCTGCATGCCTCATATACTTTACGTGGAGGTACTCACCAATGGCAGACTCAAGCTGTCTGAGGGGCAGGGGTAAAAAAATATAAAGGGCACCTGATACATTCAATGGGTCCCCATCAGCAGAGAATAACAATGCATGTTTGGTAAAAAGGTTACATCCCCAGTTAAGATTAACATGTTATAGGGTGACTCAGAATATAAGAAAAAAACGCCTCTGTATTAAAAAGGATTACTTTTTAAACATTTATTTTGCAAACATCTCTGTAATAAAATATATGGAATAGATAATGTTTTAAATGTTTATTTCTCACATCTGTAGTAACAACATGGAACTATGGAAATGGTCTTGTCAGGGAAGAGAGAAGCAAGATTGGTGAATAAAAGGAAAATTCTTTTGGCCATTAATTTGTAAATATTAATGACCTCGTTATGGTCAATTGGGACGTGCCTCTGAATGGACAACAGCAATGTAACATTTATTTTGAGGAGTTTTATCAACTTTAGAAAGACTGCGTCCACATCATTTTCTTTAGGGAACATAAGCAAAGCTTGGACATTGCTGGTAGGAAGAGCATAGGAGGAGTAGAACAACTTCACTTCAGTGACAATACTGTCTTCCTCCATGTCATAGAATTCGCAAACATCCTTAAAAGATTGGGCAGCTCTGTCATTTGTCATGCCTTTCCAGTTGCTTGGGGTGGTAAGACACTGACATACAGCACAAGAACTGCACTAGCCCTCTTGCCTTTGTCATGTATGTTTCTACCCCTACTAAGGAAGTTGTTCTCACTCCTTTCTGTTTGTTTGTCTGTTAGCAAGGTTACTCAAAAGGTTCTCTTCCAGATTTCATGACAGGATACATTTTTAAAACCTTTTAACATGCCTAGGCAGAGGTTTAAATTTTACTGGGCATCCCTCTAATTGCTAATAGTGAATGCAAACATACCTTTATAGCTCTCTCATCTCCTCCCTTACTGCCTCTAGCTGCATTTTGCAGATCCCTTTGTATTGTCGTCAATTTTCTCTCTCTTCTTGGCATTCTGTAATCATAGTGTAACCCAATGCTAATCTCCTTCTCTACGTGTGCTAGTTAATCTAAGATAAATGGTTGTAAACACATCTTGAGTAAATAATACTCTAATGATTTCCTTAAAGGTTTTACTACAACAAATTTACTGTACTGTACCAAATATTTAGCAAAGAGATGGTTAAGTACATATCTAGCTAGCTGGCTGGAATAATCTCAGCAACAACTACAACATGTTTTACGGCTACTTTATTTCCTAATGGTCAGCCTACATTGAGCAGACATTAATTTCTATCATAATGGGCTGTCTACTCCATCATAAGGGCATCTTATAGGGCAAAGTATCTCATGTTTTTCACTTGAAGGGCACTTCACCATGTTTTTCGCACATACAGTGCACCCTACAGGATACTTTTTTCAATGTTTCATCTAAGGACACCCAATTTTGCTCTTCAGTATGTTAGACTTAGTGGAACCCTAAATTTCCCTTTTTCCATTTTTTGTTTTTGTTCACTAGATGGGCACCCATACAGAACCTCCAGCTCACCCCATCCACGGCAACTCATAGGCACTGCATTACGTCATCTTCATTTAAAGGGCACATCATGTTGTCTCACTTTTTGGTGTACGATCACATTGTATCATACTGTGGAGGAACCTTAGAGGGCACTTCATCAAACTTGGGTGGCACCTTAGAGGGCACTTTATCATACTGTGGGGGCACCTTAGAGGGCATTTTATCACACTGTGGGGGCTCGTCCATTCTTTTTTTGGATTTTGTGTCATTGGGTAAGTTGCAGCAGGTAACGTGTGCTGTTTCTGGTTGTGAGTTATTTTCTTTGTGTAGACAGGATGGAGTTTCAGTTGGATGACTTTAACACAGATCCATTTGTTTAAAAATTGGATAAGTTTAAAAAAGTGGATTTGTTGATTATTGCCAATTTCTTTTATGTACAAGTGCCAAAAAAGCTGATCTAAAGCAAATCCTTGTTGAAAAACTAGGGGAGAAGGGTGTGTTTCCACAGCCTCCTGTGGCTGCTCCTGAATATTTGGAGCTCAAAAAGATGCCACCTCCTCCACCTCACATAGATCCTCTGATTCAGAGCCCGGCATGACTGCCAAGGAGCTTCAGCTGGTGCTCTGCATTAAAGACATGCAGGTGAGAAACAGAGAATTAGAACGGGAGGCAGTGCACCAGAGCTGGAGCAAGGACAACCCCTTGTGTCTGTGTCTGCCTCCACCAATCAGGTAACATCACCTACGCCTGCCTCTCGCGATAGCTTTGATGTCAGCAGGCATGTGGCATTTGTTCCTCCATTCAGAGAAACGGAGTTGATTCTTACTTTTGTGCATTTGAATGTATTGCATCTGCTTTACGCTGGTCTAAAGATGTGTGGCCAATATTGTTGCAATGTAAATTAGTAGGTAAAACGCAGGAATCTAGATAATGAGATTGTAAAATCCACCATTCTCCATGTATGAACTAGTTCCTGAGGCTTATCGCCAAAAATTTGGGAATTGTATAAAAACTGTCAACCAAAATTACGGCGAGTTTGCACATGAAAAACGCACATTATTTGTTAAGTGCTGTCATGCCACTGAGAGTGCAGAGTTGCAGGAACTTTCGCTTGAGGAGTTTAAAAACTGCTTACCTGAAAATATCATTGTGTATCTTAATGAGCGAAAGGTTTCAACCCTCTCGCAAGCAGCAGTGCTTGCTGATGAATTTACATTAACACACATAAACGTGTTTTCTTCATCTGTGTCCTGTGATTGTTTAGTTCCGTCTGAGAGACAAAAATCACCCCAGAGTCCCTGGTGTGAGTTGCTGGTTCCACTATGCCTGTTTCTATTGTCATGAAACAGGACATTTGATTGCTGATTGTTTTGTGCTAAAGAAAAAAGAGTTCAAAAAAGAAAATTCCTACATGACTCCGTTTGACTTGTTCTCCGCTGCACCTAACTTGCCCCCGGTTTCCCTGTGTGTGCCATAACACTCTAAATCAGCTTGTTAGGCCTGAAGTATGTCAGCAATTGCCATTAGGAAATGTCACCTGGTGCCAAATTCAGAGCTTTATAAATACTCTGACTCTTCAAACCTTGTATGAACACTCAGCAACCATGGTTTCCTCTAAGCAGCTGTGTAAGACTCTGAAAATGAAAGTTATTGATGCCCATAATGCAGGGGAAGGCTACAAGAAGATAGCGTTGTCAACTGTTGTCGGCTTGCAGTTTCCACAGTGTGAAATGTAATGAAGAGATGGCAGTTTAGGGGAACTGTGGAGGTCAAGATGAGATCTGGGAGACCACAAAAACTCTCGGAGAGAACTGCTTGTATACTGGTCAGAAAGGCAAATCAGAACCCCTATTTGACTGCAAAAAACCTGCAGGAAGATTTAGCAGACTCAGGAGTGGTGTGCACCATTCCACTGTGCAGTGATGCTTACATGAACAAGACCGTCATGGAAGAGACAGTAGAAGAAAACCTTACTTGCCTTCACATCATAAAATCCAACAAACAAGTGGAAACAAACGCTGTGGACTGATGAAGTTGAAACAGGCTGTTGGACTGTTAAATACAAAACTATGCTATGTAAACAACTCTTAAGTTTAAGTGGGTACTCCTGTAATATATCTTTGGAAATTGATCAATTGATGCAAACCATTTCAAGATACAGTCACAACAGCAGGTACAATCACTGCCTCTGTCAGACCACCAACAAACAATTACACAATTGATGCAACTCATCTATGAAGCCTCACAGTACTCCACCCATTGATAAAACTCTGAAAAAATGGTCTTGTTACATTTGTAAAGGTCAAGTCAATCCAATCCAGTAAAATATTTAGTCCAAAACATATTATTACATCAATAAATACCCACGGACTGCTGACGCATCATTTCAAATTAGCTGGCAGATGTGCCTAATCTTCCATGTATTCTCTGTCATAACTTCAGTTCGCATGTAAACATTTCCAATATTTTGGTATCAAAATGGCAGCTGCACTCTGACCTTTCAATGAACACCTCACCTGACCCAATACGAGCTTCCATGTTCTGTCCACAACCTACAAGAGCCAACAAGAGTCTGTGTTGAAAGGAAGTGCCTGAGACCAAGCCAAATGGAAGATAATGCTGATGGCTGGTGCTTTGTATAGCCAATGAAATTCTGAAAATGACCATATGCAGTTTGAATGGGTTCTATACAGCCACAACAAGGAAATTATGTAAATTTAAATAGTTGCCATGTGCTGCTTTTTATATAAACTGCTTTTCCACCATCGCACTTATTTTGATGCTTTTATATGTACAAAGTTTAGTTCCAAAAAGGGAACAAAGCACTGTAATTTGTTAATGCTTCAGTTACTCTGTTATTCAGTTACTCTGAAGCAGGGGTCCTTTGGAGTCTCCAAATGGCCTTTTTTGGAACAGCTAGACATACCCTTAGAAAAATGTGTAAAATATTAATTTTCTGTAGTATTGTTATCAAATTTGAACTTGGACTAAGTAAGGCTTCATGCTGTGGTCCCATTGTCATTTCCAGCTAATAAGTCCCAGCTATAGGTCATCTGCAGGCATCTGTTTGCAAAAAAAAAAATATCCAGATGGAAACAAAAACCTACTTTACTCAATGCCAGTAGCACTTACTGTGATTCTGACTTTTGGGGAAAAAAACCTCAGTGCTACCTTTAAAAAGGTACCAAAACCCTACAGGTACTCCAAATGGTTCAAGAACAGCTTTCAATTTCCTTTGGGCATGCCTGTGATAGGTGTTTTAGGCTAATTTTATACAAATTTACTGGAATGGCAATAGGTTAAAATGTAACTCTTGGGCCACAATCAGCAAAGGTATGTTTGTATAAAAAAAAGGAGCAACACTTCATGAAAAGAACACCTTGCCAGCTGTTAAGCATGAGGGTGTATTTATCATGCCTTGAGGTTGTGTTACAGCCAGTGGCACAGGAAACATTGCACAGGTGGAGGGAAGAATGGATTCCACTAAATACCGGCAAATTCTGGGAGCAAACATCACACCGTCTAGGAAGAAAGCTGAAGCTGAAAAGAGGATGACTTCTACAACAGGATAATGATCCTAAACATACTGCCATACAGACTCAAGAGATGCAAGCTGAAGTTTTGGAATGGCCATCATACTCCCCTGACTCAAATACAGTATGTAATTTCTGCTGCTAGGGTATCTCAATCTAAGCAATAACAAAAGACTGAGTTGGATGATGTTGTGAAGTAGCGTGGGATCATGGGAGTTTGATTTGATTTATTGAACAGGACAGTGTGCAGTATTAAGCATAAATGATGCACTGCACCAGAGTTAGCTTGAAGCTAATTTGCATCTGTAGTCCATTACAATCAAAACATACAACAGCGCAACAACAAACAGTACAAAACAAAAAAAACAAACAAAAAAAAACCCCACAAAGAACACACCATACAAAATACAAAGCTACACACAACAGCACATCACATACACCCACAATGTCAATTAAAAATTAATAATGTAAACTAAACAACCACCATTGCCGATGAAAATCGATCTGACGTCATTCAGACATAAGAAGAAAAGAAAAGAGGCAAAATCATGTTCATGGACGAGGTAATGAATTAAAGTTATATTCATGTTATGTAATTTCATTTTAATGGAATGGCCACAAATAACATTAGCTAACATCTGGTCTTTCCCATGTTTCCTGGAAATTCTTGCAAGTAGAGGGGTAAAAGGGATATGACGCCACTGACATGCAACCAAATCAAACAGACTGTTACCGTGAATAAAATTACAGATCTCTCTAAGTTTGAACATCATTGTAAACATTTGTGGTAATGTAAGTACGCAACTCAACAAAATATATAACAGGTCTAGTTATTATGTCTTTAAACTTAATTGAAAATCTGTGGGTTGATCTTAAAAGAGTTGTGCATGCAAGACGGCCCAAGAATATTACAAAACAAGAAGCCATTTGCAAGAAAGAATGGGAGAAAATCCAAAACACAAGAATTGAAAGACTTTTAGCTGGCTACAAAAAGCGTAGGCAAGCTGTGATATCTGCCAGAGGGGGTGTTACTAAGTACTAACAATGTAAGGTGCCCAAACTTTTGCACTACTATGCATTAATCTGGAAAACTATGCATTAATCTTTGCTGAAAATATTGTTTTATATTCAATATCATAGAGAGGCTGTGTTTACATCTTCTCAATTAAAAATCACCAAAATGTTATTTGTAAAGGGGTGCCCAAACTTTTGCATACAACTGTAAATCTGAGGGATCATGAGATCATGAGAAGTTCTGAAACACAAATATACACACTACATATGACTACACACTGATTTTATACAAGACATGACTACACACTGATTTTATACAGAGAAACAACTACACATTGATTTTATACTAGACAGTAGTTAGTTATCATTTGTTTGAACAAGATTTTTTGATAAAGTATCAACCTTAGTAGGGCCTTAATTCAATGGTCACAATTTACCAATGAATAAATAATTCATAATAAACTTTTGTACTTGTTCTTTTCTAAAGGCTTCTCTGGGCATTTTCACACCTGCACTTTTAAGTCCACTTGAATCAAACTCTAGTTTGGTTTTCCCTTGGTGCAATTGGTTTGGGCAGGTGTGAACACAGTAATCGCACTTGGCTGCAGACCAAAACAACCACACTTAGATGAGGTGATCCCAGGTCCAGTCCCAAATGAACTCTGGAGGAGTGGTTTGTTTATAGTGGGAACATGATCCGTCCTTGATCCGACCCAACTACTAGGCGTACTCTGCAAGTAGCCAGGTGTGCTTTGCATGCTAGGATGTGGACGAGCAAATTTAACAGTTGCTAGCAGCTACCTGTAGAATGAATCAAGATCTGACTGAGCAAACCAACTATAAGTTTGAAAATGCCCTCTGTTTGCCTTTGGTTGCATAAAAAACTAAACCTGAAGAGTGGTAAAGAATACCAGATACTGTCAAATGAAGACAGACAGTGAGACACTGACCTGCTCCTCCTTTCTCAGCTGTTCTGGTCTCTCATTGGATAATGCTTTGACATCTTTTGCCCACTATGTGAGCAAATATACAGAGCAGGATGAAAAAGCTACAGTGAAATCATCAAATCAAACCATACAGCTACAGCCCTGTAGCTGTGAGACACTTTTCCTCGTTTCCCCAGTCATAACACAACATGCATCATTGGCCTCAAAATTCTATCAAGCTGCTACCTTGTATAATTTATGCACATGGCCTCACACTGCTCTACCTGGAAAGCAACCTGCACAAATCTTTTCAGGGCCACAAAATGTATGCAGTATTATCTTCCTCTGGCAGAACAGAAGTTGTCTTGAGAAACAAGAACATGCATAGTGAAAAGACTACAGAACAGTATAACCCAGAGGACAAAATGAGTAGAGTTACAGCTATGACTGTGATCTTCTATAATAGCAGAAGGGTTTTGTATTCTTATTTTGTCCAATTAAAATCACAATTAGTCACCCCTTTTTACCTTTTCTATCATTTTTATGATGTAAAGGAAGAAAAAATGCTCTCTGGAGATGTAATGCTTTCTTACCAAGTCTTACTGGGCTGACCAATGGACATGTTTGATTGACAGCTGTGCAACATGGAGAGACAATGTAAACAAACCTGGGCTGGTAACTGTAGCTCACGAAGCAGGACAAGGCAAGGCACGGCAATGAAAGTTTATTTATATAGCACATGTCAGCAACAAGGCAATTCAAGGTGCTTTACATGAAACATTAAAAGCATTGAGACAAAGAGCAAAAGAAACACAATAAAAGAATACAATTAGAAACAGTCATTAAAATGCCAAGAGCATTGAAAACAAAAACAGGCTTAAATAGAATAAGACAGGTATAAAATACAAGAATAACAGTTACAGTGTAGTGTTAGAAATAAATAATCATTTAATTTAATAAAAGGCAGCGGCCAACAAAAAGGTCTTCAGCCTTGATTTAAAAGAACTGACAGTTGCAACAGACCTGCAGTTTTATGGAAGTTTGTTCAGATATATGGAGCATAAAAACTGAACACTGCTTCTCCATGTTTAGTTTTGACTGTGGGGATAGAAAGCAGACCTGTCCTAGATGATCTGAGAGGTCTGGGTGGTTCATAATGTAGCAGAAGATCAGAAATGTATTTTGGCCCTTAACCATTTAGTGCTTTATAAACCAACAGTAGTATTTTAAAATCAATTATTTGACAGACAGGAAGCCAGTGTAAAGATCTGAGAACTGGGGTAATGTGATCCACTTTTTTGTTCTTAGTGAGGACTTGAGCAGCAGCTTTCTGAATAAGCTGCAGCTGTCTAATCGACTTTTTAGAGAGACCTGTAAAGACACCATTACAGTAGTCAAGTCCATTGAAAACAAGACAAGTTTTTTCCAAATCCTGCTAAGACACAAGTCCTTTAATTCTTGATATATTCTTCAGGTGATGGTAGGCTGAATTTGTAATTGTCTTAATGTGGCTGTTGAAATTCAAGTCTGAGTCCATGACTACACCAAGATTTTAATATTATCGATTGAAGCTGGGCACTGACTTTTAATCATTTTTCCTTGGCTCCAAAAACAATTACTTCAGTTTTGTCTTTGTTTAATTGAAGAAAATTCTGGCACATCCAATCGTTGATTTGTGAAATGCACTTACTTAGTGCTTGTATTGGACTATAGTCTCCTGGTGAAATGTACAAATGTACATTTGTGTGTCATCTGCATAAATATGGTGACATATTTTGTTGTTTTCCATAATCTGAGCCAGTGGGAGAATGCAGATGTTGAACAGAAGAGGCCCTGGAATGGAGCCTTGGGGAACTCTGTCATTTTTGTCTGCTCAGATAATTACCTGTAATTGTTGTAATTACCTATAGACAGGAAGTAGTCCCTGTCCTTTAAGTAGGATTCAAACCAGTTTAGTACTGTGCCATAAAGTCTCACTCAGTTTTCCAGTTTTCTCCAAGACTGAAATTCTGTCACTGTCTATGTTTAAGTGGATGTCACTGAAGACCTTAACAAGAGCAGTGACGGTGTTGTGGTGAGGTCAAAATCCTGACTGGAAGAGATCAAAACAGTTGTTTAGTGCCAAGAAGTTGTTCAGCTGTTGAAAAACTGCTTTTTTAATTATTTTACTTAAAAACGGGAGGAGATATGGGCCTATAATTATTCATTAGCAACGTGTCTAGATTGTTCTTTTTTAAGCGTACCTTGATGACTGCAGTTTTCAGGGCTGGTGGGAATAAACCTGAGAGAAGAGATGTGTTGACAATTTGTAGAAGATCTAAGACCATGCAATTTGGAACATTTTTTAAGAAGCCTGTTGGCACAATAACAAGGAAGCAGGAGGAGGATTTCAGATGTTGTATAATATCCTCCAGGTTTTTATGGTTGATTGGATAAAATTGTGTCATACTACTTGAATTGATTTTAAGTGGACACAGGGACAACACATACTCTGTACTTCATATGAGGCACTGACTGCCTGTCTAATTTTCCGAATTATCTAATTATCTAATGAATTATCTGAATTATTTCTAATTAATGTGTGAAGAAGGAAATTCATTGCAGGCCCTGGCAGACAGTCAGAGGCTACTGACACAGGAGGGTTTGTTAGCCTGTTGACAGTAGCAAACAAGGTATGTGTATTATTATTGTTTTTGGCAATGATGTCAGAGAAGGACCACCTTGCATTTTTCAGTTCCAAATTGTAAATGCGAAGTCTCTCTTTATAGATAGTTCTTTATAGTCATAATGAACCTGGGGATTTGTCTTTCACCACCTGTGTTCGGCTTTTCAACACTCTCTTTTTTCTTTTCTGACCAGGGTGGCGTCTCTCCATGGAGATCTTCTCTTACCAGAGACAACCTTCACTTTAGTGGGTGCAATGGCGTCAATAACATTTGTAATTTTAGAATTGAAATGATCTACAAGCTCACTGACTGAGATCTAAGAGAGGGCATGTGTGGAAGAGAAAGCCTAAATAAATATTTCTGGGGTGTTTTTTCAGTGATATACTGTTTTGTGTTTTGTTTGCACATTTGTGTGAGATAGCACTCTCAAAGAAAACACAGGAATGATCAGAGAGCAACATCAGTCACCACAACCCTAGAAATATTCAGACCCTTGGAGGTGATTAAGTCCAGAGTGTGTCCCTTATTGTGTATGGGCTCCATCACATGCAGTGAGTCAGTCCATAGTTATCAAGAACACAACACAGTTCTTTAGTGCCTCTGTCCTGGGGGTTGTCAACATGGATGTTAAAATTACCAATAATAACTACACAGTCAAAGTCAATACAGATTATAGACATCAGTTCAGCAAAGTCATCAAAAAAAGGCTGCACAGTATTTAGGTGGCCTGTAGATATTTAAGAACATAGCTTGAGAGGAGGAATTCAGCTGAAGAGCTGCATATTCAAAAGAAGCAAATTTTCCATAAGATGTCTGCTTGCATTGGGGGGAATCATTAAACAAAATGGCAACTCCACCTCCTTTCTTATGCACTCTAGCTTCACTCATACTGAACTGAACTGAAGTTGGAAGTGGTTGACTCGATAAGAATGCTGTTGCAGCTGTGACGATTGTGTCAAAACTGGTGGAGGTGGACACCAAGGGGGGTTTAGGGGAGAGAAAAGAGAGAAAATGGGAGTAGGGCGGGGTGTAAGTTTGGTCCCAACAGTAACCAGCTCTTTCATCTGGTCAGTGAACTCCAAGAGGGGGGAGGAGGGAGGAAAAGGTGACTGGAGAGGAGGGTCACCTGGATGGGGTTTCGTGGGTGAAGAAGATGAATTCTTACAGTCTCCACCCCTCTCACAAAGTTTCTGCCGCGTTGTGTTATGTCCTCTTCTTGTTTTGACTCCTCTTGTCTCTTGTCCTTGGCACAGGGAACAGATGGGTGACGCAGGAAGTAAAATAGATCAGAGGTGAACAATTTTACTCCTGACTTGTTAAGGCAAAGTCCATCTGCCTTAAAAAGATGTCTGTGGTCCCAGAATAAGTTTAAATTGTCAATAAAGTGCAGTGAATGGATGGTATATGCAATTGAAAGCCATGTGTTCAGTGCCAACAACCTGCTGAATCTCTCAACTCCTTTTCTGACTGGCAGTAGAGGGCCACTGATAAAGACCTCAGTATTCAGAGAGCTGACTGAGTTCAACAGATCACTGAAGTCTTGTTTCAGTACTGTTGTTTCACAACATCATTGGGGAAGATGGTTTTCACAGTTGGATATGCAGCCACCATATGCAGGATTGTTTCTGTCATGTCAGAGATCATGTCCTTGGGAAAACAGAGTATTTTGATGTTCTTACTGTATATGCTTCTTACATCTTTTACAGCATAATCACCCACAATCAGAGTTTGAGGCCCTGTCGTTACCTTTCCCTGTAGTCTTTTACTTTCTGATTTACTCTCAGTCCTTACCCTGCTGTGTGAAGATGAGAGTTTATCCAAGTCATCAGACGGAGATCCAGAGTCCTGCAACAGTGGAGCATAGCTGTTCTCCAGTTGCACACTCGGTTGTTGGGGAGGTTTGTTGTTAGTTTTCCCTTTCGCAGCTGTCCACAGTTGTGTCCTACTAAGAACAGGTGTTGAAGAGGCACTCTGCCTGAATGATACTCCAAGAAAGTTCCAGGGAGGACTACTACTTGTAGATTTATTATCCAGTACACAGCCTCCCTGTTTCTTTGTAGTCTTGGTTAATTAGCCATGTGTTCGCATGATCTTGTCCACTGTTTTGAGTCCATAGTAGAGTGGTGTCGTTCCCACATAGTCCATTCACTTCCATGTTCACTTCCAATTGGTGAATTTTTGTTTCCAATACTGCAATCTTCTGTAGAAGTTTGTGGCAGTTGAGGATGGAGAAGGGGGGCATCTTGCTTCTAATTAGCTTTATCTACCACATTTCCAGTCACTGCAGTACAGGCTTGCGCTGTTGGTAGGCCACGCTCCCGTAGTACTGAGGAGGTCATAAAAATGTTGAAATATGGCAATAGCCTACTATATCTAAAAAGAATTACAGTCCCAGTGATTTATAAGCAGAGATTTATAAGTGATTTGCAAGCAGCAAAACGTCTACACAGTAAGAAAGCAGGAACAAGAGCCAGGGCAGACAGTGTTTTGTTGGCAGTGGTGATAAAGTCAGAAGCTGGTAATTTATGTTGTTCAAATATATTATGCATATTTACTGACTGAAGGTTTTATTGCAAGTTTGCTTATTTATTAAAAGTTTATTACATGTTTATCTATTTTGACTGTATTGCATGATTTGCTGTTGGCTATGTTTACATTTGACTGACAAGGACTCTGTTGTTTGTGTGAATTATGAACCTTGTCTGTCAGGGTTAAAGGTGAAAGTAGTGTGATGTTGCTATAGATCCACAAAATCTGCGGTAAGGAGGTTGGGATGGATTGATGGTTCAACGAAGTGTTTGACCTTGACATGGGAGACCCTTGTTCATTTCTCGTTTCCTGTACAACAGTCAACTTTAGTTTCAGTTACATAGAGGAACTCCACATCATTATTTTTATTATTATTTGACCTTTACACATATTCACATACTATAGGTTCTTGTTGGTGTATTGTGTAATTACATGTATTTTATTCAACAGTACACATTTTCAACAAAACACACATTTTCTGCTAAAAGCCAGCTCCTTGTAGTTGAATGTTCAGTTAAGCAGAATTCTGTGCCCCCTGCCCCCTCAACTGTGAACAAATAGCCAAGACTATTTGGTCTTGCTCATCCACTGGCTCATCTGCTCTTTTCCACAGAGAATATATATCATCAGGGTACCAAATTATTTTTGGAGGTGAGTTAAATTGAAAATGGCCATAAGTGACTAATGGCTATCATCACCTAATTTAACCAACCACAAGAACTAACACCAGCGTCATACCCTGACTTGACATCTCCTGTTAGCTGTACATGGCTAACTGCAGGCTCGGGACAAGGCGGTGCAGACCCACCTTGAGATCAGATTATCCTAAGTTTCTGAAAAGCCAGAGCATAATTCATGTGGCCACCATAGCTATGCCACAAGCAGGATGGAGAAATGTTCCTCTCCTTTTCAGTAACATCTGGAAAAGATAATTTTGCTGCAAACCATCTGCTTGAGAGACTGTCTCTATCACACAGTGAACAAAAGACATGATTACCTCAACTATTAGTATTTGCACAGCAGTAGTTTGGTTTAGTCACTCTATATCACAAAGTGAACAAAAGAATGTAAAACACAATCAGTCTGCTGTATACATTTACTTCAGGCCCAGGTCAGCAGTGTTGTGGGGGTGCTATCAGTGGGTGAAATCCAGAACTGGGTTATAAATCCAAATTATAAATACACTGGATGCACCTATGGCTGGACTGCCATACAGTCTACAGAAACATAAATCTACCTTGACTCTCCATCAGCAGCAGGACTGATGAGGTGTCTGTATGATGAGTGGTGAAAGCTTCTTACCTTAAACAGTGGTCCAGTGGATGGTTTTATTTGGACTTATAAAAGCAGGTGGTTGGAAATGTATTCTACATGTATCTGTATCACCTCCATCTTTAACAAGGAGTCTGCCTGGTCCTGAATGTGGCACAGCTGTGCAGAGCTCAGCACTGCAGGTTCCAGGGACACCCTGGGTTACATAACAAGTGATTAAACTTCATCAGCTGAGCTGAAATTATACTTTTTAACACTATGTGAAACTATGTTGTAAAATATTGTAAGCTGCCTTTACTGCTAAGAGAAAAGGGATGACAAGTGTGACTTTGGAAGTCAGGAAAAATCCACTTATGCGTCTCCTTAAAAAAAAAAAAAACTGTCCATGAGCAGCTTTTACCTCTCTTCACTCAGCTGAGAGTGTCCAGCTACACACACATATCCCCATACTCAGCTATTATAGTGTCAGGACGTAAAAAGCCCCTCAACACATGAATATTCATCATTTCTTACTGTGATGAATATTCTGGGGCTGCCGATCCATGTCTTGGACACACTGAACGCATTAGGGAGAACTGGGTGAATAATACAACAGGTGCAGAGAGCAGGGACGGACAGAGTGGAGGTAAAAATAGAGAGTGTAACCTGTCAGGCAGGACTGCTACGCTGTTGCTGTTCATGAAGTCTTTACTGGACCAACATGTAACATTCAGCCAGTCACGCACACACATACTTAATTTCTTTGCATGTGCTGAAAGACATAGTCTTTCAGTCTTTCAGTCAGAGCTGAAAGACATAGAATATCAACACACTGCTATATTGTCCCCAGTTCATGTTTTATTATTTCAATACTAATAATAATATAATAACTTTATTTATATCACCTTTAAAAACAGAGTTTACAAAGTGCTTTGAGAACAAACAAAAAACAAAAGCAAGACAAAACTAAGACAAAGTTAAGACAAGAAGACAAAAGACACAAATACATAGTACAGAGAAGACAAAAAGATAATGAAAGGTAAAAAGATGGTAAAAAATATAAAAAAGACTGTAGAAAGACAACATCACATAAAAGCAAGTAAATAGAAATGGGTTTTAAGAAGTGATTTAAAAGAAGTCACTGATTCTGCAGCCTTATCTCCTCAGGCAGGTCGTTCCACAGCCGAGGGGCCCTGATGGCAAAGGCACGGTCATCTCTAGATTTAAGCCTCGACTTTGGAATGGCCAGAAGGGCCCCACCTTAGGATCTAAGGCTGAAAAGTGGCTCATATGGGGTCAACACGTCTGTTATGTAGCTTGGAGCCAGTCCCAGACGTGCTTTAGAAGTAATCCGTAAAAATTTTAAAATTTATTCTAAATTGAATAGGGAGCCAATGGAAAGAAGCCAGGACTGGGGCGATGTCGTCTGTTAAAAGTAGTAAGAAGCTGAGCTGCTGCATTCTGAACTAGTTGGAGGTGAGAGAGTGACTTTTGGTTTATGCTAGAAAGGAGGGGGTTACTATAGTCTAGTCTCGAGAGGATTAGTGAATGAATGACTTTTTTCAGGTCACTTTGTGAAAGCATTGGTTTAATTCTGGAGATGGTTCTTAGTTGAAGGAAGCAGGGCTAGACAGCTTTCGTTATCTGTGACTCAAAACTTAGATCTGAGTCAAATAGCACTCCCAAGTTTCTGGCAATGGGCTTCACATTGGCAGACAAGGGACCAAGACCACTCTCAATGAGACTAATAGAGTTTGGGAGACAGCTTTCTGATTTTGAGCTATTGAGTTGAAGAAAATTTTAAACTATTTATTCTTGTATGTGGAATAAAAATTGCACACACCACTACTGTGTAGGCTGAGACATGTAAACATAGAGTGTGTCATGAATAAACGGCACAAAAATGTTCTTTCTAAATTGTCTCAAATTAACAACTACCACCACATGACTTTAACCCCCCTGTTTATTTCAGTAAAGGACCAGATGACAGTGAAATCAACCTGTTCTCACTCCCAGGTCATCAAATACTGACGCTTTGTCACACACAAGGTACCCTTTGGCATCTGTATTTTTTTCTTTTAATGATATCTTCAACATTTCTCAACACAAACACACGAAAGTGTCCTTGATAACTCAACAATATGGTAGGTTAATGTTAAGGCCATCAATTTTTAATGATCTCTCCTTTGATTCTAAGAAATTAAGTTTTTTTGTCAGTTTTGGATAGTGGAAGGCTACATTACCCATGATACCGTATTTTCTCTAATAGTGGTCGGTATTCAATTAAAAGCCGTATCCAATAATGGTCGACACGAACAAATAAAGGCCGGCCCCAAATACAGGTGGGAAAAAACAAGAAAGGATTGAGGCCGTATTCAGACCAAATCAGGTGTTGCTTTGCATCGCTGCAGGGTTTGGATGCTGATGTCTGGCGTTGTGGGTGTGTTTATTTGTGCTCGAGAAAGTAACTGCTGTGAAACAATTAGATTTATTTTATTGATCTGATTCACTGCTTTCTTACCAGCATCATCTCTTCATTCACTCTCTAGCTCCCTCACTCTCTTTTTCTCTTGTCTTTTTTTAAAATGAGTTGGGAAACTGACAGCAAAGCCTAACTTTACTTTTAACGTTATCAAATGAAAAGAAATGTCCGCCCCCCTTCTCTTGGTGCCTGTTATACTGTGACTGTGGTTTGTAGTAATGTACAAGTGCCACAAGATGGCAGTAGCTATATTTGAAGTACCATATAGGACCTGTGCAAGTGTCAGTGACTACATTTTCCATAACACTGTAGAGAGCGAACATGGCACCAACCAGATGGAAATTTGACATCAAATTCAAAGAGAGAGTTTTGCAATATGCGGAGGAAAATTAAGGAGCGAAAGCTGCAAGACATTTTGACACTGACCCGAAAAGAATCAGATACTGGAAAAGACAGAAACGTGAGCTGCTGTTAGCTGACAAGAGGAGAGCACGGCTAGCTGGAGGTGGGAGGAAGAAAGTTAGCTTGGAGCTAGGGAGACAGCTGATTGATATTTGATATTTGACTGTGTTAACTGGCTATTAATGTTTATATCCAACATAATGTTACCTCAGATTTGTTTAGTTTTTAACTGACACTGGCCATATTTCCCCTCCCATACTGACCGGTCATACTTCACACAAGTTATATTGAAATGTTTGTGTAATGTTTCATAATAAAAGTCAGGAAATGAAGGCATTATGTCCATGGGCTTTTAAGTTTCTTAATAGCATAATGCAGTAACAAAAATTTAGCAGCGCAAACGGAAGCAGATCAGAAAACAGAGAGGCTTCATACTAAAATATGAGCAAATATACTTATCAAACAGAGGGAAATAGGAATAAAGGCCTCTCTCTAATATAAGCCTGCTTCCTATAAAGGCCTGGTACCCTCTGCAGTTGAGGTAAATAAAGGCCTCAGCCACTATTAGAGAAAATATGGTACTCAGCCACCGTTGCTATGGAGATGAAGCCAGTCTGCTTTGCGTTATTCATTAGAAAACCGTTATTTATTTCAAACTGTTTAAGATTTTGTGTGTGTTCATGAAGCCCACATTTCACACACACGAACACACACACACATGTGCATGCATGCACACAAACCCAAAGACACACACACATGCACATGCACACACACAAATGTTAGAGTGCTTTATAGGATGACGTAGCTCAATATTAATTGAGGAAGACTCTGTTTTAAGAGAGATCCCAAAAAATCCATCACAGAAGAATAATAATAGACAAAAGTAAGTTAATAATAACAATAATGAAATAAACAACATCATATTTAAATTTTAAAATCTATTTACAGAATGGAATAGTAATAGTTTTGAAATGGGATATGATACTTGAAATGAAATATTGACTGTACAAAGGAAATATGGACTGTGGCAGTGTTGACCCCAGATATGATGCTCTTGTTAATATGCTGTTGGGCAATAAAAAAACCCCCCAAAAAACTGTGCTAGTGTCTTTATAGGCATCATTCAGAATGCACAGTGAGGCTGCTAATGACATTTGAGCCGATACTATATGTTGAAGCCCTAGTCAGTAGTTGTACAGTTGAACCACTTCTGCCAAACCAGTCCATGTGGACTCCCCATATGGTCTACATTCCAGCTGAGACACAAACAATAACAGAAAATATTGCCTGTATTCAAATATAGACAATGCAGACTTGAAGACGTGGACTGCAGTTGGAGCTCTCCTGCTATGCTATGAATATAAAACTGTATGCAGCAAAGACTTCAAATGTTTCTGTGTCTACCGGATATGGCTTAGTGATGAAACATCTGTTTAAAGTAAAAGTTACAGCACAGTCAGTTTCAGCTGTTAATTAAAGTTGACAGAGATAGTGACAACAACAAATCTACATTTAGATGCTGTATTTCCCCTAAATATGAATGAACAATATACATATTTGAGTAATGCACAGTAATGCAGTCTTTGTATAAGCAGGTGTACATTGTGACACTCCACAAAGAGCCCTTATAGGACACATGAAGCTCATAGGTTCACATGTGAAATGTCCAAAACCCCACATGATATACAGTATGTGACTATCATGTCAAATTGTTTTTTACATATGATGGCATCACATGTGTCTCTTTGTAAACTGTACATCATCACAGGCCCAGCAGCATGGACTAAACTTGGCTGCTCTGTCATCTTTTATCTCTTTTTGGTATTAAGGCCAGCTATCCTCCATCAGTTACAACTGAACAGACCTGATGGTGCTGGGTTGTGTACTACTAACTGTAAACAAGTACACCATATGTGGCTTACATGTGTTGAGCCACTAACAACCAACATGTGTATGTGCCAGTCACTAGTGAGGTCATTTTGGGAAACCTAAATATAACCCTTCTGTTGGCAGCATGCACACTGGATGAATAATTGTGGGAGCCTGCAGGGGATAATGATTCTGCAGCATGCCAGTGGGAAGGAAATCTTCCCAGCTCCTTCAGAAACTGTGAGAATCTGAGCCCAAAGTGGTGGAGGAAGAGACATGTCCTCACACTATCTGAACAAAATGATTTCAGGGCAGAAGAGACAGAGAAGAAATGAAAGTAGTTTGCTGATTACACATCACGAACAAATACTTTTTCTTCATAATGTATAATATGATTTTCATACTACTGTATATTACCTGTCAGTATGTAGGAAGCAGATCACTCATTCATTAATGCTTTAAATAAATTAAATGTTGTGCCTACCAGTTGTGATATTACTATTGATACTGAAATTAATATCATATATGAACAACTGAAGGAATTTAAATATGTGATGTAAAGGTAGATTAAGCAAATAAAATCACAAGTATTCCACTAGTGCTGAGATGGCACTATAAATTTTATTCTATACATATTTAGCCGGACTAGTTTAGCTGTTGTTTAGATTTCTCTATTATGGAAAACAAGATAGGTCTCAACTTAATTTTGAACAAATATGTAGTTACTGGTTTTGGAATGAGGTCTGGGTGGAAAGTGTTTTGATACACATTCCATTGTTTAAACCACTAACTTTAACCAAGTAGTTTTAGTAGTTGCTTATTCACCCCATTAAAATCCTTAAAATGACATATCTTTATATATCCATCTCCCTCATTAAAAATTCCAGAATCTATAAATATGCCAACATATTTCATCTCAAAAGCTTTCCTGTTGGACACAAGATGTCTTCTACTTCACTGTAAAGTCCATTCTCAGTGTTTGTACACTGGAGGCTTCAAGTTTCCACATCACACTTGTGTAAGTTGAATACTGAACCAGGATGAGCTTCCAAACTAGTTGTTTTGTCACACAAATCATGCTCATAATCATGCCTAAAAATCAGATTTTCAATGACCACAGAAAAACTTTCCACTTTCGGCAGATGAATGTGAAGACAAACTGCACAAACATCATTCTGTACAGTGAAGCCCAAACATCCATGTGAAGGAAGAAGAAGAAACAAACAGATTTTTAAATGGAGGTGGATTTTAACCACATATTAACCACAGTTTGAATCCCTCCAAAAGAACATACAACTAACATACAACTGACATGATAGTAACATGATTAAACTGTCCTATTTTGATGGATAAACTGTATGAATGAGAACATGCTGGCCCCTGCTTCATCATGAATCCTGTGTTCAGGCACAGATGCAGATGGATACTGTACCATCAAGCTCACAATATCACCATAAAAAGGATTGACAGTGTGCTGCCTGCTTTTTGCATTTTCATCATGTTAATGTTTTCTCTCAATCTGGAAACAACCTCCTCAGTGGAATGAGAATTCAAGGGCAGAATTACAAAAGGGAGAAAGAAAAAGAGGAGGGGGGGAGGTGCAGGGGGTCAAATAAGTGAGAAGGAAAGAGGAAAAATTGAATGAGATTTGGGCGAGGCAGAAGGGATATGTTGTGTGTGAACTGACTTAGGGGGAATCAAGCCCTGCTTATCTGGACACACGGAGAAGTGTTTACCTTGGAGGAGAGAGGGAATGATGAGGACAGCCCACAAGGCCTGTGCTCACTCAGCCATGAAGGCAGGGCCAGCCAGTGTTGTTTTTGGACAAATCTAGCCAGTGCTCCCTGTCCTTTTCAGCATGCTCTTTCCTGTTTGGGTCTAAATGCAAAGCACTCCAGGTCTGTCCTGGTATACTGCTCTACCCAAGCCTTTCTCTCTCTTTCTCTCTTTCTGTGTGTATCTCTGTGTGTGCATGTGTGTGTGTGTGTGTGTGTGTGTGTGTGAAAGCCGGCTCTCGACTCATCCAACAGGGTGATGCACCTGATCCAAACCATGCAGCTCTGTGGGTGAATCTTATTACCAACATATTACCAAGATACAGTACACTACCATACACAGGGCCATCTCATCAGGCCTGGATGTAGAGTAATGCACAAAGGGTCCGGGCTTTAAACCATACATCTTCTTTATTATCACAATAGCCACCAAAGTGCATATTAGAAGTGGCATTAGTAACTGGCAAATTTTACAAAAAGAACAAAGAACAAAGTGCTCTGTCCTGTTTTTAATAAGTACTCAAGACACATTATACATGAAACAAGAGCTAATAAATGAATGCTTATTACAACTATTACCTCTATGTTAATACTATTGTACTATTTATATTATGTATGGTATTCTATGTAATGCTATTTATATTTATAAATAATGTTGCACTTATTACTGTATAGCAAATAACACATTATGACAATACTATGAACTATAATACTGCTTTCATAATAACAGTAGTTTAACAAAAGAATATGAACTGCATTATGAATGTTTTAACTCAACATAGTCATATTTAGTTTCATTGATAGAGACCAGGGGCCTAATTAAAAAAACAGTGCATAGGATCCATACCAAAAGTGTATGTGCACACATGCAAAAATGCATGTATTTTTCACAATCAACTTGAAAACGTGCACACGTGGACGAACCTCATATCCCAACCCTTTCACTGCCATAATTAACCATATATGGTCAATGCAAAAGCCGTCATGAATATTGATGTACATGTTCTCCTGTAGAGAACGGCAACAGTAACAGCAGAAAGTTTGAGAGGTTGATGTGTGCAGCAGCTGTTACTGCTGTCGGTGCAACAAATGAAACAATTCCTGAAATTAAACAAAGTGGTCAGACATGGAGGTAGATGCCAAGAGGCGCATTACTGCACACTGTCAGTGTAGAGACAAGTGTAGGTACTAAGACACTGAAGCTCACTGTGTGGTATTTGTTAAGCATCTACTGTATATAGACACATACATGACTGATGAAACTACACACTCAATATCTAAAATACAATAAACACTGTATTAATTAAATTTACTCCAAAATCCAGCATGCAGGTGTTTCTCTAATATACACAGTCCATATATGAGTGCAGGTGGTGAGGTGACTAGAGAAGGCATAGTGTGTGTGGTAGCCACTGGTGTCTCCAGTGATTTTACACACAAAAACTATATGGAAACTAAAATCATACATACTTGGTGGTACATGCACAGTATTAGAAGATATTATTAAACATCTATTAGTGCTCTGTTGTGCAATTCTTTAAAGTTATTTGATTTCATCTTGGATTTCTAAAGCTTATGACGATAATTTCATCAGTTACTTAATGTGGTTGAGGTGGTTGAATCAGTATATTCACACTTAATATTGGGGAAAGGCAAGCCAAACTTTCCAGAATCCTGCCACCTGCCACATTCTGGCATTTCAGCAGTGCTGTGTGAATGTAAGCACCAAACCTGGTCTCTTTAATCTGCATACAAATAACAGGACTTTACACTTTCAAACTTTACACTTTGGCCATTTTAACATGGGGGTCTATGGGGACTGACTCGCTTTTGGAGCCAGCCTCAAATGGCCATTCAAGGAACTGCAGTTTTTGGCACATCGCACTGGCTTCATTTTTCAGCACCGGTGGCTGCTGCCTGGTTGGTCTGTGTCCATGTCACATGACCAGCCCTTTCATTCTCAGTGCAAAATACTATATTTTAAGATAGCTTCAGCATTAAAATGTGTTTTGATAACATCTCTAGTGAGAAATGTGCATTCTCATAATCTTCCCTGTATATGATGTTTAATTTGTCAGTTATAGATTTTTGCAGGGTTTCTATTGTTGCTATGGTGGTTGCTATGGACGCTGCTGTTGCTGAAACCACATGATTGCATGTTGTTTGAATCATTGTCTTTGTGTTGTGTAGTTATATGAGCTGTTATATTATTTGTTTTATTTTATGTAACTGTTTGATGAAGTTCATAAATGCGCTCAATAGTTCATTAATAGTTTAATAATAAATCACAGATGTAATTGGGTAAGATTTGAGTTGGCTTATATCTTTTAAAACAAGCACAAGAACAAATAACACTGCTGTTTATAATAAAGTGGATCTATAATTAATGTTTGATAGTAAGTGAGATTTAATATGTGTGAGGAAACATTATACAATCTAGCTTCAGTTCACCACCTCACCATCTGCCTCACCAATTTTTCCTGTTCCAAAAATGTTTGTATGCATGGGTCAGAGTTTCCATACAGGTGTGCACATTCTCTCATCAAGTTTGTTCTTATAAACTCCAACTTTTTTGTGGGCATACGTATATTTTAAGCCCTATTTTGTGTGTATGCTATGGTTAAAAATGAGGCCCCTGATACTTAAAGGGGACCTATTATGCTTTTCCTTGTTTTTAGACATATATATATATGATGTCACGCTGTCGGTTGTTGATCTTAAAAGTGGTTGAAGTGTCAAATAATGAGGTAAACATATGTAGGAGTAATCCCTGTGAGCAAAAAGTACCAGCTTCAGACTGCTCTGAACGCTAGGTTTCTAATGGTTTTTTCTACTTTCAGCCCGAGCTGACAGCTCATGACAGATTTCCTTATATGCTCATCTGCTACACGGCTCAACCATGGGAGTAGTTACACCGAGCCATGACTCCATTACACAGCAATACAAAGTAAATAAGTAGTTGGAGGTGTTAGGGGTTTGCCCGAATACAAATACGTTATTTGGCAAAGCACAAATAGTGGGTTTTTTTGTTGTTGTTGTTTTTTGTTTTTTTTTACAAATATTTGTTTCATATAAATATTTTAAAAATTATTAAAAAAAAAAAACATGTCAAATACCCATGTCTCCTCTGCTCCCCTGTTATGTCTATTAGCAGGTCTCAACGAGGGGAGTCACATCCACCTTATACATGATGCACATTGCCTTATTTGGACATCACTCCCGGAATTGGGGGTGTTCCCCAGAGATAAAACTGAGCTACTGACTAGTGGTGAACCCCCCATGGTTCAGCACGCTTGTGAACCACAGATTAACGGCGAAATGTAATGTCTCATTTAAGACAAAGTAAACAAACTGCTGTAGCTACAAGTTATGGACAGACAGCGTGTTGCTAACAGGGATTTTGAAGAGCAACAACCAAACCAGCATCTAATAGGTTCGCAGTGACATCTGCAAGTATGTTTACATGCTGTTAATGTGCTGCAGCTGAGCAGCTAATTAGCTATCTCACTGCTAACTGATGTTAGCGGTGCATCTTTCCATGGTGAATGTTTGCTTGGTGGCTCATTCAACAAGCAAAGCTGCAGGACAAGACGTGTGTTCATGTTTCAAGTTATCATGAAGTTTTGATGATGTAGACACAGGCTATTGTTTCATTCACTACCATGTCTAAGGAAGAAAGTATCATGCCTCATATTGCAATTTAATTTAACAATTGAGTATTGAATATTCTATATATTTTAAGATTGTATTTAAACATTGGACATCTTGAATGTTGTTTTCATTTAAGACCATGGGCAAAAGTTCCTTGCTGTGTTTTACAGAATATATGGAAAGAAAAGTTTAGTCTTCTCCCCTGTTTTTTTGCTGATCCGAAAAATGATCCGATCTGTGACTCAAATCCGTGATATGATCCAAAACCACCGTGAGTTTTGTGATCCATTGCATCCTTACTACTGACACACATAAAGTGCTCCCAAGGGACTCTCTATAACCTGTTGTTCCCCTTCTCTTTTCCACAAAGTTAGGTTGTAAAAATAGGCAATCAATGAAAAGTGCAAAGCAATAATTACCTCTGAAGTTCTTCCCTACACATTACATGCTGTGCTGTCTCTGTGTTATGGATGTGTAAATAGGTAGAGGTCTGTCTGTCAATGAGGCAATGAGTAAAGTTTTAGCTCAGTAGTCAGCACAGTCGACAGTGATCTGGGAGACTCCAGTTCGAGACCCAGTGTGGGGACTTCCTTCGTAAGATAGTTTGTTCATGAACACTTATTGTAACACTTAAATTTTCTAAAATTAAAATCGTAATAAAAACAAAAACAGGATTTTTAAGCCTCTTTCCACTTTTTTCGAATACAAATACAAATAATTTTGCTGCCTCAACAAATACAGATACAAATACAAATACTGGGCTCTCTGTGCATCCCTAGGAGGTGTGCTGGTCATCTGCAGCTCTTCATCAAACATCATCATCAATGGCTGTTTCTGCTTTTACTACTTGAGTAACCACCTCAGGGCATCGGGAAAATTGATTGCCAATTAATTAATCAAATATACTAAGCTATCAATTTGGAACTCTGATTAATAATTGACTTAATACTACAGCCAAAATTACCATATCAATTGTTAGTAAAGACTGAAGGGTTTTGGAGTTCTGAAGAGTAGAGGTTGGCAGCATTCACTCTTGTGCAACATTAAATAGATGGTGTATATATTCAAAAGCATTTATTTAAAAGATGACCAGGGTTAAATCACAAAATATGTAATCTAACTAAATGTACCTAACTAAGAAACAAATTGTAACTCTTGTTACTACTGACTGTATACAGGTGTATGTCTGTGTGTGTGTGTGTGTGTGTGTGTGTGTGTGTCTGTGAACAAAGAAAACAGACAAAAACAAAATGGCGGACTCAGATCCAAGATGGTAGCCGAGGCCACATGTGCGTGTGTGTGTGGCTATGTTTATGTCCAATCCATGTAGGACACAGTGCCAGGTTAGAGAGGAGGGTAGTTAGTTTGCATTCAAGACATGGTAGTTACTGGATGTAACTCAAATACTATTAGTACGTGTGTGAAGCACAACTAACATCAACTTAGTGGTGTGGCTAACCTAACTATGAAACCTACCAATGAAAAGACATCACAACAATACGGCTCAGTGAATAATGTTAAACCAAATCTATATATATACATTGACAAAGAATAAGCAGTCCTGTGCTTAGCCGTGTGCTGTTATGCTATGCTATGCCCAGTTAACATTACCAGTTCATGAAGAGAGAGGGGCTCTTTAGCGTACTGCTTTGTTAGCTGGTGATTCCGTCATTTGTGGGCGAGCCAGACTGGGAAGAGTTGTTGGTTCCGATGATGAATGATGCAGTCTTTACTGTGCAGTCAGGGGTCTGATCATGCTGGTTGGAGGAAACTTCACTCCTTTGTTCTCCTTACAGAGTTACAGACATGGCCCTTGCATTTTATTAAAATAATGCACCATTCGCCCTGAACAGTGTTGAAATCAAAAGATATTTTATTATCAGTGCATGTCTATGTTTGGTTTGCAGTGGAACAAAACAAAAAAGTAGTGAAAATAACTGAATTCATGCTTATTGTACAAAGACATTCTAAAATAGCCTGGACAAAATGTTTGGTACCCTTTAAAAGTTGTAAGAAATAATGAATTTGTAGTGATACTTCAAGCAGACTATTGTATTTTAATTAGTATCACAGATGTTTTCAATCTTATGATCACTCATGCAGCCAGCTTAAAAAGAGAAAATTACTCTTTTTGCTGTTTTGCGTCACTGTGTACATCACACTGAACATGGAAAACAGAAGGAAAACTCGAGTGATCTGAAGACAATAGAAAAAAAGTAATAGCCAAGCATGGTCAACGTAAAGGTTACAAGACCATCTCCAAAGAGCATGTGTTCCTGGGACCACTGTTGCCAATATTATTAGAAGTTTAAGACCTATGGAACTGTAGACAACATCTCTGAACATGGTCGCAAGAGGAAAATTGGCCTGAGATTGAACAGAATGATTGCTCGAATGGTCGAGAAAGAACCAAGGAAAACTTCAATACAGATCCAAGCTGATCTTCAAGTTCAGGGTACAATGGTTTCAAGTCACACCATCTGTCGCTGTCTGAATGAAAATGGGCTCCATGGTAGAAGACCCAGGAAGACCCCACTTCTAAGAGGTAGACACAAAAAAGCCAGACTAGAATTTACCAAAGTGCATGTTGACAAGCCACAGTCCTTCTGGGAGAATGTCCTCTGGACAGATGAAACAAAATTACAGCTTTTCAGTAAATCCCACCAACCCTATGTTTACAGAAAAAAAAATGAATATCATGACACATGGAGGAGGCTCAGTGATGTTTTTGGGTTGCTTTGCTGCATCAGGAACTGGGTGCCTTGAATCTGTGCAGGGCACAATGGAATCAGAAGACTATCAAGGCATTTTGGAGCAAAACATACAGCCCAGTGTCAGAAAGCTGTGTCTTAGTTGCAGGACATGGATCTTCCAGCAGAATAATGACACCAAACATACATCAAAAAGAGTGGATGAGAAGAAAATGTTGGACCATTGTGAAGTGGCCTGCTATGAGTTCTGATCTGAATCCCATTGAACATCTGTGGAAAGAGCTGAAACTTGCAGTTGGGATACAGCGCCCATCAAGCCTGAGATAACTGGAGTAGTTTGCTCTAGACAAGTGGGCTGAACTACCAGTGGAGAAGTGTAGAAACCTTATTCAGAGTTACAGAAAGCGCTTGACTGCAGTTATTGCCTCCAAGAGCTGTGCTACTAAATATTAAGTTAAGGGTACCAATATTTTTTGGCCATGCCATTTTCATTTCTTTCATTGTGTTAGATAATATGTTAAGTTGTAAATCAAAGCAAAGTTTCAGTTATATTCAATGTGAAATAAGGAATGATGGATACCATATACTTCGGTCAGTTTCAACTTGATACGGAAAAAAATTAGTTTTTTAAAAAAAGGTGGAAGGGTAACGATATTTTTGGCCATGTCTGTACCAGTTCGGTGCTAACTTGCGTTATGGGTCCTGTAGTTTGTAGAACTAGCTTTCAGTCTTTGTGTAGCTGCTAGTAAACTTGTTTACTCTTGGATAGCTGTTTTAAAAGTATTAGTCAAGATATTAAGATCCTTAAGACCTCATGACCACCTTGTTCTCTACTACCTCTAATTATTTCTTTTTTAAGATAATGTTTTTTTCCCTCCAAATATAATCACATGGCATCTTATCCAATTCCTTGGTAACATTTATTGGGACACTGAAACATAGACTGATCTAGAGATTCCTTCTGTTTTGGATAACAGGACCTTACTATATATAGAAATATCTTTCATTAACCACAAATTCAATTTCAGTTTTGTTTATTCAATAATAGTGTCAAAATTTAGTTTACATTGTTGTTCCACATTCTTACAAATAACCATGCCTGGGTATGTCACCTTTTCTTTAATTGGGATCCCATAACAATCTGACAGATTACAAGTTTTAATTGGAAATAAAAGAGATTTATCCAAGTTCATCTTTTGACCTGAAACATTAGTAAACTTATTTATATGAGCCACTCTGTTTGAAACCTGACTTTGGTCTTTTAGAGAAATTGAGATATCATCTGCTAATTGACAAAATTAACAAAAACAGAAATGGAGGTACTGGATAGCCCTGTCTAATACCACAATAAATGTTAAATATTTCTGAGGTACCATACATTAATTTCATAGAGCTGGAACAGTGGAATAGTGTCTGAATTGCATTTAAAGCAACTAAAATCCATCCATAATCCATCTCCCAGACATATCTTTTTCACTGTGCAATTTCCTTTAAAACGGCAACCTCTGCTGATTAATTACTGCCATTGGACCACATCTCGCTACCCCACTGATTTTTGGCTGGACCAGCCACAGACTAGCCCTTTAACCACGGTTGTCCAAGAGTGACTGAGTGATTGAGTGCCTGACTGAGTGATGAAGTTACACCATTGGTTGGCCGGCCAAGTGTTGGAGTTTCCTCACTGGCCATTGGTCTTTCAAAATGAATCGACGTGAGATGATGGAAGCAGAGGTCAGCAGCGTGACACAGAGCGACTGTGTTTCCTGCTCTGAGCTCTGATGCTCTCAGCTCTGGTGTAAAATGCAGTGAAGTCAGCTAAACTCCTGTTCAGACATGTACCAGTGTCTCTGTGTCTCTCTACCGTCCAGTGTGATCGACTCTCTGTCTGGCAGCACTGTCAGCAGCCGGCAGGAGAGACACTCCGCAGTGCATTTGGATTTTATAACTGAACTAATACCAGGACGCAAGCTTTTTATTTCTCTGACATATTCACATCACAAAGGATGACCAACAGCATTAAAACACAAGTCTTGCAGGTAAAACATGTGACTCATATAGCTGTTATATTACTTTAGTGTGGGGCGGCTGCTCTGCAGGTGCGCTTGATTTGACTGTAACTGCAGTACCCAGGCGGAGGTAAGCCTCCTGAATTTGCACCCAAAATACTGTCATAACTGTCTCCATGATCATTGACTGGGAAAAGGCAGAAAAAGGGCGCATAGAGGCATGACTGAGAGCACACAGTTGAAGCACCCCAAATAACCATCACTCTGACAAAACACTCAATGAAGAGTGAAAAATGAGAGACATCCGCAGAGTGAAACAGATGAAAGAGCAGGGGGTGTTAACAGATAATTAGAATAGTTATAATTATAATTAAAATAACTTCTCTTTCAAATCAAACATCCCAAGATTTGAGTAGAAAATATTGTTCTTGCAACTGCATTTATGACAACATAGCTTAACCATGTCATGTGATATGAGACATCAGTACACTTTACCAGCAAATATTACTGGGACCACTACGGAAAATTGCAGATGAACATTTAATATAACACTACAACTGACTATCCCTGTAACAAACTGACCACAATTTCACACATCGACCATACATGGTCCAGCCATATACTACTGTAGATTTTGACCTGGTCTTGTTCTAAAAAGATTCATCTGAGTTTCCTGATTGATGTGAAAATTAGTACCTTTACCTTTGCAATATAGTAAAGAGCTTTTCTCTTAAGTAGGTCTGGCAGAAAGAGACATCAGAACAAAGAGGAGAAAAAATATGACTTGTATAGACAGAACTTTTCTATAGGCTATAGGATACTTGCATATATTGAACGTGCAGCATTAACAATTGCACAACATACTCAAAATTATTACTTTCACTGCTGTAACTTTTGAGGTTTCAATGGTTTTTGAACAGGAATGAATAGAATTTAAGCCTCACTATCAAACCTTATCATAACCTTAATGAAGATGATGATGTTTCACCATTACATTTATCAACCTCAGTGTAAACAGTGTTGAAATCATGTTAATTTTTGTTTAGTTTTACTTTCCATTAGGATGCATTTCTTTACCATAAATGAATGCTTTGGCCCCACTGAAGTTGGCAGCCTTGCCCTCCTTTCTTGCCTTCTCTACCGCTGGCCACAGACGACTGCTTGCTGCTTTGCCAGTGGCAGTAAGATCTTCCTTGAAGCTGTATCCATGACTTTTCAGAAAGTCGCTTTGCTTAGCATGCTTCCATGTAAGAACCCTTGGGCAGCTGCAGCTCAGGAGGTAGAGAGGATAATCCACTGATCAGAAAATCGGCCGTTCGATTCCTGGCTCCTCCAGTCCCCATGTTGAAGTGTCTTTGGGCAAAATACTGAACCCCAAATTACTCCTTATGGCTGTGCCATTGGTGTGTGAATGATCACTTCCTACTTCCGACTGTGCAGGTTGGCACCTTGCATGGCAGTCCCTGCCATCAGCGTGTGAATGGGTGAATGTGGCTTGTAGTGTAAAAAGTGCTTTGAGTAATCAGAAGACTAGAAAGGCACTATGTAAGTGCAGTCCATTTGCCATCCTTTGCCGCCATCCAAACAAATCTCATGATGACTAGGCGTGGTTTCTGTCTTCCTCAGTTTTAAGTTGACCAAGACGGTGTGCTATGTCCACCGCTGCTGCCACCACATTCTCCACCTTTGGAATCACTGCTCCGCAGATTTCTCTGACTTTGACTTTTACATTCTCAGCAGGGTTTTCAGCCACATCATACAGACGTAAACACCATCTTCAGCTGTAATGCTCTTGCTTAACTCTTGCTTCTAGATATGCCATCTTTTTCTTTAACTCCACATTTTCTATTTTCAGCGTATCGCTGTCCTTCCTCAAGCGCATGACATCTCTTGACCATTTTCCAGAGAGGATTTGTATTATGTTATTTTGCACTTCAATCAGGGTTGGTTTCATTACGGCAGTTGATGGAGCATTCCTCAACTTTTTGGCGGCTTGGCTTTTACTTGGGGTATTTGGATTGGATTCACATTCCCGTCCAGTTACAGTTTTACAAGCATAGGAGTGAGTTTCATTAACCCTTCTCTTTTCTTTAGCGAGATCTACTCTCATGCCTTCCACAACGGCAAGTAAATCTTGGATGTACGTCTTAGCTAGCTGTATGCCTGAAGACTTATGATAGCAGTCAAAAACTTGAACCTCAGGCCAATGACAAATAGTTATCAGCGTATCATGGAGATTAATTAGGAGAACATAGATCAGTTTTTTGCTGTGCAAATTGTTGTTTAAAATTTTGCTAGAATTGCCTTTGCCAGATCTCTGCTGCAGAAAACGTACATACTCACAACGCCTTGAGCGCCTTTTTTGCAGATCTTCCTTTTAGGCTGGGAACAAACCTAACAAGCTGTGCCAATCATAGAGGAAGTTCAGTCAGTATGCAGCCTGAGAGGCGAAACACACAGCAAAGAATGTCTACAGAGTGCTTGCTGCTGCTGAAGCTTATTGCTGTGAATGTATGCTCATAATTGAAAGTGACCTAGATGACTATATGTGGATTATGGCGGCTGGAAAGTTATGAGGATTCTATACACCAGGGGTCGGCAACCTATGGCACACATGCCCCCAGTGGCATGCGAGGCCACGCGGAGCAATTCAATCAATTTTTTTTTTAATATACAGTACTTTTTTGGATACATTTTTAAAAAAAAATATGAAATATGGCCTCATGGTGAACTTAACAAACAACTGACTATGGAAGAAACAAAAAAAATGTAGGTTGTCTAATATTTGCCTGTTTCAGCTGTCTTGGACAAAAGAATTTGGATTTATTTCATACAAGGGCCAAGCTGTGTGCACTCCCTGCTACGAAAATGTGTGTCAAACTTCAATTGTAAAATGTCATTTTGAAACAAGGCATGAGAAAAACTTTAAAGATAGCTGATGAAGCTGAATCAATTAGGAGGGGCATTGACCCAGTAAGTGAGGTGAAGCAGTGTGTTTACAACCCTATCTGCTGCCAAAAACCAAGCTACAGAGGGCAGCTATAAAGTCGCTCAGTGCATTGCTACACACAGGAAGTAATTCTCCGATGGAAAGTATATAAAAAGGCTTTCCTCAGCAGTTCAGAGGTCATATTTGATGGGTTACCAAACAAAGACACTATCATTAACAGGATCAAAGAAATGCCCATTTCTGCAAGAACTGTAGAGAGGTGCATTACTGACATGGATGAAAACATAAGGCACCAGCAAACTCATGCATTGAAAGATGCATTGGTATTCAGCGTAGCTCTTGATGAGAGTGTGGATATAAATGATGTTCCACGTCTAGCAGTGGTTACCAGACATTGTGACAAAGGAGAGATAGGCAGGGAACTTTGCTGTTTAAGGCCCATGCATAGTACCACTAAAGGGAAGGATGTGGCAAAAACATTCACTGATAATTTTGAGGAGAGGGGGGTTGATATCAGGGAAAATGTTTGCTGTTACCACCAACAGAGCCCCCGCCATTGCAGGCAAGCAGAAGGGATTCATGACTCTGGTTGACAGTCAAATCAATCATCCTGTGATTAAGTTCCATTGCATTATTCACCGGGAAAATTTGTGCACAAAAATCAAGATGGACAGTATTCACAAGGATTTGCCACTTTACTGCAGTGTTAGGTGGCAGTAAGGTTTTGGAATGGTTTGAAGAGTGTTTTGATATGATCAAGGCCTTTCTGATCAAGAAGGAGCAAGACTACCCTGAGCTGGAGGATGAGAAATGGCTTGTGAAACTCATGTTCTTAATGGATATCACAGGCCATCTCAGCAAGTTCAACTTACAGCTGCAAAGCATGGGCCAGACAGTGCTGGCTCTGATGCAGGGACGACATTCATGGCAAAAATTTGAGTCTACTTGTGGGACATACAAAGTACTTCAAGAACCTGAAGGAGCTGTCAGAACATCAAACCATCAATGGCGATGACATCAGCATGTACATGTGAGAGCTAGAGTCAGAGTTCTGTGCCACATTTCAGGACTTCTAACAATATGGCCCATTGTTTTCTTTTGTTTTCCTAGAACACTTGAGAGAGCACTGCATGTTCCTAATTCAGTGGATGGGGATTGAGGAGTTTGAAATGCAGCAGATAGAACTCAAGGCATCCTCACTGTGGGCATCTAAATTCACACAGCTGCACTAAACACTGAAAACTGCTGATATTGATCAAGGGGCCTGCATCCTGGCCTGTTGGGAAAGCTTGCCAGAGAAGTTTGACTGTCTGAAGAAGGTGGCCTTCACACTGATTTCAGCATTTGGATCCACATTTATGTGTGAACTGATATTCTCATATATAAAGTCAACTTTGAGTCCCACGCGCAGCCAAATTACTGTGGACCATTCAGAGGCATGTATCCAACTGAAAGTCTCCAAATACGGACCAGAGTTCATGCAGCTCAGCACAGAAAAGCAGAGACAAGGTATGTACTATATTGGAAAAATTGAATTAATTTTCTTTTGTGCCCTAGTAATTTTCATATATTTGCACAAATAAAGTGTGTGTGTGGAGCGCAGATCTTTTGGCATGCGGTATCTAGATGGGGAGACAAGCAGCAGCAGTTAATAAATAAATATATAAATGCTCATTATGAAAATGAACTAGCACTTGGGTCTGTGATTTTTTTAAACATTGTAAAGTGGCATGGGACATCCAAAAGGTTGGCGACACCTGCTATACTGAAAAATACAACTGAAATTGCTAAACCTAGGTTCATGTCAAACAATAAATAACTGCATCCTGGTTGATGTGGCAGATGCTGTGTGCGCTATAGGATTCAGTCACCACAGTATCTGTTGCCATGATAACCATGTTGGTGCTGTTCCTGTGATAGTCAACTGTCAGAGGCCTGCTGCTCAGCCACCTGCCACACCACAACCAAATCCTGTGCAGCATGATGGTGCTGACCAAAGCAAGCTGAAAACAGTCAACACACACTGTTCATGTGAACCAATCATAGAAACAGACACACTGATGTAAAGAACAGGAAGGTGATATAACACACCTCTGGCAAACATGTTGGACAACACGAGACTCTTAACTTGTGGTCATCTTTCTAAACTTACAGTTAAGAAAGAAATGGGATATTCTGAATATTCCAGAATTTGCAACAAATTTGTAAAGTTTGTAAAGTTGCAGATTCAGATTTGATTAGACTTGAAGATGGAGCTTTAATTGAACACGTTTTTGACAAAACTTTTGGATTTCCAGAATATACAGTATGTCCAAAGCTTTGAATAGGAAGAGAAAAACAAGTTATGACAGATAAAACCTTATATTTGTGGATTGCAGATTATGTATTATTTATCTATGAATTGAATGAAGTAGTATTTCTATTCCCTATCTCCATGACACTAACCTGAGAATGTAAATGTTTAGATTAGAATTTTCTTATGAAGACAAAGAACTTGGTTGGACTAACAAGCAAATTAAAGCATTTTATAACACAAAGCAATATAGAGGTGGCATGAAAGCAAAGTCCATGTGAAGACCTGAAAGGAGACAAGATGTTTTTTCAACAAAATAATTTCAGTCAGTGCAGTAATTAACTAAAAAAAATAGTGTTTCTAAAAAATAAAAAGTCTTGTAATGATATGATATCCTTAAAGAATTCCTGGATCTAGACCCACAACAAAGACTAATATTACACCAAACCTTTGACCAGATTTGATTATAATGTGTTGTGACAAAATGTGTGATATGACATGAAGGTCCACATAAAATCACACCTAATGACCTAAATGGGCAGTGACACCATGAACACCAGAACACCGTGACTCCCAATGTATGTTACAGTGAGCTGAAATGTCATGATTAGATGCTGATCCAGGACAAACCTTGATGTATGCCAAAGTTAGCACCTTATTAAAATGTGCAGCTTTGCCTCAAAGCTAAAAAAATCACTCAGCTGAAAACTGTCAAATCATCATTCCTCTCCCTCTGAAATGCAGAATGCCTTTGAACTTGGAGGACTGAATTACTGACAGTGACTGGCCCACTGTTTCCTCAGTTAACTGCTCACTTCATTGTCGCTGTGCTCTGCAGCAGAGGGCACGGCTGTATGTACACTGCACCAGGAGAGCCTCCATAAATGATTCACCTGCTGGTTCTCCCTCAAAGCTCCAGAGGAGATGCAGACAGAGCAACACTTAGCCTCTGACAGAAGCCTTTGAGGAATGTTCTCCATGCAAATGAGCTACTGCTACTAGAACCCTGCAGTGTTTTGTTTACAAATATGGCTAAAAGCCCTACTCAAATTGGGATTTGTTGGTATTGAGAAAAAAAGACTAGAAGAGCACATTGCCATACACACAGGTTGTGTGGGGAATAACGCTCTATTACTGCTTCTCTCTGGAAGCCAATCAGCTTTAAAATGTGAGGCAACCATTCATGTAATTATTAATCCAACGTTGTTAGACAGTATTATTGCTTGGAAGTGAGACTTTTTTTTTTTCTTATTTACTGTTCATTACACAACAGTTAGTTCCAACTTTGCACTGTGATTGGCTGACAGGCAGTGTAATGAGTCCCAATTTCTACTGATATACTGCAGCTCTCCCTACTGCAGTGGTTCCCAAAGTGGTGCAGCATCACCCTGTGGTGCCCCGAGGATAGGCCAAGGGTACTGCTGCAAGATGTGCTCAGTTATATGACAGTTGGTCTGCTCCACAACTTTAGGGTCCAAACATCTATTGGATGGACTGCCATGAAATTCCATGGTATCCATGGTTTCCAGACAATGAAGTCAGGGGCATCATGCAGTGAACTTTTTGATGTAGTTTTTAGTTACAGTTCCAAAATAGTAATTATCTGCTTTGGCTCCTATGTTTATGATCCAGCCCTCTATCAGTGTCTACCTACAACTATAATTGAATGACACTTATTAAGACTATATTGCATTTAATTGCCGTACTTAACAAGAAAAACAAAAAACAAATGCTAGTCAAAAGATTTTAAACTCAGCGCTAACATTAGCTGGTTAGCTAGCCAGCACCGTTGATTATTTAATGGTGAGTAAAGAAAGCTCACAAACATGTAGCTGCTTCTTTGACTGACACTATTTAGTTCTTGACTCTTAAAAAATCTTCTTATGTCCTGTTTTGTAGGACGTGCAAATTTTAGCTGCTAATAATATCAAAGGACAACAAGTTAACACTAATGTTAATGACCTGTGGGTTATAATTAAAACCACCGATCCTAAAGTCACTTTAAAAGAAAATTCGGAAGTTAGAAGTAATTTACAAATTTATTCATGGTGTGAGCTGAGATTGGTTATTCACACTTCCTGAGCTGCCACTAGCTCTGATTCTACTAAATAGTGCTCTCCAGCTGGAAGGAGTTGAATACCAATAAAGACATTTTTTTACATCATATTATCAAGGTATATTAAAAACACTTAATGTAAAAAGTAATAATTTCTGAAGCTATCCAATCTCAAATATCTGAGGGGACGTGACCCCTCTGAATGAAGCCTACTAACTTTGGTGATCCCCTGACTTTCTCTAGCACCACCATGAGCACCACCATTTGTGATTTTGGGTGAAATGCACAGGATGAATCGTAATAACTTTAATGACCGCTGTGGGCAGGGCCATTTCAAATGTGTCTGTAAAAACTACTGACATCAAACTGAATAGTATAATTACTTTCATTTAGTGATGTTACTTTGAGCAAGATAGTTCAATGAAATGCAATTTTACAACAGATGTGAATGACATCATTTGCAGATGAAAAGGTTGCACATGTATGTGTGTCATGTGAGGCAGTTTTGCCTTCAGTTTAAGAAGCAGTCACAGGGAGTGAACCAGCAGCAGGTCCATCATCACCATTTTCTTGTGTTACTGAAGATGTCAGAAAGTGGCTACTACAAATCTGAAATGGCTACCTCATTATACTGTACAGTTTCATGATGCTTGTTATAATGTTTATTTTCAAGTAATCATTTTTGAAATACTATCACTTAACTCTGTAGTGTTTTACTATCGTGTTTAAAAAAATTACTAATAAATATACAAATACAAATAAATCTTTGGCAGCAGCAGCAGAAAAGTAATTAATTAATTAATTAATTAATTAATTAATTGATTTAAGACTGAGTTTTTATTTAACATTACTCTCTGTCTTGTTGTCTACTTTATTGTTGGAAACTAAATTCTGCAAATAAAACATGATTCTAGTGAGTTCTAATTTGGTTGTCTTTTATTATGTAATACAGTCAGACATATTCCTTTCACAGTGTGACCAGAGTAAGATGACTTTACACCTTTGTCTGATGGGGTTAAACAGGGTATAATGAAGGAAATTATGATGTTATAGCTTCACATAGTGATGACAGTATGTTGTCAAACAAAGCTGAAATATGCTGAGAATTCAGATTGCACAGACTTTCTACAATTCACCATAAACACTTCATGACTGATTACCCTAATATCTACTACACTACAGACTAAATCTCTGTGGTTTGGAATTTAGTTTCCCTCCTGCTCCTGTTCATACTTTCAAATATCAGCCGTATTTATTGTTTACTGATCGCTTTCTCACAGCCAGCACTGTATTTGAGTTGTGTTAAGTCACTGCTAATGCAAACTAAACATTTCCTGCTCCAATGCTTTATATTGTCAAACTAGTGAAAGGCTTTTATTGTGAAGCAGCTAAAGGAAATGCAATGTACTTGTAATTGTCACACAGATTATGAAACTTTGTTAGCATGTCTACATGATACATGATATGGACATATTTATCACTATTTGCTCAGCAAATCAGTTGCAAATATTGCAGGGAGGAATGGGGTTACAACACAGGCAAAAAATACCAAAAAGATCAAAGATTATAGACAGTACAGTATCACAGTGCTCAGTGGAGCAAACCAAGACGCGGCATGGTACAATGAGCTGCACGCCTTATTGAGCCACCAACCAGCTTGTGTTGGTGTATAAACTTGTATGTCAAATTCATGTAAACATGGAAAAAAATGAAATAGCAATATCAGCACAACTTCTCCCACTGTATCACACAACCACTTCACTTGTCCATGCAAGGATGAAGTTTGTAACAAAGCCTGACAAAGGTTTTAAAAATTCAGGTTACGGGAAAGTTACAGGTTGTTAAGTTCCTACAGTGGAAAAGGACTATAAAGTAAAAAGAGCTCTCACCTGAGACCATAGAGCACAGTTCCATCAGGGTGCAGCCTGATCATTCGGTTCTTCACTGTCACCCCGTGGACAAAAGACTTTTTGTCGTTAATGAAGTAGGTGTCAGGGACCCACAGCTGGTCTGCCACCCGGTTGTCCAGGGTGAGGTTGAGAGGGATGCCAGTGTAGGAGAGGCGCTTGTCCCTCCAGGACTGCTGGAAGTACATGGTGATGGTGTAGTCCTGCGGTAATGACACAGGGTGAGAGGAAGGTTAGCACATCAACATGGACAGGCTGTTGAGTCATGGATCTCTCCTGCCCTGTGTTATTTACTGTGTCTGAGTGTTGTTCTGTTTCTTCTATCCCTATGAGAACTGGTTTGGCTTTTAGACCTGCATCACTCATCCAACAGTTTATTTTAAATTGAGATTAGAATTAGTTTTTAATTTATGTTAGAGTGAGAGTTAAAACTAAGGTCCATTTAGGATTAGAACTCTGGTTTAAGGTTAAAGGCTACGGTTAAACAGCAATTGTTTCAGTTAATCCATCCCATATGATTTTTGTCATGAAGTCATATACAGTAGGTTTATAAAAACCTCCTCCATGGTGCATTCATGGAAAAAGTGACAGAGGACATCAAAGGCAATTCACAGATGTGTTTGAGATTTACATGAATTTGGTCTTTTCTTGAACTTAAAGGCAACTCTCAAATCTTAAATGTGTATACTTGTCAGTGTACTTGAACTCACCACCAGGAAAAGATTAAAAACATATTTGCAGCTGCATTACCTTGTGAACATAAAGTAATAACTTTGAATAATAGGTAATGACTTAAAATAAAAACAAGATGTTGGTTACTTGTGGTAAACAGTAAGTCATTAATAACAAGAATTATGCTCAGAATGATATGTGTTTTGACCATTGGGGGTTTCAAACACATTTTGAGCAGCTACTCAACAGAATTACAACAGAAGAATAACAGCTGGTGTATTTGTTAGCTGAGCAGCCAGAGAAACTGTGGGCTGAGAGGATTTATCGCCACATACTGTTTTAATAGAAAAAGTCTAAAGAAGACCAACAATGTTGACCAACACAGTTTGTGAAAGAATGTTGGCTTATGCATAAAATGCATGAAAATGAACACAAGCACTTCCTTTTGTCTTCTGCATCACATGTAGTATGTACTGTACATGCATAGTTTCCTGTCAGTCCTTTGTGGCAGACTCTGCCAGTAACAATGGAAACTACTATGTAGGCATTTACACAAAATGAAAACTTGAAGAATTATAATGTAAAAAATACATGAGCCTCTAGTTTCACTGCAGTAAACTGGCACATAATTCTGGGCTGTGTGGTGGTAACTGGAAGAGGTTTTCACAGGTTCACGTGGTTCTGAGACCTGACCCGGGACCGGAGTTGGACTGGGTCCAAATTCTGCTCAGTCTAATCGGGTCTAGTCGGGTCTCCATTTACTGCCACAGGTCTCAGGTCTGTATGCCAGTGTCCAATACCTGAGTGGATCTGAATGGACCGGAGTGTATGCTGTATCAGCTCTGATCATGTGGTACGTCACAATCACTGCTGGAGAAAACAGTGTGTTTTGAGTGAGAGGAAAATGTAAACTGTGAAGTGATTCAATGTGAAGAACAAGTTAAAGGAAAAGGAGAACAAGGAGGTAAAACCAACTGGATCATCGGCTGTTTGCTCCTGTTTTATGCAAAGATGAGAAAAAGGTTCTGACATGGGAACTGAAGCCAAACTTATTTTAGGAAAATCTACAAGATTTAAATTAAGTTAAATTAATTTTGGAATTTGATTCACAAATATTACATTTCTTATTCATTTATATTAAATAAAATAAAAGAGTAAATAGGTTACCACATGGTCTTTTTATCTGTTCATCACTCAGCTTGCTACAAAAGGTTTTATTGTTGGTAGCTACAGGAGATGGAATAGGAATTTTAGTTATATGTTATGAATATGTGTTTGAAGCATATAAACAAATTATTTTAATTTCTATGACTTTACATTTGTTCTTAGGGCATTGCTATTATAATATTGCTGCTTTTTCCCACCGCGGCTGCTTGTTAATTGATTGAATTAATTGATAGTGCCTCAGGCTGCTGCCGATGTTTGCGTTCTCTTTCTGTTCGGGTCAACCACATTTTGGATTGGGTTATGTTATGTTCAGGTCTATTCGGGCCAGGTCTCTCTTTTTTTGAAAATTAATTTATGCATGTTGGGGTCGGGTGGGTTTTCCATGGGTCTGTTTCAGGTCAGGTCAACATTTTGGACCCGTGAAGACCACTAGTAACTGGTCCTGATGTGGGTGTGTGAATGCAGCATTCAGCTATTACTACTGTGATGCCCCTCTCTGCCTTCTGCTTGTGAAGTTGGTTTGGCTTCCTGGCTCAGGAGCCAAAAGGCAGAGTTAGAGGGGACGTTAGGAAACTACCTACACATGAGTAGTTTAGGCCTCAGCCAATTAAGTGGCTTCATCATTAACGTCTCTCTCTACTCTTCCTCCCAGGCCTCCACCAGTCAGTTTGGTTAAGGTTTTGTTTGCATGCTTCACACATTACACTTATCCACACACTGCATTCATTACTGATCTAGCTCACAAACATTATATTATTTTATCTTAGGTTGACAATAGATGTGATTTTTAGTAACCTTATTCATGTGTGAATATCCCTTTTTTGTCACTGAGCCTGAGCCAGTTCATGACAACTGCAATAGCGCCTATGACAGACAACTAACATTCACATTTCCTCCCTGTTATCTTTGCAGGATGCGCAGATTGACATAGCCCTATAATGATATACAGATATCATATTAGAAAAATATCATAAACACTTTAAGTAGATACAGAGCATAACTGTTACTTAATAACAAATTAAAGGTACAGTTTGATAAAGTGGGGGATATCCTAACACATACCACATATTCACAACATTCCCACCCATCCCCAGTTTCATTCCAGCTGGGGAACTTCATTGCATGTCACCCCTCTCTCTTTCTTCCTTCATTTCCTGTCTTCTTCAATACTGTCCTCTGTCAAATGAAGGCAAAACTGGCAAAAAAAAGTTAAAGTCATGAAATACAATTTTGATAATAAAGAAATATAAATGACTTTGGGAATATTATGAAAATATGACATACAATAATATGAATCATGTAAAGCTCTGTGTAAAATCACTAAAATTGCCAGATATGTTCAAAGTCACTGTTTCAGCACTTCACTGACCCATCAAAAGAGGCAGAAAACATTTCTCTACAGTGTACTATATGGGGCAACCACTGCACTTAGAGGTCTCTATGGAAACTTTCTTAAATCACTCCTTGCTAGAGATCTGGCAGCTAAGTCAGCAGTTCCCTGAGAACTGTTGTGATGGTGTGATGATGCAAATCTAGATTTGAAAAAGACAAAAATGTGAAATTACACATTTTGTATACTGAGTATGGACTAAAACATCCAAATGTGTTTTTTGGAAGAGACATCCTGGTCCTTTACAGCTGTGGTCAGGTGTAGGTCATGTGGGGAATAAAGTCAGAAGTGGTTGCAAGATTAGAAAACATAAGTATGAAGTAATAAGACAATAGAGTGTGAGTCTGTGTTGCCGTGTGATGGTGTGTGAATAGATATCATAGGGCACATATGTGAGTGTGAGAGAGAGAATGGCTGTGAGTCATGATTCACAGTCTGGGCTTTTCAGGGGGCAGAATACAGCAGCTTTCCATGCAGTCTGTACCTTCTTTTCAAAAATAACTTGAGCTGTAGCACAGACTGCTGAGGTGGATTATGTTGTGTAACGTCAGTTCTTATTAAGCAGCGGGAACAGTCGCAGACCTGCTCGCTCCAATTCTTTCCACTACTCCTAAGAGAGTTAGAGCTCCCTCCTGCACCTGCCCATCAGTGGCTCCAGTCACCACATCAGCCTGAACCCTTCACCTGCTGCTGCTGCAGCCCTATGTCAGCACTTCTACCCACTCCTCCCACAGCTCTACTGGAGCCACCACTGGTCCTCCACATCCTCATCTCTGTTCACTTATCATAAAGTTATGACAGCTCATATGATTTGACAGAAGTATCTGTTTTCCAGTCAGTGTTACCGCAACAATAAATCCACACATCTTTCACAGAGGTAAATAATCTGACAGATGTCTTCTGCATCACATGCTCCATCACTGCAAACCCAATAATTCTTTGCAATGATTTATGAAATGCCAATAATTCATGGTCAAAGAAGTTTTACACTTCATAAACTCAGCAAACATGATATTTAAAAATAGAGAGCATTGATTTGCATCACCTGTGGCTGTACTGGAAGGGTAAAGAAGAATACTTTATTATAAATATAATTATAATAAGCTATTTGTTAATACATATATTTAACTAGTATAGTTATATAATGAATACAATTAAAGCATGTACATACATTGTTCATAATATTTCATATTTGACAATATGAACATTTATTTTATATGATTACATCTGTTATATTGTCAATCATTCATCATTACACAGTTACAGATGGAGACAGATTTCTCTACACCGACTTCACTTTTTCAGAATCCTTCGTACAGTTCTGTTTACCAACATGTAGCTCAGCACAACAGTTAATTACCTCTAAAATGCACTAATGCAACCAAAGCATTTCATACACCTCTAAGGATCAACTCTTCTAATTTCTTATAATCTGACAACATTTGTCTCCCAACACAAAAACTCTTTCACTCATGACACACTAACCTAAAAAACTTCTGGTAGCATTACAATATGTATCACTATTGTCTTTAAAGTAGCTTTTATTTTATTTTTGCATAAACCAAGATTTTATTGTGGCATCTCTTTACTGTATGGATGCTATTTATTACAGATCAGAAATGCTACACTATGCTTCAGTAGGCTTTATTCCTAAATTAAAGTAATCCCAGTAATGCAATACAAACGAAATGTGTATGTATTCACTATACATACATGTCTAGCATAGCTTCACATACAGATATATAGCAGTGCTAGTCAACCCTGTCTTCTATATTTGGTCAGAAGTTCTCATCCAAATCACACCTTATATCCTCTCTTACAGCACACCTGGGAAAGAATCTTTTTGCATCTGATCCATCCCTGGCAATCTTCTGCAGATATTTCCAGGCATCCAGCATTCATTGTGTCATCTGATCATGTGGCTGGTGGTCATAAATTTTCTACCTCCATGAGGAAAAGAATTCATCTCGTTTTTTTTTTAGTTTGAGTGAGAAAACTGTTCATGAGTTTTCAAAGATGTAGTCAATGAATGCATTTTGTGTCAAAGCAATGAAAAGTGATCTACAGTTCAGTCCACATTGACTACTGTTGGGCTGACTTTGTGAAGAGTTTGGAAAAAGTGAAGTCAGCATTGAGAAATGTGTTTTGCCAATTGTAAGAAACTGTAATAATATTAAACACAGTGCTTACAACTACATTATAGTGTGTTATAAACATGTCTTATTAATGAATGAATAGAAATGCCAAAAGTTGTTGCTACTGAAGAAAAAGTCTGTATCTGACGATTATGAAGCAAGATATGCAGTTATAAGGAGTGCCTTTTTATAGGATTTCTAAATGAGTTTATGGACATCAATTCACAAGTCATGTCCAGTATACAGTCTACATATGTGCAGTATAAAAACCCACAGCAGAAAGTGCTTTGCAAGGAGAAAAAAAAAGGGTAAAAACAAGGTTTTCAGGAGCTTTAACATGCTGAACTGTCTCTTTGTAGTGTTTTTGTTTTGCTGCTCTGTGAGCTGATGTGTGATGTCTGAGCCTCAGGGAACACGTGTCTCTGCTGCTGTCCCTCGCTCTCAGAATTCATTTCAACAATAACACTGTACAGTGTGTGAAATGCATTGTGTCACAGCACATTAGGATGGCTTGCATACATTCTGCCTCATAGATGAACACCACTCATGCTCTCTCTTTCAAGCTATTTTCAACTGTCTTAAATGTAGAAATGCCAGCAAACGTCAAAACATTAATCATTTCAAACATTTCTCTGTAGAGCCCCTGATGTTGATGTTGCAACCATGATTACAGTGCCTCGCCATACATGATTATTGCCATGATTTGACAGTTTATTGGCTACACAGTAAAATTATAATTATAGTACCATCAAAGTGCACTTATTTTGCTGAAATCTAAGAGGCATTCACAATTAAAAAGTGAGCAGACGCTCTTCAAACCTTTAGATCTAGGCCTCATATTAATCATGTTTAGACTTTCTCTTCAGTATCAAAGTAATCTAGTGATGTGTGTACATCCATGGTTACAGTCCAAACAGGAGACACTGATAAATTGTTCATCATGACATTTTATAGTACAAATTTGACAAAATGTAAACAAATATAGGCTAAAACAAATAAGGCAATGCTAACTGGGCTCACTCTTTCCATTGCAACTCTGAGCTTTCTGTTTACATCACCCAAAGCATGATGGGAACAGTATCTAAATTTAACAACTTTTAAGCCAACAAAAGTAATAAATAAACAAATAAATTAGTATTTTTACAACAGAATTTTATTTCAAGCACAATTTAGACCTTTATGTTGGGAAAGTAAAAAGGACAACACGTTATTGTACAGATCTATAATTTTGTAATTTTTGGAACTATGTAATTAGAACTACGTTCTTGTATAGTTCTTTTATTTATATTTTAGTAAGTTGACTTCATAAGCATTATTTATTATTATTATATATTATTATTTTAATTGCATTATAAAAGTTGTTCCTTTCAAATAAAACCTGCATCAAATATAACAGAAAACTAACACAATAAATAAAATGTGCATCATTTCTATTATTGATATCAGCTCCTAAAAGCCTTGCAGGTGTTCTGATGAACTACTTATCAAAATGCTTCAGTTGACTGCAGGTAACCTTTGGAGGAGGCTGCCAGGGGAATGTTGCACCACTGCTCTCCTATCGAGCTTATCTGAGGTGCAAAGCTGCAGTTAAGATTCCACTCACAGCCCTCCCGCTTTCCAGCATTGCTTGCAGTTTGTAAAGATGCTTACGCATGCATTTCCCAACAAGCTGGAGGGAAATAAACTTTCTGAAAGGCAAGTGCGTATGGAACAATTTCCCTCTGTGGTCACAGACCGCAATGACAAAGTGGATAAAGCATGAAGACAATCATTTCTACTTCTTTAACCAGCTAAAAAGCAAGGTGATATTTACTTACAACTGGGGCAGTCAAAGCCTTACATCATGGAAGGCCTTTTTTACCTGGACTCAAAAACCTCAGAGTACATGTAAATGTAAGTGACAGTAAGGAGAAAGCAGGCTCTTTCTTTATGAAACTACAGCAGCAGGGTCAGTAGGTGGATCAGTCAGTCCAAAACTTTTTTTCTTTTTTTAAACAATCCTAATGTTGGCCACCCCTCCTCCACATAAGGCCACATTTCAACCTGTAATACAATATTTCTCAATCTAATGGGTAGATTGCCATGAAATTGGCTGAGCACATTTCATGCTCTCAAAGGTTCACTTTGTTATCTAATAACCCCATGGGTGCCCCTCTAGCACTTTCCTAAAGCAATTGTTACAGTTTTAGCTCCTGTATTTGGGGTGCAAAACAGTGAAATTGCATTTTCCTATATTTACCATGGGGCTGCATGAGGGTGTTCACTGGTGAAATGAAGGAAAAGACTGCTGCCTGCCTGCTTTCTCAACACCGCACACCTGACCAATTTTTGCATAAAATGGGTGTGCTTGTCAGATCATCAGTTGTTTCCAGTTGTTTGTGGAAACACAAACAGGAAATTTTGCACAAAAAAGAATGTAACTTACAATACCCATTTTATTAACCAAGACCACACCAACAAACAGATTTCAAAAAGTTTAATTGAGAATAATGAATGAGAGCTGAGATTTTGAATAATGGATGGGTTGGGGTACTGGAGGAAGGGATTAGGGATGGAGGGATGAAGGGATAGAGGGAGGAAGGGGTGAGGGTCTAGGGATGGGGGATGAACTGATGAGGGGTGAGGGTCAAGGAACATGGGATGGACCATAGATTTTGTACCCCAACACATAGTGTAATTGCGTTCACAGCTCGCATAGACAAGGGGGATAATTGCAGCGACCAACAAACTACAATAACATGTGATTGATATAAGACAGACTGGAAAAATTGTGAATTCCTTTAAGAGAACAGGATATTTTGTTCAAATTTGGTACCCATTCAATGAAAATTGCTCACCAGGTGCAGCATGCAAAAAGGTTTTAAGCTTCCTCCACCTTTTTGAGCCCATAAAGCATGTGCATTAGAAGCCTCATAAGCAGACAGAGTTCCCATTTTGTTTCACGTCAGTCATACATTGTCTTATTTGAATTCAGTGATGTGGATGATGATTCAGATGTTGACAACATTGTCATTGTATGTAAAAGTGGGTTTCTCAGAATTGTCCAATATCCATGTTCTTGTCTGGTAAATGGTTTGATTTTAAGATATTACTATAAGGGAGGATGGAGAGAAAGAGATTTATCATCGGACATTGTTTTATCTGACACCTTTGGCCTGTCTTCAGAAATAGTGGAGATAATTGCAGTATATTAAAATATGTATACAAGCTTATTATTGTTAAGATAATTGTACATTACTGCTTGGAGGTCCAGTCCGATGTGTTAGGACTGAAACAGCCAATTAAATGTTTTCATCTGTAAAAAATCATTATATTGATGACATTGTCTACATTGACTACACTGACAAAGACTTTTTAATTGGTGAGACAATGGATTCATTAATTGCTGAAAAATATAGCAGTGACAGATTGCAGTGACCCTGACAGTACTTGGTCATAGTCTTAAATATGTCCAAAGTTTCATTCACCTGTGAATAACTCTAATATTGAGAATGACTTGCTTTCACAAAATTGCTGTTGGGGCTCCACATCCCACAACAGATTACAGTAACAGTTAGAAGACAAGTTAGATATTAGCATCCCGCTCTGTGTAGCACAGCAGTAGAGCACTGAGTAATAAAACAGAAGGATTAGCCATTTAGCCAGTCACTGGAACGGTTAGTGGCCTATAATAAATTGAAGATGACATCACATCTCATGAGGCAACAGTGAGAAACTGCTGGCTCATAAAGCTGGGAACACAGAATAAGGAGGACAACCTGTGTGTGTGTATGTGTGTGTGTGTGTGAGGGGGGGGTTAGAGTCCCATTGGGGATGAAGACTTTCGAAGACACTATTATTAGAAACAGCTGTTCCCCTCAGCACCAGCTTCGCCATCATCGTTGAGGAACCTCGGTGTTTCCGTGGCAGAGCGATGGCCTTAACGTGAGTTGAATACCGTTATGCATATGAGCTGTGCAGCACGGCAGCAGAGAGAGGCAGAGCTGCTGCTGCTGCTGCTGTTACACTCTAGGCGGACAGGAGAACAGGGCCAGTGGATGCCCTCGGCTTGATTTCCTGCTTTCCTCCAATTTTCTGCATTGTTTTGTGATAGGTGATCTCTTCTGTGCCACTGTACTTCTTTCTGTCTTCCTGTAACTATTTATCTCTCTCTGTCCTTATTTTACTGCAGCAAACAAACAATCAGCACAGCAGAACATGGGCACCTATGCCATGCTAACCCCACTGCAGTGTGCTGCCTGACCTAATTCTTCCCTATCCATAGCCATCTCTGGCCGAGTCCATATCACATCATAAGAGAGGGGTAGGGTGGGTGATAGGTTAGCAGTACAGTCCCTCTGCAAACTACTTCAACTTCTGATCTGAGGAACTGCAACTATACTGTGATCACCTGAACTGAACAGTGATTGAGCAAAAACATGCATGTTAATTTGCGTGTGTGCCTGCGATGGATCAGATAGCTATACATGAAGGTGATGTGTCGCTTGTAGTGATGAACCCAAAGAAAATGATCTGCTGCCAAAAATAGTCACTGGAGCATCAAATGTGGATTAATCCACCGCTGAAAATAGTCCACACCAAATGCACTATTTCCACCTGTGCAAGTAATGCTTGCTATGAACTACAATTACCAGCTGATTTAGGAAACATTTAGGAAACATTTTTTAAATAATGAAAATATATATGTGGGTTTTTAAATATTTATATCTTTCAGTTGGAACCCATGGGCTTGGAGTTTGGAGACAGGGTAGGGGAATTCAGAAAGTACTGGGAAATGTACTAACACATTGTTACTTTTGGTCTTTTAATGGGATTTAGTGACTAATGTTTCTAATGTTCACTTCTGTCTCTCTTCTTTGCCCTTCCTCCTCTGCCATTGTTGCTGATCTTCAGGCAGAGTGACAAATACTCTAGTAAATCAAGTAAACTGGGTTCATCCTCAACTGCTGAGGTCTCAGCCATTACAGAAAGGGCAGAGAATCGCAGAGATGTTGAAAAACAAACACCTGGATCTAAACAATGTACCGCCAAAAAATCACCATGGATGCACCAGCACTGCATGTTTTACTCATAAATTACAGACTTCACCTACTGAGGCCATGAAAGATAAAACAACAGTGGAAACACGCACTATATCTTACCAGTAATAATACAAACACAAAACAGACCTATTATCCTATCATCAGAAACCTGGATTCTGTTAGAATCAAATGTACAGGATTATAGATAAGTAGGTTTTGCATGTTCCATGTCAGGTGTCAGTATCATTATATTTCAGAGAGGCAGAAGAAGAGAGAAGCAGGAGTCAGTTTCCTCTGTTGATTCCATTATTCCATGGTCACTTACCAGAGGAAAAGGATAGGCTGTGTATAAACTGTGTTTATGGTCAGTTTACTGTGAGCCACGGTTAAGTTAGCGTCCCCATTCAGTGTAACCTGGTAATTGAATAATATTCATCAGTGTTGTTACTATGTTTACCTGCACCTTAAAACCTGATTTCCATTGAACTGTTGAACAGAAAAATCTTACACATGTGCTGACAGATGCTTTTGATGGATCACCAGCCAATCAGAATCCTGTATTTCCAAGCTGTTATGTAATAATATGGAAGAAAATTCTCCTCTGACTCAGCAGAAGAACTATATCCACTATGTCATTAAGTCTGTTTTTACATTACCAAAACAGCATCTTAAAGATTGTAATAATATAATAATAATATCATAATGATGAAAAATGATATGATAATCCACAAGAATACAGATGATGACACACTTTTGTCTTTTGTCTGATGAGGCCTGTTGCCAAACCAACCAGCATGGTCCCATCTCTCCCCTTGTTTCCATGCCAACTTCAGCATGCACTTGCATGCAGGTGGAAAGTGACAATTCAATACAAGTCAAGGTTCTGGCAGGAGTGAACAGCAAGACAAGTGGAATGACTCCCACCATCATGAAACAAGAACAGAAAGAGGGTTTACTGTAATTGTATATATTGTTTTTTGGTAATTGTATAACTGTGATTTTATCATACTGTCCAGTAATTTGCTACATTAACATATTCAGTCCCTCCGAAAACCGCAATTTTGTTTATAACTACTACCTAATGAAGAAAGAGTCATATGTAATCATGATATGATTACATGATAATAAGAACACTGCACATCACAGAAATAGCTGGAAAAAGTTCTTATCTTTTTTATTTTCTGAATTTAAAGGACCATGGATTACAGAGTGCAAAATAGTTTGCCTCCACTTTGGTGTAAAACATTTGGAAATTGTTTTGCAAGGTCTTTTGCAGTTATTTTTGCTGGAAAATCAGAGGGGTTGCTTTATTCATCGTGCAATTTCACCTGAATGCACGATATCATGACATGTTATGTTGGTTATTCTGATTAGACTGACACAGGGAAGTGCAATGATTGGTAGCCTAATTCTCATGATAAGACCATATTTCCTATAAACCCTGTCAAGGTTTACTTTGTGCCATAATGCCTTCAGCAGAACTCCTGTTAATGCAACCTGGTTGCACACAATATCCATACAAAATAGACAATATCGATGAACTTGCTGCCATTGTCTTTCATTTCAATTTACAATGAGGTATTGATGTCAACATTTTCTTGGTAGTACTTTTAATGCAGAAAAATTGTGGAAATTTTGCAAAACTGCAAGCCCCTCCAGAGAATAGTTAGCCAAATCATGATTTCCTGGAGGGACGGCATACGTTATACTTTTTTTGTGTTAGTATTTTCTTTATAGCTTTTGTGTTTTTATTTTATTTGAGTATGTTGGGTGAAAATCCACAAAGGTCCTAGAATCAATCTCAATGCAGAGCACTAGGCCTCCCATCCCCCAGTGATGTCAGCACAGATATTTTCCATTTACCATCAACAACAATACCTGCTGTTACATCACTCAGTGGGGAGTGGCAGCGCAACATAGTAAGATGTGTATGCGTAAAAATACTTTCTAAATAGATAAGAAAGTGAAGATCTGGTTGTTCTTGTTAAACAAAGGGAAATTTAGCTTTCTTGCTGAGCGTTAGATGAGAATGCTAATGCCATTCATGTCTTTTAAAGGCTAATACAGTTCAGTAGTTATTTTTCTTGTTTTGTCCATCATTTCTATCAGTGTGATAATACTGTACTCTGTGAACATGATGACATCACTACAAAGTCTGATGGGTCAAGAAAAATTAGCAGTCAGATGATCAGTAGAATAAACCACTTTATTTAGAGGTCAGACTGAAAGAAAGCACACCTGAAATGTTGCTTATAATCCCTCATTGCAGGAAAACTGTATTCACACAACCACAGTAAGAACAGTAGGTCAAAGTTGAAAGCAGGAAGTGGCTCTGTAAACTGATGTTTACAACAGACAGTAACAATAATGTTACTGTTCAGCTTCATTTTCTCTTCCAATAAATCAGTTTGTCTGTATGGAGGTTTGTTTCATGTCTGATTGTCTGACCGCTCATGTTTTCTTGTTCTTGTTCCTTATTTTTAGTGATCTTGTTGTATTCAAAGTTTACAGCAATGAAATGTTCAGTACAATATATTACTATTGCACTCTGGATTCATGTTTTTATGAGTGGGTCCCTGTTTTGTTTGTTCTTGTGCACACAAGGATTCACATGCACACATGTACACGTGTGACATGATACACATTTCTGCCAATAGTTCAACATTATTCCACTGATCTACAGGTGGTGACAATGCAGCAATGCGCCAACAAAGACAGAGAAGAAGACGTCTGGTAGTAAACATATATGTGAACAATGCAGGATCCAAACTTTTGCGAAAAAACGACTTTGCAAAAATGTTTTATGAGGAGGGAAATTACTTCAACACATTTCTTAGACCTCAGGGATATACACAATGTGTGTTGGTGAGTAGCACTTAATGTAAACATACATTTTGTTTGTTTACAAGAAAATTCCACTGGGCCCCTTTAACATTAAGGGCCCTATTTTCCTGCAGATGCACTGCCTGCGCTGGTCCAAGCATAGTCTTTATGAAATTTTCCCACCGCACAAGTCTACATTTTGTGTGTCTGTGCCTGTTTGGTAATTTCTGGGCACAAAAGGAGCCATGGGAGGAGAGGCATGGCTGAGGCTGTGTTTATGCAAGTTAGATTACGTGAAGCAATTTTGGTGCTCATTTTGGCATGAAATTGTGATAAAACCTGCTCAGATATCCTCCTATCACACACACAGATGCAGGCCAGTCACTTTTACAAACTACTTTTAAACACATCACTAAAAATTACATTTTATTTAGGCCTTTTCAAGAGTCCAAATTTCCTTTTGTCAGATTTATGATTCCCTTTTTTAATCGAGCAGTAATTAGCTAGTTGCATTAGCCAACAGAACATTTAGCTTCCTGTAGCAGCCATACATATAGAAACGTAGATACCTCATTGGCTGCTGCTGTATGTCGCTGCTATGCACCTGCACAGTTGCCATATTACCTCGATCAAGATTTGCTGGCAAACAAATATAATGTGTACTGAGAGATGCATACCTCACTACAAAATCGACTGTAACTCGCTTAATTGTGAACCAATTTTCACGAAATTTGGTTTGTTCTAAATGTGAGAAATTGAACATGATCTGTCTGGTTGCTTGTTATTGTATTAATAATTAAATCAATTCATCAATAAAATAAGTCAGTCAGTTCATCCGTACACCCCAAGACACATATGATAACTCCACTTCTGCAGACTGGACGGCTGACATTACACAAACTATGTCACAAATATTGTAAATCTCAAATATTTTATTTTCACTCACACATACATTACAATGATATAATAATAAAATAAAGTACTATAGTAATAAAATACAATACTAATATGATATAATAATACATTGCAATAATGTAACATAATAATATAATATAATGATGCAATACTACATACAATATAATGCGTCAAGTGTTTGAGACTAATGTTCAGATATAGAGTGCAGTCATATGTAAACATAAAATAATTGGGCTCTTCTGCAACTAGATATGAATCAAAGTAGTTTACTGTCTTGGACAAATCAATTTCTCTCCATCTCATACTTTTCAGCAACATGTGAACACCCTGTGCTCTAAGGATTAATATCCTTGAATCAGTACATTTGAAAGAGCTTCTTTCTCAAACTACCACTTTGAAATTGCAGAGTCTGAACTTTGGCAGTGTAGTACTGCCTCAACTTGTGGAAGTTGACAACAGTTCTCGACCTAAATTAACTACTTATGTTAGGAGTAAAGGAGGGGTTTGGTCTGAGAGTAGTACCACTGTGGTCACCATGAAGCAGCAAACAGCTGGGGTGAACAGACAGGGCACACAGTTCACTCACTCTCTTAGGTGGGTCAGCACAAGCAGGAAAACTGTCTTGAATGGCAATGCCTTCAGAGAGGAGCACTCCAGAGGGTCATAGAGATCACTCACTAAGGCCTTGAGCTCCAACAGCAGTTCTGAGTTCCTAGGAATCATTGTCTCCTAACTCCCTGTAAGAAACATTTCACGAGGCGGTGGGCAAAGACAGGTCTGTTGCCAAAGCAACAGGAGGAAACAGCTGCTGCATACACTTTAACAGTGGCATGAGACAGCCCCTTTCCCAGTGGATATTGTGGAGAGAACCTCTCCCTCTGCACAAGTCAAGGGGTCCAGTCTCCTTTCCTCACACTGGTGCCAGAATCCCAACCACTTAGCTTTGTAGCAAGCAATGGTGGATCCCGCTCTCGCTACTTGAATGGTCTGCACCACCTGTGCAGACAGGCTGGCCCGCATTAGCCTGTACGTCTCAGGAGCCAAGCCTAAAAAGGTTGGTCCAACGTGGGCAGCACACCTATCAAGCCCACCTCCTGGGACAGAGCCCCCCACACCTGGGGGATAGACAAGGGCTGGGCCGCCAACATCTGGGTCATCTCTGCATACCACAGTGCTGAACGGCAGTCCAGGGCTATCAGGATGACCAACAGTCTCTCTTGTCTCGGGGGAATGAGACGAAGAGGAGGAAAGGTGTAAAGCAGCCTCCATGGCCACAGCGCATGTGCAAACGTGTCCACCCCCAAGGGTGGATTGTACTCAGCCTCAGAGAAAACCAGAGTGGACAGTGGGTGGGACTGGCGAACAAGTCCACTTCTGCTCTCCCAAACCAGTTCCAAATCTGCTGCACCACCTTGTGGTGTTCTCACCAACATGTGTCTCCCCTGAACCAGAGTCAGGAAGTGACTGAGAACCAATATTCTGGGATCCAAGTGCAGGCTGTCAAACCACCATTGCAGGCAGCGCATGTGCAGGAGCCTCAGTGGAACGACTGGATGGCTGGCCACCGTGAGCCCCAATACCTGCATGACAATGAAAGCTGTCACTGCCACTCCCCACCACAGTCTGATGATTGCCTGCTGCAGGATCATCCATCTGGGTTCCGACAGAACAGCCCGCAGATTGACTGAGTCAAGCAGACCCAGATACTCCGCAACTGCCATGCAACACCACATCCACACATTGCTGAACATCTGGGGACATGAGAGTAGCCAAACGATAGCCTGTTGTACTCATAGGCTATCCCCTGGAGAGTAAAATGCAGGAACTTCTTGTTGTTTCAGCGTCACCTTGTAGTGAAAAAAGCATCTTTCAGGTCGGTGGTGGTGAACCAGTCGCCTGTCTGCAATCTCCTGATGGTTAACATACTGAACATTTTTTGGGTGAGGTATTGGTTCAGGATGCAGAGATCCAAAATGGGTCTGAAACCCATCTTCTTGGGAACCAGGAATTACACAGAGTAAAACCCCCTCTGTCTCTCATGAGTGGGAATGATCGAGACAGAGAGAGAATCTATCTCCTCTTGGGAGGATTGATTTATCTTCTTGATGCGTGAGAACAGAGGAGGGACAAGGCAGACCTGTAGAGAATAACCCAGTATCAGTGTCTTGTCCATCCACTCCAATAACACGTACCAGGAGGATCACGCTCTTTGGAACATGTCATTTGTTTTTTCAAAAACATTTTCAACATTTCAACATCAGCACACACACATAATGAAGCTGAACTTGAACAGTGGTGGGAGGGGGTGGTGAACTCCACCAGCACATCTGGGGGGCCAGATGAACTGGGCCATACAAAGCCAGCTGACCAGTTTGGGCGGAGAATTTCTGCCATCTTCCATCAAACAAGCCACTCGGAGAGTCTAAGCTGAGGTGACCAGCGGCAGTGGCGGAGGGAGAAGCAGTGAACTCATCTTCACCATGGAGATCAATTTTGAGCTCCAGCTTGCACTTGTCGCAGCAGAGTGAGACGTCACAAAGCCGAAAATGGTCCCACTGTTGCCGGCATTTAACTGGCTGCTGCTCCCTGCATGATCTCGTCCTGCTGCTCTCTGCGCGGTCCCGTCCTGAGGCACTTGATGCAGAGGAGATGCCCGTCAGTGGCAGCAATGAGACTGGGGCATGACTGGCAGGAACAGGCTTGAAGCGGCGACTCCATCTGCGGAAAGGTAAGATCAGTGAGGTGGTTTCCCCATCACTGAAGTGAGAAGGATAGTGAGCGGCAGTGACATGCTGCTTTATATACGGTGTGAGACACACATAATCAGTAGGTGTGTCCTGATTGGCTGGCTATGTACATGCAAATTTCAATGGGCGATTGCATGTATGTGATTGGAGAAGAGTATTACCCATAGAGTCCAGTAGAGGGCAGAGCCTGTGTGAGATAGAACATCACTTGCCTCACCAGCTTGTGTTGATGTCCTAGTTGACCTGGCTTTATTGGGCACCTTCAACATAAATAAGAAATCAATATTAGAAAAATCAAAAGGGGATGTTTACTTTCAGTATGAGGTTTAGTGGTAATTCCAGTTATGTTAGCAAGAGATCATTTGTATGCTCATCATTCCGGTCAGTTTCCACTATATATTAACACTGTTTACCACAAAGAACACTATAATCTTATGACTTGAAAATACACTAATCTTGTTCAGATGGTCTGGAAAGGATGAAAAAAGTGAATCACACATTTCTTCACACGCACAGTTTGCCCAGTTCTGTCAAAATCATCTACCTTGAAATGACAGCTACAGAGAACTGTAGTATCATCCGGCTCAAAATCCTTCTATCTGACGGCTATGGCCCAATCTTTCCTTAGTCCAGGATCTTTGGGGAACCTTTGACAAAAACAAGGCCATCTTAAAATTACTTCTGGCATGTAGCTGAATGGTGCAGCTAGTGCATTAACCTAGCAGCATAAATATTGCTTCGTAGATCTAGCTAATTTAGGCTAGCTGCTGTGTATAATCTCACAAGCATAATAAACACATTTCAACTGATAATTTCTATGAAGTAAATTATACAAATAAAGAGGTCATTGTTAAGTAAATATCATGTTTACCCCTAGTCACGTGGTGCTTTAATAATTAATAAGGTCATGTTTTTGTTAGGTAGCCATTATCACTACGGTGTCAGGTAATTTTCAGGAAAGTCTGAAACTATATTTCACGTTCACTAACTTACATAACAGTAAAATACAATAAAATTGCCACTTACTTGTGAAAAGTAATCCTGCAATGCCTGTTTTTAATGTTTCGTCTGTTTGTGCAGCCAAATTCCACACATGCCTGCAGCATTTTGCCAAGAGGTCTACCCTCTCTGACTCTTGACTGCCCAAATATAGTGACCATGCAGATGCAAGTCAAATCTTGACCGCGGTTTCCATTTCTCTATATCTATGGTAGCAGCCCTGAAGTATCTAAAATGACCCCCCCCCCATTGGGTGGGGGACAATAATATAGTATGATGCTGTTTGTTGTAATATTCCATGTTGCATTCTGTTTGAACATGGGTTGCTATAATTCAACGGGTTAACCTATAAATTATGTTGGTGTATGGTGTGCATCTTTTTTAACTTTGAGCACCTGCCCCTCTAAAGGTCTCAGCACGGCCCTGCATTTGAACAAGAATGCTACTTGAACATAAGAGAGTAGAGATAACCAACTAGTGTAAAATAACATGACGCCGTGGGTTGGTTTTCCTCCTGTCCTCCCTAATTTTTTGTCACCAGCTGCCACTGACGCACACAGACGTTTCAAAAATCACAAAACATTTAATTTTTATGTTTTGCTCCTTTCAGTTTGCCACATCTTTTTTCATCTACTGCAGATTGACATGGGAATCAAAACACAATTTTCATTTTAAGGAAGATTCTTAATAATATCATCCACATGAGCATAATCCGGTGACCCAGAGAAATACGTTCTGTTGGATTCTGTTTCCCACAGCAACTTGTAGAATGTCAGATCTTTCCCATTTTTTATTAAACAGCTGTAGTTATCACACAGCAACAGGAATGATACCTGTGTTTCATTTACAGTCCCTGATTTGAGAGAGGGACTGTGCATCAGATTACGCGCGCATGGCACAGCAGAGGAAACTTCATCAATTATTTAAATCTTCCGATGTGGCGACAGGATCGGTCAGGATCAACAGTAATTAATGTTCTGCATTTTCAGACAAACATCAGACTTGAAACCTATTACTCACAGATTCCAAATTTAACGATAAAATAATCTGAAGTAACACAGCGGTCCTCAGGAGCTCCATCAAATCTGTCCGGACAGTTTTATTAAATAAAAGTTCGACCACAGGTTAAAGAATCAAAATATTTTTTTCGGTCATGTCACGATATCTGTCATTGTGAGTTTTCAGCTATGCCAATTAGAGTCAAGGCTCAAAATATTTGCAGTAGTCAGTTCTGCACATAGACGTGTTTTCATATAATCAGTCTGTAAAATAGCATCTGAGAACCGGAGGTCCTGTGCTGTGTGCACTCCATCCTAAACAGAGTAGACCTACATCGTATATGCAGTGAACAAATAAAACATGTTCGGTTTAAACACAGTCCTGCTTACTTAGCTGACACAGCATGGATACTTCATTCATCACTGAAATATTTTGACGGAACAGTGATAGAATTTTCACGCTTTTCAGACACTAATCAGCAAATTTCCAAACTGATTTTGTATCTGTTTATTTAAGGATATTGTACAAAATCATAAATGAGGACTTTCAAATATGCAGAGGAGGAGTAGAACTGCAGACTTTAAATGTATTAATTATCCTGTATTAATTGTTTGCACAAAATAAGCAGCAGCACTGGTATGCCAGCAGCTGCAGCACACATGAAAACGCAAAAGCTTTATTTTCATTGTCCCATTGTCGGCATATTTGGACTGATGTATGTGGCGAGGACAACCCCCCTTTTGAATTCCATTAAGAGATAAAGGTTCGTATTGTTCACAGACCTTTGGACTGGCCTTTCACCTCTCCCAGTAGGAGTGCCAGATTTGACACTGGCAAGACCGGGCACCGGTGCTCTCCACCCCTGAGAGACATATGTCTTGACGAGATAACAAAATTAACAGGAGGATGTGAAGACACTGAAGACAGTTTAGCTGGAGAACACCTGAAAGAACACAAGTTAAGGGGATTTCACATTCACATGGAGGAAGAGACTTGAGTTGCTTTTATGAGACTGAAATGCATTTTTCACAGCGGGAAAAATCACCAAAATTATGAAAAATGACCTTCAGTCTCACTCTTATTCTCTTCCTCTCTCTCTTTCAACACACACACACACACAGACACACACACACACCCTCTTTCTTTCTCTCTCTCACCCCCTGATGTGGTCTGAGATAAGGTTCTGCCAGACCCTGCCATAAATTTGAGATTGCATTCCAGAGTTGACTTAACACTGTTATGTTCCTTCTTTGAGCCCAAGTCTGAATTAATGTGAATTAGTTGTCCAATCATCCAGTAAGTCAGCTAATATTTGTAGGATAATCTTCATTTATTAATATAAATCCTCATAATAACCAGGGCACCACCTCCCTTTAATTTTTAACTGTGCCGGGAGAAGACACAGAAAACACTTTGATCAATCTCACGTCTGAAGTAGTGTGTAACGATACAGGGATCTAACTCTCTGCTTTAAATTGAAGTTACAGACAATGACATACTGATACATGCATATTTATTTATCTAAATTGGTTAACAAGTGAATAAATGACGTATCAATGCAAACAGATAAATGAATAATCAACCAGAATGAGTATAACGGGTTTAAATTGGCAAATTAGAAGTGATGTATGAACAATGGTGAAATGTAGGAATGATAACATAGACTATCGGAAAATTAGTTAAGGCTAAGGTAATTTGACTAACCAACTTCTCTAAGAATTTAACTGGATAGTTCAATTTAAACAACACCAACACTTTAATCACAGAAGCAGATGAAGAGCAGGAGAGGTTTTGTTTATTCAGCTTTGTCATAGCATTGTCCTCAGATGAACTGGTAATGACGCAGTCGGGTTTCTGCTGTGGCCCGACAATGAGTGAACTTCCTTACTAAATACCTCAAAAAATAACCTTGCTGGCCAAAAACAAAACTATACCTCAAGTTACTAAGTGCAAAATAATTTCAACCTAAAGTTCTTTTCACTCAAGTTACAATATTGCACATAGCTTGACAAAAGAAAAAAAAAGATAATTTAGGAGATTATGTGATATGAGAAAAAAAGTGCAGAGAAAGTTAAGATGGCGGACACCCTTACAGACACGATGCAAGTCTCCTTGGAGATGCGAAAGGGAAGACAACAAGCCAACACGGTATTTCATCTTGGCCTCCAGCACGGGTGTGTTTTCTCCTGCGCAACCAGAAAATCCTTCTAGTTGAGATTAAGTTTAAAATCAAAGCTTCCACGTTTCACCATGGTCATTCACATTTAAAATATCAATCAATCAATCAATATATTACTCAAACATTCAGAGACAACACATGTATGTAATGTAATCAATTATCCCAATTATCCCATCAATTAATATCTGTAGGATATAAAATGGATAAATTACTAAAATTCAGCTGTAATACATTCTATACCATGGGGCCACACTGCCATCTAGAGACTATGGATAGTGAAATCCCTGTAATACTAAGTATAGTTAGTGCCAGTGTAAGACTGTATTTTATTATATTGTTGTCACATTCAGGTGGCTGTGGCTCAGGAGGTAGAGCGGGTCGTCCACTAATCGGAAGACCGGCGGTTCGATTCCCGGCTCCTCCAGTCCACATGCCGATGTGTCCTTGGGCAAGATACTTAACCCCAAATTGCGCCAGTGTATGAATGTGTGTGAATGGTTAGTTTCCTCTGATGGGAAGGTTGGGACCTTGCATGGTAGCCCCTGTACCCATTCAGTGTATGAATGTGTGTGCATGGGAGAATGTGATTTGTAGTGTAAAAGCGCTTTGAGTGAACGGAAGACTAGAAAGGCGCTATACAAGTACAGTCCATTTTTGTGTTGCTTTAAACTTCTGTTCATTTATTAGTAGTATTGGGAATTATTTTTGATAGTTAATTAGTTAGGAATATGTGTAAGTGATTGAATGATATGCTGAAAAAGGACTGTTGGTTAGACCATGTGTTTTACTGAATATTTTATATGATACATTATTACCTACAATTTATGTTAAAATCACTACTGATTGACCATGGTGATGGATTGAAGTATGTGAGTTTTTGCACATAAAACTCAATTGAATTAATTTTCCTAGAGTTAGAGAATATAAGCAGCTATTTAGTTAAAGAACATTCCAGACCCAGTCCTCTTCCTGGAAACAAAGGAATGAATAGTTGTTAGAGGTTTGGGTGCGAAGCATCTTCCCCATGCCCAAAACACTGCCTGTCTTTGCTAGTTGATAAAGCACCTAAGCTCACCAAGACTATGCTCCAGTTTATTGTAATTTTTCTACTTTTTTCTAGATGTCTTACTCTCCTGGCCTAAAGCATGTGTGGAATTTAACCTTTTTCTAAAACAAGCCTCAGTTTGCACCTCAGTATTGAACTGAGGGAACTGTTTATTTTTATATTTTTGTGCCACAATAAGTCTCCTGTTTTTATAGTATTTTTGAAGTTTTGTTTTCTGGCAAACAGAATTGCTCTCAAGACTATTTGATGAGTATAGTTCAGTAAAGTCAGTGTAGCAGAAGAATCCTATTCAACATTGAGCCACAAATCAGGTGCTGGCCTACATCTGACTGCCTTGGAAGAACTGTGACAGCGGCGCATTGACCTTGGACTTCTGCATCATCGGCCCAGGAGTGAGACCACCAGACTGGCTGGGAGGCCCTGCTGTTGGGCCCTTGTTGCTTGATGACCCACCGTATCCTGTGGAGTTGCCTGGAAGCAGAGCCTGCAATGGAGCAAAGGAGCCCTACAGGCAAACAGGCTTGCACCTTGCTGGTAGACCTCGAAAGCGGATCCAGCACTGCACAACAACTTCGGAATCTGACTCATCTCTGCATGATGCGTTGAGTTGATGTCGAATAGAAATAACTCTCTTAAGAAAGTTTGATTATTTCCCCTACCTTCCTACCATTCTTTGATAACTGTTATTCACATATTTTAGTTCACTGTTGCCAACAAAGTGATCAGGCTATGTTACCATTTAAAAGATTTTTTTATCTGTTTGATTTTTTTCTTCCATTATGTACATCTTATTAACGCTTCATTTATTCAATTATTGTTAGACAATGTCTTCATTTATTGGTGAGTCATTGTCTGTGTGCATTCTTTAAAGCAGAAGACTAATAGGGATGTGCAGAGGGCTCAGTATTTGTATTTGTATCTGTATTTGTTGAGGCAACAAAATTATTTGTATTTGTGTTTGAATAGAAGTGGAAAGCACAGCACAGTGTGTAACGTACAGGGAAGAACTTCAAAGGCTTTGCACTTTTAAATTATTGCCTATTTTTTACAACCTAACTTTGTGGAAAGGAGAAGGGGAACAACAGGTTATGGAGAGTCCCTTGGGAGCACTTCATGTGTGTCAGTAGCTCAGCTTTATCTCTGGGGAACACCCCCAACTCCGGGAATGATGTCCATTTGAGGAAATGTGCATCATGTAGCAGGTGGATGTAACTCCCCTTGTTAAGACCTGCTGATAGATGTAACAGTGGAGCAGAGAACAGAGACTGAGACTGCAATGTAACCAACCTGCATGCTGGTATTTGACATGTTTTTTTTTTCTCCGAAAACAAATCATTTTAAAAATATTTATATGAAAACCCACTATTTGTGCTTTGCTAAATAACGTATTTGTATTCAGTCACACCTCTACTGCCTAATTTGGTTTATTTATTTCCCTTGAAGGGTGGTGCCTCACTTTTAACAAGTCCAAGTTTTAATTTCTAAAAGTGGTCATATTGCTCCATGTATATTAATATCTGGGGTGTCCTGAATGTATATTTTGGAACTTCAGGTGCTTCACAGAGGTGAACTCATTTCTCCCTCTCACTCAGCCTCTGTCCCCCATTTCACCTGTTGCTGTGTTTCAAGGGAATGAGATTGGTCATTATTGATTGCTCATGTGATTGGACATTATTGAAGCTTGCCCTGACTTCACCTGTGCATAATGCATTCCTCCCACTAATAATGCATTCAGTCTCTCCTCCACGTTACGCCTGGCTGAGCCCAGAGTGCACCAGTGCTGATGGTTGGGAAAATTGCAAAAATGTGTTGGCCACACCCCCATGTGCCACACACCAGGAATTAAGACTTGGATCTGTGCCTATGCCCTATTTTGGGAAAATAGGGCCCTAAATGTCCGTCAGTTGCTTTCCAAGAAACTAAATTGCCAGACAAGAACATTGATATTAGATAGGTGTTGGCACTACGTGGAAACTATGTCATTTAGGTTAGGCAATTAAAATAGCTGGTAAAGTTTTGATAAAGACATTAAATGTAGTTCTTTGACAGCATGGGAACTCCAGTCACTCACATGAAGACTGACTTGCCATACATCGTTCCACCACCCTGACCTGTACAAGCTGTTATTTTCAGCTTCACTGAAGGACTAAAGGAGACCCTAATTGCTGTATTGAGACTGAATGTTTTATTTATTTATTTTATTTGTAAGGGACCATGTACAGTATTAAACACAAATGTTACCATTTGATGTACTGTATCTGAGTTAGCTTACAGCTAATTTTCATTTGCAGTCCCTTGGCAGGTCACAATTAAAACATATGCATAATAACCAAACAGTACGAAGCAAAAAACGCACCGGACACATAAGATAAAGTTACCCAGTAGTACATGACACACCCACAATGTCAACTAGAAATGACAAATGTATGCTGGACAAATTAAAAGCAAGATTATTTGAGTACACGGGAAGACCGATAAAATGTAGAGTCAATGGTTACAGAGTTGATGAGCTTCTAGCAGACTTTTTAATTAGGTTTTAAATTTTGGAATTGGACATAAATTATGAAGTGCGGAAATGTCTAATATGAGTGTAATTTCTAGGGATACAAGGCTGCTTTGAGACAACATTTTACTTCTTTTGATTTGGGCACCCCGATGAGCTGTAAGGCTTCAGCACATTATTTTCCCCAGTGTGGTAGATACACATACAGAGCAGCATAACATTTACCGTTTAACCCACAGGCTCATATTTCAGCCACAGCCTTGTGTTGTCCACAGTCTCATATTTCACTGCCGCCCAGCTGGCTGACCTGACTGCCCAGCTCAGGTCAGTCCTGCTCTTCATCTCTCTTCTCAGAAATGCCATCTCAGTCCATGTGATCAAATGGAGCTCCATTAACCTCTTGTCTAATGGCTCTGTCTGTCTGGACAAGCTCACAAGTGAAAGTCAGAGCTGTTAAATGGCTCATGCAAACCTTGATATTCACAGATGGGAGAATAAATGCTGTCTGGTGCATTCCAAGCTGTAACCAAAACCTAAAGTGCTACTTAAACAAAGGCTTTGCTCTTCAGCCAGGCTGTTGTAGTTTTATTTTAGTACAGAAAAGGCAAAAGGTCAAAAACTGTGTTGTAATGCTACAGCTCCTATGGTAATGGGCACTGTATACTGTACCACAGAGTTCCCTACACACTGATTTAGTAAGCTTCCAAGCCAGCAAATTACAAAGCACATGTGACATTAAAGCTTTGACATGTGAAATATTTTTTGCCGAAAATGTGCTCATATCAGCAGACAACTTTTTTCTTGGAGGAGCTCCTCTATAAAGGACATAGCTTTACACAAGGCAAGTGGTGGTGCAAAAACTTCATAGTGACGATATACTGTAATTGATCATTAATGGCAAATAGTTAGCAGTTAGATTTGGTGGAAAAGACTCTTCTCGTTGAAGGAGAAGGAAGCAACAAAACCCCCCTTAACAAATACTAACCTTTACATACTGTCCGGGTCACATTTGACCCATTTTGACATTGAAAGCAGTAAAGACCCTAAATGACATTCTTTAAGCCTAAAATTTGATGACTATTCCAAAAGTGGCCCAGAATATATAAAAATGTAAATATTTCAAAATTATTAATTTTTGTGTAGTTGGTATAAATATTGTACATAGAGGGTGTCTTGAGGGGGTGAAATCAAGGTAAAGGGTGGTTATGTGGAATCTTGAAACAGTGAAACTATAGCTTGTCTGTGTATTTTTGTCATTGTGACAGTGGGGTAAGAGCTCAAGGGGGACCTTGACACTGTCACGAAAACTGTCCATGTTCCCACCATATTGCTATATTTGTCACAGTACCCACCTAGGCAGGCTCCTGCAGACTTTTTCAGGTGTTATGGGGGAGTCTTGAAACAGTGAAAGAGTAAAACTTTGCATAGGCATCATCGTATATGGTGTAGGGACATAAGGTCACAAGGTGCCTTGATACTGTCACAACATCTGCACATGCAAACAAGCCTATATAAATTAAAAAATCAAACTCATCAAATCCCAGGCAACCAACATAGTGGTTGCCCAACATTGTCCTCCCTGTAGTGGAGGGCAGCTTTCAAAGGACTATAAAAGTACCCTGAGCCCCTATTTTACTGATTTGGTGGATCTTTTATTCCAAAATGAGAAAGGAAATGGTGAGTTGAAGAGAAAGTATTTGAAGAGGAGGACAACATGGAGGAAATGGAGGAAAGGCCCTTGTGACTTCTCTCATGCAAAGGCAACACCACCTTCCCCACACACCAGCCACAGCTACCACAGCTGCACAGTGGTCCAAATCTTGCTCTGATCAGTCTGCAGTACCACAGTTTATTATCACAAGGTATGAAATTTTCAAACCAGTTTGTTGTTTTGTTTTATAACTAGTATACTCAATGCAGAGTTGATTGTGTACAATTGACAGAAAAGGAGGGCATGTTTACAGGCAGTGATGATTGATGGTTTTAATGATTATAATGAAAACTACCATTCAAAAATGTTGTTGCCTTCCTTCACTTTTAATATAATTAATAGAAATAATTATGACTGCTATGTTCTCCTGTTTGAGATAACATGAGATCATAATATAGTGTGATTGTTGAAGTATTTTCTCTAAAAACGAATAGTGTCAGGCCTAAAGAAATCACTCTCTGGTCTCTGAAACATTAATGTTAATTGATTTTTCAACAATTTATTAATGACTGACTTATTAATAACATATATATGGATGCAAAATACATTTGTGGCTCCAAATTTGGTGTAGAGACTGATTATAAAGGGACAGTTGAGCCAGGTCAAAAATGACCCACACCATACTGTGAAGGGTCGGAATATGAACAGTATGTATGGGTTAAATATTAGTTCAAACCAACAATACCAAAGACTTAGCACATGAAGAGGAGGTTGGAGTGGTGGAGGGAGCTACAGCAATAAACAATGATGGCATTAACACATCAGCAGAATAATAGGGAGGGGTATCAGGTTGCAATAGCTGCACTGTCCACTTTAATGAACATGGCTGGGTATTACTAGTGAGCTAGTGGACACGAAGCTGATGAATGAACCAGTGATTGTGACGCATGAATGAAATATCATCAGTGTATGAATGGTTAGTTTCCTCTGATGGGCAGGTTGGGACCTTGCATGGTAGCCCCTGTACCCATTCAGCGTATGAATGTGTGTGAATGGGTGAATGTGATTTGTAGTGTAAAAGCACTTTGCGTGGTCGGAAGACTAGAAAGGCGCTATACAAGTATTGTCCATTTACCATAGATGGATGGATTGGCATGAAATTTGTTTTAGGCATGTATGTTCCCCACAGCATGAACTGTAATAACTTTGGTCATCCTCTGACTTTTCATCTAGTGCCATCAGTGGGTCGAAGTTTTTTGTCCATTACTTTGGTTTATGACCAAATACCTGCAAACTAATGGCATTCCCATGAGCCTCAATTTTTCTTTGAGTTTATTGCTGATTAGCAAATGTTAGCATGCTAACATTTGCATACAACACACTAAATTAACATAGCTTCCATGATACATATTATACCTGATAAATGCATTCAGCTTTGTTGCATATTAGTAACATTAATTAAACTTGCATCAGACTTGTAAAAAAATATATTTTTATGTATTAAGCCAAATCAGTTGGCTATCGGACACAAATAAAATAAGTAAAGAAAAGTAAATAAATAATCTAAGGTCAATATGAGATGTACACTTTTACCTGACTTTGTGGTTAATGAAGAACCTGAACATAAATTTTCAGGTCTGAACTTTTCCTTCTCATCACTGTCAAATACTTACTGAGAATTCTACATATTTAGTTTCAGACAAATATAGAGTGTGCGCTTCCTAGTGAATTATTTTTGTAAAATACATTGTTGAACGACCTGCAGTTGGATTCATATGTAAATATCTTGGCCACTCTAACCCTATATGCTGGTAAGGCTTCAGACTGCAGCACTCTTCCTGTAAGGCCTCTGGAAAAAAGTTGGCCTGATCTATCAGTGGATTGCAGGAAGTGGCTGACAATTAACAGGTAGGATTCAATTTGGTGGTGACATTAAAAAAATAATGCTTTGCAAATCTTATGCAACTTAAAATTGTCATTAATCAGACACTCTCAATTATACAAGACAATTTTTTGAAAATAAAGTGTGAATTAAGAGGCCGCGTCCCATCCTCAACAGTGAAAATGCTATTGATTCACTCCCTTAAACCTCCCCACACAGCAACTGTCAAATTGAAACCGAAGCCTCATTTATACATCCATCAAACTGTTGCAGTTCTATTCCATATGAAGCCCCTGTTGGCTTCATAGTAATACCCCATTGCCAGACATCCAACCACCCATTGATTATCTATAACCTCTTATCCTTTACATAGTCATGGGAGACTGGAGCCTATCCCAGCTCACACGGGATGAGAGGTGGGATACACCTGCACAGGTCAGAAGACAACCATTCACACAGTCATCCATACTTTTAACCTCACAGTCGCCAGTTAACCTCACCTGCATGTCATGTCTGAACTGTGGGAGGAAACCAGAGCTGGCCGATCCTAGATTTAAACCCAGGACCATCTTGTTGTAGAGTGACAACACTGATAAACAGTGTGCTGGTGGAGGAGCTGTAAGACTTCAGCTGGTTTTTCATAGGATCTACCTTCTACCAAAGAAATAGTCCCGATGAAAACTGTTCACAATGGAGTAACAGGGCATGACTTCTGGAAAGACATGCTGTTGTTCTAATGTAATTTTTCAGTGTTGTGAGCACCACAATTGAAATTACATTCATTTCTATGGTATTGACGTGGAGGCAGGAATCCCAAACACAGAAATCTGAAAACCTGCATGGTTACACTACTAAATAGTAATGAGGAAATCAAAAAAAAAAAAAAAAAGATTTTCTCAATTTGGTTGAACCAAACAGTTAATTTAAATCTACATCATTAGATTCAACACCATTGGCTTTTGTAGGTCACTTTGTTGTGTTGTTACAGTTAGGCTTATTAAGTCTTTGGTATTTTTCAGCTGTAGGAGGATATTGCCCATACTAATGTGGTGCATTGAGAGCTCTGTGACCCCCATTGACCCCAGATCTGAATGAGCTGTTGGAAAGCAGGACACATCCTGACACCTTGATATCTTCCCAGTGCAAAGATGAAGTGTTGTCTGCAGAGCTTCTCATAAATCCTAATGCTGAGGTGGTGCTGGACATATCACTCTGCCAGGCTGATCAATAACAGCTGCTGGGAGGACATACACTGATAACACATGACACTCTCCAAATGCACAACACAGTCCTGTGGGAGGGTCCCTTTTGTTGGTTCTTTGTTGCAAAATATAAGTCAACCAAGTATGAAAATTCATATGGATTATAACATATTTTAGATAAAGATGTATTATGCTGTTTAAGCCTTGTCAAGTTCCTAAACGTAGAGTGCAGGATAAAATGTTATCAGTCTAATTATCTCATATTAGTCAACAAAAAATGAATGTTGAGTAGAGAGCAGTAATACCAGGTCTGTAGCTGTAAAACCACCCTGAAGTATTCACAAGCTAGTTATAGGCTGCTATTAAGAGGGATTTAAATGGCTACTAATAGACAAAGCTATCAGATCCATTGACTGGTACATAATCTTATTAGTTGATTGTCAGTGTAATGCACAGATGTTGATGGGACTGAAGGCAATGTGCACACTTTCATTAACAGCTGATGAGCTGCTTATTGCTTGTGTGCTGATGCTATTGATTGATTTTGGCAGGGAAAGCTTTCTAGAGCCTCAGGGGTGGTGTTTTCTATCAGAATATGTGTCATTAAAGCACACAGCGCTCATAGATTTCATGAAAAGACAAGGACCAAGGAAGTAGAACTGCAACACTGACTCACCAATTCATTGTGGTTGCCATGATAACAAATCTACGTTTCCTCATCATCAGCAAAAAAACACGACTCAAACTGTCCATAGAGTTCATCTATATACAGGCTCGAAAGCAGTCCTGGAGGTGGTCAAGATGGGGGCTGCAGAAAGAAAGACCAATTCCACCATGCTTAGTTTAGCTCTTAGGTTAGTTAGACAGCTGCACAAATATAAAAGCTGTGTCTGATATCACTCCCCCAATTCACATTCATTCATGCTACTCCTCATATAAGAGACACTCAATAGTTCACTTTAGTGAACAGTAAAATGTTGTAATATAATGTTGTGTTATCACTGACAGCTGCAGAGTTGAAATTTTTGCATCAACAAATGTGGCACATTGTATTGTAGTATTTCTAGCAGGGAGTAGAGCACAGGCCATGTTCACCACTTTTTTTTTCATTGTGTGAATTTTTGAGGGCACCATAAAATACATAAATGACACACTCAGAATCCAAACAATCAAATAAAATGGTGGAAGGTAGTTATAGTGCACTATATAGCGAATAGGGAGTCATTTTGGGCACATCCAAAGACTCACTTTAAGCCTAAACATTTAGAGACCCTATACTTCAGACAATCTCAGGTGTGTTTCCATGGTAACATGCACTGTGGTACCACTGTTGAGCCCACAAACTTTGCTTCTTCGCCCACAGTCTATCCCCAAAACACAGATGGCTGCCCAACACACACCTCTAATTCCATGGAGTCATTAAAATACTCCTCCAACTTATTGCAATTGACTTGAAAATCAAGTGTAATCTGTGTTATGTTAACCTGGAACGAAACTGTAGCATGATGGGGGTATTATTTTGTGGGGCGTATGTCTGTGAGGAGTGTAACTACAAAACCTCATGTTGCATCACTGTCGCTTTACCTCACCAACTGCTCTTGCCTCTGACAGCACAGCATGTCAGATGACTAAGGCTAGCACAGGCCTGACAATGATCTGAAATCTCCCTTTAATCTACTCACTAACTGCCAAGTTCACTAGACCTTCACAAGCATACAGGCCCTGTCTACTGGCCTTGCTTCAACGTCAAGGACAAGGTTGCTTGATTTGTCCCAATGTGACATGAGAAATGTCCTCAGGAGAACCTGAAGGGGGGCACTTATTTCATGTCACTTTGTCTATATGTAAACAAGTAGAAAGCTGACACTAACAGAGATAAGTCAAGTTGTCAGTTGATCCAGAGCAAGAAAGGAACACCTATTGACCAGAATGCTATGAAATTAGGTATGTATATTCATGGTCCCAAGAATATGACTCCTAAATACTATAATGAAACCCTGAGTTTTCGATCTTGTGCTACAATCCCCTCATTTCTTCCCTTTGATTAACACATTGATCGTGTCAGTGCACACAAACATGAATGGCTGGGTTTCCATGAAATTGGCTGTAAATATTCATGGTCTCCAGAGGACAAATTCTAATGTTTAGACTCCCCTGTACTTTCCCTTATAGCCACCATCACCTCTAGTACCAAATTTTCTATTTGTACACAATAATTACTGAGGACACTCATGCTCCCAGAGATGAACCCTTTCCACATAGCACACTCCATGAACTTTCCTGTAATGACACCCTCAGGGTAGACATTTAACTTTATGTCATAATAACACAGGCACATTGTCAAGAAATGTGTTGAGCGCATTACCGCAACACTCCCAAAGAGATACACCCCTCACATTTTTATGAACTTGTGGCCTTTCCTTTAGCACCACCCACGGTGCAACATTTTCCTATTGTTAAGTGCAATCATTAGCCTCTAGGAGCAACTATCTTAATACTTTTTTTAGACGTTTTCTGTCTGCGTCCAACAGTTTTTGTCACTTTCTGAAAGTGACAATGAGAATCACACCCACTTTACACAGTGATTGGCCAGGTGTGCGGAGATGTGAAAGTATCCAGGGTTTGACTATCTCTATCACTTTGTGTGTACAGTCAAGTGCAACATAATGAATGCCTTTGAGGAGAGACAGTCTGAAAGTGTGTGCATTATACAAATTACTGTCTCCCCCTTCTCAATGATTGGCTCTGAAGGATATGGTATGGTTTTCTGTATTTGCAGTCAAACCAACAATGAATTGATCCTACTTACAAGTATTGTGTGTGTATCCAAAGCCTGATATATCTTATTCCTCTGTTCTGTAGAGCTCTGTTGCTGTCTAAAAACCTTTATAAGCATGTCAATGAGCCACAATGTTGCACTGGGTGACATGTTCCTTTGTCATGAAGAGTATGGGTACATTGTGCTGGACTGTTTCTTGGGTGGAAGTTGAAAAACCACCTCAGACTCTAGGAAGTTCAGGCTTCCACCTAAGAAATAGTTAGGCACATAACATCCGTAAAACAGCAAATTGTTGTTTTTACACTTTCTGTATGGATTAAACAGACCAGATATAATGTGTTAATTTGTAAGCTTTAGGTGAGAAATTTGTTACCCTGAAAAGGCTTCTCTAGTTATCCTGGCACATATAATGAAACCTGAGAAGCTCTTCCTTCCAGTCACTTTATAGCCAGAGAGTGTTTACTTTGTCACCTCTACAGGACTATGAATCCAGATGGCAGAAGGTGTGTTACTGATAACAGTATTGGACCTTCCAGTCAACTATCTGTCAGAAGCACAACATACCCCATGATCATGAGCAAGAAAGGTTTGTCCTCTGAAAGGAAATGTGTGAGAGGAGCATGGCAAGTCAGTTTGTCAGTTAAATCACGCTTTCCCGTATATGATAAACATGTAATGAAATGCGCTGAAATTGTGTGATGGTGACAGAAAGACATTTTCTCCCATCAGAGGTGAGAACAATGAAGTGTACCCAACCTCGGAGAAGTGTGAAGAAAGTTATTTGAGGGATTGTGGTATGTTCTAGCAGATGAGAGGTGACTGAGAAATGGCCTGTCATGTGACAGGTGGCTGAAAACTGCAAGAGAGGTGACAGACAACGCAGAAACTGAGAGGATCAGCAGCTAGAGGAGGAGAGACAGCTGGAGGATGACAGCTATCTCTCTGCATCACAATGAACATACAGTTTCTCTTCACAAATTATACTTCTGTTTAGAATAGAAACACACATTTCATAATAATTCCAGATTATTATAATTCGAGGCTTATTTTTATCATTTTGTCCATCATTTTGGTCAATTATGAGAACAGTGTACTCCCTAAGTTAACTTGCTGAGACCTAAAAACATAGTGAAATCACTACAAGAAAGTTCAAGGGGGCTACAAGCATGGGCAATCAGAATATCAGACAACAGTTTATCAAGATGATCTAAACCATTTTGTTTGGAGGTCAAACTGAAAGTGAGCATACCTGAAATATCTGTAATAATACCTTGTTGCACAGGAAAACTAATCTTCATTAGTGTCTTTTGTGCAAGTGAAATTTATGCTAAACCTTGCTCTGTTGGAGTCATACACACACAACAGACAAAAGGCTCTTCTGCCATACTGAAAGAAACAACATAGGATTCTTCATATTTTGGACTTGACTGATGAGTTTGTTTGATGAGCATCCTCAGTTGTTCTTTTCCTCCCTGTCCAAAGTCTGTCCATCTTTATACATCATTTTGCTCTCTGACTAAATATTGCTAACCTAAATCTTGACAGCCTTGCTAGCATCAGAGCACTCTTGTTTCTTTGTTGTTTCCAGATGAATCATCATTTTTGGATCTTTTCCACAGCAGACATTTTGACTTGTCACAGCAGAAAAAGCACATGTGGAAACATTAATAATGGCTCCATTCCAGCAATTGCAAAGCAATGCAGCAGTTAAAGTTGAACTGATAGGATTTTTACCCACCTGGGGGAAGAACTCTGTGTTCAGTTGATAGAACAAAGAAAGACAGACTATATTACAATATTGTTTGACCTTTGGGAGGGTACAGTAGATGACTTTGCTCTTCCAGTGACTTATGACTCACAAAAATTGACCCATATGTGTGTTTTGTGGTCTGTAGGCAATTGAGAATGCAGGGGGTGGAGTCATGGAGTCACAGTTGAGCAAGAGAAGAAAGAACATCACTATTAAAGCACTGACACACTTGCAGTACTTAGTCCAAAAGGCAGCATACAGCAAACTAAAAATTAAAATTAATGACTACAAACCTGTACCCACAGGTATACTTGATCATGGGTCAGTATTACTGACCTTCCTCCAACTCACCAGTCAGTATTATTGACCTTCCTCCTGCGGAAATGGACTCACAGGTCAGTAGTATTAACCCGGTCTCACAAATCTGCATACAAATGTCATGACTTGAACATGACTTCAAATTGCATGCAGTGCATATGCCAAAGTCCAATTTTGCATGCAAGTGATACGCCAATTTAACAACGCATTTTTAACAGTTTTGTGTCTCATTTAATCCCGTTGGTTGGTAGGCACTAAAACCACTAGGTTATGGTTAGGGAAAGATCATGGTTTGGGTTAAAACAGTAAAATGTGATAAAATGTCCTGACGTTTCTCTCACTGCGCGCTTTTATTACCTGCAAGACTGACTATTGTAATGCTCTGCTTTCTGGTCTCCCTAAGAAAAATATATCGCAATTACAATTGCTTCAGAACTCAGCTGTACATGTGTTGATGAAGACCAGAAAGAGAGCACACATTACACCATTTTTAAGTCTCTGCACTGGCTACCTGTCTGCTTCAGAATTGATTTCAACATCCTTTTATTGGTTTATAAAGCTCTTAATGGTCTTGGTCCTACCCATTTATCAGATTTGCTTTTATCCTATGAACCTTCTATAACCCTCAGGTCTTCTGGTAGTGGCCTTTTAATTATACCAAAAGTCAGAACGAAAACCCACAGTGAGGCATCATTTATTACTATGGTCCATGTCTTTGGAACAGCCTTCCTAAGGACCTGAGGGTAGCAAAGAATGTTGTCTTTAGTCTGGCTTTTAATTGAATTTCATTTACTTATCTTTTATTTATATGTTTTAGCCTGTTTTACTACTTATTATATCCTTTTATTATATTCTTATTTTCTTGATTGTTTTCCTTTTAATACCCTACTTTTGATTTCTGGTTTAGTCACTTCAATCGATCTCCTCTCTTTAAGTATTTTATTATTTTCTTTATTATTTTATCTTTACCTTTGTTTTTCTTTTAATACTTTACCTTTCATTTCTCGTTTTACTCACTTTAATACATCTCCTCTTTTTTTTAGTATATTATCTTTTTCACACTTCATTTTTTGTATTGTTTTATTTTGCTATTCTGAATTTTTACACTTTCATCCTACCTCTGGTGTTTCCTCATTGCAAATTCATGAGTTATGATAGGGTTTCTTCAGCTCAGTTTTTATTGTGTGCTACATTGTATTTGTATGGAAAGTGCTATACAAATGAAGTTTGAATGATTGATTGATTGACTGATTGATTGTTTGATTGATTGGTTATAAAATAAAAGAAAGTCGTATTATATTGACTTAACTTCCCTGTGAAGAATTGGCATATCACCTGCATGCAAAATTGGACTTTGGCATATGCACTGCATGCAATTTGAAAGTGTAAAGTCATGTTATTTGTATGCAGATTGAACCTTCCTCCCCATCAAACCAACTCACAGGTCAGTCTTCCTCCTGCTGAAACCAACTCAGGGGTTAGTATTATTGACCTTCTTCCCGCTGAAACTGATTCACAGGTAAGTATTATTGACCTTTCTCCCAATAAAACTGGCTCATGGGTCAGAATTATTAGCCAGTGGCTAATGATTAGCTAGCGGCAGTGTTGAGTTCTAATGGTATGTCCATCTGTCCGTCCCTCTGTGTCTGTCCTTCCTACTACTTTGCTGCAGACTGAAATATCTCAGCTACAGTTACTACTGGATGGGTTGCCATAAGATTTTATATAGACTTAGACTATAGACACAGATGATGAAACCTACTGACCATGGTGATTCACTTTTCCACTATTGGATAGCTGCCCGTGAAATTTGGTGTACATAGTCATGGTCCTTTGAGGATGAAGCCTTCTGACTTTGTTGATCCTCTGACATTTTCTTGCCACCATGAGTTTTTTGATTGTGACTCATGAGACCTGCCACTGGTCAAAAAATATTGCCAAGTCCTATTGGGATGTGGTGAGTGTGTTAGTAAACAGCTGCCTATTTACATATAAAGCAGACACAGAGTAACATAGACATTCATTTGGAGTCATTTACACTTTGTCATGTTCGCCTCCAGCTGATATTTACTCTGTCTTTATCTGTGGTTTGGTCTCCACCTAGACCCCCCACCCCCAGGATTTTCCTAAAAAAACAATCTATAACAATTTCTCAATCATCACTTATGACTCACTAAAAGTATGTGGCAGTACATTTATCTACAGAGACTGCCGTCTGGCTGTATTTTCTTATTATTTTGCTGTGTTTGGGACGTTTCAGGGCCTCAGCCTTTTGGTAGCCCCCATCCAACAGCGTGCAGGGTGTGAGGTCAGGACTCGTAGCATAGCTACCAGGTTACATCGCTGTCTCCACTCTCTCCTCTGCTCCCCTATGCTCTCTGTCTCTGTGTCATGGATGTATAAAGAGCTGCAGGTCTGTGTGTTTGCTTGACCGAGGGCAGGGCTGAGCTACACACACACACAGAGCAGAGAGGCCACAGCGGACAGGATGAAGCTCTGCATTCACACAAAATCTGGCAATGCTGCAACTTCTCGCAGTGTGCAGAGGTGTGAGCATGATTATTTGTGCTTTAGAATAATGTTTTATTTATCTGATTAACAGCTTTGTTCTCTGCAGCACCGCTCACTCTCTTCATTCACTATCTGGCTCCCTCAACCACTGCTGCTCTTTCTCTCTCGCTCAGTCATTGAGCCAGGGAGGAGGGGCCAACTTTGAATGCTGTGTGTTTACAAACACCAAACGACAAATCCTGCATAGTATGCCTTTAACTGGTAAATGCTCCACTAGCTAGTCTCTGACTGTGTCTGTCTGCTGTTTGGTGCTGAGCAAGTAGTGTACGGTGGGTTTATCTGAGCTTTTTTACTGAAAGCAGCTGCTTGCAAAACAATGTGTTAAAAGACCCCCAAATGCCCTGTAGAGCTGAGGGTAAATGCAGAGTTGGTCATAATTCTCTGTGGGTTCACCACTACAAATACCTCCATACTGGGGTATTTATAAAAGGTATCGTGGCTTCTTTTTAGGCACTAAACAGCCAAATTGCATTTTCTCCTTATTTCCACGGTATAGTGTAAGAAAAGTGGTGGAAACTGCATCTGAAATTTAACATCTGGGGTAAGCAGGTGTAAGATTTGCAGCATTGTTTAAGGGAGAGAGACTATAGTAGAGAGGTACAGAGAGAGAGACACACACACAGTTTAAAGGACCCATTTCAAAGTTACTTCAGCAGGTCTCTCTGCTCAGCAACACAATGCAAGCCAAAAGAGCAGGAATGCAATATTTCTCATGCTTTATAACAGTGGAAACATGAGTGAGAGTTGGAGAGAGGAGTGCTGGGAAGAGTTTGTTGTGTTGGAGGAAAGAAGAGCTTAGTGTTATATAAAAAAATAATTAAAGTCATGGCTGAATATTTAGCTGATTATTTAGCAGTCTTCCTGCAATAACTCAACTCTCGCAAGTCTTGGTTAGACACAATAACAAACAGACTGGATCAAGCGATAGGTAAAGAAAAACATTTTATTTCTCTGTATGGTCCTTTCCATAATGTCAGACACTTATAATTACAATCTCAGCATGTCAGTGGTAAAACCAAGCATTTTTAGTGTACATACATTGACGGTGCGCAATTGTCCCAAAGGATTACATTGAAGCCCATTTCGTGGCTGCTGGCTGCAGCGTTCTTGTTCAAATAGACTGATTTCAAAAATTGTTGTCCCCATTAGTCACTTGGACACAAAATGATGGGAAAACAGGGAAATAGGGTCCAGGTTGAAAAATCTTTAAGTTTCCCTTTAAGTTTCCTAGGCCATAACTGTGAAGACCAGAGCAGAGATGAAAGACAGCGACCTTAGGTGGCACAAAGGGAGAATTTTCAGTGAGACCCAAGAATAAAACCCAGGCCAGGCACCATCCCTCATGGGTCAGAATATCCCTTTATTCCTTCCACTGAGACACCCCCACCTTTAACTCAAGCACCAACGATGAGGAAATCGGAAATGTGTCCCTACTACGAGAATAAAGAAGATTACCTGAACCAGGAACTGATGCTGGAAGTGTGGCTGGCTACATCAAGCAGCCCAGTGCACACTAAAGAAACCAGTCTGCCTGTGCAATGGGAAACAACTCCAAATCCTCCTTGCAGTCAATGACCACACAGACCACACAGGTTTGTCAGGTGAATTCCATTAATGAAACATCTTACCTAAACAAGCCACAAGGGTCACAATGTGTCCATCTCAAGGTAACTCAAGTCATCCTGCAGCATAAGGGAAAAACCCTGGACATGTACGCAGTGCTAGATGATAGGTCAGAAAGAACAATACTGCTTCCTGCAGCAGCCAGAAACTAGGCCTGGAAAGCTCAGGTGGGAACTTAGCATTGTGGACCGTCTCTCAGTGGTGCTTCAGTGTCTGTCAGAATATTTTCACCTGCCTATCCACTAGGGGTGGAGCCAAATCTGAATACAGTATTCAGCAAATAACAATAGTGGGTTTTTACAAATTTATATTTCATACAAATATTTATTTGAGGAACTGAATGTTAGTTTTAAAATGATTTTCTTTTCAATGATGTTTATGATTATATGTGTTTATTGCTGGGTTTACGAAAACCATAAACCAATATTACATTTAAGTGTTCATGATAATTAAAAGTTTATTGATGAACACTTATTTTAACACTTTAATATCCTAAAATTAGAAGTGTAATAAAAACTAAAACAAGATTGTTATGTCTATTTCCACTTTTATTCCAATACAAATATAAATAATTTTGCTGCCTCAACAAATACAGATACAATACAAATACTGGGCTCTCTGCACACCTCTACTATCCACACAACAGCTATCAGATCTCCAGCCTTTACTTCTGACCACCTGAGTCTAGTGGAGCACTAAAGAAGTATCGCCACCTGCAGGGTATTCTTTTACAACCCATTCACAATGCACCACCCTTACTCCTGACTGGGGCAGATCAGATACCAGGAGATACCCTCCTTTGATTTGTGTCGCGTGACCTGGAAAGCAGCAGCAAACCCAGTCTCTATGAGTGGCAAGTATCACTGGCTGGTACTACATTACTACACTAGCTCATGTTGTGCCATTTTCGCCCTTCAGTGGCATGTCAGGGATCACACTGGAATATGCAATGAGCTGAGATCCATAGTAGACAGTAGTTTCCAGGTGGATAATTGCCTCCACCGTGTATAATCGCCCATCACATATATGAAGACCTAACAAAGGAAGCCTGTTCTGACAGCATCGAATGATGCAGGACAAAGCTGCAGTACCAGGATCTACTCTTAGCTTATAATGGGATTGTCTTTATGATACACTTGGATACAAACACTGTCCAGTGAAGCAGGCAGCCCCCACAATGTGGCATATCTACATAGTGATGGTGAGCCAGTATGTACCCTTGGAATTCTTTGTCCCTTTCACATTGGGATGGAATTGTGATGACCTGATGCTTCCAGAGGAGCTGACAAAAGCCTAGAAGGAATTTGATGTAGAACTCGCCACTTTGCCACCCTGCCATGGTGCTACAGCCCAGCGTTTGACAGATCCGCATTTTCTGCAATGCCTCTGAGCAGGGCCATGGCTCTGTTTTATATCTCCAGACCGAGGATGAAGAGGGTCACATCTGAGTCTCCTTTATCATGGCAAGGTCATGAGTAGCTCCCAATCAGCAACTCACCCTACCCCACCTGGAGTTAAATGCTGCCCTAAATCAATCTCAACTGTGTAAACTGCTTGAAAACGAGGTCGCCCTGTCATCGATCAAGTTTTCCTGTGGTCAGACTCAACCATGCTCACATGGTTAAAGTCAGAATCCTGCCACTTTAAAGTGTTTGCGGGCATAAGAATTGTGGAAATCCAGGAGCCAACAGGTCAACACTCTTGACAATTATGTGGACTCCTCTAGGAACCCAGTACCAGTGAGGTCAAGGCCCATCATCTCTTTTCCATCCAGTGTCAGAACAGTTTCAGGCTGTGCAAGAAACTCAGACAGATGGTGAAACTGAATGATTTTAACTCCATGACAGTTATCTCAAAGCTGGTCCAAGTCATGTAGCCCTTTTCTGCTTCAGGAATGTGACCAAATATAACATAATGTAATGCATCGTCACAAGCTCTGCTTTTCTTTCCACTGTTCTCTGCTCGCTTTGGGGAAATCAATTTGGGCATTGCTCAGGAGGTGATGCTAAATCCAAGTTAGCAGTAGTGCTGTTGATTGTCACTGGTCAATCAGATTTGATGTTACAGAATGACTACAACACACACTACAGCCATAACCACAATTTTCAACAAGTCCTCCAAATTAAAAGACAGAGACTTTGTAACTGCCCTTTAGAACAACACACGGAAGTATTTTATCATTTTGTCTGTTCCTTCAAAAACCATAACCATACGAATAACACTTAAAAAAGAAATGCATTTTATGATGCAATGATGCTGCGGTTAACGTTTGGTTAGGTTCCAGCACAAAAACATCTTGGTTAGGTTTAAAATAAGTTCTTTAAGTTAGGGAAAATTACTACTTCCTTAAGGTTAGGGGACGATCATAGTCATGGTTTAAAAAAAACTATGTTGACTCTCAGTTGTAAACCTGAAATGAACTGTGATCTCTCATGTAAAGTCTAATGTTTTTTTTGACCCATCCATCCATGGACTTTTTCTCTCTATATTAACATCACCTGACTTCATGCTTTGCTCCCAATGGATAAGAGTCATAGACTTTTTCACTACTTTTTGCTAACAGTACCACAATGCAATGTGTTACAATTTGAAAATTACAGTTGTGTGACTCCACAGCTGACAGTGATGACACAAAATGATGATGTTTAATTATTTAATAATAATTATTGATTTAACCATTGTCACTGACTGAATCAGTTGGTTTTAGTAGTTGAGCTCCTCACTGGTGATTGAGAGCGCTGTAGTCAACCCAGGTGATTCACAGTACGTTACCTCCTCATTAAAGCTTATTAAAAGACCGCAAAAGCTGCAGAAACAATCATAATCTGATCACTCTGTCATAAATAATCATCTGCTGAGCTATTTAACATATGTGGAGTGTTTGTACTGAACTAGCAACAGAGTGGGCATACTTGCCTTAAAGGATGAGGCTGGTGATTTTCTATATTTTTCTTATTGTCAACAAATCTCATGTGCAGAGCCGAACCAACTCGTGTGGGTGATTAACATGTTTTTAATAGTTTTTAGACAACGATTGAAGTTGACAGCACAGAGGAACAAGATATATCAGGCTTGTTATCAGGCTGGATCAGTTCATTGTTGGTTTGTCTCTGCATGAGATTTGTTGTTATAGAAAATCACCAGCCATATCCTTTAGGACAATCAGAATGAGCTCTCAACGTTGGGCCATATGAACAGCGATGGGTTCACTTTCTCAAAGTTGACTATGACAGCAAGGACAGGGAAGTCAGTAAGTACTGAGAAACGGCCTGGAATTTGTTGACAGTGAGAAAAAAAACAACATCAGCCTTATCCTTCACTAAATTAAATTTGTCGTGGGATTTTTCTAGTTGAACTACATGACTAAATACAATTTATTAAAAGTCTTGACCGCAGCTATTTACAATTTGATATTTTTGCATTTACAAATACCCCTGTATCCTGGAGGTAAATATGCAATACATCTATATTTGAATCTAATAAGACACAGATTAATCAAACAGGCAGAATTTTCTGATTTTCTAATTTTCTGGCCTGGGACTGAAAGCTGACCTGTATGAACACTTAGAAAAACATAGATTAGGCTTTCTGTAATGCTGCAGCAAAGCAACATCAAATTAAAAAATACATAACCAGTATGTGTCAATAATTGTTTATGTTAGTTTGAGTCTCTCTCTCTCTCTATCTCGATCACACACACACACACACACACACACACACCTGTCTTTGCACATATGCAGACCTCTCAGCTGGTTCTGCAGCTACAGACACTGATGCTGTGTAGCACCTTGGCAGCTCTGCATTGATACCCTGTATTAAGTGGTCAAATTATATTCTGCAGATACACTGCTTTCCTAGGCCTCCTTCCTCCTGTTGACTTACTGACAGCCGTTATGAAGTTACTGCATTGAGGCCAAAAAAAAAACAAAAACCGTCCAAAACATGCACACAGACGTCTTGTTTGATCCACTCTTCCCCCCATCTGTCCTATTCTCCCCGGTGCTCAGGTAGCTGAGGCTTCTCTGACACCGGGCTCACCGCGCATGCAGGGGCCGCAGAAGCGTGTGTGGAATCACTAAACAGCAGTGCAACATCGCCCCTCTCTCTCTCTCTCTTTCTCTCTCTCTCTCTCTCTCTCTCTCGCACACACACACACACACACACACACACACATACACACCTCTTCCTCTGTGTCTGTCTCTCTCTGTCTTGTTAATTCTCAGCCTCCGCCGGTTGTGACACCGCGGGGAAGCACTTGATGCATACGGATTGGCTTTGACACATTGCGGATCTCTCCATGGTGCTGAAAAGGGAGCGGGGGGAGGAGGGGAATCTTTTTAGTTTCCTTCAGGAGCGGCGCTGCACCAAGTACGAAGCGAACTGGACTGACACAGATCTCTAGCCTCTCCATCTCTTTGTTGGGGAGCGCGCTGAAAAGGCAAAAAACTCGCCCGACTGTCACGTGGAAGCAGTCTGTGTCTCAAACTGCATCGCACCAGGGAGAATGTGGAACTTACCATGTTGACTTCAGACACCATGTCAATACTGGCGATGTCTATGCTCATGCCAACATCCACAGGGGCGCCTGTGGAACATATGACAGCAAAGCATTAGTAAGCATTACAGCAGCCCGCCGAGCATCACGTTAGTCAGATGAACACAGCGGACACTAGTGGCTCTTACCTCCAAAATCAGGCCGCAGACGGATGTCATAGCCCTTCAGCAGCTTATCCACGGTGGCTTTCACATATGACATGTTGCTAGGCTCGTTGGCGCTGAGGACAGACAACAGATTTCAATTCAGAATCCATATAATCGAACAAAAATAAGGCCCTGTTTGAAATAAGACATGGTGTTATTATCGGGTCTCACCTTTGCGCCCCGCAGACTACAGTCACCAGCAGGGACAAGCAGCAGACCCCCCAGCACCCGCGGTCCAGAGTAGTCCACATCACTAACTCTGATCCTGCCAATGACTTTGACACGCGATCTCACGGATGCAACTTAGGCTGCAAAATTATTCCAAGACCAATGCATGCGAGTCGTTTTACCACCATCCAAGCGTGGTGGCGAGGTGAGACAAAATTAATTAGGATGGAAATGCAGCCGCACTGGAAAAAAACAGCCTATAGGTGTGGAGGCTTCACCTGAAGAGTCGAGGCTGGCGCATGAAGCGGCACATACAGTCTCCCAGCACTCTACATATCAATACACAGACCCCCGGCAGCCCTCTCAGCTTATTCCAGCAGACAGCAGTGTCCGGAGCAGATCTGCGTCAAGCTCGTCTTCCCGCTGCTGCTTAACTTGAAGATGTTAAATAATGAGCATTGAGCGCGGCTCCCCGGTCACCTTTAGTAAGCAGGGAGGAGGGGAAGAGAGAAAGAGAGAGAGAAAGAGAGAGAGAGAGAGAGAGAGAGAGAGAGAGAGAGAGAGAGAGAGAGAGAGAGAGAGAAGATCGTGCAACACAAGCACGTCTGAGGAGCTGCGCATTTTCTGGGCTCCGCCAGGCAGTGGATCCCGTTCAGCTCGCGTCACGGGCTGCACACCAACTTAATTAATTGTTCAAAATCCCAGAAAATGCATTAAAAACGCAACGCACGACTAACTGATGAGAGAGGAGATAAGATACACTGTATGGGAACTGAAATGGCTTCTGCTCCGACTGCAGGGCGTGAAGGGAATAGAGAATAATATTCTGCATTTAAGCATCATGTTGGTAGAAGTACTCAGAATTATTATTATTATTATTATTATTAATATTATTATTATTATTATTATTATTATTTCAGTCACATACAGTTATTTTCACAGTGTTTAGTAATGGAAAAATAATTAAATAAAAGTATTCCTGAAACCCTGCAGCCAGTACTGGAGTCATCTCTACATCTTCTAGAAAGACCTCTGGAAAATGAAAAGATCACCCTCAGGGACCCTGGAACTTTGCCCAGGAATACTTGAACTGAGCATGAAAGTTCATTCTTGACTTTGCAGTTTCACTAAGTAATTATAACTCATGGTCCACTTATTAATATTTTCTGGTGCTTTCAAAGCATCTCAGTCTTCATCAGCAGGGTGAGTTTGCTCCATTGGCATGGAGATGGCTCATTTATCATGTTACTTAAGTATAGAACTTCAGTCACCTGATAACAGGTGGTTGTACATGAGGGAGTGGTAGGTAGTGACCCTAGCTGCATCTCAAATTCAGACTACACCATCAGCTTTTGTGTTCACACTGGAAAAGTGACAAAATGTTGCTGACAACAAAAAAAAGTCCTTGATTTTTGAGTGTGCTGTTGATGGATGAGATTTGATGACTATCTTTATTCAAGAGCATGGTCTTTCAATTTGAAAGCATGATTTCTTGATTTCACATTCAGAGTTAGTAATGCTTTCCCTCAAAACCCTGCCTTCGTCCTCAAATAGTCCCTGCCTATGTGCAGATTCAAGCTGTATGCCTGCACTCAGATATATTGTTGCTTCCACAGATTTCCTGTGCTCCTGCTTAAGTCCCTCTCCTTGCATTCAGGCTGCTTCTTCTCTGCTCTCAAATTTCTGCTCTCGCTGCCCGATTTTTTGTGCAATGACCCTGTCAAAATTCACCAACCATGGTGCTGACCAATGAAATGATCACTGCCACCTTGCAGGCACGTTCACTTTACTTCTTTAGAGCATCCTTTACGGGTGGTTAAACCAGGTTCATCCACTCCTGCCCCCCAGGATTTTATGTACTTCCCTTTCTTGTACGACTTTTGGAATAAAAGAACCAGTGTTTTGCGATAATAACTACATATAGCCTATAAGCCATGTGCCTATTGCACAACAGGTGGTAACCCTTTGGTCTTTCCATATAAAGTTATCTATGTAGCTGTAACCCCTTCCAAACTTTAATTGATCATAAAAATGCTCTGTGTTCACTGCCATATTCTTCCACTCATATTACACTGATATGCGCCTCTCCCCACTGGCATAAATCGATTCCTACTGGCATGTGTGTCACTTAACTGTAACTTGTTCCACTGACTGACATCATGTACCAATTCCTAATGGCATATGCCAGTGATGATTGATATGAGCCACATAAAAACACTGAAAATATGAATTTACCAATTTAATTTGAAAGCAGGAAGAGCAAACTTACCAGAGGTCCTTGACCCTGGTGATCCATGTTGGAAAAGGGATCCACTGGGCTCTTGCTCCTGACCTTCCATTCATCCATAATGTCATGGAGATGATGTTGTTTTCTCCTCTAGCATGCTGAGAGGAGGCTGATGTGCAATAGACACAAGGCTACTACATGTAGCTATTGTCGCAAAAAATTTGGGAAACTGATGTATATTTTAACTGTTGGTAACGGAGGTTCATACTGTATGATAAAATCTTGTATGGCAGGAGTGGATGAGCCTGGCTATACTGACCATAAGAGATGCTTTAACGAAGTAAAGCAAACATGCCTGTGAAGTGGCAGTGATCATTTCGTTGGTCTGCACCATACCTGGTATTCTGTTGGTTGGAGAATCTTGCACAGAAGCAGTCTGAATTCAAAGAGAGGGACTCAAGTAGGAGCACAGGACATCTGTGCAAGCACACAGGTTTGAGAAGGATCAGAGCAAATCTGTTTGACTATTGACTATTTGAGCATGAGGGCAGGGTTTTGAGGGAAAGCATTACAAACTCTGAACATGAAATCAATAAATCATACTCTCAATTTGATAGACCATGCTCTTGAATGAAGACTGAAATAAAATCTCATATTGATGGACACTATTCTTTGGACATAGTGGAGCTACTCACAGCTGGACAAAATTAACAGTGATGGTGGTGAAACAGCTCCAGGAACACCTTAGAAAAAAAACAACAGTTGATTAAAAAAAAAAAAAAAACATTTGTTGTTGGGTTAAACTGGAAGTGACATTTTGAAGTTTACTTTCCTGCTAGTATAAAACCATGTAGTATGTTCTGTAGCTTTAGTACACTGTCTGCAAAAAATAGTATACTATGATGACACAATATGGAATTAGAACACAGCAAGAATCTCTGTTTAACAAAGGTCTCTGGTGTCAGATGTGAACATCCTCTTCAATCTGTCCCTGGCTCAGTGCTGGTCAATGAACTTTGACCTTTTCCCAGTCGATATTTGGATTATTTAAATTAAGCTCTACCTATAGCTCCAGATTTGGTAATTTGAAAAACAAGACTCTACTCTTGACCATACAGGAATAAGGACTTTTTCTGTGCTTATTCAAGAGGTCTTCAAAACTACTGTGGAGGCACAAAAGTTTTGTTTTCTCTCTTGCAACGCCTGTGGTAAGCCATTTCCTGTCAGAGAGTATATAAAATTGGTTTTCCACATTGCATTTCATGTATGTGTTAATATGGATGGCACACCTATAGTGAACAAATGACACTGAAGGAAAAAGACAGGACACTGAAGGAGTTTCATTTCACTGTTCTGAGAAAAAGATAACACTGGTTAGTGTTAAAAAAGTCCAGTATTAACTCCATTGTAGTGTCCAAATACCACTCTGTGTGTCATCTGCTGTGGATCCATATTGACACTTATAAAGTGCTGAAATTAACTGATTGTTAATTTGTGTTTGCTGATTTTGGTGAGTTTCAACAAACTCTGCTAGGAAGAAATCTTAATACTAAATGTCCTTAAAATTGCTCTAAAATAAAAATACAAATACAGTTTAAGTAAAAACAACACATTTCAGGACTATGCAATGTCCTAGTTGAAACGTTTCCACAAACATTTTCTCTCAGCTTCTTTTCTATATGAGAGAAATGTGATGACATTCTCCTCAGTCTCATGTTGCTGAATGTCATGCTATATGTCTTTGTGCTTGTGTAACATGTAACATGCAACAACAGCAGTCATGGAAGTCAGTAGTGATGTTATGCTAGAAGCAGACTACTTGACACAGCATCAACTTTTTAAAGCATAAATATCATAGTAACCACCACACCAAAAATCTTGTGACCACCCCAAACACGGTCTTGGTATGTTACACTCAGAGAGGTGTTGTGCTGGTTTTGGATACAAGCTGTGCTTCTCAATCTGCCACAGTATTTAAAACAGAACTGTAGACTGTTTAAAAGTGATCAGTTTCAATAGTATATTTATAGTTTATTGAGCAAAAAAACAATAAAGAAAGCAGTAAGACCAAATATTCTAACTAACTGTAAATCTGAGATTTAATCCATCCATACAAATGCAACACTAACAGTTGCCCAGCAGCAGATTGCCATGTTGACTATAATAAAATGCATTGAAACAGTGAACCATTTTCAATACAATTGCTTCATATTGATTCAGTGCCTCAGAAAGATTTGTCTCCTCCATCACCAGAAGTCAGTCCTACACAAAGCATGAATAGCAACTGGACCAGTAACAACAAACCAGCATGCCGGCTATCCACTGTGTGATGGTACGCTTAGCACCGCTACCACATTTATGTTACTCACCTGTTTCCTGTTCCTCAAGCACAAGAGTCTGCAGTGCAACTAAAGGCAACGCATACTTCTTGATTGTACTATGTTTGAGGAGCAAAGGGAGGGAATATGCATCTTTTCTGTAAAGTGTTCTCTAGAAGTCACATATTATACAGATATTGAATACTGTTTTTTCTTATTGATTTATGAAGCCAGTCGGTCAACATTTCAATCCTCACGTAGGGTCACGAGTTTTGGGTATTGACTGAAAGAATGAGATCGTGGTTACAAGCAGCAGAAATGAGTTTCCTCTGGAGAGTGTCTGGGCTCAGCCTTAAAGACAGGGTGAGGAGCTTGGACATCCAGCGGAAATGAGTGAATGAAGCTGAGCAGCAGCAGCCTGGCTTGCTGCTGGCTGATGGGAGGCTTGTGGTGCTGAGATGAAGCAGCTGTGATGGCAGCAGTTTCCCAGAAGGCAGTAGGCATATTAGGAAGCTGCCTAAGCAGCTGGAACTATAGGCAGCAGCAGTAACATACTGTCTCTGGTGCTGAAATGACATAAAACACATTCACCATCACAATGCTGCAGAGAAGTCAGTGTGTATACAGGATGTCCTGTTAAAATTAAGAAATACAATATGATAGAAAGTTTTCACCTCTGCAACATCTGGATTTAGCAGTGCTTAGGCCAACTTTTCTTAACGGTGGCACATCAAATACATTTTCTCCATAAAAAAAGAAAGAAAAGCAGTTAGTCAGCCTGGAGCCCTTTTTTGCACTCATACTCAAAAAACAGATCCTTTACTTAAGAGTAAAAGTACCAATACAACACAAATGTCCCCTCTGACTGATATATTATCATGTGACATTACAATTATAGTATTACTGATACATTGACGTGTAAGCAGTATTTTACTGTGCTAACTGGTTGTGGTTTAGTCAGCTTTAACTATTCTATATAGTTTGGTATGGTTTGGTAGTTTAGTCCAGTGGTTCCCAACCTATCGGTCAGGCCCCTTCCAAAGGTCACAAGATAAATCTGAGGAATCGTGATTTGATGATTAATCGAAGGAGAAAGAAGAAAAAGCTAAATTCTGCTACACACATTTCATTAGACTTCTCTCTTCACTTTTTGTCAAATATTGGAGAATATTACCCACTTGGGCCTCAATTATTTAATGAAACCATGTGAGAGGTTCTTTAGACGGGAAATGTTTCTTTGGCAGAACATCTGAAATGTGACAAGTGAGCCCAAACTAAACTTTTTGAGGTCACAAGGTGAAAAGGTTGGAACCATTGGTGTAATGACATTATAGTTTACACTCTGTATCTTCTCATCAAAGCTGCTGAGAATTAAAGTAAGCATATTAATAATTTATCCCCACTAGTTCTTCACCTCTCTTTTGATGATTTAGTCATCAACGTCAATAATAAACTGAAGGCGTCCTTTGATATTAAAACACCAGCCAAACTCAAGGAGACTACATTAAAAATAATCTCATCATGAAGAGCTGCAAATGTGTTAAATCAACTATATGTACATTTTGATATTTATAAAGAACATCTTTCACAAAATAGCAGAAACACAAATTCCTCAAACATAGACAAGGATTATCTTTGATTTCTCTCTCTCTCCTTTTTTTTTTTTTTTTTTACCATTTACAGCCTTATACATGCAGCTCATGAAGCCTGTCTGACAACATCTCAACATTATACTGGGATGTTTGCAGAGTTTAACCTCTAAATATGTACAGATGATGGTGAATAATAACACAACAACACTTCCTAACACCTCACAATGTAGGTGTTGACCTCCTACGTTTGTGTATCATGCAGTGTATTTTAATGACTGTTTCACATTTATATATAATGACAAATTAGTAACATAATGAGTCTCCATGCTGAGATTACAAGATGAGGGTCCTGATTTTGCATCTATGCAATCAAACACTCATTATAATTTCTTCTATTATTACAGCCTCCATGATTCCTGATGTGGAAAAGAAAGAAAACAACAAATCCTTTCATAAAAAAAGAATTATAACAGTGTTACTATAATGTAGGTAAATAAGTGATGAATTTTATTACCATGACATTTCTGTGTTGAAATATGGGGGGTAGTTAGTGGCTGCAGTGGAAGTGTACTACTGGCCTGAGCACATTATTGTTCATTTTGCATCACCTGGCACATGCACATTTGTGTGTGTTTTTTTGTTGTTGTTTGTTTGTTTGTTTTGTTTTGCTATGATATGAAAAATGACAGAACTTAATTCATGCACAGAAAATATGTGTGCCTTAAAAATAATACATAATGAAACAAATGAATAAATGCATTTCATGCCATGAATATTTTTAAATACATAAATTAAAATGAAAATTAAACAGAATAAAACAAAGGTTAGAAAGAAAATGGAATAAGTCACAAGTAGAAGTGATGGTGCAACACATTCAATTGCATGATGATAGTTATGTTAAAAATGTTACAAATCACAAGCATAGAAATACAAAGTAAAGGAAAATGAAAAACTCAGCATGTGGCCTGAGTATAAAAATGTTATTTCATATGAGTTTGATGAAGAACTGTGACCAAAATGCTGCGTTTTCAATAAATTTAGTGCTGACAGTGTGCAGTGTTCACTACCTTGCATGACTACTAGTTGTAAATAATACAATATTCACTTAAATTTTTCATGAAACAAAAATAATGCAAAAAACAAGTTTTTCTGCTGAAGGATTTAGAATTTTCTATAGTGTTTGTATTTAGAGTGAGTCGTGGTACTTCATGTTACCAAAGCAAACTGACAAAATCCAACACTGATGACAGCATGATTAAATGAGCTATCAGTCTTTTCAATGGACTGATCATTAATCTGTGGTTGGTTGGTTGGTTGTTTTACAGTGTTGGGGCCTATCGAGACAAATAATGCACATGATCATAATTACAGTCAGCAGCAGAGCCTGCTACAGGGGAAAATATATAACCTGGTCAAACAAAGGAAAGACACATTAAACATGCTCCACATTATCCAATCACTCACTTATCAAGCTGCACACAGCCTTAATGGTCTGTCTACAAACCCACTGGGTAGAGCTAATGGGATGTTTATTCAAGAGGCTAGGTCAGACATATGCAAATGTGTAACACCTAATCAAGATGACACATATTTACTTTGGAATAGTCATGTGTTCGCTCTTGAGAGCTTCACAATGTTACAGACTACAACTGTTTACATGAGTAGCAGTTCTTATCAATCACAATCACAATTAGATTTCAGGAAAAACACACCACTGATGTGAAAAACTGATATACTGGATTTTTTAATACGGACAGCAAAAATATATTTAAAGGAAGAAAATGGTTGATTTTTATAGTCCTAATTTTTACACATAGGATTGACGACAAAAACACAAGAGTTAAGAGTTTATGATAAAAGAACTGTACAATAAATGATTAAAGTTTTATTTTGAAACTGTCATAACATTATGAGAATGAAGTTGTAATTTCACAGCAATAATGTCATAATTGTTATATTATATATCATATTATATTCTGTAGTCAAACAGATGAGACTGGTTTGTCTGCTTACATTCAAAATGAGGATCTGTAGTTTCACCAAATAGCTTATTGTCATAGACTGAGGGACACTGAAATTAATTCTGAGTGGACCAGACTTGTTTTTTTTAAAATAGGTTATAATCTTCTCTCTCTGTTTGACTTTTAAGCTACTCTAAAACCTTTTTCTCAGAAATTTATGACATTATTCTGAAAATGTCCCACCTTTTTTTCTCATAAAATCGATAAAAATATGACTATATTCTCAGACTTTTATCTTGTACAATTTCAGCTTTATCTCATAACATTGTGACAGTTATCTCGTACATTATAACCTTATTCTTATAGTATCATGACTTTTTTTCCTCGAAAATATAACTATTTTCACAATTTCAGATTTCTTTGTTCCCCACAGTGGCCTGAACAGTAAAAGCTACTGAAATTTAAAATGGATTTGTAAGTGATACATATGAGTCAGTGTAAAGGAATATCAGAGATTTCTTTTGAAACATTATGCATATTAGAAAATAATTTCCCAACACCATATAAGAACTAGAGGCCTTGGTGGTCAGCTGGGTGTGTAGTCTGTTGTTTGCTAATGACAGCATGTGATACTTTCACTGCAAGCTTAGCATTATCATCCTGACGTATGCTGCAGTCACAACAGTAGATGTAAACTCTTTGCAGATAGAAAGGTTTACACTTAACTATGACATATTCTAGGTTAGCAGAGTAGTGCCTCTCAAAAACGGCATTGTCTGTGCACCAAGCTTTGTTAACATAAATACACATTACGCCACAACCCTCTGGTCTTAGCAGAGTAAGTGGCTGTTGTATCCGCCCTGAGGATGTAGCAGGCCAGTGGTTCAATGGCTCTATTGGGGACGCTACTGTTAAGCCATGTTTCCATAAAAATCATGAAGCTGCAGTGCATAGGCTAATCCTTTTATGGTCCACAGTCGCAGTTCATTCATTTTGTTCATCAAAGACTGTACATTGGAGAGGAAAATGCTGGATAGAGATAGCTGATGAGGAGTTAGCCTTAGCTTAGCCATTAGCGCTCCTCACTTCCTCCGTTTGTTTATACTCCCTGCCAGTGGAACTGGGCTGATAGATGCCGGTGTCATAGGAATAACATGGTAATAATAATTTTATATACTTGGCAATTTTTTTAGTTAGTCAAATTTGGCTGGGTGGTTAACACATTTTTCTGTGGTGTGAAAAACTAAGAACACATTTATCATTGCTTTACAAAGAAGAAATTTTGTCTTATCTGATCTTGTATTGTCAAATGACCTTACCTGTGAATAAGAGCTGCATATGGGAAGAAAAATGACAGGGGCTATAGGGACAAAAAGGTGGTTTTTCGGTAACAGAGCTGTTCAGCAACTATAGAGGTTTGTTTAATCTTGTTTTAGCTTTAGCTTGCAGCTCCTTACCTTAATGTTATTTTGATATAGGAAAGAGGAATTACTGTATGATATGTTATCACAGTGAACCCTACAGTGAGTTCATGTGGTGCACACAGTCTGCAGAAAGCCTAAGATCCATCTTTAGGTTGTAATACAGCTGACAGCCAAACCAAGAGACCTCAGTGTTTGAATGTCAGAACCTTGGTAGCTGTGTGATGCAGGAGTGAGAGCACAGTTATTGATGAGCACGAGTGGAACCTGGTGGTGTACGAGATGCAATAATGAAAAAACAAAAAAATCAATATAATGCTTTAGATTATGGTGCAATTGTTTTATAATTGAATGTACTAATAAAATTACAGGGTAGAATATTGTGTTTACAAGGGAACAAAATAAGTGTGAGAATAATTGTACAACTTTGATTTCATAAGGAAGTCCAAATGTAACTTTATTTGAATTAAGTATTAATTAAAGTAATTTTATGGGGGAAATATGAGAGGGCAACAATTTGCATTATTCCACAGTGACAATAGTGGTGCAATTCTGGGGCAACATAGGTTTGGGGTTATTCGGCTCTGTAACTAGCCCATTAAATAGAATCATTTATATTTTTTTTGGTATTAGTTTGTTTTGTTCTGATGTAGCAACATTATCACACCATGTAATTGTTTTATAAGTGCCCCATTATTATATACTAATTACACCATAATTAGCACAGTCATTTAACAAAAGCTGTAATCTGAAGGTTTACTGATTGCCATGAACTGTTGTCAACAACTCATGCTGCAATGCAACTGCAGTAATGCAATAAATGCAGCGATACAATAACTTAAATAACACATAAGTCATATTTTGGACTTCCAGTGTCAGAAGCAGGAAGACTTTACTCCAGCATGAAAGTGTCTGCGGACAGAGGGAGGAGCAGAGGGAGAGGGGGCAGATGGAGGGAAAGCAGGAGCAGAAGGAAGAGTAGAGGGAGGGCAGGAGCACAGGAGGAGCAGCAGCTGGTGTTATCTGCTCATGTGGGTGACACCTCTGGGTGCCTTGAGGGTGACATGGAGGAGAGAGTGGGAAGGGGGGGCGTGTTATACCAAAGATACAATACACATTGAATAACATGAAATGAATACAATCATATGTATGGATTATCTTCTAAAACAACTTTACACACATCATATACAGTAAGTGTCGGTGCAATTTCAGTGTCTCCTAAAACATAAATTTAACATCAAAAAACAAGGTCATATTTACATATGTGTTAAGTATATTAAGTAATGCTGTACATTAATATTTGGGTTTCTCTATGCTTGTGCCTTGTAACAAGGAGTCCTAAATGTCTAACATACTAATCATATTATTTATCTTTTAACAATGCCTTGATAACTGTAATATCTTGTGTACCAGTATTAATGGTAACACATCATCCAAATTATTATTGTATAAATTATGGTTAATTACACACAATGTTTTATCTTAATAGTGCCAGATTATATAACTCAACTTTCAACTTAAAAAAAGTTTAAAAAAAAAAAAAAAAACTGAGGCTGACTGGGCTTTTACTGTACTGGCAACACAATTCACAATCTCACAAAAAATCTCACATTGCTTCAACTGCTTCTCCAAACAACCACTCATTACTTACATGTAAGTCTTCTTGTTCATTTATCACATTTACTCACACCCTTGTCTTAGCTTCCTGCTACAGTACTGCATTATTTATTGTCTTATTTATAGTGTTCTTTATATTTTTTACATAATTTGGCTCTATTGCTCACAGTTTTCATTGTTTTTTTATGCTTTCTGTTTGTTTTGTTAATTTGGCCTGCTTTATGTGCACAACGCCTCAGTCACTGGTATGTTTTTTATTTACAAAGCCATTCTTGACAAAATTCCTACTTACTTATCTTCTCTTTTAAACTTGAAATATGGAAATTACAATGTTTGTACTCAGGATGTTTTGCAATTTGTTGTTCCCAAAGTCCGAACTGAACTGGGAAAGGAAGCTTTCAGGTTTTCTGCACTACTGCATGGAACAACTTCAAGGCCAGGTCTCCCTTGTAAAAGAGGCAAACCTGATTAAATAGAGGCTAAATAAAATAAAATCAAAAAATACAATTTTCAGGTACTTGTACTTTACTTGAGTATTTGCATGACATGCTACTTCACTTCAACTCCACTATATTTCAGAGAGAAATATTGTACTTTTTACTCCACTCCACTGTATTAAACCAACATCTGCAGGGTCTGTAAAATGTGAGGACATAGAGGGCTGGGGATGATCCAATGGTGACAGCAGAAGCTTCATTATTCTGTTTCTCTTAACAAAAGTAAACATGTATTCCTGCTAACAGCCCCTAGAGGCTGCAATATTCATTACACCACACATTAAGAAATAATTTGACTGTAAAAGCAACATCCTGACAATTGTTGGTATCTGTTCACCCTTACCACTGGCTTAATGTGTAAAGTTTGTCCTGAGGGTTGCCATTAAAGTCACAGTTGGTGATCTAATTGTAATCCACATTATGGCAGCCTCACTATTAAAGCTCAAAACATAGATCCATCTGCTGTAGCACCTCCACTCAAATGCATCAACTGATTCATATATCTTCAACAGTATGTATACTTCCACTTTGGTGCTGCATCCAATAAATAGTTGCATTTCTAGTGTTAAGTGTTTTAAAATGAAAGTTTGTGCAACAACGAAGATAATCTTTGTACATAATGTGACATTTATTTACTCATGTGCTGCATGTTGCTGCTCTAATATCATGGAGGCATCAGCAGGTGCATAAAAGTCTGAGAAAGGAAAAATAACCCACCATGAACATATTCTAGTTAAGTTTTCTGTTACTGGTTAGTCATTTCCTCAAATATTCCTAGACTGTTTCCTGAAAAGAATTAATTTGGTTCTAATGTTCAGGAAAATAGATAATTATTTCATTTAGTTTAGTTTTGTGTGTGTTGAGTTTTACAAATTACTGTTGATTTCCAGAGGAAAGTCCTTGAAAGAACTACTCCATTTAAACTCAAGTACATACTCATGCATTATCATTCATTATTGGAAACTGTGTACTCCATATTTGTTTATGACAAATTTCATATTTTTCCATGTTCAGCTGACCTGCCTTGCACTGACTTTGTCTTGGAATTAGTTTGGAATTAATTATTGGATTGGAATTATTATTTATTTATTATTATTTATTATTTGAAGTATCAATTGAACAGTATTTCTTTATTCTCTAAAGTACCAAATATTCAGTATCTTGCCCAAGGACACTCTGATGTGCAGACTGGAAGAGCGAGGGATCAAACTGCTGATTAGTGGACGACCCGCTCTACCTCCTGAGTCACAGCCTCCCCCAAATGACATACTTCTTTCCATGAAATTATTAGGAAATTATTAGAAAATTATGGACCCATAAAATAATGTGTTATCCAAATACTATATTTAATTAATACATTCAGACGAAAATAAAAAGAGCAAAAAGTAATTTATGTCTAAGCCATTGTTTGTAAATGATACAAAAGTGCACTGGGGTGTTCCATACTGTGTTATTGTACTGTGGTGCTATCTAGTGGTATAAAGACTTTCCTACACTGCAATCACAGCCTTTGGTTGCAGTAAATAAAATTTGACTTCCTGCAAACATTTTTCATATTCTGTGTACATTTATTTAGTTCTGAATTTCATCTGAAATGTTGCTCAGATATTTGATGGTCCTTGAATAACGATTTGAAGGCCACTTCTTTAAAGCCCTTTGAGGCCAATTTGTGATTTTGGGATACAGTACCAGTACAGTAAAAGTTTGGACACAAATTTTGATTCAATTGAAAAATTAGGTGATGAATCTGTGGAATAATATGGAATTAAGTGACGCAGATGATGTATAAATGTGGTCATGCTGTTCCTTCTGTTGACTCATGCTAGAAAGCAGAGTGTCCTTACCCTGATCTAAACACACACACAGCCAGCTGGGATTACTGTTAACATCTGAGGGAAAAACACACACATATATACTTTCCATACAAACTCACAAAGGGAAAGCTCCACACACTGCCTACATAGAGAATATATCACCCAGAACATAAAAGGATACATTCACAAGTTTTCAAGTTTGTCTTAAAAGACCCTGTTCAAATGTGCTTTCAATGTAAGTGATGGAGGCCAGACAGTCATTTTCTGCAAAAATGCATCATAAAGTTTATCTGAAGCTTATATGAGGCTTCAGCAGTCTGAGTCAGGGGCAGAGCTAGACTCTCAGCACAGAGCGGGTGAAGCATTCTCAAGGGGCCCTTCTAAAACAATCATTTTAAAATTCACAACTGTAAAATAGCTGATATATCCTATCCATAATCACAAATTGTTATTCAGCCAAGCAAGCCTATGTCTAAGGAAACATATAGTGGACCTCACGTGGCGCTCTACATACATTGATTGACGAATGGTTCAGCACCACCTCCAATAGACAGCGACAAGCCAGGTGCACTGTCTCAGTACCATGTCTTTCTTACATGGGAATAACGTAATAGACACAGCAGTCTACAACACTACAAGGCCTATTCAAATACAAAGTGGACAGTCTACAACACCACAGGCAGTGACACAGACAGGTGCTGAGATGCAGTAAGCATGGAGTTAAACAACAGATAAATCTAATATTCTGACTAATTTCTTCATAAATAAAATTCAAGTTAATAAAGACTAATTATGGATGTTTCACTCACCAGTTGTTGTCCCTGCTTAGATGCTTAGACTGCTGTAGTTTAGTGTAACATTAGTCCATTTGTGTATTTCTCCATCCTCCATAGAACAAAATAATCCGAACAGATTAACAAACTTTGTACACATCACAGCCCCTTTTTAAAACATCATCCTCCTCTACTTCATGGTGGCAAACCTGCCAACCACTTTGACCTTATTAGTGTTTATGTCCCGTTCAACACACAGCAAAGTGAGGTTGGATAGTTTGGCCTCATCCATGCACAAACGCAAATAGCTCCTAATGAGCCTCAGAAGGCTGAAACTTTGTCTGGCGAATTTCATTCACCACAAACATAAAAAGACGCGAATATCTCATATTTTACATTAAGTTTTCAGCGAAGTTAGCCATAAACTTTGAATTGCTGCTTCTGCAGTCTTCACTTCCCGCAGAGTCAACGAGCAGAAATACAGACAGCACCACTCTGTCATTGCAACCCACATTGTGATCAGAGGGGGGATCACACCCATAGTGATAAAGAGAGAGAGAACTAACATAGAGAATGAAAAGAAGAAGCTGAGAGAGTTAAAGGGGACATATTATGCTGTTCTTTATTTTCAGACATATATATGATGTCACAATGTAGGATGTTCATGTTAAAAGCCGATGTGTCAAATAATGAGGTAAATGCGTGTAGCAGTAATCCCTGTTAGTAAAAAGCAGCTGCTTCAGACTGCTCTGAACGCTTGGTTCCCAACGGTTTTTCCTACTTTCGGCCCGAGCTGACGTCAGTTTGTGACGGATTTCTTTATATGGACATCTGCTACGTGCACAGTGCGGAAGTTCGCTGCTCCGCTCCGGGAGTAGTTACCAAGCCACAATGCCATTACACAGCACAGCAAAGTAAAATAAGTTTAGCTGTTGGAGGTGTGCTAGTTGTCTGCAGCTCTTCATAAAACATCTCACTGTGGCTGTTTCTGCTTGTACTCTTCCTCTCTGCATTATTTCTAACCGATCTGCTGAACAAATAGCTTAAATAGCCCCATATGTTGTTGTTTCGACCTGTTTTTAGCACCGCTAACGAAGGTCCACTAAGTCAGAAAGGAACACGTTTTTACTTCCTGCAAATTCTTCACAATAAAAGTCTCCCGTTAGTAAGTCATTTAAAAGCTTTTAATTTGAAGCAGCAAAGTAGGAAATGTTTGGTTTGCATCAACGTTAAAGTTACAGAACTCTGATTCGTAAAGCTGGCCAATAAGAACAGACTGGGCTCATTGGCAGGGGGGTCTTAAAGAGACAGGAGCTAAAATGGAGCGTAACAGAAACTGTGTATATTGAGGGGCTGCATAAAGAGCTAGTATGAGATAAATAAGGAGATTTTTGAACTTGTAATCATGCAGAGCTACTCTAGTGGAGTCCAGAAATAAATATTTGGAGCTGAAATGAGCATAATAGGTCCTCTTTAAGTTCTCCTATTCCTGCTGCACCCGCGGGGTTGCGTGCTATGTCCCCAGCGGGGCCCCTACTGAGCATTGGCCCTGGGGCTTCCGCCCCCTCTGCCCCACTTGTGGTCTGAGTTATACCCTTTTTACACCAAAATTAGCACGCATATGCAGGTTTTTTTAATCATGGGTAAACCTGCTAAAAATAGGTGATTGACTTCTTTCCCATTGCCAATTGATGAGTTCTGTGTTGTTTTCTGGAGTGTAACGTTCAATGTCACAAATGCGCTGGAAAACAGAGTTAGTAAACAGTAGAAAGCAGCATGGAGGCCAGTGACAAATGTTATGTTGGTTACTTTTTTATATCTTTTTACTTCAGTCTCTCTTTCAAACTCAACGCTGACTGAATGATGTTCGAGTGCTGCTTGAATGGAGACAAATGGAATTTGTTGCATGTTGTTCCCATAGACTGTAAAAAACAATAATTAATGTTTCTGGATATTTACACACCAATGTCAGCAACACGTGTCATAGCATTGTGCCAGAAAACGGATGAAAATTAGCATGTCCATCTGGGTGTCATGTTTCCATCACTGCCAATTGGAGCTTAAGCTGATAAATACTACAGACTGCTAGAGTCATTTGACCTGGGAATTAATGCCGATTGTATCCTTTCCCACTGAAGACAAAAGCCAGATGTTAGTGGGTGTTAGTGGGTTTTTTATCCAGAAAGGATAGGAGCTTTTGCAAGGGGCTTTTGTCATATCAGGTGGATATCTGCCACATTTACGTGGTCTTTTTTTTAAAAGACTAACATTGAAAGATATCTACTTGATTTGGCTCATTTGGACGCTGAAGCTTCATATTAGCTTCAGATAAACTTTTGAATACATTTTTGCACAGAAGGAGGACTGTGGATTTTGTCCCCCATCACTTACATTATAAGTGAATTATGAAGGGATCTTCTAATGGTCAGTATGAACAGGAGGAATGACTACAGCAAGATAAACATGTTTCAATGTTAATTTGGGCTCCTGACTGTTGTTTTAAGACAGGCTAAAAAAAATTATGAACTCTTCCTTTACAGTTTTTGCTGACTGCTTTCACACTGAAAGTGAATGCTTAGACAAAAGCATCAAAATCTTAACTTTTGTAACCATGCCTTAGACAAAGGCACCAAAAATACAAACACATTTCTGCTTTTCACTTTGTTTGCAATTCTGCAACACACTTCTTGCAAAAAACTATTCACTAATTCTTACATTAGACACTTTGTTCAAGAATGAAATCTCTTACAATCATTGGGAAAACACTTCTATTCAACATACAAAACATACCTGAAATTGGCAACACCCACACACACACATTGAAACACTTACAATATACACTAATTTAACACCAATCAGTCTGAATGTTAGCACTATAAACAGACCTCAGGTAAGCTCACCCCTTCTGTGAGAACTTTGCAAACATGGAGGCAATGAGAGTGAGGAGAACAGGACGAGCCAGAGGAAGAGGAAGAGAGAGAGGAGTAGGAGGAGGACTGTCATTTTATATTAATAGGTAAATAATAGTTTCAGAATCAGCTGTTGGCTAAGTGCAGCTTTACTCCCAACATGATCAAGTTACAACTTTACGACAGCCATCAACCATCAGTCAATCCAACCTGTCTTTACGACAGCTACTGTTATCAGTACATCCTCCCCCCTCAATGGAGACAACATACAACAGACAGCTTATCATAAGAGGACAACAACAACACTAATAAGCATACAAAAAACTAGTAGTGTAAACTACACCTTTCAAAACATCAGCAGGTAAATTATGAACACTAACCAAATCCAAGAGTCAATGAACTGTTTACAGTCTTTTCAATCCATGACTACAGGTCTACTTTAACATCAGGCTTTCTGGTCCACTCTGACCTGCGCAGTATAACAGAACGCTGAGCCACCTTAGATGTGCTCATTATGTCATGCACCACACTGGACCTCTGTCCCATTGTCACTATTGTGTCCTTTGTCACTTATTTCATCATAACTCAATCTGCTTTCCATTATCAAGTCATCGTCTTTGCCCACCTGTTGTTACAGTGACTCTGGTTTTCAAAGTTGCTTCCTGTTTCTGTGAAAGACATCACCATTCTCTGTCATGACACTGTATGACCTGGGAGTGGCCTGTTGCAGAACAATGGCTCTTGTAGCCAATGGCCCTTCTATGTGAATTACATCCTTCTCCTGTAGAGGCACAAAAGCAGTGGCTGTGTGATCATGACATGTCTTTTTTTCTGCTGTAGTCTTCTGGCTTTGTCTGCCCACACCCCTGTGTTCAGGCATACGTGTGCCATGACTGGGCAATCAAGTACAGATCTTGCAACCCAGCAATAGCTTGGCTGGTGACTTGCCACTTTCTAGCGGGGCTGCCCTGTATGACATCAGGGCCAGGTACAGGTCAGTGTTGCTATGTGCTGCTTTCTTTACAGTTTTTCTTACACACTATAACTGGCCCTATTAACTAAACACCCCAAACCATGATGTCATCTCCCAAAACACAGACCCATTACCTAAAACTATAAACACTATTCCCCTATTTTCACTCGTGTTCATTGAGAAAGCACTAGCATTCAATATTATTAACTCAAGTCATCACAGGCAGAACCTAATTAACACAAAATTCCCCAGGTGGAAACACTAAGAGTCAAAATTGTTCACATAGCAATCATAACCTCAGGACAGATAGATAATAGGGCCATGTGTCAGTTCACTTGTTTTGGAACAATGGATCCACAAAGACCTGAGGCAGAATAAATGTGATTTCTTTCTTAATGTACAAGCTGTTTTTTTCAATTGGTTTATATTGGCAAACAGTTGGAAATTGTTTTACTGTATTCTATGTTCTTTAGCAGTTGCATATTTTTCAGTACATTTATTTTTTCACTCAATTTCAGTTAATTTTAATACAATACATTGAGGAATTAAAAAAATTGAAAATTTATACATGTGTTGTGTCTTTATGTTATGTTCATTGTGTAAAGAGGTTGTTCTGGTGTTCTGTGCCATTAGTCATTGTAGTAACAGGTTTTTACAGTAGTGTTTTGAATTGATCTCACCAGTGTGTAATGGCTATTTTGTAGTGTGTGTGTATTTGATGGCTTTTGTGTGATGTCTGAAGGCAAAGTTTGGTTTAGATGTAAGATTACATGGTTTTGAGTAGAGAGCTTGGTTTTGACATGGAAGTTTGCAGTTTGTGAAGATGAGTGTGGAGTTATGCATTTGTGTTTAGAGTTTTGGGAAATGGAGCATAATTTCAAGAAATGTGTCTTAGCAATCAAAAAACTGTAATAGTCTTTTCCATTGGCCTGAAGATAAAGAGGACTGGAGGTTACATGATTGAACTCATACTCTGAAGCAAACGCCTGAAACTCACATGCCCTGTCTGGAAAAGATTGACTTCAATTGAGTTATCACAGCTCTTGATATGGCACTGGACAAGAGATACATTTCACAATAATTGGAATAGTAATCTATTACTAACAAATAGTCTTTGCCCTGATAGTGAAATGTATCAGTCCTACCTTTTCTCAAGGCTGTGATGGGAGTTCTGTGGTAATGAGGGGTTCCTTTGTTTGCCTATAATAATACTCCTGACATGTTGCACACTCACTGATCAGCTGGTCAATATCAGAGTTCATGTTTGGCCAGTAGAGTATATAGTAGAGTAGAGAGCATCTGAGTAGAGTGCCTCACATGCTCTTGTTTTTGAATTTTCTGCACCCAGGTGCCCTTCTTGTATCCTGGTGAGCGTTTCTCATCGCATAGACGTGGGCACCACATTCTGTCACACTTAAGCAGCAGTCTATCCACCACAGAGAACTCTGATTGAATGTGACAATATTGTTTATATGACCCCTTCTTCCATCCCTCTTGGAGCTTTCTCATCACTTTCTTCAGAACAGGGTCCTTAGATGTTTTTGTGGCTATCTTTGATAGTTCCTGTGTGGTAGATAACACTGCATAGACCATATCCATGCGGTGCAGTCCTGGACAGCGTATTCGCTATTAACATTTGTGCCCCTGACACATATGTGAGCAATCATAATGTTGCGGTCTCATCATTAGGTGCTGTATTTGGGACAACATGTCACACAGGTTTTTCTTTGCAATCCTGAGCAGTGGCTTATGGTCTGTTTCTAGGATGACTTTAGGAAGTCCATAGATATAAGTATGAATTTTTTCACACCCAAAAGCCAAAACAAGGCACTCCTTTTCAATTTGTCATATCTGCACTCTGTAGCCATCATGGCACATGAAGCATACACCACTGATCACCATGCTCCCTCATCTTCCTGCAGGACAGCTACTAACCCATCCTTTGAGGCATCTGTAGACACCTTTGAAAAAACTTCAGAAAAACTTCAGTAGGGGTTCACTTGCTAGAACATGTAGCAGCCCCTTCCATTCTGTCTCATGTTCATGTCCCCATTGGAACTCTGTCTCTTGATGAAACAGCTTTCTTAGATTAGCAGTTTTCACTGCTAAATTCAGTGTAAATTTTCCCAAGTAGTCACTTTAGCCTACATGTTCCCACTGTCTCAATGCTTTGTCCGTTATATGCCTTCAAAGGCAATGTTTTATTTCATGTTTTTGGTCTCACTTTGAGATTCTGTGCATCACTCTGGTTTATTAGGTTTGCCTTAGCCCCTGTGTCCAGGTTAAAAAGCACTATGATGTCATTTACCAGCAAGGGAGCTATCCAAGCTTCACTCTGTAGTCCTTGAATGCACTTCATCTGCTTCATCTCTGACCTGTTTTGATTCATTTTGCACCATTCCAGTAAACAATGCCTCTTCCCTCTCAATAGCATGGACTGTCTTCCTACCTTCGGTTTTGTCCTCCCAAAAGCACATCTTAGCAAAGAGATTTCTGCCTTTACATTTTGCACAGTTCTTTCCATACACCAGACACTGCCAGGCTACATGTCTATCACTGCACTGGCTACAGTTGTAAGGTGTCATATTCCTAGGCTCTGCACACCTTGTGTCCTCTTTGTTTACAATGTCCACCGACATCTTTTGCATTCCCAACGTGCTTGCACCCATCACTGTGTCGCTACTCCCAGTTCACATGCATGGCAGAAAGTTCACTTGCATGACAAAGTTTCACAGCTCCATCCAAAGTTAGGTCACTGTCCCTAAGCATTTTTTCTCTCAGCCTCTCATCGAATATTTCAAAAACGACTTGATCATGTATCATCGAGTCCTTGAGTTGTTCAAAGATGCTCATTTTCAAGTCAGTCAAAAAAGCATCAAAGGACTGTCCCTGTTCTTGCTTGTGGGAGCGAAACACAAATCTCTCAGATTTCATTTTTTCGAGGTGTGCAGTAGTCATCGAAAAGTTTCAGCACCTTGTCCAGATCCTTTTTATCCTCATCAGAGTCAAACGTAAATGTATCATATACCTCAATAGCCCCAGTAGCCCTCAATAACCCCAGAGTTAGTCGAGGCACCAATTGATGTAATGTAGAGAAGAAAACGCTGCTTTAATGCATGCCAGTTTACGTTCACATTTCCTTGCAGTTGCAGATTACCGGGATGTTTTATTCCCTCCATTGTAGCAGTATGATTTTATTGTGCATTCTATAAATCCTGGTATCATGTAATGCTATATTAATAGGTAAATGACACAATCAGCTGTCCAGTAAGTGCAACTTTACTACAATCAGTCAATCCAACCTGTCTTTACGACAGCTACTCATATCAGTACAAGGATGAGAAAACAAACAAAGAAGGGGACCAGGCAATAGACAGAGACATATTTCCAACGACATTAGGGCCACTTTGATGGTAAATCATGGCCTGACAATGAGGGAGGCTGGGCAGAGAGTCTAGCCCAACCTGAGTTGCTACACAGCCAGCCTTGCTTGTAACTTGTAGTTTTGACTGAATGTCTGACCCAACACACCCCCACCCCCATCCTTGTGTGAAAATGTAGACATTGTAGTCCTGTGTTTGAGTCACACCACATTCATGGTACAGTATATACATTTTCTGTTACAGAGAGATTGGACTTTGATGGAACTGCACAGTCTAATGAGGTCATTTTCCCTGATGAGGCTGGATTAATGCTACCTCAAACCAGGCGTTGGGGCTGAAATGTTATAAGATAAAGAGCCGTTGTAAATGTCCTTGGACAGTGTGGGGGAAATATCACCTTGTGTACTGCCATTAGTCTGCTAGGAATCTCCATCACCATGCCAACCGAGGTCCCTACAATACTGCACACATAATCACATTTCTGGATGCACTACATAATGTAGTTGTACAGGACGGACCAGAGCAGACCAGGTTTGTTGTTATCGAGGATAATGTAAGTTTCCACCACACTGCTCTGTTCTGGGACTGGTTCACCAACACAATAACTTCATAGATAAATACTTGCCCCCTTACTCCTAATTTCTCAATCTGATTGAGGAATTCTTTTTGGCTTGATGTTGGAAAGTATATGACCGCCAACCACATGCCCTCCTGCCTCTTCTGCAAGCAACGGAGGAGGCATGCGGAGACACTGAGGTGGGGTCAGTCAGATATGGAAGGCAAGGCGATATTTTCCCCATTGCCTAGCCAGGGATGACATTACCTAAGATGTGGATAACCTGATGTGACCAAACCCTGACAGAAGGTGGGATCCATAAACCATCCACCCTATCCCTTACAATACTATTTATTGTTTACCGTTGCACCGTAACTGCACTGTAATTATTTTTGTTTAAAGTAACATATTGTATTGATTACTTTACTGTAATTCTACTTTTCTTTGTGTTTTTTGTTTGCAAAAAAAGTAAATAAAATAAATGTTTTCTATTTTTGCGTTCATTGAAATGTCAGCAGGTGTACTAGAACAATCCTTCACAGAAGCCTGTATGAGAAAATTACTATAAAATGTATACAAAGTACTAACACTACAGAAGTGTTTTGTATAAAGTACATCAGTGTATTGTTGCTGAAAGAGTAATTGTGATTGCAGAGTCTCATTTTGACATAGAGGTGAGTTAGAAGTGAGTGATGTTTATCTTCAAGTGCTCTGTCTTATTTCGCTTGTGTGTAGAGTTTTGACACAATGAGTCAAATTCTGCAACAAGTGTGTAAGCAATAGCAAAAAACTGTAAGCTAACACACTTCTGTTCACAAGCATGGACCATCTTGAGCACACATATTTATTTAGAGTCCCTTGCATTAACCCCAGTGTAATCTTAAGCAGCCCACCTGTGTTCTATCCAGTTCCACTCCCAGTGTTTCTGTATTTCATGACAGTGTGACAGTGAGACAGCATGCCCAATACTAGCACCCTGAAACTGAAACAGCTAAATGGATTGAGCTATTCCTTCATTTATTACTTACATCTTCTGTCAACATGTCTGACATGAAAAGGGCCTACAGTGTTACTCACAAACACAAACACAAGTTCAAATCCCACAATGATAGGTTATCTCTTCTTTCCACTTCTGAAGCAATGACTTTTCACTGCCGGAAATCAGGAATTGCATTTTTCCTATTTTATAAGCTTCTTATTTTGGAATGCTGGTTAATAATAATAATAATAATAATAAAAACAAAGAAGAAAAAAATGAACCACAACAAAATAAATTCATCCTGAAATGCTAACTGTTGTTTGCATGTATGATTGGGGAATTAGTTGTTTCCAGTCAGCTGTTGTGAAGTCCAGTGACAGAAAACAAAAAAACACACACACACACACACACTCAGAGACAGATACAGGGAGAGACTTGTGACATCTTGATGAAAGCTGAAAACATCTCTTGTGACAGATCTCCCTGTTCTCACTGTGTTGCTGTCTCCATAGCAACTGCTCCGACACCTAGCAAAACATGAGCCACTCTAAACAGGAGAGTGTGTATGCAAGCGTCTGTGTGTGCGTGTCTTGGAATATACATATAAAATTAGGAAGAGAGAGCACTGACAGTGGGAAGCCAGTCGTCAGCAAACTCATTGGTTTTTGAGTGTCAGTTTGATGGTTATGAATGACAAGTTTATATACATTTTTTATTTTTTCTATTCAGTCAGTCTCATTGACACTGAGATCTGAGAACAATTCCTGAAAAAGATTAATAAAATATTTGGCATAGAAATTGACTCACTAAGCATCTAACACTCAATACAACATATAATAAGGCACATTTAAATCTTGGGCTCAGCCTGCCAGGCAGCACAGGGACTTCATAGACAGCAGCAGATTGAACTAAGCAGCTTGAAACTAAATAGAGAATCACATCATACATACCATACTGCATGTCCAATGCTGTGTTGCAACATCACCTCCAAATGTGTGTGTGTGTGTGTGTGTGTGTGTGTTGTGACTTGATGAAAGCAATCAATATCAAAATTTGATATGTTATGTCACTTGTAACATACTTGTAACAGACTGACACGAGTAACATCACTGTTCTTTGCCTGCAAATGACTTTTTGGCAAACAAAAGGAATATATATTTGTTCATGCATGGCCCATATAAGATATAAAACATAAAATATTTCCTTACTTGGTATAATAAAGCTTTATGGTCATCTCTGTATTTTGTGACCTTCATCAACTGTTGAAGCCCAGTTTGAGGTAAAGGGAATGGTTACCACCTTGATACTTGTCTACATATTGTGTTTAGATAAGGTCAGAAGAAAAGAAAGAAAAGTACTGAGAGTAAAAAATACATTTTTGTATTTGTATTTATTTTTGTAAATTTAAATTATTATTCTTACACATACAGCACATTTTTTTTATTCCTCAAACAATGAAGAATGAAGCCAATGTCAACAAAACCCAAAGCTGAACACAGTTGTATGACCCACTTGACATTTTCAAATAAATACAATGTTTTATTTTTCTAAATGAGTTGCAAGATAAGGGTTTTTGCTAGATGTACATCTGGTTAGTTTTGTTGTCATAAGCATGCATGAGTTGTTGTTGTTTTGCTATATTTCACCATAAGATGGCGTCCTAAGATCCTGTATCTTCCCACAGGCAGATTGTTTGAAAATGCTGTGGAGCACAGACTGTGACTGATTAGACTTAGTTAACAAGTCTTTGATGGCTGATTTATGTTTTAATACATTAGACACATGACAGTGAAACTAGACATGTGTTTTACTTATAGCACAGAGCAACTGATTCATCCACTGCATGGAAATACTGATTATTTGGTAAACTGATGGGCTGTTTCTTATGAGCAGTGTAACACACATTACTGCTCTGAATGTAAATAATGAAGAAATAAAGCCTGCAGCCGTGTCTTATCTTGGTAATGATTTACATTCACTGATAAAGAGTAAAAGCTAAACAGAGATTTGGATTATTGAAAACCTGCAGAGCCTACTCATTTATTTATTGACAAGTCAAGTCAAATTTATTTATATTGCACTTTTTAAAACAACAACAATTGACCAAAGTGCCGTACAACCAAAATAGCAAAATCTATAAAACAACACAATAAAAACACACTTTCAAAGACAAAAGACAAAAAAGTAATAAGACCATAAATAAAAGAGAGGCAACTCTCATGCTGAGTTAAAAATCAAGGAATAAAGATGTGTTTCAAGACAAGAACAGGCAGAGTAGGGGCCAGCCTAACATACAAAGGCAACTTGTTCCAGAGTTTGGGAGCTACAACTGCAACGGCACAAACTCTTGCTTCAACCTTGATCTTGGTACAACCAGTAGCAACTGGTCAGTAGACCTGAGTGACCATGATGGGATGTGTGGTTGTAAAAGGTCAGAGAGATAGGTTGGAGCTAGTCTAGGCAAACAATAAGATCTTAAAGTCAATCCTAAAACTTACAGGGAGCCAGTGAGGGGAGGCCAGTACAGAGGAAATGTGCCCTTGCTTGTGTGATCTCGTTAAAAGACGAGTTGCAGTATTCTGGACCAACCAAGTGTGAGAGGGAGGCCTGGCTAACCAATATAAAGGGCATTACAGTAGTCAAGTCAGGATGAGATAGAAGCATGTATAAACCTTTCAAAATCATTAAACAATAAAAAGGACTTGACCTTAGATAAGAGCCTAAGCTGGTAAAAGCTAGAGTTGATCAGTGAGTTCATCTGTTTATCACACCTAGATCTTTTACAGTGGGTTTTACATATGGTTCCAGGAAACACAGGTCCATATGAGGGGAATCACAGGCACCATTGGGTCAAAAAATCAGGACTTCAGTTTTACTCTCATTGAAGTTTAAAAAATTAAGGCCATCCAAGCTTTGATGTCCTTGAGACAGTCCAACAATGATTTTAGAGTTTGCATCTTTCTGCTTCAAAGGCAGGTAAATTTGAGTGTAATTTGCATAACAGTGGAACAAGATGCCGTATTTTCTAAGAATGGACCCTAAGGGGAGCATGTAAAGGGAAAACAGGACCGGCCCAAGAATAGAACCCGAGGGACTCCACAAGGGAGAGGCGCTGAGGAGGCTGACAGAAAAACTTCTGTCAGACAAGTAAGACCTGAACCACTCCAGAGCAATACCTTTAATCAGGGGTGGAGCAGCAATTTTTAAAGTGTGAGGGTCCTAGGGGTGGCACATAAGCACTGCAATGTCCCTGCCTTCAGCCCCTGTTTCAGTCTCCGTAACATGCCAAATTAAAATTAATGCCATGCATTTCTACATTTCTACAATTTTTCCTACTACTATAGGTGTATCCACTGTTTCAGTTTACCATAAAATAATTACTGAGACCATATACCATATACCGGTAGCAGTTTACTACCCATATCCAATTATTTGTATGACTTGCTGTACTGGAGCATAGCTATCCTTATTATACTTCAGATAATCACAGAGTACCCTTATACTAGTTTCTTACACACCTTATAGATGTGAAATTAAAGGAAACTTACTCTTCCATTAAAATGAAAGGAATGGGTATAAATGCAAAACAAATTGAACCCTGGTTTGGTAACAAATCAGTATCTTCAATATTTGGCTTAATACCATTAACATTACAACCTGAAAATGTATTGTGTTGCCTTAAATCTTAAAGAGTCCTTTCTGAGTCCATGGACTAGTGGAACCAAAATAGTCCTCAACTGAGAAAAAAAACTAGTGTCTCATTTAGTAGGAATCCCAAGGGGTCCTTAAGTTGTCTTTAATTGGGAAATGAAATACTGAAAGTTGTCCAGGAAGTTGTGTAGCAGCAGCCGTCAGTTCCTTTCCAATAGCCATAAGGACGTCCTCCTCAAAGCTAACAGGAGAATGAGAATATTACATAAGCAGGTGATTTGAGGCATGTGAATGGAGAGAGTGAGCAACTAGCTCTCACAGGCTTACTCTGCCACAGTTACAACCATCTGGGCCCTTTTTAAGCTCAATAATAAAGTCATGTTACTGTGCTTTAGGTTTAATACATAATACAAACTTAGACACAGGGGTAACTTGTACAAACTTCTTACCAAAGTCTGCCTATCATTGTGGCTAATTATTGATTAGCTTAACTCACAATTAGTGATTAGCATGCTAATAAACATTAATTTAGTTGTTAAAACTTTACCATAAGGCAGGCAACACATTTCCATAAGACAGTGTTAAATATGAATGCCCCCCATGTCTATGACTATTTAAAAAACACAATAGTAGTGACTTTACAAACCAAATTTGCTACCTGGCTTGCATTTAGGTTAGCCTATTTTATGTTCAATGACTGATGTTAGCAGAGCTGACACATCACATAATAAGAAAAAGTTAGAAAAGGAAATTCTACCTTACCAACTAGTTAAATAGCCGTTTCATACCTCTGATCTGTTATTCCCTAATCTGTTATCACAGCCAGTGTCAAGTGACAGAAGCACCATTTTTGTATGCATGCACATAACAGTAGTTACCTGGATGTAACTCCAGTTCTATAAATACATGTGTAGCCCTCTAATGTTGGTTGACCTCAGGGAAAACTAGCCAGATCTGAATTACTATGTCCAGGGAGAGGCTCCACTCCTCTATGAGTGGCCCCCCTCTGGACATCCTGTCCACCCTTGTGGCGGTCCCTCAGAGAGCAGAGATGGCAATCCACCCAGGTCAGAATAGACACTGCCATCTTGTGCAGAGCTGGGGATCTGACAACCCCTTTCTGTTGAGGTAGGCTACCATTATGGTGTTTTCTGACCTCACCATGACGTGCTTCCCGCTCAGCTGTGGGGCAAATTGGAGCAGCACCTTCTGTACCACTGTGAGCTCCAGCAGATTGATGGGGCAGGGGGAGCTTGACCATGTGTCCCCCACGCTAGCCCAGCCGAGGCATCCATGGAGACCTAGTCATAATGAGGTACACACCCCAGCCACACCTCCTCACAGAGGCAGCCAGGTGAGTCACAAAACGCCATGCCCCTCCACGCCAGTGCAGGGGCAGATTTTCCATGTGCAGCAGCCCCAGAAGCACCACTTGGTGGGCCACTGACATCATCCGTGGAAGTGACATGATGCTTCAGCTGTAGTATCACCTCTACATGCTCCTGTGACAGTCATGCAGTCATGGCATGGGAATCCATGAGCAGTCCAAGGAAGGATATCTGCTGTGTGGGTTTCCACTTCCTGCCTGGATGCGGCGAGAATCAGCCAGTCATGTATGTAGGTCAGGATTATCACACCCCTCTCTCTGAGTGGCACCAGTGCTATCTCCACACACTTGGAGAACATGCGTGGGGCCAGAGGGTATCTGAATGGGGGGCAGCACTACTGACAGCTCTGCCCCCCCACCATCACAGGCACTTCCTGTAGCGTGGTAGGATAGGGACATGGAAGTATGCATCTGTCAGGTCTATGGATACCATCCAGTCACCCAGCTGGATACACTCCAACAGCTGTTTGACCGCCAGTATACAAAAAGGCCTCCTCGTGATGTGTCCATACAGCATGCATGGGTCCAGTATGCCCCTTGATTTCTTGGGTACCAGGAAATATGGGGAGACAGTCCAAACCGCCAAGTGGGGGACCACCGAAATGACTCCTTTCAGGAGGAGTGCAGCAATTTCATCCTTCAAAGCAGCCCTCTCGGAGGGGATAGATAGAGAGGTCTGAATTATACCGCTGAATGGAGGGGGACTTTGGCAGAATTGCAGTGGGTAACCCCTCCACAGAGTCCTGTCTAGCCATGCTGAGAGAGGGCCACAAAGCAACACCTATATTGCGTGGTGGTCCGTAAATGGCAGGGCAATGGGATTGACAAGGAGAGTAGGAATGGGCCTGCCAGTCCCACCCCTTCTGTCGTGTGAGGAAGTGCATGGGGGGCCCCTTAAGAAAGGGCTGTGCAGCAGCTAAGGCTAACCAGACATCACTGCATCCCTCGTTCCTTCCCCAAATTAGTTGTAGGAAGCAGCAGGGAGTCAAACCACCCGGAGCTAAGTGAAGGTACCGGCTCTTGCTTTGACTTGCTTTGAACACTTGGTGAACAAGAAACACTCACCTGTGGGCTGTCTTGTCTGGAAAAAAACTTTGCTGTGGTGTCCCGACTGCCATCTTTCCTTGGCACCACAGAGCTAGTAAGGGATAGCTTGCATCTGGCTCTCACCTCTGGCTCCTGCCTCTAATATCACCCAACACAGAGACAGAAAAGCAAAAATGGTGGACAGTAGAGCCGATATGGTGGCGGGTAACAGTGTCACCATGGTTTGCGTAGCTAACAAAACTAACAATGCTGATGGGGGTAGACGACTTGACTTGGAGCTGCTTACTCACCAGGGCGACCTGGTGGGGGACTGGGGTGTGGGCATGATGTTTCTGCAACAATGCCATTCTGCCATCGTGGGCTGAGATGGCGTTAGTTGCGGCAAGTGCTGTATGAGTGGCACCGCTCACCTGCAAACTCCCAGCTCGGGGAGATTGCGGAATGGAGTGGTGGTAATTAGCTGACTGGCTAATAGGGCTGTGAGACATAAATAATAGCGCTAGTACTCGAAACAACCTGTGCGTCAGAGTGTGTGGTGCTCATGGAGTCCAAGTAATATTTATGCCCTTTATTTTAACCCACATAAGGCTTCTGGCAGTCGTGCTGTTTCTGGCCAGTGATGTTGGGGACAGTGATGTCTATGGCGCTGCTGCTGCAGTGGCACTCCCCCTCCAAATCCCTGCAGGTGAGGGAGGGCCGCTGGGGGCGGTGCTGAGAGCCCAATCCCACGATGCCATCTGGTTGGACTCCAGCCGGTCTATCATCACCTGGATGTCTGGATTGAAGAGCGAGTCGGTGGAGAGGGGAGTGTTGAGCAGAGAAGTAGCCATGGTGCAGCCACTGTTGATGGCGAGGGAGGAAGGTGGCTGCCATTGTCTGGACCTCTGTGATTTCCTCAGACAACAACTCCCTCCTTTCGTGGATCAGGCGGTCGAGCAAACCCACCAGAGAGGCCGTATCGTTCGCCAGTGCTCTGGAACAAGGGCTGACCTTGCCTGGGCCAGGGGTGGCAGAGGGGAGGAGGCAGACCTTGACAGCATCCTCTGTGGTGGCAACACCCTTGTCCACTCCCAGCTCTCAACCATGGTGTAAGGCCCGTGTGCCACAGCCAGGGGCTTTGCACTCAGCAGAGAGGCCCACTCGCGCTGTGCATAATTGCAGATGGGCACCATCGTGGGAATAACAACACAAGGTCAGGGCCTCCCACAAGGTTGTGCAAGGAGGCTCCTGCTGAAGTCCTTGACTGGAGCTTTAGTGGGCACCTGGGGAGCAAGGGGAATGGGATCTTCATAATCTGGGCAGCCGACTCAAACAGACTGGGCAGGTCTACCAGCGGGTAATGATGGGTTGCTGGCACAGCTTGTGCTGAGTGGCTGCTCCCTCCACTGCCGGCACCGGGCTAGCATGGACTGGGCGCCCAACCCAGTGGCCAAAGGCTTCGGGGGTTCACCGCACCTCTGCAGAGATGAGGTGAAAGAAGGCCAGGGATCTGGATCCACATCCATCCACACAACAGGTACCAGCCAGGTGTATACAGGATCCAGAGAGCGCTAGGAAACAAAACAGCGATGATCCGATCCATATTCAGCCAAAATACCATGGGGATTAGTCCCAATAGACAGCGCCAGACAGGATTTTATTCTCACTAACAGACCTCTGTGTTTACCCCAGTGTCTATGACTTTCTCCTCTGGAACCAAAGCATGGCAGAGGTGAGTAGGTATTCCCTATGGGAACGGGGGAAGATAAGTTTTCTGTCCACCCAGGTCATACTTCACCAGTTTTTCAATAGCAAGTTGGATATTAAAGAGTGCTTGGCCATCATAAAACCAGTACAGAGTTGGCATTTTTTGTGACAAATGACAGAAACGACACAAACACAAACAGAGCTGACAGCAGCAGATGGCAAGCCACACACACTGGGGCCATCTTGGAATGATGGACATGTTGTGCATAATTTTTGCACAACATTTTTGAGTGTGGCGAGTTTGGAGTCTTATTTGAATTAAATGAAGTTGGCAGAGACAAATATTAAAACTTATTAATAATGTCAATCTAACATTTGTAGTTTGTGTTTGTTTATATTGAGTTCTGAGGCATGCATGTGGGGAAGCTTCTCAGCATGCATTGGGGCAGCAGACTGACATGATGGACATTTTATTTGTGTTCTTGCACTGTTGTACTGCAGAGTGTTGTGCAGTCACTTGTGGTTAATTACTCTTTACACTAATACTTACTACTCTCTATTACACACTTTCACACAGTTTTTTTATAATGATGATTTCATAGTAAGTACATCATATTAATGGGGAGTCAAATCATGCAACTCAAATAACACAGAGAAACTAACAATACAAGTCTTTCCTTAAGATCCCCAGATCCTGACCAAGTATTTTGCATCTCGCCCCCAAATTCCCCACAAACAAAGACAAAATAACAATGACGTGTAATACAATCCAGAACACACACATCGACATTCAACCTCAACATTAAATAGACAAAACAAAGATGTTAACACCAACAACACCACACTCTAACTGGAAGGAGTTGTTGAATACTCAATCCATGTCTCCAGTCCATTACTCTTACAAAGCTTTTCAATTAATACATTAATGAATACACACTACTAACATAAATACTACAACTGATGCTAATTATAATAGTATTAAATAAAAAATAATGAAACATATAACATTCCCAGATATAAAAAGACCTATCTTAATCTTATTTTTGTAGGTTTGCTCATTACCTATGTTAGTTATGATTAAATTGTGCTCACCAAGTTAATAACTGAGACCTGAAACCCTGCAACAGTGCGACAAAGAAGTCTGGCAGGTCAACAAAGACAAACAGTCAGACAATCAACAAGTTTGAAATGAATCTTCAAGTTAGTTAAACTTATTTGAAAGAGAAAACGAAGGTGAACAGTAACATTATTACTGTTGTACATAGCCATCACAGCTCCCTGCTTCAATTTAACCTGCTGTTCTTACTGTAATTGTGTGAACAGTTTTTCTGTACAATGAGGGATTAGGATCAACATTTCAGGTGTGTGACCCGTTTAGATCATCTGGATAAACTGTTTGTGTGTTTCCAATCTGTCTGATCATCTCACTGCTCATGCTTCCTGACCTGACAGACATCTTTGTAGTAATGTCCCTTTGTTCACAGATCTTTCAATCAATTCAGATCAATTGAACTGTTACGGATGATGAATGACAGATGATGAATGAAGACCCAATCTATAATAGACAGAAATTATCAATTAATTTTACATACATAGCCCATGAGAGAAAGAAAATTTCTGTTTCTTTTAAAAAAAATCTACAGTATATGAATGTCTGTATTAACTTTCTGTAAGATTTTACATTTCTGACGTTACTCAGACCCCCAGAACATCAGTGTCAAACTGAAAGCAATATCAAATTAGAGAAATTTCAATAAGAATAGGGTGATATTGAATTCATCATTCATACCATCTGGTGGCATGGCAACCAAGATATTATTCCAATAAGCCTCTCTTTAAGAGATTTTATTTTTAATATCCCCTCCTCTGCTTCCTTTTTCAGAGACAATGGTTTTTCCTAAAACAGAACAGCATGTTAGTTGTTTTTGCAGTGGGTGAAAAGAGATTTTTTTTCTCTATATAACTCACTAAATAATGACTAATGATTTTTCAGAATTTGAGAATTGCTTTCTAAGCTAAATTGTGATTATGTGGTAAAGTCAATCCTGGAATAAAAATTTCCCGAATACATAAAACCTAGTGATTAAAAATTGCAGAGTTAACTGATACACCTTAAAATGTGGTCTCACTGAAGCACATTCCTTTCATAGATGTCTCATTTACCCTCTACATTCTCATTATGTGACACATGCATCACATCCTCTGATCTCTCATCACCATCAGTCAGTGTTTGACAGCATGAGCTCAATCACATAGCTGACTTGTGCCATTAAAACCCCCATAAGTCCTTTATTTCAAGACCATTACAACTAGTGCACTTATGTTACTGGTCCCAGTGCTGCTATCTGTCAGTATATATACACACAGAAATGGGTCAATCGAAAGTCCAGATAATGAAGGAATAAATGCCTTTCTTCAGTCAGTCTAATGTAGGGAAGAGCAAGGCTGCTTAACTGAAGGGGTTGAATGTTACACTGAGTGCTGATGGAACATGACCTTTTAAAGACATATATACCATCCCTGCATGGTCCTTTCACCGAGGTATAAATATCTGAATTGAGGAAACTTTTCCTGTGTCAGTGGTGATTTTCATCTTCGCAGCATTTGCAAACACAGTAGGTGAATGTTGTTTAGCTGTAAACATTTATTTGTGCTGGAAGAGAAAAGTGATTTCTCTAACATGATGTCGGTTCAAGCTTTGTGATGGCAAAGAAGACCTAAAGACTACAGCCATGCTAGCAGCCCTACTTAGGGACAGTGGAGCTTCAAGCTCAATGCTAACATCAGCCTGCTCACATGCTGATTCCGAGCAGGTGATTTCTATTATGTTTACCATCTTAGTTTACTGTGTTAGCATGCTAACATTTGTTAATTCAAACTAAACACAAAGTACAGCTGAGGCTGATGGGAGTGTGAATAATTATTTGTTTTTATGACATTAGTTTGCAGGTGTTTATTCATGAATAAGGTATTTGACAAATTGGAAAAAGTTTGACATGATGATGAAGTCAGAGGATCAGCAAATTGACAATTCATCCAATGGGAAACATGAATGTCTGTAAGGGCCATGTGAAAGTTTGAGGAGATTCTGGAGCAGACATAGAGGACCTATAGGGACAACAGTTTATGGACTACTTAGTTTACTTGCTTTCAGCACGACAAGGTCTGTTTAAATGTTGATAAATGGATGGATGATGGTTTGTTGGGGCTGGTTGCTTCAGACTTGGTTGCCTGAAACCTTTTTTATACTCTATATTAATATAACCCTAATCATCCAGCCAGAATTAAGAATATTTTTCAGAATAGTTTTGGTTAGTGAACATTGGGCCACCAAAAGTGTATACCCCTTAAATGAAAAAAGAGGTTGACAAAAGAGTGAAAAAATTGCAAAATGCAATGCCTGAAAATACAAATACATACAAACCACAGTAGCATTTAATGATACTGAGGTCATTTTCAGTTGAGCCTCTAAAGGTTCATCATAATTTTTGTTTTTACATAAAGCCACCATCTTATAAGAAAAAGTGGACATTTAGCTCTCTGTATGATAGTAGTGTTATTTGAAAATTCAGTCATTTACATATAAAATACAGTTCAGCACAGTGATGACAATAATCAACAATAGAGTAAAAAGTGTGGCACCCAGACCGTCTGTCCTGGTTCATTCAGCTCATCAAAACACTCAGGAATCTGACAACAGCTCATCTCAGCTCACCTGGGAGAATCCACTTGAGAGCATCAGTGTTGTAATTTGATGGTTGGAGTCTAACAGGAGGGAACACAAATTCATCTCTGCAACACAAAGACGCCACACAGCTTTCATTCAAACAAAAGAAATAAGACATCTGCAGCCACACAAGAAACTGACATGTGTGTAGCAGCGCCTGTGACTTACAGACGAATACCACAAAGTTAATAAGGCACATTGGGACACCTTGAGGGAAATGTTCACACTTTTTGATTAATGAAATTAGTACTGAAAGGAGTAGGCAACAGTCAATTAATCAAGCAGTTAATTAATCTATTAGTCAAGTAAAGAGGAGTGATTTGACATTTTAGGAAATACCCTTAGAAATACCCTCCCAACTCAAAGCCAGGCATCATAGCCACTGGAGGTTTGGGTTCTGAGGGTGTTGCAGGATCCCCACTGAGATAGACTGTATATGTCACATTACAGTCCACCTCTCCCGGTCCCTGTCCGCAATAACTTTTCATTCTAGTATCATGAGCAGCACAGGCTATCAAGATGATTTCACATGTTATTTTGTGTCCCATATTTTTTGTTGATCTGTTGTGACAGGAGGGTTTAGACAAGTTAAAAATGCAGATTGCAAGCAACAGCAGCACTTTAAAAGTGTGTGCTGTCATGAGAGAGATGACTCTGCACTATGCCAATGTATTCATCCTGATTACTAGATTACCCCCTAATGAAAACATGTTTTCACAGCCAGTGGCTGACACTACAGTTAGAGCTCTGACTCCATCATGAGATATAGATTAGGGGGAATGAAAGAAGTATTGTGAGGTTACACAAAAGTATTTTGAAGGAATGGAAAACTTACTCTTTAGATAACGAACTCAACCAAATGCTATTTATTTGGATGTTTTGCCGTGATCAATAGCTCTTGCATTACATTTGTGCATTGTATTGTGTTGATATTTTCCTCTTTTTGAGAGGTTCTCTATTGATATTTTCTAATTACTAAATAATTCCTTGTAATCAATTGTTTCCACTACGTTAACTGTTGTCTTCATTAGTAATTTCACTAACTAAGACCACGCCATTTGTGTAGAGTTTCAAGGAAAAATGAAATAAAGAATCATGAATCAATCATAAAAACACTCTACTATCATGTGCCTTTTCCTTTCTTCTTCTCTGTCTCAATATGTCTCAGCTCCTTCAGGAAAATGTGACACTGCACAGCTGCATGTCTCCTATAAAATCATCCAGAGCCTAAATAGCATGTTGGACTTTCACAAACTAAATAAGCAACATTTTATTTAAACATATTCTGCAGGCTGCAGCTGTTTCTATTGTTCCTTTATGTCGGCTCTGTTCTTTCAGTAATTAACAGTTTTAAATTGTCTATTTGTGTCTTATTCTGTGACAGCCAGATGATGATGACAATGATAAAACATTGGAGCAGATATCAGGTGTTTTCCTTCCAGCTATCAATATGTAGAAATTATTAAGTATCAGTGTAAAGTGTTCATTAATTGTATATGAATTTTAATTGTAAACTTTAGAGTTTAAACTGTTACTTAGTCATTTCTATTGCTGACTTCATATTTGACATTTAGGGTGAAGTGCGTCATGACAACGTCTCCTCAAAATGACGCTGAAGTGAGCGAGGACGTCCCGTTTGATATATTAAATTCCTCTGTCCTTGCGTCTCTTCCTCACATCTCTTTCTTTCATCCTCGCTTGGAGGAGCTAAGGCGCGAGGGAGAGACGCGAGTGAGAGCAACAAGGAGACACGTTAGCGTAATGAAAAGCACCCTCAGATACCTCCCCACATTAGAACACAGACAGGAAGGAAGCAGGGAGACATCTCTACAAAACAAAGCTTTCTTGAAACCATTGTCTGTGCAGGCAGGAGATGAAAGCACAGCCCATGGCAGGAAAGGAAAATAGAAGCCATCCCAGTCTAAAAGGCTCACTGGCATGGCGTGGCTTGGTGTGGCGCGGCGTGGCAATGGCGTGTGAGCAAAGGATCATGTAAAAGATGATATCTGAATGACAACAGCAGGCCACTTTCATGCCACATGCTCTATGCCTGCTGTCATGAATGCTGCAATTTCAAAGAAGAGCTGTCACAACCACCTACCTTAATTTCTCTGAACACCCTTCCCCCAACCACCACACACACACACTCACACATACACACATATACATATGTAAGCCAGCTGTGTGGCTGTCATCATTCCTTAGTATCACACTCACTGATGATCTGCTGTAAATGTTCCAAGCCATAAATGTCAACAAATGCCACATACTGTACAGTGCTAAATTGTCTGAATATCTAGTTACTGCTATCCACATTGAACCCTGACACCACATATATTACATAAGGAATGATTAAATGAAGGCACCTCCGTCTTTGCTAATATAAATATTTTATAAATGACTTACTATGAGAATTGAGTCACACATGTTGCAATTTTTCTAGACAGTCTTGAGGGATAAACAGAAGGCTGTGCAGCTCTCCTCTTCAGGTCAGCGATTCCCAGTTCCCCATGAAACAGACGTTAGTGACAGCTATTCCCCTTGTAGTGTGTAACAACTCTAAATCCATCCATCCACTGTAAAACACAAGAAAATCATCATGTCACTCATCCTGCATCCAATCCACAGCATTGTACCAATGTTTATGTGCATGTTCTCTGTTTACCTTTAGCCTAGCTTTAACTTATCCCATGGCAGGAAAGTCATCTGCTTTCTCCCTGACATTTATGAATTTGAAACGGCACATGTATCAGCCACTGGGGGCAGAAATACAATAGAAATGCAACGGATGTTTACAGCACAGTCAAACACACACTGGGTTGATGATTCATCATGTCATGTTTTAATGAAGAAGACATGGAAAGGCCTGCTACATGGTTCTTGCCCTGGTCTTTATAATCTCACACTCATACCCGCAAACCATTAAACACAACAGTCTGGGGTCATGCTGACTGCACATGACTCAATGCTGATTGGCTTGTTGGTCTGTCGTATCACTAACCCAATCACTTCCTCTTCTGCCTTACATTACATTGGCTTTCAGGTTGCCAGAGTGATTTTAAAGAGCAGGAAACAAGTAAGCACACAGAAGAAAACAACAGCATACATGCTGTACAATAATGACATGCAGCCATTGTGAGAGTTTTATTTATTTACACATCCAAATAAAAGCAGTTGGTTGAGTTAGTTATCTGGAGAGTTTTCCATTCCCTCAAAATACCTTTGTGTTACCTCGCAATACTTCTTTCATTCCCCCTAATCTATATCTCATGATGGAGTCAGAGCTCTAACTGTAGTGTCAGCCATTGGCTGTGGAAACATGTTTTCATCAGGGGGTACTCTAGTAATCAGGATGAATACATTGGCATAGTTCAGAAAGTCCCACTCAGTTTTCTAGTCAGTCTAGTAATATGTTACGGTGAACTGTGTTGAATGCAGCACTGAGATCCAATAATACTAATACTGAAATTTTGCCACAGTCTGTATTTAAGTGGATGTCATTGAAGACAGGAGCAGTCTCAGAGTTGTGGTGTGGTCAAAATTCTGGCTGGAAGACATCAAAACAGTTGTTCAGCTCTTGAAAAGCAGCTTTTTCAATAATTTTACTTAAAAACGGGAGGTTTGATATGGGCCTATAATTGTTCATTAGTGACATGTCTAGCTTGTTCTTTTTTAAAAGTGGCTTGATGACTGAAGTTTTCAGGGCCTGTGGAAATAAACCTAAGAAAAGAGACATGTTGACAATTTGTAGAAGATCTGAGGCCATGCAATTTGAAACATTTTTGGAAAAGCCTCTAGGCAGAATGAATATCAAGGCAGCAGGTGGAGGATTTCAGATCTCGTAAAATGTCCTCAAGTTTTTCTGGTTGATAGGATCAAATTGTGTCATATTACTTGAATTTATTTTAGGTGGACACAGGGACAACGCATATCCTGTATCTCATATGGAGGCATTGACTGCTTGTCTAATTTTCTGAATTTTGTCTGTGAAGAAGGAGGTAAATTCATTGCAGGCCCTGGTAGACAGAAGTTCAGAGGCTACTGACACAGGAGAGTTTGTTAGCCTGTTGACAGTAGCAAACAAGGTACACGCATTATTATTGTTTTTGGCAATGATGTCAGGGAAGAAGAGCTGCCTTGCATTTCTCAGTTCCAAATTGTAAATGCAAAGTCTCTCTTTATAGATAGTTCTTTATAGTCATAATGAACCTGGAGATTTGTCTTTCACCACCTGCGTTCAGCTTTGCGGCACTCTCTTTTTTCTATTCTGAGTAATGTGGCATTTTTCTTTCTTACCAGAGACAACCTTCATTTTAGTGGGCGCAATGGCATCAATAACATTTGTAATTTTAGAATTGAAATGATCTACAAGCTCATTGACTGAGACCCAAGAGAGGATGGGTGTGGACGAGGAAGCTTGAATAAATATTTCCCTGGTGTTACTGTTTTGTGATTACCTCTGTTTGAATATTTGTGTGCATGGAGATAGTACTTTCAAAGAAAATACAGGAATGATCAGAGAGAGCAACATCAGTCACCATAACCTTAAAAATGTTCAGACCCTGGAGATGATTAAGTCCAGAGTGTGCCCCTTGTTGTGTGTGGGCTCTGTCACATGCTGAGTCAGTCCATAGCTATCAAGAACACAACACAGTTCTTTAGTCCCTTTGTCCTGGGGGCTGTCGACATGGATGTTAAACATGTACATTGTATGTACTGTATGCTGAGCCCTTAATACTGAACTACTACTAAACCACTACTAAATTGCATGTATGCACAAGCTTTTGGCTTCCACATCAAATACATACATTCCTTGTGTCCTGTGATGCCTTGGTGCGTGGATATGGATTGAACCATTTGATGTTGTTTGCTAATACTTGTGTAGCACAAACACATGGTAAATGGATGGTGATCCACAGCTTCACACCTGTAAACAAATCATGGTGCACATATGAACATGGCAGGGCTGTCAGGTCAGTGGGCAAGTTGGCCCAGATGTAGATTGCAATGCAGTCAGCCACAGTGGCTGTTACAGGTGGCTACTTTAAGTGTTTACATTTGGTCAGTCTCAGAGGCAAGTGTTTAAAATGATTTTGATGTAAAAAAAAAACATATTTATTTGGAAAGCAGCGGGAGACTCATGCAGCTTACCTATAATGTTGCACAAGTCCTTCTTTCCCTGAATCTCTGCAGTGGAGCTGGTGAGTGCAAAGCTAGCATGAGTCACAGTGGCCACATTTATGGGAAAGCCAGGTGCAAGGTTGAAAAATACCAGAATTTTCTGTCAACTGTCCTCTGAACAGGATTCTGGGTCTGAAAATATCTACACTGTCTTTGTTTTCCTACTCATCAGTAGCTACTTTGGGATGACATTTGTTTAGAAATTTACAATATCTGAGTGATATGATGGTATGATGAATTTGAAATGTAGAGACAGCTATGGTCATTTTGTCAATTACTTAAAATGACATGTACATTTACAAGAAGCAATGGGGAAAGTAGCAAGACGTTGTCATACCTCTAGGGTTTAACACTGACAACTGCTGTTTACATCCAGTCTCCTACCAACAGTCTACACTGGTGTTGACTTGGTAGAACAGTTAACACTGTCAACAGTCAACAACCCTAACCCTCAGTTACCTAAACCTGTGGTGAATGGGCTTGAAGATCCCCTCCAGACATGTTTTAAGATATATAAAAAAAATGTTACAGACAAACTTTCCCCCTTTAGCAGATGGAAGTGAAAACAGCCTTCTAGTGTCAAACTCCACTTTTTGAGTGGTGGTAGCTTTAACATTTTACAGCTGACAGCAATGGTTGCACTGTTGCTGGGGTATCCCTGCATTGCTGTCTTGTGGCGTCCTAGGGGCTGGGAGGGGACATCTCACTTCTGGACTACCTCTGTTGGTCTACTGAGCTTCACTCCACTGTGTTCTTTGATCCTCCTTCTCTCTTTCCTCCTGGCTGTCTGGCACATGCCATCTTGAGGATCACAAACCTTGAGTGACAAGCACTTGTCAATTCATTGTCTTCGGCTTCCTCTCCCATTGCATAGGGTAGGGTAATTGACTAGAATCTCAAACATCACCACAATCTGTTTCTGACTTCAACCAAACAGTTGCCTGAACTTAACCAAACCATAACCATGTGGCTGATCAGGAAACTCTCATATGAATAGTTTTTGTGACAGTCATTTATAACAGTTTTGGGAATCACTGATGAATGATGTATGTGAGACAATCAATTCATTGTTGCTTTTCTTTTTTCCATCTGATTGGTTGATAACAAAAAGCTCATGTGCATAAAACTATCCCCATGACTGAAGCAGTAAGTGTTTTTGTAATTTATTTATTTTATACCTCCTTAACTCCAGTTGCCCTTTAGCAAATGGCAGTTCTCTTAAAACTTTTACTTGTTGCTGCCACATGGGGCAATACAATATACTACCATCCAAGCCTGTCACAACAGGCTTGAAATCATCTTAGGCAATTCTTCTGAAGACCTTCTTCATTGTGTGAAATGTTAGCGTGATACACTAAATAAATGTCTTGAATTCAAGAGCATTGTGTTGGAATCTGCTTTTTCAGTAGACACTGAGCTCCTCTCCAACACATCAGCATAAGAAATACTGGATCTCTGGAAGTCTAACCCTCTTTATGACCATCCTGTGATCTTGAAAGATCAGCAGGTTACACTTTACCAAAGCACTGTAGTCAATTCTGAGCTAAGGGTTGCCTATGAATGTGCAGAAATCTCCAGCAGCCTTGTGTCATTAACCCAGCATTCTAGAGACTTCCAGGGTCAGGCTGATCCCAAGATGGAGGTCTCCAGATAGCCTCAGGTGGAATTCTTCATACTGGACTGAACCTGTCACAACTCATCTGGCTGCCAAGTTCAGCTATAAGTAGAGCACCATGGTTGGTGTTTGTGCCCTCTATGAAACAGCTACCCAAGAGCCTGACACAGATGTTGTAGGATTTGATTTAAAAAGCATTTAAAGAAAAAAAAGTGTTATGGTTGATGGTTGGTGGTTGATGGATATCAGAAATATCATTACTTTACTTGAGACATATACAGTAGGTCCAAGACATAAAGTGCTGTGGATGTAAAAATTCTCAGTAGCCTACTGATAAACATATACAGTTGGAGTGGGCAGTAGTTGAAGAAATATTCAAATTGTTTAATTAAATATTTTTTTTTGACCACATGGGACCAGTGGAACCAATTATATTGACATATTAAGTTAATATGGCAAAAGTGTTTGCAAACAGTTGCCTTTTTACACATCCAGCAGACACAGAACAACATTAGCTTTCACTTCGAGTGGTGTTTCTGGTTGCCTGATTAATATAAGTCCAATATTCATTCTTTTTTGCTTACTAACAGCTCCTGAGGAAAATATCTGTCTCTTTAGCAGCTAAATGTTACATTATGTTCACCAGCTAGTCTCTAACTGTGTCTGTTGCCATTTGGTGCTGAGCAGGTAGTGTACAGAGCTTTTTCTCAGGAAACAGCTGCCTGCTGCAGCTGGAAACAAAATTGATGAGAGTAGAGTTTGTGAGTCAGAAATGATGAGTTGTAAAATAAATAGCAGTAAATAAATAATTTAATTTTCCATATAGTTTATTTTCATATAAAAATATTGATTAGTGCAGATAGACGTAAATGATGTTATAGCACTGAATTCTAAATTTTATTGGAAATTTACTGTAGTTAGTGATGAGACTGAGTCAGGTGCATTCATGGCTGTCACTTTGGTCTAGTCTCTCCTCCCACCTCCCACTTCATCTCATTCAATCACTACTCTGTCCCAGTCTGGCTCTATGTCCCTCCATCAGTCTACCAGATGTCCTCAGACCTTTTCCCTGTTTGTTGAACTGGACTGAATGGAAGGACGGATAAGATACGTTGCAGATTATATTAAAGGACCACTTGAGATACTGTACTAATGAACCTTTGTCCAGACATTTTACTGCCTAGTCCATAATAAATATGCTCGATTGGTGGAACATACAGAACTGAAGTGAAATCTGAAATACTTTTGCCTTCACCTGGTTCAGAATGAGTTTGTTTGTTTTACAACCAGAGAATGTGCTTTGGGCTGGTTTCTCTGAGCCTCCACATTTAATGCTTTTCATTCAATTCACACTGTAAGAGGTGACGTATCAGTTTTTGGGTATGGATGATATTCTATGTTTTGGACTTTGGGAGTTTGCATGTCTTGGGTTGTCTTGCAGCCCAGTTGTTTGCATTTAGCCTGCTGGAATTTAGGGCTTTCTTGAGCCTACTTGTGTTTTCTGTGTTTTTGGTACACAGGTACACACCTGCTATATATATATATATATGACATACATCTGACCATATCACTTTTTTCCATATCTCTGTAGACCAGTGCCTATGGTTTTTGCACCACTGAACTCTCAAATGTGCATTCATCTTTGTAATGAGGGGTCTATGCACTGCAACCGTATTATAGTATCCCTCTCCATGTAATTGTCGATGGACTGTTCTTGCTGACACAGTCTTGTCATATTCTTATCTGATCTGATCACATTCTCAGTCACCTGAAGAAGAGTTGTTCTTCTGTTTTTCCTTACATATCGCAATAATGCACGAGCATCGCAGTTATCAAAAGTGCACTGTCGACTACAATTTACAACCCTGTTTCCTGATGTCTTTCTCATGATCTAAATGCAGATGTCACTTTAGTCATTGTTTCTATTGAAACACCAGCCAGTTGAGCAGTCTTTGTGACTGAAGCTCCTGCCATCCGTGCTCCAACAATGAAAACTCTTTCAAAATCCCTTTTCCTTCTGCCATCTCGATATAAAATCAAAATCAATTGGGCCTGCTCAGCATTTTATACATGCCACAGAGCATGATTGGATGTTAGTTGCTTAATGGTACCATGCTGTGTACCTGTGTGGAAGCATCTGCATTCGTTATATTTCTCCACTCATTTATTCAGGTTTTTCCTTTAATTTGTCACACGTCTGTACATTATACTTTTCCTGTTCAGGTCACTGTAACTGAGAACAGCTTTACCCTAACAAAGCCAGGGAAAGTGCTGTCCAGAGTGCTAACAGTCATCAGCACCAGCAGGAGACTGAATGTACTGCTACAAGAAGCCAGAAACTGTCAACACACTCTTCCAATCAAGATATATTGTGCCACACCCATTATTGCATTACTGCATGGGTTTGTGAGTTGACAGCAGCCTTGGCATTAGTGTGAGTTGCCATTGTGCTTACTTTCTCCACCCATAGTGACCTTTCATGACTCTTGGTCCCATGCAAGAAAAGGCACAGCACTAACTGTCTTTGCACCTGTAGCAGCAGAGCAGAAGGATGGCAAAGTCACCTGTTCATACACTTTGATCCAGAACAAAACATCTAGACAGTTAATGGCAAGAAAAGAAAAGAAAAGAAAAAGAAAAACCTAAAACTAACTGGCAGGTTGTCATTGAATTTGTGAAGGAACCGTTTTCCATTCCCTCTAATTCCATCCTCAGATCAAACTTAGCTTGTTAATAGCCATTGCTCTAAAAGACAAATGCAAGTTAGCCTTTGCCACTCGTGAAGCTACCTAATTTCAGCATATTTTATCTCTCCAGTTGCAGATGTATAGATGGCGTTGTTGGTTGGAAGGTGATGGCAATTCTCTTGATTTACTAGTCGATCTATGTCCCAACCTTCATCTACAGCTTTGGTTAAAAACTGAGAGAATAAAATCACAGATACAAGTAGCCAAAATGAGTTTTCTTCACAGGATGGCTGTGCTCATCCTTCAAGCTGGAGGATGTGGATGGGGAGAGGGATCTTGTTTAACCTGCTACCACTGCAATCTGGACCTTGATAAGGCTGTGTTCAGACCAACATTAGCGCTAGGTGAAAAAATATAGTCCTTTCAGCAGTGGGGTTGCCACGCAGAGGGCTCTGGCACAAAAATGTTGTTCAGCAAAAAAGTTGGCCAGATTGCCTAATCTGCTGTGATTATGAAGGAGGGTGAATTCTAATGTCTTCTGTGACTCTTCAACTTCCCTTAATCTACCTGACTAAAACTTCCATTTTTGCATAAAAATAGTGTTCTGTGTAGACTACGTAAGAGGATGGACATTGAAGCTAAAGGCTTTGTATGCTTCAACTGAACTAGTCATTAAGTTTTTACACCATAGACCTTCTCATCATTACTCATTCATATATTTTTGTAAATATATAAGCACAAACTGTAAGAAAAAAAATGTACAAAGCAAAATAAAACATATATATATATATATATATATATATATATATATATATATATATATACACACACACATTTATTTTATACCCTGACAAAGGTCCAAATACTAGTAAGAAAGTCATTAAATTGAGGAGAGAGGAGGAGGGGTCACTCAAATAAAGAAAGACATCAGCAAAAAGGGCAATTTTATGTTCAAACCCTGCTATGTTTACTCTCTTGATGCTATTGGTCTGTTTAATCCATTGGCTGAGTGGTTCAATGAACAATGTGAAGAGGAGTGGAGAACAGACACACCTCTGATGGCACCCCCTCTCAAGAGTGAAACTATTTGTTAAATTCCCATTCATTTTAATTCTAGCAGATGGCTTATCGTATAGATCATTAATTATATCAATAATATTATCATGAAACCTACATTTTCCTAAAACCTTGCACAAGTATGACCAATGCACCAAATCAAAAGATTTTTCAGCATCCAACCCTTAAGTAACTGCACCAATTTTATGTGTTTGGATGTATCTCATAACATGTACAGGTCCTCTGTATATTGTCCTGAGTCTGTCTTTCCCTAATGAAACTGGTCATGTGAACTTGCCATTATAGATGCATACAGCTTATAGTCCGTGTTGAGGACAGAAATTGGTCTATAATTGCCACATTCAAGTTTCGGGATCACTGATATTATGGCTTCTCTCCAAGATGGTATTTTCTAATACCCAGTTACATGCTGAGAGCAAGCCTGGTGTAAGTTGTTCTTTAAATATTTGATACCATTCTGAGTTCAATCAGTCTGGGTCACTAGATTTGTTTGGTTTAAGTTTAGCAATGGCCTCATGTAGCTCCTCTACTGTTATTTTTGACTTAAGTCAAAAGTCATTTTGTACTACAGTGATTGAGGGAAGACTCACTGAATGTAAAAAAATAATCTATATCCCCATATCATTGCTCTTTCGTTTAGCATGAAGTCGTTTGTAATAAGATTCAAATAACCTTTGAATTCCCTGTAACTTGTAATGACTTATTTTAGTTATTGGATCACGCATCTTATAGATAGTGGGATCTGCCTCCTGTTTTTGCAACTTCCTTGCCAAGAGCTTCATAGTGTTGCTTCATAATGTTTCAAAAGTATGATCTTCTTTTCTAAGTCTTGGGTATGTAAATTATCAATCTCATTTCTAACTCTTTTGATATCTTGAAGAAAATCCTGGTCCATTTTCTGTTGATGTTCTTTTTCTAGACATTTTAGTTGAGACTGCAGATTAAACAACTTCTGCTGTCTTTGTTTCTTCAGAAAAGAAGAGACTGCAGTAATCTTCCCTCTCAGCACTGCCCTATCAGCATCCTATAGCATGGATGGATTCACCTCCCTGTTATTATTTTGTTTCATATACAGCTGAATCTCTGTCTTAATTTGTTCTTTAATTTGTGGACTGTTCAATATACTTGAGTTGAGTCTCCAAATAGTAGGTTTATGTAGTTTACATAAACAGAGAGTAACTGAAATAGTCAATTCTGGAGTAAACTACATGGGGGTGAGAGTAGTATGTACAGTCTCAATTTGTGGGGATGTCCCTCCATATATCTACAATCCCTATTTCTTACATCAGGTAATGTATTCTTCTAACAATTGATGGTATTTGGTGAATACATAATTTAGAAGAATCTAATTCAGGGTTCAGATGGGCATTCAGATCATCTCCACAAATGAGTATATCTCCGGTTACAGAAACAATAATGATGAAAATATTTTGGAAAAATATGCTGCTTTTCAGTAACACACAGCTAACAAAGGCATCTCCTCTGCAAATCTGCTCCCCATGATCACTGCTCAAAGAACATAAAAACAGTGATTGCATGGCAAGCATTAGTCTCCTATTCAAAAATGAAAAAAGGAGAATTAGAAGTTCACATGTATCCTATTCTGTACCAGTTGAAAGTTTGGACACACTTTCTCATTCAAGAGAGTGGGAAAGTGAGTCAAAACTTTTGACTGATGCTGTAAGTGGAAGCCCCATCATATCTCATGTTTAATTCTTCACACAACTACAGTACATGTGTCTCTTTTTTGTGTGTTCGACATATGCCTTTGAGGCAAGACTGTCCAAAAGTTTGTGTCACTATCCCCATTTCTTACAAGTCATTGCATTGAAACTATAAAAACCTGCAAAAAACAGAATTCTTGGAGCAGCATGGCATTTTTTGCGCAAACACTTCTGCTTTTGGACATGGTTAGAGGGTACTTCCGTCATCTACATGTAGCTACAGCAGCTATGTTCATAAACTGCAAAGCTACAATGAAACAGCTAATGCTTTATAAATCCTCCTATTATGCTCATTTCCAGCTCTATATTTTAATTCTGGGACTCCACTAGAGTAGCTTTGCATGATTCACAGTTCAAAAAACTCCTTATTTATCTCATACTGGCCGTTCATGCATCCCCTCAGTTCAGCTTCTATCTCTAACAGGCAGTCTCAGTTCCTGTCTCTTTAAGGCCCCCCTCCCAATGAGCCCACTCTGCTCTAATTGGCCAGCTTTCTAGAAGACTGCCAAGGGGCAACTGTGTCTGAGTCGTCTTAAGTTACCACCAATGCAAACCCAACATTTCCTGCTTCACTGCTTCATATTAAAAGCTTTTAAATTACTAAATAACGGGAGACTTTTATTGTGAAGAATTCACAGGAAATGAAATATGTTCCTCATAGAATTAGCAGAGCTTCATTACCAGCGCTAAAACCCGGTCAACACATCAACATATGGGGATATTTGGAGCGGATCAGTTCGAAATAATGCAGGGAGGAATAGTACAAGCAGAAACAGCCCACCAGCACACCTCCAACAGGTAAACTATTTATTTTACTTTGCACCGCTGTCTAATGGAAAAACATTCACAGCCCGCCAGCTCGACTTGAGTCATGGCTTGGCATGACTACCCCCAAAACAATGGAAAAATGCCAAAATGTTTGCAAAGCGGAACAGTGAACTCGTGCATTGTGTGTGGAGCAGATGACCATATAATGAAATCGGTCATGAGTTGACGTCGACTTGAGCTGAAAATAGAGAAAAACTTAGGAAACTAAGCATTCAGAGCAGTCTGAAACTGGTGCTTTTTTCTCACAAGGATTACTTCTATATGCGTTTTCCTCATTGTTTGACACTGTGGCCATGTTTAATATGAACATCCAGCAACATTATATATGTGACTGAAAATAAGGAAAAGCATAATAGGTCCCCTTTAAGGACAGATTCTATCTTTATACTCCACAACTAGTAAGAATAGCAAACCTGTCAGTGTATTGTTTGTTCCATCCAGCACTTTCATATTAAACATGCACCCTATAACAGAACCTTAGGCTTTTATTCTTCCTTATTTGGAGGCTCAGGTGATGTTTTTGTAAATAAAAAGCTTATCCCTCTGGTTTCTATTTAATGTCAAAGATGCAAAGCTGTACCCCTGAAGATGGCTGGATTTCTACATTTCTGAGCACTTGACCTTTTGCAGGTACATTATTTTGATCTGATAGCAATGTATTGTTCTTTGCTTGCAGCCAACCCCTGACATACTGTATGTTAGCATCAGATCTTGGAATATTTTTACTGACACCAAAGCCCTGCAGGCAAGGGATAGCTGCACTGCTAGGACTCTATATACCTTCCTGTGTGATTTTAAAAAGTGAAGAGTTCTTGTTTGTGAATGTTGCTGCCATCAGGGACTATTACTTGAGACATTTACGACCTTTCAGGTCTTTGTGCCTCTACAATACATCTCCTGCTCCTTTTTCTTCTTTCAAAAAGTATCTTCAAACAATACAGGTTTTCACTGTGGAAATAGCAGTTGCTCTCTGTTTCACTTGTGGCTGTTGTCCTTTGGCTCTCGTGTAAAAAAAACAACAAAAAAACAGCAGTGGTTTGGAATAAGAGGAACAGACAACCAGGGTGCCTCCTGCCTTATATTACTCATTCATCAGAAAATTCATGTTTGTGTAGGGGATATCACATTGACTTACATTCATTTCCTGGAGACTTACCCCTAACCCCTAAATCCTAACCCACCAGCCCTAACCCTATAGCATACTCCTGACCTTAGACCAAGTCTTCACCCTGAAAACATTTTCAGGGGTAAAGTGAAGGCTACAAAGTGTGCAGCTGTGTTTTGCTGAATGCATTTGGCTGTGTCTTCTATCAGAAGAGTTCATGTAAGCTGGCTCATACATGGTTGTCAGATTTGGCTTGGTTTTTTGGAGATGCAGACTTTGGTCAAATTGCACTGAGAATTAGTTCCAGTTTGTAGCACATGCATGGGCCAGTGTTTGGAAACTGAAAAAATGTCATCCCCCCAATACATAAAACTGTTGCATTATTATTAAGGAATGGAATTTTTTTAAAATATGATTATCCAGAACCTGAACTGTATGTTTTTGTTTTTGTTTTTTGCCAAGGCTTTTTATTTTTTTCTTGCTGCCTTTAACATTTAACTAACTACACTGACTTACAGTGATTTAAGTCAGTGTAACTGCCAGTGATAGCGCACGGTTGATATGCATGTGCGCAGTTGTGCGCACTAATTAATATCTTACCAGGAAATGAACGGAACTCTCCGCCTCAGTATTTATCCATCAGACAGATGTGCTACAGCAGAGCGCTGCTCGCTGTACAGTTAGCTCTCAGGTTAGTCTGTGGGTGAGCTGTGGGGACTCCCTGTTGGAGGAGCTGACAGAATGGACGGACAGTAACCACCTTCATCTCTTTGGCTTACTCATCTCATTCTCCGCCAAAGGCTTGTTCATCTCCAGTGTGTTCACTCAGTATCCAGTCTCTCGTGGCAACCCAGAGGACACCTGTCGCGTTTCAGGTAGGCAGCAACTATGTTTCGACAGATTACACTAAATTGGACGCGTTTTTCACAAAATGAGCTGTAAGCTGCCATGCAGTTTCTGGATGGGGAGTTTGGCTGCAGAGACTTGGATGCTGGACTAAACAGAACCCCACTGTGAGAAGACTAGACCTGTGTCTTTGTGGAGACAGATATCTGTGTGGGGTCTGTTTAATTGCAACATCTGTAAGGTGCTTTGTGCCGTTCTGCCGTGTAATTACGCGCTCTGAAAGCGTTTCCCGTCTTGTTTTCAGGCTTCAGCAATGAGACGACGATGGGGCTCACATTACATGTCTGTGTTGGTCTCTTTGATCGTACTGTGGCAGACATGGTAAGTTTTATGTCGGTGTCATGTATTTTCTTCAATTAAACAGAAATAGCCTACTATAGCGCTTGGACGGCAGGCTGGTCGCGCGCACGGGCAGCGTAAGACACGGCTTTCTGGCTTTCCCACCTCAAGGCTACTAAACGGGATGTTTTGTTAAACAGTAATAGTACTACAATAGACTGCTAGCGACGTTAATGATCCGCGTTAATATGGAAATTCATAGCAGATCCTTTTCGGACACAACCAGTGCTTTATGCGCTTACTTTACCATCACGTAGGGAGCGCAGCGCCAAACCTCCTTAAAAATCTGACAATTTAAGAATGATTTGCCTATTAGGAAAAATTACACCTAGCACAATTTGATACGCGGTCTTCTAGGTCTTGCTATGCTCTTCTAGTAAAATCGGCGTTTCGAAGCATCATTTTATTTCAGTAAATCTCAACTTAGGTAGCCTATTGGATGTCATTGTTACCGCCCGTCACGGTGCACTTTGTAGAAAAAAAAAGATAGGCTAATGGGAGTAGGCCAAATAGACGAACCGGTTGTAAAAGTTAAAATTCTAAACCGTATAATCCTTGCATTAAATTAAAACTCCACCCATCTGTGTGATATTGAATTAGATTTTTACACGTGTAAAAACTGTGTTCTACATGAAGAACAGTATGTGATGTCATTACTCATAGTATGATACTGTCTAAATGAAAACTATCCAGATTACTGTATTGCCCATCGAACAGCAAAGCTGTCCAACGTGATAGCCTTCATGAAAGGTTTTGCCCTGGTTATTCATTACTCGAAAAAAAGAAATGAAAATAAAGGAAATTCATACTCAGACATTAAAATATAAATGAGGTATTTAAAAAGTTCAAAGAGCAGTGCGTCTTGTCTCCCTTCTGAAAATTCTCCGTAACAGTAACTCACAATTTGTCATATTATTTCAACATATTATTGTGCTAGATTCTTGTTGAATAAATATTAGTGTTAATTTTATATTTGATTTGAATGGTTAAAGTGAATTTAGGCATTCCTAGTTGCTGTGTGGAATGAATTGTCACATTGTATTTTTGAAAATATGAACGTGTTGTAGGGGCTGTCCACACTCATTATGACAGTTCAAAACATTTAGTTAGACACTCGTGTCTCTGTAGGAAAAAAAACTGTTTAAGTATTTAAAGATATATAAAATATTTATTTTATCTTTATGCTTTTATCAAAATATGTACAAGTGTGATTTGGAATACATTAACTTTTTGTTTTTTCTCAAAACTTTAAGTGCACTGTTGCACTGTGATTACTATGCCAGTCATGCATTCCTACCTCATAGGCCAGATCGCCTATCACACTTAAAGGTGTACTCCACAGGTTTAGTATTGCACTTCTATAAAGCTGGGACAAAGGGAAAACAAGAATGGTCAAAATCAAAGTGGCAGAGGCTGAGATATGGATCCTACATTTCCCATAAGGCAACTCAGTGGCATCTCTTCATTAGACCCTCCCTGCCTGGTAAACACCCACAACCTTCTATTTCCAGTTTGAAAGATGTCTGTTGTGCTATACATTTGTTTCCAGGCCATAGCTGAGATAACCTTGATGATGTCATCAGATCATACCGCATCAGTTTCTCCAAAACCACAGAAGACATTATGCAGCTGTTTTCACAGGATAAGTCGTACTAACTATTACTAGTAATGTCACCTTTATGTGTAAAACTGGCGGAGTGCCCCGTTAAATAATGTTGTCATCATTAACATTGTGTTAAGTAGCATATTGTAAAGGTCTTCACTGGTCTAAAATTTCTGACTTGATTTGATACAGACACATGTCAGATGTGCATAAATTAATCTTCCAAAAAAGGATACTGATCCAGAAGGGTCCTGAGGTTACTCAATCCCACTGTGAATAGACCTGCCGATAATTAGATCCAAAATGACCCAAACAGACAGACAACAGCAACACTGTCAGCAGCATGGTGCTCCACCAACTAACAAGCAGCCAGGGTGGAAAAAGACTCACACTCTCCTTCTGCCTCACAAAGAAGAAAAGAATTGTCTTGTGTTTATGACGATGTATATCATGATCAAAGCTGACGGAGAGTCTGATGGATCCACTCAGTTTGACACACAGACCAGAGACCTGCAGCAGTACAACAGGACACTAACAGGCCTGATTAGACCGGATATAATTCGGATCCCATTCATTCATTCTCAGGTCCAGTCTCAGTTACTAGGAAATAACTCCTCTGCTTCCAGTCTTTATGCTACTTAATCACATGAGATTGATATTGATCATCTCATCCTGTGCTTTGAAAGAAAGCCAATAAACATATTTCCCAAAATGAATCTATATTTTAAAATACGAGGAGATCACACTTCAAAGCAGAATCTATTACTTTGTGAGAAGAAAAAGTCAAACAAGGCCAGTTTCCTCTACTGTTGTGGGCTGACTGATCAATACAAATGCCTCCACTGTTTGGACAGTTTCTACAATGATGATTATGGACAATCTTCAAAACATTCTGTGAAGAAAGTCATAAGATACTTATGTACAAATAAAGAGGTCACTCATAGATAGTAAACAACGTAATTATGAATAATTGCTTGAAGGTTATTATGCATGACCATCAGTCAGCCTCATGTTGCAGTAATGCTGTGCCACAATATATTCTTTCAGGTTTAGTATGAAATCATCTGGGATAAAATGGATTCAATATTGTAGATGGAGATTATCAAGATGTATCATTATCCACAGTCCTTAGTAGTACTTAAGTAAAGTCTATTTTTGTAGCTAATGTAGAGTCCTCTTTTTTTTTTCTCTTAAGTCCATAATCAAATTTTTGTCCCTCATTTAGGTCCAAAGCAGATTCCAATTCGACACGCACCTTCAAAGACATCACAACATTCACCAAGATCCTGGACAGTCTGCTGGATGGATATGACAACAGGCTGAGACCAGGCCTGGGAGGTAAGGCGAGGAAGACTACACCTCTACACATACAATATGCGTGTATGTACACTGGCAAAGAGGTACTCTAATGACTTAGTATAGCACATCCATACATTTTGGGAACTGGCAAGAGACATATTCATAAAAGAATGATCAAAATAGATGCAGCAGGGGCTGAGATATCCTAACTTTTAGTCCTAAGTATGCCTCAAAATGCATAACATTGGATCCAACACTTCCAATAATGCAGCTGGATAGCAGCTCTTTGTTAGACCCAGTCTGCCTGTAAATACCCACATCTTTCAAACTCAGTAGCCCTTTAAGCTACTAAGGGTTTTTGAATGTGAAATCTGTGAAGGAAATGTGGACTTTTATTGACAGAAACTGAACACATAATGAAAAAATGGCAAAGTAGAACTGAGTGGAGTTTATTTGTATTAAAAAGAGAGAGTAAGAGCAGAAGAGTGGTGAGTATGGCATTGTTTTTATACTGTTGGAATTAACGCTGTGGAAATGTACATCATACTGAATTTATCAAGACAACAGGTAAATGTAGTGTTGAGTTTGTATTTACAGCAAATTAAAAAGGGGGAGATCATAAAAAATAAAACAGGATGACGTCCTACTGAAATATGATCAAATATACAAATAATTAACTGATAATCTGGCACAATCCGATGTGGCTTTGTGAGGCTGGCGACTTCTAGCGCTGGTACAGAACAGTGATGGTGATGGCTCTCTGCCCCTCAGGAAACATGTCTTCTCTTGAGTTCAGCCAGTGTTGATAACTGAAAGCTGAGAGTGAATTCAAATTGACTCTGTTGGTAAATGACACCCATTAGATTTCCTCCATGCCCAAGAAGTAGTTGAAAAATGCACTGACTTTAACATTACATATTATTCACCTTAGTAGTTAGGGGTTGCATTTCTGCTCTTTTGGTGTAGGCTAACCACGTGCAAACACCTCCAGCCCTCACACCAGGCTAGCATGTAGCGGACCAGTCTGTCCCCTGACCAAACTGATATCAACCTCCTTCAAACTACCACAAAGATGGTAAAAAAGTCCATCCGTATATATCAAAGTAAGAGCATTACTGGCATTAGTAACTGTAACGTAATTACTGAATTTCACATTGTAATCCCTTACACTACTTGTTACTGAAAAAGTAATCACATTACTGTAATTACAAAGGAATCCTTTACCGCTGAACACTGGTTATGGGACACAATGTTCACTGAAATACAAGTTAATGTACTTCCCCCTCCTGTGTGTATTGGTTATGTGTTCCATACAGACGGGTGGCAAATTGAAGATAAAAACCAATCAAAAATGAGGGGTGAAATATAATGAATCCGGATATTTCCATATGGGTCAGGAGGGCTCACTGAATAGTTTGATAAAGATGAAAATGTTGTGAATCATAACACTATAGCCTTCACAGTCAGATGAATGACGCACCTACTGTATGGGATATTTTGGAGTGACATGTTAGACAGAGCTCTCCACTACCATCATCAAAACACTAAATGAGGGAATATCTTTTGGAAGAATTCTGCTCATCCCTCAAGCAGAGTTCCATACACTTGGAGAATCTATGACAAGGAGAACTCAAGCTGAGGCTCATGGTAGAACAACACCTTACTAACACACTTTATGTTGGGTTTTCTTTTCCCTTGTCAACCATTTTGTAACTGTGCTGCCATTTTAGCTAGGACTGTCTAAAAAAAAGATGTCAGTCTGAAGAGTTGAGTAAAGGTCAAATAAACAATGATAAGTCAGTCTAACCATTAATACAGTGAATTTACAAAAAAAACATCCCACTGGTATTCTAATTCTGGCCAGGACACACAAATCAAGGAAAAAAACATGGTGGAGGTATGCAGTTACCTGTATTTATGGTTCATGGTATATGGTAAATTCTGAATAATTTATATTTCCACAGCACTATTTCAAGCAGCACATGTCATTCTCACTCGGCTGCTCTCAGTTTCAAATACTAGCTTCATCCATTCATTTTAGTTTTTTGTGTCACTGTTGAATTACCAATGAAAGAACACTTGCTGTAGGTTTGTCAAATTAAAAACCTACCAGCAGAGGGAGGGATTATACACAATGAACCTCTGGAAGACCTTTAATGTGAAACATTTGTGCAGGGAGTGTTGCATTTTATTGACAGTAACTTACTACATTTATCAAGACAACAGGAAACACGGAGGGAGACTGTTGAGTTTGTATTTACCAGCTTGACGGTATGAGTCTCTTTCAGTTTGTATGACACAATATAATGTATTATTAAATGTATATTTTGAATTAACCTAATTCAACAGTGATATGTACTTATTTTGATGTGTACATCTTCATGAAGCCAACACTACTGGAAAAGAACCGTCACATTAATTATAATAAGCAGGAATGACACAAAGCCAGCCTGAGGCAGAAGCAAATGAAGTGGCTGCTTAGGACCACCAGGGGGCCCTGAAACAGGCATCTGTGCATTACAATGTCGAGGCTGATTTACATTTTGTGATGCAGAGTTTGGGTCAGCTCAGTCTACGGTTTGGGGTTTGGAAAAAATCCTACTTAAAGGTGCAGTGTGTAGAATTTAGTGGCATCTAGTGGAACAGACTTGGCAGAAATGGAATATTCATAAGTATGTTTTAATAAGTGTATAATCAGCTGAAATTAAGAACTGTTGTGTTTTTGTTACCTTATAATGAGCCATTTATATCTACATAGGGAGTGGGTCCTTTTCCACAGAGCCAGCCATGTTGCTCCACCACATTTCTACAGTAGTCCAGAATGGACAAACCAAACACTCCTTTTGCTCCTGATGGCTGTGCCATCGGTGTATGAATGTGTGTGAATGGTTAGATTTCCTCTGATGGGCAGGTTGGGACCTTGTATGGTAGCCCCTGTACCCATTCAGTGTATGAATGTGTGTGTGAATGGGTGAATGTGACTGGTAGTGTAAAAGTGCTTTGAGTGGTCTGAAGACTAGAAAGGCGCTATACAAGTACAGTCCATTTAACTGTGACTGTAGTTTTGTAGTAGTGACATTCTGTTATCTATAAAACTACATTGAATTTCCATGGCCCCTCACCAGACAAGAGTCACTTAAGATCAAATGTATATTTGAAGAACTCATTGCTAAAAGATAATTGATTCATCTTGAAAATGGAAACAAGCAAACAATTGAAAAGTATTTCAATAAAAGGCTTCACTTGTCAATTGATTTTAAATACAGGAGACTCACACTGGAGAAGTCATGTAAACAGGCCCAACACACCACAGCTATATTCTCTCTAACTCTAACAAGGACTACGTCCACATTAAACTGGCAAAATTCTAAAATGCCATTTTCAAGCAAAAACGATCACAGCAGGAGTTTCAGCTCATTTCTGCAAATACCTTCGTCCAAATTAAAACACCAAAATAGGTAATTCTCCTCCTACTGGGCATGTGCGAAGGACAGATGAGCAAGTCAGCCACAGAAAACCCGCAAAGAAGAAACAGTATACTGTTCCATTTCCACAGCAGCTTCCTGACATTTAGTTTATTGCGAACACATTACCACAGTTTCAGCAGTTTCAGAGAGGTAGTAGATAACTATGTTTAACTCTAAACAAGCTCTCAAAGTAAACAATAAAGAGAACAACACTTGCATGAAGCCATCCACCATTGTTGTTATTGTCATGTTTCTTCTTCCTCCTCTTCCACTGAAATGCAGCAGTAGTTTTCCTCAACCAAACTTTAACCATAGGAGGGGTCAAAATCAGACACCTATAGATGGGTCATTTATAAAGGCAATGAGAAACAACATTTAGCTTTCTGAACTTGTTGGAATCTATTGGGGTTTGACTTCACATGGTAATAGATCATGTTGTTTTTAGCTAAAAGACTTAATGGAACCAATGATCTGATAACCAGGTTACAGACTGTTGATTATGCAGAGTGGTCCTGGTCTTAAATTGGGGTGCGATTGTAATCATCCTTGTACCTGTTGGCCCACTCTGCCTCTTGGACATACTGTTCCTCAATCTGTCTATCCTCCTCCTCACTGATAAGATGTTGTGCTCTGTGTAGATGGCTCTACAGGTTTCTTGTGCACTGTGGTCTTTATGTTCTTATCAGCCTTCACATGAACACAGTGTGTGTGAAAGCTCTGGAAAAAGCTAGTACCTTGATGAAAATGATTTTGTCAAACCACTACTGATATATGTTTCACTTAGTGCACCTTAAAGCTAATTATTTGAGTTCAAATATGATAATATCTACATCCTCTGTATGGTGAGGTATTGTTAGACATTTCTGGCATGTTTACTATGGTTGGTAGATAATTTGACTGGGATGCTGCTTTGGTGGAGCTGGTTGGGTTAAGGTAGTCTCCTTTAGTTGGACATGACATCAAAGCTTGGTGCTTGGCAAAAAGGAATAAAAAAGGATGAAGGGGAGCTGCTGGCTCCACAATACAGGTCATTTTTGTGCATGGTGCATGGAAGACAGTAGTGGCTTTATTGTTCCAGGACCTGACAGCGGGGCTTTCTTTTATGTTTGTCTGGAGATCCCTTCAGTGTTTTATAGCTAATGTGATATGGTGAATTACTGCAAAGAAGTGTTCTTTTACAATTCTCCATCATCACTGAGCTTGTTTAAAACCAATCGAGGATGTCAAAATTAATGTTATGCCCTGCATGCAGGGTTTCTGCCAGTGTATTGGCCCGCCGGGCCTGAGTTGACTCCCCACCAGGCCTAAGCATTGGTGAATTTTTAAAAAAAATGTATTTTAAGATGTTTTATAAACTGAAATGTATTATACAAGTAGTGTAGCTCCTTTAAAGGGCGGGTGTTAGACCCGCAAACGTAACATCCCTGAAACATAATAAACCACAAATGTAATAATTATCTGCAGCTTTTAATGTAATAATCCAACAAACATAATAAGTTTCCTACAAACATAATAGCAGTTGCCTACCACAAATGTAATACATCATTTCCTGAAAACGTAATAACTATTATGTTTGCAGGGATTTGTTACGTTCATAGGAAGGTGAAAAGCTTTCAAAAATGTAATAACTTCCCACAAATGTAATAAACCACTAATATAATCAAAATCTGCAGTGTATACAAGTTGCTAACCCTAAATGTCTTTAACAGCCAATGACATTTTTTTCTCCAATAGGATACTGTGTTAATGATCATAGCTGTTTTAGTAGCAGTTTTAGTGATGAGTGAAGTGACGATAGGTCATCTGTCTTAAGTCTAGTCTAATCAATGAATGAGTCTTCTGTTTCTTCTGCCTCTGTTCTGTTTTCTTACAAAATTAATACATATATATATATACAAATACTGATGGTGAATTGAAAAATTTTTTATTAGCAAACCAATTAGCAAATGTGACAGGAAAACAGTGAATGCTAACACTAGTGGTTTATAGCCTAAACTATAGGCTATACTACTACTACTAGAAATAAAAGACTGTTGACTTGGTCGACCAATTAGCATTAGACTTAAAATTATTGTACATGTTCAGTGCGGTTAGATATTTATACCATATCATATTTGTATGTCTCACAGATTGAAGATGATTCTGCGCATACCACTGTGCACACTCTGTGTGATATGTACTGAACAAGGCCTATGGCCAATATATAATGACAACTACAGTGTTATACTGAAGGTACTCTGACAGGGAATTTGATGTCCCTGTTGCAGACAGGATGAAAAAATCAGCGGTCAGCTCTGGTCAGAGTATGGAGAAATAGGCACCAGTATCCCTTAAGTGATAATAGAAAGTCCATTTTGTGTAACAGGAAATTCATGATAAAGAAGTCTGCTATCCCAGAACTTGTTAAGAGAGGATTTGATGCCACTAATGGTTGTAATGCACGAAAAGTAAACATCAGACTGAGAGAGAAGGATTCTGGGATAAGTGAGAGCTGTTCAACAAGCATTGGATTTATACAGACAGTTCCATTTGTTGAGAGCAAAATTTTTAAGCAGGCCATCTTTAAAGCCAATTACAGCTAAACTGGTTCAGGAAAGACACCAAACAGACCTACTTGACATGACAAGATGGAAAGTTACACATGGAAGAGCAATCTACAAAACCTTTCATTATCAGAAGTTTTGAGAAATGTTTTGTTTTTGTTATTTCAAAGATTGAAAGACATATTTTAATTATTAAGCAAATTCACACTGAAGCTGGTTATAAACCTTTCATTACAAAATTACATGACAATATTTTTTCCCTTTCTGCGTTTTTTTGTACTTGTCTTTGTAGTAAAACCGTGAAGAAATCTGGAATAAATATGACTGGGATTTATTGCTCATTTGTACACACAACACTTGATCAAGAATATTGGGGAAGAAAATGTCATTGGCTGTTAAAGACATTTAGAGTTGTATACACTGTAGATTTTGATTATATTAGTGGTTTATTACATTTGTGGGAAGTTATTATATTTTTTGAAAGCTGAACCTAACAAATCTCTGCAAACGTAATAACTATTACGTTTGCAGAGATTTATTAGGTTAGGTTAGGTGCAGAGATTTACATTTGCAAACGTAATAGTTATTACGTTTGCAGGAAATGACGTATTACATTTGTGGTAGGCAACTGCTATTATGTTTGTAGGAAACTTATTATGTTAGTTGGATTATTAAATTAAAAGCTGCAAATTTGCAAATGGTTTAAATTATTTTTTTTCTTTCTTTCTTTATGATTCAGCAATGACTTGCTGATTCTCATTTGTTTTGTTAGGATGCTAATATTATGATGTGCTTTTTGAGCTACTTCAATTTTGTTTCATGTCTCCTCAATGCCATGTTGTGTATAAGAAAAATTCAAATAAATAAATTGCAAACAATATGTGCTCCTTTCTGATTATCAAGACTAGAAAAATCTGTTTATGTTGTAAGTGTGGTTTGTCTAGTCACTGTAGTTTTATGTATAACTTAAGAGTTTTTCTTTGTAGAGTAGATGTTTTTCATAGTTTGATAAATGTGGTGATCTTCACATGATGGCATAACGGGTTGCATCCAATCTACAACTCCGATGACATTTCAACTGAAAAGAAATCTACTTCAGCCCTGTAAAGTTCATCTTTTTTGTGGGAGAGTAAATGATGTCAGTGCCACCTTCAGGACCCCCAGCAGTGCGAGACTGACAGATTACTTCAACATTCCAGCTGTACATGAAATCACTCTAAAGCTTCATTTATGTTTGGGGTCTCAACAGTCCACACAAGATGACATGTGGCATATTGCTCTGCATTTATACCTCAGTGACAGTAGAAAGTCATAGAAATGATAAAGTGGAGAGATATCACAGTTAACCTCTTCCACCCTGCAGGTTCTGACAACAACTGATGTTGTTTGATTCATGGATAAACAAACAAATGAATAGAGGAGCATTTTTTCTGTGTAAATGAGTCTCTAAAGTGATGTGCTTTTCTTTTCCCTTCTGCCAACAATGAGTGTGTTTAAATGCACACAGATACCAGTATGTTGGATCTGTGAGGAGCACGGTTGGTTATAGGCAATAATTAACAATTATCAGTAATAATTACTTAATTATAAAACTTAATAGAATTATTAATATGAATTAACAAATACAGGGCACCATCTGGAAACAGGGACCAATAACCATACAAGGTAGTCTCATAAAAGAGTTCACCTAGAATGTTAATATCTGAGAGATATTAACATTCACAGGTGAACACAGAAGGGTTGAATTCGAGCTCTGACTCCTTTCACAGTGTTAAACACTATAATGACAAAAGAACTTCTCTTTAAAGATATAACAGTGTTTATTAAACTTAGCAGAATTAACAAAGTTAATAAATGCTTCATTCAATAAACTACTATTCTAAAATCTAATTCTACCAAAGCAAAACACAAACAGCTAAGTACAGGGTTGAACACATGCAGGTGAATGCATGTGTCTGTGTGTGTGTGTGTATGTGTGTGTGACAAGATGGTGACGTGATCTGGCGTGATGACGTCGTGGGTTTGAAACTATGGGAGGAAGTCATGTCCACCATATGGCGGAAGTATGACAGTGTCTTGGTTAGACAATAGCAAGATGGTGCCGCCTGGTGGTCGGCGTCTTGCACTCACCAAATTCCGTGCAAAACACACGTGTCTGATGTCAGATAGCGAGAGACGAGTCCCACATTATCTGACCATCAGATGTGCAAAAAGGTGTCGGTGCGTGTATGTGTGTGTGCTCATGTGTGTGTCACAAGACAAGGAAGAAAGAGGAGGGAAAGCAATCGTGAGAGGGAGAGAAGTGGTTCCTTTGTCCACAGAGAGCGTGCGTACGGACAGCAGTCTGTAACGCACATTGTCTGGTTTCTGATTGACAAAGCAACTTACTTTCTCCCTCACAATGGCACAAACACAGCAGTGGTCCTGAGCGGGACAAACACAAAACAGTCTAGCATGGTGAACACAACTAAACAGGCAGAAAACTTAAAATACTCCTCAGAGTAAAGCAGAGCAGATGGACTCGGCGGTCCATCAATCAATCAACAAACAATGGTAATAAAGCTAAAAAAACTAAAAGCTAAACAACAGCACTGATGCTGAAACTAACATACAATAACACTGCCTCTGCCCAGACTTAAACCTCTTACTTGCTCGCTTCAGAAAGCGAGCAGGGTGTGTGCTCAGTCCGTCTTTCGGTCTGGCTCCGTTCCTCAGCTCAGATGCTGTCGCTGCCACTGTTGGCAGGCTTAACGGCGGCTGATTCTCAGTGGTGCAGCAGAGTCGACTCAGTTGAAGAAGTTCTGCATCTTCCTGAAGGAAATCCGTTCCTTCCTCCTGCAGGAGGTAAGAGCACTGGTTGCAGCAGCAATCTCTCTAGGATCCAGGGATGGTGTTTGGGTGAACAAGGGCGAGGTCTCGTCTCGTCTGAGGGAAAAACATGTGCGTTGGGTACCTATGTTAGCGAAGCTGACTCACAGAAGGACGAAGGACAATGAAGGCGTGTTCCTCAGGGTGCGTTCACTTTTTAAAGGGGCAGTGATGTCACAGCTGTGTCATCATGACGCTCCTCTGTGCAGGAGCATCTCCGCCAATGAGGGATTGTTTGTTGAGACTATTTCCTGTTTAGCACCTAGGTGCCAAATTTGCAAAGCATCAGTGGAAATGGAGTCTGTGAGCTGTTTTTGGCGGTGTTCCTTTGTCTCAGGGGGAACAAAGAAAAAGCACTTTGTGGCCAGGCCTCAGGGTTTACATGTAGGCCTTCTTTGTGTGACTGCATGGTTTGAGGCCCAACAGTATAAAGCAAACTTCGTTCCCCTGTTCGAGAAGGTGAGGCAGGATTTGGAGCAATGGAATTTTCTGCCTGTCTCTTGGTTGGGACACATATCTCTGATTATGATGAACATAAGTCGAGCTGTGACAACCCTATCACATTTAAGACCTGGCAATTAGTGTGCCGACTTGAGGGAAGGTCAAAACTAACTTCTAGCTTCACTCCTGTGGTGAACAAGCCTGATTTCCACCCTGGGTTATCTGATGCTGGTTTTAGACAGTGGGGTAATAGAGGCATAAATAGGCTAAAGGATTTATTTTCTGGTAATATTATAATGATATTTGAATAAATGATTGAGAAATATGGTATCCCCAGGCAGGACTTCTTTCGTTACCTGCAGATATGGCATTATACAATGCATAGCACAAAGTTAATGGACAATCCTGAAAGATCTCCTGTTGAGAAACTGTTATTTCTAACAGCTGAAAAGATGTCTGTCAGTTTGTTTCATGAAGCTATACGTTTTACACTCCATGTCACTTTACAGGGGCTTAAGGGCACATGGGAGAAAGAGCTATCTGTCACAATTGACGACGAAGAGTGGAAAGATATCTGGAGACATGCTAAATAAATTTCTGTTTGCAATTGTGTCAAAGCAATACAGTTTAAGATTATACACAGAATGCATATATCCTACAATCGCAGACATCATTTTAACCCTACCCTCTCACCTATGTGCCTTAAATGCAAGACAGAAATTGGTACTCTCTCTGTGGTCATGCTGTAAACTGCAAACGTATTGGTCTAATATGTTATCTGAAATAGAAAAAATATTAGGTTGCGAACTGGAGATGGACCCAGTGTCTCTCATCCTGGGCCTCCCAAGCAGATATGTAACATCAAAAAAGAATAAGAGACTGTACTATATTCTTACCTATGCTGTGAGGAAAAACATTTTATTGCAGTGGATTAATAAAAAAGCACCAATTGTAAAAGGCTGTCAAAGAATACTGTTTGATTTTGTGCCATTGGAGTACCTTACATGTACACTGCTGGACCAATCCTATAAAATTGGGGAACCCTATCTGAACTAAGTAGTGCCTGGTATCTCAGCCATCATGCTGCAGGGCTTTTCTTGATTGCCCTTATTGCACATTATCACTGTAACCTATGATGTTGTGTATATGAAACTGAGCTGATGTTTTTTTTTCCTGTGGATTTCATAATATATCTGTCTTTTACTTGTAAAAGTGAAAACCAATAAATATATTAATATTAAATATATTATTAAAAAAAAAACAGTGCCAGGCCAGTGCAGGTGTGTTTTAATCCTTCCTTTGGAGTAACTTTTTAACTCCACGCTAGATTTTGTTGTCTTTTAACTCAAGTGAACACGTATTGGCCTCAATTTGCTTTCCATAGAGTTTATATGCCATCTTAAAGGGGCACATCACCAATAGTACACATCACAGTACACTGTACTAGTCATGATTAGTGCTACTGAGTCAGTGAAAACAGTTGTATAATGGGTTCTGTGGCTCTGAAGGAGCTTTGTGAACTCACAAACAGGAGGTGAAGAGTTTGAAAGAGGTGGATTTTTACCTGTCTTGGAAGGTCTAATGAAAGATGCTATTGAGTTGCATAATGAGAAATGTAGGATCCAGTGTTTTTGGAGCTTGACCCACATTAGGCACTAAAAGTTAGGATATCTCTTCCTCTGCTGCAGATTTTGACAATTCTTTTTTAAATCAGTCTCTCACAAGTCCCAAACACGATACTGAATCACTAGAGTGTTTCAATCACAGCTAACTCCTTCTTGCTCAGTCAGCTTTCCTTGCTCATTTGTCTCCTCTGTTACAAAAGGTTGTTCTTTTGTTATTTATCATTTTATAAAATTAATTTTATCATTTGTGTCTACAGACAGAGTGACGGAAGTCAAGACTGACATCTATGTGACCAGTTTTGGTCCAGTGTCTGACACAGACATGGTAAGTCTCACACCTCAACTCATAGTGCACCATCTTTTCAGGAACCCAAACACACAGAGTGTGAAGTGAAAATGGCTTCAGCTCCTTGAAAGCCTCGACTATACACTTTAACAGTCTAAGTAAACATGTAGTTTCAAACACAAACTGTGTTATATGGTTTTGTCAGATTTTTGCTTAAGGTGTAAACAAAGAACTTGACAAGGTGACAAGCTGTAATATGTTGGAGGCTCTGAGGCACTGAAAGCTAAAACATTTCAAAATGTCTCTGAGAGAGTTAATATATCAAGAGGATTGAGTTTGTTTGGAAAGACAATCAATCCATAAGAAAGAAATGTGGTGAATGTTTGAGGAAAAATTCAGGAAAATCAGTCATGTCACTGCTTGTTCAGTAGGTTGATGAATGATTGTTTATGGGATTTCAGTATAATTACTCCATCATGGTAAATGACTGCATCTCCTCAACTTAACACTGTGTTAATCCTGTCTTGCTGGAGCTTTTTAAAAGGTCAAGATATTTGTTTCATACAGAGTTCATATACAGTCATGAAAAACCTGGAAATATCATGGATTTTGAACATTGCTGTTTTTCCAATTCTTGTTTGGGAAAAAAGTGAAAATCTGAACGCTTTTAGAAAATAGTTTCATTAATGTTTTAATGAATATAAGTTTTAAACATGATCTGTGTATTTTTTAAAGTTCATGCAGTGTTAGAGCAGAGATACTGCACTATTGCTCACATATGATCACAGGTATACAGTACTAGGTACTAGGGGTGTGCCCGAATACAAATACATTAAAGCACAAATAGTGAGTTTTTTTTTACGAATATTTGTTTCATACAAATATTTTTTCAAAATTATTTGTTTTTGGAAAGAAAAAAATGAAACATGTCAAATACCAGAGAGCTGGTCAATTATCGTCGCTATCTCAGTGTCTCTTCTCTGCTCTGCTGTTACGTCTATCAGCAGGTTTCAATGAGAGGAGTTACATCCACCCGCTACATGACGCATATTCTTAATTTGGACATCACTTTAATTTTCATCTTTAATTTTCTAAAATTATAAGCGTAACAAAGACAAAAACAGGATTCTTAAGCCTCTTTCCACTTTTATTTGAACACAAATACAAATACAAATAATTTTGCTGCCTCAACAAATACAAATACTGGGCCCTCTGCACATCCCTACTAGGTACAGTAGTAGATTGTCCTGCCTGGAGTGACAGCCATTCCAAGTCCTAGTCGGGGGCTCCACATGGGCAGTATATCATATTTAATATATAAATCTGGACTGTGTGGAAACATATTCAGCATTTGGAGAGGTAGTGCTGTGAGATGATCCACTGTGAATCATGTTAACACTGTGGGGCAAATGTCCACTGAAAGCATGTCAGAAGCAAGTCACTAGTAACCAGCACTTTAGCAGATAGATGGTGTGGTGTTTTATTAAGTATTTCAGTTATTGCATTATTAAATTATATCTCTCTTTTTCTGACTCTGGCACATTCTTTTCTCTCTTGCTTCAATTTAAATCTGTATGGAAAGAAATTCCCCCGCAAAATAGCCTATCAATAATCAATGATATTGACAGAAAGAAATAGTATAAAGTTATTGCTTAAATATGTTTTTAACTGCCTTTAATAGGAACAGTATGAAAAATATGTTGAGAGACCCAACTCAGTAACACAGGCCTACATATAGTAAATGAAGGCCAAACACCAACAGAAGATAATTATTGAATGAAATACGATGATAGACCAATGGAGCATAGTTAATTCATGCAAAGTGCCAAAGTCCCACTTGTATTGGCTCATTGTTTCATTCACCCTTCACCATCATTGGCTCATTTTCAGCTGTGTGGTCAGTAACATGCAATTATATTCATGTTGGTGAACAGCATGGACATTATAACAATATACTGTCACTGGTGTGGTCCCTCCACCACCCCAACTTCCTCCGTATCTAGTATTTTTGGTATTGTTGATTTAACCTAGATTTATGTTCATGTCATTAATTTGTGTGACAGAAGGTATACTATGGGACTGGGTGATGTGGTTGAGATTAATATCATGATATTACAAATAGCTTTGATTAATAGGCAGCAGAAGTTTATAAAATGAAAACTTGATGTGATCATCACAATAACTGAAAGTCAATAAAATGTAATATTGAATTATCACCCAGTCAGCAGGGCTTGGTGATAATACAGATGCATTTTGGAATTATTGTGGTCAATTTGGTTTAAAGTCATGGAAAAGTAATAGATATCCATTGGCCAAAACGTGTTGAACCCTGTTCATTCATATTACCAAAATGGTGGTAACGGCGATCAGCATGAAATCTATAAAAACTGTATTGAAACATTCTTTTTTGACATCTTTTGATAACTTTACAGCAACTAACAGTATAGAATGACTGTAGCCAAGAAAAAAACAGGCTTTGCTACTGAATTTTGTGACAGTGAAAAACCACTTATTAATACTAATTTTCATCTTGCTTCTTTCACAATCTCGTTAGAGATTAATGTACAAATCATTTATTACGATAAATAAAATATTCTCAGGCTGTAATAATTTTAAGACTACAATATTAAAGTACTGTTTGGACTTAAACTGTGGTGTCCAGTATGTGGTGAGATTTTGCCTTGCTAGTGGCAGGGCCTTAAATGAAACTTCCAGTGTTTTTCAACCTGGGTCTTATTCTCAAAACTACGGCCATTCTGACTATGGGTCATGCTGATTTTAGACTCACCAACCAATCTAGCTAATCGAGAAATGAATTAACAAAGTTAGCGTGACAGATTGTCTCCTTTACGAACATGTTTGTCCATGAGAAGGAATTATATCTTGAAAACGAAGGGCTAAATTGTCAGTAAATGTTCTGTGGATATTCTTTTATCCCAGAGGACAAATCCTTGGTTGATCCTCTGACTGTTCTTACCTTACCGAAGGTCCACATTTTTACTCATAAACAAGAAATATCATAACCTAATAGGCAGAACATGAATGTGACCTTTCATGTTGTGGAGTGTTGTTAACATTACAGCCTCCAGGGATCAAAACTTACAATTTGTTTTTCTCTCTGTTTAACTTTTGATCATTTTCTGTTTATTATTCTTCTTGAACTCATTTAAACTGTATCCTGTTAGGACAAAAGGTAATATGACGGCAATATTAGAGCAATAAAAGTACATGACGCTGCCCACAATTAGAATACGATCAAAGAGTGGAACACCGTAAACATTGTTACTGTCGCTGCAGTGCAATCCCTTAATCTTCTACCTAGAACCTCTACAAAAACACAAAGCCAGAACACAAGGTTCTTGTTGAAGGCTCGACTAAAAGAAATCTGCCTTTAAGCCGATATGATCCTTCATAAAATCTCAGGGTTGCTTTGCTGGGCCAGTTCAGAGATAATTACACACATCAAGCAGATAAAATCTTCTAGACAGAAACCTGTCACTGCCGCTTTCCTCTTGCCAATGGAAACCCAGCCACTCCAGCTAGGAGAGTAATGATACAACAAGGGTCAGACTGTTTTATTAAAAATGGGATCTGATCATCCGCTGCTGTCCAGGTAAGTAAGCAAGTAAAGCTTTATTTATATAGCACTTTTTAAACACACTGTTACAAAGTAATTCACACACACACATGAAAAATATAAATGAATAAACAACAGTGGCGGCTGGTGACTCAAAAAACTGGGGAGAACAGGAGGAAAACTAACATGGAATCTTACAACAAACTGCATCAAACTATATCCTTGTCCCCCACCTGATGAAATCAGATGTGAACAGGCTGCTTATTTAAAGACATTTAGCATATACATATTGTTTCTAAACAAAGAAGTGCTCATTTTAGCCGTGGAGTGGTTCAGAATGTGTCATTTTACCAACAAAATGAAATTCAAATTTATAGTATTGCTCTATTGTGACAACAGATTTATGTTCTCATCAAAAACAGAAAACATATCACATGATTTACATGTGTTTCCTATGTATTTTGTTAGTATACAGAAATATATAAAGTACGACAAAGCTTATAATCTGATACAGGAACAGATCAGTGCTGAATACTAGAAAGATTGAACACTAAAAACATTCACAGATCTAAAAGTGTAGGTTCACATGACACATGTTCAAACATGACTTACACACTCTTATCTATGTGCACCACATACAAAATATAGTCTACAAAGCTGACATGTTAACACTTGTTATTCTAGTTACTTTAAGCTTATTACTCAATATACGACTTGAAAACAAACTGAAGAAACTCTCACATCAAGCAGCCAGACCTCCTGCACACTCATTCACAAATCACACAAAATCAACAGGTGACTGAACAACCACTTAATTAAAAACTGGATCAATTCTGAATGAATGAGTGAGTCCAGACAACTCACTGTAACTTCAACAAGCAAACTACCCACAACACATTATATGATCTCTGCTGCATTCTTGTTAAGGAGATAAATCCACACAACAGCCACAGAGACATTTAACCATCAGAGATGAAATTAGCAACCAAAGAGACAGAGAGAGAGAAGCTGTATCTGACTCACCTTATCTGATGTCTTTTTCTTTCTTTCATGGAGATAAAGTATCCATGTCATAACGTCCATTTGTGGCTGTTGGTCATCTTGTTTGTTAGTTAACAGAACTTTGTGGCTGCTGGTAAACCAGTCTGATATCATTAGCAACAATAACAAACAAGCTAACTCTCCTGGTTGTTTCTCTGGTTGCTTCTCTCTCCAGATGCTCCCCCATGGCATCCTGCTGCTGCTGCACCGCACAGTCCAAATCCATCCCTGTTAGCTTAACAACCTTCCTTAACAGTCCTTAAAGAGTCCCTCAGGGCTGCTACAACAAGCCAACTGTTGCATTGGCTAATGCAAGCAGCTATCTACTGCTCCATAAAAGAATTGAAACGTAACCTCTAAATCTAAAAAAAAGGAAATTTGGTTGTTGAAGGGGCCTAAATAAGATGTAATGTTTTACTGATGTGTTTAAAAATATAGTTCACAATTTGCGTTATGATTTATTTTCTAATGTGCTACTCTATCAAATTATCTATATCTTACTGGTCTTCTTCTCTTACCAGTTCGTCACACTCATGTACGTTACAGTGGTAGAGAAGTGAAGATGAAATATGGAAACTATCATTGGACCAAGGCTATGTCAATATTGTATTCTGGCTGTTGATTGGTTAGGGAGGATGTCCTCCCTTGGAGCATCATTTTACATGTCATAGATTAGCATGAAAAAAATGAAGTACATTAAATTGATGTAAGAGAGCCCGCCCTGAGGAGGACAGCAGGCACCCGTCCTCCTCTGTCCCCCACTTCGCCCACTGCCCCCCACCACCACTTCACACAGACTGTATTTCTACTCCTGCCCTGCAGGTGTTGCTGTTGAAGCATTTTAACCAGAATCTCAATAATGGATTTTTTCCAAAGAAGAGAGAAAACAGTTTTACTACTGTAAAACAGCAGTAAAACCCTATTGTTTTTCGTGCGTTTGTTCCTTTCTTTCTTTATTATTACGCCACTTAAACCCTAAATTTGACCCCTTAAACATGCTCAAAAACTCACCAAATTTGGCACGCACATCAGCTCTGGTGAAAAATTTGATAAAATGTAAAAATTAACCCCTAAAGTGCCAAAATGTGCTCTCTCGTGCCACCTATATAACTAAAATGGCCACCACGACCCGTAGGAATGTCATGGAGAGATCAAACCAAAACTCAGTTATTCGTCTCATCAAGACCTACAAATCGTACACTGACACCCCTGACCTAAATCCAACAGGAAGTCCGCAATATCAATTTCAAAATGAGACTTTGACCCAATTTTGGACCCCGAACAAACGCTATCTCCTCCGAGGGCATTAATGGTATCAGCTTCAAACTTTGATACATGACTTATGACACTGTGCTGAAAAAAAGTTGTTAAAAACTTTGTAATAATTCAAACGTAAGTCAAATATAAGTCTGACTATTTTCAAACCTGTATCAATGGATTTGCAATGAAATTTAGATAGCAATTTGTCCACGTTAGCAAGCAAGCTAATGTTAGCTAACATTAGCCAGCTAAACCCACAATGTCACAATATATTTCTCATTCTTTGCAGTAACGTTAGCTTAGCTGTCCAATAGGCAGAAGGCCAGCTCGAGGTCAGTTTTGATCCCCAAAATCAATGAAAGGCCCTTAATGTCTCGAATGTACAGCTGATGTTGACCCTAGTTTTCCCCTGACATCAGTCACATTGCCATTTGGCCAGATGGGCTTCACTAGATAAAACTTTTGTTGTTGTTGTTGTTGTTGTTGTGTTGAGGTCGACTTTGTAGTGAACTCTGTGTTGTGGTGGGTGCCGGTCCTTTGTTGACTTTTAGCAAACTCAACTTCTAAGCTAATGTTAGCTAGTGTTAGATCCTGTTGGCACTGTAGGGGGGGCGGGAGAGAGGCAAGGCATTCCGGAGCGTGCATAAACATCACCATCCCGAGTCTTTTACATAGAAATCAGTGCACAGGCTGTTATAGGCAACCAAAAAAGTTGGGCAAGGTCTAATTTTTTAAGCTATCAAATAATTAACTTAAAAATCACTCTTTTGTTACACTTTTCAGCAGACTTTGATCATATCTGCTTTATGAAATAATTTGTAATTTTGAAGTTTTTTTTTTCCGTTTTTATCCCAGTCTAGACACACATTTGATCACATTTTCTCAATCTGTGTCATCTATTAGTTATTATAGCTCATTATCAGCTGTACTGTAGTTTATTCCTACAGTGATAAGACACAGAAGGAAAGTGATAAAAGTAAATTATAAAAACCAAAAATGAGATTCAAACAACCAATTTATGCAAATTAGATTAAAGAATCTGATGTCCTGGTCTGTCATTATCCCAAACATTGTGAAATAAAATATGATAATAATAATAATAATAATAATAATTCAGTGTTGGATCTTGAAACTTGAATATAAGTTATAAGTATAATGTGTGGGTGAAAGGTCAGAAACATGTCTTTTAAATCACTGTTGGAACAATGACATGGAAAAATGCCAACACCAACATACTGTATTGGCCTGTTTGGGAACGAATGTGGACAGTAAAACATAGAACCATCAGGAGAGAAAGACCCAATAAAAGCTCATAAAATGGCTGTTGTAACACCAGTTACAGGTATGGACTGGTATTGCCTTTGCTCCCAGTTTTCAGCCAATATTAGTTGGCTAATTTACACCATTAAATGTATGCTGAGTTCTCTATTAGCAGTTCCTGTTTGCACTGCACTCATGTTGTGTGTATGTTTACATGTAGCTGCTTCCTATGAGGACTTAATGTTGATCTTCACAGATAACACTGTGTTTCTTCCCAGCATGAATAACAGAAGTCATTTGACAGCCAGCTTATACTTATACTACAATGTTAGTCTGAATGATTATGGTTTCTTTTATTTGTAATCACCATTATTGAACTTTTTGCACAGTTTCACATTTGCTTCCAGTAATTTATTGGAAGTGTGTTTAACTGGCTGCAGAGTTGTGCACCTACACACATAGTGAGGGCAGAAAAAGTCACACTGAATAATAACAATCAAGTGTTTATGTCTGAAATATGTGTTGATATTCATGATTAGGCTTTGTCCAGCTGGATATTCATGTCTATTACAGACCACATCCTGTCTTTTCTTCATGGTTAAAATGGCGTCAGGAACCATGAGTTGACTTACAGAGGAGCACAGAGATAATTTGATTCCCCACCTCCTCCTGTGATGTTCATCCTGTCTGAATGGAACTTTACTCTTGTTTAAATCATAACATCATATTTGACAGCAGAGCTTCTACTTTCTAACATTCACAGTATAAAGTCATACAGTTGTTGTTTTTTATTTTTTTATTTTTTTATTTGTATTTTCATCAGGTATTTGTGATCAATTGAGGTGTAATTTAGTAGTTTCCAATCAGCCTGACCTGCATGTCTTTGTGTTGTGGGAGGAAACCCGAGAGCCGGGAGAAAACCCACGCAGACACGAGGAGAACATGCAAACTCCACACAGAAACAAGCAGAAACAGGCAGGTGGAGGTGTTTCTGTGAGGCTGCAGTGCTGATCAACAGTCTAAGTAAGGAGGGAAATTCTAGTGGGTATCTTCATCCTGGCACTTGCGTATATAGGTTGATGTATGTGGGTTTACTACACCAAAACATGACTCCCAGGACACAGAGACACACTGTCTGTGGAGACACACAGGGAGAATTTACCCACTCAATTTAACTAAACCTCCAACTCTGCAGCTGATAAACAACTCACTCTACCTGCTGAGCCACAGCAGTAACGAACAGATTACACCCCACTGTGTTTACATTGTTTCACTTACTTTGTAATATAGAGCGACAATGGGAGAGTTCTCCTTGTCTCATTACTAAATATGAGACTACTGCTGTGCAATCAACATGTTTACCTTCTCTCATTCACTGTGATAGAGAATTGTGGTGAGCAGGTTTGCAGTGGAGATGTTTTTGTTACATGTGTTACTGAAAAGCAGCAAATTAGTCTTTCTTCAACTTGCTTCAACCATCAACAATCTCCACCGTCATCAGAAACATGTAGGAGAAAACACGAGAAGCTCAAGCTGATCAATCACAGTTCTTATTGTCCCCATGTGGTATCTCTGTAGCTGCTAGCTGTTGGCTAAGTTACAACTATACACTATAACCCCTATGAATATGATGATTTCTTAAAACTAGGTTACCTATGTAGTAGAAATGTGCAGTTATTTTTGAAATGGGTGCCCTATGACTAAAAAAAATGAGAAAAAGGCTGTAGCTTTCCCATATCGCTCTTAAGGGGGAATCCTACAACAAGCAGAATGCATTGCACATGTCCTGTTCTACCCACTGCTGATGGTGTGTTTATGGAATGCAGCTAGCAAGTACCTTTCCTAGAACGGCCAGTTAGCAGAGACAAAGAATTATATCTCTTTACTGAGGCTTATTTTCATTTACAGAACACTTTTCCTCATCGAGTCTGGGCCTATCGTACTGTGTGCAAGGATCATAACACAAATGGCAATCTGTTTGTGGCAACTTTGCAGTGGACCAGTCTGTGGTCAGTGTAGCAGTTGGCGCTTGGCATCACTCTGGTGTCTCTGTCTCTGGAGCAGGGGTGTCTCCAGGTAGCCTTGAATCTGTTCCTCTACTGGAACAATGTGTTTGTATGGATACTGGTACACTGTAACAAATAGAATTAACTGATTAAGAACAAGGCTTTCAAATGAGTTATAATTAAGTATAGGTCTAGGGTTGATTATTAGGCTTGAGTTGAAAATGGCTGCAACTCCACCTCCTCGAATTAAATACACTATAGCTGTACTTTATAGCTCTTGAAGCACATGACTTGTTTGGACACGTTTGTTATTGTTAATAATTTTATCAGAATCTATGTACTTTCCAAATTCAATAATCAATCATTCAAAAGATGGGAGAGATTTAGAAAAGTTGGACAAATGGATATGAAATTTGACCAAATGAAATTAGCAAGTTAACAGTCACTGGCTCTTGTTTTCAAAGTATAAAATAAAAATCCTGGCTTCCAACTTCATGGTTTGTTTGAAAGCAAAATAATCTTCCTGTTTTCTCCAGAAGGCTGTTGTATACGAGCATTCATAAAATAAATGTTTTATCGTGTCTTCATCTGAACAAAATTCACATGACATCTACAAATCTTATAAGAGTTGGTGGTATATACAGGATATTACACAGTTTTGCACAGTTTTGTATCATAGTTACAGAAGCTAGTGGGACAGAGGCTAGCTGCATTGTGACACCATGATTTCTGATCTCTATTGCCTGATGGCCAGTATGGACCAAATGAACGATGACAGCAACCGGTAACTCTTTCATTGTAGACATAAAATATAGTATTGAATTAAAATAGGTGGATTTTTTTTTCAAATTTCTTTCATTCATTTCACTTGAGTAAAAATCTAGGGTGAACACTGATTGTCCCACGCACATGCGCACACATAATTGCTGTCATGCTCACCCAAAAACACACATATTTCTTGCCTTAAAAGCTTTCCTTAGTTTTTCCATCAAAATCCCAGCCACCAGACCTCCTTCCCACCCCCACCTGGCTGTTCTCAAATATTTAAGTGGCACAGGAGTGAGGGGCAGAAAGATGGAAGTGGTCGTGATCGAGACAGCACCTTCAAAAGAAAGAAAAAAGAGAGATGGTCTCATGTTTAATTCATGCCATGTCTCCATCAAACTTGCAGAAGATGATTTCTCTCCACCACTGTGTCTATCCTTTTTTCTGCCTTTGATAGCTTGGTCCTGATACACACACACACACATAGACACACACACTCACACACATGCCTTCCTTTTCCTGATAGATTGGACGGCTCCCTGCTGCTCCCTCTGCCTAGTTGTTTGTGAAGGTTTTTCATTGCTGTAATGTCCTGTCTGTGCTTCTCATGCAAATACTGTGAAAGCAAGAAAGCACATTGAGCTCCTGAAACATATACACCTGGTTATTTAGTATGTTCAATTCTCTTTTCTGATTGACATATGATCGCACTCTAAAACCTTCTATTTTTAAATTATAATATCACATGTATTTATTTCACCAGTGTTTTGTCTTTTCAGTTCTACTAGTGCAGTGCACATTCAAATCATGCCTGTTCGGAACGGGTATTGGTAGATGTTACAATTTACCAATGCTCCCTAAATGCCTCACATGCAGGCTATTAGTAGATGGTATAATTTACTCATGTTCCCTAAATGCCTCACATGCAGGCAATCAGTAGATACTACAATATACCAATGCTCCCTGAACGCCTCACGTAGAATGTCTCAACACAATTTTGAGTTGAACTGAAGTTGATGAACTGCAGTGCCTATTCAAAACATGCCTGAGACAGCCTGCACTATGTCTTGAACATACATTTATGATTTACAATTTACAATTTCATTTAGCAGACGCTTTTATCCAAAGCGATGTACATCTGAGAGCTGATACAACACAAGCAGGGATCTAGTCAGGAGAGAACAACACGAGTAAGTGCCATAAAGGTAAGTTTGAGATGCCAGGCGGTGCACAGAGGCAATGCATAGAGTGCATAGAGGAAGAAGCAAATCAGTGTTGTTTATGAGGTATTTTTTTATATTTCAAGAACCACTCATCCAAACAACTTCACATATCGACATTGCACTTCCTTGATTCCCCAGCAATCCACTTGTCAGGTATTAAGTAGATCAGATGAATGGTTCTCAAGATATGCGAAGGACAAACAAACATACCTACATACATACAGACAGACATACAGACAGACAGACAGACAGAGATTCCTTGCTTTATATAAAGAGAAGAAGGCAAGATGAGCTGACACATAGGACTGTGCAGCTTTCTCCTCCTTTCTTAGAAATTTTTTTTTACCTGCAATCCAGCTCCTCACTAGAATAGGTATTCATTTTCCTTCTCTTTTATGTTAATACTCAAAATAAATGTCAACATTTCAAACTAAATTTAAAATTAAAAAATATGTGGGCCACTTGGAAATGTAAAAGTCAGGGGAGTACATCACAGTGATGCAGAGCAGAAGGACACAGCAACTTGACCTATAAGGATGTAGAATGTTATAGAACATTAAATAATTTAGTCTTTCAGTCTTTCCGGCCACACAGTGGGGTGATATTTTTGTTCCTGCTTTACTTTGCTTTCCCTTACTTTAGTTTTTATAAATCACATTAAGTCCCAATTCTTTTGGATCCTTGTCCCATTTTAATCCTGTGTAATTTTAATTTCTAGTATTACACAGCTTCTATACCAATATAACTGGGCAGGTTTAAGCTCAGTAGGCATATTTGTGATAATATAAGAGCTTATCAGCTGTATTAATCTAGTTCTTGTCAACAGTCGCTATGAGAAGCCTACAGTATGTGTAAGTGATGTTATTATTTAATTTTGAGCAAATTATACATTCAAAGCTGAAATAGCATATAAAGAGACTTTCAGCACTCCCACCCTGCAAGAGTGCTGTTTCCACTGGATCCCACGAGATTCCCAAACAGAGTTGGTTCTAAAACACTAGGGGACAATCTGTTCCTGCATTCTGTCTCTTCACAGAATCACTGATGTTTACTGAAACGTAATTTAAATTAAATTAAATTGATCCTTAATTACTGTATGTTGTATATTTTTAAAACAGACTCTAGAAAGTAAGGCTGGTTCACTTGAGCCACCAGACCTACCCTTTCTTCTTCAAACAAACATGTAGGGCCAGATCTTAGCTTAGATGATTATAAGAATATATGTTATTTTAGGTCATAACAAAATTTTAATTAAGGCATCACCTTTTTCCCCTTCTATTGCTTGCAACATCAAAATCAAAGACTTAAACTGCAGTGAGAAAGGCTAACTGGTAGGGGTTTGTTCTCAAAAACACAGATTTGTTCCTGTCTTCAGATAGAGTTTACAAGTCCATACAGTACCATGATTAAATCTGCTTTCTGTATACTGTGGAGTAATGAGAGAGACAGTGCAAGGGAGATGTTGCCACTGAGCTGGAGGGACTGAAGGCCTCAGTGATGTTGATGTAAACCATGGCTGACACTTGCCTCAAGGAACAGCTGGATGTGAGACTGACAGACAGGTTTGACCCCGGCCAGGTGTCACACTCAGCCAAGCCACAATCATACGACAACCTCTATCTGAGGCTGAGGACAGGACAGGACAACAGGACATGTTGGATTAGAGAACTCACTGTATTTCACACGTCTGATTTGACAGATTTTAGTCTGTTAGTGGTAATAATAGATAAGGAAGATGTACTACTATGTATTATTCCTGGTGTTATACACCACTTAAATCATTAACAGAACATTCACTTAAAGGTTGGTTCATCTGAATTACTGAAAAAAGATATCCCTAGTGGATATTTATTGTTTATAAATTATTAAGTGTAATTTTTCAATGCTGTGAACACAACAGTAACACATGAAATTCCATTCACCTCCACTGTATTTGGGAAGGAGAAATCTCCGAGACAGAACTTTCATAACCCGGACAAGTAAAACCCAAACTATCTGTCTGGATAGAAATGAAGAGAATCAAGTGAGAAAACATCTTTGTAATCAGGTGGACAGAAACACTACACCAAGTGAATGATAATGTTGCTCTGTGTATACTGGATATGTAAATAGGTAACTGTTTGCTATCACGTTCATCATGAGAACTTAATAAGGTAATATGTCAATATTGTGTTTTCAGCTTGCATCACTGCACCCAAGTGGCAAAAAAGAAAAAAAAACATAATGTAGCTATGTGTATGTATATATATATATATATATATATATATATATATATGTCTTGAAGTTGGCACTAATGAAAATGCCAGTGAAAGAATTTACCCCTTCAGAAGCACAGACATGCTAAGTAAATTTTATGGCAATCTTCACACTGTATTTTAATATTCCATATGTATAAAAGGAAATTTGGCTGGATGTTGGTGCTAGAGAAAAAGGTCAGGGTCAAGGTCAAAAGCTTTGCAATTCATCCTCTCAGGACCATGAATATTTACTGCATGTGCTACCCTGCAGATTCATAGATAGAAGGCCCAAAATGTTGAACAGTTGGATGGGCAGACTGATGGACCTTCTGTCAAGCTGCAGAGACAACTTGTGCTGAAATTAGTCAGGAGGCATTAACAGTCTTAATTAGGTTCTCATTATAATCACTGAGGTACATGTAATAGTTTATAATATATACCTTAATTAGGTTCACATTACTGTGTCTTACTACTGCACGTTTGGTTAGCTATATGCAATGGAGATGACACATTTACTGATGTAGAGCTTGCTGTGGTTGAAACACAGTAGACTCATGTGATAATTACAGATGAATGAACATCATTTCAGTCCATCTGATCCACATCAAATCCACACACACAGACATGCAGATTAAACAATACAATACAATACAATACAATACAATACATTATATCCCTCAACATCAATGTATAAAAATCAGCTAGTCTTTGTTAGTTTCCAGGACACAATTTAAAGGGGGTGCTTTCACACCTAACAGTTAATGTTAAAATGAATTGTGGTGCATTTGCCTGTTAATGTTCATTTGAGCTGGTGTGAAAGCTGTAAAACTGTGGTGCAGACCAACAATTAGATTGAGATTTCCTGAAAAGGAGGGCCTCTGGTGCGGTTTGTTTGTGATGAGACTTTAGCATAAATTCTAAAGATTACCTACTATCTGCTGATCATGAACTATTATGAAAGCAATCTCCTGCTCTGTATTAGCAATATAAAGCCTATATTTATACAAGATAATTTTGTAACCATGGTAACATGTATGCACATCACCTCATGAGTGTGGTTATATCATCAAGAGAAAAGAAGGTAAAGATGTGTTGAGCCTGTGTCTCTGTGTATTTTAGTAGTGGTAGTAGTTCCCAGATAAAAAAAAAATGCTTACGCATGAAAACCATGCATATGCAATATCCCACATATAAACTGATATCAATGTGGAGATGAAATATAAGGTGAGAAATGAACTCTAAATAAAACATTGCTTGTTGGTTGTAGGTTGATAACCAGCTCCACTGATTGTGTGATTTTTATGCAGTGTACAATCTGTAAAATGCCAATCAAAGGTGTATTTATAAACTAAATATTGATTAATTGCTTTTGTGTGACCAATTTCATCATTATTTTAATTGACCAGGACGCATCATTTTATTTTTCTGTTAATATTCTTTTTATTTTATCCTGAATTGTGACACATACTGTCAGTATGGATATGAGTGCTACAAATTAATCATTGATCACACTTTTGACATTTAAAAATGATGAGATATCACTGCCAATGATGGTTTACAGGTCCATGTGATGAATTAATGATATGGATGCTTTTAATAGTCGCACAGCCATACGTAATGGTCGCGAGTATTGAGAGCTGTTCTGGTGCTGTTAGAGAACCACGCCTATGCAACACAATCAGTGAAACTGCACATGTTTTTTTTCTGTTTGTTTCATTAACGGTTCTACAGACTTGTAGACAGATCTCTGACACAAGACTGGCAGTTATCTGTTGACATGGAGAACCAGCTGAAGTTCCAATGGCACATTGTGACAACTACCCTGAGGTCAGACATCCTCCTGGTCTCTGAGGCTATGAAGAACATCATCCTATTTGAATTGACAGTGCAGTGGGAGGATCGTCTGGAGGGAGCACATGAGAGAAAGCAGGGGCCAAATATGAAGAACTGGTCATCGACCGCCAGAAGCAGGGCTGGAAAGCAAGGCGCATGCCCATTGAGGTTGGATGCAGAGGATTTGTGGGGCAATTACTCTACAAAGCCTTGAGCCAGCTTCACTGGAGTGGCAAGGAGCAGAGCCATAAAGAACATCATAGAGGAAGCAGAAAAAAATATTCAAGAGGGCTCTGGATTAGGAGAGAAGACCCATAGAGCGAAGCAAATTCCACCTGAACACAAGCTGTGGTCACCTGAGAAAGGGTGTTTGATGTTGTAAGACCTGAAAAACCTGATACTTTACTGATCTGAGGATGTATTCCACCAACTAGTCATGAATCTCAGAACTGGCCCCAGAATAAGTTTTTCTTTTGTGGGTCCATGTAGCTTGATGCAAGATGACATCACCAAAACTGCCCAATCAGTGAATTACCTGTCAGTCCATATGACTTTATGTTTTATACCTTGTAGTTCATTTGCAAAAAGACTGTGTAAACACGAACTGGTCCAGAACTAAAAGACTTGGGTTCCTTGGCTCAGACCAACACTGTTTCTATAAAGAGATGTTGCTGTTGAATTTGTTGAATGTCAGTGCTGTGACATGTCACATGTGCTGTGAGCACCATAAGTAAAATTCCATTCACCTCTGTTGTATCAGGGTGGAGACCTGAGACCAAAACTATCTGCATGGATAGATACTATTAGAGAGAAGTGGTACCCCTTCAACAGACCATGAATCAGACAGTCTGACTTCATAAACACAGGTGTAACTAGTGACATTAATATGGCTGCACTCCATTTAGTTGTAGCAGTGATTTTCCACATACTAGCTCTCTGGCATGGCCTACTGACAGCTCTACTTCTAAAAGGGTTAATTAAATTTATTGGTTACACCCGTGCTTTGCTCACGTCAGTCTGCCCTTCTTGGACTTGTGAAACATAACAAGTTGAGGCCTAAGTGCGCCAATGGTTTCGGAGTTGTGAAGACGCACTAACAGGGCAAGACCGCAGAACATTGGCCAATCTCAGCCACCTTTTGGTAATTTGCCATTGGTACTCGCTTCCATAGAGTTTTAAACAGAGATATAATTCTTTATGGATGATAAACTTTGGTCTCAAAGTTGAAGCTGGATGAAACCTAATATTTATTGCTCGTTTGTCTGAAGGTAAAGTTAAGACCACACTTCACCACACTTCAATAAATATGAGCATATACAAATAAAAACAAACAGAGGCAGTGTAGTTTATGATATCAAATTTTGTTAAATAAAATTTCTGTAAATATAAATTACAGTCAGATAACAGGTGTATGTGTTGCTGTGCATCTCACAGTCAAAGCAATTTAAAGCTCTGCAAATAATTAGTCGAGTTTACATTTGAATTGAGATTATTTTGTCACAAATCAGGTAGAGACAGTCACGCTAAAGTGTAATCACCTGAGCCCAGCGGAGCATACTGTATCCTCCTATTCTTGGGAGTTTGGAGTTCAACTTGTCAAGGTTAAACTCCCAAGGACATGAGTTCAAACTTGGCTCACTGACAAAGGCCAGCATGTCTACACATGGGTCTTTTGGGCTTATTTAACACTGCTTTCCTTGTTCTCTCCCTCTCTCAGGAGTACACTGTGGATGTCTTCTTCCGTCAGAGTTGGAAGGACGAGCGATTAAAGTTCCATGGTCCAATGAACATTCTGCCTCTCAACAACCTTATGGCTAGTAAGATCTGGACACCTGACACCTTCTTCCATAACGGCAAAAAGTCTGTGGCCCACAACATGACCATGCCCAACAAGCTGCTGAGGATCATGGAGGATGGAACCTTGCTCTACACCATGAGGTGGCTGTTTTGTTTTTCATTTCATTTTTTTCAAATTATAATCGTTTTTACAGCTGCTTATTGCTATTCAGTGCCTTATGTATAGTGTATTAAACTCTGGATGAGAAACTGCTTTGAATTTAAATGGTTTCAATCGTATCTGCAAAATAATGTTTTTCCCCATCTTTCTTACCGGCAAATTGTAGCTTTTCCAAGGCAACTGTGACTCATGGAGTTTTCCAGGGTTCTATACTTTGGCTGTTATGTTCTCTGTTTACATAATAACACTGGATCATCACAGACACAACATCTGTGATGTCAACTTTAAATCTCATTAGAGCCATATAATACCATATAACCTGACTTCAGTCATACACTATGTTTGTTGTAATGAAAGTATCATGTGATGCCTTGCTAGGGCATATCATCAGCAATACAACCTGGGGTCATCAGGTGTTTTAGCAACAGAAACTCTTGCCCTCAGAGTTGTTCCTTCCCATTTTACCATTTATGTTAATGGACTAAAGAATTCGCTGGTACAGTAAACATGAATGTGTTCAGAAACAACATCATCATCAAAACATGTTCATTTTTTTAAGTTGACAACATTAGCTCAACAAATGCAAAGCACCGTTGTTAATACACAGCACCACCAGTCTGCTCCCAAAGGCAGATAATGCAGGTTTCAATAGTCAGTTACAGTACAATGATGATAGAAATAAAAAAAACTTTTTTGGTGAAGCCATTTATATGATCACATTGATCCAACTCTATTTCAGTTTTAATTCAACTTTATTTCATGTTATGAAATTAACTAGAAATTATAAATTAAATAAAGTAGAATTATTTCAGGACCACCCATGAATGTGTCCATCCCACCAGAACACTGGTTTCATTTAAGGAGAAGTTGGTCTGAACTCTCCACTCCATGACACTGATCTCTGCTTTAAATGAGGATAAAGAGGGTTGATGTGATTGGCAGTGGTTGATGAAAGATCCTGACACATGCCAACAATGTACAGTAATTACTTACTTCCTTGTTGCGTAAAGCTTTGGGCATGGTTTGGGTCCTGATTTGGTTTGGTTCTCTGACTGTGCCAGTAATGTTTTTCAAAGTGTATCATGTGTTGCAAGTAGGTACACAATGCCTACTGGGGAGAGGGCAAGAGGCATAGTGCCAACATGTAGCATTACCATGGCAAGCTAACAGTTATAGATTAAATAAAGCAAAAAAAAAAAAAAAAAGCTTAAGTCTACAGCTAACCTAGTGGACCAGTAAGGCTGTACTTTGGCACAGCAGTGTCTTTCGCTCAATGCTGACTTCAGCATGCTAACAAGCATGTATTTGATAATGAAGAAAATATAATTATAAAAAAATATTATCACACAGTATAAGTTTTATCAAACATTTTATGATTCATCCATGACATGAATGTCTGTGCCAAATTTCATGGCCATCCATCCATTAATAATCGAGACATTTCACTCTGAACCAAAAACTGTCAAACTGCTGGTGATGCTAAATGAAAAGTCAGGGGATCACCAAAGTCATTAGGATGTATCCTCTTGTTTGCACTCAACTGAAGTGGTATATAGTAACTGATATTCTCATCTATAGCTAACACAGTGAGTTCCTGTCACTTCTGCGCCTTGATTCACAAACCAAACCCCCTAATCTTACCTCCAGCTAATATACAAATAAAACTGTTATGAGATAATAGAATTATTTTGTGATTTATAAATTACATTTACTCCCAGATATGTATTGGCAAAAGAAGAGGTGCCCTCTCCACTGCCTTCGAATATAATCCTTTTTTAAACTCAGTTAAAAGTGCCTTTCACAGCAAGCCTGTTACCTCACATTTTATGACAATTTCTCCTGACCTCTCAGCTGTATCGAAGTGTCATCTTGTGATCACAACTAAAATAATCTTATTGTCTAGAGATAATAACTGGTGATCATAATGGTAACTTTATGTGTAGGCTCTGTCATTCTTGCTCTGTTCTCTTTCTGAACACCTCATCCTATCAAGATTTATAACACATTTTATTCTACTAAACAAAGTCTGATACCTCAGTTAATGTTAAAATTCCATCGTTATCTTGGAATAATGAGTTCAAAAATGTGTGTGTGTGTGTGTGTGTGTGTGTGTGTGTGTGCTGCCAGGCTAACAGTTCAAGCTGAGTGTCCCATGCACCTGGAAGACTTCCCCATGGACTCTCACTCATGTCCTCTCAAGTTTGGCAGCTGTAAGTGTGAACAGGATGACATCATCCATACTGTACATGCCTGCACTCTACTCTCAACCCCAAACTGTAGGCCAAATCATGGTTTCCATGTTCCACGTCTGCAGACATGGTTGCAGCCATGGTAACTTTCCAGAGTTGTAAAATCCAGTTTGTGAATATTACAAACTGCTTCACTGTGTTTTTCTGATAAGCCTGTAAACGTTGTTGTTCTTTATGTTGCAAAACAACAAGAAAAGGTTGGAAAAAGGAGAGCATTTTTTTCTTTGCCACCAAATTTTATTCATAATTGGTTTGGCTTCCCAAACTGTCAAAGGTACTACAAAACTTGCAAGGTAAGTACTAGAGCAGAAAATCATGCCGACTATGTCAACTTTAAGAGAGGGCTAAAATATGGGTATGGGTGTTTTGATTCTATTATTAACCGTGTGTAGCTCATTGTTTGCTTGCAACATTGGCATTTAATTGTATGGTGTCATTTTTGGTAGAAAAAAAAAACAAAAAAAAACACACCAATGGGTTGGTGCAAATAATAAATTGGCACTGTAATATGTTTGTCCTATGCTCTCAGGTATGAGTGAGGTTGAAATATATGTGAATATAAATGATGGGAAACAACATTTTATTAAGATCTTGTTTGAAAAAGACTGAACCTGTTTTTCAAAAGTAAAATAGTGTAATATATAGAGTGATTAGAATGTATCTTGGTTGTGATTTTTTTGCATAGGAGTAATCATACCTCTCTTGATGTTGGGGAATGCAGGGGAGGTGGGCATGTGATCTCTGTAATTTGAGCCAAGAGCATTAATAAGGTGTTCTGCTATGAACAGTGTGTTGATCATGATAAAGAGGGATTTGTATGATTGGTTTGTTGATTAGTGTCTCTTCCTTCCCTGCTTCAGATGCCTACACTAAGACAGAGGTTACTTACATCTGGACTCGTAATGCCTCCCAGTCTGTGGATGTAGCAGCTGATGGATCTAGACTCAACCAATACGACTTGGTGGGCCAAACGGTGGGGAAGGAGACCATTAAATCCAGCACTGGTGAGCATTATACGTTCACTACAAGTCAGACGAGCAGAAAGGAACCAGAGAGAATACCAAATGAAAAGGTGTTACGACGATTTAATTTTGTACTGGGTAAAAAATGACATCATTATAAAAGACAAAATAAACAACTGCCATACTTCCATGTTAGCATGTTTGGTTGGTTGTAAAAATAGGAAGTAAATGAAAAGTGCAAAGCAAGAATCACCTTTGAAGTTCTTCCCTACACGTTACATGATGTGCTGTCTCTGTGTTATGGGTGTATAAATAGGTAGAGGTCTGTCTGCACAATGGTGATGCACTGGTTTTAGCTCAGTAGTCAGCACAGTCATCCATGATCTGGGAGACTAGAGTTCAAGACCTGGTGTTGTGATCTCTTTGGTAAGATAGTTTATTCATAAGCACTTATTTTAACACTTTAATATCCTAAAATTAAAACTGTAATAAAAACAAAAACTGAATTTTTACACCTGTTTCCACTTTTATTCGAATACAAATACAGATATAAATAATTTTGCTGCCTCAACTAATATGGATACAAATACAAATACTGAGCTCTCTGCACATCCCTAATGTCCTTTTGTATCTGACTATCTGTAAACAAACTATATTAATTATAGTCACATTTGTACATATTGGTGGTAGGAAGTAATTAAATATATTTACGCAAGTTCTTAAGTACAGTACTTAAGTACTACAGTACAGTTACAGTTTTGAAGCACTTGTCTTGGAGTATTTTTGTTTCACGCTTCTTTATACTTCTACTCCACTACATTTCTGAGGAAAATGTTGTAATTTTTTACTCCACTATATTTATCTGACAGTTAGAGTTACTAGTACATAGAAAAACATATAAGATTGCAAAATATGACAACTTGTTATGCCTCCACACCAGCGACAGCTGTGGTCGGAGGCATGTTTTTGGGTTGTCCGTCCCATTCTCATGAACGCAATATCTCAGAATGCCTTGAGGGAATTTCTTCAAATTTGGCACAAACATCCACTTGGATCTAAGGATCAACTGATTAGATTTTGATGGTCATACGTCAAGGTCACTGTGACTATCCAATTTTTGTGAACATGATATCAGGAATGCCTGGAGGGAATTTCATTACATCTGGAAAAACCAAGCAGCAACCTCCGGGGCTGAAAAATGAAGCCAATGTGGAAGTGCCAAAAACTGTAGAACCCTTGAATGGCCACTTGAGGCTGGCTCCAAAAGCGAGTCAATTCCCATAGGGGGTCTATGTTAAAATGCCCAATTTTACAGCAGAAATAAACATGTTTACAGTCTGGGACAAAAAATGCTTTTGGTCTGTATGGCTAATTTCCCCTTTCTTGACAACTGTACGGGGGTGAATTTTTTTATAACTTACTCGTTTAAATTTTATTAAGCCGTAAAGTTCTGCATAATGAAGGACATGGCTGCTTTGAGTGACACGTCCGCCAGCCGCTAGGTGGCTTGTTTCAGCCATTTGGCCTGCCTCTTTGCCCAAATGAAGCTTTTAAAGCTTTAAAGTTCAATGAAATTAACTTTTAATAAAGGGCTGCCTGAAAGGTTTATGACATTGATTTACAAAAAATAGTATTGTTGGTACGTATATGCTTTAAAAAATGATCAGCATAGCATTTTGCATTGGCTAAGACATTCTGGTATGGCCCTTTAATATACTTTGAGAATGGCTTCATATGTCACCCAGGGAGAAGAGAGATTTTATTTACAGCACTAGTGTGTTTTCTTTTTATCTGTGTTTTATGGCATTAAGTCCACTCACTTCATACCTCTTTGAAGTTTTATTTTCTGCCTCCAGGAAGTAAGGATAGAAAGTGAAGATGGGAGCTGCAGAAGCTCCCAAAGTTTACAGCATCACAGGGCATCACAGGGCCAGAAAAATAGCCAAAGTGAGCCAAACTCCATCAGACTTCTGACAAAGACAGCTGAGCTTAAAGCAACACACTGTGTGATCAAAGCAACTTCTGACAGGCACACACAATGCAGTCTCTGCATAATGAAACACTTTGTGGCTGCTGTATACTTAGATTGTTCTCTCAGGAACAGTTAGAATGGTAAATAAATCACAAAATGGTAAATAAATTCTCCACATTTAGCTATAAAATATTCTTTAGATATCCTCTTCCATGATGAATACATTTTACATTAATACAAAATCTTACACACATATCACTTATGCATCTTTTAATTCATCTATTAATACTTGGGGCACATGTGCAAACAACAATGCAAACTGCTGCTGCAAGAGCATCTTCACTGAGCTTCAAGGTTTATTTTTGACTTTGGAAATAGAATTTGGACAAAACATGTCATTAGTCAAAGCCCACTTTCTAGATTTCTTTCAGAGCTTTTGGCCACATCTCAAGGTCTTCATCTGTGGATGGAGATTTGCTGATGAAGGGTCCATCAACGGCTACATCAGGAACTTGTTGTTGGGGTGTTTATTATAGGCTGTTGAGGCTGTAATTATGATTTTTCCAGTCTTCAGTTATTATATTTGCATCTTATTAAAATAACATGCTGGCAGTCAGAAAAGTTAGAATAAACTTATTGTTTTTGTTGTTACTGTATTTGATGTTTTCTGTAACTTCAAAATCTTTGTACAGTTCATCAAGTGTAAACCTCCATACAGTATTCTCAAACTGGGATTATGGTCCTCTAAGCAAACATGCACAAGGGTCAGTCAGTCAGAGACTTCATATGGCCATTTCTTTTATACTTAAATATAGTACATTTGTGTGTTTTTGTTTCTGTTTGCCCTCAGGTGAATACACAGTCATGACAGCCCACTTCCACCTGAAGAGGAAGATTGGCTACTTTGTGATCCAGACATATCTGCCCTGTATCATGACAGTCATCCTTTCCCAGGTCTCATTCTGGCTCAACCGGGAGTCTGTGCCAGCTAGGACTGTCTTTGGTAAGTCTTTTCATTTTAACAGATCACACTCTGGCGCGCCCCGGTTGCCTGCTGGTTAAGACGCATGCCACATCACACCAATATTTGTGGTTCAATTCCAGCAGCAGACCTTTCTTGCTTGTCACCCCCCCCCCAATCACTCTCTCCCCTTGATTCCTGTCATCTCACTACTGTCGCAATAATAAAAGCATAAAATGCCCCCCAAAAAATAGTGCTTGATACTAGTAAAAGAGTAAAAATAAACATAAACTCTGGTAGTAGCAGGACAGAGCTATATTATGTGAATAAATAACTCTAGTGGTCAGATAAAAAGCTGAGCCACAGGCCCAGCATTAAAGTGGCTTTCAGACACAATGCGACAATGGCGCCGCTACGCTCTGTACCTCGTTATTTTCAATGGCTTGCGCCGCTTGTCGCATCGAGCAAAGCGCACGTGCAGCGCAGCACTCAGCATCAAAGTTCAACTTAGTTCATGTGTATGTCAAAGTTCATGTGTATGTCAAAGTTTGACCTAGTTGAATTTTGACTGCTGCACGCTGTGATGGACACCCGCGTGCTGTGTCGAACACCCACGTTGCCATTAGAGGGCATTCAGCATTCAGCCCGACACGGAAGATGGAGGAAAAGCTGATACTTTGTGCTTCTTAATTTCCTGAATTATACGATACAAGTTTGCGTTTGTATCGAGAACTCGGGAGGAAAGCCCTGTCTTGTAAACAGGTTTACGCTCAAGTAGGCATGTCAGCTGTGTTTTAATAGTCAGGTAGCTTGTTGTACATAGGCAATATGTGTAAATATAGCTTAGGTTTGTTACGTGTTCCCCCATCAATAGCTCTAACTGACACAGAAACATTCACTCTGCATCTGACTGAAGTATCTCCCAGCTCCCTGTGTACTCCTCCACTTCTAGCCACTGACACATCTTCAGAGATCCTGCCTGACCCTGAATCTCTGGCCCCTGATGTATCCTGGGAGCCCCCATCTACCCCAGCATCCCATGTCCTTGAAGTGTCCTGCACTCCATGTGCTATCCCAGCAGCCCCTGCTCCACAGCGATCAAGCAAGACAAAAAAAGGCAGGGACAGAATGATGAGTTTGAGAGGCAGGTGTTGAAAGTGCTCAACCAGTCAAGTCAAGTGAAAAGAGGCATGAATTAAAAATAGAATTTACAACAGCTTTACACAGAGTTGAATTTTCCTGAGAAAAAGTCCTTACATATATATTTATCAGTCGTTCTTTGATTTCAGCTTTAATGTTTGAGTAGTATCTATCATTTGTTCCTTGATGCTTTAATGCCTGTGTACTTTGTTTTGTTTTCATTCTTAAGAACACAGACACACACACACACACACACACACACTTTTATTCCCCAATTCTGAAACTTACCTTAGATGTTCCTCTATACATAATAATACAAACATCCTTCAACCCTCCTGTTTTGATGCAATGTATGATGAATCTTTGTTTAATGTACGAACTGTACACTTTAAAAATCTTCCCACGAAGACATGAGGCATGGGCCCCAGGTGGTCAGTGCCCGGGAGAGGACCATCTTTTGGGAGATCCAGCTTCTCTTCCCACAGGGCTTCTCCAAGCCAGCGGAGGCAGCAAGGGTCCCTCCATCACTGTTCCAACCAAAAGCTCCAACATCCACCACCCTGAACAGATATTTGGCATCCACAACTGCCAGAAGTACAACGGAGTATGTTCCCTCGTAATTAAAATACTGGGAACCTGAATTATGTGGTGCCTTGATTACCACATTCTTCCCATCAATTGCTCCCACACAGTTGAGGAAGTTCCAGCTCTCCTTGAAGCCGAGGGTGATAACCTGCCAATCAGCAGCCTTTGATACAGGCAGAAATTCATCTACCAGGCTGTTCCAAATGGCCTTGGTCACATCTGGCACAATGTCTGCCACAGTGGAGATGCCCACCCGGTAATTGGAGGCAATGGTGGTGTAGGAGAAATTAATCACATCATAATGCTACCAGTAAAAATAAAACTGTAAAACCACCAATCAAGCTAATTTAAAATACTTTTTTCATATAGCATATCATCAGACAAACCAAATAATTTCCAAATATAAACAAATCAATGAGCTAATTTATATTAATGCAGAAAAGGTGTGGCAAGACAAATTCAATTTATATATAGCTTTTCATTCAGCTTACGTTATATAACGTAGCTACGTTGCTATAGATACTGTTAAAGGCTAGGTTAACGTTAGCATAAAATAGACTAAATAAAAGTGTTCATTAGTGTAGCGATCATATTTTATTTTCACATAAATCACCCACCTCAGACAAATTGCCAGACACTCTGTTGGAGAAATTGGCTCTCTGCAATTTGTCCGGATCCTTGAGATCCTCTGGCGCAGCGTGACCTCCACCGTGGCGGCGAGCGCAGTACAAGTAGTACAAGTGGCATTGTGTCTGAAAGCCCCATAAGGCAGCTAAACAAAGTGCTACAACAGTCCAGGTGTGATGATAAACCCATGTACAATTTTTTTTGGTACTGCTGAAACATTGCTCTGATCTTGGAAATATTCCTAGTTATTTAAAGATCCCCTCCAGCGTGTTTTAAGACAATTAAAATGTTCTGCTTTGAATAATAAGTTGTGTTTGATATGGTTTTTCCATAAAAAGTTACCTAGAAAGATTTCTACTCCTTCTCCCTCATTGAAAAAATCCAGAATCTATGAATATGTAAATATATTTCATTTCAAAAGTTTAACTGCTTGGTACAAGATGTCTCCTACTTCACTGTAAAGTCCATTCTCAGTGTACGGTACCAGTTAAAAGTTTGGACACATCTTCCCATTCTCTTGAATGAGAAAGATTGGTACTTTTGATTGGTACAGTTTCTTCACTAGAGGCTTCATGTTTCCATATCACACTTGTGTAAGCTGCATACTGGACCACAACTGATATGTGTTGTCTGCATAACAGTGACATTAAATGTTATGATGACATATGAAATGACCTAATGGCAGCATACACAGAGAGAAGAGAACTGGTATACCACATGCTGTCTGTGCAGTTGAATAAGTAAATGAATCAACTGAAACATAAAAAATTCTCTTTGACAGATTGGATGAGAACCACTGCAGTGCTGCTCCAGAATGCCCACCCACTGTTTTAGTGTATTGATTAGTTTGGCATGATCAATAGTGTTGAATGCCTGAATACATGCTATGTGAAATAGTCTGGGACACATCCAGATGAAAGAACTATTTAAAATATGGAGCAAACATGGATCTCCCCCATCACCTCTGTGTTCAATTTAGCTGGAATGACATCAAGATGATTTGATTAGGGTTCATACAGGACATAATGTCAGCGAGAGTTTCCAAATCAACTGGCTTGAAGCTATCTAACATATGTGGACATTGATGACGATGATGAAACATGGGAGGAATTGGAAGAGTGATGTTTGCTTGGATTTTGTTGAGAAAAAATGAGAGAAATTTCTCACAGCAGGTAAAGCAGAGGGGCTAGTGGCGGCAAGGTTTACAAGCCATTTAATGGTTGTGCTGATTGGTGCTGATTAACTCAGAGATGTATTATTCCTTAACTATTTTACATTTTGATTATAGATGAGTTGATCTTTATTTGTAAGTAGTGGACACAGAGTTTACTTGTCCTCCACTTGCGTTCTGTTCTCCTTCACGCATTTTTGAAAGATCCAAATGTCCTCATTGATCCATGGTAACAATTTTTTTCATTTGGTTGTAAATGGGCTGAGAGTGTAGTGAAACAGATCTGATTGAAATTACTTAAAGGACAGGTTCACAATGTTTCAAGTCTGTCTTAAAACAATTGTCAGGAGCCCAAACGAACATGTAAACATGTTTTTCTTGCTGTAATCATTCCTCCATTAGAAGATCCCTTCATAATGCACTTACAATGGAAGTGATGGGGGACAAAAGCCACAGTCCTCCTCCTGTGCAAAAATGTATTTTAAAGTTTATTTGAAGCTAATATGAAGCTTCAGCATCCAAATAAGTCAAATCAAGTAGATATCTTTCAACGTTTCAGTCTTTTTGTCACTATACTTCTTCTGCAGCTCAACAGGGAAACACTGTCCGAGGAAACACAAAGAGGGAATCTGATGCTAAAAAGACTGTAAAATTGTCAGATATCCACTTGATATGACTAACTCAGACTGCTGAATCCTCATATAAGCTTCACATCAACTTTTAAATGTACGTGGTGCAGTCGTTACTGTCACTTCACAGCAAAAGGGTTCTGGGCTTGAACCCACCAGCTGGCTGGGGCCCTTTTGTGTGTAGTTTGCATGTTCTATCCATGCCTGCGTGGTTTCTCTCTGGGTGCTCCGGCTTCTTCCCACAGAACAAAAACATGCAACTTGGGTAAATGTTACGCCCCTGAAACGGGGAGAAATAATCACAAAAGTGATACGGTAATGTTTCCTCAGAGAGAGCGTTTACTCGAATGAGGAAAACACTGCGAGTTCCCCTGGATAGGTGGGTGGAGACAAAAGCAATCGATCTCATGCTAGCAGATTAAGACTACTTTGCGGATCACTGATAATACTATTATAGCTGAACCTCTGACAATAAAGAATGAAATAAACAATTAATTAATTAAAGACCTTTTAATATTTTAACCTCTTTCAACATAATGAATTCCTACTTTTTTTAAACACATCTTATAAATTGTTTCTCATGAGTGTATGATCTTTTTAACCTTATCACAGCATTTTATAGGCCTTTGGTGTATCATTCTTTTAACTTATCACATAAACTGGTGACTCTAAGTTGTCCAGAGATGTGAATGTGAGTGTGAATGGTTGTCTGTCTCTATACTATGTGTTAGCCCTGTGATTGACTGGTGATCTGTCCTGGCCTGTCGCCCAGTGTCAGCTGAGATTGGCTCCAGCTCTCCTGCGACCCTCTAGAGGATAAGCGGTAAAGAAAATGAATGAATGAATATGGGCACCTATCCTTTAACAGCTCATATTGATCTAAATTGAAAGACAAGTTGTCTTGCCTTGTTAAAAAGAGACAGAATTTATCAAGTGTGTTCACTGATTACAAAAAACTAAGTGATATGTTTACATGGCTTTGGTGCAGCTTGCAACAGAGTATTAAACAAAATGCATTGATTGTCAGAGGACTATAGGCACATTATTTAAGTCTAAGGCCGTGGTTGTAAGTCGGGCCAGAGACATGTTGAACCTTACAAAAAAGTGTGTAAATGTTGGACACGTGGACATTGATGTAAATAATGTTAATCAAATTGAATCATGTGCACAATGGGCATTGTAAATGAACTGTTAGATTAATTATTCTATCTGTTAAAGAGGATGTTATGAAAACAAAGCTTGAATGTCAGACTATATTATTCCGGCCTTACTTTGTAGTTATATTTCAGAAAACTATTTTTTAATACAGTGTTGGGCCTTAAATTTGGAAAACCTGTAAAATATTTTATGTTCACTATTGTGGTGAAACTGAACCACACTAAGCCTCCAACAGCCCAGTCAGGATTCCCAAACGGTAAATGTTCCCATCCTCACCTGAGCTTACCAGGCTTTTTGTGACCAGGTCTGTGTGTTCATGCTGACAGATGAACATTTTATCAGACCACTGCAGGCTGGCCACTAGATGAGGGTCAGGCTGCAATGAGACCTTGCCCTCCTTATCTGCCACAGGACAGCGGACCTGCACACACACTCTGATTTCCCATTTGGTAAAATATCAGCGATCTGTCTGAGGCTAATGTAATGCAGTATAATACACTTTAATAAAACAAGTCATTATCTACCGCGACAAACAGGGCAGAGGTAAGGTTGAGTTAAAAGGGATTGATTTATCACAAGTTCTCATACCAGAGACATTTGGTTCCTGATTCATCGAAGACCTGTAGTTATGAGTGCAACATATCAGTAAAATCTGAAAACCATTATCTGATTAGTTCATCTACCACTGGGTCATGTATATATAAATAATGTGTAAATCTCTTGTGTTTGTTTGTTACAAATTAAGATGAAAGGACCATAGCTGCACTGAAGTACTGGACAGATGAATAACCTGTTGTTCATCAAGAAATATAGTTATAGCATGTAACTCCCCATAAAACCAAAAATTGTTGTTTTGCTTTTCTGTTTTGTGTATGGATTTAACAAACCAAATAAACATGTTCATCAGTGAGCTTAAGAGGTATTGGTAAATGTATTTTTTTTACTTTGGACAGAGCCAGGCTAACTGTTTCCCCCATCTTCCAGTCTTTATGCTAAGCTAGGTTAACCACTTCCTGAAACCAGCTCTGAACTTAACACACAGACATGAGATTGATATTTGTCTTAATATCTCACGCTCAGAAAAAAAATAAATTTCAGAACTTCCATCCTTTTTGTAACATTATTTTTCTCAATAATAAAAAAGAAAACATATCTTCAAAAATGAGCAAAACCTTTGTTCTACTTCCAGCCAATGATCTAACCCCATAAAGATTTAGATTACCCTACATGACGAGGAAACTGTGTTACCCCATTATTACTGAAATGTTACTCTGATAACCTGATACTCACTTTGAACAGACAGGCCTATTGTTCCACGATTGTCACCATTCTTTTCTGACATCTTTGAGACAATTATTACATAAACTCTTTCCCCATCATTACTGTCATGTTTTGTCCCATCATTATCAGATACAAAAATCCAACCCTCATAAAGGAGGTTTTGCATTTTCCCACATTGCAGCGACACACCTGTGTTTCCAGACCAGAGATCACAGCACTTGAAGCGGACAGTATTACCAAAAAATAAATCATGATTTGTTATTATATTTAAGTTTATTTACTATTATTATCTATGTATTATTATTATTATTATTACTATGACCTCAGTTTTATTAACTCGTTACTATTTCTCTTTTTTGATGAAATACTACCCCACCTTATTATTAGCCAATTATTACTGTAATTGCAACATTGAGAGAATATTGTGGTAAAATGAGGACAAGGATGTTCTTGATAGCCCCTCCTGATATTGCTCTGTCATAGTTGTTTGGGGTTTTAGTGGTTTATTGTCTGCCAATATAGATGAACATATTCCATCCTGTTGTTTTCTTGATGGATGCTTTGCTTGTCAAGATAGTTCTAATATGACTCAACTGGCCCAGTTGGCAAAGGAAGTGAATAAATAGCCGTCTCCACCTCACAGTATGATTCCTGAAATGCCACTCAGCAAGGAAATTAATCTCCAACTGCTTCTTACAACATCAAAGAAATTCATGGCTCAAGCCATTTTATTGGAGCAACTTCAAAATTTGTATTGCAGCTAATTCCAATGGTCAGGATATGATCCATGGCAGAGAGGGAGCTCAATAACACAAACATAATAGAACACAATTCATTAAATCATTAATGCAATGAATACTGGCTTCATGAAACTACTAATGTTCACTTTTTGTTGAGAGGTGGGATTTTGTTGAGAGGGATCAGAGCATCAGGACTAAATAAAAAATACACCAGAGGGCTGTCATAAATATTCACAATTTGGATAAGGAAAAAAGCCAAACAGCAGCATGAAACAGTTCCTGGTCCTGATTAGATGCCAAGTTATTACTTTAATTCTTAACACATTCAGTGTAATCCCAGTTACTACTCTTGTGAATTCCTAAACAGCACAATAAAGCCTTGATGCTGCTATATCGTTATCTCAAGTGCACAAAAAAAAAAAAGATCCTGAGGGTGGAAAATAGACTGGATGTCATGCTTTCATTAAAATTAAAATCATTATTCTCCTGGCAGCATGAACGTGCTCAGCATATATCATGTCAGGGTGTATACATGAGATGGTATCTTGTGTTCACACTTGTGGCTAGGATGTAGCACTAGTGACGCATATGTAGTGTGCAAAATGGGAAAACAGTTTTGAACTGTTGTGAATGTGCTAAATAAACAGTATTTTGCAGCAATATGTTCATGAAATTTTGATATTTCTTTCATATAAGTGGGCCTTTTGGCCTGATGGTTGCACTACAGGAATATCAAGGGGTTATCAGAATTGTAGCATTCTCTGTCTGGGGACCATGAATATCTCCAGCAAACTCTCCCCTGATGGTGGTGCTAGATGCAAGGTCAAGCTTAAATAGTAGGAGTCATCCTCTGGGTACACTGCAAAAAGTAATCAGGTCATATATGTCTATATTTTAGTCCGAATAAGCATTTTTGGTTACGCTTTATTTTATAAGTCCATCATTTCCAATAAATGAGTAATTTCCAAGAAATTTCCTAGAAATAACTGTAAATCTGTTGTAATTAGAGTATAGAGAAAATAGGTATAGTGTTTAATTGTTATATAAAACAAAATCTAAAACGTGTATATAGGTGAGCATACAAGCAAGCATACAATACCACTCAAAAGGTTTAACTTTTGGTTTAAGTTTAGGTTGTGTTTTAAGTGTGTTTTAAGTATGTTTTAACTTGTGTTACTGACCAACCAACACTGTTGGTCTAAAGATCAGAAAACACTCATATTATTGATTTATATTATTGAGGCAAATACAAGAAACACATCTTGTTGTTGAGTTTGGTTTTCAATACTCAGTGCTACAGACACATTTTAGTTGGCACAAAAAATAGCAGAGGTTCAATGTCTCTGCTTTTAGATTTTTTTATAAAGCCTCCATAGGGAGTCAGATGTGGTTTGAGTGGTGACAGAAGTATATAGCCTCTGTATCAGTTCATTCCATGTTGAATATCTTGATGATTGCAGGATTTCAAGTCCTCTCTCCTTCCACACCCACTTAACATGCCTGGTTTGTTCGAGGACCTGTACGCTGAACAAATATAGCACAGATACATAGGTGAGTATCATTTAATGTTTTAATAATATGATTATTTATTTTTATTATTTATTTATTAATTTAATAATGGACCCATGTATGTTATTCTACACCTGCCAACACACAACTTGATGGAATCTGTTGTACTACTGCACGTGGCTAACGCTAGTCATATTTAGCAGTGCAATCTGGCCATCCTACCCTTAGCAATGGATAGAAATGATAACGTTTAATTTGTGAAATCTGTTCAGCTAGAGAGGGCTTTACCACCAATTTACCACCAAGCATAGTTTTGAAAATGGTCCGTGCATGCAACTTCAGTATTACGTACATATATCGACATATAATGACAAAAAGGTAACTAAAAATTGAGCTAAATCTTGACTTTGGAAGAGGGATGCAATCAGTTGTCTCCTACAGCAAAGTCCACTCTAGTTTATTACAACTTGGGTTAGCCATATTAACTAAATCTCTTTTAGTTTGGATATAAAACTGAGAGTGAGTGCACCTGAAACTCTAGCTATAAAACTGTGTATGTACATAACTTGAGTGTCATTATGAATAATTATTTAAAACGTTATTTTACTGTTTGCCTTAATTTTTACTTACAAATAAGTTTTTTGGTTTTTGGTTTACTGATGTTTCAGGGTTTTCAGATCTCAGTAATTATTGAATAACATATTATGATGGACAAAACTAGAAAAAATAAGACCCAATTTATTTATTTAGCTATTTTATTTGTGTAATAAATGTGATAATGTCTATTGTCTTACCATTATCATGTTTTGTGAAATTCAGTATAATTCATTTGATAGTTATTTTTTGTCATGCTTATTGATGCAACCTGTTTATTTAGCTCATTTGAGCAATTTGGTGTATGTGTGTATAAGGGTTAAAATACAATTCCATTTATCAACTCAATCCACTAAGCATGACAGTCGTAAAAGTCAGCAGTAACCATCCATTATCTGTAACGCACTAACCTATCTTTTCATTTTTTTTTACAAGGACATGGAAGAGTTCGAGGCAGGCCTTGATAGGCAAGTGATGAAAATCGCCATCATCGGTGACTGGTCCACCCCATGATCTGGACAGTTTACAATTTTCAATTTATTTAATTTGCGTTTTTTTGTTTGTTTGTTTGTTTGTTTGTTTTTTTAGATACAAATATCATTTTCTCAAATACAATTGCAAAATAAATAAAAGTTAATTAATTGCCTAACAATTTTGTCATTGAATGAATTCTTTTTTAAAATGTACTACATGAAAATAAAACTGGAAAAGCTAAAAAAACTACTTAAGAAAATCTAATTGGACCAACTTTTTTTTTACCTTTTGTTCATATGGTAATTAAGTACATGATACCTAAAAAAATCCTTTTAAACATTGTGGAGAAACTAATTGGAACAACTTAATATTTACAAGTAATCAACTTAAAAACTATTAAATCCGTGGTAATTAAAAATACTTTTGATTGTAGAGGAAAACTTGTTCCCCCAACTCAATGTAGTTTGTTGGTCCAACATAATTTCATCAGAAGTTGTCATAACTTAGAAAGGTTGCAAACTATTGTGTTCTTTTTTTTTGTTGAGCCAAAACATTTTGTGTTTGTGTGTGTGTGTGTGAGAGAGAGAGAGAGAGAGAGACAGAGAGAAAGAGAGAGACAGAGAGTGTGTGGTGTGTGTGCATGGTGTGTGTGCATGCATGCTTGCAATATATCAATAGAAAGTTCATGCTTTTCTTGCAGCCAAAACTCCTCCATCAGTCTGTGAATGAGAGAAAACCTCTTGCATTATTAAAGTCAATGACAATGTGTGTCATTTCCCTGCTGTTTGCCTACACAGATGACCTACACTGAGCTCAAAACTCCTCCCGCTTATTTGTGTTTAGAAAGTCTCACTTCAACCACGGGAGACAGTGTTTAGAAAGTCTCACTTCAACCACGGGAGACATGTCTTATCGAAGGGTTAAAAACAAATGGTTGCAGAACACTGTGAAAGTCATCAGCAGGTCACATTTCTTATTCTATAGAACTTTTTTCTAGGATACATAAATTATACCAGTTAATGGCAGTTTTTTTTCTCCACTCACTTTAAAATAGCATATTTATTTCCTTTTTTTTTCCTAATGTTGTTAAAGTGAGTTTTTTGACACAGCACATTCATCTGGTGTGATTACTCCTATTAGCTGCAAGGCAAAGTAGACCTATTGGTCCTATCCTAGAGGCAAAAAATGTTTTTTGTGTCAGATGGGAGTAGGAAGAGAGAGAGATCACAACATGCTAAGGGGAAACAGACAGACTCACTTCTGAAAGATATTTCAGTGTTCATTACCCCCATTTAAAGGGACATTATGGAGTCAGGGTGGGCTAACAGCAAAATAACAAACAGAATGGAACTGTATTAACCAAACTAAAATTACCAGCTAAAAACAAAAAGAAAGCAAAAATACAAACCTCTTACCTAAACTCCAACTGTAACTCAAATAAACAGGAGAAGAAGAAGAAGAGGTGACAAAAGTGCTTCCCACCCCTACAGATCCCAGGACTGCGAGACATACTTGCATGACACTATTTACAATATTTTACAAACTTGTAGATTGCAGCATACTCACTGGCTGATTGGAGAAAGAAAACTATTCATTTTAAAAATTGAGCTCAGCCAGTGAGACATGGCTTCAAAAACCACATTCCAGTATACAGGGGCCTGGCTGCGGTCAGGGCTCTTAAATGTTCCTGAGGAAGTCAGAATAACAGATTTAGGAGCCAATGTTTTATTAAAACTAACTGTTATTCTAACATGTCTCTGTAACATTTGTATTTAAGTGAATGGATTCTTTTTTATTGACTATAATATATTCATTTTTGACATGCTTATTTCCTCTCTTTCCAGGTGTAACTACAGTACTCACAATGACCACTCTGAGTATTAGTGCCCGTAATTCACTGCCCAAGGTGGCCTATGCTACAGCTATGGACTGGTTCATCGCTGTCTGCTATGCCTTCGTCTTCTCTGCGCTCATTGAATTTGCTACTGTCAACTACTTCACCAAGCGAGGCTGGGCCTGGGATGGAAAGAGCGTCGTGAATGACAAGGTAGAGCTGTCACACACAAAGGAACATTTCTCACCAGCTCCTTAAATTGTAATAAAAATGTAATTGTAAAATAAGTGTATTTTTCCACCACCACTATGTTCTTGAGGTGTCCAAAGCACTGATATAAGCAAGACATAGATAGAAAATCCATAATTTATAACACTGACTTTGGTCCCTGCTGAAAACTGTCAGTGCACCACTGCGCTAAACATGCACAGACACACAGTCACAGCAAGTCAGAATAACACAACACATGGAGCATGGAGGTGAAGTCACATCAGAGGTTCTCTGTGTGAAGTTTAACCAGCCAAACCAATCTAACTCAAAGTTAAGTTTGTACTGTATGCTAAACTTGATTTTATAATGAGAGCATGTCATAACGTTAGCCAAAGGTTAATTTGCTAGCTAAAATGGACTTCATCACAGGACATGATTTGAGCTTTTGTCATTCTGAGCCTCGATTTTAGTACATATCAAAGCTGCAGGTGCACCATTGCAGTGTTAAACAAACACTGATAAGTTATGAGTGGGTTGTGGGGATAGTAGCCTAATAACTGCACGTGACTGCTAGGAGATCTATTATTTTTGTTTAATTAGCAGAGACATAACTGTCTTTCTAACATAGTACAGCACAGAGTCTACACACAAACGGGCTGCTGCTTTCACCCAGACCAACCCACAAATTCTTGTAGGATCTGGTTCTTCCCTTTAACCTAAACCAACATGAAAACTGAACCACAAACAGAATTAAAGCCACGAAAATAGGACTACCGGACCCACCAAAAAACAAAAGAACTAACAAAGGCAAAACACCAAAGCATGTCAGCTAAGGTTGCTGTCCCCTCTTTATTGGTATTCCCTCAATCAGGCCAGACCAGATACACCTGCGAGAGAACACAAGACATCATGAGTCAAATACTATGTATGTCATAACCAGCAGGGGGGTGCATAACAGTAAGACAGATGGTGAATTCCAGTGTTAATTGAACTGCCGTCACTACAGGGGCAAGACACCGTAAGCGTCCACTTCCACAGACTTAAGGTGAAAAGATTATGAATGTGGCTTGAAGAGGCAATCAGCAATCAGATTTCAATCCATTTCAAATGCTTCTGTGTGTATGTTTTCACTATGTCCAGAGACATGCTGGTTAGGTGAAATTGAAAAGTCTAAATCGCAAAGGAGTATGTGTGAATGTGCTTTTCAGTCTAAGGTGTACCCTGCTGCTTGTGCAGTACGATGCAGCATATATAGTATTAACCAGATACCAACCATATGCCAGCTAGATTGTATGATGACATAGCACCACTTTGCATACTAGGGATGTGCAGAGAGCCCACTATTTGTATTTGTATCTATATTTGTTGAGGTAGCAAAATTATTTGTATTTGTATCTGTTTTCGAATAAAAGTGGAACAACGCTTTTATAATCCTGTTTTTGTTTTTATAACACTTTTAATTTTGGAAAATTAATGTGTTACGATAAGTGTTTATGAATATACTATCTTACGAAGGAGGTCCCCACACCAGGTCTCGAACTGGAGTCTCCCAGATCATAGACGACTGCGCTGACTACTGAACTGAAACTTTACTCATTGCACACTGTTTAACATGTAGGGAAAAACTTCAAAGGTGATACTTGCTTTGCACTTCTCATATATTGCCCATTTTTTACAACCTAACTTTGCGAAAAGGAGAAGGGGACCAACAGGTTATGGAGAGTCCCTTGGGAGCACTTTGCGTGTGTTGGTAGCTCAGCTTTATCTCTGGGGAACACCACCAACTCTGGGAGTGATGTCCAAATAAGGAAATGTGTGTCATGTAGCAGGTGGATGTGACTCTCCTCATGAGACCTGCTAATAGATGTAACAGCGGAGCAGAGGAGAGACACTGAGATAGTGACTGATGTGTGTGCTGGTATTTGACATGGGTTTTTTTTTCTTCCCGAAAACAAATAATTTTTTAAAATAATTTTTAAAAATATTTGTATGAAACAAATATTTGTAAAAAAAAACCCCACTATTTGTGCTTTGCTGAATAACGTATTTGTATCCGGGCACACCCCTATTGCATAGTAATTGACAGTTACTGATTTTCACTGAGGGCTAAAATGACAGATGGATGAGGGTTTATGGTTGCAATTCCTCTATCAAAACTATCACTGAAATGAGATCCAATGTCAGCATGGCAGAAAGCAGGTTAGAATGTGCTAAACACCAATTTCACCGCTCTGTCTCAGTTTCTAAAGACAGAGGCTCTATTAAAAGAGTTCAGATAGTATACTGTTTAGTTATCCACATTAAAGATTTGAAAATACCCATCTATCAAGCAGTAAAATCAATAAAGAAATTAGTTAAGACTGCACAATACTGCAGTACAATGTATATCACTTCTGACCATCAAGTGCAGTTGGAAGTTGAAAACATTGATCATAGTAAATTATGTCAGTGCAACAATGGCTTTGGAACATAAAAGATTTAGTGTGAAGCTGTTCTGATTCATTTACTGTAAATTCCCAAATATTTATTTCAACAAAACCAGGGCTTTACTTGCAACAGCTTTATATTAGAGTCATGTCTTTCATTCTAATTTTCCCAGTTTTTATATTTTATCACATCTCAGTAAGAAGCCTCCCTGTTTTCTGATCCACTCTTGTTTTAATTTGCTGTTGTATAATCTTCTCCTTTCCTATTGGGCATTTATTGTGAAGTGTTGCAGGATGTGTTAATTAACAGTAGTTTAACACGCATAAAAACAAAACAAACAAACTATGAATTAGAAGTGAATGGCTTTAAGTAGCACCTTCTCTTGTTTTAGTTGAATATGTTGTCTGGCTTATTGTCACCACAATATTCTTGGCTTCTCTCTTGGCTTCTCTTTTGAGCATGCAAAGGTAGTAATATTTACAGTGTCTAACCTGAAACATTTTCCCTGCAGAAAAAGGAAGCATCCATCATGAAGAAGAACAATGCCTATGCTGTGGCTGTGGCTAACTATGCTCCCAACATCACAAAAGACTCAACGTTGCCCACTATCTCCAAGTGTTCTCTGAGCGATCCCAACAAGATGACTGGAGAGACGAAACCTGAGCAGAACAAGAAAACCTTTAACAGCGTCAGCAAGATTGACCGCATCTCCCGCATCATGTTCCCTGTGCTGTTTGGGAGCTTTAACCTTGTCTACTGGGCCACCTACCTGAACAGAGAACCAGTCATTAAAGATCTGGATCCTTCCAAATGAACTACAGGGACTCCCTCCAAACACACAACCCATTCAGGACTTGTACATTTGTTGGTATTCATTTTGTGAGTCAAAAGCTGTTTATATGCATGGAGAATCCCCTTCTCCCTTCTCTCTTTTCTGACTTGCTAACTCAGTGCAGTCTTGGGTCATCAGAACTGGTTTAGAATAATGTGAGAGCTCATATTATAGGAGTAAGCCAGGCATCTTAAACAAGTTTAATATAATCAGACAGAATACTGCGCCATGAAGTCATGTTCTTTGTTTTACTTTTTCAGACATGGTGTGAGAGCACAGGAAAGCACACATGCACACAATGCTCACAAATCGATGGACACATTTGCATTAAGAAAATAGACATTTCCTCTTAATTATGGCCTCCATAGGTTCTAATTATGACAACATTTGGTAAAATGAGAGAACAACACTGCAGAAACTGGAGAATACTTCATTTTTAAATTTGTTTAATCAATATTTTTACATTAAAAATGGATCAACTCTGCAGTTCCCCTAAACTTTCTGGAGCTTTTTAGCCTATTTGAGCTTGTTGTTTTGTTTTTCAGACCCACAACTTTAAAGAGGTTCTGCACACTTAAATATGTTTTGAGCTGTTTGAGCTGTAAACCAAATTATATGACTGTACTGTGATGAAACACATCAATGCTGGTGTTGATATTGACATTGACACCAAATTTATTAAAAAATGTGGCATTTCATGGGCTGAAAATGGCTCAATCTATTGTCTGCTGGCCAAAATCAGCCATAAAAAGGTGGGGCTGATGCTGACGTAGAGACGATCGTTTGGGTGGTCTCTACAGGAGGAAATGCTGCTGGCAGCTTCAAAAACAACAGAAAACCTCACTGCATTTCATAGTTCTTTAACCCTCCAGCTGTCTGTTCCAGCTGGTAAAATCTTGTTTCAAAACGTCAAATTGCGGTGTAACTGGAGCTCCACCATTACTGAACCTGTCTGCGGCAGAGCTCCAGTTACACTTCAATTTAACATTTTAAAACAAGATTTTCCTAGCTGATAGCTGCAGGAACAGACAGCCGGAGAGTTGAAGAGCTGCAGGGCAAGATGCGAGGAGGATTTCTGTTGTTTTTGTGGCTGCCAGCAAATCTTCCTCCTGCAGAGAGTCACAGCCAGAGAGAGTTCCTCCAGCAGGTCAGTGCTGCTGTTGGCTCCTGTTAGTTCCTGAAGCTAAAACTGTCTTCATCTGAAAATAAACCAAGTGAAACCCAGACAGGTTTATTTAAAAATGACTTCTGGTTCATTTAAATGTTATCATTATTATTATTATTATTATTATTATTATTATTGATATTGGTGATGTTTGGTGCTAGCATATTTTACAGAGTTCTAAAGACTTTTACCTCATAATTATCAGGTCTTTATCTCATATTTATGAGAAAAGCAAAACATTCTTATATAGCAGGTCAAAATCTATTTTCTCATGCACTGTTTAATTTGTCAGTGCTTTCCCAAAACAACCTATAACAGCTTTTTTGTGTCTCCTCTATGGTTAAGGGTTGGTTACATTTAGACAGCTAAATCTGCTTGGTTAAGTTGACAAAACAATCTCCACTCAAGGACCAACAGCTATCAAGAAGTAAACTTAAAAAACGTAATTTCCATCAACACAGTCCATGAAATGGTCCATAATCAACAGCAGCATTTTGTCTCATGGAACAGTGAATATTATCCCAGGACTCTTTTCTCAAAAATATGTGATAGTTTTCTCCTAATTGTGAGATATTATGGGATATGGAAGTCAAAATTACAAGAACATTTCTCTGAATTTTATTTTACCATGCCAAAAGCTAATAACTCTGTTTGTTTTCTAATATTTTCTTGCACATTGAGTACCACTCATATTAGTTTTGTGCTCTCCTAATAGTTTATTCATTAATTAACTTCTACATTCACAAGGCCGCAGGGAGTTAAGAAGCAGTGATTCAGCACCAAGTTCAAAATACAGCACTGCTGGGTGTTGTCATCTTAACACTAGTCATCAACTAAACTCTCCTCAATAGTGTGGGATGGACATTTATCTCTTGGCAAAAACAGAATTTGCAGTAAGTAGTGTTTGCTTTGTGGAGCAGGTTGTCACAGTAACATCTCCGTCATAACTGTATACAACTGTAGTCCACACTTACGCCTCACCACCTGTCACACAATGGACTACATGAGGCTTTGCTCTCTCTCTGTAGCTTTTTAACTGCTTTTTAGACTTTTTCACTCTGCTTCCCCACGTAGACTGTGTCACACTGTGGAAGATGATTCTGACTGGATACAAATGTGTATGAGAATATGTGTCTGTGTGTATGAAAAATGTTCTCTCATGTGTTTTGTGTATTTCTTTGTTTTATTGTATTTTTTATATACAATGTAGCAAAAACAAAGGACCTATACATATTTAATAGGCTCAACCAAGAAGAGGATACTGTGTCAATAATACTGCATTCATTCAATTTTGTGTAGTCTTTGTCAAGTTTTTGAAAGTAAGATTTTCTTTCTGCCATAAAATACTTCTTATTGAAATTTCTTATATGAATATGTGTATACCCTGTGCTTTGTTTAACCCACTTTTCCACTTATATGAGAAGTGTTATTTTCCTTCTTGCACACTTGATACTGTTTGTGTTTCTAAAAATGTTGAAGTGCAGAAGCCCCTCCTGATTTATATGATCACTAATACAAACTTGTTATACTCACTGACAACAAATCTCAGTGTCTTCTTGTTTTTTGCTCTGTGAAAGATGTCCTTCCATAGCCATAATGTGTGATGTAGGAGGACAGTCTGTTCTCTTTTCTTTGATTCCACTAGACAAAACCTTTCCTTTAATTTCTAAGGAGGAAGTGAGTGTTTTTACAGACTTTCAGACTAGTATTCACTGTATGAAAGACTGTATAAACCATGGGGTCTAAAATATATTGTCTGAGGACAATTATGTTAGCATGTTAGTATATCATGTGTAAGGCTACAATTTCCCTTTTAACTTTCATTGTATAATCAACTGGTTGTCTAATTTTATTAATCTATCAGCAGTATCAGAAATCATCTTAACAGTTAAATCAAAGAATATCATGTTGAATGATTGAATTATGCTGAAGTAAGTGGAATGTTAGAGACATATTGTTTGAGGAATGTTTTAAGGAATGTGTTCAGGACATTAATGTTTAAATCTAAACTTAGCACAAAAAGTAAGGAAATTTGTGTTTGGTAGATTATTTCTTTGTTGTAACAATGCTTTTTGGCAATAAATCTTATACCTTAGGAAAGTTTGTTTATTTCCCTTTTAAATGGTGCCACATTTGTAAGGAACATGCATTTGTGGGATGAGCAGCAGAGCTGAGTATGTCGGTTGCGCCCATGAAAAATATGCCAAATCTTCTCTGCCAATGCCAAACAGCTTATTCTGCCATTGACTCTTGTTTGGTCACCAGCCTGGTCACACACTGCTGTGGGATGGCATCCCATTCTTCAACCAGCATTTGTCGGTTTGTGGGGTTTATCAGAGACTACCTCCAGAATTTGGGAGTGGAGAGGATGGAATGGCCTGCCAGCAGTCCTGACCTCAACCCCATTTAACACTTGTGGGATCAGCTTGGGCGTGTTGTTCATGCCAGAGTGACCAACACAACCACATTGGCTGACTTGCACCAAATGCTGGTTGAAGAATGGGATGCCATCCCACAGCAGTGTGTGACCAGGCTGGTGACCAGCATGAGGAGGAGGTGCCAGGCTGTTGTGGCTGTGTATGGTTCTTCCACGCTACGCTACTGAGGCTCCTGTTTGTTAAATGAATAAATTGTTAAATCGCCAATATGTCTTGTTTCTTCAAACTTCAATCATCCAATCAACCAAACACCAAACAAGAGTCAATGGCAGAATAAGCTGTTTGACTTTGGCAGAGAAGATTTGGCACATTTTTCATGGGCGCAACCGACATACTCAGCTCAGCTGCTCATCCTACAAATGCATGTTCCTTACAAATGTGGCACCATTTAAAAGGGAAATAAACAGGCTTTCCAATGGTATAAGATGTATTGCCAAGAAGCATTGTTACAACAAAGAAATAATCTACCAAACACAAATTTCCTTACTTTTTGTGCTATATTTATGTGGTTTCTAATTGTCTTTAGTGATGGATGAAGTATGTGGCCATCTTAAGTCACAGAGTATCAGCCACCATTTTAGCCACACTACGTTTTCCCCCTGGGAACAAAATAATTAATATTCATTAATGCTTGTGGCGCCAAACACCTTCTCCATGCCCAAAACGCCCAAAACTCCACCTGTCTTGGCTAAGTTGATAAAAGAGAGTTCTCCACATTTTATTTTCTAGACATCTCATTTAATTTTCTTTCTTTAAAACAAGCTTTGCGGACCTCAGTGTTGAACTGAGGGAATTATTTTCTTTCTGTGTTTCTATATTTTGGTAGCAAGAAACCTCACGTTTTAATGTTGTATGTCAGTATTTTTGAAGTTTTCATCCAGCCAACAGAATTACCTGAGCCTAAGTGGAAGAAGCTAGTGTAGCCAGATTAAAGTTTTATTGGACACTCAGACAACATCACAAGATTTCAACAAAAGCTGCAACTCATCACCGACAACAGGGACCTTTAAGCAAGACCGCTTCCATCCATTGGTTCTAAAGCAAGACCAACCACTAAGCTCCACCATCAGGCCCCCATCTGCTTGACGAAATGCTGCTTCTGGCATTGCCTGGGGGAACAGCAATGGCTCCTCCACTGTACAGCCCTGCAGGCAAAGCAGCCTGCACCTAGCCGTGAAGATGCGCAAGCCGCTCATCAACTTCAGATCTTGCTGAACAGATTAATCTCTGCACCAAAATCCTTCATCAAGTAGGCATTAACAACCCACGGCTTTTTGTGATTAAGAGTTGATGTCAAATAAGAAATAAGTTAATACCCTAGAGAAGTGATTTTCCCTAGCGTCCCTTTGATCTCTTATAACTCGAGTCACATACTACACATCACTATCATCCACTGAGTTAAAGGTCTAATAAATGACACTGAGCCTCACTGGATGTCAGCAAACAACTATTTGCTATGTAAGGATATAGTGGAGTAATGGCGACCTGAGCAGTGAATGAAGTCACACTCCCTCTGTGTGTGTTGTTATCCAAGCTTCTCTGTTCTTTGTTTTGGTAGCCACACCGGCCACGCCGCACTGTGCATGTGCATGTTAGGGCATATGAGTGTGCATGTTAGTGCATGTGAGTCCCTCTGTGTCCTTCACGTCTGTTTCCAAGATGGTGGCTGTGTCACAAACTTTCTCAAATTACAGCTAAACAGTAAGCTAAAATATGTTTCTGAAAGCATTTGAGGCAAGAAATAAGCAGTGCAGTAACAGAATCAGCACTGCCTAGTTTGACAGTTTGATCTGAATTTCATGAGTTGTCGGCTTCCTTTTTTTTCCAACTTTAAGCAAACTTTGAGCAAACAACACATTTGTTTTGGTCTGAGATGTTGGTGCTATAGTGTGACATCTAGTGGCTGAATGTTGTGTATTGCAATTTTAAAATTTATGACATGCTCAGCACCCCAAAACATTTACGTTACATTCAAGAAGCCACAGTCAACCCAGTCCCCAGAACAAAACGTTGGCATTGTATGTCTCTGCAAACCACAGATATGTTAAATGTCTACATTTCAATGTTGGCCATTATCAGTTGAATAATTATGTTTTATGATGTGACAACACTGTGGTTAAGGTCTGGTTAGGTTTAGAAAGATTATGCTTTGGGTTAAAATAAAAAATAACGTAAAAAGGGCTGCAAAAGTCCTGACATCTCGATTATAACACCTGGTTTTGTCAGTCGAAATGGGAAGCGGGCATTGGTTTTGAGGTGGTCTCGAACCGTGCTCTCTGCTGATTTCCAACTTTCTTCCAACAAACTTTCTAATCATCCACTGACCCCTCCTCCTCCTAATAAGAAAGTCAGCTCATATAGATCTCATGTGAACTACGTCAATTTAGAAATGTTGACATGATACGTATTCCAGAAATGTTGATAGGATACATATTGTTTAAATGTTAATATGCTACGTATTACACATGTTAAAACATAGATATTCAAGGTATCTGTGGTTTGCAGAAACGTGCAATGCCAACGTTTTATTCTGGCAACCAGGCTGCCACAGTAGTTATGACGGGAGCAAAGGAGGACATTAGGTGACTATCAGGTTATTATAGAGCAACAAAGTCCACATATTGACGAGGCAGGGGTTGATGGCTGTATCACCAAAACAATCAACTGTAACATGGAAGATTGCTGTTTACTCCCTGGTTCCAACCACACCACGAGTCAACATTATTTTTTAAAAGCCATGACCACAATCGTCCCCTAACCTTAACCATGTGGTTGTTATTGTAACCATGACAAGAATGTCCCCTGACCTATAATGATACAGTAATTTTAACATAAACTACAATGTTTCTTTAACCTTAAGAAAGTACTTATTTGTACAAAATAAAATACCTCACCCTCTTATTGCTCATTTGATTTCAATTTTACGGTGTTTGGTTTTCATTCTTTATTCATGTTTACAGTTTTGGTTAATCTGTTTTCAGATATTATTGGCCTTAAATTGACTCTGTATCAGACTATGAAGCACTGCCTTTCAATTTGGTGAGGCTGGTTACTGTGTTGTACATTGAACATGTGAACTGAAACATAACATGAAAACATAACAGCAGGGATTTGCTTTAATTGGAAGAATCTTGCAGCAATGGTTCAGCCAGACACCTTCAGTTGAGCTTGGATCAGCTCAGCCTGATCACCAGTTTGGCCCATTCCATTCAAATTAGCAAACTCACTGTCTACCTACCTTACCACACCTCTTATACACTCCCAACTACTCACCCACATCCCCCTGTGAGCTCAGTTACCTCACAAGTTCCAGTTCAAAGTTGATATGAATGTGTTACCTTGGTTTGGAGTGGTTTAAATTATGATTTGCAAGCTTTGACACTAAATGAAAGTGTTTAATATATATTCCATGTAAGAGTTGTTTGACTGAACTTGAGCACACACAGAAAATGTTTTATTTACACTGATACATACATGTTACCAGTAGTTACAAAGTCATATCAATTAAAAAGTCGTGTTAATCACTCACTGTATGTTTCCTTTGTTATTTCTGCGTTCCTTGTCAAAGTGACATTCCACTGTTTTTTATTAAACTGTAATCCACCAGATATGAATAATCTCCTTTTTTATCTTGAACAAAGTCAAGCTACTGTAGTCCACAGGTCTTTGCATGATGCAAAAACAACAATTCTAAAATATACCATGATATGCTAATGCTCTGATAATATTGCTTTTGTTTCTCTGTTCTCTCGTTGTCATTTTCCTCTACAGATCAGCTTTGCCTTCAAGGCCTCCAAGAATAAACACATGGTTTATGCTTTCATCCATAAATAAAGACACCAAATAATCAGTGAAGGATGGTGGGATGCAAATTTGACTTAAATGCTTTGTACTGTAAATAGTTGTACACCCTGTTAGCTCATCATGCTGATGTAAATAACACAACTGAACTGTAATAACTGCTGTAATGTTTATCCTCTGGGCTAACTACTCCCACCATTTCATCTTAATATGTAACCTGGAGGTCTGTCAGAGGGAACACCATCATGGAACTGATCCTAAGAGTGTCAAAACAGATATCTGGTGCTGCTATTTTTAACAATTGTCAGAGTATCTTATTTCAAAGTGATGTAGAACAAGACTAAACAACTGGTAGCTCCTAGAGGCTGAACTGTATGCCACAGTTTAATAATGTTGCACAAAGGTGTATGGTTCCAAAACATATATGCATCTTACTGCATTGTCTTTGATTTATGTTCTATTCCAGCTTCTCCTTGGTATTATAATTTATGCAGAAAAAAACATGCAGAGGCTGCACACCTTTTCAGAGCTTTCTCAGACCTGTGCTTTTTAGTCCAGTAAAATCAGACTCTAGTTCGTTTTTGTTTAGGAAGGTCTGAAGCACAAATAGTGGGTTTTCTACGAATATTTGTTTCGTACAAATATTTTTAAAATTATTTGTTTTCGGAAAGAAAGAAAAAACATGTCAAATACCAGCGCGCAGGTCGGTTACGTCGCTATCTCAGTCACTTTCCTCTGCTCCGCTGTTACATCTATCAGCAGGTCTCAACGAGGGGAGTCACATCCACCTGCTACATGATGCACATTTCCTAATTTGGACATCACTCCCAGAGTTACAGGTGTTCGCCAGAGATAAAGCTGAGCTACTGACACATGCAAAGTGCTCCCAAGGGAGTCTCCATAACCTGTTGTTCCCCTTCTCCTTTCCACAAAGTTAGGTTGTAGGTTGAAGTTCCTCCCTACACATTACACAGTGTGCTGTCTCTGTGTTATGGGTGTATAAATAGGTAGAGGTCTGTCTGCAATGAGTCGATGAGTAAAGTTTTAGTTCAGTAGTCAGCACAGTCGTCTATGATCTGGGAGACTCTAGTTCGAGAAGGACCTCCTTCATAAGGTAGTTTATTAATGAACAATAATTTTAACACTTTGATTTCTAAAATGAAAAGTGTAATAAAAACAAAAACAGGATTTTTGAGCCTCTTTCCACTTTTATTCTTATAGAAATATAAATGCAAATAATTTTGCTGCCTCAACAAATACAGATACAAATACAAATACTGGGCTCTCTGCACATCCCTAGTCTGAACACATTAATCGTATTCGGGTGCAGACCAAAACAACCATACTGAGACCTTTTAGAGGAGGTGGTCTCAGGCTGGTCCCAACACACACACTGTCATCACCTTCTTTATACCTTTCCACTAGTGGAGCAAAAATCTTGTATTGTACAGCTTTAACCACACTTTACATAAGTCTTACATTTAGTTTGGTTACTCCAACACAAAAGTGTCCAGATATTTTTAATATACAAACAAACACACACACACACACACACACATATGTCAGCAGGCCACAAGGCATCCAAATCCTAACAATGCTTAGATCCACAGCAATGCTGAGAGTCCTGCTGAAAGGTGAGTGTTGCTGAAGCGGCTATAATCAGGCCCCAGCACAGAACAGCACAGTACAACACAGCACAGCACAGCACCCACAGCACTCAGCACATTTACCCTCCTGTCTGCACTTTACCCTCCACCTGCCTTTGATCTGTACCAGCATTATCTTATCCCTCTCAATGCTGTCCACTCTTTCAATGGGTGTCATCTGCCCATTCCCGCTGAAATTCACCCCCCATAAGCTGTGCAAGCATCAGCTACTGACAGGAATTAATTATGTAATCATATCATTTCATACATCAACTTTTCTACTCTTTAATCCAAAATCATATTTTAAAAGGGGTAGCCAAGCAGTGGACTATGCGTTTTCTGTTTTTTTGTTGTTGTTTTTTTTAAAAAATGCATACGCACAAAACCTTATCATGTAAACGCAGCATTAGTTCAGCTGTCAGTATGACTCAAATCTTTTTACATATATACACACACACATGCAAAAACACACACACACATACATACAGACACAGGCACACACAGTAACACACACAGTGAGTCTTGTGACCTTTAGGGGAGTCTTGATGACTGAGGTGGAGTATCTTTCTAAGGGCCAGAGGCCAGAGCTGTCCACATTCATCCCATTACTCATCACAGACTCCCCGACCTCCACCCTCCCACCCCACCACACTCAGGGCTGCTGTGTTGGCCAACTGCTGCTGACTATACACATCAGGGGAACTATACCTCAGGTCCGGTACAAACGTTTTTAAAAAAAAGTACGTAAGGTGTGACCAGATTCAAATACCTAGATTATAACTCTAACATGTTGTATGTGGGATTCAGGAAGCCAGACTGAATGATTTCACCAGTTTATTCAGTATTTTATTGGCACCTCTGTTTCCCTTCTTCAACACAGACCTGCCCAACATGAGCAGGACACTACTGTCCAGATTTCCTTCTATAGTAAACAATACATTTTGTAGCAATTATCTGCAGTCCCACCATAGATATTTCAGTGTAGGTTTGAGATGTCTTTGTTAGATGTGTATTACTAAAAACTAGTACATGACAAACTTGTTTGATGTTGTCTTCAGTCTCAACAATCCCCACCAGCATCAAAAACTTGCAGGAGAAAATACTTGCAGCACAGTGGTGGGCTCCATTTGGTGTAGTCACAGTGGATCTGACATGTAGTTACAGAACATTTTGAGGAGAAGCTTACAGCACAGGCTGTGTTTCCAAAGCTACACTGTAATGAATTGCTGTAAATTTACTGTGGATTTACAACAGTGTCTTACTGTATTTCCTAATAATTATAACATACATATTCATCCTTTGCATGTAAATTAACAGTTAATGCAGTCAGTTAACCATACGAGTAGATAACTGTAATTTATTAGCAAAAAACGTATTTTCTGTCAAGCAGTGGAAATACACACTGTCATCCTTTTACAAGTCCAGTCACTATCCATTACCATTGTACTGATGATTGTAGGCTAATGTTTCTGTTTTGATGATGACACCTTTTTATTAATCAAACTGCTCATATTACTTGGTTTTGAGTGACAAAACATAACTGGCTGTTCCTGAACTGGACTTTGGACAGCACAGCTTCGGTAATCTATGTCATCATTCTAACGAGAGCAGTCCATGTGGAGTTCAGCCAAGGAGGTTATCTCCCGAAATTGTCCAGCATTATTTTGTTTTCATGATTATTGAACTGTTGAAATTTCAGATAATGTTTCATAAGGTCTGTTTCATTAGATCAGGTTGCTAAAATTGGCGAAGCATGCTCTGTGGCTAGCACAAGCTCAATTAGCCATAATTACATTAGCTAACTAATGGCACAGTTAAAGAACCGCGGGGGTGTCTGCTCCTCGGCCGACATTACTGTCTTTCAGAGGCTGTAGCGGGCTCAGTTCTAAAGCTAGAGTGATGATACTGGTATCATATGAAACTAGACAACCTAAGGCATCCATTGGTACCATGTCATGCTAGCTTGTCAGGAAGGGGGCTAAATAATGCTCCCAAGTTAGGCTAAATTTTGGCAAGGGAAAAACTGGCATGGCCATTTTAAGGTCCCTTGCATTCACCTTAAGATATCTGAATGAAAATGGGTTCTATAATGGGTTCTATGGGTACCCACAAGTCTCCCCTTTAACAGACAAGGCCACTTTATGCTAATCCCATGCAGTTTTTGGCCAAACCATGCAGTTTTTTGCATGCAGTATAAATGTGTTATTTTCAACAAACAGCCAGTGGATGATCAGCATCGAGGGGCACGTGAGGGCATTCAGCCAACTTTTGTGTCAGGACTTGCTGCACTGTTTGCGGTGCTCTACATTTTCCACCGCCAGTATCAAGAGAAGGCCTCCAATCCCTGGATTTCATTCAAACACTCATCAGTATAAATCTGGAAAGAGGTAACAAGGACATCCATGGAAAGGTTATCACCAAGAGGACCGGGAAAGTGGTTCAGGAAAGGGCCACAAGTGTGAACCCTTATGTTGCCACACTGTTGAAGAACTTGCTAGACTAGTGGGACTTCATCTAGGCCCTCATCATCGATGATTGAGGATACCAGCCAAACACTGCAGTAAAGTCTCTCTTTCTCCCTTTCACTGTCACTATCATTCAGTGCACTTTTACATTTGCAAAAGACTTGTTTCCAAGCCATACTGTGATGCAGTTCTGTTACACTGTTCTTGATGCTATTTTAATTTAGCATCTGAGGTTATGCTCTTGAGTTCATTAAAGCTGTCATTAATTATTTCAGTGGAGACAGTTTCTTCCAAATATGGTGATGGAGTAGGCTACCCTGTCAGTTTTTTTAATACAAATGTTCCAAATGTTATTAGTCTTACATAGCCAGCTGTACAAATAACTGAGGACTTGTAATGAACTACAGCAATATGCTATTAAATGTGTATTCTCTACTGTTATCTACTTTTTTTTTAATTTGTGGGAATTTATAAGAATTAGGTGCAAAAGTAGATTTTTTTACCCTTTGTAAATAAGCAGTAACATGCTGGCATATACAGTAAAATTACAGTAAAACCCCACAGTTATCCTACTGTCATATACTGTAATCCAATATACGGTAATATACTGTTAAAATAAATTACAGGAGATGCACTGTAAAATAACAGTAAAATGCTGGCAGCAGAGATGCCACCATTTTACTGTTATTTTACAGTGAAATTCTTGCTGTTGCCCAACACAGAACTATAAATACAACTTAATATTTCTTATAATTTGTAACTGTAAAGCAATTTGTAAACCCGCTTTTGTGCTTCATAAACAAAGTTATACTTTCTTGCATGAAGCACTCGGAATTGCATCTGTGTTTGAAAGCTGCAACACAAATAAACTTGGCTTGCCTTTAAGTTTGTTTACGGCTCTTAACTTTGTGTTGACACTGCAGCCACTTTCTGCTGCTGACCTGTTCAGAAATTTCTTTTAATTTCCTTCCAAATATGTCATGTTATGTATACGTTTTGCTGCATTGAAGTAAAAATTTAAATAATTATGTTTTCTAACAGCTCTACCACCAGTGAGAAGTCATTGGAGTTGTATAAAATTCATATCAATTCTATTACAAGTCAGATTCAGTGTGATTTTCCATAGGTCAATACTTTACTATCACAGCACTGGATTACATACCCATTAATTACCTGCTTTTGTTTTTGAACACCCGAGAGTAATTACCACTAATAGCTTGTTCTTATCACATATTGTATCTCTGACACATCAGCTTCAAATAAATGCCACCTAGCATCTGTCTGAGGAGCTGTATGCCTAGCAGGGCTGCACCACTCATATCTAAAATATAATTACAGTAACAGCATCGGCCTCGGGGAGCAGAGAGGCTGTTCACAATGGTTTTATCATGTGTGCATAATCTACCTCTCTCCGTCATCTCTCACCTCTGGGCTGTCAGCACAGAGAGACTTAGCTCTGCATGCATAAACAAGTACAAAAACTATCTTTTATCTCACAATGTAATCTGAAGCAAAAGGGAATAATATGAGATATTTTACAGCATGTGAGTAATGCCAATTTTATCCCTTCAAAGACTACACTTTAAGTTTCTTCTTAAAGGCCCAGTGAAACAGAAGTTAGAGCGTCTTTAGCTTCTGTATTGTGGTGTATTTCAGAATATATCACAATGGAATATTTGAGCTTTGTACAGTTACAAGAGGGATTTAAATCAAATCCTCCACATTTGATTGGACTTTTTAAAAGTGGACGGGACTTAGAGAGAGCTTCAGAGAGAAGACAGCAGGCTCCACACACGTCCAAATCTGTTGTTAGATCAGGAAGAGGAAGAGGAAGAGATGAATGAATTAGTCCTCAGCCACATTGTTTTGGAAATGAAAACAAACAAACATCTTGCTGCATTAGTGACAATGTTTGCTTGTCACTGGCTGATGGTAACAACTCATCATGTTAATGAATTTACATTTATTGTGACTGAAATAAAAATGTAATTTGTAATATACAAAACCTTAAAATGATTGTTTGCTTTTCACCAGTACAATCATTTTTTACCCCTTTAATGCATTATGGGTTTTGGGGTCTTGTTATTTGTGCAAAAAAACAACAACAACAACAAAAAAAAAATTATCATCAAATTTCATATGCAAAGCCTAATCAACAATGAACTGATCTATTTACAAGTATTATGTGTGTTTCAAAGTCTGATATGTCTTATTTCTCTGTGCCGTAGAGCTCCATTTTTGTCCAAAAACTATTAAAAACACATCAGTGAGCCACAGTGTTTCACTTGACATCTTCCTTCATCACCATGAACACACACATACACTATAGTTTATTTTCACTCAGCCCTACACACACCGTCCTCCTTCCAAAAGTACTCACTAGAACACCAAATGTGGATTAATCCTCCACTGGAAATAGTCCCCAACAAATGCACTATTTCCTCCTGTTTGAGTAACGTTTGATAAAAACCACATATTACTGAACCTTTTTAAAAAAACGAAAGTATATAATTGTGAGGTGTTTTTAAAGAGTCACATGGGCTTGGGACTGATTGTCACACAGTGCCAGAAAGTCAGAAAGTACTGATTGTTGGGTTTTCTCTTTTTCATGGGATTTACTGTATAACAATAATAATAAAATAAAAAAAATATAGAACTAGAAATGCATTTCCTGCGGAAAATGCGTGTGAATGCTGAATACTGAAATAAATCGCAAAGCATTGTTGAAAATACTAAAGACTCATTCAGGATCCCCATTTGTACGGATACAAGTTGATTACCATGGCATATTATATTTAACAGATTTGGCAGTTAATAAGTTGTATGGTGGTGTTTTATTTATGACCACAAGGTGGGGCTATTGGTGCCATAATTCAGTATGTTGTGCAGATTCTCATGTAAAACTTATCTACCAAGTTTCACTTCATTAAAGACAACAGAATTGTATAAATATCATGTTAAAAAGTTACTTTAGCGCCCACTTTGGGCAGAATTTTATGAAATGTTACACACTTCTGTAAGGTCACCTTGTGTACAACATTCCCAAAATTGGTCGCAATCCGATTCAGTATTTAGGAGTTATTGACCATTAAGTGCATTAGGCCACGCCTTCAAACTTTGCTAACCAATAACAGACAAACCGTAAGTGATATCCAAAAACAAATGAGTACATTTTGTTCGAGGTCTTCTAAATATGGTTTGTACCAAGTTTCGTGAAGATTGGATGAAATGTGTGCCAACAGAAGCAAAACATGTGTTCATAAAAAAAATCCAAAATGGCGGAAAAAATTTCAGGCGCAAATGGGCGTGGCCTATATCAGTCTAATCAGCATCATCCAAGGAACATGCTGACCAAATATTTTTTTAATAGGACTTACCATTCATGAGTTCATGGGTTTCTGTCGCTCAAAGTATAGAGGAGTTGAAAGCTTCCAAAAAACGTACAGAAGAATAAGAATAACTAGAACATGCAATTTCTGTAGAAATTGCGTGTGATTGCTGAAAGCGAATTAAGATTGCATAACTGGAAGTTGAACACTATTGAAAAATCTACCAAGATTAAAATCAGCAATGGGTAGAATCTAACCTACACCCTCATGCTTGTAAGACAGACATGCTATGCACTGAGCTAACATGTCACACACCAATGTCAGGCCAGATTCTGGTATTTAGCCTGTCAGTTGCATGAAATTGACAAAAAAAACAGTTCAGCTCAGCAAGCAGATTGACATCACCTGGACTCCTTCATCTCTACTGAGTTCTGCCCTAAGCAGGGCTTGAACTCACAACCTTTGGATCTATAATGTGATGACGAGCGCAGGCTGTGCCTGACTTGTGCCCATTCAAACGTGGTCATGTAGTTCATCTGTACTTGTACATAGTGAGAGCAGGCTCAGGTCCAGGGAGCGGCTCCTGTGCTACAGGCCCGTTCATACCTGGTTCAAGGCTTCATTATTTTTTTAATTGCTGTATTTTTAAAATTATATAAAATCACTGAAACATGTTACATTTCAGAAAAATACAAGCACACATATAGCACAAAGTATGCAGCAGTTGAAACGCAGCAAAAAACGTATGGAAGACGAAATAAGAATGAGAAGAACAATGAATGAGAAGAACAATGTGTGATTGCTGAAAGCACTCACACTTTTATAACACCAGATTGATCCTTTAAACAACTGCTGTAAATGCAGTTTTAAAGCAAACAGCTTATCAAGATGAATAACAATCAACGTATTGTGGCAAGAACTTGTCCTACTGTATAGAGGAGGAATTAGTAATACACTGAGCAAATATACTGCACCAAAATGATACAGTACTGTCTGTATATTAGCCAAACACGGACCTGAATCTTTATTGAATGAAAATTGGAAAGAAAATGTAGTCCAGTGTGGTCTTTCAATAGAAATGCTGATGCTACAGCTTTGATGAAAAGATAAAAATGAGTGAGATTTCTTGAAATTGATTTCTCTCATATCATCTTCTTCATGCTATTCAGTCATGAACAATTAGTTGATACAGTTGCCTAGCAACTATATTTTTCCCACAGGAAGTTTAGGTCTCAATAGTTAATTAGATTTAATCTAATGTGTTTGTTGATGTCCATAAAAAGAGGTTATATTAAGCTTTAAGTGTTGGTGTGTGTTTGTTTGATTGACAGGAGTCTCCACCTATCAGTGAGCTGTGGTGGATGCTGTTTGATTATCCCACATCAGCTTCACCCAGTCATCCCCCTCTTAGTCCCAATTTGGATTTTTACGCTTCTAGCTTCCAACAATGATGGTGATGAGTGATAGAGCCAATTTCCAGGGTTTTAGCCTAATAATGTTATTAGGCTACAACTTGTCAAAATTTTTCTTTCCTGTGAAACTGGTATTTTGTGAGATGGAATCTGCTCATTAAAAACCCATTTATATAATACACATACTCTATCTTAAACTAGGCTTACAGTATATTCAGAAGTAAGTTGCCACAGATGCTACTTCTAGCCCGCACATTCATTTAATCTTTACCTGCCAGGTGTACAAGTACTGTGTGTGCTTTACTCTTGGTCAAATAATACCCAACAGGTTGGTCTGAACAGTAAATAGAACTTTATTTGACTGAGGATTAAACGGACAGGGGATCACTGCTTAAGATAATGTTTCTATGTTAAATCTCTCTTGAAATGAAACTATGAATAATTCCAACCTGGTTGTCCGCTAACACAGATTAGAGCATTTGTATTAGACAATTTTGGATTGAATTATTGGGCTGACTATTTGGGGCATTCATCCCTTCATTGAATTATATGCACATCATTTAGGCATAGATATTAAAAAACAGTAACGCTTACACTTACTCCAAAGCTGCAATTTTAATTCAAATACACATTTCCATCCAAGTCGGATTTTCATCAGGTCTAAATGTTTGAAAGAATGAATCCCACTCCCAAGCTACTAAAGGAAGGAATCTCTGTCTGTATGTCTGTATGTATGTGTGTCCTTCACATATCTCAACAGCTGTTCATCTGATCAAGTTCACAGTTGGCGGACGTATTGTTGAGGACCCAAGGAAGTGCAGTGTTGAGTGTGAAGTTGTTTGGATGAGCAGTTCTCAAGAAATATATAAAAATACCTCATACACAATGCTGATTTGCTTCTTCTTCTGCACATGGAGACAGTGAGCAGAAATACCAACAGTGCCACTCTGCCTCACTGCAGTCGGACATGGGATTACATCCGTAGTGATAAGGACTACTATAGAGAATGAATTGAGGATGTTCAGAGAGTTAAGCTCCACTATTGCAATTCCTCATGCATGTTGTATGTATTAGGGATGTGCAGAGAGCCCAGTACTTGTATTTGTATGTATATTTGTTGAGGCAGCAAAATTATTTATATTTGTATTTGTTTTCAAATAAAAGTGGAAAGATGCTTTTATAATCTTGTTTTTGTTTTTATTACACTTTTAATTTTAGAAAATTTAAGTGTTACACTAAGTGTTTATGAATAAAATATCTTACGAAGAAGGTCCCCACACTGGGTCTCGAACTCAGTCTCCCAGATCATAGACAACTGCGCTGACTACTGAGCTAAAAGCAAGTCAACTGCAAATATGCAAACAGGCCTCTACTTATTTACACACCCATTACATAGAGACAGCACAGCATGTAATGTGTAGAGAAGAGCTTCAAAGGTGATTCTTGCTTGGCACTTTTCATTTATTGCCTATTTTTACAACCTAACTTTGTGGAAAGGAGAAGGGGAACAACAGGTTATGGAGAGTCCCTTGGGAGCACTTCATGTGTGTCAGTAGCACAGCTTTATCTCTGGGGAACACCCCCAACTCAAGGAGTGATGTCCAAATTAGGAAATGTGCGTCATGTAGCAGATGGATGTGACTCCCCTCATTGAGACCTGTGAATAGACGTAACAGCGGAGCAGAGGAGAGAGACAGAGATAGCGATGTAACTGATCAGCATGTTGGTATTAAACATGTTTTTTTTTCTTTCTGAAAACAAATAATTTTTTAAAAATTTGTACAAAATAAATGTTCATAAAAAACTCACTGTTTGTGCTTAGAATAAAATGGTCTTTAATTGATTTACAATCCTAAATTTTGATTACCAAGAGTAAGGACAATAAGAAAAAAATGCTACAGTTAAAATAATCAAAATTTAGGATTGTAAATCAATTAAAGACCATTTCATTCTATGATTCATTCTAATTTCGTCTTCCCCCTATATGTTTTTCAGTTCAAGAATTAGCTTGAAAATGACTGAACAACGCCATCTACAGATGTAATGCCACTTACTGATACTAAGTCATTATGATGAGATACTAAGTCATTATTTTGAGATACTAAGTCATTATTTTGAGATAGTTTCTCATTATAATGACTTACAGGATCTTTTTTTCCATCACAGTGGCGGAAATGAGCTTCAATAATTTATTGATATGTTTGATGCATATTGTTGATGTATCATTTTTGTGCTTCTACTCTTTGTGATGTACCTTTTTTGAATGTTTGAATAATTGTTGATTGATTTGAGATCCGACTTGAAACTAAACGTTGTGTCTTTGGATTAAAATTTTGGTTTTGGAGTAGGTGTGCGAGCATTAATCCCTCCAACAATTTAGTCAAGGTGCCCTTGAGCAAGATATTGAGAGGCCTACCCCAAGTTAACTGCTGAAGATGCTCAGTGGCTGACAGCCTGTAGCTGCAAACTGCATGCATGGGTCCACATGGCAGCTCCAGCACTGCAAATGGATTAAACCCTGAATGTGAAGCGGGACGCATCTGCATAAGGAGCATCTGTTAATTTACCTGGAATTTAAAAAAAAACACCCAAGACAATAATAGACAAGCAAATAACCATCAGCTCAGTCATTATGAAAAAGCAGGTGCAGACTGTCAGCGATAGTGTTAGAGCGGCGTGTGTGAGAGCAGCAGCCTGTTAGCGGCACTGCGGATGGACTGAAGAGCAGAGTCAGCGGTCCCCGGCAGCAGCTTCACTCTCTCTGCTCCATCCTCCCCCTCCACACACACCATGGACGCATCTCTCACATCGTGTCGTGGCTACATTTAACCCTCATCTGCTGCGTTTAGAGGCGACCTGACGACAGAAAACTCCGATTTCCTCTTGGTTTCCGTGGACAGGGTCGTTTCCCAGCTGTGGAGCAGAATGAAGCGGCTGTTTGTCAGGGCTGTGCAGGACAAAGCCATGAACCCCTGGCTGCTCTTCGCTCTCCTCGGACTCTGGTAAGTGTGTACTGATGTGAGGAAGCGGGTCTCCATCATGTAGACAGGAGGAAGGTTTGTCAGGGTAAATGGCTGCAGATGTTGCCGCCTCCTTCAGGCTCATGTCTTTGCCCTCGACAGGAATCGCTGCGTTCCGCATCTTGTATTCTACCTGTGATCACAGTAGCAATCAGTGGGTCAGTGTGTGAGCTGGGGCCTGGGAGGAAAATCTTTGGAGAGGAACGTTTCCTTGCTTCGTCGGGAAATGTTCCTGAAATTAAGTAACCTTGAGCAATATGTCTGCATTTTTCCTTTCTGCGCCCCGCTGATTGTGTTTTATAGACGCAAAAACAGGGTGGCTTTATTTCGAGTTTTCGTAGTTGAAAGGGGGGTTAAACCGTCATGTCAGTACAGCAGTAGAATGTCATGTGGTCTATGGGATGATGGATGATTTTGTTCCTTGGAGGACACAGATCTTCAATTACCTCTATCTGTCAGCTGCACACACAGGTGTGGATTGTGTCCTGGTGAGGACAGGCCTACAGTAGACCTACTACTGAGCAGACACTTTCTTTATTCAACACGTCATGTTGCATATTCATGTTCAAACACCCTCTGTTAGGACACCTATTGCACCCATCACCATGAAAGTAAGATCTGGCCTGCAGTGTGCCTCCATAATGGTTATAGACTTTTACAGTGTTAAATAATTAGTGGAGTAGGCAATAAAACTAAAAGAAAAAAAAATTAAAAAGTTAATTAAATTTGCCAATTATAGATCTGTATAATATTCTTAAAGGGAATGGCAGAATTATTTTAACAAGGCCTTTAAATTTAAGTTCTTGTGTGTCCCTATTGGTTATACTCATCTTATATTTATAATGGATCCTACATTTCCCATGATGCATCTTAATACCTTCTTTTTTAGAACCCCTCCTTCTGATAACTGACTGCCTACACCTTTCAAAATCCTGTCACAGGTCTGTAACCAAGCCCAACAGGAGCAGCGCCGGGCTGTGAAGACAATTTGACAAATCGTGTATCATCTGATGTCATTGGGCCAAAAGGACTTTTTCCCCATAGATTTATATCGTGAAGGAGATGTCTGTAAATCAGCGGATAATTTTTTTTTTTAGCATCACAACTTGAAATGACTCGTCTCACTATTAGAATTTGATCCGTTCGGTCACATTTCGACTGTCTAGAAGAGCCGCATGATTGAATTGTTTTATCCCCATTCAAGCTAGCCAGAGGGCTAAACTGGAAGTAGCCGGCTCGGCTGGCGAAAGTCACTAGTGTGTTTGCTCTATGGGTGCAATGATCCCAGAAGATCCGAGTAATTGTATACCCGGAAGTTGAACTTTTTTGGCTTCATGCGCCACTGAGCAACTTTGATAGGAATGAATGGGGCCCCGCCTCCAATGCTGTATCCAGTTCTCTTTATACATCCATGTTTGTAACTCATAAATGAGTGTCTCAAGCTGATGACATCAGTATGACATCATCAAGGTTATTGTCTTAGACTTGAGTAAGCCATACAGAGGACACTGTAAACTGACATGACACTTTGACATGTAAATTGGTAGTGTATCCCTCAAAATTTAAAGAATTTTCAAATTTTTTCATGTGACAGATTGTTCTCCTGTAAAATGAAAGTGATTCTGGTGACGTCATGTAGTTCACAAAAAGAAAACACAACTCCTTAAAGCTATTTGAGGCAATGAAAGAATAGATAACGATTACACTGAAGTAACAAATCATGTACAGTGTGCACAGCAGACTTTACATGCAGATTCATTATATTTAACCTTCAGCCCCAAAGACCAACCAGTACTTTTCTGAAATACTTCACTGCACCAAGTTTGCTGTGAGTCAGTTAGTTTAGTAATTTGATTTATTAAAAATAAAGTAGGCTAAATGCTCAAAGTAAGAGTGTTAATGAAAATAGTAAACTACATTTTGACGAGAGAAACGTATGGGGCTACAACAGAGACAGTTAAATTTGGGCATAAAACATAAAATTTGGCATTGGAAACAAAACCTGAACTGAAAAAGGAAACAATGGCATTGAAACACTTGTATTGGAAAAAGTTGTATTGGCACTGAAACAAGTAGTAGCCCCATACCTGTCTTGTTGAGGGATTCTGCATGATTATTAATATAAAGCAGTAAGTAGTTAGTGAACAGACAGCTGCCAGTGTTTCTTGACACCACAAGCTCAGGAGAACTTCGGTCCTGTAACTTGGTGATCATAGGTGGCAGGAGAGACTATGCTTGCCGAGCAGCCGCTGGAACAGATGAGAACAGACAGTGGAGAGAGGCCCCTAGAGAAGAACATGCTGAGACAGTCTGAACTGGTGCAGAATCAGTGAATCATCACTAACAGTCTCTAAGGCTCCAGTTGAATCAACATTCAGAATCAAAGCAAGGAGACTCAGTGGCTCACCACTTTTCACTTTGTGACTTTAAACTTGAGCTGAACTCAAGCAGCACTTACTACAGCTCAGTGCTGAAGGCAGAGCCTGAGTGTTCAGCTGCATTGCTTCTAACGACTACCAGATGACAAGTCTGACTGTAATGAACTGAATGAGGAAATTACCAACATCTAGCTGCAAATACGGACAGTGTTTTCCACATTTGAATGTCAGCCTATGTAGTCAGCTGTGGAGGTTGCTGCTTGCGTGTTCTTCCACCCTCTTTGCTGAAATTTGGGCTTTTTTGGCTCAACTCAACTCAACTCAACTCAAATTTATTTATAAAGCACATTTAAAAAACAACAGTTGACCAAAGTGCTGTACAATCAAGATAACAAAAGCCATAAACACAATAGAGACACAAAGACAACACAATGGAAGCTCTCATACTGAGTTGGCTGCAGACTACATTAGCTGCTCAGTTTTCATAAACTAAACCTGAGAAAAACAGGATCAATCAGAGAACTATTGTCAGGTGTAGAATGGAATCAGGGATAATTGATAAGCATCTAGTGTAGAGCCTACTTGAAATTACTCTCGCACACGTAAATGCCTGTTGAATCTTTAAAAACACAAGACAAATTAAAAGATAATTCAGTTTTATTACATCTTAGATCTTATTTATGTAGTTTTTGCCATACTTTATACCAGTTAAAGTAAAGTGTACCAGCTCACTAGCTCAATGTGGCTGTCAGCTCCCTCTTTCATCTCTCTCCCCGAGCTAATCGCATTCAGTGACCTGGCTAGGTCTGGTCAACAATGCTAAATGGGAAGCATTATGCTTTTCCTTATTTTCAGTCATATATATATAATGTTACAATGTCAGATGTTCATGTTAAAAGTGGCCAAAGTGTCAAATAATGAGTAAACATATGTAGCAATAATCCCTGTGAGCAAAAAGCAGCAGCTTCAGACTGCTCTGAACACTCAGTTTCCAACAGTTTTTTCTACTTTCAGCCCAAGCTGACATCAGCTCATGATTTCTTTATATGGTCATCTGCTCCATGCACAATGCATGAGTTCACTGCTTGGCTCCACTAACATTACAGCATTTTTCTATTGTTTTGGGGGTAGTAATGCCAAGCCATGATTGGAGTTGAGCTGGCAGGCTGTGAGTGTTTTTCCATTACACAGCAGAGCAAAGTAAAATAAATAGTTTATCTGTTGGAAGTGTGCTGGTCGTCTGCAGCTCTTTATCATACATCATCATCACTGTGGCTGTTTCTGCTTGTACTATTCCTTCCTGCATTATTTCTAACTGATAAACTGAACAAAGAGCTGCAAGTATCTTCATATGTTGTTGTGTTGACCAGTTTTTAGCATGACTCATGAAGCTCTGCTGATTCGGTGAGGAACACGTTTCATTTCCTGTAAATTCTTCACAATAAAAGTCTCCAGTTATTTAGTTTAGTCCTTTATTTAGGGAGGGGGCCTTAACAAGACAGGAGCTAAGACTGCCTCTGAAGAGATAGAGGTTGAACTGAGGGGCTGCATAAATGACATGTATAAGATAAAGAGCTGGAAATGAGCATAATAGGTCCCCTTTAAAGATACTGTTAAGTATCTTTAACATTGTTTTAACACTGACCCAGCCAGCAGTAGACTGTTGCAGACTTGCTTCTACATGAGTAACAGCTAAACAAGATAAAGGTGGAGCTGGAAAGCTGAGAGAAATTAAGTTTAAATATTTAAAAATACTTAGTTAACAGGATAATGTCAATAAGCTCAGTTTTCTGTTCTGGTGTCATCAGAAATTCTAATATGCTAACTGTGCTAACTAACCAAACCACTCAAAGTATGTAGTTGGTGTGATCAGTTCTGACCCTATACCTTCATTACAAAAAGATTTAATGAAGGAAAAAGCCACTAATTTAAATTGTAATCTTACACTCATACTGATATAGACTGAGGGGAATGTGAAAAATACAATAATTAAAATGAGTTAATATAATGCAAAAAGAACTGTAATAAATACCAGTTACCTTACTTATTAATATTCAGTTTTTGTTGGACCAGCCACTGACGAGGTACTATGCACGTTTCAAATGGAATGATCTGCAAAATGCCCTCAAACTTGAATCATTCCATTCCTCTTGGAGATTTTAAAGCTTTATTATCTGATGTTTTTTTATGATTCTTGTAACTTTTTTTACTAATTCCTTGTTTATTGCGTGGTGGTGTTGTTTCTGTCTGCTGATTGTGTTCTTGTCTTATGAATGTTTCTTGTTCTCTGGTCTCTCTTGGAAAAGAGATCTTAATCTCATTGAGACTGCCTGATTAAATAAAACATAAATTAATAAATATGGATGAGACCATATGTTTACAGAAATAGATGGAAACAGATGAAAGAGCAGGGGGATTATATATATATATACACACACACACACACACACACACATATATGTGTGTATATATATATATATATATATATATATATATATATTTATATAGCTTAACCATGTCATGTGATATGCTACTTCAGTACACTTTAGCAACAAATATTACTGGGACCACTACAGAAATTGCAGATGAACATTTAATATCCAGGAATTCATATGATAGACACTACCACTGACTATCCCTGTAAAAAAATTGTCCACAATTTTGAACATTGACCATGAAAAGTCCAGCCATATACTAGGTTTTGACCTAGTTTTGTTTGAAAATGTACTGTAGAAGTGTTAAAGTGGACTGTATTGTATCACAAGGTGTTTTTGATACAGTCCACCTCAAAACTGTAGACCTGTTAGAACCATTGACAGCTTCACACCATAAGGAGAGAGAGAGACTTAATTATGCTATTGTTGCCTCAAATATGAAATATTACTAAAAAAGGAATAATAATGAAAATTAAATCACCACTTATGGAGGAACTTTAACCTGTTACTACATGACTAATTTGTCATTGTGTGGTAAAATGGCTATAGAAAGATGTTTCCTACATCCATTCTACTCAAAAGCCCCTGATTTTCATCCCCACCACACCCCTGTTTGCAGCTGTCCTGAAGGAGCTGAAGGAGTTTTTACATTGAGAATGAATGTACATACTTAGTTATGATTGGGAATGATGCATGATGAAGCAGTTCATTTTTTGTCTTTGTTTTGTTTGATGCAATTCTTGTGTAGTTGAGTGGAGCAGAAACAACTATGTGCTTCTGTTTTAGGAGGAAATAGAAAAGAGTGGGATTGTTTGTTGCCAGGTTGTTGCTCCTGTCAGAGGACATAAAGCTGAACCTTTCCCAGCTGTGATACGTTGTGCCACTGGGCAACTTTTGAGTGTTGGATAGTGTCAAAGAATTGCTGGAGCTGGTTAACCCAAAGTGAAGAACAGGATGTCTTATGCAGGAACATTTATTAAAGCTTATTTATCGATCGAGGTGAATAAAGTTTCAGAAGTTTCAAAGCCAAAATTTGCCTTGCTATTTTTTGTATATGAGTTACATAGTAGGTCAATAGACATGATTCAGTGTGTATAGTGTTAGCCTTGTACAGTATTATTTATGTAGGTGATAGCACAGAGTGATGATGTTCATTTCTGCTGCACTGGGTTATTGTGCCATGGTTTAGGTCATATCCTTTGTAGTAAAAGTCGTGCAGGAAAGGGTCATTTCCCAGCCTGGGCTGAACGCCAAGTCCTCAGGTCTCTTTACAGTATCAGATCCATGTTCATTACCAGAGAACAGCAGCGGCACACCTTGGCACAGACTGAGGGTTCAGCCATGTGTAACTGCCTGTAATAGACACAGCATGGTGGGGCAGCTGAAAACAGACACATAAAACTGCCTACAGCTGTTTCATTCCCAACTTACATCCTTAAAATTCCCTTTTTCCACTGGGATCCACAAAGTAATCTTCTCCTTGAAATCCAGAGGGTGTTTTGTATGTGACTTACACTCACATTTGAGATGCCCTTAAGCTTTTCCTAGATTGAAAATGTGTTTTTTGATTACTTGTAGAAAGAGCAGGATGACTGAAAAGGTCCTATACTGAAATTCACTGCTGAGAAAGCTGATTTAGTGTTTATATTCTTTGCTGAAATAAGCACAGAACAAATACATGCTGTGTAAGCAAATTTAGTTTTTGTCCTTGGAGAGTCCTATAATGATATTATATAAATTGGCCAAGAGGGGAATCCATACACAACATGATTGCTGGAACTCTTTAAACTGTGGCTCTTACAACAAGAAAGGTCTGGCTTTGATTCCTGGACCCTGTCACACTAGATGAGTTCAGCCACAGTGCTGCTGTTACACTTTAGTTACACACATTAGGGTGAAGTTGGTTCTCTGAAGATACATGTGAACGACTTTATGGTTCTTTGCAGAGAATGGTGTTGTGGGTAACTGTAGAAACCGAATCTCATCAGTTTAGCTCCACAGATTGAGCTGAGGTGTAAAAGTACACTTCAGGTCGCAGTTACGTATGTAAAGTGTGAGTGATTGTAAGCCATTACACAGCTAGTGGTCGCAGCTGAACGGATTGAAACAGAAGTGTACCTGTTCTTTCAGAGGCACTGCTAAAAAAATGAGGTTGAAAATGATTCAATGTGCATACATGTACCATGAAAATCAAGTTTTACCTTCTAACCAAAGACTCCACCCACTTATTAGAACTCTGATATAATCATATAAACTGCTTCATCCAATCAATTTCTTTTTCTTCTTTTTCATTTATATCATTTTTAATAATAACTAACTGATGAAAAAACAACTCCATCTGTCTTTAGCTGTAGATTTGTGATGTATGTTCATGTCGTGACACTCTGAACCATCCAGACATTTCCTGAAGAAAAGCTTTCTGTTTTTTAAGCCATCGTTATCATGTTTAACTGTGATTGGCTCAGCTGTTTCAGAGCTATGAGAGCAGTAATGTGACTGGCTGAGAGAGTATCTCATAATCACCATACCTGCTGATCTATATTCACCTTCACTCAGCCCTTTTGCACGTTGCGCTGCTGTACACACATGAACCAAAATAGCAGGTGTACATTGAGAAGTCCACACAATCTGTGCACCTAAGACCTATCATGCTGCGCTTGGCATTTATTATTCAGATTCCAACTGAGGGTGTAAAATATTAAACTGAGGGTGCAATGCATGCTTTTGTACCCTCATAGAGCCGGGCCTGTTGCGCCATCGTTTTAAAAAGTCTCTGTTTCCACTCGTCCAGACTAAAAAGCGGTGCCAGAGTTTTCAAACTAAAATGTGGTCAGTAGTGCTTTCAAAAATCTAGGTTTTAAGAGATTGAAAACACCGGAGTAGTGTGGACGCAAGGCATAACATCACAGATCATTAAACAAAAGCAATCTACATGCACCAGTTCAAAGATAACATTGTTATGTGTAAACATACCTGTGCACTGATTTTCTGTCTTCTCCGCTCCTGCTCCGTCCTCTCCATGGACTACAAAACTCTCTCTCTCGCTTACTAAATATGGATATTGTCAAGCTGTCACTCTGACCGAGACTGGCCAATAGAGATGTGTCTTACGTCTTTCAGCGTAGGTCCCGCCCATGAGATTCAGCTCAACAGCAAGCAAAACTTTTGGATTCACAAACAAAACTTTTGATTTGCATTTTAATCACAAATTTATTTACTTGCCTCCATATGTGTAAAGTACCTCCATATGTGTAAAGGTTTCACAGAGGTATGGATCTGAGAAGAAGGACAATTTTTTACTCAAATTCACTTCACGCAGTATCTTTGCCTCACCTTCGACTCTCCATCGCCTCCCTGTGGAGGATTTTGTCTTTGTCCATCTGGAATGATAAATTAGATTACAGAGGAGCACAGAAAATATTTAATTCCCGGCCTCCCCTTGTAATGTCAGTCTTGTCCAAATGGGACTTTAGTTTTTTTGGTAAACCAGCCAGAGTTTGTGTTGTCTTTGTTTTGGAGTTAAGCGTCATTTCAGTGGATTTATTTCTGGTATCATCTCCTTCACAGTGACTACTAAACCTCACCATCTGCCATGAAAGGACAGACCTCTATTCTGTAGAGGAAATGATGAACGCCACCACTTAGATTTCACATTGTACATAATAACCTGTTTTAATCACTGGATCTGTGTGTTTTGGAGAGGAGGAGACAGTAAAAACCTGAACGATGAACAGTGGAGTAATCCTATCCCGGAGAAGCTGGTTGTTTAACAATTAAGACAACAACCCATGATCCCACGCTACTTCACACCATCATCATACTCCGTCTTTTGTTATTGTTTTGATTGAGAGATCCCTAGCGGCAGAAATTACATATTGTGCATTTAAAACCTAGTTTGTTTGAAGCATACCGAGACCTTAAGCATTCAGTTTTATCTTTCAGCCAAAACAAAGCAGTCAAACAAAGTTGTCACGAGAATCATTACAGACGAACTCTCGAGCAATACTTTTGCCCTCACATAATAAAAGTGGATTGTGAAGCAGAACAAGAAAGACTATTTCTTTGTGAGTGCAAGGGTGATCTCCTGAATATGTGGTCTTTTCCTAAATGCAGGTGCTGGTGACAATGAAGCTGTTCCATGATAAATCGCAGACAACACACTAAATCTGATCTCAGTATACAGGAGCCTTAAATGCTGTTTTGAGGTTTTGACCCTAAAACTAATATAATTGGGTGAAATATTCTTTGGAGGAAACAGTCTTTGGGGTTTTGACAACCAATTCTAATATGTACTGTACCAACATTTGAACTTTTTCATGCCAAAACCAAAAAAAAAAAAAAAAAAATTCAAACCATACTGCAAAGGCATTCCACATCTGCATTAATACTCTTGAATTTATATCTTAGGGCATCTACATACACCCACATTTTATATGAGATTTCTTTGTTTCTTACAGTGTTTTCTTCTTTTCTTTTGCTACTCCACAGTGCAGCGTTTGGACCCAGTAAACAGGAAGAAGAGGATTATGAAGATGTACCCATAAATAAGACCTGGGTTTTATCACCCAAGGTCTATGAGAGCGATGTGACTTTGATCCTAAATAAACTTCTGCAGGGCTACGACAACAAACTGCGACCTGACATTGGAGGCAAGTGAAGTTTATCCTCTGGGGATGTGTTTTGTGGTAACTCTGTTAGATGTTCACTCAGCTCACATTAAATAGGGGGAGTTCAATAGATGTTTAAAAACAGCCTTGTGCAATTTGAGTTAATGCGTTGCCATTGCATGGAAAAATTTGGGAAATTACAATTTCTACTGCTGCCGCTGTCTGGGGTGAACCTTGCATCTTCTTGTTTAACATACTTCCTCTTACAATGAAGCTTTAATTCTTACCCAAAAAGCTGTTGCTCACCTCAGTGCCCCATTTTTGCTGCAAAAAAAGCCTTACTTGATGCAGACTGACCAGATTCTAATGATGGCTTATGTTCGCAAACTTTATATTTCTGTGTAACTAACATCACTGAAACTACACTAGAAACTAGAATTTACCATTGTTTTGTATGGTTACTGCACTTCAAAAGTCACATGCAGAAGGATGCTTGAAGGATCTGAGAAGAATGTACATATTTATTTGATTTGATTTATTGATTGGGACAGTTGGCAGTTTTAAACATTAAAGATGCACTGCACCGGAGTTAGCTCGAAGCTAATTTGCATCCGTAGTCCCCCACAATCAAAACATACAACAGCACAACATATATATCACCAAGATAGAGATCAAAGTTTTTCACCTGACAGCCACAATATACAGTATTTGGTTAGTTACATTTTCATTGAGATTTTAAACGCGATACAACAATGAAATAGTGCTGAGGTGTGTTATCAGTTTAGTCAGTCTTTTCAGAGTCTTCTTTCAGTTTTTATCAGAAAATATATTGTTTTGCTAAGTTTTCATGAAACTTTAGATGTTCCAGCTTTCCATGATTCTGAGTACTTAAAGGACTTCATGTCTGTGTTGCCTTTAAGAGTAAGCTACTTAGAATAGTCAGTTTTAGTTGCTCTGACTGCCAATTGCTGGCTCTTCTCAGAGTGTTCATGCAGACAGACCATGCACTGGCTAGACTGTAGAAGAGCAGAATTATGATTGTGTATGAGTAACTTGTCATGATTGTTGTGTAAAAGGGGTTAGATAGGGCAAAGCTTCTAAAGTACTTGAAGTAATTGAGATTAGAGCTGGGGCACAAAGTGACAGCACTGACACTATTGTTTCACCAACCTGTCAGTTAATGTAATGCATTATATTTTTGTGTGTTCTGGCGTTTTTGCCCAGTTTGAAATGTCTTTGTCACGTGCGCTCCCTCCTGATACATGATGTTGTCTGTCAGTTTTTTTTTAAACTCCCAGCAATTAGTTTCACCAGGAGGGTGTCACATGTGGGAAGTGGACTCCCCACTTACACCCCTCACAAAACAGGTACCCCAACCAACTTTTATGAAGACAAGAAGAGAGCCCTCACCCAATCCACCACCAAACTGTCCTGCTACTGGAAATAAAAAAGAAAATCTGTACATAATGTTTTTCTAGCAGTAGCAGTAAAATCAGTCTACTGATAATTCTGGATTTATGCATTTAATCACTCAACACCACTGTCTTGAATGTTATTAGGCAAAATGGGGGATGTATCAGTATTCAATAGCTATGGGATGATATTCTTCATTGTAGCTAACTTGTGATGTAGCTTGATAAGGACAGATGGCATAGTGCATGAAAAAATCTGTCCAAACGTTGCTGGCAAACATCTATAAATTAGTTAATTAGTTAATGCTATCTGTGTCAGTACGTTATGTCTTCTGTTGTTTCAGTGAGGCCGACAGTGATTGAAACAGCTGTGTATGTCAACAGCATTGGACCAGTGGACCCCATCAACATGGTGAGACTGCCTCTTCTGATTCTTCTTTGCTTTGTCTCTGCTGATATAATGATATATTGGATAATAGGAGGATAGCCCTCCTTGCTAATGTTGTAATTATGTATAATGTTGTATAAAACAATTAAATTGTATTTGTACAGATTGTGTTTTTTGAGTAACAGTAATGTACAGTTGCAGGACACCATTTAGATTTATCCTATGGGGACCATGAATGTCTGTACTGTTGTGAATACAACATTGAATATTATATAGTTAATACTATATAAGTGTGAAAATTCACTCTTAACCTTTGCAATGGTACTTTACCTGCACACAGTCTCATAATGCTGCTTGCACTTCCAACTAATGGTGACAACATCCTCTTTCAACAAACTGTGTAGCTGTGATGTAGCATTGCGCTATAGTACCACCCTACATCACAGCTGTCATGTTGGGTGTGATCAGGGTTTCGAAAGATTTATACCTTTCAACCCATTCCTCCTTCAAAAATCTGTTGAGTCACTCTTTAACTAAAGGTCTGCATTACCAGTTTACCAGAGCTTTCAACCTCCATCCACTAAAAATGACTATGAGATGTGGTTGAAGTAGTTAGTAAGTGGATAGTTAGTAAGTGGACCTTGATTTGAGAATGCAGTTTTTAATTTGTTCAGTTGTGTGTTTATATATTAATTGTCATGGGATTCTAATTAGTTTTGCAGGTGTATCGTGATAAACCAAGGTATAGGACAAAATAACAATTTATGGGACAAAATAAAAAGTATATCAATTCATCCTGGCAGGAACATGAATGTCTGTTCTAAATTCTATGGCAATCCAACTAATAGTGGTTGAGACGTTTCAATTTCAAAAAAATGTCAACCTGATGGTGGTGCTAAAGGTCAGGCGATCACTGAGGTCATTAGGACTCAAGTCAGGGAATAAAATGTGCTAATCCCTCATGCAGATGTGAAAATAATTCACTGGACAAATTGAAATTTTGACCTGATGATCACCAAAGTTATTAGAATTCATTCTGAGGGGAACATGAATATCTGAACCAAGTTTTATGAAAATCCATCTAATAGCTGTTGAAACATTTCATTCAAAAAACAAAACTGTGAACGTCATGGTGGCGTTAGTTGAAAAGTCAACAAAGCCATCAGGATTCATCCTCTGGGGATAATTAATGTCTGTCCAAAATTTCAAATGTTCATGGCAGTCCTTCCAATAATTGAAGGTCTACTTATTTCATGTGCTGATGATGACTGTGAGATGTGTTTGGAATCCTGGAGTAAGTAAGTGGGTTGTCTCTCTTTATATGTCTTCCTGTACATTAAAGGTGCAGTGTGTAGAATTTAGTGACATCCAGAGGAATGGATTTGACAGAAATGGAATATAATATTCATAAGTATGTTTTAATTAGTGTATAATTACCTGAAACTATGAATCATTGTGTTTTCGTTACCTTAGAATGAACCCTTTATATCTACATAGGGAGCAGGTCCTCTTCCATGGAGCCCACCATGGTTTACCACCTTTTTTCTACAGTAGCCCAGAATGAACAAACCAAACACTGCCTCTAGAGAGGGCCCTTTGCATTTTTCGCAAGTTTTGCGGCCACCGTAGGTTCTCCTACATGCTCGGAAGGGTAAGGGAAGGAGGAGGAAAGAGGGGGAGGGGTATCCAGTTGGTTGCAATCTGCAACCCCACCTCTAGATGCCGCTAAATCCTACACACTGGTCCTTTAATGTTCTTTTTTAAACTATTGGTTGTATTTTCATGGTTTTTGTAACTGTGTTGCAGGAATACACCATTGACATCTTCTTTGCCCAGACATGGTATGACAGCCGACTGAAGTTCAACAGCTCGATGAAGCTGCTCATGCTCAACAGTAACATGGTAGGCAAAATCTGGATTCCGGACACTTTCTTCAGGAATTCCCGGAAATCAGACGCCCACTGGATCACCACTCCAAACCGCCTCCTGAGGCTGTGGAGCAATGGGAGAGTGATGTACACTCTGAGGTAGGACAGTTATGCAGCCAGTTTGCTAATCCTTGTGGTAGAAATTTTATTGTTGAACTATCAGCTCCTGAAAAATCTTTGTTGTTTGTGCAGCTTTAGTGTGTGCATCTGTATTTTGTCATGTAGTTCTCTTATAGATGGCCACAATTTGTCAAAGCATGATCTAACTGTCATCATTTTTTCCGCATTTGTTGGTGTAATTACAGAGAGAACATGAAGTACCTTTACTATGTTCAGTCACACTTGGGAGGGAAAAAACACAATGCTGAGACTTGCTTTTTCTCTGTCACAATTCTGTTTCTGTCAGGTTGACTATTAATGCGGAGTGTTACCTTAAGCTGCATAACTTTCCAATGGATGAGCACTCGTGTCCACTGGAGTTTTCAAGCTGTAGGTGGTCAAACGTTTTCCCCTCCCATTTTTGAACCTGTCATCTCAACTTCAACTTCCGTAACTTGCCCTGCGAGAGGGGCTTCTGTGTGGGCTAGCATAGAGGCTAAGCCTTGTTCCTTCTCCTGCCAAAAGGCCCATCTGCTTGAGTCTGCCCTCTCTAAGCCTGTACCAATCTATCATCTTCTCCACCAGCGGAGAGAGGAGGTCACCCAGTCCCATCTTCTCTGGCAGACTTAATGAATTATGCAACCTCTCCTAGTCTGATTCATGCTGTCTGTGTCATCCTTCATTCGTCTCTTGCATTGTGCTTCAGCCTCTTGTGTCTTGTCATGATCTCAATCTTCCACACACCAGTGAAAAATGCAAAGACCATTCCATGGAGTTGAGGACAAATGTGAGGACCATTACAGTCACACAAAATTTCATCAAATGAGCACAGTGGTAATTATGCCAACAAAAATAGCTTAACAACTAAAGAGACTTCACCTGAAACACAACAGCATTGGTCAATTGTTCAAATGAACATACATAGATACTAATACTTTCTCAGGAGCAATGTTGGAAGCAATGTGACATTTGTATACCACTGCAAAATCTTTAAAGGAAGAGGAGTGATCAAAAGTCAAAGCATGTGACTTCTGCATCAGAGACTCTGGACCACATCATGTCTCCAACAGTCAATATGGGTTTATTTTAACTCTTAAAGGATCAGTGTGTAGGATTTATTTTCATCTAGCAGGAAAAACTTGAAGGCCTCTCTGGAGCCAGTGTTTGGTTTGTCTGTTCTGGGCTACTGTAGAAACACGGCGGTGCAACATGGCAGGCTCCATGGCATGGACGTATAAAGAGAACTGGATACAGCGTTGGAGGCGGGGCCCTGTTCATTCCTATGAAAGTTGCTCAGTGGCGCATGAAGCCAAAAAAGTTTGACTTCCGCGTATAACATTATCCAGATCTTCCAGGATCATTGGGCCTATAGAGCAAGCGCACTAGTACTTCCGGTTTAGCCCTCCGGCTAACTTGAATGGGGATAAAACAATTCAATTGTGTGGCTGTTTTAGGCTTTCGAAATGTTATCGGACTGAATGAATCAAATTCTGATAGTGAGACGAGTCATTTCGCGGGGGTTGTGATGCTTAAAAAATGTATCCGCTGATTTACGGACATCTCTTTCACAATATAAGTCTATGGAGAAAAGTCTTTTTGGGCCCAATAGCGTCATGTGACATTGTAATTACACGCTTTGGCTGCTATGTCAAATTGGCGTCACAGCCTCGCGCTGTTCCTGGGGGCTTGCTCCATGGAAGAGGACCCGCTCCATATGTAGATATAAAAGGCTCATTTTAAGGTAATGAAAACACAACTATTCTTATTTTCAGGTGATTGTACACTAATTAAATCATACTTATTAATATTATATTCCATTTCTGCCAATAGATCCCCCTAAATCCTACACGCTGGTCCCTTAAGGCAACCTTTCCCAAACTTTACTCAAGTGGTTTTAGTTGTGGAACAGTCATAGAACAATCATATTGGTTATTCTGGAGACACAGAAAAGATAATACAGAATTTTAACATACTTTGTTGTTTAGGTATGATGATGTGTTGGCCAAAAAAATATTTTCCACTACATCTCCATGAGAAATATATGCAAACCTTGCAAACATGAGCCTTTGTTGTGTAAAATAATCCAATTCAGAAGCAATACAAGCTTAAGTCAAATAACATACCATGACCTCAGCAAACAAACTTCATTACAAATGTATTCATGCCAAAGGGGATTTCTTTCCTTCTCAAAGAACACCTTTAGGTAGAGTATATTTCCACTGTGCATAGCTTCGGTGTAAGCACTAGCTTACATCTGCACAGAATCCCTACTACTGACTATTATAGGAATGCCCATCAAAGCCCATGTTTACCTACCACATACTGTAGTGCACAGAGTATGTTATTTGCATTTGAAGACATTATGCTCATTTGAAGAAATTTCATGAGACTGGGCCGGTCAGTTCCATCTTGAATGCTCCCCTTTGCCTTGCCATGGTGCAATGTCCCCCTGTGATTGACAGATGTGAGCTTCCTGTTTGATATTATAGGCATCAGCAAGGCTGATAATTTATCTTGTGTGTGTCGGTGTTGGGGGGGGGTTTCTGTAGATGGTTATCCTAAGAATGAGATCATGTACCGGTGGCAGAGACGAGCGGTGGAGGTGGCAGATCAGCGGTACTGGAGACTCTACCAGTTTGCTTTTGTAGGGTTGAGGAACACCTCTGATGTGGCACACACCCAGTCAGGTGAGAGACTGTGTCCAAATCCTCTTACATGTTTCCAGTTTCCTGTTTCTTAAGGGATTATATTTGGCACTGATAACAATAAATCCCAAATTGTGTTCTATTTTACCCTGCCTTACCTAAATTCTTTGAACATCTCACTTTTCCCTCTGGGCTTATTCATGTTTTACCCCATCTCTATATCTTCTGTTTTGTTAAATTTTCAGGGGAATATGTAATTCTGACGATCTTCTTTGACCTGAGTCGGAGAATGGGCTACTTTACCATCCAGACCTACATTCCCTGCAGTATGATTGTGGTCTTGTCCTGGGTCTCCTTTTGGATCAACAAGGATGCTGTCCCAGCTCGCACATCTTTAGGTTTGATGTGGTTTTACTTCCTACATGTTCACCTGCAGAGTGTCAATTTACTTTATGACTTGATTAATTTCTCTGTAAATTATCATGTCTGTGAAGACATTCATCCAGGTCACAGGATATCAAGAAGTGCTACAGTAAGTCAACTAGACTTGCTCATCCAAAAGGCTTTTTAGTGCTATCCGATTCATGGAGGTCACATGTAGATCGTTAGACCACATGGCAGTCATGTAAGAGGAGTTAGAGTCACATTAAACTTGTGTGGTCACTTGTAAATCATTCAGGCTTTCTATCAATCTATAATCTGCGAGAGAGAGGCAATAGTTTGAAACTTTAGAAACTGATATCCAGAGGTCTTCAAAGGTGATGATAAACTGCTCACTCCAACCTAGTTGTTCTATGCTTTGTAGCACACAAGGGGGCAAGACTGTGGAAGCAAATAATGGTCATTAATATTTTGAGCTTATGAAATGATGTTCACAAATAATTTCACAGCCTGCAGTTGTATATCACCAAGTGTGTGCATGTTTAAAAAGTTTTTGTAGTCGTAGAAATATTTTGTGTATGTGTAATTTTTTTTAAATTTGTGCAGGAATATTTTAACATTGAGGTTTCACATTCACACAGTGTGAGAGATGGACACACAAACTTCTTTGTGTGCAGTAGGTAGGTCACATGAGAGATGCCCACAAACGTCCTACCTGTGTATGTGACACTGAACAACAGTTACAAGCATGAATTTTGACCCTGTTCTTACAGCTGAATCCGACTGGTTAAACGTAGAGTCAGTCTGTTTAATCAGAGGACAGATGGTTCCATTGCGTGCATTCCCCTGCTGGTCCTGAATTTTAATATGGACGACAGTGTGGGCTCTCCCGCAACCCAGGTGGGTTTAATTGTACTTGAGGATGCTGTAGATAATAATAATAATGATGGTAAACATTTAATGTGTTGTGTATTTACCTTGTAGTTAGTTCACTGTTATTGTAAGGCAACACAGTTGTTCAAATGCATACTTTCAAGTTCAGGAAGGCTGCTTCATGTACCCAGAGTAGAACAGTAATGTAGCTTTCTGTTAGCAAATATCTGCTAGCATTACCAAAGTAGCAGCATCAATGCTGGCAAGGAACTTTTCAAGCTGAAGGCAAAGCAATTGGTTGGCCATATTAAATACTGTTGCTCTGCTTCAGCATGCCCTGAGCAAGTTGTATCCCCAAATGGATCAGCAGTTGATGTTATTGTATGACTATAATGTGTTGTGCTGCCATTGATGATGTTGAAGCTTTATTTCTAAGCTCTTTCTAATAAGATTAATATCCAGTCCTCCCTTGTGTCATTAAGTAAATAATACACTCTGTCTGTAGTTGCCAAATACATCTGTGAGAATTAGCACTGTATCAGCGGACATATCTAAGTTTTGTGTGACCTGATAATAACACCCATTTGCTAGTAGACATGAGTTGTCATTCTCATATTTCAGCTACTAAAGGAGGCCAAAGACTGCAGCTTCATCTCAAAAGTTCAGATCACCATGGTAATAAAATTAGTATTATCAGGGCCTTGGATGCCACAACTTTGATTCAGAAGGCCAGTTGATCTGCTGTACCAGCCTCAACCAGGAGCCATTGTAGACACAGATCAGCAAGAGGCATGAAAATGTATCACTGAGTCCACTTAGTTGGTTGTTTATGGGGTTAGAATTGTGACTTGGCACTGAAAATAAAATTTGGCATTGAAAACAAACCCTGAACTGAAAAAGGAAACACTGACATTGAAACACTTGCATTGAAAAAAGTTGTATTGGCAGTGCTACTCAGAGTAATCTCAGTCAGTGGCTCTTCTAGCAGCAGCACAGCGTCTCTCCTTCTCTCGCGCTGTGTGCACACAGGCAGGAGAGTGAGTTACCATGGTTACGAGGATGCTCTGTGTCTCTGTCGCTCTGAAACTTTCTCACAATTCCCAATAGGTTTTTAGGTAACTAACTACCACTTTAGGCTATATAATGTTTTTATAAATGTAATTTCAAATATGAAATAGAGGTTCTTCTAATATTAATTTCCTGTCCACCCAATTATATTATGTTTTTAATGCATTCTTGGTTTTCATAGCACCCTCAATCTTACTTATCTAGACTAGTGCAGGTGGCTGTTTCTTGACTTCATTCAAGAGGTTAGATGTGGAACAGATCTCACTCCAAGCTGAAGTCAAAATTTGGCAGCCCTGAGGATCCTTAGCACCAGGATCATTGACACCCTCTGCACCGTTTTCCACAGCCCCTGCTATGCTCCTGTCCACTGCTTACACTTCCACCAGACCATCGGCTCATGGAAGCACCCACAGGGATGAATTCAACATCAGCTCTACCTGTGCCAAGAAACAGAAAAGATTAAAATGCAAAACAATCGCATCTCAGAAAATATAATTAACTTCCTGCTAATTTACTGGCTCACTGTTACCATGAACCTTACCTAAGCTAATAGTTAACACTAACTTTAGCTTAGTAAACAAGGCCATATATAAACCTGATACTATATTCAAATTTACAATCAAGCGTAATCCCACAGGAGCTAGACTGTCCTAAACAGCCTGTCCTCACAAGAAAAATGACAGTATAGGTCAGGCTAATTCAGGCTGGCACAAACGACCTATAGTTACATTTAGGCCATGTAGCAGCTGTAGTAATTATACCCCGGGGAAGTGACACAGTTCAGATGACATCCATATATGGTGACTTAATAAGATGACTTTTGCCTTGTTAGGAGGAGGCGTGATGGGTGGATGGCTAGATAGATAGTGAACTTTGCTGCAGGAGACCACCGTTCGCTTTCCGCCTCCAAGTGTCATGCTTCCACAAAAAAAAAATGGAACACACCATAAAACATTGTTATTTTTTAACTGTGATTTGTAACAGTTTTGGAAAACCATAGTGCATTACTACGTCCGCTAGGTGGTGTAAACATAACTATAGATCTTTTTAGCTGGCCTGAAATTTAGACCTATACTGTCCTTTTTTCCACAAAATTATAAATACAAAAATTGTAAATACAAAGAAGTGGGTTAGTTTTCATGTCTAACTATTTGTAGCGTAATTACGATGCATGTCTTGATTCTTGGTTTGCCTTCAGCTTGAAAAGTTACTTGCCAGCATTGATGCTGCTACTTTGTAATGCTAGCAGACATTTGCTGACAGAAAGCTACATTACTGTTCTATTCTGGGTACATAAAGTAGCCTTCCTGAACTTGAAAATATGCATTTGGACAACTGTGTTGCCTTACATGAATAGCAAACTAACTGCAAGCTAAATACACAACACATTAAATGTTTACCGTTACAGACTGACTCTGCGTTTGACCAATCAGATTCAGCTGTAAAAATAGGGTCAAAATCCAGTCTTGTAACTTGTAGCTTGTAACTTCAGTGTCGCACACAAAAGTAGGAAATTTGTGTGTCCATCTCTCAGACTTTGTGAAACCTTGATGTTGAAAATATTCCTGCACAAATTTTAATCACACATATACATTTTTTCAGCAAGAAAAACTATGTGTAACATATGTAAACTTAACTTTTACACATGTGCAAATTATATCTGTGTGCACAAAACTTTTTCAAACATGCACAAAATATTTCTACAGGTGCAAAACCTTGTTACACACTCACAAACTTGAATTTGTGAGATTTTTTTTTTTTTTTTTACAAGTTCACACATTCAAAAACATGCATGCAATTGTTTTTCAAATGCACACAAAAGGTGACATACAACTGCAGGCTGTGAAATTATTTGTGGACATCATTTCACAAGCTCAAAATATTAATGTCCCTTATTTGCTTCCATACAAGACAAGCATATGATCTAACACTGAATCCAACATCATCAAAATGCCACGGATTCTGTTGAATTCACTTTTGATTACTTTTGGATTTCCTTCTTAGACCTAAACAACTTCTCAAGAACATGGGAGGTGAGGAGAATCATACAGTTTAAGTTGTCACTCCATGTTGCTCATTTTATAATTTAGGACAGTCACCTGTTCATCTGCACTATAGACAACAGGCAGAAAGTTGCAAGTGAAGTGCTGTTTACATTTGGAACAAGTCCATTCTTTGGTTCTTGTGGCTTTTTAGTGTTCTGGCCATTATTGAAGCTCACCCCAACCCTACCTGCTGATACTGACAATGTATTCCTCCTGCTCTAGACCTTTTTTTCCATATTGTGCTGCACTGCTCCCAGGCTAAGCTTGTGCCTCTGACTACAAAACTGCAAAACTAATTTTCCTAAACCTCCATGTAGTTTCTCAAAAATAAATCCCAATGTGTCATTTGTGCAATAAATCTGTCAATTCTGAAGGTGGAGTCACCATCAGGTACATATTTAATGAATAAATAAAACTGGTATGTTAATCAATCATTTCTTCTTGTTTTTGATATTTGCTTTCATATTCTGTCAAATTCATCATCTAAGACACAAACATTCAAATGAATGGAGGGAAAGTATAATGAATACTGTATTCCATTGAGAAATGTATCTCTGTGACATCCCATACAGGTATCACCACAGTGCTCACCATGACGACTCTAAGCACCATCTCCAGGAAGTCCCTGCCCAAGGTATCCTATGTCACTGCTATGGATTTGTTTGTCTCTGTCTGTTTCATCTTCACCTTTGCTGCCCTCATGGAGTATGGCACTCTGCACTACTTCACCAGCAACAGACAGACCAAGAAGTCTAAAGCCAACAATAACACACAGGTACTTAACTAGTGAACTTTCATGTAAATCCATTGAATGTCACAGTAACGTACTGAAATACCCGTATGTTCTCCTCCACAGCAGAAAGTATCTAGCATGGTTAATATCCGTCCTGGGACATCCCTGCTACAAATGAACAACATTGTGCCCTATCATGAGGAGGATGACTACGCCTACGAGTGTTTGGATGGAAAAGACTGTACCAGCTTCTTCTGCTGCTTCGACGACTGCCGCTCAGGTGCCTGGCGTGAAAACAGGATGCACGTGCGAGTTTCCAAGATTGATTCTTACTCACGAATATTCTTCCCCACTGCTTTCGGCCTTTTCAATTTGGTTTACTGGATTGGTTATCTGTATCTATAAAAACAGTACCTCAAAGAAGGACAACTGGAGTTTTGCATCTCCAAGCATTTTCCAGAGAAAGAGCTGCTCTTATAGTAGAAATTATAGCTTATCAAACACATACGGCAAAAAAGAAACTCAACTGAAATGTAAGCCTACCTGCTAGCGATGAGGCATGGAAAAATGGGGATGACATTCTGTCTTTCAGTCTATCCAACAACCTTGTTTGAGAGCAAGTACCGGTTAATATGCCATTAAATACACTATGAATATTCATGGTCCTCTGTAGAGAATCACCATGGCCAAATTAAAAATTCCCCTTAACCATCATCTTTTTCCAATGACAAGACATCTTGCTGTGGATATTCATGATTGCCAGAGGTTTGATCCTAATGTTTTTGATGTCCCATAATTTCCACTTGTACACAAGAAATATAAAAATCTAACTCACAGATTGTCAAAAACTGGACTGAGCAATTCATAATCCCCAGAGCAAACTGTGTATGAATGAGCCCTTAGCATTTTGGACCACTTCTAAGGGGGTATACCCTCTTGATTTTAATGAACCATTGGCCTTTAAACTAATGCCACCCTCAGGATGAATTTAACACACCGTTTGTGCTCGTGTTTGCAACTGCAGCATTAAAATAGAGCCCTTAGTCTTTCATTTATTTAAAACGACAATGTTGACATTAAAGAATAACTGGCAATTTTCTGTATTTTTCTTATTGTCAACAAATCTCGTGTGCAGAGACAAACCAAAAATGAACTGATCTTCTAACAAGTATTGTGTGTGTATCCAAAGCCTGATATATCTTATTCCTCTGTGCCATAGACCTCTGTTGTTGTCCAAAAACTATTAAAAACACATCAATGAGCCACACTACTGCACTGAAGACAGTGGTTACCATAGCTTATTTAGAAATGCAAAAAAAAAAATCACAACCATTTGACTTTGTACTGAAGTTCTTTTAGAAAGTTACAATATAATACAAAGTCATGAGGTTGTGTTAGGTTCGCAAAACTCTGTGAACTAAACTGCATTTAGCACATGTGCAGTAGTGTCTGCTGTACTATGAAATCCTGAGAGTTACTATCTTGCCACTGTTTTTACTCTTTTGAGCAGTTTCTAAACAAGTTACATAACCCCCATTTTCATGGATGACGGAACATGTTACCTAGTGCTTTGGTGAGATTCATTGACATGTTTTTAATAGTTTTTGTACAACAGAAGTCTATGGCACAGAGGAATAAGATATCTGTCTCTTCATATAAGATTTGTTGACTATAAGAAAAATATAGAAAAAATTGCCAGCCAAAGCCTTTAAGGCCAAGAACTGTAGGTTACCTAATTAACCAACAAGTCCACCAAATTAGACGACCCCCCTATCAGCAGGACGACTTAATTTATCTGTGCCCTCCAAAGCCATAACAAATCACTGTTGAAAAATAAATATGTTTTATAATGTGACAATGCTATGTTTTAGGTCTGGTTAGGCTGAGGTACAAAAATGATTTGATAGGGTTTAGTTAAAGATGATAGTTTCGGTTAGAGGTACTACTTCCTTAATGTTAGGAGACCTTTAGAGACAACATGGTCATGGATGGAAACAGGGAACAAACATGTGTAAAGTCAGATGTTTTGCTGACCAATGCATCCACCCTGACTTCCTCCTTATGTGGACTTTGTTGCTCTATAATAACGTCATCTCATTGCTTCTATCATACTTATTACAGCTGCTAGAGGTTGCTGACATTTGAACTTAAATAGATGTAGTTTTGGGGCACTTGCATTTACAACTGATCCTGTCATTTTTCTTGAGAGTCTCTAAATAACTGTATTTTTTCTTTGGCAGCACAGCGCCTCATAATAAGCGCTATGCATAGCTAACTCCTCTCATACTCTGCATTTTCACTTAATCTTTCTTCTTTGGCTTTAAAGTTTATCTCAACCTGTAAATTGTTTTCTGCCTCTATAGCAAGGGTTGCAGTCTGATTGGCATCAAGCTCTAACGACTCTCTTATCACATCTCTTCTATCTTCTCATTACTTTCTATTGCCAACAAGCAATACAGACAACATTTAGGTACATTTAAGCCTCATGTTCCGTCACTTTCATTGTTTAAAATAATAAAAAAACAAAAAAAACATGAAATAAAAACATGACCAGTGGCAGATTACATAAGCTGTAGTAAATTAACATCAATTAGCATCTGTTGGAATTTAAAAAATGATTTGAAAGGATTCTGATTCAATGTGCAGATATGACAATGGATTTGGATTTCAAACCCCAACCTCATCCATAGCAGCTCTGATCCCCAGAAATGTTTGTATAAGTAAAACTCCAGTCTACTCAGAGGAGATATTGCCATCAAACTGAAAAAAGTCCAAATGTTTGTTTACTCTTTGCCACCGTGCTATTGATATTGTTGAGAAGCAGAAAGAGGAGGTAATAGCTGTAATATGGAATGGAGAGCTATTGTTCCCTCTCTTGAAGATATATTCCCTGATTTTCTTAGACAGGCCAAAAGCTTCAAATAGTTACAAAAGTCACTTGAGATTTTTAACATCAACAGTGAGTTTTGAAGGAATTGTGGTCACTAAATATTGGTCACATTCTATATTGGTCACTATAACACAACCAGGGAGCATATCTTTAAATATTTGAACAATTCCATTGTTCATAGGGTTCTATTTTTCTAGGCAACACCTCACAGCATTATGATTATTGAGGTCACACTGGGCCAACCTCTGATCAGAAGCTACTGCATGGAATGAATTTGTAACCTCTGTGAAACAGTGAATTATCATGAACAACGATGGTTGTTTTTCCAGCAGCCAGATTTTATACTTTGATGTATCAGTTACAAAAAGTGAGAGAATTGTCATCGATGCACTGTTCAGGCAAATGCTCATTCACTATCAAAAACACTTACGCTCAAAAATTAAAAATTCCAAATTGTACATTTCCTTTCTGAACAGATTTAGAAAACAATGTCCTTTACTTAACAGCTCATAAATTACTTGAATTTCCTTTTATACAGTTCTGTTGCATATAAAAGACTTACTGTGAGGACAGATATTTTTACCACATCACATCAGACACAAAAGAAATGAATACAGTGAAATGCTTACTGAAGAATCTCAATGGCAGCTGTCAATAGCATAGAGTCAGTATCATAAGGGAACAAATAACCGTATGATAGACTAAAAGCATTTTTTAAAATTTGTCTTCATCTGTTAAATCAGCAGCACCCACCCAACCCAGTCTCATGGCTTGTTTTTATTTCTTTATTTTAATTTTATCAGTAGAGTCACTGGTCCGCATCAGTCCAGTGGGTGTACCGGATGACCCACTACCTGGAAGTAGCCTATTTTCCTCATCCTATTAAGATTTTCTTTTAATGATTTCTTCAACATTTCTCAACACAAAAACACGAAAGTGTCCTTGATAACTCAACAATACAATAGGTTTATCTTAAGACCATCTGTTTTAATTATTCCTCCTTCAATTCTGAGAAATACAGATTTTCTTGTCAGTTTTTGATAGTAGGCTAAGGAAGAGCACTGTGTTGTGGGCGGATATGACACGTTCAACTACTGTTTTGGGTTGTCTGCCATCAGTGGGCTTCATTCCATTTCAATTTCCAATTGTTGCTGGTCGGCTGCAACCCAAATCCAAACACTACTATATCTGTTAAGAAAAGGCGTTTTATAGCCTGTGATTTAAAAATGTGAAGTTGCTCATTTAATTTTATATTGCTTATTATATTATATATATGTGGCTGAGCATAGCACAGTCCATATTTCCTTTGTACAGTCAATAGTTTTATATCCTATTTCAAAACTATTAATATTCCATTCTGTAAATAGATTTTAAAATTTCAATTTAACCTTAATATTACTTTGTTTATTTCATTATCATTATTATTACCTTACTTTTGTCTATCTTTATTTTTCTATGTTGAGTTTTTTGGGAGCAAACGCCAAGACACATTCTTTGTATGCTTGCATTGGCTAATACAACAGATGCTGATTGATACACTCTGCATAGCACCGACTACCATCAGTGTTACTGAGAAAAATACATAAAATAGCTTGCAAAGCTGTATCTACTGAGCTGTTCGAAAGTTAATCAGGGATCCTTTTTAAGAAATGTAACAAAACCAGCTGATGCATCATCACAGACAGGCTGGAAATAAAGCTGCTAACATTAGCTAGCCTGATTCACTCAACAGTTCATAAAACCTTCATAAAAACTCTAACTTTAATCCCACTGCTTTGTCACATTCAGTCGGTCTGTCAATCTAACTGTCAGGTTTTATCATGTTTTATGTGAGCAGTTCTGCACATAAGTCAGAGTGTCCTCCGGTCTGTCCACTGGACTGACCATTGACTGTACTGATAAAATTAAAATAAAGAAATAAAAACAAGGATAAAATGTTGTGATTAAATGTTGAGTAATGTAGCGGTTATAGTTAAAAAAAAAAAAAACAAAGAAAAAAAGAAAGATTAACAAATGAGAAAAAACAATACAGCGTCTGTGCTCATAAGTCCTGACTGACTGCACCACTTTTCAGTGGTGCAGGCAAGACAGATACTTCCAACTTGCATTAGTTTGCATTAGTTTGAAAGTAGTGCAACTCGTGAGACTGGGTTGCACCACCGGTTACTAACAAGACACAAAGAAAAACAAGGCTTCTCTGAGTGCCAGCTGTAACTGCTGTGAGACAGCTAAATAATTAAAGAAGTAAAGCTGTTGCTTTGTTGTTAAAAGAGGTCAGTACTAAGCAAATAAGCTAATGTTAGCTACTGCCAGTCAGTCAGCTAATGTTGGACTGGGGTAATATTACATCCTTATTGCAGGCTATGCTGTTCAGTACAGGAAGCATACAGGCTTTTGTGCAGTCAAGAATTATGTATGTTAACATAAAAGTGTTATGGGATACACAAGCTTTTTGCTCTTTTACATATGTGCAGACCAGAGGATGTCAAACTGTCTTTTTGAACCAATGCCATTATTAAAGAATACATCTACCATCACATTATTTATTAATTACTTACTGAGCATTTGCTGTAAGTACTATTTAAGAAAATATTCAGTTTTTCAGCCCTGCTCTGCATCCATATAGTCTGCTAAATCATGGCTTTTTTGTGCAACTAAAAAATAAAATTTGAAGAAAATACAGGTGAATACTACAGCAACATGTGAACCTTAAACTACTACAGAAAAAAAATGACAAGAGTTTCTTGAACTTTTCACATACACCAAAGAAACGACTTAGTGGCATGTCCTCTATAATTGTCATGTTGCGCATACAGTTCGGATTGCATCAAGCCTCAACATATGTAACATCAAATACAGAATAGTCTTAACCCTTAAAATAACATTCCCACATTTCCAAGATGCCATATTTCCAAAATGTTTTATGAAATTTCAATATAAGATAGCTATTCATCACCCTATATTTCAGTAAAATGTCAGCCATGTAAGTGTCAAACAAGGAATGTACTGAAAGCCACATTAATCTATGCAAACATGAACATTGTTGCAGTTGTTCTCTTATGGTGTTGTTCTCTACTTTACATTCTTTGGTCTGGTTTGGTCAGTTTGCTACATTATTTTAATCAATTAATAATATCAATGAAATAGTAGATAATCATTGAGAATATGTCCATAGTGCACCGATACAAATTACTAATGCACAAGGAATACTTGCCCTAACTTGACAAGACCAAAATGTCTGTACATCCCTTGTCTGAACCAAACTTAGTTTTAGCATTTTTCTACTTAGTTTATGTATTTGTTCACTTCCCAATTACAATTAAACCAATTTTTAAAACATGGCACACCACACCAAAGTTGTCTTATAATAGAATGGCGACACATTCTTATAGGTGTCTGTGCAGTTTTGGTGCACCTTGCACCTCTGTTGCAACTAAATGAGTAGGCTCCAAATCACTTATAAATAAACTGATTTAATATCTTTTTGTGAGACCTGTTGTTTACCTATTGTCTTGATAAATTCAGTATTTTCCACAGCACTAATTCCACCAGTACAAAGACAAAGTCATGTCATAATCATCACTCTGCTGCTCTGAGTTTCTCTCCTTAACACAAATACTGCCCTCACTCACTAAGTTAATGCAGTAAGTTCTACTTTGCCATTTTTTGATTATTGTAAAGTTTCTGTTGATGAACCTCAGCTCTTCCTGTACAGCAGTTTGCATCAATAGTCTTAGCTTATGAGCTGCAATAGATATCATATAGCAGCTCATATGATATAATGCATACCTTTCTTATTTGGCTTTTAATGTAATACAAATATAGGAAGTGTTGAGTTTTGTTTAGGGTAGCTCAACAGCGAACAAAAGAACAACAAAGTAGAATGGAATTAATTAGTGAATGAAAACATAATTTCTGTTTAATTTGATTGTGTTATGGACCACATATATATAACAAATGTATGCAAATATTCATAAAAAGAAAGAAAGAAAGAAAACCAAAGCAATAAACACAAATAAATCAATCCAGCGTGGGACATGGACAAAACATGCATAAAACATGTATAAAATTAAAGTATGACAGAATAAAAACCCTAGAAGTTATTATAACTTATTTCTATAGTGGTAAAAAGTGAAAGTGAAAGCAGCAGAAAGTTAAGGATGACATGACTCTGTTGCACTAATGGAATTGGTGCTTTCCAAAAGGACATTATGAATGGAATTCTGAATTTACCATGAATTTGTGATCCATTATAGTACAGGTCATTCAGCTGCCCCCCAGTGTGTTCTTTTTTTAACCCAGCTTTTATATGGGACGCCCTCATTTGTTCTTACCAGCCAAAATACCAGCTTTTTAAATAGAGAATTTATAGTGGGACAGTTCAAATATCCATTGTGTAAACTTCATCCACATACTGCAAGACTATTGAAATCTAAACTAGTCACTGTTGAGAATAATGATTATCACACATGTGATTTGCTCCACCAGAGTATGGTTGAGCTTAAAATCTCTCTACAGCCAAAATCACACAGAAGTTTCTCTTACCTGTCCCAGCAGAAATCCTTGTTAGGCTTTTGCTGCTTCCAGTCACAGTATTCTTTTAACTGTTAGAAATTTGTAGCAAAGTCAAATTCAGATCAAGGAACATGTGCAAATGACAAATATTCTTCTAATGTAGCATTTCTAGCAGGCTTGGTAAATCTGTTGATACTGTACCAAAAGGAAATTCGGTAGATACATGGGTTGCGAAATGTTAGCCTGATTCTCATCATGACAATGCTTTTAAATATAGCAGATTGCATTTTAATATAGTGTTGGTCTAATATAATGCTATTCTAAGGATATTTTACTTACTGTTTACTAAATGCATTAGTTCATTTGGGGAAATAAATCCAAATTACAAACTGAATATGCTTAATGTTTATAATACCACAGGTTATTTACATATTAATGCACTGCATAATAAATGCAAGCATCATTTGTTTTTCTGAGCTCAAATGTTGTAGACACATTGCTGATTATATTAATTGCGGAATATAATTTCAAGAATTTGCACGTTTTGACAAAGTTGTATCTTAGGGTTAGTACTGATGGCTTCTGCCTACACATGGTAGGGTAGTACAGTAGTTTCCATAGGGCCTACAGTTCTCTCTGCTTCAACACTCCTCTGTCTTGGCTTCAAAAATGATTGTTTTCATGATCTGTGTTAAAAAAAAACAACAAGTGTACATTTATATCGCTTTTTAATCTTTGTAAAATGTAACTCAAATTATTCATATAAGTGTATTCACAAGTTGCTGTAACCCCAGTACATGTCAGAAATTATGTTGCATACCCCTCCTTGTAAGTATCTAAAGACTTCAGAATCGAATGCTGTAATTTTCTGTCCAACAACTTCAAAGTCATGGTCAATGATCATGTGAACATGATATCAAGGTTGTCTGCTGTACTTGATATTATTATTAATAATTGGCATAATGCTATGTATTGCATTCAACTCAAGCCATATAAACACATCGTTCATTTTTGTGCAATGTCATTCTCTGTAAATGTTGCTCATATTGTATCGTGACTACTAACTCAATACACTGTGAGAAAATAAAGCAGTGCCTGGAAAAAGTCCAAGTAGTGTTATCAGACTTGATGTTGCAATCCGTGAGCTATTAGATACCATCGATAGTTTCAGCCACAGTATCCACCAAGCCATTCACTTACAGTTCAGTTACACTATAACACACATGATCAGAGCTGATACTGAGGGCCAGATTTACTAAGAAAATGGTGGCAACCTGCGAGTATTCAGCATCTGATTTAATAAGACAACAGCTCATTACACAGTCAGCTCCTGGACTGATCCAGGGACAGCCCTCCAGATGCACTCTGCCGTTGAAGGAAAGCCTAGTTCAGCAATGGAATTTCTATGAGATGACCACAATCTTGATTACCAAATATACTTTGGCCGCGGTTCAACTCTGCTGGAGATCAACCGTCAGTGTATTACTCAAAAAAATACTCATAAAATTATTATGTTATAATCCTTAGCATATATCTGAATAGTAATTTATTGGAAGGCAATACACATGTTCATGGGAGATGAAAAAGAGATGAAGTGACACGATAAGACAAATGAAAGACAAAGATGTACAAAATACACAAAAGGCACCAAAACCTTACAGGCGTAAGTTACATTTTATATGCTATATGTAGTCCTTTATGGACTAGCCTCATATTGTCAGGTGGGGACTTATCATGCAGACATTGTGGTTGGGGAACTCCTTGGTTCTCAGTGTAATGCTTGAAAAAGTGCACCGAGCTTGCTGTTTAGAGGCTTAGTGCATTTATCACTGAATATTTGGCATTCTAGTGTCTAGTGATCTTGTGTTACTGGGGATCATATACGACTACTACTACTACTGGTTCTCTGCTGTTGCCACAAGATATGCTACCAATGAAAACACAAAGTGTGTTGACAAAGACAAATGACAGACAAAAACACACCACAGGTGAATTTTGTTCATGGTCTGGTCTTGCTGTAATATAAAACATTACATAACACAGGGTGTTAAAAGCTGCTGACAAGCTGTGCTCAGGGTGTGATGCATGACACTGAAATATCAACTCAGCAAAAATGACTCCCTCTCTAAGCATGAGTAATAATGAACTTCTTATACTGAGTACTGTATACAGCAGCACTTTTTAAAACAACACATTAAAGTGTCTGACGATACAAAAGTAGAAACCAGGATTACAAGTCAAAAGTGATCAAAGAGAAATGTAAAACAATATAACTCCAATCCTATCACCACTGAATGACAATTGCATAAATATGAGTTGTAAGGACACTGTGTCTGATGCTGAAACCACTACCAAAAACCTTAGACTGCAGCTACATAAATGGTCAGTGCTGGCTCCATTTCATTTTACTGGACTGACCCTTACCTTTCCCTTTTGAGATATCGAGTCAAAAAATATTTACGACAACCACTGTCTCAATAGCTAATGTTGTTCTAAAGTGCATTTGAGCTCAGTTTGCACTGGACAAGTATCAGCTGGAGACATAAAGTGAATAAGATCCCTTCAGCATCAGGTCCATGAAAGATTTCACTCAAATTTACTTGTACAATTCTGAAAGGGAAGAAAAAGCAAGGAATCCTGGTGAAACAAAAAAAAGCTTTATTAGAAAACTAATTTATTTTGTTTTATCTTCAAGTGGGATGAAATGCAATATGTGAGCATGTACAGGATATAAAGTAAGGAATCTCTGTCTGTCTGTATGTATGTTTGTCCTTCACAAATCTCCAGAGCTGTTCATCCGATCTACTTCACACTTGGCAAGTGCATTGCTGGGGTCAGAAGGGAGTGCAGTGTCAATTTTTTTGCAATTTGGACACACAACATATTCAATATTAATAAACTTGGAATAAATAAGCAATCAGTGAGCTGCTCCGCCCTGCAGCAGCGGGGCGGGGCTTCTGGGCTCTGCTACTGCATGTCATGATCAGAGCTTTACAACCCTGCCATTAGAGAGACAAGGGGAGGACATCTCTCTTCATTTGATAATGTTAAAAGTTAGGCTTTATTACGGGTTTCCTGTGAGAAAAAGAGAGAGAGAGAGGGCGAGCGAGCTGAGAGTATGAGCAAATAACAGAGGGACAGGCTGTAAAGTTTTCTCAGAGAGAGAGAGAGCCTGTGAATGACAGAAATACATTATTTTCTGATTGTTTCATGGTAGTTCTGTTGTAAAGTACAAATAATCAATTATCAAACAATTGCAATTGGTGCAATTTGGACACACGACACATTTAATATTAATAAACTTTGAATAAACAAGCAAACAGCAAGCTGCTCAGCTCTGTGTCTGAGTGCATCAGGTGCTGGTTTTTTTTTTATATAAACACCCTCTTATCACAGGGGGGCGGGCCTCTGGGCTCTAACTTGACTTCACACTTGGGAAGTATACTGTTGTTTGGACACACGACGTTTAATATTAATATACTTTGAATAAACAAGCGAAACGCGAGCTGCTCAGCTCCATGTCTGAGTGCAGGGGGGGCTGATATAAACACCGTCACATCACAGCAGGGCGGGGCTTCCGGGCTCTGACTTGCTGAGCAGGACAAAGGCACACACCCCGCTCAGTTAAACTGCCCAAGAGGAGTGCATACAGGAGAAAAAACAGAGGTGGAGGCAAATGGAGCGCAGACACGTTTGATTTGCAGCAGAATCAACCAGTGGAAGGCTGTATACTGCTTCTACGGTTCAACCTCAGTTTAGTCTCAGTGGTTAAGTTTTAGTCTGGATTAAAACCATTTAATTTTCTAAATCCATATTGTTTTAATTGATACGTTTGTCAATTGATACATATATATGCGGTTCTCGAGAAATAATAAGCAATTGGTCTGTTCTGAACAGGCACGTTTTGAACGGGCACTGCACTAGTTGCAAAATTAAACTGAAATAGCAAAATTACAACATACTGTACCCCTGAGGATGTTTTATATAAACAGAATACACTTCAGCTACATCGACACTAATACGTTTTCATTTTAAAATGCATAACTTTTGCTACGTTTATGCCTAGTATCCACACTATTCAGGCATTTTCGAAACCCTGAAGACTTTTGAAAACACTGCTGACCCTGTTTTAGTTTGAAAACTCCGGCATTGTGTTTTGAAAATGATGACATGGACACCCACGTTCATTTACTGATTGGGTCTTAACAGTCTCAACATGTCCTTCCCTGATTCGTCACACCCCTGTCACCTACATGTACAGGAGGCAAGCTATTATTTGAGCGATATGCTTTTTCAGGCATGTTAGTATGACTGGAGATTATTTCTGAAACAGTGCTAAAACACTCATGTGGACAGAGATTAGTGTGGACATAGTCTGTATATACAGTTTAGTTTAGTACCTATTCATTCACACATATGGAGTCATATTGTGCAAATGAAGAAATATAGCAGGTAATTTATTGTGGAATTTTTACTTAACAGATTAACAACTGTGTCAGACTATAGGGAATTCTTTCACCCCATCTGCTCCATGCAAGAACATTAGCGTTGTATTGTATAGTTCCTTTACCGTATTTACCACCAGTTTAGGTATTTATATGTAGATTCTTAGCTGTGTTTGTGGGTTGCTTGTTTTTAATGAATTTGTTTCTTTTTGCGCCCACACTGCGGATCAATTTCTATTTGGGGAAAACCAACTTCGGTTGATCAGTAAATGTGATTTATGTGCGATTTCAAGGCCAGACTATCTCCACTCCATTTACACTATTGTAATTTTCTAGATGTTAGCAAACAATAAACCCAAACTCCAGACTCTAAACATTGCTTAACCTGTTGGTTCAGAGGTGACATGTTTTTTTCTGTTGTCTAGGTTTTTTTTCATCATTTACTGTTTTGTGAAAAGGCTATTATTAACCAATAAACTAGTGAAGTGTTGAAGAAAAAACTTGGGCATTTGTGTCAAACTTAAACATATTAGACATGTGAGATTTCCTGCACGTCTCTGGAGGGAACAATAAAAACTGTAAACACTCATTCTTCCCTGAATATTACCCTGGCAACCTGCACAAACATTGTATTGCCAAACTATTCAGGATTTCATAACTGTTCACTTTGTTCTTGATTATTCTTTACAGTAATTGAAATTTAATGGTGAAACATTGGGTGAAATGAAACATTTTCTACATGCAGAAAATCTCAGATGCTGGGTACAATATCACTAAAATTCTATTTTGAAGCTGTGAGTTATCCAAAGACACTTTGAGGTTTATTTTGTTGTTTAGGTCCCATATCCCTTGAGTCGTGCCTCTTTCTCTTTTTCTCTCTTGGTGGAAGGTACCAATTACCATGTAAGCTGAATGGGAGAAGGCAGTGGTGCCTGAATAAGGACGCTGACGAGGGGATGAAAATAAGCCAACTGTCGTCTCCTGGTGAGAAGTGATTATGGGGTATGAAGACATGTGAAGTTGAAAAGCTCCCACCTCCTGGCTGGCAAATGAGGGTGCAGTGTAAAACCTTTGGATTAGAAACATGAACTGAAACACTGTGTTGATAGATCTCTGTTCAAACACTAGAACATGTTTCTCCTGATGTCTCAACTGTGACAGGTACTAAAATGGCCGTTGTATGCATTTGGTGGATGAACTGAAGTGATGAAGGTTTGTTCTGCACTATAAAGTAAAATAACACCCTGATCACATTCACCACTTACCCTTAACTGCAAGCTGTCCATCATATGAAATACGATTGGCACAAAATATATTCCAGCCTTTTATTAACTTTTATGAAAGGGTGTGTGTTTTACTCTTTTTTCAGTCATTACAGTCCCTGTAGCATAAAAACAAGATTAAGGGCTGTATATTGGTGGGATACACTGATGTTCTTTTTCGACTGTGCTGGTTTGGTATCTTGGTGACCCACCATACGCCACAGTGGGAGGAAAGGCATAGTAGAGGGTGTGGTGATGCTCATGCTGTAGCGCACTGCCTCTACCACTCACCTGCTCAGAGCAGGTTGAATCTCAGCACACTTATGTTCCATAATAATTTGTCACTTTATTTGGTGAAGGCACACCCATATAAACCACTCTTAAATTACACAAACCCCTTTTTTCATGTTCGGCTTAACTTCTTCAACCAGCTGACATGTGATCACACAGAAAAAAGTTACTTTTATTCAGATTATGGCAATAATGCCAGCAAGACAGAATAAAGATTCTGTCTTCAACAACAGCTAGCATCATATAATATAGGGGTGTGCCCGAATACAAATACATTATTCGGCAAGGCACAAATAGTGGGTTTTATACAAATATTTGTTTCATATAAATATTTTAAAAAATATATGTTTATATAATAATAATAATAATAATAATAATAATAATAATAATAATAATAATAATAATAATAATAATAATCCATCCAATAGTTGTTTGAGATATTTATGTACCAAAGTGGTGGACTGACAAACAAGCCTCCCTAGAACCATGCTCATAGCATGGCTAATAAAAAGTTGCTTCCTGATACAGGCCTTGATTCATAACTCACTAACAAGGACTTGTTAGTCCTTGTTAGTGAGAGCTTGTATACATAAATCTGGCCTTAGGCTGATCATTACAGCTGGAATAGATCATAAAGAGCTCATAATTTGGTGGAATTGTAGGAATTAAAAGAGACATAATGGAGGCATGTCTGTGAAAGTCATTTTGAGTTTAATGTGCCTAAACCTTGTACAGGAAAGAATCGTGATTCACACTAGAAATGAATCACGTCACTTTTCTTTTTGACAGTTTCTTTCTAAACAGCACAAAAAGTAAGGAAATTTGTGTTTGTTAGATTATTTCTTTGTTGTAACAATACTTCTTGGCAATAAATCTTATATCATTGGAAAGCCTGTTTATTTCCCTTTTAAATGGTGCCACATTTGTAAGGAATATGCATTTGTGGGATGAGCAGCAGAGCTGAGTATGTGGGTTGCACCCATGAAAAATTTGCCAAATCTTCTCTGCCAATGCCAAACAGCTTATTCTGCCATTGACTCTTGTTTGGTGTTTGGAGGATTGGATGACTGAAGTTTGAAGATATATTGGCAATTTAACAAACAGGAGCCTCAGTAGCGTGTGGAAGAACCATACACAGCCACAACAGCCTCGCACCTCCTCCTCATGCTGGTCACCAGCCTGGTCACACACTGCTGTGGGATGGCATCCCATTCTTCAACCAGCATTTGTCGCAAGTCAGTGGTTGTGTTAGTCACTCTAGCACAAACAGCATGCCCAAGCTGATCCCACAAGTGTTTAATGGGGTTGAGGTCAGGACAGCTGGCAGGCCATTTCATCCTCTCCACTTACAAATTCTGGAGGTAGTCTCTGATAAACCTCACTCTGTGGGGGCGAGAGCTGTCATCTTGGAGGATAGAGTTTGGTCCCAGACTGTGGAGATATGGGATTGCCACTGGTTGCAGAATCTTATCTCGATATCTCTCTGCATTGAGATTGCCTCCAATGATGACAAGCCTTGTTATTCCAGTGAGGGACATGCCGCCCCACACCATCACACTGCCTCTACCAAAAGATGTTACTCTATCGGTGCATCAATCAGCATAGCATTCTCCTCATCTTCTCCACACTTTGACCCTATGATCCAACTGTCGTAGGCAGAATCTGGGCTCATCGCTGAACATAACGTTCCTCCACATTCTCAGGTTCCAGTGCGCCTGTTGCCGACACCAGCGCAAACGGGCCTGACGGTGAAGGGCAGTTATGGCAGGCCTCCTGGCAGCCCTATGCTGCAATCAGGTGCCAATCAGGCACCTGATTGGCAGCACCTGGGGGTACCAGAAGCTCAAAACAAGAGTCAATAGCAACAGCAAAATAAGCTGTTTGGCATTGGCAGAGAAGATTTGGCAAATTTTTCAGGGGCGCAACCCACATACTCAGCTCTGCTGCTCATCCCACAAATGCATGTTCCTTACAAATGTGACACCATTTAAAGGGGAAATAAACAGGCTTTCCAACAGTATAAGATTTATTGCCAAGAAGCATTGTTACAACAAAGAAATAATCTAACAAACACAAATTTCCTTACTTTTTGTGCTATGTTCATTTGTATTTTTATTACTTGTTTGTTGTCTTTGCCCTTCAGCATATCTTACCATGCACTGGATGGCAGGAAAGGAGAGACAATGTCAAACAGGTCACCAGTCGATCATTGGTCATATTCACTATCATACGATCTCAGCCCACAACAGGCAGGAGGAAAGCCACAAACATGCATAATCCACACTGAAAGCACCTGGGCCAGTCATGAGAGACCAAACCATCCAGGCACAAGATCAATGAGTCAGTCATGCTGTGCAGCCTGTAGGCTTCAGTGCATTCCCTCAGTATTTGACAGTGTGTTTTGGTACGCATCAGAGAAGAGAAGGAGGGAACGAGGAAGACTGAAAACATTACATGATCCAACATCAAGTTATGTGCTGCTCAGCTAATCAGCCATGTACTGCAGCTCATCAGTGGGTTGAGGACAAACTTAATCGAGTGCTTTCCCAAAATCTCATGGTTGAAATGTTCACATTTTAACTGCTACACACGGTTAAAAAAATCCAGAAAATGCTAAATTGTGTCAGAAATGAGGAGTGCATTCCAGGTGTGCTGTACCAAAGAAAAACAATCAATTTCTACAGCCGCTCTCACAGTATGTCACCCGAAACTAACTGATTTTCACAGAATTGAGATGAATACAGGGAATGGCAGCCTCCCCCACACACAGTGACCTCATCTCATTCAGGCAGGTGTGAAGACAAAACCTTCCAGAGGCAGGCAGAGCCATGGCCACCTCTGACCCTCTGTAGATTAGTCACATCTGTCTCCAATGTGACTGAAGTGGAGTGACCTGAATGGAGACACTCCAACTATTAGTGTTAATTATTTGGCAGAGGGACATCTGAGAAACTCAGATGACTTTAACCAGGTCCGACTACATGGATGAACCTTTTAGAAAAACATTCGAGTTGCCAATTCTCACTATCTGTACAAATACTCAGTATATTCCAGATCAAAAAGTTAGAAATACTGTTTCCTCAAGAATGTATGTCTCTCATATTGAGTCAACATTAAAAACCGACTCATCTTTAATAACATTGTAAAGTTGCTGTGTAAGGTGGAGGAGCAGATCTATAGTACATGGAAGGGTGAAAGAGATTTTATGAAGATGCTCAATCAAATCAATCATTTCATTGATTAAATAAACGTTTATACATACTGACTCTCTAATTAACCCTTCTATTGTGTTAGGGTCAAATTTGACCTGTTTTCAAGTTTAGATGTGTGAAACATACTTTTAATTTTCTCTGATCAAAACAAGGCTTCATATCATCCTCTACCATGGCCTACGGAATATGATAAAAACACATTTTGATCTTTATTCTTTTTTTAAATGCCCATTAAAAAAACAGGTCAAATTTGACCCAGTTGTAATTATGGGTTGTTTATGCAGAGAAATACATATTAAATGATGCCAAACCATCATGAATAACAAAAAACACAACAAAACAAAAATAATAGTAATAAAATCCTATAAAAAATAGTGTAATAACATTATTTAATGACATAAAAATTATGTTTCATGCCAAGAAAGCGTATTGACTTGAATTCAATTGTAGAGTGGCACGCAGCAAATATGATCCCAAGCACATGCAATCAATTTTGGGCCATAACACAACAGATGCAACAATAATTGCTCATTTTAGCATATAAAAAAATATAAACAAGTTATTTTGGGAATTATTTTGTTATTTTGCCATTAGCCTCTCATGGTCTTATAATGTATTTGCCTATTCTATTCATCATAAGCAATAAAATAGATAAAGTTTGCTTATTTTAAACTAAAAATGATTTGTACATTGTAAGTTAAATGTGGTCTAAGGTACATAAAATATCAAAGTAAGTATATATATATATATTATGGTTATGGTTGAATAACAAGTCACTTAGCAGATAAAACATGTTTCTGGATGATAATTAGGTTTTTTTTCAGTGCTTGTTGATGAATTCAAACACAACTAAAGGTGTAAACCCTTTTCTAACACATTAGAAGGGTTAAGTAAATCTCCATTATCCTGACCAAAACTGAGAGTATACACAGCGCTATAGTCTGTTGCACCTATGACCCTACCCATCATCACTGATGGACAGTGTTGGAGAAGCTACTTTGAAACTGTAGCTCCTGAGGCTACCCTTCATTGGAAGTAGTTCAGTTACAGCACTTAAGTTGAAAGGAACAAGCTACACTACAGGGTAAAGAAACATTACTGGTAAGTAACAAACAAATGCCCATTATTTTGTGGTGTGATTCATTCATTGGTTGTCAGAGATTCCACTTTGCAGTCTAGTTCCATACTCTTCTACATACTTCTACTATACTTCTTTCCTGCACTATAGATACATTATAAGGATTGAATTCCAGAGTTGAAAATGGAGCCCCTTCACTGAAAATTGCTCAACAAGTGCATAAGCCAAAAAGTTTTCTAATTTCCAGATTTAGCTCTGCGTTGTTCAGCCCACTGCACTGGCTCATTAGTGTTTCTCCTTCTCTTTTCTAGGCTCTGGGAAAGTTTAAAAAATATAAAATCTTCATCATTTAAAAATTCATAGTACATAGTGTGTCCTGTAATAAGTTTCACAGACATCTCTTTTATGATGGAGATCTATGGGGAAAAGTTCTTTTTAGGCCTATTTAGGCTTTTTTGTTGCAGTACCGTGAGTGGCCACCGGGACATATTGGCAGCAAGACTAAGTTGCAGCTCCACCTCACTTACCTGTCTGTTATTGGGAAATGTTGTTAAATTAGTTCTGTAGCTTCACTACATGTAGCACTGGTACTCACCAACACTGCTGATGGACATGTTGCTGTTATGTCATGGTGCACAGTAACACCCTGGAGCACACTTCAGCCTAGCAGAGTGAGAAGTTAAAACACTGGAGGTCATCATGTGAAAAGGTTTGTGCTCTTCCTTTTCACTAGGACCTGGATCCCAATGTTATCAGTCATCAGAACCAGCTATCCATGGGCCCTTCGACTGAGCTCATCTGTCCTGCTACACATCACATCCATCCAGATCTTCAGCTACATGCTCTTCACTCCATCACCACCACCAGCAGTGTTAAGACTCCATCGGGAGATATTCCTATATTGCTCATGGCTTGACTGCCCCCACTAAAAGAAAATCTGACACTGCAATGGGGCTTGTTGATCCTAATACAGGAGGACATCTAGTAAATTATTTGCTTAAAATATTGATGATGCACATGAACTAGGAGGTTTTTCTGAAAGTCATGTGACGTCATCAGCTCATCATTTTTGCAGAGAAGATTTGCCACTCTGTTGATCTTGCTGAACTAAAGCACAGGGATACAGTGGTGTTACAGAGTTATGTGTCTTTCAATCACAACTGGTCTATAGTTCTAGAGAGATCCTAGCTTGCAGAGAGCACATTAACCAGAGAACAGCCAAGTTTCATAATAGCCGATAAAGGATTTACGTTAATTAGAGCTGATATAATCTTCTGCTGGTGTCATTTTAACCAGTGAAAGCAGCAGTCAATGAGGACATTGCTACCTGAATACTTTCTACAGTACATTGCTCTTTACTAATCAAAAGTAATGAGAAGAGGTTTGACAGGGGATTTGAACCCTGGGGATTTTGCCTAAAGGATTTTATTGTTCACTATACTTCTGCAATGTGTTTGTGTTCCAGGCAATGAAGTTGTTTTTTTTTTACTACAACAGGTACTTAATAAATCTTGTATGTCACACTAGTATCAGCCGTACATTGACTGCAATATTTCACACTAAAATACTTGTCAGTGTAAGCTAATGCACAGCTTGTCTGGGTTTTAATAGACAATGGGCTCTATTTTCTCTTGTGAGTGGAAAAATTAAACTAATTGAACCTATTAGGATGATGGCATTATGTAATGACTTGTATGATTACAAAACAAATGAAGCTTAACAGAAGTCTACTTCACTCTCATTTATTCCTCTACTCTTGTATTCACCACTTCTATTATGCACCTCACCTTTTCCCCACTTTCAATTGAAATTCTACAGCCCACTCCCTCATAGAGTGAATCATCCAATCATCACTATTTCCCTCTCCAGCCCACAGTGCATTGTGTTCATCTGCCTTCCCCCCGCCAACACCACCAGCATCAGGACTCTCTGGAAACAAAATGATGATGGCTGGCAGGAATCTGTTGCTGTGTGATGAAGGGCTCATTAGCCTGAAATGGAGTCTGTGGAGCTTTGAATTTATGAACTAGTCTCTCCTGAATTGGATTAGTATTCAGACGGTCTGAACAAATGTTCTGTACGAAATACTCTGGCGTCAGACCTACTACACAGCCTCTACAGCAAAGCATTTCCTGTATTTGTATTTATTCCTGTTTTCAGCATTACGGTTGTTATTAGGGTAATCTAATATATAACAAAAAAAAAGAATACTGATTCCATACTGTTATGAAAAAAAATCACTTCAGTATTGAATTTTTATGAATGGTTGATACTTTAACACATTGTGTCCTGCAAGCAAGCAGAAAAGTGGTTTAAACCTCACCTGAGAAAGAAAATGAAGACAAAGTGGAATAGTGCAGGACACCATGTAGTCCACCATGTGTTGAAATAAATCTATGTGCAAAAGTTTTAGGCACTTAAAGTAAAGTGAAGAGGAATTTATCAATTAACTTCAAACAAAGTTAAATAAACAGAAGAAACCTAAATTAAATTGTTATTTGTTGTGAGCAGCTTTGCCTTTAAAACAGCAGCAGTTCTCCTCAGTACACCTGCACACAGTTTTTCAGGTACTTGGCAGGTCAGTTGTTCCTGCGTCTTGGAGAAGTTGCCGCAGTTCTTCTGTGGATTTAGGTGTCTCAGCTGCTTCTGTCTCTTCATATAATCCCAGACTGACTCCATGATGTTGAGATCAGGGCTCTGCGGGGGTCATACCATCTGTTGCAGGACTCCTTGTTCTTGTTGATGAAGATAGTTCTTTATGACTCTGGCTGTGTGTTTGGGGTCATTGTCATGCTGTAGAATAAATCTGGGCCTGATCAGATGCCTCCCTGATGGTATTGCATCATGGATAAGAATCTAAACATCTAAAGTGCCTAAATCTTTTTGGCCAGTGCTGTGCAGGACAACTGCTGTACAGGAAAGTCTCTTAATCCCTTGTAGCTCTGCATAGCGGTCCTTCATGTTGTATCTTATTTTGAAAAACTGATCATCACACTTTCTGGACCAGACAAATGGACAGATCCTGACTGACAGGAAGAGAGATCTCTATTAGCACCCGCCTGGCTGCACTCTGCACTGAGGGCTGTATCTGATACTAGTTGTTAGATTTCACCCCTAAGAGGCAACTTAACTGGAACCATGACTATTAAAGCTGCTCAGCTTCAGCTCAGTTTCACGATTCCTCTTGATACAATATTGCTAGATCATTAAATATATATATATATATACAGTATATATAAAATTCAGGTTTATTACAGCAAGGGTATTTTATTTATTTTAGTGACTTCCATGTTCTGTTATGATAACAGTGTACTCATCAAGTTCACTTCTGAAATCTAAGAACATTGTAACATCACTACAACGAAGTCTGATGGGTCAACACACACAAGCAGTCAGACAAGTTGGAAACAAACCAATTTTATCCAGATTATGTATGTATTTATTTGGTAGTCAAACTGAAAGACAGCTCACCTGAAATGTTACTGATAGTCCTTCATTACACAGGATACTGTGTGCCCACAACTAGAGTAACTAGGTCAAAGTTGAAGCAGGAAGTAAACTGTGATGGATGTTTATAATAGACATGAAGTAAAATAAGTTTGGCTGTTGGTGGTTTACAATCTGTCGGATGGTCTGTCTGATAATGTTTCTTGCTCCATCAGAGTTCTTTTTGCGTTTCCAGATTGAATTAACTTGGTCAGCAAGCTACGTATGTGAAAGCAGAATAAATTATTTGTTTGTGTTACTGACATGAATTCTAGCTGACCAAATATAAGACACTGATTTTAACAGTAGTTAGTGTTTGAGCTATTTTCCAACAAACAACTGCTGGTACAGTAACTGCAGCATCTTAAAAGTCCTCACTAACTTGCTTGCCAGCTAATAAGATGTAAGTCTCAGAGCCAATGGCATATAATGTAAGTATATACTGACTTACTATATATATCATCCTGATTTAGAAACAGGAGTATGTGTGCTACTTTTCAGCTAAGCCATCATTCTGTTCTCAGGTCTTGCATGGAAGACAGAAGAACAGTTGGAGTAAATATGCTGTTTAGTAGAAAGCAGCATAGTATTTTCTGACATCCTAGAATAGTAACGGTCATCAGCTTAAGGGCAAAGTGACCCTGCACCACAGCAAAATAACTAAATCTGCTTTTGCAGAGCCAACAAAACTTGTTCACCATCTGACACACTGAGTCAACACTACTGGGCTGAAAGGATTTGGGTGGGTATTTTTTACATGTAGTTTCAGAAAAGAACATTGTCACACAGTGGTGCTTCTTCACACTTACTGCAGACTTCCAGTGGAGGATTGTCATGACGCATTTTCTTCCAGTTTCAGACAGATGCACAACACTTCATGTAGAATCATTAAGGAATTTCCATGAAGTTTACTGTTATATCAAGTGTATCCATATTTCTTTGCAAATAACAGCAACAATAGAATTTGACAGCAAAAAATGAAAATTGTCAGCTTTCAGAAGATAAGAATTGTTTCCACTAACAAGAGCCTCAATAAACCAAAATACACTGCAGCCAAAAAGCCACGTTAGCCCTTAATTACAAAACTGTGCACGGTAGGATGATTCCTGCAGCTCGGTAATTTGTGTTATTGTCAGCTGTGTCCTCGGTAAAAGCCAGTGAAAATGATCATATTAATGAGGTGTTACATATTTAACACAGCTATGACCAGTCATGTGTGAAATCACAATGGAGAGTCATGTCTGAAAGGCTGACTGTCAGCAAGACAGTTAGCAAACAAGCATTTTCCCCCAAATATCCAACTGTTCTTCTAATCGAGCTATTCTTTAACCCTAAAGGTGCACTTCTTTGCACTGATGTGCCACTTATTAGACACCACATCAGCTTTTCTGCAACAGCTCACTGAAGCACAAACTGCAGCAGCCTGATTTATCAAGGGGAGCGAGCCATCTGGACATAGCAGGACAAGCTCTCATGTGGATCTGAGTAAAAGAATCTCCAGAGACTCTGTCGATGAGACAAAAGCTCATTTGACAATAGATGTGTTTTCACAAGTGTCATGTGGCAGCCCCGATAGTGAATAAACAAAATGAAATCTACATATATAGTATGTACACTAGATGTGTCTTATAGGAGACACTGTGTCAGTGAGATCCCACAGGGAAAGGATTGTTAAATGGTTCAGTAATTCTACACAATTAGATGTGATGTCAATCATTAATACAAGGAGAATCACGTACAGGAAGGCAAATTTGTACATCTTTAGAAAAATTAAGTGAGAACATGAGCAGGAGAGGGATTTAAAAGATAATAGTTTGAAGTTGACAGTGGTTACACAGAAGAGTAAATAGTGAATGGTAATAGTTTTTGTAAGACAGGATTGAATTCACAAGCCTACATTGTCAACAACAATAATGGAGCAATAAAAGCATTATGATGCATATATTCACTGTGATGGATTATAACTCAAGCAAGTTTCAAGTCTCTGGAAAGCAATGCAGATTGCAGCAATTCCTCAAGTTCTGAGGTTATATTAACATGAAAAGGACTTTAACCCAGCCACTGGGGATGCACAAGCCAGTGGCATCCAGCATAAACCTATGCCAAATCAAATATATAATATATATAAATCAGATTTCCATACGAGGCCCAGGTTATCAACGGCCACAACCAGTACTGTTGACCAGCAGGATGTTGGTTAAAACTATGCTACTGTTGGGTGAAGGAAAAGGAGAGGGGGAAGGCATGTCCGGAGGCATCAGGAAAGGAGGAGGGTAGGAGTGTGAAGGTGAGAGTCCGAACTTTGAATGTCGGCACTATGACTGGTGAAGGCAGAAAGCTGGCGGATATGAGGGAGAAGTTAGGTAGATATACAGTGGTGCAAGAGACCAGGTGGAAGGGGAGTAAGGCCAGGGGCATCAGAGGTGGGTTCAAACTGTTCTACCATGGTGTGGATGGGAGGAGAAATGGGTGTGCCCAAGAAGGAGAGAGTGGTAATTGGAGCAAACTTAAATGTTGGTGAGGTGATGTGGAGGTGATGGGCACGTATTGTGTCAAGGAGAGGAATGTGGAAGGACAGACGGTGGTGGATTTTGCAAAAAGGATGGAAATGGCTGTGGTGAGCAAAACAAAGTGCATACAGGTGGACTATGTCTTATGCAGAAGGTGCAATCTGAAAATGAGTGGAGACTACAAAATCTAAGGAAAAGGCATATGGTGAGTTGGATGAGAGGTTGGACACTAAGGAAGGAGAAAAGGACTTGTAGTGATTGGACAGACAGAAGGACCAACTGGGAAGGATGTGCAACAGGTTAGGGTGTTGAAGGCGACCCCTAATGGGAACAGCCAAAAAAAGAAGATTGACATGAAAAGGACTTTATATTCTGCAACTTGACTCTATACATATACTATACATAATAGGTTTCTAAAGCTAATTTTTAGACTATTTTTAGTTTAAAAACCAAACAAACTGTAAATCTCTACAATAATGACATATCTGGCATCAGACCCTAATGTATAAAGATCAAATTTACAAAAAAAATAGAATTGAATAGTTACCATAAAATGCTGAAATTGTATTGAGTTTCTTTTACTGCCATGTAAAATGTGGTTTCCCTTTACTTTTTATAGTTTCTGGCATAATAGTATTGCCATACCTGAAAAACGATTGCAAAATCTAATGTTTGGTGTTCTGAATGACCGTTTTATTCCAAAAATTCAAAAATGATCAAAAATCATATGCATGCTTTATGAGATGCTCTACAAAAAAGAGTACAGAATTTTGTTTTACTGCTGGAGTTTTCACATTAATCAATTTGTTGTGAGTGTGTAGCTGAAACAGTAGTGAAACACTGCACAAGCTTAAATATTTATCCATGATTTTACATTCAAATAATGTCTGCAGCAGCCTGGTCCCTGTTTCAAGCTAGTAAGAACTGCCACCACATAATTTGTTTGTGACATTTATTTCTCTAATTTTTTACAGTTTGTCAAATATGTCTTTTTTGTAATGCTGTTGTGTTTCCTAAATTTATGTTCTGTTTTCTGAGGTGGTGTGTTATCTGTTTTTTGAAACATCATTGTGTTATCTGATTTGTTGAATTGTTTTTTCCAGTGTGCTTTGCACCTCAGGCCATTGTAGAAAGGACTTTTCTTTGCAAACAAGGTCTAAATCTCAATCTGTTTCTCACAAGGCCAGCAGTACAAGACCATACACACACACACACACACACACACGCACGCACACACAGATAAAGATAGATTCTGAGCATTTTCATGAAGACATTTAGAATCTATCAGCTTTAATAAATAATAAAGCTAATCTTAGCAGCCATCTGAGGATTCGAACAGAAATCTCACTCTTCCAGTCCTGATCCATGTGCGGCCCAGAGGAAAAGTATAGCAAGCCTTTCTCTTAGTGAAATGCCTCATAAACAATGTATGACACGTATATGTCAGTGGAAGTACTCTCTGAGATGGCCTTTCCTATTTTAAAGCATGACAGAGAAATGTCCCATCTATCCCATCTTCTACCAAAAGCTTTGGTGCATTTAGACCCAACACTGTGCCGGAAATGGATTATATGGAAATAGGAGGGCTGGGGAGAGGTCATATATAATGGTTGAGCACTATTACAAACATGTTTTTAGTACATACATTACAGATCAGGGACAGCCTGAATAAAACATGGTGCTTTGATTTTTGACAAAATCTATTCTTCATTAAACTACCACCTGCAGCCCCACAGTGAAATAATGGTATCATACAGGAGAAATGGACAGGAGAAACCAATCTGACAGCTGTAGTTACTAGTTACTTTTAAGAGTAAGATTTTACATAAAAACATATAAGCTTATAAAATGCAATGCTTTGTTACAGATTAAGCTAGTGCTTCACAACCTTTTTTGCTTGTGGCCCTGTTAAAAAAGCAGTGGTTGGGGCCCCTTGTCACATTTTAGATATCTGTAAGTTGTTAGCCTTTCTTGAAAAGAAACATTTCACTTTTCAGTTGGTTTCATTTAAATAATGATTCAAAGCTGAAAAAGGTAAAACTATATAGAACTACAAAAAAGCAAGGAGTGGAGAATATCCTTCTTTCCTCTCCCATTAATCATCCTATGACCCCTCAGATTTAGCTTGTCACCCTAAATTGAACATCTAGACTTAACAGTATATGAAGTAGTTCAAGCTCACTTAAATCAGCTACAACGGTAAACTGTGGCTTACTTATGTTTGCTAATAATGTTATAATGATATCAGCCACAGGGGCCTATTTTCAAGAATGATGACTTTTACTTTTGATACTAACCCTTACATACACTTCATATTGTGACCCTTCACAGTCATTTTTGACCATGCATCCCATAATAATAATTAGTCTCTATAATTAGTCTCTATACCAAATTTTGAACCACAAATCTATTTTGCATTGATAAATACCTTATCAGTCCTGATAAATGGGTAATAAACCCCTGATTAATGTTTCAGAGAGCAGAGATGTAACAACATTTTTGAATGGTGGGTTTCACTATAAACATATACATTTTGTGGATAATCCGTTTATTTTTAATTATTTAAACTTACAATAACTGTTTTTTGGCCACTTGGGGGCAGCAAAACAAGCTGTGAACATGACAATTGACATATTATCACCTTTTAAGTTGATATGTTGTACTTGTCAGCAAATAGTTGCTTATTTCCACATCTAACAGTTACTAAGCAACATTATCATTCATTCAGAGTCATGTTTCTGTCCACCTGGTGAATGTAAGTCCAATATTCACTCTCTTTTAACCTTGTTTTTGCTCTCTACCAACTCCTGAGGGAAATATCTGACTCTTTAGCTGCTAAATGCTCCACTATGTTCACCACCTAGTCTACAGCTAACTGTGTCTGTTTGCTCTTTGGTGCTGAGCAGGTAGTGTACAGTGGCTTTACCCTGGTGTGTTTGCTTAATATCTGTAGTGTGTGTCCGATTAGCTAGTTACTATATTGTTTAAAGACAGAAAGGGAAGGGACATCTGTGCCCAAGCTTGTCCTAAAAGGTGCTTTGAGACAGTAGGTGGTTGCAATGGGGCTGCCTTTGGACAGAGCCAGGCGAGCTGCTTCCCCTGTTTCCATCCTTTATGCTAAGCTAAGCTAATGGTATAATGGCATTAGCTTCATATTTACCGTACAGCCATGAGAGTGGTATTCATCTTCTCATCAAACTCTTAGAAAGAAAGCAATTAAGTTTATTTTACAAACTGTTCCTTCACCCCACCACCCCGCCCCTCACCCGCAAACATGAATTGCTTGCAACTTATAAATCAATGTGAGCATCAGCTCAGACAGCAAACTCCAATCAGTTGTTTGCAGTGTTTACACTGCATGGTGGACTGAGATTGAAGCCTGGGAGCTCTGCTTTCTTTTGACCCTTCAGGCTGTGTTGCTGTAATCAATACTAACATTTCAGTCAGGTGGAGCAAAAGTTAATTGATTATTTGCATGTTTACCTTCAAAAATTAATGTAGATTATGGTCTGCATGGGTGCCTGTGCATGTACGGGTTAATGAGGACATGGCTTCATTATTGTAGCCATTCTCATCAGAATACAGCAGTTCCAGAGATGCTCTTGGACCTCTTTTTTTAGGTGAAAGAACAGCTGATATATGGTTACAATGATCAAGTAACACATCATCCTGCAGCTGCACAAATGGCATATAAATTCCCACTACCCCACTTTCACAGGCAGCTGGTGCATGACTTATTAATGCAACAAGGCATATGGGTTCATTATTTAAAGAACACAATGTGAAAGTGCTCCCCCCCTTCAGTCTTGATATAATGGAAGCTGAGGCTGATGGGCTTTGGCATCATAAATAACCTTTAGGAATGATGTCACATTGGATCACGAGAAGGATGGGGGATTGATGTGTCTTCAGAGAGTAACATATACACTTAACAAAACCCTCTACTGATTTTAAAGACACTGGTATTGATAGAAATTTCCCCCAGTAAGTAGTAATTGCTGACAGTGAACATTTAATGGCTCTTAACATTAGAACCGCTAAACATGCAAATACATGTTAAAATAAAACTCATAAATCTCTCAGTTCTCCTAAAATGCATTTATTAATCATCTAGTGAATTATGGGGGGTGTGGGATAAAAGAAGAAAAGTATGTAAATTTGTACTTCGAACCACCTAGAAATCATTTTTACCCCCCATAGAAACTGCTGTATAATGCCTTGCTCAACGTTTGCGCCAAGTCCGGTTGCTTAGCAACACCCATTGCTAAAATGTCTTTTGATAAGCAGGCTGCCATATCACGAGCTAGCGCTAGCTAGATTTGATTGAGGAAGAATTACAGTGTAAAACGCAAGTGCGCAAAAAACAAAGCAACAAAAATGTGCATGAAGTGCCTAAGTGCACCGTGGGAGTCTACGACGTGTGCTGATTGTGAGTGGTGTCCGTGTGTGCGTGTGTACTGTATCTTTCTTGTTGAAACAGTGGGCAAGGCACAATTCTTTGACTTGATAAAGAAAATGCCTGTAAGTCTGTTGCTGCATATAGCAAGACTTTACATTCCCTCATCATCTCCTTGCAGTTTGCTGTCTCTTGTTGCAATAACAAGTGAGAATGGAAATTGAAAACCATGTTCAGTTCAGGTTCATTTTGTCTCAATGTATATATTGTAATAGCTCCCAACCCTACTCATCAGCAGTTATTTTTAAGCACACAGATAATTTAGCGCTACTGTATATGATCCATGGGTGAACAGATGAAGAGTGCTGCCAAAGCACTGTGTGTGTGTGTGTGTAGGAGAGAGAGAGAGTAAGCTGTTTCTTTATTCACAGTATAAAACAACACATTATTATCCAAAATCTGTCCTCTTCTACAATAATTAAATTACTTAAATGTGTTAATTATTTTGTTGTTTATTTGTTGTAGCCTACAGTTTATTGATGAATTTTAAAATGTATTTGACCTTGTCGATCTGTAATGAAATAGCCTAAAGCAATTGTAAAAATAATAAACCCCATAAACTGAATTTTAAATTGTTATTTTGTCAAGTCTTACTTATTAAAAAAATAGATGAAAATGAAAACTTAACTGCTTCAAGAAATAACATCTTTGCGATTGCTGCAGCAGGGGGTAAAAACAACCCCCCAACCCATGGCTGTTTAATGTTAAATCTGCACTTTCTACCTCCCATTTCATCCAGTAATGCTGAACGGCTGACAGTTTAACTGATGTCAAATGAGTGTTGCTTTTCAGTCCAGTCCTGCCTCTTGCTGTGAACACATAGGCCTGCCATAAGATGAGACTTCATTGATCCCTGAGAAAGAGAATTCAGTTTGAGCAGCAGGACAGAACAAAGGTCACAGAGGACACAGATCAATACTGATCTGAACAGGAGGTAGTTAACAACAGGTCAACAGAATTAGAATAAAATTGAAATTAGAATAATACTCCATAATACCATAGTCATGGACATAGCAAGAATTCAAGTGAAGCACATCAAGTGCAGAGAATAATATAGAATATGATATAAACATTTGGTTTGGATCATTATGATGTTGATGATGATTGTGTTATGATGTCACTGTGTTGTGATCTGAAGTGAGATAATATCCCAAATCTCTGGCTACACCTGCAGATTTGATGAGCAATTAGAACCAAAACCATCATACTGATGATGGTTTACAGTGATGGATTCATGATACAAGCACTATAAACAGTCACAGCCATGCATGATAGCCGCATGTAATGACAGCTGCTCTGCCAGTGTCGGAGAACATCAATGTGACACTATCTATGAAATCTTACCTTCATTTTCACTGACAGGTCTAACAAGTGATGGAGCAGACAGGAGTGTTGATATACATAGATTATTAACGCTGTGTCTACATCCAATTATGTCTCACTGTGGGAGTGGAAATCAGGCTCATGCACATGCACCCAGTTTATAAAAAACAACTATGAGTATGTATGGCTTTATAAAGCTGACAAAAATGCATATTTCTGTCATTGTGATGGTTCATAATGAGTTTTATGCATCTGGCCCCTGAGGATGTGTTTGAGAAGCAATCCAACAAGTTTGTAGGAAGAATAACAAACAAGGACATCATGTTACTGTGTCTGAGGCAGAAAGAATAGCTACATCAACTGAAAATAATGACAGAAAAATGACAACAAAATGGTGACAAGCACAGATGAGATTGACGCAGCAGTAAAGGTTGTTGTAAGTTGACATAATATTGTGAAAAAGACCAATACCAAAGCATCCATGACAACCAAAAATAACTATGGCAGGACAGACACGTCACACATTACAGATTGATTTTTAAAGTTGTTTTTAAAGAAACATACACACATTGCTTCTGGTGCACACCCAACATGTGCACACTCAACCATGTCCATTCACATACACACACTGTCTCTCACATATGCGCACACACAGACACTCTGTTTTGTTCTTTAGTTAAGTACATTGAGTTAGATTACATATTGTGTGTTTTTAGCCTAGTTATCTTTTAAATAAATGCTTTTGAGTATACATGCTATCGATTTAATGTTGCACAAGAGTGAATGCTGCCAAACTCTACTCTTCAGAACTCCAAAACCCTTCAACCTTTACTAGCTATTGATATGTCTCTCTCTCTGTCCTGTGTAATGATGTAATGTCTTTCAATATTTGGCGTGAGTAGCTTTGCCTTTAAAACAGCCGCAGTTCTCCTCGGTACACCTGCACACAGTTTTTCAGGTACTTGGCAGGTCAGTTGTTCCTGCATCTTGGAGAAGTTGCCACAGTTCTTCTGTGGATTTAGGCATCTCAGCTGCTTCTGTCTCTTCATGTAATCCCAGACTGACTCCATGATGTTGAGATCAGGGCTCTGTGGAGGCCAAACCATCTGTTGCAGGACTCCTTGTTCTTCTTTTTGCTGCAGATAGTTCTTTATGACTCTGGCCGGATGTTTGGGCTTTTTGTCATGCTGCAGAATAAATCTGGGACAGATCAGATGCCTCCCTGATGGTATTGCATTATGGATAATAATCTAAAAATCTAAAGTGCCTAAAACCTTTGCACAGCACAGGGTATATGAATGCCATCAAAACAAATTCCATACAGTATTATAATGTCCCCCTGACAGGGTGAATGTGGCTCCTCATCATCCTGTGTTGGTGTCAGTGTGCTGTCCAGATGTCAGGGGAGGTAAACAGGCCCCAGTGGGTCAGGCACACTGTGTTATGGTCTCTGTGCTGCTGGAGGACCTCAGCTGTGCCGTCCTGCCTTACTCCTCTCAATGCGTGATTATGTAGTCCCTGTTGGTTTGTCTCCTCAGTGCCACTCTAACCCCTGATGTGTCAGACTTCTTTCTCTGATGTCTCTGCGTGCACTCTGCTCAAAGTGTCACTGACAGTCAAGATCATGTGAGGACAGATGTCACATTGCATACCTATGGAACTCTTTACACAAACTTACTACTGAAACAACTGCTTATAAAAGTAATTATACAACTGCAAGTGGTACTGGAGTTCAAAGCTGTGATGACTGTGATGTGTTTTGTTTTTGTTTTTTTTACATGTTGGTAGTAGGTTTACCTCAAAGGAACTGTGTTGAATGAACTGACATTACGGTGAATACAATAGGCATGTTTGCCACCTTCAACTGAAGTGAAAATCAATATCGATTTCATCTCTGTATGTTCAGTAGAGACATAGGTTCTGCTTGGACAGTAGGGGTGGGCCCGAATACAAATACATTATTTGGCAAAGCACAAATAGTTGGTTTATTATGAGTATTTGTTTCATACAAATTATTTGTTTTTGGGAAGAACAAAAAACCATTTCAAATACCAGCGGGCCGGTCGGTTACATCGCTATCTCAGTCTCTCTCCTCTGCTCCCGTTATGTCTATCAGCCGGTCTCAATAAGGAGAGTCACATCCACCTGCTACATGACGCACCTTTCCTAATTTGGACATCACTCTCAGAGATAAAACTGAGCTACTGACACACATGAAGTGCTCCCAAGGGACTCTCCATAACCTGTTGTTCCCTTTCTCCTTTCCACAAAGTTAGGTTGTGAAAAATAGGCAACAGATAAGTGCAAAGCAAGAATTGCCTGCACGTTACATGCTGTGCTATCTCTGTGTTATGGGTGTATAAATAAGTAAAGACCTGTTTGCATATTTGCAATTAACTCAGTAGTCAATGCAGTCATCTATGATCTGGGAGACTGAGTTCAAGACCTGGTGTGGGGACTTCCTTCGTACGGTAGTTAATTCATGAACACTTTTTGTAACACTTTAATTTTCTAAAATTAAAAGCGTAAAAACAAAAACAGGTTTTTAAGCCTCTTTCCACCTCTTTTTTTTAAATTCAAATACAAGTACAAATACAAATACAAATAATTTTGCTGCCTCAACAAATACAGATACAAATACAAATACTGGGCTTTCTGCACATCCCTGTTGGACAGATGACTTATTTACACAATGTAACCTGTTTATTTCACACATGTAGGAGTCAAAGTGTGGCTTCAGATCAGTCAACACTGGACTGATTTTTGACAATATGGTTCAGTGACTACAGTATCTAAAACAGCCTGTCTTCATAGTGGGGTTGTCCAGTTTGAGCTCTGTCCTAATTCTGAACAAAACCCAGCTAAAGCCTAGCTTGCTCAATAACAAGATACAATATTTATCTTATAGTCTACCTGATTTGTCTCCACATAGAATAATCAATTCTCTCATCTGACTTTAGGTAGGACAGCAATCAAGTATATTTTACATAAATGTGAATGATTTTACATGATTATAGCATTTTCAAAAAAATGTTTTTGTTTGAGGAAAAAAAGAACAACACCTGTGCCCACAGATTGGATACATGGGGGCTGAATTTTCAGATTCTCCTCTTAGAGAGTGGAGATTCATTCTGGACTTTGGTAAAACATACTGTATCTCTGGTAAATCCTGGCACTTTTTACCATTTCCCAGAGCCTTCTTCTTCTTAATTATGGTAATTACAAGTTTCTGACGTGAAAATACTAAGTGAACTGAATAAGTTCAAGACACATGACCAAGAATTATATGGTACTTAGGCCACAAGATGATAACTAAATTCCATTAGCTAAAGAAGGCCATTGGATATGGTTGAAGGCTCACATGAATAGCTCGCAGATACAGTTGCTTTAACTCAGATACTTTTATCTATCTATTAATTTGAATAGGATAGCGTTGATGCGGAATAGTTAAAAATTTTGGGAAATACACTAATTTGATTTGTGAGATGAAAAGACTGATACCAATCTCACCTCTAAAGCTCACTACATACTAGATACATCATATCACATTTGTTTGTCTCGTTTCTTGAGGTTGCCAGGTTTGGTATCATTATGTCTGAAGAGTCCAAAACCTGTGCTTACTGACACAGAGGTATGAGTGGATGGATACACTGTTGTTCAAGAAATTAGTTCCAGCATATTACTCCCCCTGTCTTTATGCTAAGCTAGGCTAACCATGTCCTGACTCCAGCTCCACACTTAATGCACACATGAGATTGATCTTTTCATCTCACTCTTGGAAAATAAGCAAATAAGCATATTTCCCAAAAGGGTAGAGGGCTCAGTCAGTTGCACTTTATTTTTCAATACATTAATAAGATGTAATAAGCCATACTTTTATCAAATTAGACAAATACTAGAAATAATGTTCTTTATTAGACAGTAAACAAACATGGTTAATCCCTAATTAGACACCATACACCTAAATTATGCTGAAACTAGAAATCGCATATAATGCTGTATTAGACCCAAAATATACTATATATTTAGACACTATTGTATCAAATTATACTCTAATTAGAAACCACATAAAGATACACTCGTTCATATACATAGTCTGATTAGAAATCAAATACAATGCCATATCAGATCCAAAATATGCGACAGTTATACACTATTCTACCCTTACTACCAATTTATGTTGTAATTAGACACCAAATTTAATGCCATATTATATCAGGCATAGCATAAACTAAAGTGAAATCACATATCTGCGACTTGAGACATACCTACACCCTCTTCGGCTGGTCCCATGCTGAATGTCCTTCCTGGGTGTCCCAGTAAAAAATATAGTTAAAATATGTTGTTATTATCAACGGGCATATTCATCTATTGTACTAAAGTTTATGAACACAGTGTGCATTCTGCAGCTTTATCCATCCTATATGTCCAGATTAACACTTAACATACTTTACAGTCTGAAATTGTCTAACCAACGTCCTGTCAGACCCGGTCATCTGTTAAACATCTTAACAACATTTTCAAGATAATCGTGATAAATGATCAATGATATATAACTTAACACACAGCAAACATATTAAGTATGTTAGTTAATACAAGACATATGCATCATTCTGCATCATCATCTCTCAACTCTCATGGTGAACTGCGTGTATTCTCGCAAGACAGGGTCTGTCTCTGCTTCATCAAACACAAATGATATCATATGAATATGAAGATAATACATCCATGAAGATATGTTACTATATGTGATAATAAACCCGTCATAACATTTATTTACCCAGATAAAGCTCATATCATTGCTAAACTGTTGAAAACGTATAATTATTGATATTTGGTTTCAAATTAGAATATTATTTGGTATAATAGTATTTTGGGTCTAATACGGCATTGTATGCCGTTTCTAATTACAGCATAATTTAGATGAATGGAGTTATTAGGTTATAACTCTGTTTGTTATTGTCTAATGAAGAACATATTATTTCTAGTTTTTGTCTAACTTAACACAAAATACAGCTTATTATGTTTTATTATTGTACTGTATAATAAAGTGTGACTGCACCATGTTACCTTTTTGATGGGAAAAGATACATTCAAAGATGTGCTATAGAGTGAGAAATACTACGATATAGTACCTGTGTTGAATAAGTCAATAAAAGCAAGCAATAGAGTCTTAGGTGAACAAAGTGCTGTGGATACAGTGATGCTTGTCTGTCCTATTGTTGTCTGTGTCTGTGTGTTGTTGTCCTGTGTTGCTGGATGTGCTGGATTACTTCTTGTCACGTTCACTCTCCATTCCTCATCACAGCAGCTCAGTTTCCATGGAAGCAGACGAGTCATGACCATGAATAGCATACTAGTGTGCTGAGCGTCAGGTCAGAGCCTGCACACATGCACCATGAGGGGAGGTATAAGAGTGGTAGAGATGAATCATGAGCAGGGTGACGCAAAGTAAGAAAATATTTGCTGGGATGCTGGGATTAATGTGTCTCACTCAGCACCAAATAGGTTTGACCAATGGAGCAATCCACCTGAGACACTGGGGTGTGTCTGTTAGTATAAATGTGCAGTGAAATCTAAATCTTGGGTTTGATTTGGGTAATGGAAAAATCCATTATTGAAAAGCACTATTTGTGTTTGACATCAGTGAAAAGCAAACATAAGAGTGCAAAATAAAGTGAGCAAAAATAACAGCTTCCCCAAAAATGGTTGAAATGGCTAAATGTCTCCTATGATATGAACACAGCCCTTAATGTTTAAGTGTAAGGGTAAAGACTGTCTTATGAGGATGTAGGTGGAAGTGATCTGACTGTATCTGCAATCACTCCCTATTTCCATATAGTCCACTATATTTACCCCCCACCTTTTTATTAGAGAGTCTGAATTCTGAGTGTGTAAATATATCCGCTATATTAAAAAAAAATCCACAATGGAATTAAAAGAGTAGTGTCCATGGCATATAAACTACTTTCTGCTAACAATCCCAAGTGACCACATGAGGATGAACAGTGAGTGTCTGAAATCTCGATTCGCTGCTCACTATAGAGTAGACTATTGAGTGTGTATTAAATAGGGAGTAGTAATGATTTTGGACACAGCCTCACTGTCATTACGACAGTGGCATCTCACTTATAAATCTGAACAATAACACTGCAATGTATGATAATTATTTACATTTTAACTGCTTTTGCACAACTTCCAATAAAATTTAGTCCAGTTTTAATAGACAGCTTGACATCTTTTCACCTGAAAACCACATTTACTTGGCTGTGCTGTAATCAGCTGTTCCAACAATAAATTTGAACTTTTGAAAGAATACAGAGGGCAAATTCCCATACCTAAGCTCCATGCAGAACTGTAGCCCGGTTTTTAGGAACAATGAGAACATCAGTCCATGTCCCCTAAATGCAAAGGTTTAATTATTTGGATTTTTCACATATTACTTATTAAGTTAACAGTTTCATTGTATAATCAGTAAAATGTATTTCCCATTATGAATAAATGCTGTTTTAAAGCCTTCTTTACTCTTCCATAAATAAAGTTCATGTCCTCACCTGGGTATCAAACCTCAATAGTTGAGTTAAGTATCAAAAAGCATCAAAAGTTGGCCTTGTTTGGTCTGATTCATAAGCTTTTTTTCTTTGTTCAAATATTTCCTGGAAACATTATCTGGAAACAAACAAACATTGCGAAGTTATATATTTCACACATAGGCATTGAGCTATATGTGAAATATATATATAGATATATTTTGTTACAAGCTTAAACATTTATATTCCACAAACTAAGTGCATTTTATAAGCACTGATAATTATAATAATACCAAGTCCTACTTTATGCATATCAAGTATCATCATACATGAATCAGCTAGTAAATACCCACCATGTGTGCATATTTAACTGTAGATGGAAAACTCCTCTTATGTTGTAAAAAAAAAAAAAAATCCTAGAAAAAAAATAAAGATGAATGTTTCAGATTTTTATTAAATGATGTATTTAATCCAATTGCAACGCAAGAAAACAGACTGCAAGCTTGTTGATTTGTAATTATAAACTTGCGTCTTCCATACTGTGGAGATTGGATGCTGTCACACTAGTTTGACTAAACAATCCCAAGCTTTACTTACTAGCTTTATCTGGAGCTTTCAGCTGTATCAAACAGTCTTCAACAAAGATACTTGAGATTGTGTTGTGATAGAGCTGATAGCATCTCTATGGACAAAGAGTGAGGCACAGAGTTAAATATAAAATCTCTAATGATTGCTTGGGCATGGATGGAAAAGGCAGCACAGGTGTATATTATCTGTGATAAATCACCAGAAATACACAGCAAAATTTTAGCCCATTACATGCCTGTGGTCAAAGACATCCTCTGCTGGCCAAATAGTACAAACATGATAAGAAGTGACCACATGGTAGGTTGTGGTGAATAGCGCCGCCATTGTGTACATGTGCATCACACGTTGTGCGTAGGACACCAAGTGCCAGAGAGGGCACCAAACAGCACCTCGGTAAGGTTGGAAATATGTTTACAGAACTGAAATTCTCAGATCAATAACTCATAAGCAAAACTCACACACAAAACACAAACAACGCCTCTTTCCTACCATAGCAAGGTAGACAAAACTACAACCTAATTTTCACCCAAACAAGCCATCCTCCAAGCTGGACTAATAACACTGATCTCTATGTACAGCCGACTGTGAGACAAGTGCGCAGGGATCGTCTAAAAAGTGCAACACCAAAAGATATTACAAAAATATTAAATAATGTGGAGTTAGACAGCACAACGTGAGAAGAGTCAGTATTGAAAATCAAAGTCATCTTAATCTTGTTGTGAACGGTTTAAAGGGATTGTAATGAAATTAACAGATATTTCTGTTGATAGCGTACACACTAAGGCAATGCTTTCTTGTGTCATTCAGTCACATATCTATAGTATAATTAGGAACCAGCATGATGTGAACGTCCTCCATCAGATATGCGATGTTCAGCTGCTGCACAGAGGGATTCCACAGACCCCAGGGCTGTTTCACACTGCAGAGCATCATGAGAAACCACTGGCTGGCAGAGGCTTACCCGATCAGTAAGGCTGGCAGTTGCCATGGTGACAGTGCCCACACTCTGCCAAAGGGGGATGTCCAACCCCCCATCTGAAGGGAATCCTAATCATTCCCAATCATTCAGTGAGATGCAGAGTGAGGGGCGAGGGAGGATGAAGGTGAGGAATGAAGGGGCTGCTGATGTCTCTCTGTTCATTTATATCACACACATCTGATCATGTTTAATGTACCATCATATTTACAATGCTACTCTGCTATAGCACTAACAAAAACAAGTCATTTGGAATACCAACATTTTTTCTAAAGTATTAAAATAAATTTTTGGTTGGTTGAACCAACAAGCATTTATCAGTTTAAAATGATAACATTTTGACACCTGGTTTTGATTTGGTTTTAGTCTTTTGATGAAAATGTGTAGTCAAATTTCAGTGACATTTATAATCTCATTTTTGTCGCATTTTTAATTTTTATGTCTTCGAAGCATTTTGGGGCTACAACTGTCACCATCTTTGTTGTGTGCAGTTACCATGGTTTCAAGTGTTGCTACAGGTTAGTAGACAAGGCAGTGTGGCACTTGTTAACACACACAGTGTCCATGTGACTGTGTTTGTCCAGCTGTTTCTTATCTAATTCTCGGTAGATTGTAGATGAATTTAGTCCATAAATCTTTTCTTCCAAGAGGCGCTAACGTCAGATAACATTACTGACAGAGACAGGATGTTACTGAATGCAAGATGCTTCTTATTAACATTAGTGCTACAGGTCAAACAGCTATATCAATGAGATATAATTGGCTGCTGGCCTTTAATGAGACTTTGCATTAAAACAGTAATTAATTCATTTGTCCATTTGTCTATCTCTCACATCATTGTTTAGTTTTTATTCATTGATGAAAAATATAATACATTTGACCATAGCTTTCATTTTCAAAAGTTATTTTTTATTTAGTTTTAGTCTCATTTTTGTTGTGTCAAAAAAAAGTTTTCATTGATAAAATGAACACTGATTGATTTAAATTTTTGTTGCACAACTGTACTCTCCACAACCATCATCAAAACATCAAATGAAGGAATATCTTTTAGAAGAATGATGTTCATCTCTCCAGAAGAGTTCAGAGACTGTAGAATCAATGCCAAAGTGCACTGAAGACACTTTATACAGTTTTTTCCTTTTATTTGTCACCTGTCTGGGTAATTCTTTAGCTTGAGAAATGTCAAATCTATCTGCAGCAGCATCACAGGAGACTCTTTTTTCCAGACCAAGGACACACCAGTGACATGAGAATCCAAATTACACTAGAGGTAAGGGGTCCTTTTGAATACCCAATTATTGTTGTTGTGTGGTTTTGGAGGTCTGTGAAGCTGGAGTCCCAAAGAAGTTGACGCCATCCCGAAATTTTGTTGTATAGTTGTGAAAGGGGGTTGATGAAAAGGTTAAGAGGTTTACTCTGTAGAGGGTTAGGGTTACTCTGCAGAGATGTATAGGAATGTTTACATTTTTTATAACCTCACAATCTGACTTGGTTGTAAAGTTTGCTTGCCTCTTCGTAGCTTAGAATCTGACTCACTCTTCTCAAGGTTTTAATATTTCAGGTAACAGAGATAGGAAATAGAAAATGGCCAATGAGAAATAGAAAAGACCAGTCCACAGTGTTTGGAACACTGAGTGAGAAATAGGCCAATGCAGGATTGGGAGGCAGAAGTAGGGACTTAGGGATATATTTAATTTTTGTAGGGATCTGATTAATTCTCCTTACACAAATGGGAATGACTTGTATCTTCTGAGTAGAATGTTGATTGGAAGGATTAGAAAGTGAATTGTAAAAGTAAGTGTAAATGAAAGTTTTATTGAAGGGATTTTACAGAAAGTGTTAAGAGTGGATTAGGTCTCCCATATTCCCTGTGTTCTCCTCTGTTTTTGCCTCCCTTGTGTATGGGTTTGTCCTCAGTTTGTCTCTCTTTGTGTTTGTGTGTGTGTGTGTGTGTGTGTGTGTGTGTGTGTATGCTGGACATAGCATCCTGGTTTCCTGCTCCCACTGTTAAACCAGTGCACCCGCAGCTGATCACCTATTCAACTCAACAAACCACTGCAACATAAAACTTTGGCTCATTCATCCAGACTCTGCCAGATCATTCTCTCTACCACACAATACAAACGTCAAGGCCTGTTCTAATATGTTGTTCAGTTTGCACATTCACACCACACAGTTGCCTGCCATGACCAGCTTTGTCCTTGTCACCTGTGTCTGGTTTGGATCCTTAACTCACTGCCTGCCCAACTCTGCTGCAAACCCTATTCCTCAACCTGCTTAAACAATGCAGAACCTTCACCTGCTCTGCTTCACCTGCTCCGTCTGCCACTCTCTGCCTCACTCCTACATTGGACTCTGATGATATCCAACCAAACTGTTTTACAATAAACTCTTTTCTAAACTGCTTCTATCTACGAGTCTGTGTCCTGGATTTTGGATCCTAGATTGAGTAATTATAACAGAAAGATAATGAGAAGTTTTAGTAGAGGGTCAGAGGATGAGTTAACTAATCCTGTGATATACATGTATGATAGTTGGTAAAAGCATAAAAAATTTTTAAAAAGTAATATGTGATGAACAAAACAAAAATATGTAGGAAAATGTTGTATGACCAACATTTACAACAAATGAGAAAAATGCAACTATGCAACCTATACAACTTAAAGCCTAGTTCATTGCACAAATACAAAAGAGAAAAAACAATGCAGAGTTGAACTAGTGCAACAACTAGAGCAATCTAAGTCTTCCTGAAGCACCAAAACAAACATGATTAAATTGAAAGATTTAATCTTATAGTGCTGGGTTATTGTTGATGTTTGTCACTTATGTGTCTATTTCCGTTACTGTGGTGAAATGTGTCTTTTGTTTTCTTTTCTTTTCCAAATCTTAAAGTTACTTTGATGAAGAATTATATGGTGATATGGCACGCAAACTGCAAGTATGCACAGAAGCATTTATGCTCAGTGCATCGTTCGTTGCGGTATTCTCTGAAACGCCAGAGGGCATACCAACAAAATATTCTGTGAATAAGTAGGAAGTCAATGAGTGTTACCGGAAGAACGTTATTATCCAACATGGCTGCACGTGCTGCCCTGGAGGTTGTTGTTGCTGTGAAAGAAATTATATGCTTATGGCTTTTAAAAACTCAAAGGCAGTGCAAGAGGAGATGGTCTGTTCATCCCTTACATGCAGAGAGACGTCTCGATGGGGAATATAACAGTATTGTGAGGCCGATGCGTGCTATAGACAAGGAAATGCACTTCAACTAATTCATTGCATTGAGCCATACATACAACATGGTAGGACCCACAGTAGCCCGGTCAGTTTGCAGGAGAGACTGGCTGTAACTTTGAGGATCCTTGCATCGTTGGCTGCAATTGCAGTCAGAAACGACCGGAATTTGTACTTCCAGACACCACAGGGTCTTGTGCCCTGGCAGGACACAGTTATTAGGAGAGGCTGTTTGAACTAGTGATGTGTTTTTGTTTTTTACCAACCAGACGACTCAGGATCTTCAAGGTCCCATCTGAGTACAGTTCATAGATTATGAGCTTCAAAATGTGACTTGTAACTTTGATATAAAAATATTGTGCTGTTTTAATATGTCAACTCATGTTTCTTCCTGTATCCTTTTGACATTATGATTGTTTATATGGAAAAGAAGCTTGGCAACACCATGTTCTGTTATCTTTGAAAATGATGCTTCACAATAAAAACATTTGAAACATAAACATATCAACTCATTAGCATAATTCCGCATTCAATTGGTCATTAATATTTGGAGAACTTATATTGACAAGAAAAAAAGTAAGATACAGGGGGCCTACACTCTTTCTTAAATCAAATTCAAGCACTTCTCAGGCTGTTTGGTTGTTTATAGCACAATAACACCTGATTTAATGTGATGAAGTTAAATAATTATATATATAGTATATAATTTACCACACCCGTAAGGTGCCTGATAGCTTGAAAATTTTTGTGTGAAATAAGCCACACACCCAAACACTGTAAATACAAAAACTTTTACTTAAAAACACATTTTATGTTGTTTACACACATTTAAATCAAAATTAAAAACAAAACTATATATATATATATAAAGCATGTCCATGGTCCTTGTATGTGTATGTGATTATTCTTTTGGGAAGTCCCTCTTTGCTTCGAAGAGCACCTGGTAGACTTTAAATTTCACATCCCACTTATGTGCTGGATGGACATTTGCCAGCATGTCCCTGATGATGTTGGCAAACTGACTGCATTGTCCTGTTCAGCCAATTTTCTCCCTCAGGTGGTCCAGGTATACCAGTCTCTTCAGAAGAAAATCTTCTGTGCACCTCTTCTTCTGAGCTGGGGTGCAGGGAGATGCTGAACATGCTGGAGTGCAGGGAGATGCTGAGGGTTGAGGGCAGGGTAGAGGTGTCTGTAGAGGTGAACCTGTTCGGCCAGTCTACCTTTGAAGGCATCCATCTTTAAATGAAAAGCGCAGCAGGCGCCCAGTTACAAAAATTCAGAGGTGCACAACCAAGTATCGCAACAACTTGAGGAGCCTTCACGCTCAACGTAAAAGACATTGTTGTTGGTGCATGCACCCTCGTGCCAGAGACACTGCACTGACCATAAACCAAGCTTTAGTCTTTCCTTAAAGATTGAGATGGACTCTTTGGTATCGCGTGACTCATGGTAATGCGTGATATTACAAGAGCCTGGAATTACATGACAAACATGAAAGAGGATGAGAGGGAGACAGCAGGCTCCATTGTATGACATTCTGTACCAAAGAGGTACAGGTACCAAGCTCTGGTGGTAATGCCCATTAAATTATTTGCTTAACATTACTGCATACATATGACACACTTTGAGGGATGAGGGCAGTGATGGATTTCAGATCTAATTCTATATTCAAAACACAGGAGTAAAGAAAGTTCAAACAATATATCCAATAGGCAATATTTCTCAGAGCCTTTGCACATTTATGAAATGTGACACACAAACAGCGTTATCTGAAAGGAATTTTCATAATCAGAAGATTTACTCACACAACACCGAAGCCTATCTAAGTTGAGATTTCTCATTTTCTCATGTGCCTGGTCTCCCAAATTCAACCTAACTCCAGTGGTATCTACCCATGGAGATAATTTTGGTTTTATTTACCAAAGTCTTAATCTTTGGAGGGCATGTTTGTAATCACCTGATGGAACAGATATGTTTCTATTTTAATCAATACAGTATATTCAGTTTTACATGTGTAACACAGTGATTATTCACCCAAGGCTTACAGTAAGTCCAGAGTTGAAGATTTGCAATGACATGCCAGTGTTAACATCTTCAGAAATGTTACAGCAGGCACCTTGTTGAGATTAGATCAAACAAAAACATTCCAATTTTTAGTTTTCAAGATCCAGACATGATTTAGGACATATTAAAAAAATCTGTTTGGAATAATAATTTGTGTCTGATACAAACTTTCCATGAAAAAGGTTTAATTGCCTCGTTAGACATTCTTAAAATGACATCTCCTCCTTCTCCAGATTGAAAAATCCCAAATCTATGAATTGCTCATTTCAAAAGTTTACCTGCTAGACACAAGATGTCACCTACTCCTACTACTCTGTAAAGTCCATTCTCAAGTGCACTGGAGGCTTCAAGTTTCAAAATCACACTTGTTTAAGTTGCATACTAGACAGTGATTGGCTCCAAATTATTTGTGATGTCACAAATCATGCTCGTAGGTGCACGTCTTAAACTGGCATTTAAGATGAGCACAGAGAAAATTTCCTCCTTCAGCAGATGAATGTGAAAACAGAATTCTGCACATACATCATACTGCACAGAGAAGAGAACAACATCCCACTGAAGGAGTAAAAAGCAAGACAGATTTTTGATTGGACTGGGACTTTAACTCTAGTTCACACTAGTGACATTAGCCCTGTGTTTGAGGATAGGAAATTGAGGAAATTTTGCTCTAGTTTGGGGTTCAGCTAGTTTAATGGCTAAGTGTGGGGGGATCCCACATTCCAAGCTGAGAGTGTGAAATTACTGATATGGCTAAATAGGACTGTAAGCCTTGGGCTAAATGTAGAGAGGTAATCCCTTTATCAAGCAGAAGAGCCTATTGCCAACTGACTTTCTTCTGCTGGTGCCACATCATCATAGATCCAACCAGTTAATAAAGCATATCATAATTCATCAGCATGTTTAATTACTCTATTTACAAATAATTACTGATAAAAACAACTGTTAAAACATCAGAAAAAATGAATAAAATAGTTTACCAAAATACTATTGACTCAAGGCCCACTCATTAGCTTTCAACCACATCTCATGGCCTTCATTGGCAAAAGGAGTTCAGTAATCACATGACCTGAGTGTGAGTGTGTGAGAACTTGTATCATGTGGTGTATATAGGGGGAGATGTTAACTTCTGTCTCTCACTTTCATACTTCGTCATATGATGAAAACTCCATGCCAGTAGAGGTCTTCACAGGTCCAACAAAACCCTAGGATCTGAGACCCGACCTGGGACACGTACGGATTCGGATCCACGTTTTATATGGTCAGGTCCAGGTCGGGTCCCATTCTATTCCCGCAGGTCTCAGGTCTGTTTAACTTTAAGTGTAATACCGAGATCAGACAGTGCTGATCATGATGGAAGTGCTGTGTGTGTGGTTGTGTAGTGCAACAGCAAGCAAACTGCAAAGTGCATCTGTGGCCTAAAGGTGGTACCAAATGACATGCACGAGCGAGTGCCCCTGCTCAGGAGGTGAAGGGTCAGAGGAGCAGAGGTCAGACTCATCTCGGAGAGCACAGATGATAATAAATTAGCAATGCTTACATTAGCAGCTGTGGCAATGACTGAGAAATCGTTACTATAGTTCAAAAGGGCAGACAGTCAAAGCTGATTCTTAATGAGTTGCATTTGTCATTCATCACTGTGACAGCAAGTGGACTTTTAAGCTGAAATAACGAGTGGATTAGCCATGTTGTTTCAATCAGCAAGAGAGGAATACCAGAAAACCTGTACAGACCAAACCCCTGCGTACACTTCCACATCACTGCAACACTTAAAAAGTTTAACTGCTGGAAAACAAGATTTTCAGTTGCTGTAGTTTCATCTTTGCCAGCAGTTGGATCAGCACATTTGAGAAAAATCGGCCCCAAAATTTGAATAATAAGAAAGAAAATAAGAATAATGGAGTGTGACATCTATTGTAGCCAATGATGTCACAAAATGGCCTTCATAAGTTTACTCTTATTCATGTGAAGTCACAGTCATGGAAGATGACTATCAAAACAGATCTCTGTAGGGAATGTTCATTTGAGAATGAGCCTCAGTTAATTTCCAGAAAGCTGGTCACTTGACCGAACCTGGAAAAGTGAATATTTACTCACTATGTGGATGGGGAGTCTCAAAGGTCTGGCTTGTCATAGAAATTGATTTGCAGAAGCAGTGGGAAGCAGCAGGTGAAGAGCATCGTCGGAGGAGTTTTATCGGAATGTCAGATACTGTCAGCATCTGCCCTGATCACTGATGCAGGAAGACACTGCTCCATCCCAGTCCAGCTGAACACAGGGACTGTGTTCATACTCAGTGCACACACACAAAGGGCTGTAGAATACTGCAGTGGCAAATCACAAAACACTCAATCATCTCATAAGAATAGATGGAAAACCAGGCTTTCACTGAACAATAAATAATCAGACTGAATTCGATACCACATATCAAGGAAAAGTGCAGCAGATACACTGAAGTATATCTTTGTAAGGATGACCTGAGCAAACAATAGGCTGTTTTTAATTTGATTCTGCAAGAGAGTTTTGCAATCAAAAGGAACTACAGTCTACAGGAGTTGACTGTAGTGATAGCTGTGAGCAGCAATAAGGCAACTGGGCTTCAATCCAGCAGTGTAGGCATTATTTCTGTTTCTGCTCACAGAGTGTTAGCTGATACTGTGTTACAATGTATTTAGGTGAATTTGGATGAAAATGACATGATTTGTTAATGTATGTGGCACAGGTCTTTCTGCTGAAAACAGTGGCAATGTGTCAGCAACAGTAAGTGTGTGCAAATTTTCCATCCAGTAAAAGCTGTAATTTGTAGGTAGTGTGATGATTAACAGCCCTGGAGAGCAGAGGTTTGGACTCAAGTCACAAGACTTGGACTCAGACTGCAATCAATCATTTGACTTTAGACTTGACTCGACTTTAACACCATACTGTATATCTCGTGATTTCACCTGGACTTTCACTTTTTGACTTAGAATGACTTCCCAAGCTCAAAGATAAAAGATTATCTTATAAAAAGGTGCAGTGAATCAACTCTTTATTTTCCTACAACAAATATACCTAGAATCAATCAGACATAACTTGAGGATTGTTGGTCTTGACTTGACACACTTCATAGTCGAGACTTGAGACAATGGTGGGACACCACTGTTGGAGGATTCTCTGTCACTGGAATTAAGCAAATTTGAAATACATTCTTATTATCTTAGATTTAACTTATTTTCTCAAGTTAGCAATTTTATATTAGCACAAGTAGAGACTGGACCAATTATGATGTTTCTGAGTTCTGATTTGACTAAGGTCAGACTCTGAGAGAAAGGTATGGTAACGTTACAATTTTGGTGGTGGGTTCTGTATGGGGAAGTGTGAACACAGTATGCCTGACCTTCAGGTGAGTGTACACTCTGCAACTGCTGGTTGAAAGGTCAGATAGCTTTGGAAAGCCCTTCCTCACACACCTTTCTGACATGGGAATTGAATGGGCTGTGTCATTCATTTCTGTAACTTTCCAAATTTATTTGATATTAACACCCACTCCACACAGTGGTAGACCAGGCTTGTGGAGGTGAGAAAGTAAGCAGGGTTTGAACTTTGAACACTCTCAAGCTCCCTTTTTTACGGTGGCCCTGAGGGTCAAAACACAACAACATTTCGGAAAACACAACAATATTTCAGAAAACACATTTCACAAAATACACTATTGGACTGTTTTCCAAAGTACACCATCCACTTCTATGGTGAATTTTTACCTTACAGGAGAAATTTTATCTGGGACTTCCTAATCAGTTGCTAAAAGTCATGCGCTATTGTACAAATTAAACCCAAAAGGCAAATACTAAGCAGTCTTCAGAATTACAAACTAGAGAAATGTAATACCTGATACCTTTTGTTATACCCAATTTGATAGCTTTCATCAGGGTCTCTGCACATTGTCAGTTCAAAATAACATACTTCAGAGGAGCTAAACTATTTGTTCAGAGTTTGAATATGATGGGCAGTGACAGTAACTGGGCTATATGATTGCCAACAAACCCATATCAAACTATGGATAAATATCTGTTAATAATGTGATATTTCACATATATCCAGAGGGATAAAGAGGGATTTGTAATAAGATGGAGCACTCGTATCACACCCTGCCATTACTTTTATAAACAGCTGGGACATGATTTACATGATGAGGACATTGATTAGCACATAGACTAATAAAGCCTTGTTCATTAGTATGTAAAATATGTAAGCGCACTTTCAAACAATCAGAAGTAACTTCTTTTCGAGAAAAAAAAAGAAAGAATTGCCTTCTGTCTTCTCTCTCATGTCTAATCTGTATACTGTGAGCTGGGTTATGTAAGAAAAGTACTGGTTCTTATGATGTGTTGTCCGACCATGTTGAAAATCAAAATCTGTATCGAATGGCCACACTCAAGGAGAGGTGAAATCCAGCTGTCACAAAGAGGGGGGAGACACGATAACAAATAATAGAATAACAGTGGTCTCTATTGGCAGTCATTCAGTGTTATGCTTGGTTGTGACAGAAGTAGAGGAAAAAGTACAGAGGCCCTGAGGGTCAAAACACAACAACATTTCACAAAACACAACATTTCACAAAACACAACAACATTTCAGATTACGGAAAGGGTTGGACAACACTTCTTGTTTGTGATTGGATAGAAATGGTATGTCTGCTTTGAGTGACAGGTGGACCAGTTTCCGTTATATATCCTCTTGGATGTATAAAGAGAACTTAATACAGGAACAGTGCTGGGCTAACCCAAACCATGTAATTACAACGTCATGTGATGCACACTGGCCCAAAAAGATTTTTTCCTATAGACTTACATTGTATCAGTGGATACATTTTTTTGAGCGCCACAACCCCCGCAAAATGACTCATTTCACTATCAGAATTTGATTCATTCGGTCCAATCACATTTTGAAAGTCTAGAAGAGCCACACGATTGAATTATTTTATCCCCATTCAAGTTAGCCGGAGGGCTAAACTAGAAGTTAGCCGTCTCAGCCGGCAGAAGTCTCTAGTGGGCATGCTCCATGGGTGCATACAGCCCATAGAGCGTGCACAGTATGTTTTCATCCGGGTAATTTCTTTACAGGGAAGTTTTGGCTTCATGCACCACTGACCAACTTTCATAGGAATGAACAGGGCCCCGCCTCCAACGCTGTCTCCAGTTCTCTTTATACATCCATTGGCTGGCTAGCTGTGCACTTAAGCTAACAGAGCGATGAACCAGAGCTCTAGCTGCAGTTGCTGTTCCTGATGCTTTTGGTGACTTTTGATTCCAGTATCAGACTACAAATAAGACGACTTGTTGTGTGTTAGACTGTAGACTGGCCAGCCAGAGGAACCTGACCCACCTTTCACTCATAGCAGACACACTGGTTCTGTCCAATCACAAAACAGAAGTGTTGTCCAACCCTTTCTGTAATCTGAAATGTCATTGTGTTTTGTGAAATGTTGTGTTTTGTGAAATGTAATTTTCCTCTACTTCTGTCACAATCAAGCATAACACTGAATGACTGCCAATGGAGACCGCTGTTATTCTATTATTCATTAACGTGTCTCTCCCCATTTTGTGACAGCTGGATTTCACCTCTCCTTGAGTGTGGCCTTTCAATACAGATTTCCATTTTCAACATGGTCGGACAACACATCATAAGAACCAGTACATTTCTTACATAACCCAGCCCACAGTATACAGATGAGACATCAGAAGTAACTTCTCAAAAAGAAGTTACTTCTGATTGTGTGAAAGTGTGTCTACATATTTTACATACTAATGAACAAGGCTTTATTAATCTATGTGCTAATCAATGTCCTCATCACGTAAATCATGTCCCAGCTGTTTAATAAAAGTGATGGCAGGGTGTGATACGAGTGCACCGTCTTATTACAAATCCCTCTTTATCTCTCTGGATATATAGATGGGTGACAAATGAAAGGAAAAACTGGTCCAGGTCTGCATGCTTGACCCCTACAGTGAGGGGATCTGGTGGCTCTGTTATGCTTTGAGGGAGCATTTTGCTGGCATGGTTTGGGTCCACTTGTCCCCTTAGAGGGAAGAGTCACTGCAAATCAGTACAAAGTTGTTCTGAGTGATTACCTTTATCCTATGATGAAACATTTCTATCCTGATGGGAGTGGTCTCCTCCAGGATGACAATGCCCCAATTCACAGTGCACGAGGGGTCACTGAATGCTTTGATGAGTATGAAAATGATGTGAATCATATGTTATGGCCTTCACAGTCACCAGATCTCAACCCAGTTGAATACCCATGGAAGATTTTGGACTGACATGTTAGACAGTGCTCTCCACCACCATCATCAAAACACCAGATGAGGGAATATCTTTTGGAAGAACAGTGTTCCTTGGCATTGATTCTACAAGTGTACGGAACTCTTCTGGAGGGATGAACACCATCGGTATATATTTTACCTGAGTCCTTCAGCTACAAATGTGAACATAGTAATCATTTGCACATAGTTGTTTTTTGTGGAAAATGGATAAAATGTTGAAAAAATAATTTGACTTATAACTTATAACTTTTTATCATGTCATGTGATATCACTGCAGCATACATATTCAAATAGCCCATGTTGATGTTGATGAAAAAATGATATCAGTTACTTGCTTGTAACATACAGTACTGAATTTATACAAATGTTTATATATTAAGAGAGTCATAGCACCAGTAATAAGAAAAAATGGCTCAGACCCCAGAGGTTTTAAGAGTATTAATGGAGGCAATGATAAAGTACTTTTATGAAAAGACAAAAATAGAGGAGTAATGATGATGTAATGTGCTAACAATAATGTTTTCACAATACCTATATGGAAATATTAGTGTAATACCTTCACAATTACAAGAAAACAACTGTACAATTCTACATAAAACACTTTTTTTCCCAGGAAACACAGATGGTAGTTTTAGTGTAATTACCATAAACCAAGTGTTTAGTCTGGTGGGTTAGGTCCAGGTGCAACAATGGTGTCACGTGTCAGAGGGCTCAATAGATTTATGACAATTTATGACTGCCTGATACCCACTCATGATAGTTAAAACATCATTTAACATCAGGACTGAGCTTCCAGGTAGAAATGCTCACCCAATTTTTGGCACATTTCACCATGTGTATTGCTAACTGCCATGTATCAGAGCTAGAAAATGATAAACAACATAGTTCTTCAGTTGCATTGATATATTACTTTAAACTCAATACTAAGGCCAAAGTCACTATCTGGAAACATAGGCAGCCTGTGAACACCTGTTTCTACTTCATTTTACAGTTATATTACTTTGACTTTATGGCTGAAACACATATGACACTTCAAATATTACCACATTAATGTAGCATATTACCCTATTGTTATCAGTTCATCAGTTTTCATTGTTATTACTGTCATTAGATATTTTTTCACTGATATTTTTTCCCATCATCACTGGGAAAATATTATAATTAAAGCATTACCTATATATAACGATATTATATATAATATAACTTAATTATTGTACGACGATGAGCCTGTTGTTACCCCATTATTACCATGTTATTATTGAAATGTTCTGCCCCATTATTACACTATTACAGATATTAATCTGGACCTCTTGTTGTTATTATTGCCAAGATATTTACAAGTTATTACCTTTCAGTATTAAGGTATTAAGTATTACTAAGAGTAGTATTAGTCACTACTACAATTGCTGTTGTTCTAAGCTATTAAACCCCCGGTAGTACTGAGCTGTAATGTAAAGTTCTACCATTTATTAATTTGTATACCTTGGTTAATTCTCCTAATCTTCAAAAGGTCTTCATCAAAAACTGGGCTATAATCAGGGACATTGACATTTGATTCAGTACAGCATGTCTACAGCCACAGGATGTAAGGGGTGAGGTGAGTATGTGGTCCTGACTGGGTGTCACACCTACAGACCTGCTATATACCGATGGATTATACAGCCTTTAAATAGAACATACACCCATGTGATCTCTCTGAAGAGCCACAGTGGAGCTGCAGGTGAGCTGTTTCATGCTGTGTAGGACACTGTGCAGGCTCAGGCTATCAACGAATTAAGTCATATATTCCTGATTGCAACTACTGATGGTGAACACATTGTGCTATTAGAGGTAAATTATTTGTGGCACTCATGATGCACTCAATGCTGATGAGCCAAAGATGTAAAGACACTTTCTTTTAGAGATTTTAATCAGTCAAATTGACTGATATATTAATTCTATCACCCAACTCTAGATGCTACATGACCATGAAAAAACACTGGATATTACTCCATGCCCCTGTCAAAACCTTTGGAGAGAATCCCTGACATGTTAACTATGGCTCAATATAAGGACTGAATAATCACTACAGTACATGACTGTTTTCTGGATGCATATCTGCACCTCTCCTCATTTTATGAGCTTCCCAAAGTCCACACAGAATAGCTCTCAAGTTTAGAAGAATCTAAAGTTTAGAATCTAAAAAACAACAGATTTAAATAGTATTTTTCAAAATTATTAAAAACACATCACTGAGCCACACTAGTGCACTGAGTGACATGTCCCTTCATTACCATGAACACACACACTGTAGTTTATTTTGACTCAGTCCCACACACACCGTCCTGCTGCTAGAAATACTCACTAGAACACTTAAAATAGTCCTCAACAAATGCATTATTTCCTCCTGTATGAGAAATGTTAAAAACTACAGTGATCAGCTGTTTTTTGAAACTCATGAATCTTTTTTAATTTTATTTAATTTTATTTTATTTGATAAATGTGTATTGTACATGTACGAACACATCTTTATCAGTGAATTTGGAAGTGAACTGACTATACTGTCAGCTCAGCCGTGATTCACAGTACATTACCTCCTCATTAAAGCTTGAAAGCTACAGAAACAACCATGATGTGATAACTCTGTCATAATAAACAGCTTGGACTAGCAATGGACTGAATGTACTACTGAAATGAAGACAGTCAAAATCAGCTCTGATTGTCAGGCCATAGACTGGTGATGCAATCACTTACTGTTGTACATAGTGAAGTACATTTTAACAGTGATGTGACTGCTTAATTTAGGAAAAAAGTGAACAAACTACATAGTCAATGACTGTGAACTGAGCAAAGTGATTTGTGATTTCCGCCTCCAATTTGTGAGTCATTTTAAAGTTTTACATCGTCAGGAGGCACCACTGGTGTTAGGGCTGTGAGCCACAGACAGGGTAAGGAAACCAGAAAGTACTGATGCACTAACACATTGTTGGTTTGGGTCTCTTCTTAGGGTTTATTGATATTTGTAAAATTTTCAGCTTTAGAAAATGGTGCTGCATTTCCACAAGTAGGTTATTGGCTCAACTGAAACATATAACAACACACTGTATGTCATTCCCCTTTAAAGGCCAAATAGGTCATTTTTGACCCTGTAAATTGCAGATATATCTGCAGACATGATTGGAGATGTAAGAAGGGTTGAAATGGGTATGCTAAATGGAAATCAGTCAAAATGATGGTTAGTGGTGTACTACTCAAATAGCTGTATAATGTGTTCTGTGGCTCTGGAGGAGCTTTGTTAAGTCTGGGCTCAGGTTTAGAGACATTTGCCAGGCATGAATGCTCTAATAAAACGACTTTATTTTATTGCATTATGGGAAACTTTGCCCATTTTTGTCCCACAACTTTATGAAAGTGCAACACCAAATTGTTGGAGTGTTCTTTTGATGACATCAGTAAACATGATTAACTAGATTCAGATGTCTTTTGTTAGTCTGTATTAAAACACCCGTCAGTTGCTCTGTGAAGGCTGAAGTCTTCAATCTTGTGGTCTGAAACTTGGTAGTGGAGTGATTATTTTATTTATATTTCAATCAAAGATTGTTTTTGACAAAAGCTTTCACTGCCCTACGGAGCCCCCAAAGTCCCAAAAGGTGGTATTTTTTTTATCTTGTGCATACAAGATGATTATCTTGTGGGAACAGGTTAATACCTGTACAGTAAAGGCATGATAGGCCTATGCTTTGAAGATCATGGAGGTAAGTTGCATTTATAGCTGTCAATATTTTGTTGATTTCTCAAGTGTGTTAGAAACATGGCGGTGTTCATTGCTTTATTTGAATAGTCATACTATGTTATTTACAGAGCCCCTAAAGTCCCAAAAGGTGGTATATTTTTTATCTTGTGCGCACAAGTTAATATCATGTGGGAACAAGTTATTATCTTGTGCGCACAAGATAAAAAAAATACCACCTTTTGTGATTTTAGGGGCTCCGTACTGCCCCAATACCCCTCCTACTCACTATATCTTCTAGTTTTTAGCCAGGCCATTGTTGTACATCAAAAATTTAATTTCCTACAACGTCACCACAAGGACCTGTATTCTGTTTGCTTTATCACACATTCAAATTAGAGAAGCAAAAAGCAACTGTCAGATTGTTTCATCAGAGAGGAAAACACAGAGGTTGGTGTGCTGCTGTCATCCTGCTGGCTGTTTAATCAGGTCTCGCTGCATTATAATAAAGTAATTACTCACTTCTTATAGATGTCATATTTAATCACCAGCATGAATTTCAGAGGTGCTGAAATGCAGACACATCACTGTTCACTGTGTCAAACAGCTACTGTGAGCCACACTGAACCTGTACCTGATTCAAGCAGGCAGTACCACAGTGCATCGTGCTGTTTGAATGCAGGCAACAGTCCCCACTGAAAGCATACTCAGAGGTAAATATGAAGTGAAATGTGTATAACTTCCAAACTTGCATACAATTAAACCAAAAGTACAACCTGGTGTTATGTTACATTCATATTTAACATTTCATTCATCCATTGCAACAAATTGTGAGGTAATTGTAACAGTAAATGAAACCTCTCTATGATGTGTGCAATTGCTATTGATGCTATTGATCGATGCTATTGATATGTGCTATTGTGATGCACTTACAATGTAAGTGATGGGGACCAAAATCCACAGTCCTTGTTTTGAGCAAAAGAATATTTAAAAGTTGCTTATATGAGGCTTCATCAGTCTGAGTTAGTCATATCAAGTGGATATCTGACACATTTACTGTCTTTTTAGCATCAAATTCCCTCTTTGTGTTTCTTCAGACAGTGTTTCCCTGTTGAGCTGTGGTGGAAGTGTAGTAACAAAAAGAGGACGCTGAAGCTCCATATTAGCTTCACATAAACTTTTAAATACATTTTTGCTCAGAGGGAGGACTGTGAATTTTGTCCTCCATCACTTCCATTGTAAGTGCATTATGAAGGGATCTTCTAATGGTCAGTATGAACAAGACAAATTATTAAAAAACATGTTTCACTGATCATTTGGGCTCCTGACTGTTTAAGACAGACTTGAAAAATTGTGAACTTACCCTTTAAGGTTTTGAATGATATTGTGAACGAATGATGTGTGAACTTTGACACTGTTGACCACACAGCACCGTTTCATGCTGTGTAGGACATTGTGCAGGCTCAGGTTATCAATGAATGAAGCCATATATTACTGCTTGCAACTACTGATGGTGAACACATTGTGCTGTTAGAGGTAAATTATCTGTGGCACTCATGATGCACTCAATGCTGATGAGCCAAAGATGTAAAGACACTTACTTTGGAGATTTTAATCAGTCAAGGATGAGTTAATTGGCTGTAGATTGAGCCAGTCACAGATAGTTGATATATTGATTCTATCACACAACCCTGATTACCAAATACTACCTCATGTCCCTGGCAAATCTTTTGAAGTGAATGAAAATGAACCTGCTACATCACATGACTACATCTACACCTCCCCTCACTTTATATGTTTCCTAAAGTCCAGAATCCACCAGGCGGAACAGTCAAACCTCTACCCAAATTCACTTTTTCATTGCACACTTTATGGCTGAACCACTTTCACACAATAAAGATTGTACTCAAGTTCACAAAAAAAGCATTCAAATACTGTTTCCAGTCTTTATGCTAAGCTAGGCTAACCAGCTGCTGGCTGTGGCTTCTTGTTTAATGGGCAGATAGAAAGAGGTAGATATTGATTTTCTCATCTAACTCTACAGCAAAGTGAATAAATCTATTTCCCAAAATGTCAACCTATTCCTTTAATCAAATAGAATCAATTGAAAAGCCTCTCAATGAAACTGGTCACAATATAAATCCTTGTACCAGACGAGTTTGGGAGAAATAAATCAAACTTTTGTTCATGCTGCTAACACTGCTATCTGCACACACAACACACTCACACGTCACTCACCACTCCATTCTGTTCCCTGAACTTCTCCTATGTATTTGAGTTGATATAGTATTCAGTACCTTTTTACTTTTTCAGTGTTAATATTGTATGTAGTAGGTACACATAATGTACTAGATATTAAAAGTTACTGATTTATTCTATGAATTTGTTGTTATACTTCCTTTAGCTGCTGTGACACTAACTTCCCTGCTCTGGAGCAATACAGTCTGACAGTGAAACTCTTCTGAATTCATGTGTCATTATAACATCTCTTTATTTAACTTAAATCAACTTCTGACTGAGTCAATGATGTTGTGTTTGCACTAAAGATGAAAATTCACTGACAAATAAGACCAAGGTGCTTCTGTGATCCAGTGTTTGTCTATATACACCATTTCTGTTCAATCCATTTCATGAGCACACATACTGTGGGTTTCCATTGAGAGCTGAGGAATGACTGCCACACTGTGGAAAACAATGGAACTGCATTACAACACAGATGGATAAGAGGGGTTTCTGACAGTGTAATCTTTCAGAAAAAAGGATGTCATTATCCCCTTCACCTTCTAATACTTAGTTCATAAAAGACAAGAACGGAGCAAAAGATTCTTAGCAAAATTTTTATTGTCATTAGAAAATAAAGAGTTAGAAACTACAGTACATGTGCAAAACCACTGACTAGAAGTTGTAACTGTAACAGCCTGTTACAGTTACAACTGTAATCAGGAGGAATGTTGTAACCAAACACAAAATATGGAAATTAATCTGATCTTTACACTGGAGATATTTAACAGCTGCAAAATGAAACTGATTATACAAGTGAAATGCTGAATAGATGCATCATGAATCCAGGTGCTGCAGTCACTGTAAATTTAGTTATCAAGGTCGTCTTTACACTGACAATAGTTAACCCTTCAATTTCCACAGAACAGGAATGTGGAGGTGGGACAGGCATCTGCTGCAGTGACGCAGAAAAAGCAGCAACTGTCATTGAATCCCATTTAAAATAAAATCAAAACAAATATGTTTAGTATGTTTTATTTTGTAAAGCTCAGCTGCTTTGAATTGTCTTGATGCAACAGTCCAAAACTAAACTAAATGGGCTGTTTTAGCATTGAAGATCATTCTTGACATCAGGATGTGACAAAATAATCTCAACTCAAGGTTCACTGACCAGCTTGTTCCCAGCTTTCAACCACATCTCACAGTCTTCAGAGACTGGATGAACACTGCAAACACCAGCAGCTACAACCACCTGTTATCATGTTACCAAGTATTGAACTTCATTCACATGATGACAACTTAGCAAACTCAGTTTGTCAATGAAAGCTTTGACAAAGCTAATAAGACCTGGAGTTGAGACTGGTGTGTCTCACATAAAACGGGTTGTTGTTTTGAAAATTCAAGTTAAATTCAGTGAAGGCTCAGTGGTTTGGATGTGGTTTTGTGTCCAGCAGTGGAAGATGAAGGCTGGAAGTGTGCCAGCAGAAGCAAGAGGCTGCTGAGACTTCACATTCCAGGGACACAAAAATGCAAAAACTATACAAAGGCAACAGAGTGGAAGTCAAAGTTGACTTTCAACATCATTTGATTGTATTAAGGAAAGTTTCACATTTACACATTTAATTTGAAAGTTATTACACATACATGTAGTATTTGTTTCTTCTGGCCAATCACTGAATCACTGGTGAATGAACAAAGCTAACATAAAGAAAAGTAATTAAGTATATATTGTATTGTTTCACTCACAGAGAACAGTCACTTTGGCTTCAGTCTTCACTCTGAACAAACCATGAAGGCTTTATGTTTACCATCATGACTTTAAATCTAGCCTTCAAAGTTCTCATACTGAAAAAAAATGAAGAGGGCCAACCGAGACCTCCAGCAGTGATTACAAAAAGTAAACAGGTACTATCCCTTTAAATAGCTAAACAAAGACCCTGAACCTCCACAGTGCAACTGATGAGTGCAGCTGTTTCATGATTACATCTAAAATGCAAGATGCCTGCTCATTTATCTCTCATTAATTAACTGTAACAGTCTGATGCCACAATGCCAACAGGCAGTCTGTGGCCATGACAAACAGTTCCTCAAAACCAGAGTAGTAAGGCCTTTTTCAAACCAGGGACTGGGGATCAGGAATCATGTCGAAGTCTGTGGTCCTTGGTGGTCTTCTCTGTGTTACTGGTCCTTGATGCTGAGCACTGGGTCCACCAGTTTATTATGAACGTGCATTAAACCTACAATGATAAAGACAAGAGTAAAACAGCATATTAGATAAAGAAACACACTTTTGCAAAACAGAAAATTACTGAAATGGTTACTTCATTGTGTGTATTTGTGAGATCTAACAAATCTGTATTGTTTATGAGCCTGTCTGTTAGCTAGCAGTCAAATCAAATTGCAGTGCCTCTAAGGAAGTCATGCATTCTTTTTTTGAAAATGAACACAGATGATAAAAACAAGCTGGTTAATGTCCCACTTTTGTCCAACATGACCTGCAACACCATGAGTACACATATGATTTTGGCTACTCTCACATCACAGACCTTTCATGATCAATTCTGATTTTTTAGTCAGATCCTGCCACCCGTTCCCCTTTTTTGGTATTGACATAGAGAGGGGGTGAGCCTGAATATTTTCAGTTGACCGCACTCACGTACGCTAATTTATGATTCAGTCATTGGTACCAGTCGTGTTTTCACGTGTTTATGATGTTGGATGTTGTTTATAAGGCAGTAGTAAATTGACTGATCGTTGATTGGACTGCTTGGATTCTTGGATGATTTGTTGTACGTAGGAAATGGCAACAGGTGGATCAAAGTCAAGTTCAGATGTCAGTGGCTCGAAAATGGATGAACACAAGAGAGAAATCAAACTCACTACCAATGCTTTGGTGAATAAATTTAAAGGCTCCAGAAAGAGCATTAAGCAAAAGTTCACAAAATTAAAGGTCTAATAAAGGCAATGAAGGATCTCATGCAAAAGGATGATAATGCCCCACAAGTGCGACCTCAACTTGAGAATATCATTCAAATGATTGAAAAAAAAACACCCTGTTACATGATTCTGATTCCTTTACTCCCTAATGAGGAACCAGAAAAACAAAATGAATGGTTTGCGAATGTACTCAAATGCAACAACAGATTTATCGAGGATGTAAAGCAATGGTTTTCTGAAACCCATATGTGTAAGACAACGGGAGTCAACTCACATTGCGATATCTGATGTACACCATGATGAGAATGAGTCTTGTGTTTCAAAACACTCTTGGCAAAATGTTGAAGCATCTGTCACAAGATGAGATTAAACCAAGCGACAGTGTGTCAAACACAGGAAGCAGAGGGTCTAGCAAGTGGAGCTCTGCTGGAACTAGGTCCAGTGTCTCAACATCATCATCAGCACGCATTAAAGCTGAGGCTGACATGGCCGCTCTCATTGCATGACAAAGGCTACTAAAAGGACAAGCACGCATTAGAAGAACAAGACGAGCAGCAAGGAAAAGAAAGGAGCAACTTGAACTTGAATTGACAATAGCCGAATAATTGGCTGAAGTGAACATGCTAAGTAATACATCTGTGAATTCCACTGGTATGAACTCTTATTTTGAGAGGGGACAAAGGAAAGTTCAAACACTCAGTGCTGATGCAGAACCATTTGTGCCTGATACAAACATTTCAACAGGTGGCCAGCCCGATTCACATTTTTCCAGGCACAAGACCTTAATTGGAAAATGTAGCTCAGGATCTACAACCTCAACTCACATTGTCAAGACGCTAAGAGTCCAAGAGACATCAAAGTGCAATAAAAACCGCTCAATCACATCTGCAGTTTGAGCACCAAAGCAATCACCCTGCAGCACTGGTGCCAAGCAGCAGTAATCAGAGTCACATAATTACTCTTGGAAAAACAAAATGAAATAACAGCCTTGTTAGTTCAGCTACAGTCTCTTTCATTTTTGCCCAGAAAAGACATTCAGATTTTCCACAGTGACCCTGTGCAATATCACACAGTCATAAGGGCTTTTGAGCACAGCACTGAAGAGAAGACTGACAACCCTAAAGACTGCTTATACTTCCTAAAACAGTACACCAGGGGGTAGCCTAGGGAGCTTGTCAGAAGCTGTCAGCATTTGGCCCATGATAGAGGATATGCCAAGGCTAAGGCTTTCCTACAAGAGCATTTTGGTGATTCACAGAAAATTGCTTCTGCCTACATGGAAAAGGCTATTTCATGGCCACCAATAAAATCAGAAGATGTGAGAGCTCTGCAGGCATGCAATCTCTTTCTGAGAGTATGTTGCAACGCCATGGAAGATGTTGAATACAGGTATGAGATGAACACACCTGCCAATATGCTAAATATCATAAAAAAGTTGCCCTACAAACACAGGGACAGATGGAGAATTGTGGTCTGCAGGAAAATCACAGCCAGAAAGCTATGTTTACTGATATTGTTGACATCATTGGAAGACAAGTGAAGATTCCAAGTGATCCACTGTTTAGAGGTATACAGGACACTCATCAATGGCAGCAGCCAAGGATGTGAAGAAATTGAAGTTTCAACATAGTTCTAGGGCAAAGGGGAGTAGCTTTGCTACCACCATTACAACAGTGGAATTTAAAGTTGAAACTGGAACAAAAATTAAGTTGAGAAGCTCATCTGGTACGAGGATTTGCCTGTTTTGTAGAGGTGGACATACATGGGATCTGTGCCTTCAATTGGAGAAGAGGGTGCATAGCAAGAAAATTGCTTTCTTAAAAGAACATGGTGTGTGTTTTGGCTGCTTGTGTATTGGCCACATGAATAAAGACTGTAGGAAGCGCCTCTCATTTAAAGTATGCAGTTTGAAGCACATTAGCATATTTCATGTTAACCCCAAAGAAAAAGAAACGGACTCAATGCGAGCCAAAGGAGAATCTGAGTTAGCAACAGGCAGCGTCTGATCTCTGTTAAATCTAGTGGTCTCACAGGGGCCAGTGAACATGACTGTACATTCTCTATAGTACCAGTTCAAGTCTAACCTAAGAAGGGGCATGAGACATTGATTACTTATGCCTTGATTCAGGGGTTGACCTGTTGATTGGAAACAATATTCCCAAGGCACTGAGCCATGGCAAGTTGTTCGGAATGTAGACAGGGGCCCATACGCAGTCAAAACTACGCTTGGTTGGACTGTGAATGGACCTCTCAGAGGAGACGGTAGTAGTGAAACTATTTGTGGACAGCCAGATGTAGCAGTCAATAGGATCTCTGTTGCAAGCCTTGATGATCTGTGGAAGCAGCAGCTGAAGGTCTATTTTCCTGAATGCAGTCAGGAGGAATACGTCACAAAGTCTGCTAAGTTGATGGATGGCCATTACAGTATTGGCTTACCTTTGAGGAAAAGGGATGTAAATATGCCTAACAACAGGAGAGTTTCAGAACAGCGTGCTCTGACCCTCAAGAGGAGATCTGATAAAGAAGCTTCATCTCATGTTGATTACACTACTTTCATGAATGACATAATCTCCAAAGGCTATGCAGAGAAAGTGCTAGCTGAGGATCTGGAACGCAGTGATGGTAGGATATGGTATACACCACACCATGGTGCATACCAACCGAAGAAGAGAAAGATCAGGTTTGTACGTATTCAACTGTGTAGTTACATTCTAGGGAACATCATTGAATGTGCAGGGGACCTACAGGGACCAGATCTTACTAGCACACTGATTGGAGTCATGACCAGATTCAGAAAGGAGCCTGTTGTACTCATGGCAGACATTGAGGCCATGCTTCATCAGGTTAGAGTACCAGCTGAGGATTCAGATCTGTTGAGGTTTCTCTGGTAGCCAGATGGAGACCAAGATCAGAACCTGGCACAGAATGGTTGCACATCTGTTTGGAGCTACATTCTCACCAAGTTGTCCAAGTTTTGCTCTTAGGAAGTGTGCAGCGGATAATCAGGAGCAGTTTAGTTCTGCACGATTTCTATGTTGATGACTACCTTGCATCAGTGGCTTCTGAGGAAGAGGCAGTAGCACTCTATCAAGACCTTCGTGCCCTTTGTGCTAAAGGGGGCTGTCATCTCACAAAGAAGATTAGCAACAGACATTGTGTTCAGTCTGACATCTTTAAGTTCAAGATCATGATCAAAGACAGCCCCTTAACCAGAAGACCACGGTCAGTTCAATGTATGAGCCCTTAGGGATCTTGGCACTTGTGGTCCTATCTGCCAAAAAGGTCCTTCAAGACTTGTGCAGAAAGGAACTTGGTTGGGACAATGCTATACCAGCCTCAGCTGCACAAGAGTGTCTTACATCTTATTTATTTATTGGGACCATGTACAGTGTTAAAAATAAATGTTACCATCTGATGTACTGTACCAAAGCTAGGTTATAGCTAATTCTGATCTGGGCAAATTGGCTGAAGGAGCTCTGTCAGCTTGAAGATTTTAAAGTTGACAGATGACTGAAACCGTTGGATTTTGGGGAAGTGACTTCTGCTCAGTTTAGAAGTAATAGGTTAGAAAGTTAGAAATAACGCTCGGAGGAATAGTACAAGCAGAAACAGCCACAGTGAGATGTTTGATGAAGAGCTGTAGACAGGCTCTTACTGCATTTTCTGCAAACCAGCACACCTCCAACAGGTAAACAACTTCTTTTACCTTGCTGTGCTGTGCTGTGATGGGACAACACTGGCAGCGTGCCAGCTTGGATCAAGTGCTCCCAGCATGGCTCGGCGCAACGACCCCAAACACAATGGAAAAACACCAAAAGATTCAAAAGATTATGAGTGAAAAGACTCACCACTCTGTAACACCACTGTACTGCTAGTGGACTGTGTGTTTTTATAATTTCAGAATGGAGACACTTCTCCAGAGAAATGATCAGCTGATGATCTCATGTCACTTTAAGAATCCTCCAGTTAAACTTTGATTCAGATCAGATCAACATATGAATCTGATCAGCTTCATAGTTGTCATTCAGGAGCTTCAATATTTGGAATCAGTACCTGGTGAAGTACAGCAGACTGCAGCTTTTAATCAACATTTCGTATACTGTATTGGCCCGTATACAAGACAATCCTGATTATAAGACGGCCCCCTCCTTTTTCAAGACTCATTTTTGGAAAAAGACTTACAACTTGGATTAAATTAGTCTTATTTGCTTTTTATTCAAAAAACTTTTATTGCACTCACAGTAATGTAATGGATGTAGTTGTCAACTCGAGTATTTCACCTGGTTCAGTGTCTCTCCTCTACCACGCTGAGCACCGTGTGTGGAGAGCTCAGCCTCGCCCACAGTGAAACAGAGTAGAGAAGAGAGCCTCAGCGCAACCATAAATGACAGCAAAACCCAGTACAAACTATGTTCATTCATGTTATTTATCTAATTTATGTGCACTCGTTTCATTTCAGCACAGTGTGAGGCTCTCTACTGCTGCTGTTTTGCTGTCAGTTATAGTTGCGCTGAGTTTCTCTCCTATGTTTCACTGTGGGCGGAGCTGCCGCTCCACATACACACGGAGCTCAACACAGTAGAGGAGAGACAGTGAAGCAGTCGGGTTGACGACAACACTCGTTATGTTAGTGTTACTCAGTTTTTGAGTGATTGAGCTACTTTTGAGGCACTTTGTTCGAGACGATCACTGTGTCTCTCCATCTTTCAGGCCCCTGGCTCTGTAGGCTATCTGTGACAGATGGTGGCTCGCTTCAGTCAGGAGGGGAGCGCTTGTTTTACAGATTTTTAGCACCATCTGTTGTTGTGAATGTATATTGACATTTAAAAGTATAGACCCTGAATATAAGATGACCTCACTTTTTTCAGACTTATCTCCAGGAAAAAAAGCCTGTCTTTCATTTGGACCAATATGGTATTATGCTGCTCATCTCATTTTCAGGTTATAAACATTAGTTATGTGCCAGTAAAAAGTTCTCTGTCCCCTCAGCCAACAAAAGCTGATTAGACATCTTTGAGTTATATATTTCAGCCTTTAGTAACTTGCAAATCTTTAAATCAAATTGAATTCCATTCTTGATTAGAATTAGCTAAAATTCAAACCCCATCCTTAATCACAAGAACAACAGACTGGAGTTGTGAATTCTGATCTTCTGTCCAGTTGCCACTACTGCTGATACACAAGCGTCAACACAGACACAGCAAGCTGCACAAATTATTGTTATTTGTTATAAGTGATTGTACAGAATATCATTAAATCTAGAAATGTGTTTTTGGACCTGGTTTGAACTTCTAGCCCTCTAAACAGCTGCTCACAGTGTGGACAAGCAGTATTTCCATAAGCCAGCCACAGTGCTGCCGTTATTGGTACCTTTAAAGTATTTGACAGTTTTGACACGTAGCTCCAGGGTAGCATCCTCGTCGCAGACAAAGATGGTGCGTGGGTGCTGCTGGAAGGCTGATACTGTCCACATGTGGTTCACTCCCTCCTCTATGGCTTTATACAGAGCAAAGGCTTTGTGTGCTCCAGTGATCAGGATCATCACCTGAGCAGAGAAGAGGGACAGTATGATACTGCTTGGTGTTTATCCAGGAAAGTAGGAAAAGACTAGTCAGGCAACATATATTCTTCAAATATATATGAAACTGCCATAGGTTTAAAGTCCCCTTCTCTAGACTTAAAAAGTAATTCTGAACAAGAGTGTAAGTTTGGTTTTAACTTTGATAGGGACATTTTTTTTGTGTTGTGTACGTGTACTTGCTCTCTGTCACTCTTTTCTCTTTCATAAGCACATGTGCACACACACATACACACATAAAGAGCCTGACTCTGCAAAACTTTTACTTTACAGAATATACATTTACTGACTTGCCTGAAACTGGACATGCATCTGATTTTTTTCTGTGATTTTTACATTTTATTGTATTGATTGACTGCTTAACTATAAATCTGAGACCCAAAATTAATATTTAAAAATAACAGATCATAGACTGTCACAATAAATGTTACAATAAAATAAATGTATAGAAACCTGTAGGTAATGTGCTGCTCTGTAACTCACTGCTGTAAGGTTTCCAAATCTCACCTGAGATTCTGTCATTTCAGTTTGTGGATTTGGGCGACACAACTCAAGAGTTCATGACAACCACACTGATGCTCAAACCTATCTTTAAATCATCTCAAAAACATCTGTTTGTATTATTTTTCATTCAACTCCTGAACTTCTGGTCAGATCTTTCACTATGACATCAGAGCTCAGCTGAGAGGCTGCAGCTCACCTGTCTGTGTGTCTCTGTGCTGCTCAGGCTGCTGCTGACAGGATTTTCAAAATTTAGCTTATAAATAATGTTCATATCTTAATGACACATATGCAATAATAACTCTGCTGTTGATCCACTCATGATAAAGGGGAGAGATGGCATTAAATAGTAAATATTTCTCCCACTAACCTCAAAAATTAATGTTTGGATTGATTACAGAACATTCTTATTAAGTAAGTTCAACTGTTACTGACACTTTGATTCTTCTTTTAAAAAGGACCAGATGTCCTTATTTGCTTTTCGGAGGGATTTTCACCAACAGTAATGAAGTTGTTTAATTAAACAGCATTTTTGAGAAACAATCACAAATTGGCGAACAACACTTAACACCTGAAAATAAATATAATATCAAATGGTCTTAGTTTTGTCCAGTTTTCAATGCTGTGAGGTTTGGAATGTTTAAACTATAAATACTGATCTCTTCAGATTCTCCACTTCACTGACTCCACTACTGCTGCTGGACTGCTGCTAGTCAACAATGTCTACAGCTGGAAGTTAAAGGTTGCCAGATCATCAGATCAAGTATCCCCCATATCCTGCTCTTTCACTCCTTATCATAATAGCACACTCTTTTGCAGAAAACACACAAACCTGCCAACTTGGCAGAGATCTTACAGTTAACATTACATGGAGTTAGATTGGATGGAGTTAGTGCTAGATTGTTTGAGATTGGTGCAAATACTGGTAGGACAATCAATCAACGTCCATACCCAAATCTACGCCCGTGATTCTGAAATACTTGAGGTAAGATTATCTTATGGAAGGACAATGGAGGAATGAAATAACTGTCCTCCCCTCTGACCTCTTTGGCATCCATGACAGTTCCTACTCCCACAGTCAGAGCCATGGTAGGAACCTTGGAGAGGTCGTTGCCAAAGAATCGAGCATTGGCTACAATGGTGTCCTTAGCCAGGGTCTTCACTCTGGTCCTGGAAACAAGGCTGGAACCTGGCTCATTGAACGCTATGTGACCATCAGGGCCGATACCTGCAGACAGACAATGAGTAGGAACAGGACAAAGAGTGAGCTAAAGAGGAAGCTTTATATCACACATGGGACAAAACGATCCCTGAGACATCTGCAGCAGACTGCGTGTGACTGACGAGATCTGGCAGACAAAACAATACAAACATTCAACCGCTTGTTCCTGACCTCCTACGAACAACTGGATCCCTCCAGCCTCTGAGATCTTCTGCTCGTAGGCTTGACACTCTGCTTCCAGGTCCTCTGCATTTCCATCCAGGATGTGAGCGTTGGCTGGATCAATGTCAATCTGCTTGAAGAAATTGTTCCACATGTAGGAGTGGTAGCTCTCTGGGTGCGCTCGAGGTAGACCTGCAGAACAAGATAATTAGCTGCAGTGCCATGAATCCAGCCTCCAAAGTGCTGAGAGGACTGCAGTATTCTGTCCTGTCTTATTCTCAGGCTGAAGGTAAAACAGTCCACAACTGATAGAAGTAAACTCTCTGTAACTGGATGAAACTCTGCAGCACTGCTGTTAATGTCATCTTAAATGATTCCTGGCTGATTCCACAATACAAAGAGTACTCTCTGAATAAATGTGATGCTCAGTCTTTCTTTATTATTTTATAGACTTTTATTTTGCAACAATTTTCAAAAATGTCTTCTGTGGCCATTTTGCTTTGCATGTATATATGGATGGTAGGCACCATAGATATGTACAGTATACAGTATAACAAAACTGAGTACACCCCTGGTCAATATCACTAAAATGTTAAGTAATTACAAATCCTGTCTATTAAATACAAATTTATTTGTTTTAGACAAAACCCAAGAAGAATTAAGCCAATTAATTTAAAAACTATAATGAAAGGTCCATATTTAAGAACAAACTGCAACCAAAGTCAGCAGACCCTTCATTAGTGAGACACATTCTTTTATTTGTCAATATTTAGTATACTTGATTACCCGCCTTTATTTCTGATAACAGATTGATTCTTCTGGGCAGAGATGATACCAGTCTTGCCCAAATCTGTGGAGATGTTCTGTCATTCTTCAAAGGTGATTATTTCAGCTGCTCTTTGCTAGAGGGATTTGGTTGCTCCACTTTCCTTTCTAAAATACTCTAAATGTGTTCTATTGGATTCAGGTCAGGGGTCATACTTGGCCAAGTCATGCTTTTCACTTTTTTTTCACTAAAAACTTTTACAGTGTGTTTTGGATCATTGTCATGTTGGAAAATTCCTCTACTGCCAAGCTATTTGAGACTGGGAGTCATCTTTTCATTCATTCATAGTGCCATCTATAACCTTTTGCACTCATGCAGCCCCATATCAGCACACTAACACCTCGATGTTTCACTGTTGCCACTATACAGTCACTGTGGTAGTCCTGGCCAAGTCCACGCCAAACATCCTGGACCCCGTCTGATCAAAACTAATTTATTTTGGTTTCATCTGACCAAAGAATGTGCTGTCAGTATTCATCAGGCTTCTTTTCATGGTCTTTGACAAAGTTTAATCTTGCAGTTTTGTGCCATTTTGTGAGCAATGGTTTGTGCCAAGTCAGACGCACTTGCCTGTCTGTTTTTCAATGCAAGGTTGCTTAAATAGTGAATTGTGTGTGCTGTCATTTTTCGAGGACAGCCTCTGTGCCTTCTGTTTTTGGTAGTATGGGTCCTCCTGTACCTCCTAACCACTGCTGCAACTGTGTTTTGGCTTCTGTTCAGTAGCCTACTGATGATCTTCTACCCTCTCCCATCTCTATGAAGTCTCACAATCTGGTTTCTTACTTGTTCGGGCAATTCCTCACCATGTGGAGCCATGTTGCATCAGACACAACCCAGGTCAAAATTGAGAAAGTTGTTGTGTTTTTTCTGCTCTTCTTTTATAACCTTGTTAGAGGTTATAAAAAATTTATCAGCCTTTAACTCACCTACATATTCATCCATGTTGAAGGTTTTCACATACTTGAATGAAATATCTCCATTTTTGTAGTATTCAATTAACTTCTGGTAACAGCCATATGGAGTACTCCCTAAAAGAGATGAGACACTTTAACATACATTAAACTCAAAGTTGGAAAAGTGACATGAATTGTTCGACCGCTTACACTGCCACCTCACCTGTTGGAAGCCCCAGAGTGAAGTATCTGTCAGCAGAGGGCTTGAACTGGATGATTCTGTTGCGGATGTATTTTGCTGCCCACTCACTGGCCAACTCATAGTCGTCCAGAATGACCAGCCTCATTTTGTCGGTTTACTAAAGAAACACAAGGAATGTGATGTTTCAGTTTGAAAAACAGCAAGAGATTTAATTGGATAGAAATGTGAGAAATTACATCGCATAGCACCACAGCACTATACTCCATTCAAAAAAATCAAACAACTTTTTCATCATATGTTTATCTCAATAAAGACTAGGTGACTATTGCTGCACAAACAGGTCACCTGTTATGGTCCATAACAGTACCCATTGGCCATCATGCATGAATGTTTTCTTATTTTTCTCTTATATTTGTTCTTGCACAAAGCAATAAGAGGAAAATAAGAAAATCCTACATGGGAGTCAACAAACTCTCTTAACTGCCTGACTTGTAGTAAATCGCTGGTTTCAGCCTGATGACTGCCACCTGTTCATGAGAGATGATTATTAACATAATCCAAGCCCCTACTAATTGCCATATAAAGCTCCATGTTCCGCTCTGTTTGTGGGTGACTTTCATTCACATAAATCCCCAGGAATAAAAACATTGCGCAGCTTCGAGTCCTGCTTTCAGAAATCAGAAGACAAACACATACATTTAGGAGTGAAATTAAGAGACCTGAAATAATTAGAAAATATGAATCAAGCTAACATCATCCGAGCAGCTCTGCACTGTGACAGAAATAAAGATGGAATGATTTGACATGAAGTCAGATGATAAAAAATCTTTCTAAAGCAAAGTGCTCGTGATGAGAGGTGGTCATGTGACAGTCACAGAGACGTTAGAAGAGAGAATATTACAGCCTACAGTAGGTGATGTTACACTGTCAGCTACAACACAACATGATACTGGACAGAGAGCTAAAATGGTAAACTGAATATATATTTTGCATTAAATTTGTTTTACTTATACATGTTTTTGTCACTTCCGGTATCATATTTAAACTCAAAATTAATCCCGGTCCGGACATTATAATTGCAAGTCGAAGTGTTTCTCCCCCTTTCTCTTTTCATCACTCGTACCACAGGTCTGGATCACTCGTAAATTTCGTTCGTACCTCAGAGGAAACTTTAGGTACAAAAAAAATGGATGAATGCCGCAGATATTGTTATTATTATATTATATTATCGTACGTGCATTTCAGAATGGATCTGTTCGTACGAGTACTTTTTGCATGCCGCCCCATGTTCGTAAATAAAACCATACTCAATTGTCGGATTTTTCAATTGAGTGTGGTGGGCAGTGGCTAACGTTAGCAAGCGAAGCAACGTGAGCAGTAGAGGATTATTGCAAGTTTAGTTAAATGTATATTTACTGTTAACTAGTCGACTAATGTCCATCCGCTAATCTGAAACTAACAGTTGGTAGTTAACACGAACAAATATGACAATAACGTGTTTTCACCTGTTAAAGTACGCTATTTGTCCGACGAGATGTTGCAACACTTCAGTCACATGATCCTCCACCGGTCAGGTGATTAACAATGCCCATGTATGGAAGTCCGTGTAGGCCAAAGTAAAATAAAATAATAGTAATGATAATTGAAAGTTTTAATTAACACATTTAATACAATTTATAATAACAGTATGACTATGTATATATACTAAGTAGAGAGAAAACTAATCTCATCACTTTTCATGACAGTGTCATTGTCACCATTTCCCACACCTGCCAACACTACCGGATCCAAAAGTTTTGTATGTTTGTCTGACTAATCCAAGTTGCCAAATCATCTATGAAACACAATCTGAACACATAATCCACATACAACATACAATTTCAACCCATCTGTCCCCACAACTTCATTCAAAGGCACGCCCACATTTCTGCACAACCCTGTGGGAAGTTGCAGCATTGCCGGATTTTGTGGGAATGCAGCTGAAGTGCATGCCTATCCTGTGCACTGTGGTCTCTCTGCTCTGCGTGTGTGTGTGTATGTGTGTGGCTCAGCCCTGCCTTCAGTCAAACAGACACACAGACAGCAGAGGAGTAGCACGCTGCACACAACAGAGAGATGGAGAAGCAGGGCAAACACTGAAGCACATAAAAAAAACAGCAATGTAACCTATGCTTCAAGTCCTGACTGTTATGGTTCCATATGACTGAAGGACCCACACCCTGTGCGCTGGGGGCTACACACCCACTGCCCCAAGGTTGATGCCCAGAAGCATCCCAAACACAGCAAAATAAGAAAATAAGCAAATACAGAAAGAGGGAAAGGTCTTTGCAGATAAATACACCGCCACACACTTCTAGTGGGTCAAAAGTTATGATTGAGAGGGATTTCTTTTGTGAGTGTATACATTGTTTTTTTTAGGAAAATCCTGCATAGTATACCTTGAGGGTTGAATTTCTAAGTTTAAATACATTTTAAGTGCAAAAAATCTTTTCAATGGTATCTATGTCTATATTTATGATTGAATCCACAGATATACACGTAGATACCACAATGGGTGATGCTAGCCACTGTATCAATATATTAAAGGACATGTTCATGTTTTTCAAGTCTGTGTGGACACACTGTGGATTTTGGCCCCGTCACTAACATTGAAAGCACATTTGAAGGGGATATTTTAATAGCCAGTATGAGCAGGAGGAATGATTACAGCGAGGAAAACCTCTTTCACTGTTCATATGGACACCTCACTGTTGTTTTAAGATAGATTTGAAAAAATATGAACCTGTTCTTTAAAGGCTCTGCAAACTTGAGCCGTTTCCACCACATGGTACCGGCTCAACTCTACTTGCTTTTTTTTTTACCAGACACTTTTCTAGATTTCATTTTCCACTGCGGATAGTGCCCCCTCAATGTAGCTGATCATCATAGCGACGCTGCATGAAACTGCCATGATGTCATCTTCAACGCGACACACACAGGAACAATGGAGGATATCCAAGGGATGGTGTTCTTGATTCTCAGTATGTGGCTGTTTGTCAGAGCAAGGAGACAAATTATGTTTCAGAAGATGCTGAGGGCAGCAAGACAAAAGACTGTTGAGGAAAAAAAAAACAGGAGCCTTTCGTGTTTTGAGTAGCCCAGTCAATTAAAAAAAATTGAGGCTGCTATGGTAGTTTGGTCTGCAGTGTAACGTCACCTATTAGTATCAGCTCAGCTCACTTGGAAATGTGATGGAGGTGACACTAAAAAAAGTACCAGATACTAGGTAGTATCCACAACTTTTGCCTTTGAAAAACCAAAAAAGAACAGTTCCAAGTGAGTGGAGTCGAGCTGCACTATGCGGTGGAGAAGCGGTACCTACTAGAGAACACTGGTGTTTTTACTCATTTATTTATTCATTGGCTGACCTCATATAATTCCCTGCATGGCTCCATCCACCTTCAACCTCAGCATTGGTGTAATCACTCAGGCTAACTGAAAACCTCAGTGTGCAGTTGCATGCAGTCAAATCTTAATTGATAAGGTTTCGGTGTAATTGTTGACCGTCTTGTTCAGACTTTCAGGGTACCACTATAACATCAACAGGAGTGGAGAATCTAATATTTCATTAAAGCAATTCTGCTCACTGATTTGCTAAATTGCCCACAATGGCCAACCTAGAGATAATAAAGAGACGAGTACCTTTATGTCTGACCTCTGACTCATTCTATCATCTCAAAGTACAGCTCATCCTGACTCAACTTGAAAATTACAACCTCAATTACAACTGTAATTAAAATATAGCTCTTAGTACCTTAACATAAATGTTCTGTCTTTTACTGATGAGCAGTGATGGAAAGTCACAAAGTTCTTTATGTGCCTGGCTACAATTTTGCTGTTAATCCTCTGTACTGTGGTTTTGAATGCAGGACTTTTACTTGAAATGGGAATATCTTCATATTTTGTCATTACTACTTTTACTTAAGGATCGTCTTCCACTGCCGCTGTCTTCAGTCTCATCCAGGGGGTGTGGTTTACCTGCAGCATTATCAGCAGATATTTGCTCTTCATTCTCCTTTTTGTTTCCTTTCTATCAACAGTAGTTGTTACTCTGAGCACACCAGACAACCAGAGGACCCAGTTTAACAGTGCTCTCTGGCACCATGAAACCTTAAGGAGCATCCAGCAGAAAAGTCAACTTTAAACTCATTCATTCTTCAAAGAATTATCTGTAAGCCTTATTTTAAGGAGACAAAATATACACATAACGAGCAACATAGTTGTGTTTAAAATTTAATGTTGTAACATACTCCTTCTAAAGGAAGATGTACAATACAATTTTCATTGCTTAAGAGTCAATGTGTTGGAAACAGTTGGTTGTTGGGATGTGGAGTGGAATTGTCGCAGAGGTAGAAGAGTGAAAGGTAAAACTTGTTCCACATTCTTCTCAGGTGTGGAATATGATGATGATGATGATGGTCCCAGGTTATCTCTGGAGACAGGAAGCTGGATTCACCAGGTATTAGACTGTTAAAATGTCCACTTTTATTCTTTCTTCTTGTAGTCCTCCAGGTGGCACAGGATCCATCCAGATGGTCCCAGGATCGCTAGAGAAAACATGCCCAATCCGACGACCGATTCCTGGATAACACATAGAGAGAGAGACAGAGCGTTCAGTCAGCTGATTCAATCAGCACCTTCACTGCTACATGAAGCCAGTTTATCTGAGCACAGTGTGCTGTAGGCCTACATGTGACAGCACTCAAGACTGTGTATCAAAGGCTGTGTTTATACTGCTGCTCCAAATTTGAAATAAACGCTCATATCAGGATTTTTCCTGAAACAATTTTCAAATAGGTTCTCCCTCTGCTTCTCACGCATCTCGTTTTTTTTTTTCTATACAGCCCACCAAAAATCTTTTTATTGTAGTTTGGAAAATTGAAATAATTGTAAGTTGACCCACCCATATCAACTACAACATAAAAAAATTCTCTACTTCCTTGAAACTTCCAGGTGTGTCATCTAGAGCCAATCCCAAAAACGGGCTTTTATTAGTTATTGTACATACATTGATATTGGCATTAATGCAGCTGATAGGTAGGGATGCACCAATCCAACTTTTTAGTCCTGATACCTGGGCTTTGGGTTTAATTAATAAGCTGTATGCCTCACTGTGTGGAAGAGACTGGGATCATTCTTAATGTGTAAGGCAACATCAGGCTTGACTTAAACATTGATTTCCTAACTTTGTAAAACAAAATGTAACAACTACATAGATATAAATTGACTGACTTGAGTCAGTATCAGACTGATATCCGATATCAGCATCGGTGCGGCTCCACTGATAGGTGACAAATGTCAGTACAGAAATACCAAAGATATGTTTGAGGTCATTTAGAAATAGTGTCTTCATTAAATAGTTTGTCTACCAGAGAGCACTGCTGACACTGTATATACATATATGTTATATACCAGTCATGTTTCATATATTCATCAGCATGCAAGGTCACTGATAAAACAGTTGCATTGATACTGAAACCCTGTGCAGACCTACTTTTTCCCCCCCCACACAGAAAATTGATCAGGAATCGATAAAGAATCAGACCGATAAGCAGAATCCATAATGGCAGTGGTATCACTAAAATCTTAACAATTCCCCTCAACCATAACTGGGTAATTCCTACAAATTACCCAGTTATGGTTGAGGCCTTTTTTACCCATAGGTCTAAGATACTTCTACCAAGCCAAAAGATATGAAACTGATTAATTTATTAATTATTGAAGCAATGCTGACTCAAGTGTTGACCACCATTTCCTCTGTTTAGATCTGGGCAGGAACCTCTGTTGCATCTTTGTCTCCCTTGTTTCCTGTCATCTCTCCACTATCCCTATCTAATGTAGGAAATTATGTCATTAAATCGAGTGACCTGGACAAGATAATACACTAGAAATTGTCTGTCTATGAAATTCAGTATAAAGATCTTCTGTACTGTCGTATAAAATACTTGTTAATGTTAATGATCAATCAATCGCTGTTGAGAATTTCACCAAATAAAAATGTATTAACTGACAATGTATATTTTGTGTACCATTTCTCCGGAGCTGACATATGTTTACTTTTATACCACAAGAGGGCATACTTCACCTTTGCAGCTCAGGAAAGCTACTGGTGCAACAAAGGAAGAAGCAGTGGGGTGGGGGGAGGGAACTGGTGAGGCAGATGAAGAGGGCAAAATGTAGTCCAGCACCAGAATATAACAGTAATAAACTGTAATGTCGGTGTTAGCTACAAGACGCTGTATGATGTGCATGCAGAGACAAAAACTCAGAGGCTTTGCTTTATGGTTGAAAAAGACCTGAGGCCTATAAAAGCTTCTAAAGCACTGGACAGAAAGCAGCGACAACTGAAGCTACCAGCTCACCAACTAATTCAGGCCAGCAAAACCAGATGGAACTTGTTCTGCGGGATGTTTGATATTTAGAAATTGGGATAGGTATGGTCTGCTTTGTTTTCTTTAGCAGCACCATTTGTTGAGTAAGGAAAGGTGTTTCGAGCAACAGGTTGGTTGTTTTAATATTATGTTCATTTCAATGATTTGTGCTCCACTAATTAATGTTTCACACAATCTATTAGCTAGGATTTCCCGCTGGAATGGTTTAAATAAAACTTAAACTGAGAAAAACATGGGTTTTGTATCTTATTAATCACCAGTGATTGGCCAATTACTAATTATTGACGTGTTCAACTATCTGTAAAGGAAAATGTGTGAAATGTGAGACCCTAACACTTTTATCAGTATCAAATACCAAAATGAGGATCGCCCATTATACTCAGTTCACGTCTATTACAACAGGATCACCAGTTCCTGCATTGGGTAACGTTATCACCACGTCCTGCGGCACTGAGGCAGACATTATGGCAAAATAGCATTGCTGGGGTCACATCTTAAATAACTACATTGTATAACTCACATATGTGCAACTGTCCTTTAAAATGGCATCTTGACACATTTTTGTTCATCATTAAACATACACTGAGGAAAGCGGTAACGTTACGAGAGATAAGTTACAGTTATATACAGCTCGGTACAGTTAGCTTAGGGCCACCGTGTTGAAGGAATGGGTGCTTTCACACTAATATGAAAATTTCACTTAAAAGCTGCAACGTAACCTTTACTCTGATATACGGTGATTTAAACACAGTTACGTGATTACATAAGTTAGCTTGTATAAGTACATAACAGCGTTTATCAGTGTTTAACAGTAACTTTACAGACGGCGGTTTGACCTCGTCAGCCAAGGACAGCTTAGCTGCTAGCTAGCCATTCAGTTAGCATTAGCATGACAGCGAACTAGACTTACAACAGCCCCGATCTTCTCCTTGGCGGGTCTAGTGTAGACATTAGCCCGCTGAGTGACGGTGTGTCCCCGCAGGACAGGGGCAGCACGGCTAGCGACAGTCCTCAGAAGACCCGACATGTTTGTCTGCTGTAATGAAGGGACGTCTTCTCGTCTGAAGATCCGATTGTGGTATGAAAAGGAAGTGGAAGCGCGGCTTCACTGCCGAGGTCACCTCCTCACTGTGCCTCACAGTGCCACCTGCTGTCCTGGATGGTGACGTACAGAAGTCCTCCTGAGGCAAGGTTTTTCCATAAACAATATCAATTACCCACTATATGTATATAAAGTAATGTCATTTTTTCTCATCACTCCTTGCACACTTGCTCTTTGCTTTGCTGTTTACAGTTCAAAGAAACAGTTTCACCTGTATATAGTCATTCCTTGTGTATATTTCTGAAGATTGATGTGTTGTTATTCTGTGTAACTACACACTAAACTGGAGTCTCCCTCACTCTCTCTCTCTCTTGCTGCTGCTTTCAGCTCTCTCTCTCTCTTTCTCTCGTCAAGAAGCAGACAGCAAAGCCTAATTTTACTTTTAACGTTATCAAACAAAGAGAAATGTCCTCCCCTCACTTGGTACCGTCTTTGTGCTCCCTCATGGCAGAGTTTACTGCTCTGATCTATCTGATCTCTGGCTGTGATTGGCCACTGCGTCAGGTTGCGTTTCTCCAAACATTGACTCTGGCTCAACTTTCCAACCACAGTCTGGTGCAGCGCTGCAGCAGCCAAAGCGCCCGCAGACAAAACATACTACTCCCATTCAAATGAATGGGAGAACTGGCGTTTTCACCTCACCGCCTGATTTGGTCTGAATACGGCCTAAAAAACATAACACATATTAATCACATATTAATCACACATTAATAGCAGTTCTAAAAAGGTGAGTTTTGATTAGTGATTTGAATATTGACAGATTGGTGATCTCGGATGTATTTGGTTGAGAGAGTTCCAGAGGGAGGGAGCAACTATGGAAAAAGCCCTGACACCCCAGGTCCAGTGCTTGGTCTTGAATGGTGGAGAGAGAACGTTGGCATCAGAGGAGCGGAGGCTGCGGGAGGGAGTGTGGTGATGGAGCAGATTGGTGAGATAGGAGGGGCCCTGCTTATGGAGGGCTTTGTGAGTGAGGAGAAGGACTTTGAATTCAATCCATTGTGGGACAGGGAGCCATTGGAGGTTCCAGGGGACAGGGGTGATGTGGTCATGGGAGAGGGTGAGCAGGCGAGCAGCAGAATTCTGGGTGTACTGGAGTTTATTTCAGACTTTGGATGATGTACCATAAAGAATGCTGTAGTAGTCAATTCTGGATGTTATGAAACCATTGATCAGATATTCAGCAACAGAGAAGGAGAGTGATGGGTGGAGACAAGCTATGTTTTTTAGGTGGAAAAAGGCAGTTCTGGTGATTTGTTTGACGTGGTGTTCAAAGGAGAGGTTGCTGTCGAAAATGACTCCGAGGTTGCAGATGTGTGGGGAGGGAGACCAAGTGGAATTATCAATGGTGAGGCAGAAGTTGTGAGTGGTTTTGGTGAGGGATTTGGGACCGAATCTGATTTATCACAGTTTAGGAAGTTGGCTTGCATCCATGATTTAACTTCTGTGAGGCAGTTGGTCAGGGTAATGTGAGTTGGAAGGTGATAACACATTCCAGTATTTTTGACAGAATGGAGAGATTGGAGATGGACCGGAAATTGCTCAGGATATTAGGGTTGAGTCTAGGTTTTTTGAGGATGGAGGTGACAGTAGCCTGTTTGAGTGTTTGGGGGACTAAACCAACGCTGAAGGAGGAGTTAGCAAGGAGTGAGGAGATACAGTTGCAATCGGAAATATTCAACCCCCCCAAAGATTGTAATTTACTATTTTAATTGATTTACCAATTTAAGTTTTTTCAAAGAGCTAGATTTTGATTTGGATGACTTCTTTATCAGTTGAGTGATACATAAAATCAACAAAGAAAATGCCTGATGTAGTAGTAACAGTATATTTTGTTAATATAGCCATGTCACAATTATCCAACCCCTATATAATATTACTGTTTTTAAAACCTTCTGCTAGTTTTTATGGCTTAAAGTGGAGTTAAAACATAATCAAGCCTTTGTGAACTCTATAATGATCCTTAATTTGCTCCATCTGTGATGCATATATAAACCCCACCCATGAAGGTGTTCAAGGTGAGTTGCAATCATGGGTAAGACTGAGGAGCTTCCACAAAAGCTGAGAGAGGAAATTCTTTTATTGCACCTGAAGGGCATTGGGCGTAAGAAGATTTCCCAAACATTTAACATTCCAAGAGACACCGCTGGGAGCATTATAAAGAAGTTTAAAACTTATGGCGCAGCTGCAAATCTGCCTGGCTGTGGGAGAAAGCCCAAAATTTCATCACGAGCCCTTAGAAACTGAATCAGGACAACTAAGAAAAACCCCTGTGTTACTGCAAAATGCCTACAGGATGACTTGATGAAGGCCGGGACAAGTGCTTCAGTGGCAACTATAAGGCAAACACTGAATAAATAAGGACTTCGTGGCTGGACTCCAAGATGCACTCCACTCTTGACCATGAGGAACATCAAAAGTCGACTAGAATATGCTAGGAGGAATTTGGACAGAGTTTTGGGAGAAAGTTCTGCGGACTGATTTGGACTGTTTGGACACATGGACCAGCAGTATGTCTGGCATGAGAAAGGTAAGGCTTATGACCAGAAGAATACCATCCCCACGGTCAAGCATGGAGGTTGGTCATTGATGATGTGGGGATGTTTTTCTGCTGCAGGAACTGGCAATCTTGACCGTGTACCTGGCATCATGTATTCCCAGAAATACCAGGCCATTTTAAAGAGGAACTTGATGCCTTCTGGTGGGAAATTGAACCTTGGTGATCATTGGACTCTCCAGCAAGACAGTGATTCCAAGCACACCTTCAAGTCAACCAAAGCTTGGTTGGCCTTCTCAAAATCTTTGGTGGAATTTAAAGAAGGCAGTTGCAGCACAGAAGCCATCAAACATCAATGAGCTAGAGGCTTTCGCACGTGAAGAATGGGCAAAGATTCCAATAGAGAGGTGTAGGAAGCTTGTCAGCACTTACCGAAAATGCTTGTTAGAAGTCATAAAGGCTAAAGGACTCTCCACAAAGTACTGAAACTGGAGGTTTAATAATAGTGCATATGCACATTTGTGAAAAGAGTTACATTTTTCATTTGAACTCAAAGTTAAGTCAATTTATGTCCTCAAAATAACCCAAATATGTATCAATAAGTATTTTTTGTTGTTTAATGAGGTTTTTTGTCATATATTTTCATTATCCTCTTCACATCACTATAACGTCTTTTGAGATGAAGGGGTTGAATATTTCCGATTGCAAATGTAGCTGGGAGGCAGTCCTTGACAAGATTGTGTGTGTGTGTGTGTGTGTGTGTGTGTGTGTGTGTGTGTGTGTGTGTGGGAAGTTCCAATACATAACGTTTGATAATGTGTCAGAGAGAACTCCTTCTGGTTTTTCAAGATTTTGAGGGTTTGACATTATATGCTCAACTGTTGACAAAAATATTGGTTTACTGTAGTGTGATGAGTAATATGTAGTCAGTAGTACAGTAGCCGTAGTAGCACTAGTACTACGTTTACTACTAAAACCTTAGAAAGCCCCTCTACAAGACAGGAGCAGAGTCACCTAAAAGCCCTTTGCATTACAGTTATTAATTGACTAATCAAACTAATTACCACACATTGAACTTGGTGCCTTTGTGGATCCTGAGGGTCTGGGGCTCTGGAGCAGGTGCCAGCTGGTAATCCAGATTTAATTGTACCTGCAGTATTTGCCCTCTGTGAAGTGAATTGTCCTCAGTCTGAGTTAGTTCAGGCTCAACTTTTGTAATGTCAAAGCTTATTGGCCAGAGCCCAGCTTGCAAGCAATTCCACGTGAGTGGTAATCCTCTCTTGTGTAGCCCTGTTGCCCATGTTACACACAGACAGCCTCCTGCTAACTGGTAACAGGGGAGCAGTGGTATGTAATAATCCTCTTCACCCCATCCCTGCACATGTACCTCCCCTTCCTCTCCACAACAATATCCTACAGATTTTAGGTAGAAGCAGCATTTTGCAATACTGACTCTCTACATCTCTTTTGTACATATTTTTCATTCTGCTTCATTCTGCAGGATTTGTGTATTTTTTCCCCCAACACTGTTAATGTGAAGGCTGTTTACTTCAGTCAGGTGTCATTCTTCTTGTTTTTTTGAACACCTCAGAAGATGGGGATTGACTCTGGAGTCAATGTTTCAGATGATGTTTCACCTTATGGGGGAGAAAGTGCCTTTACCCAACTGGAGCACAACATAGTGGCTGGATATCTTATCACTGCAGGTAACAGAGATGACAATTTGAAATGGATGTATTACAGTGTGATTTGTTCAATATTGTGAGTGTTGTCTTGGTTCAGTGTGATTTCTGGACTGGGCTGTTTTCAGCTGATGAATCCACTGCAAACTACCTATTCTGCACAAAACAGCAGACAGACAAAGTTAGTGACTAGCTGGTGAACAGAGTGAAGCATTTAGAACATAAAGAGCAGAGATATTTCCCTCAGGAGTTGGTGGAGACCAAACCAGAGCTAAAAGCAAAGTGGATATCAGACTTACATGTGTCCTGTGCACACAAACGCAACTCCAAATAAATGTTGCTTTGCAGAATGCATAAATAAGTAACTGTTTGCCAGCAAGTTCACCAAATCAACTTTATGAAGTGATAAGTCAATGTTATGCTTAGTGGCCAAAAATCAATTAGCCTAATGCAGCTTTAATGATGGTTATAGGATGACAAAATCTATCAGCATAGAGAGATACCACTGCAGGGTAATCAATTACTACTACTATTATTATTATTATTATTATTATTATCATTATTATTATATTTATAATTTGGGTGAACACTATGATTATCATAGGTAAAAATATTATGGTAAATGGTATTATCATGATATTCAAAAAAAGTTTCCTGAAAACCTACCATTAGTGCTAAAATATAGTTAAATGACTTCTTCACACTATGATCACCTTAAATTTTATTCACTGAACAGTGGTCTGTATGTTGCAACCTTGTTGGACTCTGCATAGGAAATAACATCAAAAACAGTTTAAACACTGAACAAAAGCAGGTTGTTCAAACTTTAAGACAGTTGACTGGAAATCACTTTAAATCCAGCTTAGTGTCTCTTAGATTCTACAGTATACACCCATTCATATCTTGAAAATGTATGAATTTTTCCTGATGAAATTGATCGACTTCTGGAGTGCAAGAACTTTGTAGGCCATGACCATAGACTGTAAAAAATAATGGTAGAAGCCACCGTGACATCACTCAATGGTTTGTGGATGCCCGTTTTGAAGCCTTGAGTTTACATTTTGATATTTAGTGTCAATTTACAATTACCCCCCCCCCCCCCCATACAGTTGTCAAGAACTGTAAATTGGCTATAGAGACCAAACGTTTTTTGTACCAGGCTGCACCTTCATGCATTTTACATTCAAAAACATTCCATTTGTTTTTGTGTGTTTTCGTAACATAATGTACACCACACACTGCTGACAATTGGCTTATATTGCTTCCAAAAAGTTTGATCATATTACAGTGGGTGTAGGTGCTGAAATACATGGTGTATTATGTTAATCTGTAAAGTATTTGTATTTGCAGTATGTTTATGTATGTTGTTGTTAGATGATGTTTTGAATACTTTGAGTGTAAGGAAAAATGCAGTAAAATACTTACAGTTGTGACTGTATCAAATAAATGGGTGAGTTTATACTTCCCATGGCCATTAATGGTGAAAAGAAAAGCATAATGAGTTTATTATTATCATGTGAAAAGCTATTCTGATAGCATTATGTAACTTATCCGTATCTTGGCACTGTATCCAATGTTGGAATTTTAACAGGACTGGCTAATATAAAAGCATGTTAAATGTAAAGATCCTGTTCTCCACTTATACCAAATAGCTTTCAAATTAGTTTCTGAATGCCTAGTTTCATTTCTGATCTGTCAATTTTATGAAGATAAATAGATCTTGTGTATCAAGCTTTTATCACTAAAAAAGATCTTAACCCTGGTTTCAATTCGGTTTGTTCATCTGAGTGAGTCTGAAAGGCAACACACTGGTAACTGTTAACACAAACTGACCCCACCATACTGAGAGAACAACTACAGGTGCAGTGGCTGGGATGCGCCAAATGTCATAAAATTGCTGCTTTTCTCAAGAGTTAATGAACAGTGTCAGGCAAGTTGAAAAATGTAATTACTTACACATTACATATTACTAATTTTAAAAGTAATTGCATTACTGTACTAATTACTCAACAGCAAAAGTAATTAGTTACATTAGGCTTGTTATTTTACTTTGTTTACTTTTACTTTGCTTACTTTGTTACTCTGTTAACTCCATCTAAGTTGCCTTTAAACAACTTCAAAGCCTCCAAAGCCACAAATTCTGTGTTCGACACATGTTGAAGAAAAGGAGACATCATGGTTCAACAAGCAGCAGCTGACAGTTTGAGGGTATTTATTGACCATCAACCGCTAACGTTAGCTAACGAAGTCCTGTCCTCCCACAGCTTCCAACTCTGAACTAAACCATCTAATTCCTGAATGTAGCCTTACCAGTGGTTAACGTTAGCAAGCCAGCTAAGAATACAAGAACACAGAAGAATACAACTTTGAAGTAATCTGGAGTTGCATTTCTCCTCTTTTGGTGTAGGCTAACCGCACAACCCAACCAGCGAAGGCACCGAGTACTAGCCAGTCAGAGGCAGAGTAGGGCGGGTCATGACTTCGCCATCCTGGGAATAAAAGAGTCTGTCCACTGAACGCAAAGACACCATCAGTAGCTATGTGTTGCCCTTGAGTCAAATGGTTCCCAAATGTTTTCATGTCCCCTGCATTCACAGAAATTCACAGAGAGAAAGATACTTCTTTATACAGTACTGTTGATTTGCCCGACATGTTTGCCTGATGAAAATCTGTCCATCTTGTTCTGTACTACTTGTTTTACATCATGTTGCTTTACAGCTAACCTGAACCTTGACTGTCTTGCTACTGTCACAACACTATGTCTATTCTTTCCAGATGAATCAGATTCTTGGTCCTTTTTCACAGCAGACATTTTGACTCGTCATAGCAGGAAGTGCACAGGTGTAGCTAATTACGTACGATTCAACAATTAATGTAATGCAATTAATGTCTGCTTTTCAGTTATTAGTTTTACTCCATATTTCAGGCCACATTCCCTCTGGATCCTCACAGTTGACCCACATCTCTGTTAATGTCTGGTTCAGTGTATCATAGACCTGTCAATTTATGTCTCTCAACATAAAGAAGCACCAGGAAACTTCACATTGTCAGCTGAGACTTGAATATGTACTGTAAATAGTACAGCATGCTCCTGTTTACCAACCTCAACAATTATTCTCAAAATCACCAGAAGCTTATTAGAAAAAGATAATTTTGCATTCAATCCAATGCAGTAATTTTTTTTGAGTTATCAGAGAATCTGCAGCTTCTGCATTCACTTTGCCACACGTCCACTGTGGCTTCAGGTGTGAGTAAGTATATGATTAAGTGTTGAAATTTTGAATTTTACCTTCAACATTTGGACATTGTGCTTTTTATCTTTACAGGTGTCATCAGTTTAATGAGCAACATTGTGGTTCTGCTGATGTTTGTGAAGTTTAAGGAGCTCCGCACTGCCACCAACTTCATTATAATCAACCTGGCTTTTACTGACATCGGAGTGGCTGGTATTGGCTATCCCATGTCCGCTGCCTCGGACATCCACGGCAGCTGGAAATTTGGCTACACTGGTTGTCAGGTGGGTGATATGTGAGCACCTTCCCATTTACATTATTTCATTGATAAAACAACCTACATCTACATTGGAAACTCATGTAAATGGTACCAAATTTAAAGCTGAGATGAACGACAGTGTAGGTTTGGTCTTTTTGTGTGTGTGTGTGTTTTTTGACATGGACCACACCAAAATTAATTAAATGAATGCAAAATGCAAAAATGTCTTTCCTCTGAACTTGCACCAGGAATTTGAGTTTGCTTTGCACAATGCATAGCTAACATTTGCAGACCGGTTTATTGTGTAAAACATTAGCACGTTCTATGGACCCCTCCTACGTGAGCTGCTTTAGCGGCGTTAAAAATGGAATATCAGGGTGTTTTTAGCAATTCTATTACTGATATTGAAATGAAAATGAATGAAAATGTACTCCTTATTCTTATTATTTCAAATATACTAAAAACCAGTTGACAGAACATACACTGCCCAACAAGGTCTGTATTATCTGAAATACCTTCATCATTTTGTAAAATGTGAATTTGTTGGTCCTGAAACTGAACCACAGTGTCATGTAAACCTATGAGGAAGAATTTTATTGATATAATTCCTCCCAGATGTATGTAAATATATGTAAATTATTCATAAAACCAAGTTAGAACTCAGCCTTTTACTGTAGCTCAACATGTCATAATGTTTGCTAAAACCTACAAAAGTGTGTAACTAATGTGACTAACCTGAACTGCTCATGAGACTAAACCTGCGAGCAGGCAGACTCACGTTCACATTCAGCTGCTGCAGTGCAGCGGGCCGCGTGTTCAGATTCTTTTGGCAGATTATAAGTTTTTTCCTCAGTTCTTGTTATTGCACAGTAATACTGGGCCATGTGATGCTAATCTAGAATAAGAAGCAGAGCTTGGAAACCCAGAGCATCTGCTACACTCAAGCGTTTTAACATATGCTCCCCCCTTTGTTTTCTCAGTTACACTGTACGCAGTATGGCATCTTAAAGGGGACATATTATGCTTTTTGTGATTTTGAAGCAAGGGCTTCAACCTACTCTGAATGCTCTGTTTGCAAAGTTACCTCTACTTGCCCATCAAACTGGTGTCAGATCATTTGCGCATGCTCACAAACCACTCTGTAGCCTTTTTTGCTAAGGTTGTTAGTGAGGTTTTTTGATGTGTTGTTCATGTTGTCCACTCTCATATTTCAGATCTGATTTGGGGGTCAAACATGTATGGATGTATTTGAGAAGTTTACATTTTGAGTAAAGAACAAGAAAAAGAAGTGAAATCTGACTACTATAGTTTGTATACATTGCCTCCAGCGCTGGCAAGGGTCAGCTTCCTAAAGCTAACCAATCAGAACAGGGTGGGTATATCAGGAAGGGTCCCTTAAAGGCCGAACTGAGGGGCTGCATAAAGGGCCAGTATAAGATAAATAAGGATTTTTTAACTGTAAATCATGCAAAGGTTTTCCACGAGAGCCCCAGAATATAAATATAGACCTGGAAATGTGCATTATGTGTCCTTTTGTCACCTTCCTAAAATAATGGCCCAAGTCATTTTTTTCAGGTTTCTCAAAAAAACACAAAAAAATCATCATGGTGTGCATACAACCCTAGGGTGCACAAGCTGCCTCTAGACACTGCACAACAAGCATACTATAATACCGGTCAAATGATGTTATGATTACTAATATTATGTTCAAGTTTCATTAAATAAAAACACAAAAGTGAAGAGGATCCTTTGTAATTTTTTAGTCATACACATAATTTCTAGCTGTTAGATTACAATACGGTATTCAAATCTTTCTTAATTAGATCATGTAATGTGGAAAAAATGAGACAAAAACTGTAGATGAAATATTGTTTAAAAGGCAGAGAAGAGTTAACAGAAAGCCTATCACTTGTAACAGCCACAGATTCTGAAGCCTTTCCAGTCTTTGCTAAATGCTAGCTTCATGGGCTTAGCTATTTTGCTGACTAAAATGCTAACTAAAAAGACTGAATAAAAAGACTAAATAACTACGCAATATGACAATTTGGTCACACTCTTGACATAGGCCATTATACTACAGGGGTAGAATCACATGATCTGTTCAACTGAGGATGTAAGCGATTTTACCAGAGGTGGCCAGCATCATGAGGAGATAATTTAGGCAAAAAAAAACATTTTTGTCAAAAAATGACTTGGGCTATTATTTTAAGAAGGTGACACTTTGTAAGTGTCTAGGGAAAGTCTGTCATTATCTATTCAAATTTTATCTATGCAACTTTTTGTACATTGAAGTCCATCTACTCTACTACTAAACATTGACCATGTATGCAGTGGCCAGGTAGTATGGTTTCAGTTCATTTCAGAACCACAATTTTCCACTGCAGGAACTCAACAAAATGTAACATAGCATTCATTTTCAATTTTTTTTTTATTTGAGGATAAGCCCCTAGTGATGCATCATCTCTTTTTCAAGGATATCCTCCAACACAAAAAACATGGAAATTATCATGTATCCATGATGTATAATGTTCTCAGTCTTCTTGGGGACAATTTCCTGGAGCTAAACTATGACCTATTCTTATCAGGTATTTCCCAGGTATTTTGACCAAAGGATGAAAACTTGTTGTCTAAATAGAAGTCTTTTATAGACTTAAGCCCATTTCCACACCATGTCGCAAATGTGTTATCCAGCAATGCTGGAATAAAGGAGTGGTTGTGGCAAAATGGTGTATTTATTGAAATACTAGAAAATTTGTAAATATGTTTAATTTGAGTAAGAATCTTCAGTGAATTTCTGACAACAAAACTGTGACTTACCAATTTATTATCAGATTCATGATTTGTAAAAAGTAAGGAGGACAGTTAGGTATATGGTTTTATTAATGACATGAGCTCTAATTTTAGCCACAGCTGGCAGAATTGAGTGATTCGGGGTCTGGAGAACAACATTACTGGTATGCCAATGCCCTGTCATTAGCTGCCCAATAGTAATCTTCAACTACTGTAAGACCCAGACCTCCATCTAGAGTGGGTCTAAATAGATGGGGTTTTTTTTGATAATCTGTATTTTTTATATCCCCAAATGAATCCTATAATAATTGTCTCGCTCCTCTTAAAAAAGTCAGCCAAGATCAATATCAAATTATAGAAAATTTTGAAAGAGATATAAAAATAGAGAGATACCATCTTAATGGCATTTACGCGGCCAATCATAGGACAAAGTCCTCCAGTATTCTTTGCTGTGTTTTAATGTATCCATACCTTCTAACAAGTTTATTTTGATAAAAAGTTTAGGATTTTTTATAAATTTTGAGTCCTAAATATTAAATATAATACTGAACAACCTTAGCAGGGCAATCCTGTAAAATTGTATTTTCTCCAATAGACATAAGTTCACTTTTAGCCCAAAATATTGTGTAACCAGAAATTTTACTGAATGATTCAATATATTAATATACAACTCACAAGTTTTTAAAATTTCAACACATAGTAATCTGCCACAAGTGGCATGCTGTAAGTCAGGATATCTCTGCTTCTGCTCCAAAGATTTAGATCATTCCTTGTGCAGTATGGTATTTTTAAGACACATTAAAAATCAAAACACTGCTTTAGAAAATGATTAGCAGTAATGTAAATGTACTTCAATAGGCCAGATCCTGCAAAAACATTGGACTGGTCCTTTAATTTAACTTGTGTTTTGATTTTTGTGGTTTTTTCTCCAGATCTATGCAGCTCTCAACATCTTCTTTGGCATGGCCAGTATCGGCCTGCTGACCGTGGTGGCCATTGACCGCTACCTCACCATATGCAGACCAGACATAGGTATCTACTTACTGCTCCTCTGACATTCTATCTGCTCTTAGTATCACCTTGGTGGCAAGTCCTAAATTATGATGGACAGATACAATGTAATATCAAACACCTTCATGTTTCTAGCACCACCTTCAGGACACTTTATTTTCAGGCCCACTTGGCTGTAAAAATAGCAAAATTATAAATACAGTATGTTCATCCAACACTTTCATTAAAAAGGGTTAGAGTTAGCGAATTTATAAGAATTAGAGTTAGTTGATTTATGCAGAAACTACACCAATACATCTTAATACAATACATCTTTTCTTAAGCAGTGTATTTTAAAGTGTTCACAGCAGAAAAAAATAGTGCAAGCCTGTCTGGATGTTATGTAAGTGTTACAACAATTGGAAAACTAATGAGAACATGTGATCAACTCTATCAAATAATTTGTAATAGCAGTATCTACAGACCTGGCTCGATATTTACAATTTCTTGACTTTCATTGTGCATGCACTGCATATGTCATTAATCTCTACAGGACAGAAGATGACAGTGCGATCATACAACCTTCTTATTCTGGCAGCATGGCTTAATGCTGTGTTTTGGTCTTGCATGCCGATAGTGGGCTGGGCAGGATATGCCCCTGACCCCACTGGAGCTACATGCACCATCAACTGGAGGAAGAATGATGCGTGAGTTATGTTGTGGATAGACTGCATATGCCATTGCATTACCCTTTGTCCCAGGTTTTAGCATGCTTGACAGTAACTATAACTAACAAAACTGTGATTGCTGTCATTACTTAATACTGCTGCTACCATGATTGGATTATAGTTAATGCAGTGTATTGATGTCTAAGTATGTCTGTTAGTCATTACCTTTTCATTAACCACAAGTTAGTAAACTGGCTGTATTCCACTTTTTGAGCACTTTTGAGGCTTAAAAGTTGAGCTTGAAAAGTTCATTCTTGACTTCAGAAACACCCATTTGGCACACCAATTTCAACTCAAAGTCCACTTACTAGCTTGATCCAGAACTTTCAACTGTATCTCACGTCTTCATCAGCAGACTGTTGTTTCCAAGGTTAAGATCAACCTTCAAGCTCGACTTTGAAGCCATCAAGGATGGACAAGTCTTAAAAATGCTCAGAAAAATATTAAGTTTGAACATCTATATTTCCATGACAACTGAGCAAACTCCATCTGCTGAGGAAGACTGTGTGATACACTTAAAAGCTCCGGAACAAGCTTGTAAGTAGACCTTGAGTTGAAATCTTTTGGTCAAATGCTAAGGATTACATTACTTAGAAATACACCTACTATTAAAGGAAAATTCTGGTTTATTTCAACCTGATGTAAACTTAGCACAAAAAGTAAGGAAATTTGTTTTTGGTAGATTATTTCTTTGTTGTAACAATGCTTCTTGGCAATAAATCTTATACTGTTAGAAAGCCTGTTTATTTCCTTTTTAAATGGTGCCACATTTGTAAGGAACATGCATTTGTGAGATGAGCAGCAGAGCTGAGTATGTGGGTTGCGCCCATGAAAAATTTGCCAAATCTTCTCTGCCAATGCCAAACAGCTTATTCTGCCCTACTCTTCTTTGGTGTTTGGTTGATTGGATGATTGAAGTTTGAAGAAACAAGACATATTGTCAATTTAACAATTTATTCATTTAACAAACAGGAGCCTCAGGCATGTGTGGAAGAACCACACACAGCCACAATAGCCTGGCACCTCCTCCTCATGCTGGTCACCAACTTGGTCACACACTGCTGTGGGATGGCATCCCATTCTTCAACCAGCATTTGTTGCAAGTCAGCCAACGTGGTTGTGTTGGTCACTCTGGCACGAACAGCATGCCCAAGTTGATCCCAAAAGTGTTCAATGGGGTTGAGGTCAGGACTGCTGGCAGGCCATTCCATCCTCTCCACTCCCAAATTCTGGAGGTTGTCTCTGATAAACCCCACTCTGTGGGGGCGAGCGTTTTCATCTTGGAGGATAGAGTTTGGTCCCAGACTGTGGAGATATGGGATTGCCACTGGTTGCAGAATCTCATCTCGATATCTCTCTGCATTAAGATTGCCTCCAATGATGACAAGTGTCATTTTTCCAGTGAGGGAGATGCAGCCCCACACCATCACACTGCCTCCACCAAAAGATGTTACTCTATAGGTGCAGCAATCCGCACAGCGTTTTCTGCGTCTTCTCCACACTTTGACCCTACGATCCAACTGCCTTAGGCAGAATCTGGACTCATCACTGAACATCATCACCACTTCGCGGCCTGTCTCTGACATACCCAGTTATATGGAACTTGGCCTTCACTTTAGAGATGGTACTTGGGCGCACTCCAAATAATGCCACAACTTGCCAATCAGGTGCCAATCAGGCACCAAAGGTGCCAATTGGCAGCACCTGGGAGTACCAGAAGCTCAAAATAAGAGTTAATAGCAACAGCAAAATAAACTGTTTGGCATTGGCAGAGAAGATTTGGCAAATTTTTATACTTTATACACAGTTCTGCTGCTCATCCCACAAATGCATGCTCCTTACAAATGTGGCACCATTTAAAAGGGAAATAAACAGGCTTTCCAAAGATGTATTGCCAAGAAGCATTGTTACAACAATGAAATAATCTACCAAACACAAATTTCCTTACTTTTTGTGCTAAATTTATTTCTCTTTATTTTTATTGCTCTCTCCAGCTCCTTTATAGAGATTGTGACAATTCACATAAAGATGTTTATTGCACACAACAATGATCATTGGGGCAAGCTGCTGAGACTCCTATATCTTTCCAAATAAACGTAATTTTTACATGAATCACTTCAAACGTTTGTTTCTGAGTCTAACTGAAAGTAAATACAAAAACTAGCTGTTTGCTTACATGCATAAGGCTGTGGATAGCTCAATGTCAGTTCCTGCAATAGAAGTAGAAACTTAGTAGATAAATTCTGTAAAATGGTTCATGTCTGCAAGTTTCCAAGTATCAAGGATAAACTTACATGATACACTGTGAAGTTTTCATAGGCTGTACCGCTGGATGATAGAGACTTGCTGTAATTCCTCACAGAGTTACGTGTTGTAATCACATTTTCTTACCATGTGGAGCTGAACGTGTGGGCCAGCCGGCCTTGCTCTTTTCACCCAGTTTATTTGGAGGAGGTGGAACAGCCTCTAGGACGGCAATGTTGATAAACGCTTTAAAACCATGTGTAGTAGTTACACAGCTGGGTTTACTCTCATCCGTGGACACCTCTATTATCGAGTCTGGTAGCAGCAGCAGTGACTGCAACACCAGCACTTTCTCTGAGGTAACCGTTACTGTACGTTTGCCTTTCTGCCTCCATTCTTTGTTTTTCCTCTTTCCTCTTTTTTCTCCTCTCTGTGTAAGTTACTCCAGCTCAAATAAATACGGTTGGCCATTTAAAGTGAAATGACTCACAATCATTCTCATAAAAGTCCACGGGATATTGCATTGCACTTTGTTTTTTTCGTTTCCTTACAGTCTAACCATGGTGAAAGTCAACCTCATACATGTAAACAAAGTTTACAAATGCCGTGCACAGGTTGTCTAGTTACGTTAGCCAGCAAACTGCCCTGGATATAGATCTCGATACAATTAGCCATAATGGCTGCTACAGGTGGCTAGTTCCTGTGTTTACTTTCAATCAGACTCAGAAACAAACTTTTGAAGCGATTCATGTAAAAATCATGTTTATTTGGAAAGATGTAGAAGTCTCAGCAGCTTGCCCTGATGATCATTGTTTCGCCAGAATCTCTATAACAGAGCCGGAGAGAGCAAAGTTAGCATGAAACATAGAGCCACAATGGCCCCATTTATGGGAAGTATATCAGGCTGAAATAAAGAAATATTTTCCTTGAATAGTACCATAAGTAATACTCATGTTATCACAACTACAGCTAATACTGTTACTACTACTACTTTCTACTGCTACCACAATTAGCAAAGCTACTGAATTCCCCAGTTAGCATACAGTATGGAATAATTAGGATTCATAGCACTGTTTTAAACATTGAAAACTGATTTTTGTTTAATGAGTATTGTTCTGGGTAACTGCCAAAATACCATAAATGCACATATAATACAAATCTTAATACTAGTACTAATACTAATACCTGGTGGCCAGCCATATCATAAGACATTGGTCAGTATATTGTTAATTGTAACTAACTCTGCTTTTCCTTCACAGTTCCTTTATTTCTTACACCATGGCAGTGATTGCTGTGAACTTTGTGTTGCCTCTGACCGTCATGTTTTACTGCTACTACAATGTGTCAGCCACTGTGAGGAGATATAAAGCTAGCAACTGCCTGGACAGCATCAACGTCGACTGGTCGGACCAGATGGATGTAACTAAGGTGAAAGAGCCAAACAGAACCATTTTCAGGCTGTCACTGAGTAAGCTTGCCACGCAGCTTTAGTGGTTAGACAAAGTTGGCTAACATCTTGATTGGCTATGGAAAACATTAACAAATCAGTTAGTGCTGTGACTTCATTTCTCAGTCCATTTTCAGTATTTTCTCTTGAGCTTGTGCTTTATTGTTGGTCTGTAAAGCCCAGTGAGACATTGTATGTGATATTGAGCAAGACCAATGGCCTTTTTTGATTACCAGACCTCTTCTGATGAGGTGAGTAAAGTTACTAATGGGCACATTTGAAGCCTATACAAGAATGACAAAAATAATGCAAAATCTAGCTGCTGATTGCTCAGGTTGCATAAAGATGTGCTACTTGGGAAACACTCCCAATGCAATTTGTAACCACAGCAGAGATGTGACAGTCTTATTGCACCTGGAATGTAATGTTGCTGCATCTAGTGCCCACTAGATGCTGTGAGCTTCTGAGAGGACATCAGTGCAGTGAGCTTGTCTAATAAACCTGATGTGGGTTGACTTGACCAGGAACTGACCAAACCAACCAAAAGAGAGAGATGACTGAACCTTTCCCCCATGGTTCCTAACAGTTTGAACATGCCTATTTTTCACCTTAATGTGTATTTGCTTAATTGAACTTCAGTTCTGAGGCTGTGTCATTCCTCAAATCTGATACAAGTAAAAGCACACATTCAGCTGTATATTAGATAAGGAATTGTTCCTGTATCATGTGAAAACTGTATTGCTTTGTTTGGGGCCGGCAGATGTCCATAGTGATGATTATCATGTTCCTGGTGGCCTGGTCTCCATACTCCATGGTGTGTCTCTGGGCATCATTTGGTGACCCCAAGACGATCCCTGCCCCCATGGCTATCATCGCTCCACTCTTTGCCAAGTCCTCCACCTTTTATAACCCCTGCATTTATGTCATTGCCAACAAAAAGTCAGTTTATTTTTCTCTTTTCTCTATCTGGTTTTGTTATTGTAATGCTTTAATGCTGTGCTGCACTCTGCTGTAAGTAGTGAGTGGATGGTGCGTTCAGTAACTTGATCGATCTTTTGCTGCAGGTTCAGAAGAGCCATCATAGGGATGATTCGATGTCAAACAAGGCAGCGGATCACCATCAATACCCAGGTTCCCATGACAACCTCTCAACAACCTCTGACCGAGTGAGATGAAACTGCTTCAGTATCAGATTGTATTAATATATCCTGCATTAAAAGCATGTATAGAAAAGTGCTATGATGGCACAACATGAATCACTATCAGAGTTTTTCTTTCTATTGTAGCTTATTTTCTTTTGAATAAACTAATGCACTGTGGTGTTTACTGTGTAAATTCCACTTGCTGTAGCCATATTTTGTGCCCAAGTCATGTCAATAACGAACTGATAATGAAAAACTTTGTGTGTGGTCTACATGCTAAAAACTGCTTTACAGTCATCTCCTGATCTTGAGGAAGGCCAGGCAAGAATAGATAAGAAGGAATAACTCTACTAAGATCCTTTTTACTTAAGTGAAAGTATCAATACCACAGTGTAAACTTGACTTTTATTTGCAATGGAGGATTTCTCCATTGCAAATAAAAGTCCTGCATTCAAAATGTTTTACCTATCATGATCTGTTTTAATTAACAATGGGTTTTGCAACAACCTACAGGCTACAACATGAATATTATAAGACTAGTTAGATTAATCTTCCAGTACAGCTCTGTTAAACAAATCATTGTGATATGATAGTTGTCACTTGAATGTTGTTGTACTTGATTTTTGATTATTGGTGGGGCTTTACACTGCCTGACACTATAGAGCACTCTGCTGTTGGATGTCTGTCTTTACCTGTAATGTCTTGTGTTGTTGTTTTATTTGTCTGACAGTTGCCACACACACACATACAAAAGGAATCTCCCAAAGGACAATAAACAAATCTAACTAACAATATAGAGACTGAAATGTTGGGTTTGTAATAATCAGGTATCTGGTCGGTGATTCTGTATGTTCATATTTTGTCCAGCAAAATGATGAAAAAAATTCCAAAGCATTAGTTCACTTTATCATTTCAGGCGTATAATATTTCTATAATACTCATATTGGATGACTTTTAAGTTACTAAACCTTAAAATGTTTATTGTCATCAGTACTGTTTATGTACTCTGTTATTATACATTTATTATATAGATCCCCTCCTTTTTTAAGATATATAAAAATACTCTTTAAATAATAATTTGTGTCTCCTCTCCCTTGAAGAGTGCAGAATCTATGAATATCTAAATATTTTTCATTTCAAAAGTTGAACTTCTGGACACAAGATGTCTCCTACCTCACTCCATGCTCAGTGTTTGTGCACTGGAGGCTTCTAGTTTCCACATCACACATGTGTAAGTTGCATATGGACTACGATTGGCTCCAAACTAGTTGATGTCACAAATCATGTTCATAGGTACATGTGTTAAACTGAGATCTAAGTTGAGCTCAGATAAACTTTCCTCTTTCAGTAGATAAATGTGAAACAAACTCTGTGCATACATCATTCTGCACAGAGAAGAGAACAACATCCAACTGAAGGAACAAGAAGAAATACACACGTCTGAGTGAAGGGGGACTTTAATATATAATGTAGTAGCATATCTTCTGTTGAGTTTACTTCAGCCAGAGTATCAGTATAGTATAGGTTGTGTTCCTCAGTGTATCCTGTCCAGAAGCTCTCCAGATGGTGTGGGAATGTAGGCAGAGTATTTATAAAACACCCACAGCAATGGGAAAACACACCATGCTGCAGTGTTATCAGCTGTACTGCTGTGAAACTACAGGCCAGTGAGTCTTACTTTAGGTTTTACTACTAGTGAGGCAAGAATAAAATGAAAAGGCAATGACACAAAGTAATTTTAGTAAAAATGTATTCATTCAACTTCTCATTTCCAACATCCAACATTTGCATTTTGTTGAGACATTGTGTACAAATGAAAAAAATACAGGGCTCTCATTTTATGATCATGTCGGCTGCCCAGGTGAAGGAAAATCCTCACTGAACAAAATGTCACTTCCAAAGTGCATAATATACCTGCACCATGATACAGTCCACAGCTGCTCATGAGGATTCAAACACCGAGATTGAAAGTCAATTTAATTCAATTCAAAAGAGTGTATCATACAAATATTTGCATTCGTGACCTGTTGATAACAAAATAATTCAGATTTCCTTTATAAGTTAAAATTTTACAAAAATATATTGACGAAACAATAATAAAATGTGTAAAGTACATGGAGAAGTAGGGGCTGAATAATATATAAATATCCTAGTCATGAGCATGACTGCAGAAATGAACAGAAAATTAGTTAGTAGAGCAAAAGAAAAGGCCATCACTGTCACCATTTGTTTTGTGTTTGATTTGTTCTGATTGTTCTCTTTTCCAATGTTGATTCAGATCAGCAGCCCCCTCCTGTGGCCCTTAAAAAGAATACAAACTCAACCTCACCCTGTGTACTGAATGGGAGTATCTACAGGGGGTTGTGAATGCTCCTGCTCTGCATCAGTGCAGTCTTAAGCAACATTGCTGTGCAGCCACCCTTTGATCTCGTCCTCATTCCTCTTGATCCATTCAATGTTGTTCCTCACAGTCTCCAGCGCCTGCTGCCTTGGCATCTCCCCAGCACCAGCATCTGGAGTCAGTCTGAAGAAATTTTCCATCTACAAGACCAGGGGGTAGAAATATGTTACAAGAAGCATGAATATGAACTGTCAACCTCTACCTGCGACAACACTACATTAAAACATTTGTCCCCCTTCTGGCCATCAGAAGGTGCAAGAAATGTTCTTACCAGCAGTAGTTTTCAAAATAATGTAAAAATCTTTAAAATACTGGAGCATATCAGTGCCATATACACCAATTAGCAAGTCTGTCTCTGGTTTGGTCTTTTTATTTCTAAATATTTTTATGATATTTTAATTCAGTCAACCTTTTATCTGTGTCATGTCATAAGTATAGGAGAACAAAGACAGGAACAAAGGAAAAGTTTAATTCTTTCAGAAACATTATGATATTTTAATTTAACAGCCTGTCTGCATGGATGCAAGAGCTTACACACACACAATGACCTCTGACCTCAAGGCATTAGGATGTCAAGGAAACATTGGACAGAACTAAAAACCCAGCCTTCTCATTAGCAGTCATGGAGAGAAAATTGACAGTTTTGGAAATTAATGACTGTACCAACCTGGATGGGCCATCCTCCTTTCTTCTGCTAGCCAACTATCTCTTAAGTCGTAAATTTTGGGAGAAGCCACATTCCTTTGAGTTGCTCCCTTTTTATGCACAATAACTGTCTGAAATGGTCTGATGCCACAGGAATGTGTAAATATATATGCATCTTGACTTATGTAACCAATGTTAACTTTTATTGTGTTTCAGAACAATTTAATTAATTTGATATTATGGAAATTCAAACTGCTTTGAAACTGTTAATTATAAGTTACACATATTATTGTATTTGATTTATTTGATATTAACAAAGAAACTATTATTAGAATATTATTATTATTATTATCATAAAAGAGCGCCAAGGATCCTATTTCTTCCAAAACACACCTCCTAGACTATGAGAGGTCTTATAATTCTTTGTCTGGTGCTCTTCTTTTGTTTTTTTTTCTTTTTTCTTTTTTTTTCTTTGGCTTGCTGACCACTGCTGCTTCTTCTGTGTTCTTCTCGGCCCTGCCAGCTGGGATGGCCTGGCATTTCGGCCATTGTCCTTTTTTTCTATGGCTGAGAGCTGAGAGCTCCAGAAAGAGACTCAACTAAGAAGCAAAAGACTGCAAAGATGCCTAAGCCATGAGCCAAGCCATGCTGTTTGATATTTGAGTATCTATTAAAGTTGTAATCCCCCATTTTTATTGCGTAGTTAAACTAAAAGACTTTTCCAAGGACCCTTTTGGTAGTCAGAGCTCAGCCTCAACTCTCCAGCCTGCCTCTGAATGCATCAAGATCAAAGCACACAACCCTACAGCGTGTTTAGTCTACTATGTGGCTTCAGCGATGCTGAGCCCTCCCCAGCTTTGGATTCACTCTCCTGAAGAAATCCTGAACCAGAGCGCTTCACTGAAACTGCAGCATTTCTCATCTGGCTGTTACCCTGGCGACCCGAGGATCACACTGATTCTGCTTCACCTTGTTCGGCTCTTTCCAGGAAGCTCCTCATCATCAGCCCTTTATCACCCACCGAAATAGTAAGAAATCATCTGTCATGCTTTTGTCTGTGAGTTGATGCAAAGAGCTAATTCTAAATACATTATTAAATTGGTTTTAGTTAGTTACTGTATTTGTCCCTCATTGTGCTTTTGACTCGTTTTGACATTCATTCATTAAATCATTCATTCCATCGGCAATAACCTGTTCATTTAATTTACCCATTCATTCATTCATTCATTCATTCATTCATTCACTTTCCCTATTCCTGCCTATTCCTTAGTAGTTCAATAAATAGCTTGATTTATCGCCAAGTCATTGTATTTGTCTGTTCCTTTACAACAGAGATGGAGGTCACTATATTCAGAGTTCATGACTTTTTGATATAAGACTGATTCATTTGGTGTAATTAATTTTCCTCCTAATTACACATGAACCATTTTATTTCATCTAGTTAGTTACTATTTTTCTCACAGGAACAGACGCTGAGCTATCCACAGCTTCAGACGTAAACATACCGGCATGCAAACTGCCAGGGATGTAGTTCACTATGCAGTTGCATAATGCTGCTACAGGCAGCTAGTTCCTGTGTTTACTTTCACAGAGCAAACATCTGGTGTAGCTGATGCCTACACTATATTCATCTTAAGTGTCTGAACTGATCCCAATCTGGAGACATCCTTAGTGTCCTTTTAATGTCAGGGTGAAAGTCTCTACAACTTATATCATTATATCTTTTATTAACTGATTAACTACATGACTCAAGTTGATGACATGCCTGCACACATACATGCACAGTATTCCTGTTATCCATATTCAGAATATGATGTTTGCATGAGTATAATGATGTTTGAACATAAGCAGCCTAATATACCCGAATGAACTGGTGTACTATCAGCAGACAGCAGTCTGAAGCTTCAGCTCACACAAGTTGCTCTTGCTTCATTCTGGATACTGGCTGCCAGTCAGTATCCCTCTCTGTCAAAACAGGCAATCAAATTTCTGTTGCTTTTCACCACCACCTATTCATGTGAGTCAGGGGTTTCCATTGTGACTGTCACAAAATCAAAGACAAGGAACAAACTGAAAGCAACTTGGAATGCTACTCTGCGTGTCAGCCTCTCACTCATCCCACAACAACCTGATGTCATTGTTTCCCAGAAGCAAGCCCAAGTGTCTCATTGAGGGTAAACAGAATATATATTTTGGTCATTACAGCTGACAGTGGCATAACACATATTTACAGCCCAGTTTATTTTTTTCTCCTTTTTTGTCATGTTATGTTTTTTTCTCATTTATTTGGGAAGGTGGTCCTTGGAATTTTTTTTAGCAATCAGAAATGAGCCTTAAGTTACAAAAGGTTGAGAACCCCCGCTCTAGAATGTCCTCAGGTCTAAATTGCAGTGCGACCACTGGATTAATAATTAAATATTGGCATAGGGATGAGTGGGATAGACTTCTAAAAGTAGTTTGAGAGTCTTAAATACATCACAAACATTTGTCCCTCAATCTTATGGCACTCTATGGGTGACCGCCTAGCTCACCAGTACTAAAAACACATTTGCCAAGGTTTCTCAATGTGAAAATTGTCCATAGAAGCTTCTCAACCTCCCCCTGTGGCAGATTCAATTCTCTACTGTCCATTAGTACACTTACTAGAATGATTGTTTTACCAAAATATAGCTAAACACACACCTTCTGGCAGATCTTTGAAGCTTTGATGCAGGTGATAGCACAGCAGAGAGCAACATATTTAACCATATTTTAAAATAATTTTCCTGTGTGTTGGAATCCACTGTAACAGATGTAGCCTGAGCTGATCAGTATTCATATTTTTTGTTTGGTACGACTGTGCAAGTTATGGTGAAGACAAAGTTACCACTACCAACTTTTCAGCCCCAAACTGATTCAAAAACACTCATAAAAATTAATGAGTTTAATTCAAATAGTCTAACTGTATTCCAAAAAAGACCAGTCCTAACCTTCCACAGCTGGAGCTCTGTGTTGTAGGTGGTTGTGATTCGACTCAGTAGGCGGCCAAGGTTCCTATCATTGATGGTGTATCTGTTAAAAAGAAAATGCATTACCATGATCAGCAAAATACAGCAAGAACAACAGCATCACTATCATCTTTCTGAAGGCGTCATTATCTGTCCAATAAATCAGAACGCTGTTTGAAATTCAGCGTATTCTGTACTGTGAGAAAATACAAGCAGTATATTTTTTTGTGTGTGTTCATTTTCAGTAAAGTGAGAACAGCTGTTCACACTACAACATGCTCTGGACTTTGGAATGTCTCTGTGTAAAGCAGCAACTGAGAGGTAACATTAGGTCAGAGCTTCCTTGTTCATAACAACACCATCTAACTTTTTATGGACGATTCTACTGGATGAAGAAATGGCTTTATCCATGTCTACTGAACAACAATGTTTATGAGACACGCTGTTCTGCCTTTTGTCCTTATCAGCAATGACCTCAAACCTATCGACATAGTATCACATGGTGCTTTAGTGTACATGTTACTGTTTAACCCAACATATTCTGCACAGAAGGTAGTTATCCACTAAACACACCATATAATGTTCATATGACACTTGTTAGCTTGCTGTCAAAGTCTAAAGGAGGAACAATCACGTTTTAAGCACATTAAAAAAAAAAAAACAGTTGACCAAAGTGCTGTACACTAAAATAACAAATTAAAAACAAAAATTAAATAAACATGGAGACAGCAAAAAAGCAGTAGAGAAAACATAACAATACTATTCCATGAGCATACAAAAAAACATGGAGACAGCAAAAAAGCAGTAGAGAAAACATAACAATACTATTCCATGAGCATACAAAAAAACCAAAAACCATAAAGGAACAATTGGAAAAAATGGAAGAGTAAAAAGTGAAACATAAAACCTTAAGGACACTCAAAGGACTGAGAACACATGAGTCTTAAGTTTAGCCTTGAAAGTATCTACACAGGGGGAACACTTAACTGAAAATGGTAAACTGTTCCAAATCTTTGGGGTGGCTATTGCAAATGCACAATCGCCCCTACCCCTTAGCCTCAATTGAGGGACAGCCAGGAGCAGCTGGTCTGAGGATCTGAGAGATCTGGGGTGAGAAAGGGGGCAGAGGAGCTCAGAGATGTACTGGGGGCCAGGCTGTGTAAAGCTTTGAAAACAAATAATAGAACCTTGAACTCAGTCCTATACTTGACCGGTAGCCAATGCAGGGACGCCAATACAGGTTGCCAGTTAGTAGTCTAGCAGCAGCATTCTGCACCAGCTGTAATTGAGACAGGGATGACTGGCTAATACCCAAATAAAGAGCATTGTATTAGTCCAGCTGAGAGGAAATTAAGGCATTTGTGACAATCATCAGGTCATTGAATGAGAGGAACGGTTTGAGTTTGGCGGTATTTATAAGCTGGAAAAACAACCTTTCAAAACAGTGTTAATATGTTTGTCAAATTTTAATGCTAGATCGAAGATGACACCAAGATTTCTGGCATTGGCATAAAGGTTTGGGACCAGGTGCCCTAAGTGATTGGTTATACCCCTGATGGAATTTGAGGGACCAAATAAGACCACTACAGTCTTACTATCATTTAATTAAAGACAGTTCTTTGCCATCCAATATCTCACATGCTGGAAGCAGTCATGGAGGGACCTAACTGGGTTATTATTATTATCACCAGGTTCTAATGGGAGGTATAGCTGGGTGTCATCTGTATAGGTAGGAGGTATTGTATTTTTTGAAGATAGAGCCTAAAGGGAGCATGTATAAGGTGCATAATATAGACCCTAAAATGGAGCCTTGAGGTACTCCACAGGTGATGGGAGCAGACAAGGAGAAGAGGTTTCCAGTTTTGACATAAAAAGATCTATCTGTTAGGTAAGAAGCAAGCCACTGGAGGGTGCTACCCTGGATACCAACCTGGTGCTTGAGATGGTTCAGGAGAATATTATGGTTAACTGTATCAAAGGCAGAGCTAAGGTCTAGAAGAATGAGTATGGCACATTTACCAGAGTCAAGAGATAGCAGTAGATTGTTGGAGACTTTAAGTAGAGCTGACTCCGTGCTGTGACGTGCCCTGAAGCCTGACTGAAATTTCTCAATAATGTTATTTTCTAAAAAGGATAAGAGCTGAAAATAGACAATTTTTCCATGACTTTAAATAAAAATGGCAACTTAGAAATTATTTAGAACAGTTGCATCAAGGTTAGTATTGTATACCACATGTTAAAGCAAGACAGAACAGAAACATTAGCTAGACTACTGTTTAGGATGAGTGAAATTGTAGGACCTATGGTGTTGAACACTTCCTTCAACAGGCATGTGGGAATAATGTCCAGGGAACAAGTAGTCGGTTTACTGTTAGACACTATGTCTTTAATATGAGCAAGGGACACAGGCTTAAACTTACTTAGAACAGCAGAGCAAGGAGGGAGGACGGAGGGCTCATAGGCAGGAGGTGTAATAGCAGATCTGATGTTATCAATTTTACTTGTGAAAAAGTTTAGAAATTCATCACAAGTGACGGGTTGGCACAGGGCAGGCAGTAGCAGCAGGTTTTAGGACTGTATTAACTGTGTCAAATAATACTGTAGGAGAGTGGGAATTTCTGGAAATAATGTCAGCAAAGTATTTTGCCCTCGCTGCTTTAACGGATTGCTGATAATTGACAAGACAGCTTCTCATCATGACATATGAGACTTGAAGTCTGTCTTTTTTTCCATTTTCTCTCTGCTTTCCTACATAATTGCCTAAAAGCGTGGGTGTCATCGTTGAGCCAGGGTTGAGTTTAAGTTTTAAGTTGAGTTTAACCAGATAATTAACTTCTCTGTGCTCTGTTGCAGAATATGGAATAAGCTATATAAGCATCAGAGAATTTGCTGGCAGTGGAAGAGTTTATCGTGTGGGAGTAAGAAGCAGGTAATTGAGGTTTGGGAACAGTATGGAACATGGTGGAAAACCTGACGCACAGATGATCTGAGATCCCCATCTCCTCCACAGTCAGAGAGGCAATAATGAGACCAAGCATGAAAACTAAATCTAATATGTGGCCACGCCTATGGGTTGGGCTGGAAACAAGTTGCACAAAGTTAAAAGGGTCCATTATACCCAGAAATTCAGTGGCTCTAACATTTGATGAGAGGTCAACATGAAAATTAAAATCACCAGAGTTTAAAATTTTGTCATGATTCACAACAACTGAAGATAAAAACTCAGAGAACTCAGTGAGGAAAATGGCATCCAGCCTAGGGCGATACACAACTACACACAGTACTGGACATGAACCACCGGTTTTAAACATCAAGATTTCAAAGCTGGAATAATCATTAGTACCAATGGGAGTGCATTTATGGCAGTTTCTGAAAATGAGAGCTAAGCCTCCCCCACAGCCACTGGGCTGTAAAAGTCATACTCAGGGGGACATACTTCCAAGAGCTGACTGTGTTTACCAGGTTTCAGCCATGTTTCAGTCAAAAATAGGAAATCTAGGTGGGTGGATAAAATCATATCCACCAGGTGGGAGATAAAATCATGTACAATGAAAGACTTATCCAAGAGAAACCTCACATTTAGAAGAGCCAGATTATACAGGGTGGCAGGTGAAGAGGAAGCATGGACACTATGTTTTATGTAAGAGAACATGTTTTTGTTTACAGCTTTGACACTGTGATGTGGACGGGAAAACCTGTCTGCCATAATAGTCTGAATGGGGCGATCAGCAGCTTAAGGGGTTAATGACAGGTTGGGCCAGCAGGGAGAGTTCTCATAATAAACAGCTCTCTGAGGTGGCACCATAATGGAAGAGGTACAGGTGGGGGGTTATGGAGTAAACAGTCAGCCTGCTGCTACCCAGCTTCTTAGGATGGATACAGTCTATCTGTAAAAAGGAAAAGCGCTCCCAAAACAAATTAAAATTGTCAATGAAGCCTACTTTGACAAGCACTGGATGTGCGAATGATAATAATCTCTGCATTCAGTGGAGAAATCGGTCCAGGACATGCCCATTGGTTCCCACTGAAGAGGTACATCTTTAAAACAGCTCACAAATATATAGCTTTAAGGCTCTGTAATTTTGTAATTTTCTAAAAAATGTCTAAAACATCCGGTCACTGTAGTTTTTAAAGCCCCCACCCCCACCATAGTGTATGCATATAAGTAGTGTGTCATCAGATTTGCCTGTGCAATACTTCACATTTATCATATAGCAATAAGACAATAGAAAGAGGTTGGACACCTAACAAATTATATATATATAGCTACGGATAGCTAGGAAAACAAAAGAGCTATCCTCTTCCTCTTTTAGTTGCGCAATGGTTGACGCACTTCCTTTGTGCTGTAAATCAAGCCTTCATTTTCTCTGGAGCTCATGACCAATGGCAGACAGAATTGCATAGTGAAAGCGAAGCTTATAGGGAACAAATCTAAATGCCAATGGTGTCATTATTCTATATCCATTACACTGTACAATCAACATTTACTTCATAATGATAAGTTAAAACAAAAAAGTTGTCTATTTCCACTTTAACAAACATTACTCAAACAGGAGGAAACAATATATTCACTGGGGACTATTTCCAGTGGCAGATTAATCCACATTTGGTGATCCATTGAGTACCTCAGGTAGCAGGGCAGTGCGTGTGAGATTGAATCATATTCATTCTTTTCTTTAATATTACTCTATGATTAGTCACTGAGAAGATATCTAGTTCAGGTTGAGGTAAGGGAGACCAGTACAACAGTGGTAACTTCTTCTTAGTTTCTGAGTTGCTGCTTGTAACTGTCCATTCATGAATCAGCTGGGTTTTTCACATTTGTTACAGTTCATATGGCTTGTGGAGGTATTTTGCTTGCTCACTCACTAGAAGCTTTACTCTATGACCACCCTGCTTTCTGATGATGGACAAGCTACCATTTAACATTATAACTAACTGGCTCTTTATTTTAAATCACAGTTGAAATGGAACCACTGGTGGCGTTTTTAAGCTGTTTCTTTATAGCCACTAAATAGATTCAAGAAAACTGTAGTAAAGTTTAGAAAGTCATGCATTAAAAAACAAGACCAATACATTCATACGACATGATTCTTTATAGTTAAGTTCACCTCTTGTAACGTGTCAATGCAGTGGCAATTTGGAGATTCACGGTTCCATTAAGGAGACATTAAGGCTTAAGAAGAAGTATATTTTGCAGCATGTTTGCTGGGTAAATATCTCAGCCTGAGTCAGCCTTTTCTAGTCCTGTTGAGTCTCCCTGTCAATTCAAAGACCTTGATGCACTGACCTGTTGACCAGGTAGTCCCAGTTGAGTGTGGTCCAGTCCCAGGCCATGCTCTGGCCCAGTGGGTTGAGGGACACATATCTCACCACAGTGAACAGATCCTGACTCCTCACCACATTCTCATCTTTAGTTGCCTCTAGCAGCCTGTTGGACAGAAAAACGTTTATTCCCTCAACATCTCTACTCCTCATTATGATTTTTAAACTTCACAAGGCAAGATTTTTAAAAATTGCAGTCATCTTACCAGACAAAAACAAACAGTGGTTCTATTAAATTCCAAGGTGCTCTACCTCCTCTCCTCTTGCTTAAATGTAAACTCACTGTAATAACACAATATAAACTCAAGGTTTACTTTCTGCATTTTTGTGGAGCTGTCAACCATATCTCACAGACTTATGTGGGACTCAAACACAGAACTTTAGTCTTATGATTACAGGTGATTGTATATTAGGGAAAGATCATCAGGATGTAGAAGTTCCATATATCATAGGATCCATGTGCTGAGGTGATATGGTCAAAAGCTCCAGAAAAAGCTAGTGAGTGAATATTTTATCACAGATATGTGTGCCCAAGGTTATCAAGAATGAATCTGCATGCTAAATTTGTATGTCTTTATGTATGAGATATCAGTTTCATCTCTTTCTATTGAATTGAATTTGACCTTTTCTGATTCTGGCTGAGATGGAAAGTGTATTTCCCAAAATATGAGACTGTTCCTTTAAGAGTGAAAAGTCCAAAAGTGTCTTCTAAGTAGCAACATGGGAGCAGTCTTTCCATTTAAAAAAAAAAAAACAGGACTCCTGATGATGGCTGCAACTCTTTACCACACCAACACCCAGCCCAAACTAAGAAGACATTCATTTGTAGATCTCTCCCTAGAGGAAGTCTGGGCGATTAGGCCGAGTGAAGCCAAATAATACACAGATATGTGTTTGAGGTGTGGTTACTGAGCAAAGACACATATTGCTGCAGTACACCAGAAAAATAATTACATCATGGCTTCACCTTACTACAACCCCAGTACAAGTCTAACCAAATGTGTGATCTCATCACAGCCAAAATGATGTAATAAAACATTCGTTGGGTTATAAACTCAACCATTCTGTAAAGATAAGATTTTTAGATTACCTGTGCAGAAGTTCCACATTCTCCACAGATGCTAGTCCATACAGCAACTTGTCCTTTTCTTGAGCCAGAGAAGTGTCTTTGTACCTCTGGAACATTACGTCCCATTTTGCCTTTGTGCCTGAGTTCTTCATGCCATATCGATAAACCAGCAGCCTTAGGTTCACTTCTACGTCTCTGGAGACCAAAAGATCAAGACATTTTAATGTGACGCTACCAGTTACATTACATGCAGAGCTCCTGGACCTACTCCAGCCACTGGCATAATCTACTGTGAAACACATAAGCTCTCTTACATGATAAAAATATATGAATAAAGTCTAATCTAACAGCCCTGCAATAAAACCCACCTTCATGAAGGTTCTAATGTTGAATTTGTTTGTTTTCTGCTCATGCTTTTCTTGTATATTTTTTTAATTTTACTTTACAGAATGAAAATGTTATTTGTGAGTTTGGATAGCTTTAACAGTAATTGCATATAATGAAAATTGAATAAGCAATTAAGTGTGTGATAAGGACTGATTGATTATGATATAACAGTTATCACTTTACAGCACAAATATCAGCTCATTAAACACATTATAAACCTACATAATGTTATTGTATTGATTCAAATTATTCACCAACATGTTTAGTTTGAGTTGGGTTTTATGTTCTGTACCTTCCATTGATCCACTGGTCAAAAATGCGAGAGGCTTCATTCAGGGCCTCCTTATCTCCCATCTGACAGGCAATGCTGAGCACAGTCTCCCTCAGTAACCTGACAAACACATCCAATAGTCACATGACAGGATCATGGACCACTTCTCTGCATCAGGTGTTAAGTTAATACGTAAGTTAGCATAAAAGAATGAGGAAGACTTTGTTTAAGAGCAGTAATATTGTTACTGTTGTCAAGTTCACTGACTGTATGTTGAAAAGGAGACTAAGGAAAGATTTGATGTGTTTTCTGAAATATGAAAATCTGATGATTAGATTACAGTATATTGTGTTTGTCCCTGCTGTACCTCTGTGTCTGTTCTCCTTCATCTTTCCACCCAAGTTGAGTTGAAATTGCTTTAACGTGGTAACGAAACAGTGTCTAGAGAGAAGAAACAAAAGCAGGGTTCTTAATTAACACAGGGAAACTGTATGAAACTTTACTGACCCAGGTTGTCAAGTTTGTACTGTCCAATTACACAGTCTGCAATCTACAATATGCATTTACAACTGATGTGCTTTTGATCAACTATGACATAGCCCAATGATTCTATTTGCAGCTGGAAATATTTTCTGGCTTGCTCTCATTTTTGGAAATAACTCCACAGACAGTTTTTTTTTTTTTTTTGCTTAACTCTGGAGGCAAAAACAAACTTGATGAGAGAATGTGCACACCTGTACGAAAACTCTGACCTATGCGTACGAACATATTGGAGACAGGGGAAATTGGCGAAGCAGATGGTGAGGTGGTGAATTGAGGCCAGATTATGTAATGATTCCTCTAGAACATTCAATTTCACTTAATATCAAACATTAATTATAGATCCACTTTATCATAAACATTCAAGCCAGCAATGTTACTTGTGCTTCTAGTAGGATTACTCCTTCGTTCATCATTCAGGATGTTTTTACAGGGAGCCGAATTATCTGCAGAGGTCTCCTCAACTCCGGAACAAACGTACACATGGATTAAAAAAACAATAAAAATACTGAATAAAGCTGTTTCACGTAACAAATCAATGTTTTTCCTACAATTTTCAACAAGCACTGGACTTCCAGGAGGGGCTGCTAGCCAAGCTGCTGCTAACATTTGTTCAGCTTGTTTCTCTGATAACTTAAGATCCAGACATCTGATGACTAAAATCTTTAATCTGGTTAAAAGGTATAGTTAAGAACGACCAAGATCTAAAAAGTTTATCATAAAAATGTGGCTTAAAGCTGAATAAAAGTCAATGTATTACGGTTTCTGTTGAACAACCACAACGTCGATGTATTATCTTGTAGGTGTATACTCTTTGGTAGATGCCATTGTAGCAATTGTAACACAACGCTGATGCATGCATCTTGTGCAGAGTTAAATTCCCTTATGTGAAGAGTTAATGAATGTTTGATAACCATGTATTTGTATTTTAAGTGTTTAACTTGTGATCTATTAACCTCATAGACAATCATATTTTAGTAGTTAAATTAGATAAGTAGTTTGGTTGAAAGAATGAAGTTTCTAAAATAATAGGAATGTAAAGATAATATTTAAAGGATTTGAGTTTAAAGTTATAGTTTAAGGGTTTAAGGTTAGAGTTTAAGGGTGTCATTTATTGTTAAACAATAGTCACGTTGAATGCTTTTATATTATGAAGTAAGTTATGTCAACTTATATTTAAATATGTTTCTGAAAGTAATTGTAAAAGTAAGTGTTGCCTAACTTTATTTCCTTTCACTGAAGTATTAAACTTTATTTCAGTAGATAGTTTAAGTTGTGTAAATAGTTTGAGAAAGTTGAACTAAAGGTCGTAAGCTTAGACATCGTGAAGTGTTAATATGAAGGTTAATGTTTGTTATTAGAAGAACTGACTTATCATGAATCATGTAAATTGCTTAACTGTTTTTGAATGGTTTCACAAATATGATACGATCTGACAGGACCGTTATTAATCAGAAATATCATGAATCCTCGGACATTATGAAAAGAATGTGTTTACAAGGAAATTGAATATTCATCAATAATTCAGCGCGAAACCGTTTAGAACACACCCAAACTCCTCCCTCGTTCATTCTAACGTATAAAAACAGCCTCAAAGAGATTCCTCTTTGAGCTGGCCTCCAAGAACTCAAGAAAACTCTTAAGACGTCTCTTCTATTTGTTTTTCAACCAAATATATCCGTGTTTAACCTTTTATTGCAACTACTTAATTTGTTTTGTTTTGTTTTGTTTATTTATGAGGAGAAGAAGAAGAAGAAGAAGAAGAAGAAGAAGAAGAAGAAGAAGAAGAAGAAAAAGAAGAACGCTTGAAACTGCTCTCTGAGAGCTAGACTGCAACCCTGGAGTGAAGCCGACCTGAAGACTCTGCCAGAGCAGCCTGAAACGGCTTGATTCTTTACCGACATTCAACGCCTCTGCATCCACTAAGATGCGCCACAGCCCACAGCTGATACACCGCTGGTGATGCTGCGTCAAACAACGCTGGACCTGCCGAGATGACGCCTCTACCACGACGACACACTTCAACAGTAGGGCATAACATGGCTTTGTGATCAAGGGTTGATGTCGAATAACGTTAAAATTCAAGAATTTATCTAGAGAAGTTGAATTAGCTTTCCCTTTAGCATTCCCGGTACATCACGTTAAGCCTCGAGTCACGCACTTCGAGCCACTCTTGCTGAATAATTTTCTTTATTAATTTTTTATCATTCTTTGGCCTTCTTTATTTATTTATTTATTTTACTTTCTTTTTATTTATTATTTTCCGTATATTATCTGTATATTTTATATTATCTATGCTTTATCATGTATCCTCAAGACGTTTAGCTATTAATAAATGTCTTCATTTATCCTAAAAGTGTTTGGTTGTTTCTTTGAGCTGCAGTAAACAGAGGTCACTGTTTGGGACAAGAACTCACGATTATGAGACTTATTCATTGATTAAATTGAACAAGGGTTAGTGCTCCCTCTTGGCACTAACAAATCCTAACCAAAAAGGAGGTTCCCTAATGACGAGGTAATTCATCAATAAAGTACATACAACATTATGAAAAGAAAATTAATTATTAATTAAATTAATTTTGCTGAGGTGGTTGGTTGACAATTCTAATTAATTTGTGACAGATAAACATATGTATGAAGGGGTTTTTCTGTTTGAAATTTGATACATCAGCACATAGAAAGCTTAGCAGCTCGCTCACCTGAAACTTTGGGTAGAGTTCAGCATTGTTTGACAGCATGTCCCGAACATAGGCGATAGAAGAGGCCACACGGTCCCAGACTATGTACTCAGTCTCATTTGTTAGATACTTGGTAAGGTTGAAGGCATTGCCATAATCTATGATGTCTGCCCTGAACAGTGAAATGAAACAGAATTCAAAGCTAGTGTATATGATTCTTGACGTGAATAGTTGTACAGTGTAGTGTAGTGGGTTGAAATCTTACCTTGCAAGAGCAAAAACATCATCAATGTAGCTTGTGCGATCAGCTGCATCAAACTCCTGTTTAAGCAAGAAAACTGTGTCAAACTGCAGATTAAAACAACAGTCAGTTCTCTGAAGATTTTCCTGTTGGTAAATCTCACTGCAAGTGAGTCCATGATGATGAACTACAGTCAAATGCTTCAATGCTAAGATATTAGCATTGTAGGTACAAAGCATCGTATAGAAGACTAAGATCCAAACCTTTTGACTTATTTTAAATAATGTGTATATCTGGCAGTTTTAAATCAAAAATTGGTTAAATGTAGGCAAAAGTATTTAAAATATATGGAATATAAGGAAAATGTTTTGGGAACAAAGAGGTCTTGCAGTATGCCAGTATTGAGGGTATGACAGAGAATTAGGGTCACTGGATATTCATTGAATACAAATACAACAGTTACAATATCATATAATATCAGTTATTATAATAAATATATTACATACAACAACAAAATGTATTTTATGCAATTTTTTCAAACTAAAATTATGACTTTCTTCTTGTAATTACTTCAGTCTCATAGCATTACAACTTAATTCTCAAAATTCATAATACTCCTGTCATGTGATGGTATTCAGCCCAGCTGAAAATCACTGACCGTTGTCTGTCCATCTTTGGTGCGAATTAAAAATGAAATTACTACTTCTTGGCGTTTTACTCGCAAAGATTTTATTGCACTTACAGTAACATAATGAGTGTAGTTGTTGTCAACTCACGTATTTCACCTGCTTTACTGTCTCTCCTCTGAAAAGCCAGTCACTCCCCATAAACCCCCATGTTAAAATGCCCAACTGTACAGTATGAATAAACATGTTTACAGCCTGGTACAAAAAACAGTTGTGGTCTCTATAGTTAATTTCCTCATTCATGACAACTGTGGGGTGAATTTTTATATAATTTACATATTAAATTTTATTAAGGCTTCAAGTTATACACAATTAAGGGTATGGCCGCTTTGAGTGACAGGTGGGTGCCATTACAGGCAAGTCACTACCGTGGCGCTGGTTAGGTAGCATAACCATGACGTAACCCCAGGTTCACAGAGTTTACGTGTGGGTGTAGCCGTCTCTATTTAAGTGTTTTCAGTTCATGTAAGTTAATTATAACATTTTGGTCGACTAAAGTCTTGTTTAGCATTTGGTTGTACTAAAAGACCATCTAAGGAGTCAGATGTTCAGTTTTTTCCAGTAAGTGCATTTTGTTTTAATGGTTTTAATCTTGTTTTTTGCTAGTAAAAATTAGCATTAGCATTAGCATCAACACAGTTAACCATATACTGTAAATGCACTGTGCTAACCAAGCTAGCAGCTAGTTTTAGGGTCAGCTCCAGCCTCTCTTCCAAATATGGTCACTTCTGGCTCCAAAAATTCAAGATGGCGATGGTCATAATGCAAACTCGTTTCAAAATGGGGGTCCACAAACCAATGAGTGATGTCTCAGTGGCTACGTTTTTATTATTTTTTACAGTCTATGCTCTACACACGGAGGGTTCAGCTCAGCTTGCGATGAACCATAGAAAGCAGAGGAGAGTAGCGCGACCATAAATGACAGAAAAACTGAAACTGAAATGAAACAAGTGCACATAAATGAGGTAAAAAACATAAATAAACATAGCCTGTTCTGCATTTAGCTGTCATTTATGGTCACGCTACTCTCCTTCTCTATGTGCTTCACTGCGGACAGGGTCTCAGCCCCACCACACCATGGATGTATAATAAGAGCTGGATAGGACGCTGCCACTCAGCCAATTTTTCCCAGTGGCCACTCACAGTATTGCAGCAAAAAATCCCCCTGCAACCCAAAAAATTTTCCCCATAGACCACTATTGTTAAAGAGATGCCTGTAAAACTGTTGACAGGACGCCTCGAGCTGCAAACGTCAATTATGATTCTTTCTATTATGAACTTTTAATCCATGAAGGTTTTATGTTTGTAAAACTTTCCTCGAGCCGAGAAAAGCGATCACAATGTAAAGTCGGACTGAATGGGCGCCTTTTTAGTCCAGTATCCAGCTCTTATAATACATCCATGCTCCACACACGGAGCTCAGCAAAGCGGAGGACAGACAGACAGCGGTGGAGAGTTGGAGAGTAAGTGCAATAAAAGCTTCACGAGTAAAAAGCCAAGAAGAGTAATTCTATAATGTAATCCAAGCAAAAGATGGAGAGAGTCCAAATGACAAAAAATATTGAGTATAATATGAAACAATAGACGTTTTTCTATCATCACACGATATATATCATCATATCGCACAGCCCTACCGAGTGGTTGTTTTGAAACTGTTGGCTGATAGCATCCCACTGGTGGCCATCATGGTTGACTCTATAGAATCCAATGTGATCATGGTTGATCTTCAGCAGGCCATCCACAGAAGGTGAGTAGTTATTGATAATAAGCTCTGAAAAACAGCACAGATCATTATGATTCTGTAAGTGTGTGAGTGACAATGGAAAGCTTGTTTAAATCAGTTTTTCCTATAAAATTTAAACCTTCTGACTATATTAACTGGAAAACAAATGAGATGAAAATAAAATGTAAAACTAACAAAGAAATACTTGTTAATATTTTATTTATATTAATTTCATTCTTACTTTTCTTCTTTTATCTTTGAATAAATATTTTTGATTATTTTGAATGTTTTGAAGATGATTACACACTTCTGAAGTTGAGCATACTACCTTTGTTGCTCTTGTCAAACATATTCAATATATTCTTGTTGCTTTTCACAGAGTGCCATCTGACTGGGATGGTCCAGCTGTAGCTGTAACAAAAACAAACGTATTATTGTTATTAATGCACTATCATACAAAACCTAGAAAATATAACATGAAATCTTTTTAGGCCATCGTTGAGAAACAAATTCTCACTTATATATAATTTATATATTTTTTCAAAATATCTGGGCTTGTATTTATCACACCTCTAAAAGTAAAATTTAGGACTTCAGTGAAAGATAAAAATATAAATCCTTCACTTTTAATCACAAACATCAGATTAAAAACTATTATCAAACTAGTTCTGAGTGTAAAATGCTGCAGAGGTGTGTTGAGTTGGTTCAGAGTAGAACCTGGATGACTGCAGTACAGAAACTCTGTTCTCTGTCTGATTGCAGCATCATTAAGAATGGAGTCACTTCAGTCTATTATTATTTGTATTTGAACATTTGATAGGATGTTACACCACTTTTTATTGTTTTCTTATGTCTATCGATTTGATCAAACAGACAACAAGAATAAATCAGCATTGATTTGATTATTATCCACTTTCTAAACATCTTCATTGTCTGCAGTTGTCAGTGTGGAACTAAATTCTCCTTATTATATGATATCTCGTTTACCAACAGCAGAACATCCCAAAGATAACTTGCTGTTATTTCATCCCTATTTATATATTTATCTATTATAATTATATTAGATTGATGTTCATGTCACATGTTTATTATTCATGGAGATTTAACGATTACACACAAATAAAATTAACTTTTAAACAAAGTCTAGTTATAGATGTTCTTATAGAATAACATACCACTGACCAATCTGTGAGGAGTTTTTAAAAGAATGTACAATATGACAGATGTAGGGTCAGTTTATATCTCTGATTGGCTGTTCCCTCATGTGATTAATCATGTGATCACTTGCGAGTTGCTCTTAAAAGTTACTTTTACACTTTGCTGTAAGTAGGAAAAAGTCACTTCATAAATGTGTCATTGCTCCCACTCAGAGAAGATAGGTTTGATAAGGGCCCTGATAACAAGGTTGTATTCTTGAGATCAAAATAATAAGCAACTACGTCCAAAGCTGCTAAGTACAGTATTTGGCAGGCCTTGGACTTTTTGGATTGTTTAATTAAGCCAAACTATGGCAATGCCATCTTTATCCACTTCAGAAAGCTCTGAGAATTTAACCAGTGAAAGAGGGTTTTTAATCTCCTTTGTATCCCTGACCCAAGAGCTGAAGGAGGCTGGCTGGCATCAGCTTTGGGATCGAGGAGGAAGCGCTTTTGGCTCAGTTTGGCAGTCCCCTCTGAGACAAACAGGTTCAGAAGAGGATAACCCATCTGTTTGGTCCATGTGTCCATAACCTCTGCAACTGGCAACCCACTCACCTGAGCAGAGAGAGAAGAATATGGGTAAAGATCAGAAAACAAAACACAAAACAGTTCATCTTAATAAAGTGGTTTTCAGTCAGGCTTTGAATGGATGTAAGCTCAAACATACACTAGCCAGAGATGCCCAGAAGTTGTCAGTTTTGGCATTCTTAAAGTGGTAGTCTTTTAAATATTTCTGTTGGAAGAAGAAAGACAGGCTTTTATCAGTCAGCTGCTGGAGACATTGAAGCTTTATTGATAGAACATTTAGGAAAAAGATTCACTTTTAGATCCAAATTTTCAAAACATCTTGTAAATAAGATCCATGTTGAGATTCATACTTCACTTAGACAGCTTATTATCTTGGATAAGAAGGATTGACTCTGACTTACTCTACAGCCGTCTCTGAACACGTCTTTACCCATCCAGTCCTCCAGCATCCTGAGAATGGACGCTCCCTGGAAAATGTTGAAGTATATTCATTGTTTTCTGTTGCATGATGCTTGATACTTTTTGGCTGTTTTATGTTGATAATGTAATTGACATGTCAATGTCTCCATGGAGGCAAAATTTTAAGATTTGGGTTAAGTACAGGATCAAACATTTTACTGTATTCATTTGCAATGATGCAATGAAGGGTTTTCCAGTGGTCATACCTTGTTGTATGATATGGCATCAAACACAGAGGTGATCTCTGCTGGGGTCGACACATTCACAATTATTGGGTGAGAGGAGAGGAGAGCGTCATCCACCATGACAGGAAGCACATCACTGATTATCATGATGTCTCGCTGCACACCACAAGAGGAGACAATACAAGTTTCAGGGTACTAAAGTCCTCAAAGTGACCAGTCTTCTGTCATTGTGACTAATAGTGTAGTGCAGCTTTGAGAACTCACCATGCCCCAGTTGGGCTCAGCTTTCTCCACACCGATGTACTCAAAGAAACTGGCAAAGCCCTCATTAAGCCAGAGGTCATCCCACCAATCCATAGTCACAATGTTCCCAAACCACTGCAAAAAGACATTTACCATGAGTTTCTAGGAGCCAAACAAAGGAAAGGGAGTACATAGAGATTTGTAAAGGGCAAACAAAAATTTGATATGGACCACTTCTGACTCCCCATTCTTACATCTCTGCTTGTGCTTTATGCATTTATCCTGTTGCCATCCAGCCCTGTATTCCTAGCAATAACATTCATATTGGACAGTTTACCTCCAGTGCCAACGTTTAGTGTGAATGCAGGAAGCAGCATGCCCTTTGTGTGGCAAAGCAGACAGTGTAGATGTGAAGATTGGGGTTTTGAATGGACAGTCTTTCCCTAAACTTAACCATGCACAGATATTGCAGATATAAATATATTTTTTCAAAGTGTTGGCACTAAACATTAAAAAATGTTGTCATTGGCTGCAGTGCACACTGCGGACAATAAGTGAGTGGTACCTTCTTTTTATTTTAACAAAAGCCCCAGAGGCCAGTTAGTACTGTTATACTGGAATACTACCACCTCATGTTTGCTGTGGGTACATTATTTTGTGGAAATTCTAATGAGAAACCAAATTAGAATTTCTAATTTAGAGAAGTCTAACTAGCAATATGCGTCATTCAAGCATTTACATTTTCCACAGTACATCAATGCAACATCAATGTCTCTCCTCTGACAGTAATACTGTTTTTATTCATAAATCATTTACTGATTTCCTGGATCACTGTTAAGCTATGGCAATAAAACTCAACCCCTCCTGTACAGATGTTTTACATTACAGTTTAAAAGGTATAATCACTTTCATTCCTGGTGGGCTTTTTTATGCTACGTTTGATATTGAAAATCACACACAGTGAGGTGTATACCACTGTGAGCTTCAATGTAAGTTCAACAAATCATGTCACACAGCTCTGCACCATGCTTTAATCACCACACATTTTCAGCTCTCTTGCCTTCTTCCTGGTTGTGTCTGAGGTTGTTTTCCATACAGTCCATTGATTAATCATGAGACTTACAGTATTAAACACCATATTACCAAACAAATTAGCACTTTTAAACACCCTGCTGTAGATGAATTAAATTATTTCATGAAGATTAATGAAGATGAATCGTATTACCACAAACGTGGGGCCTACTCTCGGACCTTTGAGTGTCTCGTGCCCTGACGCAGCAGCAGCCCACTTTGGTAATCCCATTTAGCATACTGTATGTGTGTACAGTATTTCTTCTACACTGTAAAAGTTTATTGTTCAGTACTTGTGCAAAGAGAGCCTCATAAAAGCTTGCAGCTATATGTGATGCCTCATTCCTGTAACTTTGACATAAAACTTTATTGACTGCCTCAAGGTCTCTTATCACAGTAAGATAGCTGATATTCCGGAGAGTAATGTGATGACAATGTAATTTATGTTGGCAATGCTTCTGACATTCTACTGCCCCTTCTTCAGATCTTCATAAACTTTATCTGGATGTTTATCTGGATTTTAATGACCTGTAAATGAGCTGATCTTTTTCACCTCTGAATGAGGTAATTTTATGTCTCTGATATTCTGAGATAAAACAAATCTGTGATTTATTACTTAAAGATGTACAGTATATTGTAAAAGCTTATTCGATATAGATGGGCATAAATTGCCTTTGGTTGTGGTGTAGTACCTGGTGAACCAGCTCATGGGCGATAACACTGGCCACTCGCTGCTTGTTGTAGGAGGATGACTGCTTCTCATCATACAGCAGGTTGGTCTCCCTGTAGGTGATGAGGCCCCAGTTCTCCATTGCACCAGTACCAAAGTCAGGGATGGCTATCTTATCTGGATCAAAACAACACAGAGAGCGCATTAGAGTAACTGCTTATCAGATTTTTTATTGCATTACTGCTTTAGTCATTCAAACAGGGAGATAGTGACTGACTGTAAGATTATATTATACAAAATAGTGGCCATGAAAGTTGGAATGGATATTAATGGTTCCTAGAGAATTTCTACAGTATATAACAAAACTGAGTACACCCCTCGTCAATATCACTAAAATGTTAAGTAATTACAAATCCTGTCTATTAAATACAATTTTATTTGTTTTTAGACAAAACCCAAGAAGAATTAAACAGCTTTGACTAATAAAACTATAATGAAAGGTCCATATTTAAGAATGAACTGCAACAAAAGTCAGCAGACCCTTCATTAGTGAGACGCATCCTTTTATTTGTCAATATTTAGTATGCTTGATTACCCGCCTTTATTTCTGATAACAGATTGATTCTTCTGGGCAGAGATGATACCAGTCTTGCCCAAATCTGTGGAGATGTTCTGTCATTCTTCAAAGGTGATTATTTCAGCTGCTCTTTGCTAGAGGGATTTGGTTGCTCAACTTTCCTTTCTAAAATACTCTAAATGTGTTCTATTGGATTCAGGTCAGGGGAAATACCTGGTCAAGTCAAAGTTTTCACTTTTTTCTTATTTAAAAGCTCTTGTGTGATTTTTGCAGTGTGTTTTGGATCATTGTCACGTTAGAAAATTCCTCTACTTCTAAGCTTCTTGAGACTGGGAGTCATCTTTTCATTCAGTATTTGGGCTTGCAAATGTGCATTCACATTGCCATGCATATATGTCATCTCCCCTACATCTTTTGCGCTGGAAGTAGGGGAGCCAAGGTGCCATTGCCCCCCCCCCCACTTTACCCTCCTCCTACATTCTTTTTAAGTTGCAAATCACTGTATCCCTTCAAATTGCCCTATATTGCAACATTTACGGTAAAAAGACGCAGCAGGTTTTCTGTAATTCACAGAAACCCTGCTGCTGTGAGTGCAGTGCCAAAGCTTTGGGTCTGTCCTGTAGGTCATGTGGGCTGCCACTACTTCAGTCCTGAATTGTGTGAGCCAAGCTCTGCATATTTCTGCTCATCAAAACTGGTATTTTAATTTGACAGAGTGGAACTCAGGACATTTTTATTCTAAGTGGCTAAAAGTGAAGATTTCACCCTTGCTGAAAACAGTCCTGAGTAAAACAATACAAGGGGCTGTGTTGGTGTGGGCGTGTTGTTTAAAGTGCTGGTGAAACAATGAAATATGATCCAGCATGGAGTAACAGGTTACTGTGTTTAAAGGCTGCACAATGATTTGTAATACTTACAACTCTCATTTACTAGTGCGCACATGTGGAATGTGTCTGTGTGTCCGCGGACCCCCGAAAAGTAAGCTATGAATGGAACTGTGTCCGCGGCCGTGGTCCGCATGCAAGTCCACAGCTGTCCGCTAACGCGGAAAGTATGAAAAGGCCTTCGCACACACACACGCACACACACACTTTTTGGCCCCCGCACTTCTGAAATTAATCCGGCTCCCCTGCCCACCTCCATGTTTCACTGTCGGCACTATATAGTCACTGTGGTAGTCCTGGCCAGGTCCACGCCAAACATGCTGGACCCCATCTGATCCAAACTAATTTATTTTGGTTTCATCTGACCAAAGAATGTGCTGCCAGTATTCATCAGGCTTCTTTTCATGGTCTTTGGCAAAGTTTTACCTTGCAGTTTTGTGTCATTTGGTGAGCAATGGTTTTCTTCTTGGATGTCGTCTGTAGAGGTTGACTTCATGCAGTGTCCTTCACACTGTCTGAACAGTCACTGTTTCCACAGATAATCCTTTACTGAATTGTGTGTGCCGTCATTTTCCGAGGACAGCCACTGTGCCTTCTGTTATTGGTAGCATGGGTACTCCTGTTCCTCCTAACCACTGCTGCAACTGTGTTTTGGCTTCTGTTCAGTAGTCCATGATCTTCTACCCTCTCCCATCTTATGAAGTCTCACAATCTGGTTTCTTTCTGTTCAGGCAATTCCTCACCATGTGGAGCCATGTTGCATTAGACACAACCCAGGCCAAAACTGAGAAAGTTGTTGTGTTCACAGGTTCTTTTATAACCTTGATCAGGCAGTTAGTCTGAATTAGAAGTCACAGCTGTAATCATTTTTGTTTCAGTGGTCACCTGTATTCTCACTCTTGTGTCAGTAGTCACAGATATATTCACTTTTGTTGCATTGACATCAGCAAATTAAAATAAAGCAATAATGGTCAATGTTACTGATCTGAGGGGGCAAGTCCCCTGCAGCGATTATACACCTGTTGCTTGACCTACAGGAACAGTTTAAGAGTAGACAGGCCTTTTACTCTTTGAAAAGGTAGCAGTGTTTAGACTGAACACTATGTGTGTATTAGTGTTACTGTTTATTTAAATCTACTGAACGTATTAAATTATTATTAATACCATTGATCAGCTGTTCTCAGGAACAGAATCACAATTAAAATTTACTTGAGAACATATTCCCAAGAGAATAATACTGCAACCTCTATGGGCCCCTAGCAGGGACATTTAGACTTGTTATTCTTATTTGGAAAGTGTGACCCCTTAAACAAAGTAGGTCTCACCATGATCACAAAGGTGGAACAAAGAAAAAGATCAATTACATGTAGTGTAATCAGAAATGATTTACATAGTATGTGACAGTATAGCAATATGTAAATCACAGCATTTGGTGAGGGAGTGAGCCACTTCCCTGTTTAATGTGGAGTGATAAGAGGTTGACGATGATTACTACAGAGTATTTCTATACGTACCCAGTTTTGAGATGGAGTATGACATGTTGAAGTATTCCTCAAAGTAATCAAAGATGACCTTGGTCACGTTGGCAGCATAGATTGCGGTGTCTAATTGAGTTGGCTGGGCGTAGATTCTCAACTGTAAAGACAAATTAAGACAAAACTCAAAAGTATGTGTGTATGGGTTTGTTTGTCTGACAGTATAAATCTTATAGTATATTCATTTCAAATCTTTTCAACAATTCTCACTGTAAATTAATGGTACTGATTGTGACACATAGTGGTAAACTCACAGGAATTCCTCGGGCGGATGTTCTTTCCACATGGCTGAACTGGTGCACAGCAAAACATACCAAATAGGTACTCATTGGAATGGACTTCTGGAAGGAGGTCCTCACTTTATTGCCAAGCAGTTGTTGAGGGTTTCCCTAGAGATAGGAAAAGGCTAATGGGTTAATGTGGCTGTCACTCTGCCTGTAGAGATGGGTGGATCCCCTGGTCCAAAAACAGAGGCACAAGATTGATTCCTCTGCTTTTAGTATTCAAAGCATTCACTACAAGCCCAGCTTACTCTTTCTTTGTTTTGTTTTTTTTCTTTAACCATGGGAAAGTTTTAGAAATTATGCTCCTTCCACCTACTGCAACTATACTGAGTCCAACAGGATTATGAACAGTTTTATTCGCAAAGTGATGATGTATGATTTTCTCTAGAATGAAAAACTTAATAGTCAAAACTACCATAATGAACTTAATTAAAATTAAATTAAAAGGGCAGAAAATAGAGCTAAAAAACACTGCTATTGAGCTGTGATAGATCTTTTTCAGACATTTTTCTGGCAATATTGACAGTTGTCACTAGCAGATTTGATTAGCTGTAGCTAGCTATCTGCTTAATACTAACTCATAGGAAACTTGGTTGGTTGGAAACTCTGTATCCAACTGATTTTTTAATATTTCCAGCTGATTAATAGAAGTCTGTCTAATGGTCTTAAATGTAGGCTAAACATGATGGCATATATGGTGTAATTCTAAAATACTGTTAAAGCTACTCAGGCAAAAATTAGCAACCTCACCAGTTGATGATCCATGATCCATTGCAAGAGAAAGGATTTGGGGATGAAGACTAACTGATGTGTTTGGCAAATCTAGCACTATCTTAGGTAATGCTCCGTGCACACCACTTAAGGAGCATGCGGACAAATCCAAAACCTGACAGACCAGGGGAGGGATTTAGCAAAAGTCAATTTGTCCTGGGCAGCATTCACTGGGCAATGATGCATCTGTACAAGTTGAAAATGTTTCAACTTCAGCAAAAAAAAAAATCAGCTTACTGACATTACAAATGTACAGAGACATGAAGAAAAAGGAGTGGAAGAACTTATATTTCTGACTTTAGTCCTACCTCAGGTGGCATGTTGGACAGAGCATTATAGTTAGCATCATGCGTGATGGAGATTTTGTAAGTAGCCTTCTTGTTGGGTTCATCGAAGCATGGAAATGACTTGCGGGCATCTGTTGGCTCATGATCAGTTGCAGCAATCTTTCTGTTGATCAAATAAAGGACAGATTATTGCAGAAAGGGTTTGAGACCAGAAACTTTATTTTTTTTTAAAACTCTGTAAGTACAAAAGAAAATTGTTTGCCATCTTTAATTTAGAACAAAAGCTGTCCTCTATATTATTTTGTATTAGTTAGCTCCCCTGACTGAGCCTGATCCCAGAGAAACTTCTCAACTACTTGTGAAAGTAAAAGCATCTTTTAGTGGACTCAACCAGGGCAGCTTCATTGAAAAGTCCATTCTCAGTGTATGTGCACTGGAGCCTTCAAGTTTCCACATTACGTTTGTTAATTGCATACTGCATCATGATTGGCTCCTAACTAATTGTGATGTCACAATCATGCTCGTATTTAACTGAGATTTAAGGTGAACACAGAGAAACTTTCCTCCTTCAGCCGATGAATGTGAAAACAAAGTCTGCACATACATCATTCTGTACAGAGAAGAGAACAACATCCAAGTGAGGGTACAAGAAGCAAAGTAGAACATATTTTTGAGTGGAGAGGGACTTTTTTCATGTCAGCAAAAAGATATCAAAATATAAAAACTTCTCCACCCACGCAAAACTGGACATCAGTTTGTAATACTCACAATTCTGTAATCTCAAAGTAATCTCTAATATCTATCCACATGCTCAGTGTGTATGAGATTATGTATTTAGCCAATGACTGTTTGAATATATACATAGAGTCCAGCACAGCAGATCAGAAGTGGATTATGTCTCTGGAGTGGTTTGAGAAAATCTAAGTATGTTTTGATCATTTTTTCCTTGCAACCTAAACATGTGTCACCATTGGAATCTTTTGTAACATTGACATGAATCCAAGCTGACCACAGCTGCTCTCCGTAAAGGAGCACACAGTGTTTACAGAGCAGAGGTAAGAGTGTTTGTTACTCAAAATATTAATTCTGGACGGTGTACCATTTCAACCAATTTACTCAAAGAAATTGAGCAAAGATTTAATGATTATCTGTATGGTGTCTTGAAACTTTTTTCTGTTACAACAAAGCTTACAGAGTAAGTTATGTTATTTATGTTGTCTTTTTATACAGCAAAAAAAATCATGTTTTTGTCTTCAAGGCACCCTACCAAATGGCTTCCAATGACTCCTCTGATCAGGTTAACATTAGCATTTGATTTTTGCTTATTATGAAATTTAATAACTGAAATTTGTTTTGTTTTATCTTTATTTCAATCATAGAAATAAGAAAAGTGAGAGGCAAAAGGAAGATAGAGAATGAAAACTCTACCCTTGGTAAACACAGTCACAAAAACATTCTTTTCGTTGAAGTGCTGCCACACTAATGTTTTTCATTAATTTGATGTACAGCAGACATCATCATAAAATGAAATCTGATTAATATGCAATGCAATTACAACTGGGCATTCCATGGAACGTCTGACTCAATAATGTGCATGAGGTTTTTTAAGTTCTTGGACAGGTCATTCATGCTTTTATTTCTACTTCATTTACTCTGTTACCCTCCTGTTTGCAGCTGCTGCAATACTACTGACATACTGTAAGAGACTAATTATTACGCCACACAAAATTTCTGAGAAATTTCTCAGAAATCCAACAAATAGTCTAACAGCCAGATCTTTGATCATTCAGGCATTGTGACCCCAAACTGCACATCAAACCACAACCAATCTGGCTGAAATTCATCCCATTTCTAAAATTTGACAACCAGTTCAGGATTAATATCAGGCCTAATCTGTATGGTGTCTGGCCAGTTTAAGGGTGACTGGTCTTTTGCAGTTGATGAACCCAACCTGTGGGACCAGTGGATCAGTGAAACCAGTGAAATAGTTTGCAGCTAGTTTGTCTGAATTTTCATCAAACCAAGTGTGTACAGTACACCTGTTCCATATGGCCACACTTAAAGGCAGGATGAAAAGCCTGCTGTCATAGAGAGGAAGGAGACGTGATCAATAGCAAAAATGAGAATAATGGCACAAACAGATCAGTCTGTCCTCTAAGACATTCTTGCACTTCGTTGTTTACATGAATAGTGACAGAAGTAGTTCTGTGAAGAATGAAAAAAGAGCTTCATTGATTGGCACACACCTGGCCAATTACTGCCTGAGGTAGGCCTGCTTGTTGTTGGTTTCAGAAAGTTACAAAAACAGTCTGACACAGACTGTCCAATTCTGGCTTTGGAAAGGTGTGGGGTAGGGTACACACTTCATACAAACTGTTTCATTTGAGGTGTACTGAATCCTTAACAATGGCTGGTAATTTGTTGTACCCACCAGCTGATCCAATATTGTCACTGTTGAGTGAAAATCATGGATCTCAAAATATAGTGATTTTTATACATTTTCAGATAACTCGCACTAATCATTTGCTCCTTTATAAGATGAAATTCATTCTTAGGCTGATGAAGAAATCAAAACCCATTCGATTATCTGTAAAAGTGCATTGTCATACATTTTTTGAAAAGTTGACATTTTGGAGATGTGTGGTTTTTATAGGACAGTCACAGTGATGCATAGCCAAGCATAGTTTGAAACCCCAAAATGTTATTTCAAATGCTGGCAGAGATACCCATAAATCTGATTGAATTTGGGGACAATATACAGTATATGAAATTATATAATTATTATTTCATGACGCAGCCAGAAGATGATAAATGATTAATCAACCAATATAATCATCCCAGAGCATCAGGAGATAGCCGGGAATAGTAATAATAGTAAAGTAATTTTAGTAATTTTTCTTTTCTTTTCTGTTTGTCTGTTATTTTCTCTTTGTTATTTTCAAATTATATACACTGGTAACATTATTATAATGTATAAAAGAATAAATATATTACTTTACACACACAGACAATCCTTGTGTTATAAGGCAATTATTAACTGTTTATACAAATCATTTACAGGTGGGTTTAAAACTGTTAATCTGTTCCAAAAACATGAAGAGATATTGTTATATAGGATTGGGTAAGTCAAAATACTGTTGAGTGTAATAAAGTGCTCTTTTGCTTTTGTGAATAAGCATGTGTGATATGTGTTGGTTATGACAGATTCAAATCCCATCAAACAACTTACTTGGTGACCCCCTGCTCAGTGTAGATGACCCTGTAGAATCCCACAACAGAGCCATTCAGCCACCCCTGGAAGTCCAGACTGAGCACGTACACCTCTCCTGGGCCAGTGATGGGCAGCTCCTCTGTGGCCTCCACCACCACATACTGCTGAGGGTTGTACTCAAAGCAGCTTTTTACAGACACCTCCTTCTGCCCCCCCTGGCTGTCCAGCATCCTCAGCCTGGGCATGGCACTGACAAATGTCTCCCTGATGTGGAGCCACAGATGGCGGGTAGGCTTGCTGACTTCCACGTGGATTTCCACAGTGCCCGTGTAGGTGTCGTCGACCAGGTCTGGCTCCAGGTGCAGGTCATAGTGGATCGGGTTCACGTAACGGGGCAGACGGAAATTCCTCCAGTCCCCGCTGGAGTCAGAGGAAGGCGTACAGGGCCCTCTGCCAGATGAGGGGGGCTGTGTAGGCTCTGCTGTGGGGGCTGGTGTAGTGGTGGTGTCAGGCAAAGAGAGGCCCACCCCAAGGCCCACTGCCAAAGAGCACACCAACACCGTCACACCGATGATAATTCCTTGTTTGCCACTGATGCAGCAGCGCTTCTGCTGCTTCTCCATGTCCATGCTGTCAACCATGGCGACTTCTAAGCCCCCACACTTCTCTGGACTAAAATACAACTGTCTCCAGGTAAAAGCCTCTAATGTTGACCTGAAGTCAGAGCTGCAGGCTTTGGCTCCTGCAGTATTTAGATTAGCTGTGTGAGCTGATCCAAAGCTTGCCTCTGTGGTGCTGAGGGGTGGAGAGAAGAAAGAGGAGGAGAAGTGAGGAGAGGGAATCTGTCAGACAGTGGAGAGAATCCCACATTGAGCGAGAGATTTATTCTGTCCTCAGTGCTGCTAACACACCTCCTCCTGTTAAACATCTACTATCTGCCTGTCAATCAACAGCTAAACTTTATACGCTGTGTTGCAAAAATGCAAAGTACATAAAACATGGTGATAAGTGCAACATTTTGTGTGTGTGTGTGTGTGTGTGTGTGTGTGTGTGTGTGTGTGTGTGTGTGTGTGTGTGTGTGTGTTTGGTTTGAGTCTATCACAGCCATTTAAATTTCAAAGTGAGTTGGAAACTGGGGAATCTGTCCTGCTGACAGTGGATACACAGAGGAAAGGGTCTATTGTTTAGACATGCCTGCGCCTGTTATTGCATTTGCTCTTTGGTCAACATAACAGTGATTGCAACAGAGTTGTGTGAAAAGAAAAAGAAAACAATGGCTGTACTGTGTTGCACCACAGTGGCAGGATTAACTATTCAGAAATATCCTTTTTTCCTTCATGTTCCAGTGGCAGGAGAATGATGATGTTGGCCATCTACTCAGGTGATCAGTTGTTTGTCCAACACATCAGTCCAGAGCAAGATAATTCAACACCTATTGGTAAGATGACCATGAAACTTGATGTGGATATTCATCCACAGAGGAGAATCCTAAACTTCATTGACCCGCTGACCTTTCATCTAGCCCCCGTCAGGCCAAAATTACCACTTATACACAAAAATCTGAAAGTCTAATAGGCATTTACAGTTGGAACTCTTCAAGCCATGAATGAACAGGAAACTGTCCTGGTTAAAACAAGCAGCATCTACCACAGCTTGATGCTGAAGCTAATGTGTTTTAAGTGTAATGCCACCAACAGCTGCTAGATGCTAGTTCCAAAAAATCCCTGGCAGCTATTGACTCAACTGGAATCCTTTTCTCTCAAGTCAAAATTATTTATGGTCATTATGGTCTCAATCTCTAAATCCAGGCCCTCTAATAAGTGAGCTGGTGGTCATTTTGGAAATGATTGCTTCATTAATTAGATTTGAAGACTTATAGTACCTTTGATGTCTGCCATGTGGGCGTTGACTGACAGCTGTGATTGACAGTTGGCTCACCTGTTGCTCTCTCCAGCTCTGGGACTCGCACTGAGTTGGACTATTGTTGCAATATTTCACTAAGTTTCATGTTACTTGATTATGATACCTGCCCTGTTAGCACAATTTAGCTAAAGTAGCTAACATTAGCCCAGGTGTGCAGCGCTCAGTGTTCCCAGTAAACCAGTGTTAACTTGGGTCCGAGGTAGCAGGGTACCGTTTCTATGTATCTATATATGTACAGACGGGTGACAAATTAAAGGAAAAACTGGTCCAGGTCTGAATGTGTGAGCCCTTCAGTGAGGGGATCTGGTGGCTCTGTTTTGCTTTGGGGGGCATTTTGCTGGCATGGTTTGGGTCCACTTGTCCCCTTAGAGGGAAGAGTCACTGCAAATCAATACAAAGTTTTTCTGAGTGATCACCTTTGTCCTATGATGAAACATTTCTATCCTGATGGGAGTGGTCTCTTCCAGGATGACAATGCCCCAATTCACAGGGCACGAGGGGTCACTGAATGCTTTGATGAGTATGAAAATGATGTGAAACATATGCTATGACCTTCACAATCAGAGAGAGAGAGAGAGAGAGAGAGAGAGAGAGAGAGAGAGAGAGAGAGATGTTATCCTCATCTTGATAAACAAATGACAAAGTAATTTACCAGAAATGTGCGCTTGCATATATTTTATTGGCCCTGCATTGGCACAGTGGGTGTCATAATTTATTGAAATGAATGCTAGGAATACTTTTTTTTACAACTCTGTTGCCAGATAAGAAAGTAGATATCCTGCAAAATCCTGGATTGGGTTCAATGACATGGTAATTATTTTTGTCCAGTGCCAAAGTTTTCTGCAATACCTGTGCATGGAAACTTACAATAAGTTTAAGGTTAAGACAGATCATGGTTTTAGCACATAAACTAAGCTTAAGGTAATGTTAGGGTTGGACAACTAAAATATTTTGCTATGGTCAGGGAAAGATCTTGGTCACTGTTACAAAAAGTAAAGAATTGGATGTAAAATGTGAGGTGTGGAATCTTATATGGATATGTACTTAATTCCCAGGATACGGTGTTGATTCATGCAACTCTAGTGTCAGACTAAACAAGGTTTAAGGTGTTGTTCCACCATGAGCCTCCAGAACAGCTTGAATTCTCCTTGTCTTAGATCCTCCAAGTGTGTGGAACTCTGCTGGAGGGATGAACAGAATTTTCTCTCATTTATAGTTTTGATGGTGGTGATGGAGAGCGCTGTCTAACAAAAATCTGGTCACGGTGAAGGCCATAGGGCATGACTCATATCATTTCCATCCTCTTCAAACCATTGAGTGAGCCCTGTGACCTGTATAGACGCATTTGTATTTGATACTCATTTATTCAGGTTTTTTCTTCAATATGTCACCCATGTATAGTTCTTAATCTAATAAGAGCATGGTCATGAATTGACTGCCAAGAGGATAATTCCTTCTGACTTTAATGAGCCCATGGTCTTTCTTTTCCATGACAAACTTTACATTTTTAGACCCCACAATACTACCATTAGGTTAATATGTTGTCAGGTCTGTCCAACACATGATCATTGTAGCCTCTACAGGGTGATACTAGGGCTCTAAACGTTTAGTTTTGTTTCTAAAAAGAGCTAAAGGGCCAAAGCAGTTTCAGCAGTCCAGCTTATGCAACTAGTCTGACCCTGAGCTCCCTCATCACATTGTATCTTTATTGTCTTAGCAGGTTTGCAAGAGAGATAAGACACTGATAAATGTTATGACTCGCTCATCCTTGACCTCCACTAAAATATCTGCAGTAAAGAAACAACACTTACATTCTCAATTGGTCAGTTCTGTACAGGAGCCCTGAGAGGCATGTGAGATTAAAAAAAATTAAGTCTGATCTAAATTGTTCTCTCCCATGTGTTTATGACTTAAGAACACGTGGAAAAAAAGGTTTTACCAGGATAATTTTTCTAAGTCCCTTACTTTTTTCATCTTTGAAATAGGTGGGAAAAAAAGTTTTGCCATGTGAAAAAAAAACAAAAAAATGTTTTGCCAGGATCATTTATCCGAGTTACTTTTTTACATATGTGAAAACAGGTGGGAAAAAAAAGTTTGGCAGGTGAATTTTTATTTTTCTATTTATTTTTTATTTTTTGGGAACATTTCCCTAAGTGTTTTGTGTTATAGTACTCATTTCGGCCACAAGAGGCTGAAGTTCACCCATAGACTGTAAAAAAATATGGACGTAGTCACCGTGACATTGGTTTGTGAACTGCCGTTTCTAAGCATCCACTGTAGCAATTTGACCATCGCCATCTTGGATTTGGCCGTTGCCATGTTTGGGTTTTGGAGCGAGAAGTGACCAGAAGTGACCATATTTGGATGAGAGGGTGGAGCTGACCATAGGGCTAGCTGCTAGATTAGTTGGCACAGTGCATTTACAATCTATGGTTAACAGTGATAATGCTAATGCTAATTTTCGCAAGTGAAAAACAGGCCTAAAACTGTTAAAACAAAATGTACTCACTGGAAAAAGTGAACATCCAACTCCTTAGAGGGTCTTTTATTACAACCAAATGTTGAACAAAACTTTTTTTAGGCGACCAAAATGTTACAATTAACTTTCATGAACTGAAAACACACTGTGAAATAGCAGCAGCTACACCTGTACACCATGGTTACGTTACATAATCAACGTTGTCGCCATGGTAGCGACTTGTCAATCACAGTGTAGCCACACCCTAAAGCATATGCTCCTTTATCATCTATTTTACTCTAAATAAATAATTTACAAAATGAACATCATGATGTATAGAAGAAGACTTGAAACTAGCGGTTGAGACCATAAACTCATTAGGAAAGTGTTTAATGAGATAATAAATCAAGTAAGGACATTTTCTCATAGACTTCCATACAATCAGACTTCTTTTTGCAGTTAGTGGAGTCTCCCCCTAATGGCCATTAGAAAGAATGCAGGTTTAAGGCACTTCCGCACTGGCTTCACTTTTCAGACCAGCAGCTACCCGCTTGAGTGCACCACTACCCCATGTTCTAAATAGGATTAAAAGCATTCATGTTTTCTTCCAGTTTCTCCATGCATATATTGCATGTTAGCAAGTTATGTAACATTGCTTTTAGTCCTATTTAGAAAATGGGGTACTCATGCACTGCAGCCTCTTGAGTATTACAACAGCAAACAAAAATAATCCTGACCAAAAAAAAAACCTGCCATCGTTTCACAGATGAAAAAAAGTACCAGGAAAAATGATCCTGGCAAAAAAAAAATTCCCACCTGTTTCACAGATGAAAAAAATTTAATTAAATTTAGATCAGACTAAGAAAATGGATCACCAATTTTTTTTTCTCACTTGCCTCCCAGGGCTTCTGTACATCTGTCTTGAGAAACGAAAGAAAAGAGTTTTCACATTCAATGGGCCTCATACAAGAACCAGATGTACAGACTGTTTTGTTTTTATATTTTACAAGGTACAAACAAAATTTATGAGCGATTAATACCTGTATGAACAGGGAAAAACACTTGATTGGCTTAAGAATAATAATGCCTTACTTTTAAATATGATGTTGAAATCAACTAAATTAACTAAAATCAGGCGGAGGTTCAGACACTGTTCAACCATTCGACATGTGGGTGAAGCATGACGCCTTTATGGTTAAGATGGTGGCAGAAATATAAATGGTAATATATCCAATGCTCACTTGCTGAAATGATTCATGTGTAAGGTGAAGATGGCCAACATGTCTTCATGACCACTTTATTAACAATTTATGACACTTGTCTCCAAGAACTATAATGGGTAACTTACTAATTTAATTATCAAGACTAAACCTTGGCTATGATCATCAAAGTTCCATCAGAGAAAAAGATTATTCACAAACTTGTTGACTTTCCCCCAAGTGACAGTCTGGCCTGTAGCAATCAGAAGGCTTTCTTTTTTCCTGGATTATCCAGTGAATAGCAGTCAATGAATACTGTTTCAATTTCAAATCAAAGTCAATTCTTGTGTCTTTCTTCTTTCTTTCTTCTTGTTTACCATATGATGATGATGATGATGATGATGATGATGCATTTCTCAAATGCCAGATTGCGAGCAGTGAGCAGCTCCTACTCTTTCACTCAGTGTACAGACTGCGCATTGCACAGAGAAGCCTTGTTTCCACTAGCTAGCTGCTTAAAATTTAATGTAGTAATTTAATGTAACTGTTTTGTATGGTGAAGCAAAGCAGTTTGCTTAAATTAGTCACAAAAAGATGTTGTGAGTGACTGGAGGAAGAGACTTCTGCATCAGGTTCTCCTCTATAAGTGCCAAGTAACGACAGGTATGTGGCTGCTAATTCAGCCATTGATGGGGAAAGGGCAGAATTAGCAGCTGCTGCTGAAAGAGCCACCTTAATTCTCCATGCACTCAGAAAAGCAAATTTAAAATTTTACCCTCCTATTATGTTCTAAAAGGATATACATGTATATACTTACTTTGATATTTTATGTACTTTAGACTACATTTAACTTACAATGTACAGATTGCTTTTAGTTTAAAATAAGTACAATGTATATAAACTCAACACAAATTTGTGTTTGGTAGATTATTTCTTTGTTGTAGCAATGCTTCTTGGAAATAAGTCTTATACCGTTGGAAAGCGTGTTTATTTCCCTTTTAAATGGTGCCACATTTGTAAGGAACATGCATTTGTGGGATGAGCAGCAGAGGTGCTGTGAGTTGCGCCCATGAAAAATTTGCCAAATCTTCTCTGCCAATGCCAAACAGCTTATTCTGCCATTGACTCTTCCTTGGTGTTTGGTGGATTGGATGATTAAAGTTTGAAGAAAAAAGACATATTGGCAATTTAACAATTTATTCATTTAACAAACAGGAGCCTCAGTAGCGTGTGGAAGAACCATATACAGCCACAACAGCCTGGCACCTCCTCCTCACGCTGGTCACCAGCCTGGTCACACACTGCTGTGGGATGGCATCCCATTCTTCAACCAGCATTTGGTGCAAGTCAGCCAATGTGGTTGTGTTGGTCACTCTGGCACGAACAGCACGCCCAAGCTGATCCCACAAGTGTTTTATAGGGTTGAGGTCAGGACTGCTGGCAGGCCAGTCCATCCTCTCCACTCCCAAATTCTGGAGGTAGTCTCTGATAAACCCCACTCTGTGGGGGCGAGCGTTGTCATCTTGGAGGATAGAGTTTGGTCCCAGACTGTGGAGATATGGGATTACCACTGGTTGCAGAATCTCATCTTGATATCTCTCTGCATTGAGATTGCCTCTAATGATGACAAGCCTCGTTTTTCCAGTGAGGGAGATGCCGCCCCACACCATCACACTGCCACCACCAAAAGATGTTACTCTATCGGTGCAGCAATCAGCATAGCGTTCTCCACGTCTTCTCCACACTTTGACCCTACGATCCAACCGCCATAGGCAGAATCTGGACTCATCGCTGAACGTAACGTTCCTCCACATGTTCAGGTTCCAGTGCACGTGTTGCTGACACCAGTGCAAATGGGCCTGGCGGTGAAGGGCAGTCATGGCAGGCCTCCTGGCAGCCCTATGAGACCGGAGATTGGCTGCGTGCAGTCTGTTCCGGATTGTCTGGGCAGAGAGCCGTCGGCCATATCGTCCTGCAAACCTTGACTGCAAATCTGTAGAAGACAGCCTACGGTACCTAAGTGCTGACAGGGTGAGGAAACGGTCTTCTTGGTGTGTTATATGGAACTTGGCCCTCACTTTGGAGATAGTACAAGGGCTCGCTCCAAATAATGCCGCAACTTGGTTTTGCAGAACACCAGCTTGAAGTTGCCCTATCGCACAGGCCCTATCAAGATCGGTCAAACGTGGCATGCCGATTCTTGGAGCAGACACCTACTGACCACTGTAGCAGGGCCCATGCTCACCTGGGGGTACCAGAAGCTCAAAACAAGAGTCAATAGCAACAGCAAAATAAGCTGTTTGGCATTGGCAGAAAAGATTTGGCAAATTTTTCATGGGCACAACCCACATACTCAGCTCTGCTGCTCATCCCACAAATGCATGTTCCTTACAAATGTGGCACCATTTAAAAGGGAAATAAACACGCTTTCCAACGATATAAGATTTATTGCCAAGAAGCATTGATTACAACAAGTTTATTTTATTGCTTATGATGAACAGAACATCCAAATATATATATAAATAATTCCCAAAATAACTTGTTTATATTTTCTTATGTGTTAAAATGAGCAATTATTGTTACATCTGTTGTGTTATGGGCTAAAATTGACACTGAAATTGATTTGAACTGATATACTTCCCTAGGCTTATGGCCCCTCCAGTTGTATTTTTTGCCTCCTCTGTTTAACCCCTCAATATCCACCCTTTTTATAGAATTTTCACCTATTTGGCATACTCAAATGGAAAAGCTTATAACAGAAGAACTGTAAGGCCATGATGCATGTATTAGGCTTTGGATGATGAGCAAAGCAGGACACTGAAGTGTTGTTGGTTGTTCAGCAGCTAAAAAGTCTTTACAGCCATCCAGACGATGGACATTTACATCAGAAATGGCTGAAATTCATTTTTGGAGACAACCTTTGTCTTGTGTGTGTGTGTTCGGCACATTTTACAGTCTGCTTAACAAGACTACAAGTTCAACTACAAGTACAAGACTTAACAAGTACTCTACAGGGTTTTCCCCTTCTTCATCTTCAATCTTTGGGTGAAGGTTTGAAACATGATTTTTTTCCGTTACTCAGTTAAAGGAATATAATATATCTGTGCTAAATCTAAGCTAGTGACCTCTGGCTACGTTCTTCCCTTTGTTCAGGATCAGACTCCGACGGGCACAGGTCTTATCTCATGTGTCATGTGACACATATTTCAGCCTTTGGCCGTAACCAATGATAGTGATGTGGAAGATGTTCAGCCTCATAAACAATCCGATACCCACATCCAACAAATGGACAGCTAGCTCGCTAAAGCTTCATACTCGACCTTATATAAAGATAATTAATGTAGAGCTTCTTATTATTAGTAAATTACATTTTATTACAAAAGCATCTCCTGGTCACTCAGGTTCTGCTCTACTGGTCACTCAGGGTCAGCAGTAGAGATTTATTAAATCAATTCCACAGATCTACAATTTACCAACTTTTTATTTTGATATGGACAAACTGCGTGGTAGTGGTGCAACAGGTATGCAGGCTGTATACAGGATTCACAATCAGGCTTCAAGCAGTTGTGCAATGACATGTTTACCAGCCAAATCGGCCTTTTCTGGCTTCTACTTCTGAAACTATTGTTTGCATTTCAGTGGCAGTAAAGTTTTTCTGCATCTCATGAATCAGACAGTAATTTTGCGTGCGCACTTATTTTGTGCACAAAGTAAGAACATTTCAACAAACATATTAGTGAATGAGGCCCAATGTGTTCTTGAAGGTCTTTTAATAATTCCCCTCATATAAATTTCACTGTCTTGTGTAATTTGATGTTTATTATTTCTAATTTATCAGGAGTCATTGAGATTTGTAGATAATCAGTAACTTAATTCCAAAACATTGTTAACTTGCAGTAAACATGGACAAGTTCCAGGTAGACTGGAAAGGGATCCAAATGTAACATCAAGTAAAATTCAAAATTGACAGTTACTTGGATCTTTTCAGGACTGTTGAATGTGTTGAAAAGACATGAAACCTGGTGAATCTGTTCTAATGTCTCACTCCACAGTGATGGTCTTATCAGCACACCTGCTGTCGGTGCTCATTGCTCCACAGCCAGCTGATGGCAGGCTGAAGGAAAATTTCTTCATGATGCTTTTTCAAGGACAAAGGAATTTCAGTGGTTAGAGGTTTCTGTTCTGTCACAAACCTCATATTGCATACTGCTCTCTCTGTTAGTGAGGCAATAGAACATTTTACCATTTCCTATATAGCTGTGATTTTATCACTATTTTAACCACTAAGTTTCAGGACATCCCTGGTACTCTTTTTTTTCAGGAAACAACAGCCAGGTGCAGTGACCTCCTGGAGTCTTGTCATTGTGGTGTGTTACATTCATTTTCTCCATTGATGTCAGGTCTGTTCCAATACCCACATTTACAGTGTTTGCAAGTAGTCGAGTGGCTACTTGTGTGACGTAGTTCCTTTTACTGTCACAGAGCCCAGGTGCCTGTTAAGACCACAGGAGTGTGGAAGTTTACCAGAGCTCACTGGGACATTCTTTACTAAAAGCACATCCCATCACTCACGCAAATACAAACACTGTTAAGTACATGGCACAGTTGAGCTCAATGATTTATTGAAGTAGGAGTGAGATCAGCCAAAAAGTATTACAGTCACAGTCAGATGACAGTGAAAAACACACATTCAGATGAGAGCACAAAGCAATTTGTTAGTTTGTTAGCAATGAGTTAGAAGTTCTAGAAGCACGTAGCTTTACTAAACACACAAGAGACAAAAGACAATGATATATTGAATGGTTTTTGTCTGATAACATTTTATAAGAATGGAACATATTTTTCCAAATCTTTGAAAATGGATATGATATTTAATATTGATCTTGACAATGTAAGATATGCAATATTACTCTTATCAGTCCCATCAACAAGAAAAAAGGATTGTTAATATTACATAATAACCATGTGTGGAGGTTCTGATCTAACTGGATATTAAAGGATAGGTTCCCAATTCTTAAATCAACAGTCAGGTGTCCATATGAACAGTGTTCATACTGGTTATTAAAAGATCCCCTTCAAATGTGCTTTCAATGTAAGTGATGGGGGCCAAAATCTACGGTATGTCCACACAGTTATTTAGTGCAAAAATGCATTTAAAAGTTGATGTGAGGCTTATATGAGTCTTCAGCAGTCTGAGTTAGTCATATCAAGTGGATATCTGCCACATTTACAGTCTTTTTAGCATCAAATTCCCTCTTTGTGTTTCCTCAGACAGTGTTTTCCCGTTGAGCTGCGGTGGAAGTATAGTAACAAAAGGACTGTAATGTTGAAAGATATCTACTTGATTTGACTCGTTTGGACACTGAAGCTTCATATTCGCTTCAGATAAACTTTTAAATACATTTTTGCACAGAAGGAGGACTGTGGATTTTGTCCTCCATCACTTTCATTGTAAGTGCATTATGAAGGGATATTCAGTGGTCAGTGTTACATACTCCCCCCCTGCTGGATGGGATATGTACAGCCTTATTACTGACCCTTTGTTTGTGCTCTCTCCCAGGTGGCCCTGAGAGGATGATTGAGGGGAGGGCCTATAAAGAAGGAAGGAATGTGGTTTGGACTCTCTCTTCCATTTTCCCAGCCTGAGTAGCTGTAGTTTGGTTCTTGTTCTGTTGTAGTTTTGCCTTTGTTAGTTCATTGGTTTGGGTTGGTGAGTCTGGTAGTCCTAGCTTTATTTCTGTTAGATTTAGTTGTTATGTGGATTCAGGTTAGAGAAGAGCCCAGATCCTACAGCCCTTTGTGGGCTAGTCTGGGTGTCTCCTCTTCTTTTTGTTAATTTTAGTTCATCAGCTTTTGTTATTTGGTTGTTGTTTTTGTTAATAAATGTGTTTAATCTTTGTGGAAAATCCTGACTCCTAATTATGTTGGGCCTTCTGTGGGCGAGCTGGTTTTTAGAGGGTTGTAACATAATTTTGGGGGCCCGTCGAAGCTGATTGAAGACTTTTGAAGTTTTCAATGTGTGTTTTCTGGCATCTAGATTTGGTGGCTTAGTGGCAGTAGTGGTTTGTACGCCTGAGGCCAGGTGTACTGTGTGTTGCCTTTTGTGTTTTTGGTGACTTTTGTGGACACAGTTTGTTGGCTTTGTGCATGTTGCTGTAATTTAGGTTGCAGTAGTTTGAGTCAGGAGTTTACTGTTTTGAGGCTGTGTGTAGCAACATTTTTTGCTGTGATTGGATTTTGTTGACTCTTTTGAAGATGGAATTTAAATTGGAGCAGTTTGTTGAGTCTCCTACCCTGGGGGGGTTCATCAGTGTACTAAGGATAATCTGCTATTAATTGCCAATCACTTTAACGTTGTTGTTTCTAAACAAATGGAAAAAACAGGTGGTTAAGGCGGAGTTATACGCTGCTTTAGTTGATAAGGGTATTCTGCCGCTGCGTAGTACTCCTAAATTTCCAGACCGGTCAAGTCAAACTCTCGATCAAACGGTAAGACTTAAAGAATTGGAAGTTGAGTTACAGCGTTTGGCTTTAAAAGAGAAAGAACTACGGCATTTGAACGATCTTGAAACAAAAAAGCTTGAGCAGCAAACGAAAATTCGCTTGCGTGAATTAAAGCTTGGTGTTGTTTCTCAAGTTTCCGCTAAATCCGCAGATTTTGATGTGAGCAGAAACATTCGTTTGGTCCCTCCTTTTGATGAAAAGGATGTTGGTAGTGTTGAGCACATGGCTTCTACGCTGAAGTGGCCGAAAACATGTGTGGACTTCGCTGTTGCAATGCGTCCTCAGTGGTAAAGCGCAGAAGGTTTACTCGTTGCTTCCGGCGGAAGAGTGTCTTGATTTTGACAAAGTAAAATCTGCCGTGCTTACGAGCTGGTGCCTGAAGCGTACCGTCAAAGGTTTCGTAGGTTGAAAAAGCAAGGACATCAAACTTATGTTGAATTTGCTCGCGAGAAAGAGGCTCTTTTTGACCGCTGGTGTATATCTAATGACGTTAGTGATTTTGCGCAGCTTAAACGGTTAGTGCTGATGGAGGACTTCAGAAACTGTTTCCCGGAGAGGGTGTCAACATATTTGAATGAACATAAAGTTTGTGATGTGTTTAAAGCTGCTGTTTTGGTTGATGACTATGTCTTCACTCAGAAGGCCATTTTTGTGGATCGCCCTTTCAGTTACGTTAATAAGTCTTTTGAAAGCCTGAATGGTAATGGGAAGAATGGTGCTAAAAGTTTGGCTTTGTCTCAGAGTGGCGGAGGTTCTGGTCCCCCAGAGCTTGATGTTAAGGTTGACAGGGAGGATGTAAAGGATAATGTAATGTGCACCTATTGTTAGAAAAAGGGGCATGTTGTGGCAAGCTGCCCTGTGTTGCAAAAACGAAATGTAAAACCAGTAGCCTTAGTAAACAAGTTTGATAAAGACTTGAACGAACCTGGGATGTCTGAAATGTCCAGTGGGCTGTCGGACTTTGTTCCTTTTGTGATGGATGGTGTTGTCTCGTTGCCTGGCAACAATCTTAAAGTTCCGGTGAAGATGCTGCGGGACACGGCTGCCTCCCAGTCCCTCATTCTGGAGGGTGTTTTTCCACTTGGCAATGAGTCTGCTGTCCGGTGTTGGGTCTGGGCATGGAGAACATAGGCGTGCCGTTGCATAAAATCCTGGTTGAGTCAGACTTGGTGTCCGGTGAAGTAGCTGTGGGAGTGCGCCCTGGTTTCCCGATTCAGGGAGTTGCCTTTCTAATGGGGAATGATTTGGCTGGCGAAAAGTGCTTGTTACGCCTGAAGTGACGCCAGTCCCTGTTAGGCAGTCTCCAGATGAGCTTGCTCAGAAGTTTCTCAGAGTTTTTGCAGCTTGTGCTGTTACTCGATCTATGGGTAAAAAGGATGATGAGGAGGTTGATTTGAGTGACAGTTTTCTCTGTGATACTGGTGATAGTAGCTCCTGTCCTCCAGACGCTGCTGAGAGTGGCACCATGTGTGTTAAAAACTTACCTGAGGTTGAAAACTTGTCCCTGTCTCGTGAGCAGTTAATTGTTGAACAAAGAAATGATGCTATCTTGTCCCCTCTATTTGAAGCTGCGGCAGTTGGAGATAAAGTTGAGTCTTTGTCAACAGGTTATTTTGTGAAGGATGGCCTGCTCATGCGTAAGTGGACATTAATGAATGCCACTGCTGCAGATGACTGGAGAGTTGTGACTCGGATTGTTATTCCAGGTCCATATCGGGCAGAAATCTTGAATCTGGCACATGACAATCCTCTTGCTGGTCATTTGGGGGTCCGGAAAACTTACAACCGCATTTTGCGGCACTTCTTTTGGCCTGGGCTAAAGAGGGATGTTGCACGTTATTGTAAGTCTTGTCACATATGTCAGGTGGCTGAGAAGCCAAACCAGACCATTCCTCCTGCTCCACTGTATCCAATTCCTGTGATGTGTGTGTGTGTGAACCATTTGAACGTGTCTTGGTTGACTGCGTGGGCCCACTTCCACGGACAAAATCTGGTAATAAGTTTTTGTTGACGGTGATGTGTGCGTCCACTCGATTTCCAGAGGTGTTTCCTTTGCGTAAAAGGCTCTGACTAAGTTCTTTTCATTGTTTGGTCTACCAAAAGTTGTGCAGACAGACCAGAGTTCAAACTTTATGTCGCGGGTGTTTGCTCAGGTGCTGAAGCAGCGCAAGATTAAACACTGCTATTCCAGCGCGTACCATCCTGAGAGTCAGGGCGCACTTGAGCGCTTTCACCAGACATTAGAAACTATGTAGCGAACTTATTGCCTGGAGTTTGAAAAGGACTTGGATGCGGGGGTTCACATGCAAATGTTTGCTATCTGGGAGGTGGTTCAGGAATCTCTTGGGTTTAGTCCATCAGAGCTAGTCTTCTCTCATACTGTACGTGGTCCCTTGAAGCTCTTGAAGGACCAGTGGCTGGGGGAAGGAACAGAGCAGAACTTGCTGGATTTTGTCAGTAAGTTCAGGTTCAAGCTACGACGTGCTTGTGAGATAGCCAGAGATAATCTCTGGGCAGCGCAGGCTAGGATGAAGGGCTGGTATGATAAGCACGCTAAAAGCAGAGAATTCCTGCCTGGTAAAGTTTTGGTGTTGCTGCCGCTTCCTGGGTCTAGCTTGCAGGCTAGCTATAGTGGTCCTTACCTGATCCAGGAAAAAAACTAGTGATAGAGACTATAGTAGCCACTTCTGATCAGCGGCGTAGAGCTCATCTGTCACATTATGTTGAAAGCTTACTGTGATAGGGAGAATGTACAGCTGGGGATGGAGTCCAGTTCTGGTTCAGGTGGCGCTGCTGTGACCTCTGCAGCGCTGTCCAGTGCTGAAGTCACTGCACCATGTGTTTAGTCTTGTTGCGCTGTCCAGTGCTGACGTGAGTGATGGAGTTCTGTCTGTAGTTCTGACCCAGGGAAATTTGTCAAACTCTGAGGTCTTGCAAAATCTCCCTGCTCATTTGTGTCATCTGCAGTGCTAGGATTTGATTGAGTTAATTGAGTCTAACAAAACACTGTTCCCTCTCAGACACACCCGTTGACTCACGATATTGATGCGGGTGACTCACAGCCCATTAAGCAGCGTCCTTATCGTGTAAACCCAGACAAACGCCGCCGTCTTAAGAAGCAGGTGGTCCAGTATGATATTGCTGAGCCCAGCTGTAGTGCGTGGAGCTCCTCGTGCTTGCTTGCTGATAAAGCTAATGGTGAAGATCGCGTCTGTACCAATTTTCGAAAGGTGAATGGTGTAACAAAACCAGACTGTTATCCTCTTCTGAGGATAGAAGATTGTGTAGATCGTGTCGGGGGAGCCAGGTTTGTTACCGAGTTAGATCTACTAAAAGGATACTGGCAAGTTCCGTTGACTGAGCGTGCGAAAGATCTCAGCATTTGTTACACCTGATGAATTTCTTCAATACACCGTCATGGCCTTTGGCATGCGTAATGCGCCGGCCTCCTTTCAGCGTTTGAATGTCGTTCTCGCTGGGTTGTCTTTCTGTGAGGCATATCTCGATGATTTGGTTGTGTGTTCTGAGTCGTGAGATGAACATCTGGAACATCTGCGTACAGTGTTTTGCCGTCTGAAGGAGGCGGTTTTGACTGTGTACCTGTCTAAATGTGCGTTCGGGCAGGCCACAGTGATTTATCTTGGAAAGGTGGTGGGGGGAGGTCAGGTTCGTCCTGTTCAGGCGAAGGTGTGTAGAGTGTATTTTGGCGTTTCCTGTTCCAACCACTCGAACTGAGCTTCGCCGCTATTTAGCTATGGTTGGCTATTACAGAGGATTCTGCCTCGTCCTTAACTGTCCTGCTTAGTCCAAAAGTGAACTTTAAGCGGTCTGATGCCTCCCAGTCCGCTTTTGAACAGACCAAAAGTCTCCTGTTAAATGCACCCGTCCTCGCTGCACCGCGCTTTGATCAGTCAGCTGTGGATGCGAGTGACACCGGCGTGGGCGCTGTTCTCTTACAGGATGGTTCTGATGGGGTAGAGCATCCGATTTCTTGTTTTTCCAGAAAACTTTGATTTCCATCAGAAATGGTATTCAACCATTGAAAAAGAAGCCTTGGCGCTTATTATCATGGCTCTGGAACATTTCGAGGTTTATGTCGGCTCGTCTAGCGCTCCCGTAGGCCTACTTGTGTATACGGATCATAATCCTCTCGGTTTTTTTTTTTTTTTTCTTTTTTGCATAGGATGCGAAATAAGAATGGGCGTCTGAGCTGGAGTTTGCGACGACAGGCCTTCAATGTGGAAGTCAGACATATCCGTGGCAGGGATAATGTTCTGGCTGACGCATTGTCGCGTCTGGAATCAGCAGGTTCCTGAACAGTGAATCCTGACCAGACTGTACACTTTTGGTTTGTTAACTTTCCCCGCGGGATGCACTGTCCAGTAACATGTACAGCCTTATGACTGACCCTTTGTTTGTGCTCTCTCCCAGGTGGCCCTGAGTAGATGATTGAGGGGGGAGGGCCTATAAAGGGGGAAGGAATGTGACTTGGACTCTCTTCCATTTTCCCAGCCTGAGCAGCTGTGGTTTGGTTCTTGTGTTTGTTCTGTTATGTTGCAGTTTTGCCTTTGTTAGTTCATTGGTTTGGGTTGGTGATTCTGGTAGTCCTAGCTTTATTTCTGTTAGGTTTAGTTATGTGGATTCAGGTTAGAGAGGAGAGCGCTTTTTGTTCATTTTAGTTGGCTCACCAGCTTTTGTTATTTGGTTGTTTTTGTTAATTTGTTTTAATCTTTCTAGAAAATCCTGACTCCTATTTATGTTGGCCCTGCTGTGGGCAAGCTGGTTTTTAGAGGGTCGTAACAGTCAGTATGAACAGGAAGAATGATTACAGCAAGAAAAACAGATTTCAGTGTTTATTTGGGCTCCTGACAGTAGTTTTTAATAATATTCACTCTGAATCCAACATTGTAACTTCAACTTCTTGTCTGTTGATTATAGTTGGTCAAACAGAAACTGCTGTCCCTCAATAGTTCCAGCATGTCGTAACCACAAACTGACATTGTTACATTTCTGTTTTCCATTTGGACTAAAACAACATACGTTTAGTGAGCTTCAGAGGCATTGGTAGATGTATTTTTGAATTTTGGGCAGAGCCAGGCTAGCTATTTCGCCCTGCTTCCAGTCTTTGTGCTAAGCTAGGCTAACCACATCCTGTTCTGTACTTAAAACAGATATGAAATTGATATCCATCTTGTCATCTAACTCTGAGAGAAAGTGAGCAATTTCCAAAAAAATGATCTATTTCTTAAAAGTGTGAACTCACCTCAGAGGTACAGCTGCAGCAGGCAGACCTGTTTTTTTTTGTTTGTTTGTTTTTTGTTTTTTTCTGAAAATTGCCAACTTTTCCACTCTGACTTAGAGAGGCAGTGATGTCATGTCTGTGCTTTAAATCAAATCAGTTTATAAACTGAATTAGGGCCATGGCTTATTAATGTCCCTGTATGTGTACAGCAGACAAATGGACTGCTGAGGACACTGCACCAAACCACCTGGCCCTTGATAGTCATGTCTGCAGTCTCTGCACTAAGTTAAGCTTGTTTCATGAACAGTCTCTTGGTGCTGTTTAATGGACAGGTTGCTGGCTTCAATATGCACTAACCTCCCAGCATGCACTGGGTGCTTTATAGCTAAGCAAGAAGTGGATAGTCTGATGCCAACTATCCCCTCCAGGTTAGGACTGTGTCCATGTGAGGTTGTTCATGTCATACTGTATTCATTTGTCTTCATTTTATGCAACATGTAGTTCTGTTAAATGTTCCTCCAACACTGTATTTCACCAGTTCATTCTGCTACCGGGTTATGGGTAATTTCTAACTGGCACCTGTTGGTGTAAGTGATCTCACCAGTAGTGTACAGTACAAGCAGTCACTTATTTGACCTCAGTCCTAGTTTGCACTTTTGGAGGAGGGATTGGCCTGTGTGATTCACACAGGGATTCCTACCACATATTTTTCCATTGTGTAAGTAGGGGTGTATGTAGGGCAAGTCCTGAACAGCTGGAACTAGTTTTCCTCATACATAATGTATTTTTGGTCTTGAACAGCGGAACACAAGCATTATGTGAAAAACATACATAAATAGAGCTTGTGAAGAACAAACACACAGGACTAACATCTGTATTTGGGAGGCCCCAAATACAGATGTTAGACTGATCAGTGATTTTTTTTTTTTTTTTTTTTTTTTTTTTTTTTTTTTGTCAAGATGCTTTTCATAAATTGTGTGTTTTGTATTTTATCATTTGGAGTGTTGTTGTTTGGTGTATGTGTTTTAATGAACTGCCAAAGACAATTTTCCTTTTTTGTGGACAATAAAGTTGTATTGTATCAGGGCAAAGATTTTCTACTGAAAGCATGATGAGACTGTTACACAAAGTAAATCAAATAGAACCACAAGACAATAGCCAGCCGATGGCCACTGACACACATGAAAGTAAAGGCTAATAATCTCATGTCACAGGAGGACTGTCCCTTTCAAATTCTCAAGAGTTCTTTCAAAACCTGGAGATTATCTATTGGTGCCATCTACTGGACATGTCACATTGTCAAAGAAGATTTCTAATTGTTGATCATAATTGGCTTTCTCTTAATCTCTTGCTCTTCCTCTGTTATTATCTGTTTGATTTGCTGTTATCTGTTGTTGCACCTACCTGCAAGTCATGTCATTGACCTGTAGCTTTCTCCTTGTGGATGAGACAGGAAGAGATGTATTTGTGTCAGATGTGAATCAGAATGCTCTTGGTGCTAACTAAAATGTTTATTTGCTCAATGTTAGATGTGAAATAAAGAGCCAGTTATTTTTCTCAGATTTTGCAACCCGCTAGAAAATTAAAAGATTGCTCTAAGAAAGAAGAAAAATCTAAATTTGCAGCCCACATATAACACTGAGTTCTAAATATTTGAAACACTGTGAAATTGTCCTTCAGGCTGGATTTGTGACTCATGTTGTAAACTCCAAGTTTCAAAAACCCCTTTGAGAGAACTTTCAGGTCACACCAACAGACACATGACACATCCACTTTTCTGTGTATCACACATTTTATTTTTGCAAACAAGTTGGATGTCTCATCAACATACAGTGTGTTATTTTGAAGTGCAGAATGAACCCAACAAGGGCTGAAACACTAAAACTACAAAAGTCAATTAAGTTTTATTTTTCCTTGTTGAAGTAACTGACACCGACCAACTTCACTGTATCTCATACAAGTGTTTCTGACATCCGAGTGGTTGAGCTGTCTGACCGCTCAGATGAGTCTTGATCTGTCTTGAATCTGTCTCATTTGCATCTTAATGTACTTGTCTATGGGGAAGACTTTAGACACAAGATCAGAAGCTGTCTGGGTGTTGTTATGTAATTGGGGTAGGTGGTATAATGTTTTGGAGTATCTGATTCTCCTTCATTGAGGGGGTGGGGATGGCAGCTAGAGTCTGGTTTGGCTTTCTGTATTTTGATGATGACTTGGGTGGTGTCTTCTGGGACTTCTTTTTTGGGAGTCGGGATAGTCTTGTGAGTCCCACCACCTTCAGCTTAATTGGAGCTTCAGATATTCCTGCCATGTTCCGTGCCTGGCAGCGATATTCACCAGCATCCTTGTAGGATAACCCGTTCAGGCTGATTATTGACCAGCGAACTCCTACTCGAGGAGATTCCTGCATGACTAGAACAGAAGAAGTTGCACAATGTCAACTCTCAGCACACAGTGTTTCCCCTCAAAGTATTCTAGCATGGTGACCTGCTACAGAATCACAAGACACACTAGCATTTATAATTTACAAATATAAAAAATATATTTATATCATTTTCTCAAACTACAGTTCATTTGGATGGAATTGTTCACTTTAGCTACCAGTAGTGTTGTATTTACATTTATCTGAAGTCATTTGGAGTCTGAGGTATACAATCTTTCCTAGCAAAAAATATTAAAATGGCACTTCACTGATTTCACATGTCAGGTTCAGTTTGCCTTTTATAGTTAGTGCTACTGAGCCTATGAAAACCGTTGTAATGTGAATGAATACTGTATGGTATAAACATATTTAAAACTTTAATGAGACAAAGAAGTACAACTTACAACTTTCCAAATTCCTGGGTAGCTGTTCAGAGTTGTCAAGGATGTTCTTTTGGCAGCAATCTGTACAGAGTACCAGATCACAACCACATGACTCAACTGAGACTCAAAATGTTTGTAAAACCAATTCATCACCTGAGAGGGACCTGGAATTCTCACCAGCATTGGCTGAGGTTTTGATCCAGGTCAGAGTTGGTGTTGGATAGCCAGTGGCGTCACAGCGGAGGATTACGTTGCTGCCCAGTGGAGAGATGACTCTGGTGGCTGCAGGCTGGACAGAGGGCCTCATACAGCGGGACAGCTGGACCTGGGTCAGCAGCATCCCTGACTGACCCAAAGACCTGCTGCATGTCAGCAGCTGGTCCATGAGAACCACAGGACTCCCCAGGGACATGGAGAGTGACATCACCATGGAGATCTGGCAGTCACACAACCAGGGGTTGTCATGGAGACCTGGGTATCCAGGAAAATTGGGCTTGTTTTCATCATTGAAATGTTTGCTGTAGGTCACAAACTGGGTGGAGAAATGGTGTGGATGTAATGACAGGTTTGTGTAATTTAATTCAGTATTGTTGTCACTACAGACAGTTTCTGCCAAATATATTTTCACAGTGAAAATAACAGTGATGGTAACAATGACAGTGATGTCTATTCACAATCCATGTGAGGCATTTGCTTCTTTGACAATTCTGAAGTATTTAGCACCAAGTTGGATATATGAGAGCTTAAAAAAATTATATGTTTTCTTGTATGGAAGTCCCATTTAACACTGCTGAGAGCTCCTTCTCTAGGCAGGTGGTGACAAATACTGTAGCAAAAACTAACATTCTCACTTCAAAGACTGTAAATGATTGAACTTATTCTGCATTTCAACACTATCCAGAGGAGTGAGAAAAGAGTGGACCACAAAGATAACTAAATTGTGTGGGCTCATACTTTTTTTTTTTAAATCAGCATTTTACAAAACTTTTGAACTCTGACAAATTTTCCACTTATGAGCTCACAATACTACTAGTGTTCATGAGGACGTTTCCAAAGAGGATGGTAAATTACAAGTTCATTTAATGGTGCTTACTCAATGATGTTAACAACTTTTTTTGTTCCTCCTCAAAATGAAATGACACTGAAACGGAGAGAAGAAAATGACTCGTGGAGTCGTGTCCATTTCTGTCAAAAGGTTGAACTCACAGGTTCCATTTAGTGATTTGCATATGCTATAAACAATATAAACATTACTGTAAATCAACTAACTGTGTGAGCAACTCTTCAACATCATGAATATTGACCTGGATCTTCTATTGAAAGATATTTACACATTCACTCTTCTTCATGGCTTTGCTGATCTAAACCAAGTAAGCATATTGTTGATAGGAGTAGAACGTCATGTCTCTCTATTCATCCAAAACATACTGTACCCAAAATTCTTCTTTGTACTGGTCCTCCCTGTTGACCAGGGAGAGGAAACCAAAGGTCCAACAGCTCAGCAGGCAATATAGTCAGCCTAAAGAGAAAAACAGAGGCACTTACAACACCACATACAGCTCCTACCCATTGATCAAAGGCATAAAACAGACCAACAACCCATCTCACAGACACCCATAACTCCATTCATCATCCCTCCTCAACACCCCCCCCCCCCACCCCCACACACACACACACACACAGCTATACCACAGCAAGGACTAACCCATTCAATTTTCAACAACACAATATACAAACCATGATATCAAGTCATCACATTCAGATACATATACAGAGACCCTCCTCCCCCACAGTAGACACAGCCCTGTCTATACACCCGACCTTCTGAAACCCCACAACATCATTCACCTAGCTGTAATAAGCATATTCAGCCAGAGGAGAGGAGAGGAAAGGAGAGGAGAGGAGGGGAGAGGAAAGGAAAGGGAAGAGGAGAGGAGGAAAAAGAAAGGAGTGGGGAGAGGGGAGGAGAGGAGAAGAGAGGAGAGGAGTGGGGAGAGGATGGGAGAGTGGTGGAGAGGAGAGGAAGAGAGGAGTGAGAAGAGGAGAGGGTAGGACAGGAAAGGACAGGGAAGTTAAGAGAAGAGGAGACAAAGAAAGGAGTGGGGAGAGGAGAGGACAAGAGGAGAGAGGAGGAGAGGAGGGGAAAGAAGTGGAAGAGAGGAGTGGGGAGAGGATAGTAGAGTAGTGGAGAGGAGAAGAATAGAGGAGTGAGGAGAGGGGAGGAGAGGAGGAGGAGACAGGAGAGAAGTTGAACATGTCTGTTGAATACCTCTGAGGTTACATGGTTCTTTAGCAGTTGGACACACCTGTTGCTGGACAGGTCGAGGTAGGTGATGTTGGGGAGAAAGAGTGCAGCGTGGGCAGGAAGGCTGGACAGACGGTTGTTGTGGAGGCCCAGAGTCTGAAGGCGGGGCATGTCCCTCAGCCCCTCCCAGGGGAAGGCTGTCAGGAGGTTTCCATCCAGACGCAGCTCTCGCAGGGCCTTCAGGTTCACAAAGCTGCTGGGGTGGATTGATGTGATGGAGTTGTAGGTCAGCCACAAGAAGCGCAGCTCTGACAGGTTGTAGAAGGCTGCTCGGGGCACCCTGGAGATTAGGGTCTTCTCCAGGCGCAGCTTGACTGTGTCAGCTGGGACATTAATGGGAACAGCTGAGATTCCAGGGTCACTGCACTGCACCAACCTGACAAGTTAAACACAAACCTGTAAGGGTTAAGGTTTGGACAGATAAATATCACTGACTGTATATAAATATGGAGGTTATGACAGCTCCCCAAAAGTGAAGCCAAAACATCTGGATTGCCCCCAGATGGCTGCTGCAGTATAAGTCATAAGTCCCGCCCCCTCCATGTTAGTGGATGGGACATGAGCCAGTCTAAAAAATTTTTCCTAAAGATGGTTTCTATCATTTTAAGTAGTTCTTATCATGCTGATGGTTGTCCAGGTCACATTTACTATTTAATAACTTATCCTGATTTATAATAACCAATCACTGAAAAATGTATAGCATTTCTGGTGGCACCCTGCAGCCTCCACAGGGGAAGACATGTATATCAAAATGTGCAGTCATTAATGGAATCTTATTGCTTTTGGATAATGTCTCCTCTTCCAAAGAATATGATGTATGTATTACACCCTCAATTTGCAATATAGAATGCTATCCAGTGACAGAATTTACATAGATTTGATTACAATATTTATTGCATTAGCACTACTGTGTTGTGTTACTTCTTTAATATGATAATTCTTAAAATATAATAGGCTGTAATGAGTTACATTCAAGCAGAAATTAATTGCGCACAGAGAGAGAGAGAGAGAGCGAGAGAGAGAGAGCTAAAGTGTATTAAGTCAACCTCACTCAACCTGAGCTCTGCTATTCCAGTGTTCCCATAAGTGCAGGCACATAAAGCTGGACAGGAGTGGACCACCGACAGAGAGGACTGCAAGATGTGAAGAAGGACCAGCAGATACATCCTTCAGACAAATCCCGTATTCACACAGGCCCTTTGTATCTCCATATTCCCAGTCATGTCCAGTCTGAGGCTGTGTCCACAGTGCAGAGTGAAACTGAATCCCAGATTAGCTGGGATTACACTGCTTACAAGCGGCATGTAATCCCACGCCTCACTGTCAGAAGAACAAGTCACAACATCAGGGCCGTTGGGACCTTGAGGACAATTTGACCCCACCACTCCACTCTGTAGAGTATTTCATAAACAGCATTATACATCACACAACAGTGTAAGGCATCAGTGTATAATCCTAAAATGGGACTGTTAATTATGCTATTATTAACAGAAGGGGTGTAACGGTACACAGAATTCATGATTAGGTACGATTTTGGTACACCAAGGAAGAAAAAGAAAGTTAGAAAATGACATATTGGTCCTTTAATTTGTGAAACGTAAACATCCATGGCTAATTGGCCAACTATTACTGACAGTTTAGTCGCTGCAGTGGAAAAGGAAAACAAGCTTTCTGTTTCTTGCAAGGAGTCAGGACACCTGCTGACAGCTGTTTTATGCTGATTTATTAATTATTATTAATAATTACTGTATATAAAGTAGTGTAAACTAGCTCCACCTCTAGCAGCTACAACAGGAACATGCTGCTCTAACACTGATGCTTCACTATTAATAATCTAATGATGTCATATAATCATAATTGGTCAATTGGTCAGAGGGACTAAACCACTACTTTTACTGCAATACTTTAATTAACGTTACATTTTTCTCTCTCAGAACTCGTTCTTACAACATGCTGTCTGAATGCGTCAGAAATCAGATGTGTTTATCGTTGCTCTGTACGGCTTCACTCAAAGGTGGAGTGAAAAGCCAACCGTCACAGAGGGGGGGGGGGGGGGGGGGGTAACGGCGCATATTTTAATAATAATGTTTCACTCGGTCAGTGTTACGGGTCTCTCGATTATCACTTTGATGGCTGCAACACATGGTAACCTGACTACCCTTGGCTAAACCGGCTAACATAGCACGCCACAGCCATGGATGTATACAGAAAACGTGTTCTCTTTATACATCCATGGCTCCAGCTATGTGGTGCATTGTCAAAACGTTCCGGGTGGAACTCGCATTGTAGAACTATTGTTCCGCACTACGGACTAAATGGGTATGAAACTATTTTGACAGTAATTGTTTGGGTCACAGAGCGTATTCTTCATATGACTGCATGCACCGAACCATAACGTCCGTACCGTGACGGTTCGGCAAGAACACACGTAACGTTACACCCCTAATTAACAGTGTTATTATAGTAAGTGATGCTGAAAACTAACACTAGTGTTTCCATGAGGAATGTATTGTTTAGATTCTTTACCCCTGAAAACTTGGGCTTCAAATCTCAAAGTATTTCTCTATAGAGTTTAACATTCAAAAGCTACTCTGCTTTATCAGGACTGTGTGGGAGTGGTTTGATCAGGTTTGATTGACAGTGAGCACATGATTGACAGGACCCCATCACCCACGGTAAAAAGCTAAAAACACACTTTGTGGGTCTTTTATTGAAGTAAAGGTAACAGCACCACAGTGTAAGAATCATTACTAGAAAAAATCCATTCGAAATTTGACTTATAAGTAAAAGTACTCTTTATGCAGAAATATGGCTGTATTGATTGTCACAGTACTTTATGTTGTATTGGCCAATTCTTAATACTAGTGCATTTATGTGTAAAGACCATTCTCATACTATTGAGCAGTGTAATATCTAGGTCATCATCTGTTTTCTGTGTAAAACATGAATCAGCATAGTAATGAGTAGGGAGTGAAAATTACATTATTTTCCTCTGATAGGTACTGGAGTAGAATTTTAAGTATCAAAAAGTGGAAACTGTCAAGTAATGTGCATTGTAAGTACCTCAAATCTGTAAAACTGTACAATACTTAAGTAAATGTAGTTTGTTACATTACAATATTACTGAACAAAGGAGCAAGGTGTGTCAGGTCTTTAAATATCCAAACTGTTGTAGAGTTTAGGTCCACATAAAGTTCTAAGCAAATAATCATCAATTCCAGCCATGTCATACCTTCCTCTTTCTCTCTGTCTCACGTTTCCTGTCACAACAGCATCAGAAGAATAATTAGTCCTTTCAGCAAAGTATTCTTGATACAATATGAGTGCAGAATGATATGTGTCATGGCTCAGCCATCAGGAAGTGAACAAACAATAGCTGTAGCCCTGTCCAGGCACTGCATCCTCTGAAGGATGTGGCAACAAAGGTGGGTCCTCTAGAGGACCCTGAAGACCAGGCTGGCCCTGCTTCAAGGAAGTTCTGCTCAAATGGTCAACACACTGGCAAATACCAGTGGTAAACTCAGGAAAGTTCCATGGTACCTGAGTTTGCACTGTTTAAAGAATAACAATAACAGACAGCTGTTAAATGATTTTTATGTTATTTTGGGGCTTTTGTCAGTGGATCCATTCACAGTTATAATTAATAATAAAGACACTGTGTGAGAAAAAAAAAGTCTGTTCTTGTATTTGTATTTTACATACACGCTTGAGAATTCTGCTTCTGCTGCCTTGCCAGAAAAACAAATTAGAATACAGGGGCAGAAATGGTCTCTGGTTTAGAAAGTAACCCCTTGATGGGGATTAAGTTAAAGCCTAAAACTCTTCTATTTCACAGGCGTTATAAAACTGTGTGCAATAATCACAGAAATTACACAGTGATTATGATCATCGACTTTACTGTCAACAATTAACACTGGAGTGAATTCCATGAAATTAGATGTATGTAGTTTAATAAAGATTCTGTGTTATATTTGATCACATTTGTGTGCTGCACCCCTCTTTTAAATAGACAAGACCAGTATAGACATGTTTCTCTGAACTGTTCCATATTTGTGTGGCATGCATAATGTGACACACTTGTCCAGATTAGATTACCGGGTTTACCGGGGCTCAAGCCCCGGGTCCAACGACGTGAAATGGCCCAAGGGATTAAAAGACTCCTGCCTCGTTTGTACGTTTTGTCCGTTTGTGGTGTCTCGATTTAGAGCGAAGTGAGACGTCACCTCGTGTTTAGTATCTCTGCTGCTCCTAAGCGGAAACCGAAAGTGCAACTGTTGCACTTTACACTTTTAGTTTCACTCTTTTTAATCTTTCTGCCGTCTCTTTATATTTCTAATAAGGTTGTTTGACCCTCTGAACGTCAGTTCGCGGCAGTTACTGTTATTCAGAGTTTCTATCGGCGTGTAACGCCGCAGCGGGAAGTTAAAGCGGTTAGCTGAGGTTAGCATGCCGGCCCGTGTGTCGGTTTAATCAGTGACCGTGTTATCTGGTGATTTTCAGGCGAACGTGTCGTGATGACAGCAGCTGTTGAAAACACAAACAGAACATGTCGGTGTCTTCCCAAAAGTCTTAAATGATCGTATGTTCAACACAGTATATATTCGGCTGATCCTTTTTGTATTACATTGTGTAAATTAAATGATGTCGCCAACAAGAAGCATTCACATTTTCTCGCGTAGTTTTCTGAAATCAGTAGTTTTAAATAGCTTGCTTGAGATGAAACGCTGAATCTCATTGCAGTATTTACAGTCATAGTCACAAGTTAAACAGACGGTAGGCTGGTCAATCCCAGTGAATAATGACCACACTCTATACTTTTAGTGTGTGCACAATGACAAAGCAGGTTAATTGGTTGAATATGGGCCACTTTGCAATTGAGGATAACGGTATTAAATCACAAGATAGAGTATAGCGGCACTGCCAGTTTATAGGCTTCGGTTTGTTTCCCACATTTTAAGAAACGTTACGACGTGAATGCTTCTTGCTGAGCACAATTTGACTCACACAAATGGTTGGCGTAGATAAACATTGATTGACTGAATCAAGTAAAATTGATAAGGCTTTTAGGGGCCAGCGATTGTCACTACGAGCAACCACAACTCATTCAGCTGAATCTTGCCAGTGAACACACACACTCACTCACACAGGCGCTGGTTACACCGAAACACCTTTCGCGGTGTGACCGAGTTATCACGTGGCTCTGAACTGAACGTGTCGTGGTTGTCGTGGTGACGCTTCCTCCAAATAGTATTCGTCTAGTCTTTTTGTATTACGTTATGTAAATTGGATGGTGTCGCCAACAAGAGCACTTGCATTTCCTCGCTTATTTTTCTGAAATTAATCTTTTTAAATAGCTTGCTTGAGATGAAACGCTGAATCTCATGGCAGTATCCACACTGTTGCTCACAAGTTCAACAGACGTTCGGCTGGTCAAAGTCAATTGATTATATGAATATAATATCCACAATTCCGATTCAGGATAACGGTATAAAATTACAAGATAGACTAAAGCTGCACTGCCAGTTTACATTTTACGTTTCTTTCCCACATTATAAGAAACCTTACGAGGTGAATGCTTCTTGTTGAGCACAGTTTAACTTCTGTAAATGGTTAGTGTAGATAATAAACACATCTATTGATTCAAGTTAAATGATAAGGCTTTTAGGAGCCGGGTGCCGTTACTACTAGCAGCCACGACGCATTCAGCTGAAAGTTGCCAACGAAACACCTGTCAACTGTCAAACATTATATTAAAACGGAATCATGCTTGACTTGACATCGATGTTATTGGAAGGTGACGTTGTTAGTGCCCTGGACTTTCCCCCCGAGTGTGTGTGTGTGTGTGTGTGTGTGTGTGTGTGTGTGTGTGTGTGTGTGTGTGTAAGCGCACATATGCGTGCATTATGTGTGAGAGAGATGGCCAACGGTGGGCCGGTCTGTAACTTTTGGTGACGCAGTTTCTGTATCTGTTTTGTATTTGGTGCTGCGCAGTGTTGTGTCGTTGTGTGGCACTCCTGCTATCTGGTCGCGGGGGAACGCGCAACTGAAGATAGTCGCTGTAAAACGACAATCAAACGTACCGATAATCATAATCATTTATAAAGTGAGTAGATTTCAAAAGGGACGAACTGACTCATGTTTTTGAGACACAATTTACTTCGAATAATAACCTACACAAATCAATATCATTCTCATTCCACGTCACATTCTGTTTAAAATCCAGATATAATTAGAATAAAATATATTCATATTTTGTATATTTATAATATTTATTTTCTGTCTCTATAGTTCTATATTTTATGAATTCTCTATATAGGGTATTTTTTTGCAGGCACTTTGTACCCCCTTTGTGATCCACGGCCTATCTCTATAATTTTGCGTTTTGATATATTGTTTTATTGGACAGTTTTTGTCATAGAATGATCCAAATAGTTTTAGAAATGTTTCATAGGCTTTGTCAATATCTTCTTCATCATATAGGCTACTCCTTTCCATTTTTGTGTTAATGATTCATGTCTAAATGCTCACCTGTATTTTAATTTACTGGCATAATTGTCCTTCCCATAATCACAGTCATAAGTCACAAAAACTGGCAAATGGTCACTGATGTGCATCCCTTGCTATCTCCAACAAGGAAAATGTCACGTCCTGCTCTGAGTGTAGTGTACATTTGCAAGTAGTGCTGCTGTAATTACCACCCAGGCCTGCAGGTGGTGCACGTTGACATGTATAGACTATATAGAAAAGTGCTGGCTATGCGGCTTTGCTCCAATTGGATGATGATGTTGCGTTCTCGTGAACCTGTCGCGAACGCGCCTCACAGGGCGTACGATCACCTCACTCTTTCGTATGGTTTGATTCCTGAAAGTTAATGTCAGTGGACTCGCTGTAAAATGTCCGCTGTAACGCCGCCTGTGCAGGACCAGTATGTTTTCCATCGACGTGATTTTGAAGAGCCGTCGTTTGAAAACCAGAGCAGATGTCACACTCCTCCTCAGCCCGTCCTCGGCGCGCGGCAGATCGCACCACACCAGCAGCGACACCGGGTAAAGTACATGAGCAAGCTAGCTGTAGCCGCTTAACGTCAGATGATTTCATGCTAACCCGGTCGTCCTGACATTGGACCCTTGCTGACCAAGAGTCAACGGTGGTGCTACTAAGCTTACAGCGAGACCCTGTGCTAGTGAGAGAACGAGTCCGTGTTCGTTAAGGTCACTTTACTGCGACTCTACAGTTATCAATCTGACTTCTAACCCTGAGTGACAGCGGAGCGGTCTGTGCCAAACTCCACTTAAACATGTGATAATGAATGTGTCTTTTTAAGTCAGGCGATACTTAACTTACCTTGTAGAACATGACTTATGAACTAAAATGAATCAACAACATTAAGTACTCAATTCGGGATATACTTGAGCCCGATAGATAATTAGCTACATATATAATAACGTTAGGTTGTATGAGCTGCCTCGTGTATTGTAACATGTAACGTCAAACTTGTCATGTCCTACTAGTTTGGGTGTGTGTGTGTGTGTACCTAACGTTTCGGCTGGGCAGCACAGCAAGTATAAATGTAGTTTGGTGACACGTTATCTTCTCAAAGAAAAAAAAACATCATGTGACAAGGCGAGGTTTAATCTTGAGTTCAGTTTAACAGACTGGGTAGGTAGCTACTATCAGCGGGTCTAATTACAACAGGGCTTCAGACTGTAAACACCAAACTATATTGAAGTCTTGGTGCAGTTTAGTTATTTTACAAGTAAACTTGAATAAAAAGGGTTGTCATTATATTAGCATTGCGCTAGTTGTTTTCGAATCCAACATCATTTTTAGTTCAGACTGGTGGCAGCGCTACGTTGTAATTAAAGGCATTGCTATAGCTTCAAACCAACAAGTGAATCCACATTCTCAACCCACAACCTCTATTCGACATGATGCTGTAATTTCTATCAGTGTGTAGTAGGGATGGGGATTGTTAGGATGCTGTTGATACCAGTATCAATACTGACTCTGTTTATCGATACCCATACTTATCGATAATCTTATTGATACTACTCTCCATAAAAGACATGACATGAAAAGATGTGAAAAGATTCAACAGTTGTTTTATTATTAAATTGCTTGCTGAGTTTCCTGTTTATATAATAAAGGACAAAGCTGTGGCTGCTGCTTGACGTTGCTGTTTATAACGGATGCTAACTGTGACCTAAGCTAATAACCACAGACTTATTTTTAACGATAACAAGTGTTACCTTGATTTGATGCTGCACTGTTTCAGATTTATAGAGCTGTATTTGGAAGTGTTTCATGAGGTTGCTGGTGTAACTTCCTTTACATGCAACTACCTTTTTACATATTTTGTGTTTAGCTGCATTTTTTTTATTAAATTTAGTCAAGTGAGCAGACACACTTTCAAACGTTTTGCTCTGTCAGCCAAGACTGGAATTCACAGAATGTAAACACACAGTCACACAAGTTCATCTGCAGCTTGGTCATCATTAGGAGGCGGTTAGGAATTTGAAAATGGCAGCTATGATACTGATAGCAGCACCATTTATCCAGGAGCTTATCAGTATTTCAGTACTGATCAGTCAGGAACTGTTACCAACTTAGTATCGGTTCTCGCTACCCGTCCCTAGTGTGTAGTCACAGTCTTTGATGTGTGTGTCAGTTATTCACTGTGGTAAAGCCTTGCTGGGATGAAGGTTTTAAGGTTTGCCTGCAAGATTTTCGTTTTGAATGGGTGTGCAGCGAGTGGTGTGCTGCTGTCTAGAAGTCAGCTTGTTTTCCTGCCTGTGGTGATTTCTGTACGGACTGTAAGCTTTGTTCAGAAAGGCAGCAGGTGAAATGTATTAGAGCGACATGATGGGGTGTGTCTCATATCTCTCTCTTGTTCAGTGGTCAGGGAATTGTTCTAATCATCCTCTCATTATGCTACTGGTTCAGTTACATTAGGAAACAGATGGGCCAGTGGTAACACAGCTCTGAGGAGTTTCATGATAATGACATCTCATCATCAACATGTCTGCCCAGAGCGGTGTTGCCAGATGGACATAACGTTGCCAAATCAAAGCTTAAAACCTGCCCAGTTGTCTTAATGTAGCCCAATTCTTGAAAGGCTTTTTTCACATATATATGGGTTCCATCACCTCTGGTTTCTGCCCAAATGGTACAAAAAGCAGCCTGAATTATCACAACCTGACCAAAACGATTTCTACCTACCCAATCAGATGAGAAGTAGTCTGAACGCTGTTCAATCTAGCAACACTGGCTCAGAGTGAGGCAGGCTGTAGTGCCAGCAAATGAAAGAATGTACTGTACAAGCTCATAATGAGGTGACTCGTACTATTTTAACTGTTGGAAGAAACACACTGAACAAGCTGCTTCCAGTTAGTGAGCTCTCTGCTTCTTCCATTGCACTCTGGGAACTGTTGAGAGACATAATGCTGTAATGAGGAAGTGACTGTAATTACTGTCGTCTGATTGGTACTGTTCATGTCAGTATGTAAGCTCTAATTACAGCTGGGAACTGTGTATTGTCTTAAAGCTCACTCATACGTTAGACTTGGCTCTAAAATATGAAAACAGTCTGAAAGAGCTCGTCATTGTTCATGCTGTCTTGCTGTGTAGCTGCACACTACAGCTGTAATGCTGTTATTACAGTCTTGGGTAGTAGGAGTGGTAGTTGTAATTGCTGTCTTGACTTGTGTGATGATGTGAAAGCTTACAAGTTATAATTGTAGAGGAAAAGTAGTGAGTGTGACTCTCTGTGTTATACTGTTTTGTAGAAAGCATGACTGGCTCCCTTTCTGCTGAACTTTACTTGAACCCCTGATAGTATAAATGAACTGTCTTTCTTAATACAATACCTGATCTGTTTACCACATTTATGTGCTAAATGACGGAAGGTTGAAATATATCCTAGCCTGCACATTGACCTTTTTTTATCAGTCTGAGACAAGAGTGTGTCTTCATTTGGGAAATGCCTTAATTAATCATTAATGTCTATCCCTTCATTGAATGCAACTATTGACTCTTTGTTCTTATGCATATATAAACCCTGGTGAGGATGCACTTGGGTTCCATTCCTCAGCAGTCGCTGACTGTCACTTTGTTGGTTTCAGTCCTTTTGTGCAAAAGATAAATAAATATTAAATAAACAAATTTCTCTTTGTCAGTCAACAGACAACTTCCACAATAATCACAGTCACCTTTGGATCATGGATGTGACATGAACTAAAATCAGACTGATATTGGAGTTTTGATGCCAACAGCTTTGAGTGTTTAAGAAATCCAATCTTTTTTTCATGAACACATAACATGAACAGACATTTTTAAATGAATCTTTGCTAGCAGCATGTCTGTAAATATGTCATCAGCCTCTGCTGCACTTTGTGTTCATTGCCAACTAGCAAATGTTAGGAAAACATGCAAAACTAAGAACATGGGAAACATAACTGCCAAATATGAGCTTGTTAGCATTGTCATGGTGAGTATGCAGATGTTAGCATTTAGCTCAAAGCACCACTGTGCCTGAGTACAGACTCTGTTAGCATGGCTGTAGACTCTTAGTCTAACTTCAACTTCTTTCTGGTGGACATACAAAGGACATAGTTTTTCAAAATCACCTAAAACATAAAGTATTTTTGCATTTCTCTACAGATATCTCTTCTATATCTGCCAGTATATTGGTTCAGAGAATGTATTAGTCTGATTATAAGCAGCAGGACTTGAATGAAGTGTGTGGAATGAGTTAATGCTGTCAGGACCTAGTGCACTGAGTGACAGAGTTTATATTTATACAGTTGTGTCTATCCTATAATATCTCTGTGTATTAATAATACTCATTATTCATAATTCTGGTCAATGTTGCATATTGTTCGTTTACTGCTAAATGAGGTTTTGCCTGAATATAATGTAGTACCTCTATTCCTCACATATTTCATTTGCTGCATTATCCAAAAAGATTCATCTCCATCTGGTTATTATTTATTATATATTACAACATTTTTAATGTTGTATATCACAATAAATACTGTTATATAGTACATTGTGTGGTAGAGGACTTTATCCACATCAACTACTTCTAATTACAGTTTGATAAAATTGTATTAATTATCCATTAAACAGTACATTACATTAAAATTGTATTCATATGATAATTTTGTCATGATACAGTTGTATGTAGAAACAATAGTTCATGGTTGTTAGTTGAACAAAGCCATTAATTATGATTTCATAAACAGAAACTGTTTTCCAACCACTCCATAAAGCCATCCCATATACGAAAGTGAGTCCAATGACGGTGTGTGTGTCTGTGTGTATAACCTGTCCTGTTTGGCCTCCACAGGGTGACACCATCAGGACCCGACCACGGCCTCCCAGCAACCCCGGCAGCAGGTGGCCACACATGGATGACCCCACTACCAGGGAGCCTCAGACGGATGACTGTGAGCGGATGGGGACTCTGTTTGGGATGATCAACAAGTGTCTGCGGGGGATGGGCTTCAGCCAGATGTACTTTGGGGACAAGATAGTGGAGCCAGTGGTGATCGTCTTCTTCTGGCTGCTCCTCTGGTTCCTGGGCATCCAGGCACTCGGACTGGTGGGAACTCTGTGCATCATCATCATCTACATCCAGAAGGAATGATGAGCTGCTGATCAGAGCAGAGCCTGCGGTTCTCTTTGGTTAATGCTCACACACACGCAGGACTCATTTCACACTGACGGAGGTTTGGGTCTGTGCTGCTCTGGTGATGGTGCCGATGGACACGGCAGGTTTATGTGGATGTTATCGAGCGTTTTCGTTCAGAGCAAATCCAAGTGGTGTGTAGCTTCCCCTGCCTCAGTGGCAGGAGTGCTGCTCTCCTCATGACTTAATGGTGTTGATCAGCTGATTTTAAAGGAACATGACATGTGAGAAGTGTCTGGTCTCTGTGTGAGTCAGAGGCTAACAGAGAGAGGAAGCTCGGGAGTGCCAGCTCGCAGGAAACAGAACTGTGTGTTTGGCTTAAAAAGATAAGAGATCTGTACCATGCAAGATGTTCATGTGGTGTGCAAACCCAGCAGTAATATCACTCCAATAATCAATCATAAGAAACAGTGTCTGAATGTATGATGGCAAACAGTACGTTATGCTCTTGTGAAGGCTTTTTGCTGTAAAACTTTTATTCTGTGATAGATGCGAGGGAGTTGGATGATAAATGAGGAAGTGTAATTATTGTTATTGCTCCAATAATAGAATTTCATCTGATGATTGCGTCTGACAATACAGAGCCTCTTTACAATCTGCTGTGCAGAGAATTGCCACCTGCAGAACCTGGTTCTGAATGAGGATCACTTCTAAATAATGTTTTCTCCTCTGCTCTCTGTCTGTCAGTGGCTGTATTTTCCTGAGAATGTGACACAAATACACAGCAGATACCACAGAGGAAATAATAAAATGAAGAATGGTTACAATTTACCTTAATCAACATCAGCTGTTCTCGTTAGTATGAGTGACAGCAGTAAGAGAGACAGAACTAGCAGAATAGAAACGTCTTTGTGCTAATATTGAACCATAATGCACAAGCTAAAACCAAACACTGACTAAGTAGCTGTTTTATCCTAATTAGCCATGTATCTTAAAATGTGATGAATTCTTCTTACAGACCCAAGGAAGGTTGAATTGAGGGTAACTGGACTTGGTTGTAGATACTTGAAGACAAGGGGATTCTTCAGTTCTGACTGACTGGCCCAGAGTCCTAGGTATTTAACCTCTGTGGGGTCGTTATAAAGGTCATTGATACCACTTGGTTTGTTAGTGCTCCTGGCTGTAACCACAGTCAGTCATTAAGAGTTGTTGGAGTCACCTGAGGCCCAGTGTAAACAACAGTTGTTGGAGTTGTCACATAGCCAAATGTGAATGCTTGTTAAATCTCCTTGGAAGGGATGAAAGGACAGTATTGTAAGTGGGAGGATGTGGTAGACCTCCTCCCCTGTTGAGAGATGGTTTCTCTACTTTGACGTAAATGGCCTCCTTCACTCCTCTATCAAACTATTTGTCCTCCCTATCCAAAATATGTATGCTGTTGTCCTCGAAAGAATGTCCCTCATCTTTCAGGTGCTGTTGCAGACATCCAAGAAAGTCCAGGAAGGTTACGTCACAACGCGTTCACTCATTGGCAATAAAAAACAATTAATACGTGTGAATTGCTTCACAATTCTACGTATAAAGCCTTTAATCGTTGTTTACTTTCCCCAATGTACAAGTCATGTGCATTCCTCAGGGCAGTGGACTGCATACACTAGATTGCTCTTCTTGTGTTAGGGTGTGCAGTCTTTCAGGTGGACCAGTATCTGTCTTAGTGTGTTGCTGGATTTGAAAAACACAGGGATGCAATGTTTCTTAAAAATCATTCTGAGTTTCTGCGATACTCCAGACATGTATGGAATAACTATGTTGTTGTGTTTATTCTTCTTTTCTTCACCACCTGCAGTGTTGTCGTTCTTCTGGATCTTGTGGCTGTTTTCACAAAGGTCCAGTTGTGATATCCACAAATTTTAAGTGCATCCTTCAGGTGTTTGTGCTCCCTCTCTTAGGCCTGGGCATCAGCTCGGTGGTGCAAGGTTCTGATAACTCCTAGCTTAAACTCCAGTGGGTGGTGAGAGTCAAAAACTACTGTATTGGTCTGTGTGTGGGTTTCCTGTATACTCCAGTGTGGAGGCTCCTGTCCTCTTCTATGTGTGCGACACAACATCCAGGAGCACTTACAAACCAAGTGGTATCAGTGACCTTGATAACAACCCCACAGAAGTGAAATACCTGGGACTGACTCCCCACCAGTCAGTTAGAACTGAAGAAGCCCTTTGGATGAGAGGCAAAATATTTTCAAGTATCTACAACCAAGTCCAGTGGCCCTCAATTCAACCCTCCTTGGATAACCATGACCTAGATGATGCAGAATCTTCACAGACAATTCTTCTAGACTTTGAAATCAACCTCCTCCCTCTACCAGATAAGAGAGATCAACTGTGATATTCCACATTAGTCATATCTTAAGCCATCAGACTGTTTTAGTTGAGTTCAATGTACACTAAATGCCTCTTTATAATCATCATATCTAATCAAACACAACATCTTCTTTTTATATATCTTCTTCAGTTCAGCTGTTGTTAGTCTAACACAAACACATCAATCCAAAGCTGAATGTTCTCACTTCAGACAGATGAAGATGAGGCCAATCCTTTTCCTCTCCATCAGCTGCATGTGCAACTTATCTGTGTCAGCCATTCACATTCACTGGCAACGTTTTGCTCCAGCGCAGGAAGTACTGTGGTGTTTGATGAGGTGACTTTATAATATTTAACCAAGACCACAATCTTTTCCAAACCGTAACCAATGGCACAGATTTCCTAAACATAATTAACCATAAATCTGTTCATCTACTGTTGTTGCCAAGAGTGAAACCTATACTGGGCTGCATGAAGTTTCCATTCAAATTTATGAATCTAATGCAAAATGCGTTAGATAAAGGAATGAAATTTAAAAAAAAATGATTTTAGCAAAATGTCTCAATGTGTTTTGAGTCACAAACGGTCTGGGAGCATCTAAAAGGTGGATTTTAGTTTGATTTGAACTTTCAGTGCTCTGGTGGTCTCAGGTAGTTTTAAAGTTCAACATATTTTATTCTTTTCTGTTGTATTTTCTGCTGACAGATTCAAACGTGATTGTAGAGGAAATGATGCACAGATTTTGAAGTTTACTACTGATTGTTACATTTTTCCAGGGGAAACATCATTACTGATGCACAGTATGGTCATCACTGACTTACTGTAGCTATGCTGCATCTGTCCTTGTTCAATTATTTTGAATATACATTATTGTTTATGAGGCATTTGCACTGAGAGTTTTATGCATAACAAAATAAATATTGAATCTACATGTATAACAATGTTTATCATTAAAAGCGAGCCTTCCTAAAAAAATGTGTTTTGGCTGTGACTGAGTTCTTTAGCATCTTTTGGCAAGTCTGAATGAACATGTATGTGTCAGCATCATACACTTGAAATGATTTGTTCTGGGAGAGTCATGTGATCTATGATCAGATCATTTGTCACATTGTCACACCACTGTGCTCCGTTATCAAACTTTGGACGATCAACTGCATGTTTTATTGTCAGTATGTAATTAAAGAATAATTCAGGGCTTTTTAGAACTTCGGTCTTGTTTACATGGTTTTGGCCATGATATCTATCAGTAACAACAAAACTACCCACCAAATGAATTATTCAGATCTGGGAACACAGCAATATCACTAAAAACAACTGGCTGTATTTCAGTCAATTTCGATCTCTTTACAGCACTGAAACTGCCTTAATTAGGGAAACAAATGATCAAGTGCGAACAGCTGATGTTGGTGATTGTACAACTATAATTCTACTTGATCTTAACTCAGCTTTCGATACTGTCCATCATGGATCGCCTTGACAGAAGGATTGTCCTCAGGGATACTGCTTTAGATCATACTTGTCAAACAGAGCTTTCTCACTTGTTGGTGATGCCTCCTCTTCACTGGCCCCTCTGACATGTAGTGTTCCCCAAGGCTCAATCCTTGGCCTCCTGTTGTTCTCTATATAATGCTCCCACTAGTACATATTTGCAAACATATTTCTTATCATTTGTATGCAGATGACACTCAGATCTATGTCGCATTAAAAACTGTGAAGAATGCAGCCTAATCACCCAATGTCTTTATCAGGAATCAAGTGCTGAACATCCCAAAACTTACTCCAGCTAAATAAAAATCAATAAAATATATCAATAAATAATTGTATTAGCCACATCTTCTCTACTGAACAGTCTTGCCTCCTTGTTTACTTGCAGCCCAAAACCTGGGTGTAGTGTTAGATATGAACTCTCCTTTGACAAACAAGTCACAGAAGTTGTCAAGTCACACTTCCTCCAACTGACAAGTCTTTCAGAAAAGGTCTTTGCTCTCTTGCACTAACCTTGTGAAGATCATACATGTGTTAATGACATTGTGTCTAGATTACCAGTAGTCATTCTATTCAGGGTTGAGCCAAAAACAATCTCACAAAATGCAGCTGCATGGCTTCTAACAAATACTAGAAGACAAGATTATTTCATTCCTGTTTTAGCCTCTCTTCACTGCTTACATGTCACTTTTAGAATTGATTTTAGAAATTTTACTGATCACATTTCAAGCACTTCATTCTACTTTCTTCTCTCTGAACCAACTCAGTAACCCGCCACAGTCCTATTCTAATTCAAAATGTGTCAAAATCAACAGCCAAATTAAATTAGGCAAATCTTGATAGAATAGATTCTTATAAAGTGTTGACACACTGAAATACTGAATCATCACTATATGTTGTGACGCTTCTGCAAGTGTCACTCCTAAATGAACTTAGAGCAAAAACATGTAGAACTATCCGGCAACTAAGACTCCAGGTCCTCTTTGTGTTTGCATTTATTTGTGGAGAAGCCTCATGAAACATTAACATTAAATACAAAAAAACAAGTCACTACAACATTTGTTTGAAGGTGGTCTGTAGGGCTTTTAAATATTAGTCTTTGATGCCAAAAATCTGAGTGTAAAATTCGTCACCCTACCCCTGGCAGGTTTGGAAAGCACAAAGAAAAGAGAGAAAAGGAAGGGATGGCGGGTAGAAAGGCACATCAAAAGGAAAGAAAAGTGCAGAAAACCAACATTATCATTAACACACACAACAAAAACATTTGATTGAGTGAAAGTGCATTCTTGTCTCACCACATGGTCCATTAATAGCCATGTCTGAGCTTTTGATCACATCACACTATGTTCCTCAGCAGACAGAGTTTGAACAGTTGTCATGGAATTATAGATGTTTCCATTTCTGATTTTTCTGAGCACCTTTGTGTTGTCAAAAAAACACCCAGTGTTCCAAACAGTTCCTGCAGTTATGTGGTTAACTTTGCTCGACTCCAGTACTTCTAATTGCTTGTGAGAACAGAACACTGGTGCAGTGATGTCTGCTCTGCATGTACTGTGGATGGAGCTGTCTTACATTAACCTGAGGTAGTCAAATGTCAGGCAGATATACGTTTATGAGACTCATAAATACTTGAGGTGTGAGCTCACACTGACAGGGTTCAGTGAGCAGATACAGAGAACAAGTCGACTTCAAACTGTACAGGTAGGTTGACTGAATTTTACACTCACTGTAGAGCCAACAGAGCCGAACACACACTATTTACAAACATATATAGATTTACATGAATGTACACACACCTTCCACTAACCCATGTAAGCTGTACAAACATCACACTTCGCTTCAGGGCAGGAACGGGAAAAAAACAAGTGATGGTTGATCAGACAGGCTGAAACAACATAACACACCACAAACAGCTGCTGCTCTATCGACAGTGTCAGTGTTTATCTTTAGGGCGATACAATGCAGTAGAATATACAAGCACACACATTATTTACATTTTTACAATCACCTACCTGGATGTATGACACTTTATTATATACATGAAGCTGAGTGAGTCTCTTTACCTCAGCCTGAGGTGCTCTGAGCAATCAGGACACTCTTAACTTTTCATTTCATTTTCTCACAAGAAAATGTACAAGGTGCACAAAAATATATATTAAAAAAAAAGAAATATGTCAACCCCCTTTGATGGTCGATGTTAAATAAATATAAGATAGGCAGGAAAGATGGGACTCCTCAAAAAACAGGATTTGAATGAGATAAGATGTAGAGCCGGAAACGTATCAATAATCAATAAGCTGTTTGGCTCATAGAAAATACAGTAAAAATACCTACAGTCTGGTTCCAGCCTCTCCACTCTGAGCTTTTGCAGCTATTCTCTGTTTGGCTTCATTATCACTTCAGGTGTTTGGACTGTTGGACAGATCAAATACATCATTTAAGGCTCTGCTTAGAAATCTGTGACTGGCATTTGTCATTATTTTCAAAGACTAAATGATAATTGAAAAATAATTGATAATCTACTTTGAATAAACATAATCTTTAATTGCAGTCATGCTAACATGAAATATTGTAAATAGTTATGTGGGTACTCAAACTCTCCACTTGGATCATGCAAAAAGAGTGAGGAGCTAGTTTTCATGAATAATAATCCGGTGGAAGATTTCTGTTTAAAGAAGATGACACTTAACATGCCTTCATCTGACAAGCCAATCAGTGACCTTGTGGCCTGTTTACAAGTCATGAATGGAAACACACTAATGATTAAAAGCCTAGAGCAGGAGATCATGAAGTTGTTTCCCCAACATTAAACGTGCAGCCATGCTGAAAACCTCGTGATGTCATCACTACATGGACATTAACAGTTTGAGCAAGTTTGATCACATTAACTCTAATTCAAACCTGCTCTGGCTCTACTGATGGCTCAGAATCAGAAGCTGAAAGATTTTAGAGCAGCAATGAGTGAAAATTCATCTCTCAGTGTCCGTTGCCGCCCTCAGACAGGATGCGGCTGGGCTCGGTGAACTTGGCGGTGGCGATGTAGAACAGGGCGGGACCTGGCACGAGGGCCAACAGTGGCAGGTCCTGCTCCAACTTGTCCAGTCGAGAGATAGAGATGATACCGTACGCATGGAGCAGCCAGTGGCTGAACAGCACGACCAGACGTTTCTTCTTAGCAACCAGGTTCTTAAAAGACTGAGGTGGAAGAGATGGAGGACACAGAGAGAAAGGAACAGGTTGGTAATAACACCAGGAGATCTAATGTTACCTACTCTCAAGAATTCCAATCAAGTTTCTAAACAGCTTGGAGTTTGTAAAAATGAAGCCCATCCTTTTTCCCCTTCTAAATCCATCTACATAGCAGACCATACCTGGAGAGTTACAATATAGATATAGATTAATAAACTGATGCAGTTGACAAATATATTATAAATTGCTAATTAAATATTAATTTAAATAACGTATTAAAAACCAACCAGCTGTTATAATTTGTTGGAGTATGAGCCAATCAGAGCTCCTTCTGCTGCTGTGTCAGTTGGACTTCATTTATTTTGAATATGATTTTCCTTTTAATGAAAGCAATCACTAAATGAAAAGTGAAAAGGTTTTGTGGCTTGTGAGCCAGAGTGTGATAAGAATGAACATTAGTTCAACAGAATAACAAAGTCTAATTTAAAAGTCTTTCTGCATTTGATTTTCACATTACAAGTTTTTATTGTTAATTCTGAACTGCTTGAATTATTAACTGGCCAATTTAATTATGAGTTTTTTCAGTTTGAGGTTTTCAATGCATCATTTAAGTTTTATTAAATTAATAATATTTATGAAATGTTTTATTTTATGAATTAACCATGATTAAAGTGAATCATAGAAAAGGTCTATAATTACTGTGATGGCACACTCCAGACTCTAAATAACACACACATTCCAAAACCTAATTCAAGAACTTCTCACTGACTTTTACAGTAAAAATTACTCACATAAATGACACGTGTCAAAAGAATTTTTAAATTATGAACACAGAAACAAACAGTACCTGTATCTCAGAGGCAGACATGTAAACAGCCAGCGTGACCAGAGACAGGACCAGTATGATGTAGGGAAACGCGTAGTCTGAAACACACACAGACTGTCACTCACAGCTGCTCAACCTGTTCAGTTACTTTGTTGTGGAAGCTGAACAGATGAATACTGCTGCTTCTGCAATCAGTAAACAACTCCACTCTGAAATAGTGAGCAGCCTAACTGATACTCACAGAGCAGTCCTCCTCCCACAGCCTGCAGCACAGTGAGGATGGGGAAGAAGTACAGAGCGGCATAGATGCTCTTGAAGCGATCAGATTTGCCCAGACCACACGCAATCTTCTTCACCAACAGAGGACGCAGCAGCATCATCAGCACCAAGCAGAAGGCGTAGTAGATTAACACGATGGTGTAGCTGAGGAAGAGAAAATATATACAATATTTTATTTAAAGACAAATTCACTTGACTGCCATCTTGAATAATGAACTAAATCATATATCAAAATGATTTAAGATAAATAAACTCACTTCATTTTATTTGGGCCTAACTAACAAATCTATTAACATACATAATGTATATACATAATGTGCTTTGTGAGGGAGCCACTTCTACACCATTCCTTGGAGTAATTATAGATAATAAACTGATGTACAAATCACATATTAATATTTTCTCATCAAAAATAGCAAAAAACAGGAATTATTGGCAAAACTAGATACATGCTTAATTTCAGCTCTACATTATACTTAATTACTTCATTATTTATCCTCATATAAGTTACTGCAATATGGCTCTGACGAATACGCGCAAAACAAAACTGAAAAAGATTTATCATTTCCTAACCCTAACCCTAACCCTGGTCCTAACCCTGGTCCTAACCCTAACCATAACCATAACCCTAACCCTAACCCTGGCCATAACCCTAACCCTGGCCATAACCCTAACCCTGGTCCTAACCCTAACCCTAACGCTAACCATAATCCTGACCCTAACCCTAACCATAGTCCTAACCCTAACCCTAGCCCTAACCCTAACCCTAACCCTAACCCTAACCATAACCCTAACCCTAACCCTAACCCTGGTCCTAACCCTAACCCTGCCTTCTGTCATCAGTTTCAGAATTTTTAACAGTGGTCCTAGAATCTGGAACTCAAGTAATTTTGTAAATTTATGCTCAGAGCTTTTTCCTCACTGTTAACTTTTAGTTCCTCTCTCTTTGTTTCAAATGTTTTTTATTGTGAAGCATCACACTTCCTGTCCACAGATTCTGCTTTGCACAGATGAGCACATGGATGTTGACTGTAGATATTTTGCTGATGATGATGATGATGATGATGGCTTTTTGGCATCTCTTGTGGTTGTATGAATATTTCCTTGTGATTTAACCTGTTATATTATTTATCTGTTATATTTTATCTTCTATTTCTATATTGTGCAAATAAACAAACAAACAAAGAGGAAATTCAGTCACAGACACTGTCAATGAGCAATTAAGCGATAATTCAATAAAGACCTTTCTCACTGAGAAGTATGAGTTTCACATTCTACACTTCTTATGAGTTCCACCTATGGAACTACACAGTATTCCACTTATAGCTTTCATCAATTTGCCTTTTTATCCATAAAACTTTCCTATGGATCACAGTAAAACTGCAGGTACATACTACACTGTATCAGAAAACATCAGCATATTCACAATGTTTACTTATTCAGTTTAACACTGCACATGCATTTCTCTAACTGTGCAAGTGAATAGTTGATTGATCAAAGAAATGAAACTCCTCTCTGCTTCACTTCCAGGGTTTATCTTCTGCAGCTATCTTCATATATCAGGACTTGAAGCTTTGAGCAGGTTATTCCACTCATGAATGATTAAAGTGCAAGTACTGTTCTCTCTTTATATAGAGACTCTATCAGTATTATGATTGTAAACTCTGGGAAAACATTACTTTCGCATCCCCATTAATGAGGAGAGGCTGCGGCCTAGTAACACCACAGAGCCACGGGGCGTCTCTGAAGCACTAAAGCAATGTTGGAAGAGAGGATTTCACAAAGATCATGATTGATTATGTTGTGTCTATGCCGTCAGCAATGTTCACATTCTCTACCACAGACCTGGTACTGAGCTACAGCTTCTCCTACTGGATGGAGCAGTTGGAGACACATTGATTCTGAGGGAGGTGAGGAATGTGCTCTTCATGGTTCTGGACAGCATTTGAACCATGGGGAAATGAGGAAAGCATATGGTCTGTAGCAGGACAAAGCCAAAAGCATGCCCGGGGTGGTGCTGGAGAGTTGAAGGTGAGCTTAACAGAGGCTTCAGAACTGACAATCATCACATTTTTAGTTTTCTTCAGTATCCAGGGATAGTCGTCTGTACATCCATGTTACACTGCAAACAGGAGCTGCTAATTGCTGATTCAGCAGATGTTTATTGGAGACTATTTGCCAAAATGTTAACAAATATGGTCTAAAAATGGGGCTGAAAGAGAAAAGCAAAAATGATGATTAATGGGGTCTTGCTCTCCTGATGCTTTTATTTTTTCTGTCGTCATTTTGGTTCCCGATATGTTGGTGTTAAGCATGTTTCCATCTATCTATTTTTGACTTCCTTCATTTTCACACATAAGTCAAATTTCACACTGAGCTGATAAAATGCAGAAGGTAAAAACTCTGAGTTCCACTTTAAGGACGTGGAGATTTGAATGACAGGAGGAGCAGCGAGCTCACTGAAGAGCAGTGGCTCGTTGCAGCTGGAAGGATTACTGAACAATGAGACAAATCACCACATCTCCCCTACAGACACATACAGTCTGAATGGGAGACAGTTTCTGCACATTGTTCCAATATTTGAATGAACAATACTTATATTGACATTGTTGGTAAATCTTCTAAGCCTCATGATATAAAACAAGCATCTTACGTTACTATGATGAATAGAATGCTTCTGAGAGGTGAGGAAATGTAAAAATATAAAATGGATTTCCTGACTGCCCTGGTGGAGGCTGTTGAATATTCACATGTCCAGCAGTGGGAAATGCTACAAATTCAATTCCAAATAGAAGTCACAGTGCAGTTTATAGCTGCAACAATGAATCCATTAGCTGCCAACTATTTTGATAATCAATGAATCGTTTCATTTTTTTTAAGAAAAAATGTCCAAATTCTCTGATTCCAGCTTCTTAAATGTGAACATTTTCTGGTTTCTTTAGTCGTCTATGACAGTAAAGTGAATATCTTTGGGTTGTGGACAAAACAAGACATTTGACGACGTCATCTTGGGCTTTGGGAAACAGTGATCCACATTTTCATCAACGTCTTATGGACCAAATTAACTGATTAGTCAAGAAAATGAATTGACAATGAAAATAATCATTAGTTGCCGCTCTAAACTAGAACACGGTGACCAGAATGCCAGTGAAAGTGAGTGTGTTGTGACCTGAGACTGCTGTTCTGTGGTCAGTACTTACAGTGGGTACACGGCTTCCTGGGTGCAGTGTAATGTGTTGATGTAGTCTGGACTGGGGTTATACAGCATGGTGTACCAGTCTGACAGCATCTGGACCCGGCAGGAGCGGATACTGAACATCCATACTGGCTCTGTGACCAGCAGGGTGACCACAGCTGACACACTGCACTCCAGCATGGCTGTGATGTGCTGCAGCAGAGCGCTGGAGCTGAAGGCGACAAATAACAGAGTAAGCAGACAGTAAGGGGCGATACATTCTAACACACAAATGACACTAGATTTTCTACCTTTCACTTCACTGCAGTAGAATGTGCCTCTGGAATAGTTTTCACTGAGTCTGAAGTGTTTTGAGGGCTACTGTTGCATTCTGGGTGCCTCTTGTTTAGCCACGTCTGATGCCAGCTCACGCTAAGTGAAGAAACACCAGGGGCACAAAAACCATGCATGTGCAGAATGTACGGTAAGAATGTTCACACCTCACACTTGTGTGATATATATATATATATATATGTGTGTGATATATATATATATATATATATCACACACCTCACACTTGTGATGTGTGTGTGTGTGTGTGTGTGTATATATATATATACACACAGTTTTACACTGTGTGCTTCAATTCAGGTGATACCACACATTTTGATTTTAATCTGATCTCACATAACTCCAGGGAAGGGATCATATTGCTTCACGTACCAACAAACCTGAAACCAATCATTCTTCTCTTAATGGAAAGTAAAAATAAAACATTACTCTAACTTTCAGTTTGACCTCCAAATAAAGCAGTTTATCTCACCTGGATAAACTGTTGGTTTGTCTCAAAGCTGTTTGATCATGTTACTACTCATGTTTCTTAACTAGTGAAGTCACTGTTTTCCCAGATTTCAACCATTACCTTGGAGAGGGACATATTATCATAACTGATAAAAAAAACAGACCCAAGCTGTAATAAATCAGAACTGTCTTGAAACATTTTAAAGGACGGGTTCACAATGTTTCAAGTGTGTCTTCAAACAACAGTCAAGTTTTCCTCACTGTAATCATTCCTCCTGTTCATACTGGATATTAAAAGATCCTTCAAATGTGCTTTCAATGGAAGTGATGGAGGCCAAAATCCACAGTATGTCCACACAGTCATTTAAAAGTTGATGTGAAGCTTATATGAGTCTTCATCAGTCTGAGTTAGTTATATCAAGTGGATATCTGACACATTTACAGTCTTTTTAGCATCAAATTCCCTCTTTGTGTTTCCTCAGACAGTGTTTCCCTGTTGAGCTGTGGTGGAAGTATAGTAACAAAACGACTGTAACGTTGAAAGATATTTACTTTATTTGACTCATTTGGACGCTTCATATTAGCTTCAGATAAACTTTTAAACACACACACAGAAGGGGGACTGTGGATTTTGTCCCCCATCACTTCCATTGTAAGGTCATTATGAAGGGATCTTCTAATGGTCAGTATGAACAGGAGGAATGATTACACCAAGAAAAACATGTTCATGTGGGCTCCTGACTGCACTTGAAAAAATTGTGAACTCGTCCTGTAACATAAAACCTGTGTGCACAAAAATGCAAGAAGAGAATTAGTGAGTGCTGGCTTTGCATGTGAGTTCAATGGACTTTAGCTGCTGGATGGTAACACTATGTGGCCCTGTTTACACCTGGTATTAACATCCGTCTGGGGTGATCCAATCACAAGCGGACAGCTCTAAGTACAGGTGTAAACGAACCCAAGACGCGTTGAGGATGGATTGAGATCCGATCACTCAGACCACATTATTCAGAGATGGTCTGGGCTGCATGTGACCACATTCTTTCAGCAGTGTAAACGCAATGCATCCTGGGCCACACTGAAGGACCACCTACTCAACTGACGTCCTCTATTTTCCAGCAGACTAGACACAGGACCCTCCATCCAAAGCTTTTCAACTTGTTTGATAACAGGATAAACAAATTATTTTGTTTTTCATGTGAATTAAGAATGTAATCCACCTCCCGTTTTTTCCTGTTTTTCCTGTTCCCCTAACCGGTTTCCCTCTTCACATCTACAATTAGAAAAGAAATTAAACCATTAATTTTTCGCTTGTCTGTCTAAAAAAAAATATTTCAGAAGCTAAAGGTAGCTGGATAGTTTCCTCTGTCCTGTCTGTTGGTCATTATCCTGAATAAAGAAAAGCATGCGTGTGTGTGTGTGTGTGTGTGTGTCTACTCTACTGTGTGTCCACACCTCTTCTTTCCAGAGTACCACTCGATGAAGAACCAGTGCAGCACTAGTGGTAACATGGCCATGAAGCCCAGATAGAGCCAGTCGTAGAGCTCAGGGGACTCTGTGCAGCGTTCACACACCTTCTGGACGTTGGCCCGTTCTCCACGAGGACACACCTGACAGCACAGAGGGATTAGAAGCAACCCACAAAAACTCCAAGCCAGTTCCTTACATAGAAGAAGCTGATGTTCTCCTCATATCCTCTGTGTAGCATTCTGTTCCTTTACAGCACTAATATATGTGTCCTGCAGAGGTGATGGATGGATGTCCACTTTGATGTTAGTACATGAACTACAGAGATTATACAAAGTCACATTTAACATCTGGATTCACTACCTGCTGACAGGAAGTAGAACTCTGTAACTCTCTTTTCAAAATTCCCTTTAATGCATGTCTCCATTCCACCATTTACCATGGCAACAGAGACCATCCTCAGGGCATCAAGGTGCATTATGGGTGCAGGAGGTCTGCATGCAATAATATGCTGATTATAGCCAGCCAAAAGAGATTTCACTTCCTGCTAAAGTGATGGCTTTTGTAAAACAGAGGTGACTCTTACACTAATGTTCCTTACAGCTTCATTCACACATGACATGACAGTTGTGGAAAGAGCCAGAGGCAGCAGAGAGCAGAGAGGGCTAGAACAGCAGGGAGTTGTGTTTTTTGGTTTATTTACAGGCTGCATCATTGATGGATTTTAAAACTTATTTTGCAGTTGAAGCCTTAATTACTCATGAGTGTGAAGGATGTTCACTCCCGCTCCTCACAGTGAGTCCACTGATACTTCTTCATGTCAGTTCCATCATGTAAAGCAGCTCTGGGGAGTTTTCTTGAAAACGAAAGTCTATTCTTGAGATGTGAAAAAAGTTTTGAATGCATTTCCTTCCTCACAAAACATTTGCAATGTTACTTTTTGAAGTACAGTATTTTAAATCCTGTATTGTTTACAGTAACTAGCTTGCAGTCTTGTTCTCACCTGTAGATGATTGGAATAGTTTGAATCCATTGGGGGGAACTGTGTATCGCCTCACCAATGTGCACATATATGTGCATGTGCCTGCTCATAAAAAAACTGCTCCATAGTGCTACTAGTGGACAGAAACTCCACAGAGTGTCTTTAAAATGATTGGAGAGGGAATTCTGCTGTCTGCTGTATAAAGTCCAACATGCACACACACACACTGAATGACAGGATGTTCATTTTATTCCTATTAGCTCACATGCTGTATGTGAAGAGTTTGCTGGATATTCATTTATTCATCCATGCAGCTGTTATGAATGTAAATGTATAATACAGAGAGAGAGAGCTGCTCCAGTTGTAGACTGACTAGATATGAGAAGAGTCTCCTCAACAACTTACAACTGTCTCTTTTACAGTGTTTAGTATAGACCCACAATTACAACAATTCTGTTTCTTATTGCACTGAGACAGAGTCCCAGAGTCCCCCCCCCCCCCCACACACACACACACACATCTGATGTTCAGTACTCACACCACAGTCTCCCTCCACTGATCCATTGACCATCATCCTGCCACAGTACAGGCCTGGACACGTTAAGCTCATGGCCACAGCTGCAAGGACATGCAAACACCTTATATAACATCATATGTACTGTAGTCAGCAGTGGAAGAAGTATTCAGAGCCTTTACTTAAGTAACAGTACCAATACAGCAATGTAAAAAACTCTATTACAATTAAAAGTCCTGTATGAAAAATCCTTCTACAGTAAAAGTACATAAGTATTATGAGCTTGATGTAGTTAAAGTATTACAGTAAAAGTACATAAGTATTATGAGCTTGATGTAGTTAAAGTATTACAGTAAAAGTACATAAGTATTATGAGCTTGATGTAGTTAAAGTATTGCAGTAAAAGTACATAAGTATTATGAGCTTGATGTAGTTAAAGTATTGCAGTAAAAGTACATAAGTATTATGAGCTTGATGTAGTTAAAGTATTGCAGTAAAAGTAGTGGTTTGGTCCCTCTGACTGATATATTATTATATATGACATCATTAGATTATTAATACTGAAGCATCAGTGTTAGAGCAGCATGTTACTGTTGTAGCTGCTGGAGGTGGAGCTAGTTTACACTACTTTATATACAGTTAACTAGTTTAGTCCAGTGGTTCCCAACCTAGGGGTCGGGCCCCTCCAAAGGGTCAGCAGATAAATCTGAGGGGTGGTGAGATGATTAATGGGAGAGGAAAGAAGAAAAAACAAAGTTCTGATACACAAATCTGTTTTCAGTTTTTGGACTTTTTCTCTAATCTTTGATTTTTGCTGAAATATTGGATCATTTGAACATTTATTGAAATGAAAGCATGTGAGAAGTTTAGAGGGAAAAATCACTATTTGGTGGAGCTGTTAACAACTCATAGACATGTGAAATGTGACCCCGACTACACACTGCTTTTTGTAAGACGTCAAAAGACAAAAAGGTTGGAAACCACTGGTTTCATCTTTAACAATGTGTTGTATTTTAAAAGCTTGTTATATTATCCATTGTGTCAAATCTTCATCTGAAAAGTAACTAAAGCTGTCAAATAAATGTAGTGGAGTGGAAAGTGTCAGAGGGAATATTTCCCTCTGACATGTAGTGGGGTGGAAGTATAAAGTAGCAGCACATGGAAAGACTCAAAGTACAAGTACCTCAAATTGTATTTAATAACAGTACTTGAGTAGAAGTACTCAGCACTTTGCTACAGGTACGTGAATGGTTTCAAACATAAACACTCTGAGTAGTTTTTTTTTCTTGTTGCAGTGTTTCTAAGTTCCCATATACTTCATATTTTCCACGTGAAAGCTGAGGTGAACTGTAAAAAGTAACGTTAAAAGCATGATGCTGCTCAGGTCAACAGTATTTTATAATGAGTTATATCCAACTTTAAAAAGAGGTGTAACGTTACAGTTTGAATGGTCTCCCAAACAGAAGCAGAGAGAGGACAGTAACAGCTGCCGACAGCTTCTCTGTTTATTGTCATTTCAGAACATCTTCATAAAGATAAAGATTCGGTTACGTTTATTATATCATACTAATGTTTCAAGCTTCCTGGAAAGAAGCTCAGTGATAGCTCAGGACCAACCCGACCCAAATATCGAAGAATGGCACATATTACTTTCACTAGTCGCTCTTTAAACTATCATGTATAACGTTACAGTCACCATTTTATTTACGAGAGACGTCTCCTGATGATCAATTTGGGGCGGTTTATTTAGCTAATAAAACAATACTATTACGTAGAGTGGCTAGTGTAATGTATCTTAACGAGTCAACTATTGTAAGATAAAAGACACTTACTCATTCTGGCCCAAATAACGATTAAACAAAAGGTTTCCAGCCTCAGTGTAGTTAATGTATTTTCATTTAGCACACAAACCGGATGCAGACTGAAACAAGGTAACACAAACAGGAAGTCGCGGTGTTCTTCTTCTTTTGATGAAATTTGCGGCAGATTAGACGCAGCAAAGCTGCCCTCCACAGGGCATCTGTAGAATTACATTGAATCAGTTAAATTCTTATTAGAGTAAAGTGCGATAGAGAAAATTAGTAACAGTTTTTGTTGTTTCACAATGTTCCGCGATGAGTATTGATTTCAATGGATGATCTGTAACTCCAGGTTATGACAGAGTTTACAGAGTGATGCTTCGTTTAGTGTGCTAGTTGGTACCAAAGATTTTTGGTATGAGTTTTTATTTTACTGGAATAAATTCTATCTCAATACTAATTTGAATATTGTAAAATAAATACAGATAATGGCGGTTGAAATGCAGCCTGCATCCTTTTCATTGCATGGCAGCCATCTACTGGAGGTATTACGCACTGTCCATGTTCTCTCCAAAAATAAATAAATAAATGACCATTCTGCCTTTCTACTCCCGTGTCCTTCTTATTCTGGTCTCCTCCATTTAATTTTGTTAATATTATTTGATACATAGCTGAATGTTTCATTGTAATATATCATAAAATATTATTGTATTATTGTAAAATATTATTATATTATTATATTCATTTGTCCGTCTTGCTATGTAGAGAGAAAAAAATGTTTGGGGGGTGGGGGTGCTGTTTATTTCACAAAATAATGTATTGTTATTTACAAATCACCAATATCTGTTAGAATTCGTGAGTCAAAAGTAACCAACACTGGTTATGTGTGCAGCGTTTCACTTGATGTTGCCCAATAAGAATTCAGAATCTCAGACACTGGTTCTAAAAATTGTATCGACAGGAAAGAGGCAGAGGAGAAAAAAGTGAAATCAGCTGGGGCAGTGTAGGCGAGGCATCAAGGCTATTGTGGCTGCAGGACATATCATTTTTTGAGGCGCATAAGGCCAAACTGAGGGGGCATGGTGGTCATGGCCCCCATTAAATTCCTGCCCTGCTTGAAACATACTCATTTGTGACTTTCCCTTTATAATATACACATCACTATATCACATCACATCACATAACTGATTATAGTGTTATTGATCTGGACAGAAAAATTCATCATCATTAAGACTGTAGTGAACAATACTGACAAAAATTCTCTAAACCTAACAGTGTCAAAATCCACTCATGACCTTGTACTGCATGGTGGATCGGTTTCTGTTTCAATGAATTTACTTATCGCTGTCCTGCTGACGAAATTATGCAACTGTTCTGATAACCATTGCATCTCTCTAGCCTTCTGTTTGTTTGCTCCACAAGCACACGAGCATCCAAGCTGTGTGCCCATCTCTTCATCCTCCCTCTTTCTCCCTATTTTCTCCTCCTGTCCTCTCTTGTCTCTCAGGCGTCTCTTTGCTGGACCAACACCCATCCTGGATCTGCTCTGCTTCCATGGCTGTTGGTGCCATTTCCTGAGGTTTTGGATCTGGTTTCCCATCCTGCAGGAGTTCAGCCTGACCTCATGTCTCTCGCTCTGAATGACATCTTTATCCTTCTCTCTCTCCTGTGTGAATCATGCCTTTTCTTGTCTCTTCTTCCATGTATGTGAATGGTGTAATGTGAGTCTCCCCTATATCCATATGTAGTCTGTCCTCCTCCCAGGTCTCCATGGTAATAGAAGTGGCATGCCTCAGGTCCTATTCTGTTCTGGTGGCACCCAGAAGCTGCTTGGCATCCTCTTGATCACATTCTTCATATAAATCCATTATAATTCTGTTATGCTGTTCAATGCTATATTGTGTAATTTGTCTATCTATATTGTGTTCTGTACACACATCTATTGCACATCTCTGTCCTGGGAGAGGGATCCCTCCTGTTGCTCTGTAAAGCCCCCTAAGGCAAATTTGTGAATTGCGATATTAGGCTATACAAATAAAATTGACTTGACTTGTACTTCTTTGTTGTCTCCTCATGGACAATCATAAATAACCATGGTGTGTTTGCCACTGTGATCCTTGTACATGGGTCTGTTTCACTGAGAGCACCAACTGCTGATGTTTCAAACATTGTAGTGAACTATGCTGACAGTCATGTGAAGCTGATCCCACTCAGGCACACTCACCACATCTGGACCTTGTGGGGTACAGTTGGGATCATCATCTTCAGAGACTACAGATGCATGAATCTGTCCTCTGAATCTCCTCCTTACATTCTACTTGTCCTGCAAGCAGCACGTCTATAACCATGTTGCAAGAAGAATGTCAAAAAGTCAAGTCAAATCAAATCAATTTTATTCATATAGCACCAAATCACAACAGAGGTTATCTCAGGGTACTTTTCACAGAGTGCAGGTCTAGACCGTATTTTCTTGGACCCAACATTACCAAATGAGCAAGCACTCTGCGACAGCGGCAAGGAAAAATTTCCCTTAAATGGTAAGAAACCTCAAGTAGAACTGGGCTCTGGGTGGGCAACCATCTGCCTTGACCGGTTGGGTTGAGAGAAATACAACCAGTCACAACACTGTTAATAAGGAACAAAACAACACAGTATTTTCAAGTGGACCCCCAGTCACATTTTCAAACAACTGCATTTTATCTTGGTTTAATTTTACCTCACTGTGACAAAGTGGGTGAGAATACACCATTTGTCCCTATTTTCACAGTCAATGCCACATTAACCATGCTTGTTAATTGTTTGTTTAGCCATAGGTCCATGATCAATCTGTAACTTACAGACACATACTATCCCAGATTTGTTTGTGGTTTGCATTATGTTTGGTTACAGTTCACATACCAGCAACATTTTTGGTTAAAGTAAAATAGAGACAAGTATTTTTAAGTTTAGTTATTGTTTATTGGGTCTGCTCTGCTTTTCATAAGTTAATCATTTTCTTTCTGTGCTACTTACCATACCCACCATGTGCTCCACAGACAAGAGGAGGACGCACCTAACAATGTCCTTTATTCATACACTGGGTGACATCATCAGTGATGTCACTGGGTTGGATCATGTGGGGGGTGGTGGTAAACTATGTCAAGTAAGTTATTTACTGTGACTGTGATCTGTTTATGTATGGTTGCAAGTGTGTTATATGGTAAGCTATGGAAAAGTGTTTCACCTTGGAGGTTAGTGAGATTGAATAACTTTATCTCTGGGATGAGAGACATGGGATGTACCTGCAGCAATGGTACAGTCCAGATTGCCTCTGATGGACTGCTGATGGAAGGGTCTATTTAAGCAGTTGCTTTTTGGCTGTTAGGGGGTTAGTATGTCAGTGTGTAGCTGTGTGCGCTTGATAAATTAATATAGGTTGAGTTGTTATGAGTTGAGTTTTGATCAGTTAGACCAACTGTTTAGTTGGGGTTTTTTTGTTTTTTGCACATATTTTTTGTTACATGTGTAGCATGGTACCACTTTTTCTTGTAAATAAACCACCTTTTGATACCTGGACGAGGTTTCCTTTGTCTGCCTCCTACCAAGTTACCAGCTAATCCGGTCAGGCTACACCACACTCAAATTTACTTGCAGAATGCAACAAGTCAACAGTTTGCTGCCAAGAGTATTAGAATCAGGTCAATAGTTAGTTAGCTGTAACACAACAGGTAAGCAGCTAGTTAGCTCTAACACAACAGGACAGCTGTTATTTAGCTATAACACAACAGGTCAGCAGCTAGTTAGCTAAAACACAACAGATCAACAGCTAGGTATGTATGGTGGAAGTATGTGTGAATGTGAGGTATAAGGACTGCTTTATTTTATTAACCGTATGTGTTGCTTTACACTCTCTTCCCTTTGTCTTTTTGTTTTGAACTTTTCCCCAAGGGGAGTTTTTATGCCAGAGAGAGAGACCATGTGAATGCTTTGTTTCTCTATACATGCCGAAAATTATGCTGATCTGTGGTGTCCCGAAAGACAGTCCTGGGCAGAGTTAGACATGCATACAAATAAAAATAATAAAGTTTCAGTTTGATTAAATTTTCAGTTTTAATATTGGCAGACACAGACTTCCACATCTGGTGTCATGGTGGTCAAACTGAATTTAGAGCTAGCTCTAAATAGACCAACCATCAAAACACTGAGACATAGCCTACCCTAAACTGATAACAGCTATTTTACTCAAAATGGGCTGTTTATGTTGCCCATGTTCCGACCATTGGCAACAGCTCACTTTTATTTGAAAGGCTAAATAACTGATGTAACCTATTAATACAATGGTAAACGCATTGTTTGTACAAAGCCAATTGTCATATACGCAGGCTGCTATACATCAGTTTTCACCTTATAATGTCATTTTATTTACAGGAACATAGATGCAAAATCGATCACCAGTTACCATGGCAACATGGTTCATAAAGAAGGCGTGGTTTCAGAGAAGGAGAGAGGGGATAAGACGCAGGTAGAGACAGATGCGAGTGGAGGTTACACAGATGTTAAAACGGGAGCATCAAAGAGGCAGAAGCAGAGCTAGGTTTTCTTTCTCCTCACAACAGGGTGGGAGCCGCTGTTTTCTCCGATCTCTTCGGCGGCGTTAGACACAGCTGATGGTAAAGAAATGGACTGACTTTCTTCTCCTCTCCTTATGCAGGATTGCAAAGGCCAAATGGAAACGCTACATGTAGCCTACAGTGTTGTTTGTAACGACATGGAGTTGTGCATATATCGCTACCGTGGCTTTGCTGGATATGCAGGCTGTGTTCTCTCAAAAATATCCAGAAGAAAACACGTTTCGGGCTCCGTTAGAACAAAGCTGGAACATCAAGAAAACAGTTTGGACCTTAATAGCGTATAAAAGACAACGACTTGTTCCGTGTAGGTTTTCAAAACAAGACTGTTTGACTGTGGACAGGCTGGGAATGTATCATGTAATTTAGCAAACATGATGCTTCAGCAAGATATAAATACGACTCTTTCTCAAATTTTGATGGAATGTTAACAAAATACAAATAACTTCCCGGTAAGTTATAGGCCTGTGGCTAAATGTTATGTTTTTATAAAGCTTTGTTGTGATAACACCTAAATAATGCTAGCTGCAAATGTAGTTACACATCACACTCCGGCGTTATAACTGCATATAAATACTACAGAATGTGTGTAATTTTCGAAGCAGTGTAGCCACAGTATTACTCTACCTTATTACCTATGTCAAATACAGAAATGCAGTGATACTTTATATCATATGGCAAAAACTGGCAAAGTACTACATTGTAATTTGGTGTAATTTAGTATAGCTTATTAGTTCAATAATAATTGTGAAGCACACATTTTGGCCAGTGTATGTTTAAATGAGATTACAAATAGATTTCCACCTAGAGAATTCAAATGAAACAAACAAAAACTACAGGTGGCTCCATCTTCTTGACACTTAGATGAGCAATGAATCATATCACAGTTGGAAATTCTAGATAATAACCTTCTCCGAAGTTGAATTTATGTGACAAAATTGCTAAATCTGTCGGCGTTGCGCATGCATTTTTCATGATGGGCTCCTGTTGATCAATGGTGGCATCAGTCAATGACCTCTTAATCTTGAGAGCTGGGCTTAAATAGAAGAATGTCGCTGGGGAGCTATGTGGCATATAAAATTCATAGCCAGAAGCTGCTCTAGCAATGGAGCATAATTGATGTTACACATAATCACTCACAGGTCCAATTACTGGCAGTTTTCAACAGTGGTGTAAAAATGGTCAGGTGTAATTTCTTTTAATCTCAAAACACATTTGTTTTACTTTACTACTAACCAGAACAAACTATATATTGCACTATGACAGATATTTCAAACAGGCCTAATAAATCAGCATTTGTCAGATAATGAAAATCGAAAACTACAAATGGATGAGAAGGAGTTGTCATCTATGTTTGAATCCAGGACACCAGCACGGACTCTAAATCTGAATGGATATGTGTGTGTGAGACGAGGGATGAGTGTTCTTGTACTGTTTTTGTGCTTCATCGATGGATACACCTGTTAGCACAGCCCTGCGGGGCAGCAGTGGCAGCAACTATACAGCTGACACCTCAGGTCTGAGCTTCAACAACCAGCTGAGCACTGCCTCACCTGTTGTGCCAAGGTAATTCATCCACTGCTCCATTTTTCCTTTCTGCTTTAGGAATTAAAGCTACACTGTACACATTTGCATGTGGGTGGCATCAGAAGAGAGTTGAACTGCTTGAATTATTTGACTAAGAGGGGCAGTAGGTTATCTTAGAATTCTGTCGGCAGAGGGTATTTCAATAAAAGCGAGAGTTCTCTGGCACCTGTACCACCATACACCTTTTCCTCGAGCTAGAGTGATCTGTAGCTGACACAAACAAGAAGGTTATATTTTTACAGTAAAATAATTGATATCAGCACCTGAAAACAGCTCCTTAAGTGCTTGAAAAATTAAATGTTTTTACAGAAAAACCATATCAGACAAAGCTTATTCAAAGCATTTTTCTCTGTATTTTTATATGTCCTGAAATATGTCTGGAGGGGATCTTTATGAACTATGACTAGCATAGCCCATTAAACAGAGATAATATACCATCACGTTTTCTGATAAGCAATATAGGGTTTCTACCCAATGTCACTTTGTTGTCCTGTAGTGAGAAATGGAACTAGTTATGACTGAAGGCCTGGAAGACCAGTAAAAATTGGGTGTGTAATTGTTTTTTTTCTGCTGGCAGTTAGCAAAATTATTACAGTTTTTGTATTGATTACACAGAAATACAGATCTATAGTAATGTTTACTCATGTTGACTTATTCTATGTTTACTCATTCTTTAAGATGGTTGCAGACTAAATTTTGACAGTTTTGTACTATATTTTATCTATTATTTAAGTTCATTTAGATAACATTTACAATTTGAGAACATTATATTTGGTAAAGTAAGGTATCCAAAAAAGTAGAGTATCAAAACATTTCATACAGCACTCCATCCTAATAAAGATTGTAATTTTCTTCAATATGCATGAAGTGTTAGTTGTATACATACTATTCTTGTTGTACAATGATTTCTCATATTTTTGTTTTTTAGGGTTGTTTCCATAGTGACCAGCCTAGTGACTGCCACTACAGAGGCAACAGTGAGAACCACAGGGAACATATCAGTGCTCAGAGACCAAAGAGGGAGCGAGCTCAGCCAAATCCATCAGGCTTCGACCCCATCGGTGCTTAGCGCTGCTGAGAGCAACTCGGTCCTGCAGGGCATCACTGTGGCAGCTCAGGCCCTGGTACTCCTCTCCATCTTCCTCCTCTCCAGCCTCGGTAACTCAGCGGTTGTCATCGTCATCATCAAACACCGACAGCTCCGGACAGTGACCAATGCTTTCATCATGTCGCTGTCGCTGTCAGACTTCCTCACAGCTGTTCTATGCCTGCCGTTCTCCTTCGTCATGCTCTTCAGTAAGGACGGTATTTGGATGTTCGGGGATCGTTTCTGCGTGGCCAATGGGTTTTTCAACACCTGCTTTGGCATCATCTCCACCCTGACTATGACATTGATCTCCTTTGACAGGTACTACGCCATAGTCAGACAGCCACAGGCTAAAATAGGGCGCCAGAAAGCCACTCGGTTGTTGATAGCTGTGTGGTTAACTGCAGTCATTTTCTCTCTGCCTTGGTATCTGTTAGTCCGAACACCTACAGAAATACATAAGCGAGGTTTCTACCACTGTATGTATGTATTCCACTCTGGCACCTCACGCATGGGAACAGCCTACAGCATCTGCCTTATCGTCGTCTGTTATTTACTGCCCTTTTCCCTCATGTGTTTTTGTCATTATAACATCTGTAAGACAGTTCGGCTCTCTGAAATACGAGTCAGGCCTGTGACCACATATGCATACTTACTGCGCTTCTACAGTGAAATGCGCACAGCCACCACAGTTCTCATTATGATTGTTTTCATCATTTTTTGTTGGGGACCGTATTGTTTAATGGGATTGGTCACAGCAATGGGGGACTACACATTCAACCCTGCAATGGACACAGTTGCCATCTGGCTAGCCTGGGCAAATGGAGCCATCAACCCTCTGATCTATGCCCTGAGGAATCCCAACATATCCATGTTACTGGGGCGCAGCCGAGAGGAGGGCTATCGGACCAGAAATATAGCAGCTTACTTGTCCAGCCAAACGCAGAACCGTGAAGTCCGGCTTAACCAAGCAGAGAGAATAAGGGACCGCTATGTGAGTCGGGTGGGGGTGAATAATAACAGCCGACTGTCGAGTTCAAGTCCAGGAAAAGGAGGAGGGGGAGGAGAGGTGGCAATGTGGGCCTGTAAAAACCCTGCTGTGTTCTTCTGCAGGGATGCCCAGCCTGACACTGCAACACTACCCAACACTGTCAGTGCACCAAAAATGAAGACAGCTGACACCAGCCTGTGACATTTTGGATAATATTTGAACCATCTAATAGTTGCTTTCATCTTATATGTTTGGTATGGATCTAAAGAATGCTGTTGTTGGTTTGTGACATTTACAGACTCAAAAAAATTTTGTGATCCAAACCACCACCTGATTTTGTCCCAGCAGTCAACAAAGGCTAAATCAGTTTGTAGATGGGGTTCTACTGAAATGTGGGAAGACAATGCTGGTGAGGGTGATAACTATTCAAAAGCCTATTGTTGTCCAGAAGTAAAATGATGATGAAATAAAATTAATTTATTTGGTGAGGACACCATGAAGTCCTGCAAAGGATCCATGTGCAGGACCTCTGGAACTCCCACTGTGATTTAGTTAACCATGAAAGGTTTGTGTTGTGCTACAAAGGTCATCATGTCAGATATCATTTTGTATGTAAATGGCAATGCAGCATGTGGATGTGGAAAACTGATAAAAACTTGAGCATTTTCTTAATCCTAATTCTTCCATGCTTTAAATGTAATGTACTGTACATGTCATTTTCAGACTGTCCTCACCAGAGAAACCACAGCAATGGCTGTTTGTTCAAATGCTTAAAATGACCTAAGTTTACTGTTTCCTAACAAGCAACCTCTTTTGGTCATGTGAATAATAACGAGACTGTTCTGTATCAGAAGCAGGGTCAGGAGTAGACGGAACCTTTAATGGCCAGCTGCTCACTCTAGAAAGTGTCAGAGCTGAGTTTGTCCACACATCCTTGTGAAATACATGTTTCTAGAAGCTTGCTGATGTACTCTCACTTGTTGGAGAATAACTGTAACTGGCGAGCTAACTGCTAAGAGACTAGCTAGCTAGCCACACTAGCTAATGCTACCCAGTCACGATGGTAAATACTAGATTGGATCAGCTGGAGAGATGAACTCTCTCGAGTGTGGTTAGGGTTAGAGTTATGGTTAGGTTAAGATTGGGGTTAAGGTTAGGGATAGGTTAAGGTTAGTGTATAGATCTCACTAGAATTTCGCAAATTGCAAATCTTTGCTTGAATATTTGTGTCAGTTTATACTCCAGCAGAGCAGGTTACATACTAAAGAAGACGATGTGACACAGTTAATAGGCTATGATAGCTTCCTCTGCTTTGCATTCTCTAGCTCTGCATTCATATGGTCATAAAGGAGGTGGTCAGGGTGGCTGGTTGGTTGGTTGGGTGTACAAAGTGTCTGACTGGGACACAGGAGACAACAATTGACATTTCTGTTCTCATGAGCAGTCAATGTTGGTCTCTTTAAACCATGATGATCTTCTAACCTTAACCAAGCAGTTTTAGTTGCCTAACCTTAACCAAACCTTTTCTGAGCATCAGAAAATACTCAGATGATTTGTTTTTGTAACAGTCATATGGGTTACTTTGGATACAGCACTGACAAATGACCTGTTTTGTTTTTAAGGTGTGAGGACTTGTTGCATTTGTGCCTGTCTGACTGTTGTGGCATTATTTTTGAGTCATGGCGTATGGCATTAGTTTTTATTGCATTTATGATTGTTAATTTTTGTAAAGGTATTAGCTTGAATGTGTCTCAACATGTTTTGGGTTACATTCTTGAAAATATAGCACGGAAACGTTTTAACCTTGTGAACCAGAAGTGATCTCTGTTACAACAGAGACAAACTGTTTTATAATGAATAGATATACTCTGAGATAAGTTTAGATTGCAAATTAAGTAGTACACATTGACATCAGACATATGGATTAGTTGACTTGAAGTGCAATCAGCCACTTAACACAAAATGACCACAAGTTATCAGCAGTGGTTCACAAGTGTCAAAGTCAGTCTGTCAATGACTACTGAGAGTTCAAGGTTTCCAGCAGGGCTACACTGTGGGGCTAGAACAGTGACAGTTAAATTTTGGCATTGAAAACAAAACCTGAACTTTGCATTGAAACATTAAAACACTTGTATTGGAAAAAGTTGTATTGGCACTGAAATTAGTATTGGCACTGAAAAAAGTTCCACTGAAAAATAAAAGGGACAAAAAAATTACGATCTTATTATCTTATTTTATTGTGATATTTTTTGCATTATGATGTTTTTCTATGTCAATCTTCAGATTTTTTCTACATGTCTGTCTTTTTTCAGTGACTGTTTTTACGCTATCAGTTTTTTTTCAGTGTCACTGGTTTTCAGTTGCAACTTTCTGTCAGCGTTTTGATGTAGAGAGGAGGGCCCTTGCTGGGCCCACATTACCCAGTATGCTTTGTGGTCCTATGAAGATATCTGAGGACAATGGCATCATCATAGAGATTTTGAGCCATACTTTTGTAATTTTCGCTCTAGGACTGTTAATATGTCATTTTATTAAGATTTAATATTTTTTCAGGAGAGAAGGTAAATACGTGGTCAGTTTATCCAAATTAAGTGTCCTCCCATCTTTAGACGTTTGTACTCCCGAGTCGAACCTCAACACATCTACCATGACAAAATGATCTTAATATAGACTGATCTGTTCATTTTAATACATTTAAATTTATTGAAATGTGGTGATATCTGTACATATAGAGCCCCACAGGCAGTGCTGTTGCTCTGTCCAGTAAAAACATGAAGCTTCACTTAACATTCAGACACACTAATGTGGCAGCTACAAGTGTTAGATTTTGTCTGTGAGACCAACATTTATCTTCCAAAAGGAATTATATCATATATCCAAACACTACGCAGACTTTAGAGCCAGCAGTAAATTAACAAAGAGCTGCACAGATCAGTTCATTGGCTCATGTTCTTCCCGTGATGACAATGGATGTTGACCGGCTGATCATCTCAGGAATCAGGCTGCTTGCGGCTGAGATTACTGGCTGGTCTCACCTGGCCAGCGGCTCCAGAGCATTGCAGCAGATTTACTAACAGGCGTTATTTGGATAAACTGACTACATATTGGGAATCTACACGGTTACTTTTTCAGCTGGAAAAATAGTAAATCTTAATAAAGTGACATATTTACAGTCCTTGAGAGAAAACTACAACAGTCATGCACAGAATCTGCCCCCAGGTATCTTCAGCAGACTGCAAGGCGTACTGGGTAATGTAGGCCCAGCAAGGGCCCTCCTCTCTACACCAAAATGCTGACAGAAAGTTGAAACTGAAAAACAGAAAGTTGAAACTGAAAACTAGTGACACTTAAAAAGAAAAGTAACAGTGTAAAAAAAAAACTGTCACTGAAAAAAGACAGACATGAAGAAAAAATTTAAAGACTGACATTGGAAAACATCATAATGCAAAAAATATCACAATAAAATAAGAATGTAATTTTTTTAATGTTCGTGTTTTATTTTTCAGTGGGACTTTTTTCAGTGCCAATACAACTTCCAATACAAGTGTTTCAATGCCAATGTTTCCTTTTTCAGTTCAGGTATTGTTTTCAATACCAAATTTTATTCTCAATGCCAAAATTGAACTGTTCTAGCCCCGTATATACCAGCTTTGTCTGACAATGCAACAATCTCCCAGGCCCCCTGAACTATACAATGGGCACACTACACTTGGTGTCACAGGTGGACATTATAATGATTTTGCTGTCTAGAATTGTTTCATCCAGTTCAAGTTTTTTTGTTTTTTTATGCAATGTGACACATCATCAAACGAACATTAGTTTGCAAATTATGCTTTTTTTTATTATGCAATTAAAATGTTACGGTGCTGCTTCACATGGTCTTTGCTCTTGAATTCAAAGTAAGTTCAGTCAGTTGCTGGTTCAAAGGGTTTAATTCAGTTCAGAAGGCCCACATAATCTTTGTGAATAAAGTTAAGAAGTGCAGAAACCACCTTTTAGCAGCAGAGTTACAGATTCATAGACATACACAAATAATTTACATTTTGTATATATTTGCTGCTTATGCCTTGACTGCAGAGAGATGATAGGGAATGAGGGGAGAAAGAGATGGAGTATGACATGCAACAAAGATCTACGACTGTTCACAAGAGGGGCACCTTAATGTTCATGCCCTTAAGAGGTGATATTTCTTCAGCCAGAAGAGTTGGTGGAGGTTTTTGCTGGGTGACAGACCCACATATTAAAGACTTTGGGGGAATTATTCTGTCATAATTGAGCTGAAATACAGAAAATGGAAAGTAACTAATGTTGGCTTTCAGAGTCTGATTAACTACAAGTTTTGTTGGCGTGAATATTCTTGAAGGGTATAATGTTACAGTATATTCGGGGGGAGATGAGCATGCTACAAGTCTTTATTTAGTTAGTTTCTCTCATATTCATTTTTACATTTGAACATTTTTTGAAGCAATTGTTTGAATCAAAGTGGTACTGCCTGTCAAAACCACATAGAGGTGAAAGAGTAAAGAAGCACAGCAGGTTGAGGTTGACTTTGCTGTTTGACTGTTTTTCAAAAGATAGTTGTGTTAATGTCTTCACTGATTACATTTTGACAATACAAGCGAGAAAGGCTACCTAAAAATAATCTACTGATGCCCTCAGCTGTTTCTGTCTGCCCCATGACCCTCACCTTGAGACCATGCTGATCCAGGAGAGTATCAAATGTCCAGGATGCATGGATGAACATACCTGTCAGTGCATTTTCACTGACTTTTTCATCAACAATAATACACAATTTTTGTTTGTATTTTGTTTTTGTATTATAAAGAGATCAAGTGAGAGTTTGGTTTGCTAATATCAATTTTATGAAGTCATCATCAACCTCTGCCATGGAAAAATGTATTTCAAACATTCTGTTACAGTGTTTGTGTGAGGTGCACACAGTCTTACCACCTGTTTTGTCTTGAGCAGCTTATTTGTGGGAAATGGCAGTTGTGAGTGTGCATCATTTATACATCTGACCCGAGGAGTTTCATAGACCAAACAAGAAAGGGGGGGATCAGTTTGTGGCAGCAGGGTAGCTGCTGTCCTGTGTCATGAGAGCTTTTTTATCAGTTCACATCCTGTTCTGAACCCTAAAGGTCATCTTTCTTTGAAGACTGTTACTGTAGAGAGCTATTTAAAGACAAACAGCCAGGACAGGAGATCTGACAGAGGAAAGCACCCTGTTTTATTAATCACAGACCACCTCATACCTGTAGGAAACATTTTGGATGATGTGGTGTTACATCCTTCCATATATTAAATGGATTTGCCATTTTGATATTCAACTCCTTGAAAATGACCTCAGCATTCTAACTTAAATATTATTATTTTTTAATATTTTGCAGAGCACCTTTGTAGTGCCACATTTAATATGGGTGACATGTATGATAAATTTTGCTAAATTTTAAAAGTAATATAGCAAATAAAAACATTTAATGTTTTTAAACCCTTTGAAACTGACTTTACAGTCTTCATTAGCAGATGGAGTTTGTGGTATATAAAGTACAATATGTATATATGAACAGTATGTATGAAAACAGTAAAACAGTAGCAAAAATGTCCTGAAATCGATTTAGAATGGCAAAAGAAAAAAAGAGGAAGTTTCAGACCCTGAAGAATATTGGTCAAATCAGTGATTTTTAACCAACCAGTGTGTTCACACACAGTAAATCAAGATGACATTTTATTTGCTTTGACTCTTGTCCCAAACATTATAGCCTTCCCTTCAGTCTGTCTCAGTGTCATTGTTTTTAATGATATAGTTACAAATTCATACCAATTAATGAGATATCACTTGCCTTTGGTAAAGCCCAATTGCAAAAATATATTTTTGTACACTAGACACTACATAAAAAGCTTGTTCACTAACAATGTATTGAACATTAAAGTTCCAACTGAGTACATTGACTGTATGATACTGTAAATACATTTCAGTTGTCACACCATCATATGCTGCAGATTGATAGTGCTTGACCCTCTTTTATTCCAATTCAAGCACTAAATATAACAATGAGAGTGAGACATGAACTCTATTATTTGTGCATTAGAGTTATATCATGTATGCTGCACTAAATGTAAAGAGCAACGCTTTTTGTTTTATGACTGCTGTGTAGTGAGGTTAACATTAACTTGTCCTTGGCTGCTGCTTATAACAATGACTATATCAGTAAGCATATTGTCTGACATACAGTACTTGGGTATGGTACACTGTAATGAAGATTAAAGCCTTTAGGGGGAGCTAGCAGAGCTTTAGACTTTCAGTTTTGTTCTATTTGAACAGTAGCAGAGCTGTTTCATAGTAATTCTCAAACTAATAGACTGATAACAGAAAACTACTGCAGTTGATGCATGTTTGGTCAGATTTTTTTTTCTTTTTAGCCTTAGACAGTAAACTGTGTGCAACCATGCTTTTAAACAAACTGTTGACAGCTTCAAAGATAATGAGTTTATCCTTGCTAAGCTGATATCACCCATCAGTCTAGTGTTTAAGACTAGAGACAAAAGAACAACACCCGTCACTGCACTGCAACAGCACACCAGCTAAGTGCATTGGAATGCCACCTGGCCTCATGACACACACACACACACACATGCACATGCACACAGACACACACACAAACGCTCAGAGAGGGGAAGGGGAGAGTAATTATCTGAAGGTATTCATTACACTCTGATGACGTTTGATGACATAACAGTAAGATAACATCTGGGTCTCATTTTGAAGAACCTCCAGTGTCTGACAGGTCATTTCTCAAAGGTGATCAAAGAGGTGAACATTTGCACAGGTGACTTGAAATGTGTCACCATGTGAAAACTGTTGTTGAGCATTTCGTTTACAGCTGCAGTGACCTCAGTTCTTGGTCATTAAGTTACAGCAGAGTTGTAGTCAGGATTCTAGATATAATGATGCCAGAAATCAGTAATACTTTACAACACAGCCAGTGTTTTACAGTGTCATTTCATTGTATGAATCAAGTACCAATAAAATACTTAGCAGTTCCTACTGGTACTGAAATGTTGGTAAAGAAAACAAGACTGTGGGGAATAAGGGCGTAACAACTGGACATTTTAGAGTAAGCATTTTTGTAAATACTGAGTACCTATCAGGAACAATACTGGTTTACTAGCTTTTAGAGTTTTCAACTGGACTTCACAGCCCCCAGCTTGATGACTTTTGACCTCGTCTCAGAGGATGATAGCAGTGGTTTTGGTCTGGTGTTCACAGACAGCTGATGTGTTCATTCAGTCTCTTTATTCAGGGTCCTTGCTGTTTCACTTATGTAGTTTTCCCCATTACTGTCACATGTGATGTCATGATGATGTCATACTCCACTGCAGTCTTCCTCTCAGGGGGGTTCTGTCTTTAGGGTGTACCAGCAGAGATCTGAAGGTGTTGAATGGCTTAGAAAGATTCTGGGCAGATGTTCTGACTGTCCAGAGACATATAAGGGAGGTTTGGTGGGATTGTCATCATCCTTGTACCTGTCGGTCAACAGTGGCTCATGGACCTGCTGCTACTCCCTCTGTCTATCCTCTTTCTCACTGATAAGATGTAGGAGGCTCCTCACACTGATCTCTGATGTTGTAAGTAGTCAGAGTTCAAATTAAGATATTGTTCTGTGTGTGTGGGTTTCCTGTACACTGTGCTCTTTATCAGTATCTGATGACAGATGGTAGAAGGTGTTTTCAGGAAAATCTGATCAAAATGTTTCATCTACTAGTAAAGTCCAGTAGGGAAGACAGGTGACCTCATGGCTATTCTTTTAGTCTGCTTGTAAATATGGTCTTTGTGCATGAGATAGGTGGTGTCAAGACACAACATAACAGTTGTTGATCTGATCTAAGTTGAAGTTGTTGTCTATCAGCTGAGGTCCTGTGTTAGCTACTGTCTAATGTTGAGAGGTAGGATGATGATGCAGCCTTCCCTCTAGAGCTGTGACACTGTTCTCTGCTCTCAGCTCAATCTGCTGAGTGGATCTTTTAAGATGAGGTTATTTTGTCACACAAAACCTAACAATTATGTTAACAATTCTGTAGCCGTTTTTTCTTAGTTGTCAAATGTAGAAATGACAGTGGTGGAAGGAGTATTCAGATCCTTTACTTCAGTAAAAGTACCAATATAGCAATGTAAAAAAAAACTCCATTACAATTAAAAGTCCTGCATGAAAAATCCTACTGAAGTAAAAGTACATAAGTATTATCAGCTTTATGTAGTAGTATTGCAGTAGTATTGCAGTAAAAGTAGTAGTTTGGTCCGTCTGACTGATATATCAATCAGAGGGACTGTTAAATCAGTCTGACTACACACTGCTTTTTGTAAGACGTCAAAAGACAAAAAGGTTGGAAACCACTGGTTTCATCTTTAACAATGTGTTGTATTTTAAAAGCTTGTTATATTATCCATTGTGTCAAATCTTCATCTGAAAAGTAACTAAAGCCGTCAAATAAATGTAGTGGAGTGTAAAGTACAATATTTCCCTCTGACATGTAGTGGGGTGGAAGTATAAAGTAGCATCACATGGAAATACTCAAGTAAAGTACAAGTACCTCAAAATTGTACTTAAGTACAGTACTTGAGTAAATGTACTTAGTTACTTTCCACCACTGAGAAAAGATTAGAATTGTGACAAAATTAACGTGTAAAAAATTATAAAAAATATATTTATTTTGTGAATTTGTACTACAAAATGTAAGAACCAGAGTTAATGATGAGAGCAGAATAGTAGACTAGAACAGAACATGAGATTCATGAGCTAAAAAAGAACAACACAAAACTTACATTTATAAAACTTCTAATTCACTTCCTTCTGTTCCTTACTGACAGTCCACTCAGATACGTTCCAGTCACATAGCCTAAAGTATGTTGATTAGAGCATGATCATGTGAGACCAACTGGTTCTGAAGCAGCAACAAATATTGCTTATCAGACGTGATGGGATGCTGCATAGATATGATCACAGACACTGTCACACACGCCTCTCTCTCCCTCACACACAATGCAGTGGGTGAGGTCTGGGCGTGACTGCCTCCACCAGGAATGCAGTAGTGTGTGTTCTGAACTCTCCGCATACTGTACACACTCACCCAGGCTGATCTGTCACTTTTTCTTTACATTCTACTTGACACATACACAGAGACACACAGCAAGTTTAACTCATGGACACATCAGAGTGGAAAGAGGAAAAGAAGAGACAGAAATACAAGAACAGGAGCTGTGTGGACAGATGAAGTCAGTGATAGATGATTTGTATTTTTCTTGGACACCTGGATGTTTCTGCCAAACTTTGAGGAAACTACTGAATCAAACCAGATCTGGGTGACTTTTCTTTCTCTAAACATTTGTGGATTCCATTTTTTACTCAGTTTCCAACTAAACAAACTCTCTGTGGATTACAACTGTGGATTCTCTCTGAACATTTGAAATGACTTCAGCTCTAATGAAGATGCCACAGGCTGATTTAAGATTCAGAATAACATTTAGTTTTGACACTAAATTTTCAGCCTAAGAGCTCTGTGAAGGTCTGGGTTCTTGGAGTTTGAGTCTGGTTTCAGCATTGTTTTGCGTCCTTTAGTCTCTTGTTTCTTTTCTCTTTCTCTCTCTTTGGATTATATAAAACATGTAGAGACAGAACCAGTGTCTGCACAGTTATTGAGATTGTTTTTTGAAGAACGTCTTCAGTGATAAGCAGCTGTTATAATGTTGGAATGATATACAGTGAGAGCAGAGTGAATGATCTCTGTTATAGATGTTCACCGGACACCTGACTGCTACATACACTGAACATGGCATCTCACTGCATTACATAGAGCTGGAACTGTCATCACAAAGGTAAGAAACCCAAGATGATCCATACACTTTATGTCACTTAATGTGTTTTATCAGGACCTGCAGCCAGGATTTTAGAGATATTGAGGTATTCTGTAAATTGTATCTCACCACATGATGACTAAATGCTGTTTCAAAGCCATCTCCACAGTAGTGCAAGAAGAACTCCCATCCTTTGCTGGAGTAAATGTGCCAGTACAATACTGTAAAAATACTCCATTAAAAGAAAATCCTGCATTCAAATTCCTACTTAAAGTCCCCCTCCACTCAAAAATGTTTTGCCTCTTGTTCCTTTACAAGAATGTTTGAGTTCCATTGCGCAGAATGATATATGTGCAGAGTTTGACACTACAAGGCTGTTCTCACATTCCCTCTTCTGAAAGTGGAAAGTTTCTCTGTGCTCATAGAAAATCTGAGTTTAAGGGGCAGACCTATGAGCATGACTTGTGACATCACAACTAGTTTGGAGCCAATCCTGGTCCAGTATGCCACTTACACAAGTGTTATGTGGAAGCTTGAAGCCTGCAGTGCACATACACTGAGAATGGACTTAAAAGTGAAGAAGTAGACATCTTGTGTCCAGCACTTAAAGCTTTGAAATTAATATATTTGCATATTCATAGAGTCTGGATTTTTTTTAATGAGGGAGAAGAAGTACGTGTAATTTTAAGGATTTTAATGAGGTAATTGGACTTTTTGTGTGTAAAAACCATATTAGACATATTATTATTCCAAGCAGAGTAGCTTTATATATCTTAAAACATGTCTGGAGGGGAATTTTAGCTGCTGGATACAAGATGTCTCCTACTTTACTGAAAAGTCTATTCCAAGTGAATGTGCACTAGAGAGTTACTTGTGTAAATTGTATACTGGCCCTCACTTGCCTCTAATTTAGTCATGATGTCACAAATTATACTCATAGGTACGCCCCTTAAACTCAGCAGATCAATGTGAAAACAGCTTTCTAGTGTCAAACTCTGCACATATATCATTGTGCACAGTGAAACTCAAATATCCAAATGAAGGAACAAGAAGAAAAACATATTTTTGAGTGAAGGGGGATTTTAAGTAAAAGCAAAGTGTCCTCAAGGTATCAAACGTTGTTCTGTAGAAAAATGGGGCTTATGACTGATTATTAGGAAATGATTAGATTATTAAAGAACGAATCCGAACGGAAACGCTGACCCAGCCATTAGCAAAAAGCAGTGATGCAGGTTAGATCACTGATGCACTCCCCTGATGATAATGCTGATGGTGACATACTTGGTTGCTTTATGTTAGAGCATGAACAAGCGATGTTGCAGCGCTGAATCTGAGTGTGAGATCTTTATAAATGCACCGGACAGAGGGACAGACAGCTGCTGAGTGCCGATAACTCTGGAGGAGACAGAAAGAGGGACGAATAACACCTGCGAGTTACACTGGACTCTGCTCTGATTAGGAGTCATTTGCTGGCGGGAGGAAACTTTGAGGGTTAGGGGGTTTATATTGGTTTATATGTAGCTACGTCATCATGCAGAAACCTACGTCAGGTCACATGAGAAAAAGGTTTTAGAAGGGCTTATTAAAATTGGCATTTTGATGCTAAAACATATATACTTTGACCAAAAATTTTAATACATATGGAGCACTAATGTGAAGCTACAGAATATATAAAAACCCAATAAATAAATAAATGAATAAAATAATGTACACGCCATTCCATACTGAACTACGTACATATTGAACTACTTTATAAACAGTTAGCTAGTTAGTCCAATGGTTTCCTACCTAGGGATCGGGCCCCTCCAAAGAGTCGCCAGATAAATCTGGGGACAGAACGATTAATGTGATAGAGAGAAGATAATAAAATAATGTTCTGCTTAATAATATGAATTCATCATGGACTTTAATCTTTGTTTTTTTTAAATATTGGATCATTTGAAATATTGGGCTCTAATTAGACACAGCTCCTTCAGAAGGGCTCAGCCAAAGAGATTAAGAACCTCTTGTTTCATCTTTAACAATGCGTTGAATTCTGTATTTTATAAGTTTATCATACATGTTTTTTTATTGTAAAATCATAGTCTGGAAAGTAACTAAAGCTGTCATTTAAATGTAGTGCAGTAAAATGTTCAATATTTGAAACAGCTGTTAAAGTGAAAAGTAACATATAGGACTAAAAATAAGGAAAAGTATAAAAGGTCCCCTTTAGGTACAGAAATGGGTAAAGAAAAAGTCATATTTACAGATGCTGAATACATAACATATATCAAGCATCCTGTATAATATAAATGTTATTGTAGAATGTAACCTGCCTTCAAGAAAAAATACAACCAAAGTACCCAGAAACAACACAGAGGACATGACCTCACCTACATCCCTGAGATTTATCCATCAGTATTTTTCCTTTACATATAGACTTGTATTCTGTTTTACTTGATTAAGGACGTTTATCTAGTTAATTCGAAAAGTTCAATAAGACTTTCACGAGACGTTTGTGGTATCTGTCAGAATTATTGTAAATGAAAGCTCCCTTGCAAATAGTTAGTGGTAAGTTAAGTAAAACTTAGCAGGGCTGTGACTGACCTTGGATGCTGCTGTTATGTTGGCCTTTGGAACTTGACAGATCTTCTATCTGGGGCAACAGTTTGGAGTTCAAATAAAGAGTACACAGGCTTGCTGTGTGCGGTTGAGTTTGTAGTGTTACTGTTTCGCAACTGCTAGCAGGTCACTCTTAGCTTGTTAAGTCATCTGATCCAACTCAAAGTATTAAATTCATTTTATCATATCTGACTGGAGGTTCACATCATCATTGCCATCAAACTTCCACGTGGCCCTGGAATCTGCAAAGTACATTACATCCTACAATACAAAACTACATTGGACTAAAAATTTGGGGCTAAAAGTTTTCAAAAGGGTGGTGCTAGAGCAAAGGTCATGAGGTCATTAAAATGAAAACTGGTGGCATATGAATCATTTCCTAGATTATGGACTCGATTGAACACATATAGTACCAGTCAAAAGATTGGACTTTCCCATTCACTTGAATGAGAAACTGTGTACTGTAGATACTTAGAGTATTAATTTAGACCACTGAACTTCTCAGATCTGCAGCAAGTTGTGCAGTCAATATCTCAATGTGTCCAAAAGTTTGTACCCAACCTGGACATGTCCCTGACTATCTTATGAAAACCTGAGACCAAAAACGAAACAAGAAGAGACAGAAATGAGACGTCGAACAGATAATAGTGAATAACACACAATTTGATGCTGCACTGCCTTCAATTTGTTCTAAACATATTTGCCTTTGTTAATCCTCTGACTGAAAACATCAGCTCATAACTGGTGTGCTGTATGTAAAAGAACCAGTGGCATCACAGCAACCTAATGTTTCACTTTTGGGAAAGTGGCATTTATTTATGGTATTCAATATGTGTACAAAAACTGAAATTCTGTGGAGGTGGCTAACAATGCAGCTAGCATGGCTGCCTCCTGGCCAAACTGGAGCACTCTTAAAGTAATAAGCACAACCTCTACATGATGATGATACATTCAGATCAGTCATTTGCAGCTGTTTCATTAGCTGAGTAAAGATGATTAAAGATTTAATCTTGCTTTATTTTCATAACATCTGTCATGCACATATATGTCTTTATGCTTGTGTGTGTATACATAGAGTATGTGTCTGTCTTTGTGATGCACTTTGGTGCAAAACTTGTTTGCTTTTTAAAGTGCTATACAAATAAAATAAACTTGAAACTTGAAATAAATTTCATAAAAGCAATTATATTAGCAGATACAATTTACAATTTCATTTAGCAGACACTTTTATCCAAAGCGACTTAAATCTGAGAGCTGATAGAACACAAGCAGGGATACTGACAGATACAGAGGGAGTTTTGCTTTTCTGCTTGATGAGGACATGTGGTTAGCAGCCTCATCAACAACATAGATCCATGTTGGGAAACAACAAGCTCCAGCAAACATTTACTGACTGAACTGTCCTTGAGCCCCAGGACAGCTGACTTCTGTGTGGCTGACACTGACCCTTGACCTCCATGTGGAAGAGCTCAGGCCAGAGAAAACACACTTTCCCTGCAGGGATCAATGAAGTATTGATTAAACCCTGCAAACTCTGAGCTGGCAGGTTCATCTGAGCATCAGGATGAATTATAACCCTCCCATCAATCTATACACAACATGAACACACACAGACTGTGCTGATCATTATTTGAGTCCTGCAGCAACCATTGACATGCTGTTATGTAAAAAACATTTACGTGACTGAGGCAAGGAACCTGAGTGTACAGTGTATTAACAAACATCCACAGACATCCGTCGTAAAAGTACCAGTACTTTTATTTATTTGATTGGTTGTCAGAGAATGGTGATTTCAGTCAGTCAGTGTTTCGATCTGTCCAGCATTTTACTTCTGAAACAATACATTAACTCAACAACTACTGGCCACATTTACAGTAGTCGTTGGCTTTTTCCATTAAATGTTGTGAATGTTCATGATTTTAGCTATAACTTAAATACAAAGTTAAAATTAAATTTTTTAAAAAAAAAAGTCAAATGTTTGTAAGTGTGCAAACAAAAACATCCTCTTTACAGTCAAAGTGTCACTTTGGCTGCAACAAAGGCTGATTGAACTGAAACTGTATTACCACTCTGTTGCTGGTTAGATAATGTATATAGTAGAAACACATAACCTTATTTGTTGTGACTTCTATATTCAGCAGGTATCTTAGGACTGTGGAAGGACCAGAGCATGTAGACATTACTCACAGTTTACACTGAAACTGTTTTTTTTTTCAGGCAACATACCAAAGTGCCATGTCTGTCATAAATCAAACCGTTAAATAAACGATCAAACACATGACTGTTGTGGAAGTGCACTGAACCACACCTCATGACTCAATGGGGTGAACAAGAACACTTCCAGTTGTGGTTTGTTGATCACACCCAAATGAATGTGTGTCTGTCTGTTCTTTTATGTGTGTGTTTGTTCACCTTGATGTGTTGTGTGTGTTGTTGAGAATGTTAGAGACATGTTTATGGGTGTTCAAGCTAATAAATATTAATGCTCATTTTATGTATTCATGTTTAAAGAGATAGTAAGTCTGTATTCAAAAGGTGTGCCTGTGATATTAATGTATGGATATAGGTTCAAACTCCCTGTTCTGAGGTTGGAGATCTGGTTGCTTATCAAGCCTGCATCTTTGAACAGACTACTTAAAAATGGAAAGCCCCAGCTGCACCACCTAAAGGGTTCAGCGTTCATGAAACCCTGCAGTATAAAAATGTAGGAGTGTTGGATGGAACAATGTACCAAGAGTTTAACCTTTCCAGTTATGGGGTGTGAGGGACCATGCTGACTGGTATGAAGAATAACACGTGAATTTTCAAAAAAGAGAGTTTAATTTACCCTAAAAGAAAAATCAGTTTACAAATATTTGTTCTAACAAGTATTTTCAATGGAAAGTAGCTCAAGCTTGTTTGAAAAGTCATTAAATGTCGCTACGTTCCACCATGCTCTAACTTGACATAAATGACTTCAACTAGCTTTACCATTAGCTATTTTGATTTTTCAGGTTGCTATTGTCTCATCAATATGCATCAAAATCTACTGCTAATTTCTAAAACATTTTATTAAAGCTGCCATGAATAGAAAAAGAAATCCATACTGGAATGAAGTCATTCTTGTAAACTTTTGGAACGTCTATGTATTTTGAGAGAAAATTAAATCTAAATAGTCACGTTTTTTAAAAAACATCAAAAAAGCAAATAAATAATGATACAGGGTATGGGCAGGCAAAAAAGGTTTCAGTTACATGATGGTCATATAATGATTTGCAGTAAAGTGAATACACATTCTCTGAATTTCTAATGTGGAGCCACAGGTGGTCAGTCTGTCAGTTAGGCTAACATCATGGTTGACAGGTGACTTGGGGTTTGTGTGTCTGTAGTTTATACCTGAGTACCACTAAGGTTTATTGGTACACCTGGTCAGGGGTAGTTCTACAGTATATGTGTGCACACTCAAGCACAGGAAGAGATTTATTGATGAATCTGATTCTATGTGTAGAAATGAGCACACGCACAAAACTGTGCATGTTAAATGAAGCCCGCAGACTCTATGTTTCTCTGAGCTGGTGAACAGTAAGTTCACATACTGACTTATAGTTAATGTGCTATATTCACTTTTCCTGGTGTGAATTGATATATTTGATGGAATAGCATCATCCTCTGGGTGCCATGAATATCAAACCCATCAACATGACCAATAGCTGTTGACAAAATCTGCTCTGGATTCAGTAAGTAAAACATCCTTATTAGCAGGATGATATACACCTACAGGTTACAGTGTGGTGATACATTGGTGCTCTTCAACTGATGAAACAGACATCAGAAAAACATATGAGGGTTTGTATTTTGTTTGGGATACTTAAAGAAATGTTTGCTGTGTGTTTTTAGTTTAACTGACATCATCTTTTCACTGATATTTTATTTTTCCTTTCCAGTCACTACTTCTGATCAGGCTCTGGCCGTAACCATGGCGTCCCGGGGGAAGCAGCAACAAGGGAGCAGCCTATCATCTCTATTTTCTTGCTGCCTCAAAGGAAGTGACCAACCAGAGATCACCTACTGCCATGATAACATCACCACTATGACTGTACTGGAACCCAACCTGCCTATGCCCCCTCTTCAAGAGCTGGACTCTATGTTCACTGAGCTGGTGGTGAGTACACAACCAGAGAGAAAATGTTTTGTTTTTTCTGAACACTGCTTATTCATATGTGCCTTCAAAGATCCATAATTATTCAACAGCTTGCTTCTTATCTTCTTCCTTCCCCCTTTTTTTCCCTCTTTTCCAGGATGAACTGGACCTTACAGAGGAGCACAGAGTCGCCATGTTTGCTTTGCCAGCAGAGAAAAAATGGCAGATCTACTGTAGTAAGAAAATGGTAAGAAACTCTAACAACTATAGCCAACTTACCTGTATAAGCCGTTCATAGGGCAGCTGCTTTCCTAGAGCAGGAGTTACTGCTTCTACTGATGCTTCAAACACTGTACATTGTAGAAGTGTTGTCCAAACATGGCTAAAGAGGAAAGATAGCTTCACTCATAGAGAGGGGCGAGATGTGATGAATCAACCTACACAGACTTTTACACAGTATCTACTGGAAGGTATTGATGGTGTTGGGCCCAATTGTGTGTATGAACAGTGACAGCAGTGGTTGCATAAAGACTGAAAATAAGATCTTGAGAGAGGAATTCAAACCTGCCCACCTTTTCACGTCCACACAGCTGACAATCATTTGAAGCATATTGAGGCCTTGACATTTGCCATATCTTGTCTTTAATGTGTCTTGCACTACAGTTTTTCTAATAGCCACAAGATGCTGGAACCAAGAAAAACTTTTTTTTATAGTTAATAACAGTTAAGTGTTTTAATGTGTGTTTTGCTGTTAAACTTATTAAAGCTCATGTTCAGGGAGTGTTTTTGCATGACTGAAAGGTGTCTCAGACAGTTTCATCAGTGGTTGCTGCTTGCTAGTCCTTCTTCAACTCAACCAGGGCTTCCTACCTTTCATACAAATTAGGATTTTTTGATAATAACAATTTTGACTAAAAAAGTTCACAAGTCAAAATAAACATCATGGATCTATAAAATGTTTCTTAGCAAAGGGGAATTTTAGTTTCAGATGGACTTTAAATGTAAAAAATCTTCCACATAAAAATGCCACACTTAGACACACCTCATCCATAGTGCACTCACTTTTTATTCAGAGCAGCTGCAGGTTTCTCATTTTCTACTATTCAATCTACCATGAGTTCTCCTAGTGAACCCTTCTAGTGCAGCCAATGGTCTACAGATAAAACATGGGTGGATTTATTGTATGCATGTAAGTATATGCATAGCCCTGACCTGTGTGTGTGTGTGTGTTTGTGTGTGTGTTTGTGTGTGTGTGTGTGTGTGTGTGTGTGTGTGTGTGTGTGTGTGTGTGTGTGTATTTCAGGAAACAGAAGAGAATAAAGGAGCAACCAGCTGGCCAGAGTTTTATATTGACCAGCTCAGGTCCATAGCTGCTGTGAGTAATACTCATAATCTGTTCTCAGTTCATTCACAGACACAGAAAGACATATTTTGTTTTGTTACTTGCATTTGCTTTATAATGGGTGAAAAATACTGATGATTATTAAAGTAAGTAGGAGTACATTTGATGAATGTTGCAGTTTTTCTTAATGTCATGTCCACTGATATCACAGAATGCCTCTATCTTATACTATAAACCACCAACACTTAGTTCTAGTGAAGGACCAAACATTCTCCATTACTGCCTCTGAGTAGGTTTGTATGTCTGGAACAGTGACACATTGAGAGGCATTATTTTGTTCACCCCTTCTCCCACAGAGGAAGACTCTGCTGGCACTGGAGGATGAGGAAGAACAGGGAAGACATAAGATCGTAGAAGGTCTGAAGACAGCCCTGAGGACACAGCCCATGAGGTACAAGTCCAGTTCTAACATGAACATCATTCTGAATATGTAGAATATAACCTTAACCTGTCACTTTGATTGATCTCCCCCAGCTTTGTCACACGTTTCATTGAGTTGGACGGCCTGTCTTGTATCCTGAATTTCCTCAAGTCAATGGACTATGAGACAACAGAGTCTCCGATCCACACTTCACTGATTGGCTGTATCAAAGCTCTGATGAACAACTCACAGGGCAGAGCTCATGTCCTGGGTCACTGTGAGAGCATCAATATCATCGCACAAAGTCTGGCCACTGAAAACATCAAAACCAAGGTAGGTGCAACGCTAACTACATCATAGAATACTTTTAAACTGTCTCTTACTCTTAAATCATGAACGATCTGGTTCATATGTTTGTTTTGTGAATGCTGTTTGTGATTGGGCACCATTCTGGACTCTGTACTTTACTTGAGCATTTCCATGTGATGCTACTTTATACTTCCACTCCACTACATTTCAGAGGGAAATATTGTACTTTCTACTCCACTACATTTATTTGACTTCTCACATGCTTTCATTTCAATAAATGTTCAAATGATCCAATGTTTCAGCAAAAATCAAAGATTAGAGAAAAAGTCCAAAAACTGAAAACAGATTTGTGTATCAGAACTTTGTTTTTTCTTCTTTCCTCTCCCATTAATCATCTCACCACCCCTCAGATTTATCTGCTGACCCTTTGGAGGGGCCCGACCCCTAGGTTGGGAACCACTGGACTAAACTAGCTAACTGTATATAAAGTAATGTAAACTAGCTCCACCTCCAGCAGCTACAACAGTAACATGCTGCTCTAACACTGATGCTTCACTATTAATAATCTAATGATGTCATATATAATAATATATCAGTCAGAGGGACCAAACCACTACTTTTACTGCAATACTTTAACTACATCAAGCTCATAATACTTATGTACTTTTACTGCAATACTTTAACTACATCAAGGTCATAATACTTATGTACTTTTACTGCAATACTTTAACTACATCAAGCTCATAATACTTAAGTACTTTTACTGCAATACTTTAACTACATCAAGCTCATAATACTTATGTACTTTTACTGTAGTAGGATTATCATGCAGGACTTTTACTTGTAATGAGAGTATTTTATATAGTTGTATTTGGTACTTTTAGTCACACACTGAAGTGTCAAAGTAAAACTACTAGTTTGGTTTTGTTGGAATTTAATTCAGTAGCATGGCAGTCTTGTCAGCTACAAAATGTTTATGGAAAGAAAATCTGACATTATACAATAAATGAATGTGGTAACAACAGATGGAACATTATTTCAACCAATCCAAAAAGTGTCAAGCCAAAGAGTTACTTAAAAGTTAGTTTGTCATGGTTTGCATGGTTATGCTGAGTGGTTCTGATCACAGATTTCGTCATTTTCTTTCTTTGAAGTCCAACTTTTAGTTTTCCCACTAATATCACTGTGGAACCAGGAATAATATCTTGTGATTTTTAGTCAACCCTTCCTTCTCTCTCTGTAGGTTGCAGTGTTAGAGATCCTGGGTGCAGTGTGTTTGGTGCCAGGAGGCCATAAGAAAGTTCTGGAAGCCATGCTGCACTACCAGACATTTGCCTCAGAGAGAACACGCTTTCAGGTCTGTTTGTGTTTGTTCATTTGTTTGTGCTTCATATAATTTTCTGTAAAATGGATGATGCATTAAATAGATGATTATTAATCTGATGTCTTAACACAATAACCTAAGCTCTGACTACACTGTCAGACCAGATTTCACTTCTATTCATGTTGAATTGACCAATGGACTGTCTTGAATAATTATATTTAGAGTCCACAGCAACCAAGGAAAAGGAAAGTACACATTGAAACTAGCTGGCCAAACTGAGGACAATGTCAAACAAACTATAGAGAGAAGAACTAAATCTATGTATTCAATATAAGCATGAAATATGAGATGCTTCATGGTGGTTTAAGCTGTGTATGTTCTGTTTTGTGTGCAGACCCTGCTGACAGACTTGGATAGATCCACAGGTCGCTACAGAGATGAAGTTAATCTGAAGACTGCAATCATGTCCTTCATCAATGCTGTGCTCAGCAAAGGAGCAGGAGAGGTGAAGTGAACTTTCACACTTTCTATATATCATCATTTTATCATGTTAAATATCTCCTAGGAGTTATGTAGAATGATAGAATATGATTTGTTTTTGGGTGTACTCACTTCTCTTCCACCGGCCTCCTCAGAGTATAAGGCTGGTGATATTCTGTAGTTTTCTTATTGTCAACAAATACACAAAAAGACTTCACCTCACTTCTCTCTGTGATAAACAAAAGATTCACATATTTTCTTGCTGTACTGTGGTCTGTTAATGTTGTTGATGGTGAAATATTTGGTTCCAGATTAGTGTAGAAGAAAGATGCTACTACCTGATGTTTTCTTTTGCTGCAATTATTTCAGACGTTATTGTTGCTTTATTGAGAGTATCCTGGATTAACATTATGTTGTTGAACACTTAACCAGTCCCCTCAGAACTGTGTTCTAGATCTGGCTGTTTTAACTATTTTAAAGAATATTAAGGTGCATTTTTTCTTTAAGGTGTGTTTATGTCTGTCTAAAGCAAACACTTAACTAAATTCTCTTCATCTTGTTGACATTACCTGTCCCATTGCCATGTCGCCGTGTGTGTGTGTGTGTGTTTTCAGACCAGTCTGGAGTTCCGTATCCATTTGCGCTATGAGTTCCTGATGTTGGGAATTCAGCCGGTCATTGACAAACTACGCTCTCATGATAATTCCACCCTGGACAGGTACATCATCACTAAAAGTGAACAAGGTGCTAGCATGTAGAAACATGTACACTGTGTCATGGACCTAATCAGCTAAGCAACAGGTCAGAAGAGAGTGTTTATGCTTTGACTTTTAAATGGCTCTCTGAGTTTGGTTGTTATGTGGTTGTTTTCTTCCAGACATCTGGACTTTTTTGAGATGCTGAGGAATGAAGATGAACTTCTGCTGTCCAAACGCTTTGATGCAGTAAGTCATTTATTCAAACCTTTATGCCGTTGATTTTTGGAAATCTAAATGTGTTGATCAAGTTGCTAATGCAGTGCTAACACATGCTGCAGAATCAGGCATTTGAATGCAAAGATGGCAAGATGAACAATGTGTTCTATTATAAAAAATACATATTATGCATTGCATTTCTATTTGATGTCAAATAAAATGTGAAAATGCAAATCAGATGACATAAGTCTGATGATTAATGTCTTTTGGTGCATTGCATCAGGTTCATATAGAAACTAAAAGTGCGAGCCAGATGTTTGAGCTGATCAAGAAGAATCTGAATCACACTGAAGCTTACCCTCACCTCCTGTCTGCACTGCAGCACTGTCTCATGATGCCATGTAAGACTGTCATAATATACTGTATGCAGATTTATATGACTGATCCATGCCTGTAGCAGCTTTTCCTCCCTGCTGACCACTCTCTGTGTCTCTAGATAAGCAGAACAGTAACACCCTTCAGTACTGGGTGTTGCTGGACCGAATAGTTCAGCAGCTGGTTCTGCAGACAGACAAAGGTGAAAACCCTGACGTTGCTCCACTGGAGGACTTCAACGTTAAGAACATTGTTCGCATGTAAGTTTCCAGGGTCATAATGAACCAGAGAAATATTGTGCCATATTTCAGTAATATTTCAATAAGAAATCATCAACTTAGAGCTATCTAATGGAATTACCTCTTACTGTTTATACACAGTAGGTAAAGTCAAATACCTACATGACGTAATCATTTTGCTGACAAAAACTCTTTGTTTTGTAATTTTGACATGTTACCTAAGAAGAGCATGTAACATGTTTATGAGTATAACATAGAGACACTTGTTCAGAGAAGGCTACTGCATTAGATTTTAGATTTAGATTATTCGCCCTTGACACCAGTGATAGATAGTTCAGTTATACTGCAGTTGTTTATGGTATAATTTGGTTTATGACTAGCAAAGATGCATCTATGTTGTTTCAAATCTTTAGCCTACATACTATGATACTTTTATTTTTTCAACAACAACTGAAAATAATTATTGAAATAACAGTTCTGTACTGTAAATGATGAAGAGGTTTTTTTTAAAAGGGGAGGCAAGATGACCCTGGAAAACTCCAGTCTCCAAAAAAAAAAAAACAACTATGGTGTGTGCATATGTGTAGTAGATGCAAACCATGTGTAAAATACCTTATTAGTCATGTTTGTATGGGTTTGTGTCTACAGGCTGGTTAAGGAGAATGAGGTCAAACAATGGAAAGAACAAGCAGATAAAATGAGAAAAGGTAAACACACACAGACACACACATTTATACGCTATATACATACTGAAGGGATTTGAACTTTGCATCCTGTTAGACCAGAATTGGAAAAAAAGTGGAGCATACATACAAACTTTGGCTCTACTGGTTTAATCTTTTTTGTTTTAAATAATAAAAAAAAATATATTTTACAGATTAGCTGATTTGATCAGCTGGGCATAAGTGTTCCATGTAATTCACAAGCTATACTAGACATGCAAGCAGGTATATCAGAAATCATGATAAATAAGTGCAGATACAGAAACTTACAAGCTTGTTTGTTCTTGGCTCTGCCTCTCCGCTCCTCTTGTCTCACAGCAGCTCTTCCTCCAATAATTATACTTTGAATAACTTAACTGCAGTTTGTGGAATGAACACTATCCTATATGGTAAGTCTCTAATTTCTATCCATCTCACCTTCTCTTTTCCCCAGAGCATCAGAACTTACAGCAGCGTTTTGAAAAGAAAGAGAGGGAGTGTGAGGCCAAGAATAAGGAGAAAGAAGACATGATGGCCATGCTGAACAAGATGAAAGACAAACTGGAGCGAGAAAGCAATGACCACAAGCAAGCTAAACTACAAGTAGCAGAGCTGTCTGCTCGGCTGCAGCAACTAAACTCTGTATGTTCACCAACACAAGATACATTTATCTGTGTTTTGTATTTTTGTGTGATAGTGTGATAAAATATATGATCCCCAAGCTGAATGTTTGTTTGTTTTTTCATTTTCTGCCATTAGTTTTTGTTTTTTTTTATCCCAGCATCACAATGATCATTCATCTGTCTGTTCATGATGATTCAATCTTAAGTTATCTTCTTCTCTGTTGTCTTGTTAGACCACCAGTGTTCCAGGTGGACCTCCTGTGACTTCCGGTGGTGTAGAACCTCTTGTTCCTATCCTGTCTGTAACTCCTCCTCCTCCTCCTCCTCCTCCACCACCACCTCCTCCTCCTCCTCCAGGAGGCCCACCAGTTTTTGGCATGGCTCCATTTGCTCCACCTCCTCCTCCAGGAGCTCCATTAGGAACTGCCCCCCAGAAGAAGAAGAATATTCCTCAGCCATCAAACCCACTGAAGTCATTCAACTGGAGCAAACTGCCTGAGGTACTTACTATTATCAGGCCTGCTATTACTATTACTATTATTATTATCATTATTATTATTACTATCACTACTACTGCTACTACAACGCCTACCATCGCTGTCAGTACTGCTGTTATTATACAATTACATACACATATTACATACACCACTACAGTGCTGCTACTAATATTACAGCTGTTAGTGTTACTACTACACTAATCCTCATGTATTTAAACCAGAAGTTCATCCATCCATTTTCTTTACCGCCTTTGCTCTAGTGGGTCGTGGGGGAGTGGGATCTGATCCCAGCTGACCCTGGGTGAGAGGCAGGGTACACCTGGACATTTACCAGTCAACCACAGGGCTAACATATAGCAGTAGAGACAAACAACCATTCACACCTACAGGCAATTTAGAGTCACCAATTAACCTAACCTGCACATTTTTGGTCTTTGGGAGGAAGCCAGAGCACCTGGACGAAACCCACGCAAAAAAAACAGAAGTGCTTTTAGCTAAATGTTAATATCATCATGCTAACATGCTCATAATGACAGTGCTAACATGCTGAGCAGATTTAGCTGATATAATGACACTGTATGTATCTTATTTTGGTGTGTTGCATGCTAACATTTGCTAACTAACACTAAGCACACACATTAGTTTTGCATGTATTTGGTCATAAACTGAAGTATTGGACAGAATAAAAACTTTCACCTGATGATGACACTGAATGAAAAGTCAGGATCACCAAAGTTATTGCAATTCATCCTGAAGGGAGCATGAATGTCTGCACCAGATTTAGCAATGCATTAGTTTTGGAGATATTTCACTAAAAACCTGATGTTAACCTGCTAGTGGCTCCACAGGAAAAGTCAAGATCACCAAAGTCAACATGATTCATTCTCTGGGAACCATGAATATCTGTAGAAAATGTTATGGCAATCCATCCAACAGTTGAGATATTTTAGTGTGTCAGTCAGACCAAAGTGGTGGACTGACTGACTGACTGACTGACTGACTGACGACAGGCCAACAGGCCAACATTGCCATAGAGCCACACCACTAGCATGGCTAAAAGAAGTTCCAAAATGAAAGCTAAACCGATGTCCCAGGTGTCCCCTCGCTGTCACCTGAATGCCTTTCCTCAACGTTCCAGTGACATGACAATATGTTATCATCAACAGGCCTTTTTAACTAGTCTATGAACATTTATGTATACAGTACATATTTAGTATAGATGAGCATGTCCTAAAATGGTTGAACCAACATCTTGGTCTGATTCTGATGTCTTCATGACATTTTAACATTGACATTTTAAGCGCCACATTCAATATAATCCTGAAAATGAAAAAATGATATATATACATCCATGTGAGGCAAACATATTTTATTAAATAAATCATATAAAGATGATCAACACAGAAGCAATATACTGCTGCTTTCTGGATCATAATTGATGATGATAACTTAACTCATGAACACCAAACAGCAGCTCACAGGCTTCCTTGGGAACTCCTTTAGGAAAATAGTGACTTACTGAGCTTTGCAGTGATTTAAGAGCTATGTGGATATGGTTGAAAGCGGCAGAGAGAAGTTTTCTTTTTTGTCAGACTGCATTATTGTTTGTTTTAGAACAAGTTAGAAGGAACCATATGGACAGAGATTGATGATCTCAAGGTTTTCCAAGTTCTGGATCTTGACGACTTCCAGAGGACCTTCTCAGCTTACCAGAAGCCACAAGTAATGTATTACACACTGACACTAAACATATAAGACCCCTGGCTTCCCATGCCTTCAGCAATAATGGAATTTTCTCTTTTGCCTCCTTTCATTTTCTCTGTTTCACTGACATATCCATTTATCCATTCATAGATTTCTTTTCACTGCGTCACGGCCATTGAGTCACAGCCATGAATAAATTATTTTCTTTTCTTTAGAGATTGTGTTTATTGTCTCATGACGTGCACTGTTACCTTGAGATCATGACACAATGCCAAATTCCCAATCTTGTATTGTGTTGTATTATAACACGTTTCTCTGTATTAACAGAAAGAGGCTGAGGATGACCATACTTCTGCTAAGAAAGTCAAGGAGCTGTCAGTTATTGATGGTCGCCGAGCACAGAATTGTAACATTCTGCTTTCACGGTCAGTGTGTGTATGTGTGTGAGGATTGAATGAATGAATGAAAAAAACACTGCTGAACGATGGAAGTCAGACATAAACTGTGTTTGTTGCTGTTAGCAGCCTGGACACATTGTTCATCTCTACAGGCAGGCTGGTAAAGTCGTTTACACACACTAGTGCCCAGAAAATCTGGTATTTCAGGTTTAAGTAACGTTACATGTTTGTATCACAGACTGAAGTTGACCAATGAGGAGATCCGTCATGCCATCCTGACCATGGATGAACAGGAAGACTTACCCAAAGACATGCTGGAGCAGGTACCTAAACATACACATCATCAGAACATGTTTCAAATGAAGACTTTACAGTGTAGAATCATGTGTGTTTATAACCAAACCAAAGATGTATGGAGAGTGAATATGGAACTTGCATTCATTAGATGGTCAAAAACAGAACTCCACATGAATGCTAATGTTGCTCTGTGTCTGCTGCATTTGCCATAACAACTTTACAAGGTGATAATATGTGTTTGCCAGCCGCATGAAATGTCATCAACACGCCCATATATTCACACATGGGCTCAATTAGACATTACACAGACTTTGTACTAGGGAGCGGTCAAGGAAACATGAGTCAGTTGGAGATTTTGATTATCTAGGCTCATACATGTAACAGTAAAAAAAACAATCAAATGAAATGCACTAATGACTGTTTGTGTTTATGTGTCTGTGTGTGAAGCTTCTGAAGTTTGTTCCTGAGAAAAGTGACATTGAGCTGTTAGAGGAACACAAGCATGAACTGGAGCGTATGGCCAAAGCAGACCGCTTCCTGTATGAGATGAGCAGGTACACACCAGAACACACACACACACACACACACAGCAGCCTTCTCAACACACAGCCTGGATTTCTATTGTCTTTCAGCATAGCGGTTGATTGCAGCAAGAACATACAGGAGGCATTATACACTTTGAAGAGTAATTACACAATAGAACTTACATATATAGAGGAAAAGCATTGTTACTAGGTTGAAATTCAGTTGAACTTCTGATCACACCCATGATCACAGCTGGGTGTGGTTGTATATGTCACCACAGTCTGCTGCTGCACATAATGGTGCAGTTATTCTTTAAGATAAAAGCGCTGCAGAATAGTTGTAGGCAAAGGTCAGGTTCTCATGGTATTTCATCATACATGTTGCTTTTACACAGCACTTACAATACTTTAACATTTTACAATAACCTTGACAAAAGATTTATTTAGACTCAAAGAAGTTTGATTCACAGTTGCTTAGTCACTTAAAACAGGGTTTTACTTCAAGTGATATATAAAATCTCTAAAAGGACGGGTTCACAATTAATAAAGTCTGTCTTAAAACAACAGTCAGGAGCCCAAATGAATATTGAAACATGTTTTTCTTTACTTGATTTGACTTTTTCCAAATGAGTCAAATCAAGTAGATATCTTTCAGTATTACAGTCTTTTTGTTACTATACTATAGGAAACACAAAGAGGGAATTTGATGCTAAAAAGACTGTAAATGTGTCAGATATCCACTTGATATGACTAACTCAGACTGATGAAGACTCATATAAGCTTCACATCAACTTGTAAATGACTGTGTGGACACACTGTGGATTTTGGCCTCCATCACTTCCATTGAAAGCACATTTTAAGGATCTTTTAATATCCAGTATGTACAGGAGGAATGATTACTTTCACTGTTCATATGGACACCAGACTGTTGTTTTAAGACACACCTGAATAATTGTGAACCCGTCCTTTGAGCGATGTTCCACGTTTGAATTCACTTACAGTTTCACTGTTTATTTTCCTCTTCTCCAGAATCAACCACTATCAACAGAGACTCTTATCTCTGTACTTCAAAAAGAAGTTTGCTGAAAGAGTGGCTGAGGTCAAACCTAAAATCAAAGGTACTGTTTTCCACCCCAAAGGGTCATCTGTTTACTCAGTGAATGGATGCAAGTAAATGTTTGAGAACATAGCATGTTATGCATTTCTCTCAAGGTTTCTATTACTTCTGTTTTAGAAGGTATTAGACATTACAACACTGCAAGATGCAAGATATCATTTGTATTTGAGAAGAATGTTGCATATGAAGACATCTTGTGTGATACTGCCTCCTTGTGCCTGTGGTTGCAGCTCTGTGTCTTGCATCCATGGAGGTGGTGCAGAGCAGGACCCTGCGTCAGCTCCTAGAGGTGGTTCTGGCCTTTGGGAACTACATGAACAAAGGACAGCGAGGAAATGCCTATGGGTTTAAAGTCTCAAGTCTCAACAAGATAGCTGACACCAAGTCAAGCATTGACAAGTACAGTTCACAGCATGCTTTCATATATTATAGGCCTTTTTCATGGAAGACATGTTGATACAAGACAGTATGAAAAGCACAGGTGTAAATTAAGGTGTGATTAGCTCTTTCAGTTTCAGGATCCTGATATTCCACATGCTGACTCACTGTCATGCTTTACAGGGACACTACATCTTTGTTTTTTCCAACTATAACAAGTCAAAATGTGTGCTGTGAGGCCTATTTTCTAGTTTGACCATTTCTTTGAGAAGTATGACGATTGATAAATGACTGATAAGTGTGTGTGGTGTGTGTCTGTAGAAACATCACTCTACTCCACTACATGATCCACGTATTGGAGAAGAAGTTTCCTAAGGTGGCAGCCTTCAGTGAAGAGTTACAGAATGTGCCAGAAGCTTCAAGAGTCAAGTAAGAACTAACAGACACAAATAGACACACACACACTCACACACACACACACATATAGTATTATGCCAGTGACTGCAAAAACAGAATCCGGTTACGCAATCAAACATATTTATAAAACTAGAGGTAGGATATGTAACTGTCTCACTCTCTAATCAAGTATGTAAAGCAGAAGTGGGAGATGTAGGAGATGCTAAAATAATAAAATATTGCCCTCCAATGTAGACCCTAAATGATTCACGGGAGTATTGTCTTTTTATCTTAAAAAGATAGCGCAGTGTTTCGGAAAATATGCTTAATTGCTAGCTTCCAGAGAGTGAGATGAAAGGATTGATATCCATCTCATGTCTGTGTGTTAAATGTGGATGTGGTTAGCCTAGCTAAGCCAAACAGTGTTTCTATGCTGAGCTGCAGTGGAGGGACAGTAACACAAAGAGGGAATTTCTGCTCATACATATTAGCTTCAGATAAACTTTAGAATATATTTTTGCACAGATTGAGGACTCTGGATGTTGTTCCCCATCACTTACAGTGATGTGTGTGGTATGAAACGGTCTTTTAATAGCCAGTATGAACAGAAGGAATGGTTACAGCAAGAAAACCCTTTTTTAACGTACATTTAGTTACCTGACTATTGTTTTAAGACAGACTTGAAAATTCTAGAACGTGTCTTTTAACATGCTGGAACTATTTCCAGCGTGCACTTAATTGCTTTGCTGTGTGTCCGGCCATGGTGGTACAGGCACCATGGTAGCAAACTTGACAACCTCACTGTGACCACAAAACTCCTCAGAGTCACTGCACCCAACTGCTGATAAACAAGAAATAGTTCAAGTTCCAGCTCCACCTAAAACCACAGAGACACATATCAGAGAAAAAACTGATGTTCCTTTTACTTTCATGTTACTGTCTATTCCTTTCATCATTACCTCTCCCCCCATCTCTCTCTCTCGCTTTCATCGTCTCTCTAGTATGACAGAGTTGGAGAAGGACATTGGCAATCTGAGAAGTGGTCTAAAGAGTGTTGAAGCGGTGAGAGAACATAGAATTAAGTATTGAAAATCTTTTCAGTATTGTCTGAGAACGTTTAATCAACCAAGGACCTGTAAACCCATAAAAATAATCAAAATGCATGTGTGGAAAATTTCAAAGTCAGTGTATTTGTACATCAATCTAACTAATCAATGTCAATATGTCTGCCTGTGTGTTTGTTCATCTCCAGGAGCTGCAGTACCAGCAGGCTGAGTCCTCTCATGGTCCTGCTGATAAATTTGTTCCAGTGGTCAGTCAGTTCATCACTGTGGCCTCCTTCAGCTTCTCTGAGGTAGAGGAGTCACTCAGTGAAGCCAAAGAACTGGTGAGTGGGCAACTGGCAATTGTGACTTAGTTTTACTTTGCCTTCAAAAAATGTCAAACATCATCATTACAATAAGTTTCAAGGTGTAAAATCACTCAGTAACTAAAAACCCAGTGGTAGACCTATGGGAGATTTAGAGTGATGTGTTAGATAGTGGTCTCCACCACCATCATCAGGCTAGCTGTTCCCCCTGCTTACAGTCTCCATGCTAAGTGTTTGTAAGGGCTCATTTCTAGTTACAACACTACTTTAAGCACATTATGACTAGATTATTAAAGTGCATGTGATAGCCATAGATTCAATTTCTATACAAGTCAGTTCCAGCACACATCCTCAGTAACTACAAGTCTTCACGGTGATTAATTACACCCCTGTATTTGACTTGTGTGTGTTGTCTCTTTTTCTCTATGTCCTTCACTCTCTGTTCCACTGTCACTCTTCATATCTCTTGCTGAAGTATGGAAAGGTGCTGAGACACTTTGGGGAAGACTCGTCCAAGCTGCAGCCTGATGAGTTCTTTGGGATCTTCGACACTTTCCTCACTGCCTTCTCAGAGGCCCAACAGGACAACGAGAACATGGCCAGACGCAAGGAGGAAGAGGAGAAACGGGCACTCATGGAGGCACAGGTTAGAAGACATTATTAGCTCACGCAGGCACAGAGATGTACTGTAGGCAGATCACTTAAAAGGATGTCAACACTCACTGTGGAGAGCTAATGTCTGACATTGCCTACCCACTTTCCCAGTTTTGCATAAATTGATACCAAGTCTGATGGTCATCTCACAAGTGGACAAATGAGTAAAAATATTAAATGAATCATAACATCCATCCTCTCCTTCTCTTTTTCCTCTCAAGTTGAAGAAAGACAGGGAGCAGAAGGCAAGGAAAGCCAAAGCAAATGAAGATGGCGAGGAGGGCGGTGAGTTTGATGACTTGGTATCTGCTCTGCGCTCTGGAGAGGTGTTCGATAAGGATCTGTCCAAAATGAATCGCAGAAAACAGCGGAGACACAACTTGTTCGACAGCAGCCGGGAGAGACCAGCAACAAAACTAAACCAGTGACACTATGTGGACAACAGCATCTCACTGGGACTGTTACAGCCCTGCTGAAACACATGACGCTCTCTGTGGCACAGTGACAATGGTGGGGAAGGTTGTTGGATACACAGAAGACCAGAAACTCACAAGCATGAACTCGATAAGATCTGGCCTACAGGTCCAAACAGAAAATACTTTTTTAAAAGTCTTTATGTTCAGGATTTTAAAAATGTGGACTTTGGTGCCCCCTGTGGTAGTCTCAAAAAAGACTATGTGCACGCTAAACCCACTAACAACAAGACTGAGTCATTTTTCTTCAAACAAAAAGCATGTGCCATCAAAATCATTTGAAAGATGTCATCACAAAGACATTCAGCACATATAGGTTATGCAGATGGTGCATATTGGTGGTGTGGAAAGTAATGTTCCTGCATGAATTCAAGTTGCACTAGTTTTTGTGTATGTGTGGCTGTAAGTGAAACATGCTCTAACCGAAGATGTAGAGATATTTCCTTCTCATTGTCAAGTGGAGGTTTAGCATGGGAAATGGCTTATTTGACTTAAAGCATGTACTACTTTTTCATGTGTTATTTTAGGTTACTTATTTAAAGGTTCTATATGTAGGAATTATGCAGTAATTGACATGTATTAATTGTTTTTTATTGCCAATGAGTTAAAGGGTTGTAACAGAACTTCAAAAATGAGATTCTGGGTTGTCTGTAACAGCCTGTGGACTGATTTCTATGTGAAGGATCTGGGCTGGATTTTCCGCGAAAATCCCTGCTGACTGCCTTTCCTCTGTCCATGGTGTGGATTGACTCTCACTGGCCACAGCACAGCAGGAGCCGCTGTGTGTGTGTTTGTGTGCAACCAAGTGCACGTGGGAGGGCTGACTGAGTGGGAGTGAGAGAGAGAGTCCAGAAACATGGTGCAAAACAGAACGTTACGGATATTTTATGTTATTATGAGTGTAAGCAAGGAAGGAAAAGAATGTTTTGTACACAGATGTAAAATAGCTCAGTAGACACAGATTGTATTGAACAGATTGGATGAAATTTGTTCTATTTCCAATATGTTTGGAATGTTGCAAAGTTTCTTTACAAACTATTTAACCATCTAAAATAATAGTTTTACATTTTGGGAAATTAACTTGTTCTCTTTCTTTCTGAGAGTGAGATGTTCAGATAGATATGTGTTAAGTACAGAGTCAGGGTGTGGTTAGCCTAGCTTAGCATAAAGACTGGAAACGGGGAGAAACAGCTAGCCTCTGTCAAACGTAATAAACCACCCCCAAACCTGACTAATTAACACACTGTATCTTGTTTGTTCAACACAACCTGGGGAACAACAGTTGCAGTCACAGTGAGGGTGAAGGTTTGGTACCATCTTCTCCGTAAAGAGACAAAAACCAAAAGCTGTGCTCTAGAGTTGTTGTTAGGTGTATTTTAAACTTTGGATGGAGCCAGGCTAAGTTTTTCCATTCTTAATGCTAAGATAGGCTAACCATGTTGTGATTCTAGTGTGCCTAGCCTAGCTCCGTACTTAAACAACAGACTTGAGATTTATGTCAATCTGCTCATCCCACTCTCAGAGAAAAAGAGAACAAGCATATTTCCCAAAATGTTGAACTTTTCTTTTAATTAAACTTCATTTATTCTATCTGTCATGGTTCTATCCCAGTCTGGCTCTATGTCCCTCAACCAGCCCACCAGATGCCCTCATACTTTTTCCTCGTTTGTTGAACTGGACTTAATGGGAGAAGGCCATGTAGCAGCCAATAATGTAATAACTGCAAATAACATAGTAATATTTCCATTGTAATGTGATAAAAGTTAATAATGCAATAACTTACCTATAATGTGATAAAATATCTATGGTAATCATAACAATAACAATAACATGAAATCTGTACCTCTTTGAGGTCCTTTAATACAAAGACCACCATTTTTTCTCTTGAAAAATATCATCTTTAATTAAACATATTTAAATCACTTTTTCAGGTAAACTGCACTTTCTCTCTTTATATTTATATGTAACAAACCTGACTCTGACAAGTTACATGAAAATGTATTACCATCAGAATGCTTGCCCTATTTACATCGCTGACTATTTGAATACAGTCATGGCAAGCTCGACAAAGAGTCTAAAACTGAAGCAAATGACACCTATGGTTCATTCTTTAAGACCTGTATTTTTTGGCAGTCCCCATAACTGACCACAAGATGTCCGTTGATTAACAAGTTACCCAGTCACGTAACTCTGACATTAGGCTTTTGTCTTTGTCTGCAAACTTCTGTCTTCCTTATCACACATATTGAAAGGAAATTAGTGATTCAATTTAATTTTATAACTACATTCTAATTAATTAAAATGATCAAATGTGCATTAATCTCACCCAAATAAACTGTACTTACTATCCATTAGCTAAGTAACAGTTTATCCAAATACTATCTATACTATTATATTTTAACCATTTGTTTCTTTCTGCGTCTCTGCTGACTTGCACACCATTTTTCACATATTCTTAGTTGCAACTGGGGTGTTCTGGTTCTCAGAATAAAGACATACAGTATTGTTTAATGACAAATATTTTTTATTAGATCAAATTATTTGAGCTAGCCTACTCTGCAATCTTTCCACGTACCCTCTGGCAGCTGCAAAAGTATTCTCTGGGGTAAGTAAGTAGCTACACCTGGCTGGGAATCACTGACCTGCTGAGTATTTCTGGCAGCAGGATGGTGTGTGTGTGTGTGTGTGATATTGAGTCAAAATAAACTCCAGTGTGTGTGTTCATGGAAATGAAGGAACATGTCACCCAGTAAAACAGTGTGGCTCACTGATGTGTTTTAATAGTTTTTGGACAACAGTGGAGCTGTATGGCCCAGAGAAATAAGATACATCACAACACTTGTTAGAAGATCAGTTTATTGTTGGTCAGTGGTGGTGTGTGGGTGGGGTGGGGGCGTGGGGGTCAGTGTACTGTTCCGTATAAGCGATGGAAATATTATTTGTCGCCCCTGGTGGAGCAGAAACAAAACAAAGCTGCATTCAAGACCGCGCAGCACCGGAGCGGTTGTATACGGTTGCATGACATGTCCATCTTATAAAACAGATAATTCGTGTCGCACTTTACAGTCTTAATGTTGGATGAGGTCGGTTAAAAGTCCTCCCGTCAGCGTATAACGTGTCAGAAATCCTGAGTGTACGTAAGGTTTTTTAGCTGTTTTCCCTCCGTGCAGCGGGATGTTCACGAGCACCCAGCCAACATATGTGTCATTTGGCAACAGCTGTGCCCACTTCCTGATTTCACATCACAGCAACAGATGAGAGCGGCTGTTTGAGAGCCAACGACCGCCGCACTGTCATATTTTGAACCGATAACCATAAGAGACGCTTCGGGTTACGGCTCCAGCGTCGTGCCGCCGCTCTGCTGCGATGGTGGAGACTCCAGCTGGCTGCCTGTTTGAAGACATCCAGCATGAAGACATCCAAGTCGAAGCGGTAAACTTAGTGACTTACTGACCAACAACAGCCCGCCTGGAGAGGACGTTAACGTTAGCTCTCCACCGCTGGGAAAATGTTCCGGAGTAACGTTAGGAGTTTAAATGTTGAAATGTTGCTACGTATTTTTTTCTGCTGACGAGCAAGGCTCAGATAAAGACAGACACGGGCTACGTGAGAAAATCTGCTAGTGGAGCTGTACCGTTCACTGTCCTCTAATGTGAAACACAGAGAGAGGATAATAAACTGAGGCCTGAACAAACCATGAAACATGACATTTGCCACTGAAGAACCTAAAAGCAGTTTAACAACCAGAACAAGGCCTCAGACTAGCTATAAAATGTTACCCTGGTTAGTTGTTTGTAGAAGTGCTGAGAAGTGAGCTGGTGAATTACACTTTGTGCTTTCAAGGCAACAAAAGTGAGAGCATTTAACCTCCCCTCTAACACTGAGGGCTAGTGTCCTCTTTACTACGGCCTCTTTAACCTGTCAGGGAGAACTGGGGTAAAAACTGCTGCTGGGCCCTTGTTAACCCTCAGCTCCTCTCCTTTTCTCTGCATCATGCTCAGTACTCCTGTGCTAGACTAGACTAGCCTTAGGTTTGCTTTGTGGTTATTTGCTTAAACACAAATGAATGTAGGAATATGCACTGGTGTGGAACAGGGTGCTAACATGTATATTCTGTCTTTTTAAATTATGTCTGACAAAAATGACTTTAACAGTTCATCTTAAAATGCTTGATGCATTATTATGTTGTGGCCTAGGTATAAAGAAATTATATTTGATGGACAAACAAGCATATGGAAAGCATATCCTGCCTACTATTTAAGCAAAAGCTAAGCTAAGATGGTCTTAAAACTAGTTCTCATGATGGGGCCTCAGGAGCAAGTAGTAAAGCGAGCACTTCTAGAGCATATTCACTAAATCCCAGATAACCACAAACAAATTGCCAAAGAGTGAAGCTGGGGCTGAAGCTGTTAGTTAGCTGTCCAGACAGTAGTTGTTATGGCTCAGTTTTCTGTCTAAATCACCACCTCTTGTCTTTTCCCTCCAGGCTGTTGGCAGAGGTACATTCGGAGTTGTCTACAAGGCCGTATGGAAAGGAAAAGATGTAGCAATCAAGACCATCGAGAGCGACAATGAAAGAAACGCTTTCCTTGTTGAGGTACTGCAAACACTTTTTTTGGTTGTTGTGTTCTGTATGTGCTGCAATAAAACTTGCAGCCAGCTTTGTAGTTCAGAATTGTAGAGGTGCTTTGTTAAAGCCTGCGTCCACCACAGGAACTTTTACAAGGGCAGGGGAACTTTTACCAAGGATTAAGGGACAAATTTCAATTTCTCTGCCATAGTGCTTGGTGCTCTGGTGGAAATACTCTCTGATGGCCAAGTGAGTGTGTGCACAAGCTAAGAGCACACACACACACACACACACAGGAGTGCTCCTAGTAGAGTTTCTGTGGCTGTGAAACTGCTTTGTTGAAAACAGCTTTTAGTATATCAGCATTACAAACATATTCTGACACTCAGGGTCATCTGAGTGATTAGTGGGAGCAGAGGTGCTCCTGGAGATGTCCTGCTGAATGTCAACAATAATAATACTTATAACGTCTTAAAAGCATAAAGAGCAATGTAGTAAACTGAATATATTTTAGATGTTGGTCTGTTGGTTGGACAGAACAAGACATTTGGGCCCTATTTTTGTGAACCGAGCAGCACGACACAGATCACAGTCAGGTGTGTCCTGCGCAGTGATCTGGAGGTGTGACCAGTGCACTTTTAGTATTTTTGTAGCCAGGTGCACCAGTAGTGCTCTTGGATGCAGGGCGGGATCAGTAAGAATATATAACAGACATTATAGGTGGATGTGTTGGAGGCTGTGACAATCATGACCAATCACATTCACTACGTTCATCCCCTTTAAACACAGGGCTTCCCCCTGCAGAGTTGACCTCACAGGACATTTATTGTTGTCGAGGTTTCAAATATGAATACAGGAACTCAAATATACTGGCAAGAGCAGACCATGACTCTTTTTTTTTGTAAGTTGAATTCACTTTTCTGGACACTTTAATGAGCCAGTAATCACCATGGTTTCTGTGTGTAGTAGTTTGCAATTTGACTCGGCATCACAATGATCAATACAATAACCAGTCCATACAGTTAAATACCTCTGTAGTGCCATATATAAAAATGTGGTTTAGTATTTTGTATGTCATTTTTAAAAAAAATGTATTGCTGAAATAATTTTTAAAGTTCAAATTCATAAGCTTTGACTGTTTCTGTGCAAAATAACTGCAGAAGTTTTGGGAACAAATCTTCAGAGTGCAACACACACATGATCCTGATCATTTGGGTTTTTTAAAATAACAGGTTTTTGTGTAAAATGTAACCAACATGTAATCACATGTGGCTCATTGCAGCCTCACATCTACCTGTATTGTAAATAAAAATGCATGTGGACACTTTGACCAGACCTGTTTATTTGCATTAGAAACTGTACATAATAATTAACCATAAATGATCAACTTGATGTAAACAGAAGCACAGATGTTTCTACAGTTATTTTGTAACATTCTGCTGCCAGTTGCACAACATTGCTGCAGACAGAACAGCTTGAACATTCAAAAGGTCAAATCAAATCCGTGCATATAGATATTTTCATGTTGAGGTGCAACTTGTTCTTTTCTGCTGCAGGCTGCTCTGATTGTTTTAATGCTGTGGTGCATTCAAGCGCTGTGCTAGCAGGATGACTTGTTTCCTGTTTTTTCTTCCAACTAGTAGAGCTTGGTCTTTAAATACGGGTCTGAGTACAGTTAATACAGGCATAATCTTCAAAGATCAGTGTAAATGTGTTAACTGCTTATCACCTTTTAAAATACGTACAGTATATCAAGATAAATAGAAACATAATCTACTGCAGCGATGTTATATAGATAAAGACATCAGGATCTGGATTAATACATTCATAGTAACATATATATTTATCATCTGCCCCTTTTTGTTTCTGTGCAGCTGCGCCAGCTCTCGAGGGTGAATCACCCCAACATTGTTAAGCTGTTTGGCTCTTGTGACAATCCAGTAAGTATATAACAGGCATAACTGTGAGGATAAGGTATGTAATTATGTATTGTCATAGATATCTCTTCTGTCCTGAATTTAAAAAGCGATCATCTGAAACCATCATTCATCACCTCATATGACATCCAGTTTAGAATTTAGAGAGGGAAGTGAGGACTGTTGCTTCATACACTTTGAACTTCCCATCATTTAGTAAGAAACACTGCAATGCTGTGGATAGAGAAAGAAGAAGTGTTATATGTCAGTGGAAGAGCAGCGCTGTGCTCTTTATGCTAGTTCAGTGTACTACAGCAGCGGATTATGTCAATAAGAATCAGTATATCAGACTTTTTTATGCATCATAACAATAGTCAAAGTGGCATACTACTAAGATTTGGATTATTTCACTAAATCAACAGTACCATTAGCCACTTTTCAATCTTCCAGTCCACATAGAAAGTGTTTTTAGAAGAAGTGTTATAGGTGTCTGTCACTCGCTTCCATTTTATTGAATATATCTGAGACACACACATCACCTGGAGACACCTCACCTTTATTTACGCTCTGAGTCTAATTTTTTCTCCCTCTTGCACGTTTAGTGAAGCGTAATCCCCACAGACAGCTGTTTGAATCACACAAATCTCCTGCTGTTTATATTTTCTGAACTTATTAACCGTATCTATATTGATTGATGAAGGCTCCCAGTGTGGCTGTGAGCTTGACCTTTTCACTATATGCTACGGCAGGCGGGAAAATAAAATCAAATGAATCAATAAATACAAACAATGTCGATTTCTTCCTGTGAACATGAAATCTATTTTGGTTGAGTACATTTCTGCTGTCAGTCAGCCTGGTGAAGACTGCCGCTGTCCAGGTCAGAGTCAGTGTGGAGGCTTTAATAGCACCTACCTGCTGCTAACGTCTGGCTTTTGATGTGGATTCCCAGTCCTCAACAAATCTACTATTTCCTCCTGTTTGAGTAACGTTTGTTAAAAACTACAGTGGTCACACACACACACACTGCAGGGAAGTCAGAAAGTATTGTGAGACGAACACATCGTTGTTTTGGTCTTTTAATGGGATTTGTTGTCAATAAGACAGATGCCAGACTGATCCCTGATCAAGTACCCATCAAGTGCTGACATCAGTTGCAATGATACAGTGATAAAGCCATTAGTTTAGCTCATCGTCTCTGTTTAATGTGTTGTCAGTTGCAGGTGGGTTTAGAGGAAGTTACAGGTGATCTGTGTGTAACTATCTTACTTTTTGTTCTCAGGTCTGTCTGGTCATGGAGTATGCAGAATGTGGCTCTTTATATAACCGTAAGTCATATCATGTCCATCACAAGTTCTAGTCGATTGAAGTTGACTACATTAGACCATCATTCTTCTTCATTGTAAAGGATGTACAGTGGCACTGTAAACACACTTCTCTGTCTGCTTGTCACTCAATCACAGTCCTGCACAGTGCTGAGCCGCAAGCCCCCTACACAGCTTCCCACGCTATGAGCTGGTGTCTGCAGTGTGCCAAGGGTGTTGCTTATCTGCATGCTATGAAACCAAAGGCCTTAATTCACCGGGACCTCAAACCACCAAAGTAAGACTCTTGATGATGAAACAGAGTGGAAGTTGCACAGTTTAGAGTTTTTCTAAGAACTCAGAAAGCAAACACAGGTATGTAGGGCTGTAGAGGAGGGATTTCTAGGTGATGGTGGCTTAGACTGTTTGCTGATGAGCAGCATCCAGTGAGCAGAAAAGCAAGAGGACTTCATGTGGACTACTACAGTATCAGAAAAGAATAGTTACACATAGTTTTTTCCTTTTTTATTGAAGTAAATTGATTTTTTTTAGGTTGCATTAGTCCTTTAACACAACCAGAGGGTAGTAGAAAGCACTTTATCAGTATATTTTTCCCCCCAGATGCTGAAGTATAACAGCTGAGCTGTAGTCTTGTGTTTGTCATGGCTGTCCTCTGCTCTGTTTCAGTCTGCTCCTTGTGTCTCGTGGCACTGTGCTGAAGATATGTGACTTTGGAACAGCGTGTGACATTCAGACCTACATGACCAACAATAAAGGCAGTGCAGCCTGGATGGCACCAGAAGTGTTTGAAGGTGAGCCACAGTCACTTCGTCACTCTCACTTCTCGTTCAGGAGCTCAAACTGATGACCAGTATTGTTTATGAAATACTGTAGGAGGCAGAAATATTTTGCTACTATTAGTGACTACATTTGTACTTTTTTCATTGAGTTCAACATCACAGCTAGACTTGATTCTGATTGGCTTCATTCTCTGGTACAGAGGAGCTGGAGTTTTCAGCCAGTCAGGGTGCATCTTTGACCAGTAACAAGCGCTGTGATGCAACACAATTGGAGCTTGTGAGAACGTTTTGTTAACACATTTTCTTAATTTAACTGTGGCACATGTGGTTGTGTGGATCAGAAGCCCATGTGTTTGGGACAGCTGTTTAAAAGATATGACACTAGTTTATAAGCTACTGTTTAATTACTACATCCCAGGTTTTATATCACACTTCACCGTACTCTTTTGTACAATAAATACAATTAATGTGATGTCGGTGTGTGTTCCTCAGGCAGTAACTACAGCGAAAAGTGTGACGTGTTCAGTTGGGGCATTATCCTGTGGGAGGTCATCACACGCAAAAAACCCTTCGATGAGATTGGTGGCTCTGCATTTTGTATAATGTGGGCTGTCCACAGAGGTGAGTGGAGTCCTGTAGCAACTACAACCGTGTCGCCAGCTGCTCTGACACTTTACTTTTGTTTTGTGGAGGTTTGATGTGAAGCGGTTGGCTAATCCTGCTAAGAATCAACAGCTCAGTCTGCAGCCCTGTTCAACTTGAAGCCAAGATGGTCAAGGAGGTCTGGCTGGTATATACTATGTCAGAACTGCTTGTCAGACCATCCAATAGCTTCAGACCGCCCCCGAAGAGTGTGGCCTGTTGGGGAACAAGTACAAACACATTTTAGCATAACCTGGCCTGGATAATTGGATAAATAGATGGATTATAAGGTTCAGTGAGCCCTCACAAGCCTCACAGAGCTTCAGACTTGCTATTGATTCTCAGTGGGATCAGCTGTACTAGTGAAGGTCTAGGTGAACACACACAGCACTGTAATGTACATTAGGAATTCAGAGCTTCCAGGCCACTGACTGTTTGTTGTGATGCAGGTACACGGCCTCCTCTGATCAAAGACCTCCCAGAGCCCATAGAGACTCTGATGACCCGCTGCTGGGACAAAGAGCCCAGCCAGAGACCATCCATGGAGGAGGTCAAGAATACCATGAGCCGTCTCATGAAGGTGCACTGTTCTCACATTTTACCACTCACATTCGCTGGTTTGCTTTTCAACTGACCAGGGCCTCGTTTCCCAAAGGCATCTTATGGCTAAGATGATTGTAAAAATCCATTTTTACAAATCAAGAGGTGTTTCATGAAAGCATCATAACTGAAGATGCTCTTAGAAATGACGCTAGATGAAGGAGTGGCTCCTACCCACTTTTGTAGGAGCCTGAGAGCTTCTCAAGAAGCTCCACAACTTGCAGGAGGAACCAAAAACTACATGTTTGAAGTTTTCCTTGTTTTGTACATTTTTAAGTCTATATTTTTTCATGAACACTGATAAGTGACATTTAAGGTAAAATGAGTGATGTTAACGTTTAAACTAGAAAGTAAAACTAAACCAACACACACTAGTAAATTCAGCAATAGATTAGTTATGCTATGTGGAATGTGGTAATATTTACTGAATCAACAGGTCTCCTCTGATAAATGTTCTCTAATCAAGCTTTATGGTTCAGCTCTTTTAAAACAGCCTGCTTATGTGTGGTGAACTTTGATGTTCCAGTACTTCCCAGGTTCTGAGGAACCACTCAAGCTCCCTAACCAGTCCTCAGCCAATAGGAGCGGCTCTTCATCAGCCACAAGCACAGGTAGCTAAACATCCGCAGCTTTAACACAAGCATATTTGTTTCTACACACCTTTTGTTTCAAACATGAATCTTTGCTGCCTGCAGGCTCATACGCCGACTACACCATCAACAGTAACAAGAGTGACGACAACGCAGAACACAGAAACTCTGTCGGCAAAGAGGAAACCCTGAAAAGCTTTGAGGCCAAATTCCCACTACAGTTCAAACCCTCAAAGGTAACATAAGTATAACAGCTGATAGCACAGCATCATACATACTGGCACCACTTCATGATTTCAACCTTTTTTTTTTTTTTATTCCCCAGCAGACAGCAACATTGCGAACCAGTATGTCCAGGGTGTCCAGCGTGGACAGTCAGCCAGGACGCTCCCAAAGCCCCACCCACTGCAGCAGCCCTGCAGCCACCACCGGCCAATCAGAGTTGAGGATGACATTTAGTCCCACAGGTAGGGATAACAGCTGATACCGAGTGAGAGACAGTATTCATTTTATTTAGTCTTAGTCCTGCGTCAAATGTCCTCTTATTTGATCATATTTAGTTAACCTCATCCTGAGTAAAAGTCTGGGCATTTTATCCTATCTTAGTCAAAGAAAACCTAACTAACTATTTCAGTATAGTTTTAGTCAATGAAAACTGTCACCGACACACACACACTCCAGCGTATAACCGACACACACACTCTCTCTGTGTCTCTCTCTCTTTCTCTCTCTTAACGTCTTATTCATTTATGCAACCTCCCACCCCCAACTACATAACTTATCACTGAGGAGTCATATTCACCACTCATATTTAGAAAATAATATAGTTTAGAATATGTTGTCTCCTCTTTTTTGTCAAGGAAAATAAAGAGAGATTTTGGTAGAGTTTTTATTTTTTAAACATTTTACTTTTGTCTTTTTTCGTCAACAATATCACATGTTAGTGTTTAGTGACGTTGGTGCCATTTCGTCGTCGTCTTGTCTTAGTCTTGTTAATGAAATGAACACTAGTGAGTGATGTTATTTTGACTGTCTAAAGGTGATTGGTAACAGCATTGATTTATTGAATCAGTAGAATCAGACATGTGGCCCAGCGTGTCTTCACCTGCCTTGTGCAGGACTAAAAGTAACATTAGTCTATTTATCAGTTAATAGTTAGTTAACAAGTGAAGAACAGCAGTCACTTGCTCATCAGAGAATTACATGAAATGCTGCATTTTCCATTTCAAGTTCTAGCAGCACCTTGCTAACTGAATTATGACTGACTGACAGCAGCTCACTGTCATTCCTTGTAATGTTAAAGAGGTGAGATCTAGTAGGTCCGAGTTCTGCCTTGTTGTTCACTTTGTTTTTTAAACTGTCTATGAATATATTCATCACTGATGAGCTGCAGAGGCGACAACATGTAGCAACACCGTGACAAACATCATCATGTTTATGTGCTGTTTTGTTGCCAAGTGCAGTTCAAGTGTGGGAAGGACAGCAGTGAAAACCTCAGAGCTAATATAGAGTTTCTTTCACATGAACATGTCAGGACTTTTAAATGTTAGTGCTAGAGAAAGCTTCCCCAGGTCGATTTCTCTTGGAGAATGCAGATTACTCTGCCATGTATACGTGTTAGCGGGTTTCTAATGGCTTTCTACATGTGCACATGTGCTTAACAGGAAAAGCACAGCACGTAGCGGTTAGATGAAAGGAGAGATCATCACACAGGGCGACGCGTCCTCGCATAAAATACTGCATCCAAAGCGGAGGCTAAAACTGAAACTAAAAAAGAAGTAGTCTGTAGGAGTCCAAATAAGTCAGTTTACTCCTCAACATTTGACTTTTAAATTCAAACACTTTCATGCTGTGAGGATGAGCTCCACTCTGTCTCTCTCACTGTGCTGTGTGTGTGTGTGTGTATGTGTGTGTGTGTTGGAGCACTGCTGCTCCAACACACACACACACACAAACACAAAAAAGGAGAAAGTCAGGAAGCAATGTCTTCTGTCACTAATATTCCAAATCAGTAAGGCTGGCAGTAAGAGACTAATCTGCTGACTGATCTGCTGCATGTGTAAGCAGGTTACTACACTGCATGTAAACGCCTTCCATGATTACTCACATAAACTGGTTTCTCTGAGTAACCTGGTTACCCAAGACCACCAACAGACCACCTGAGTGGCCAGCTGTCCAGCGCTGGGTGCTGAAGGACACGCTGGAGCTGCTGGTCCTGTGATTTGCATCATGAGGTCATTTCCTCTTGCATTAATTTTGACACTTTTAACTTATCAAAAGAAACGGCATACTTACAACCCATGCATGAGGATGAGACAGGAGTGTAGGTGTTATGACCTGGCTAAAGTTGCCACAAATTTATTAAACAAATCAAATTTACTCAAATTAAAGAAATAACTAAATATTTCCAGTGTGGGGTGTGGATGTCAGTAGTGTTAGTGGCATAAGGTGTGGATGAGTGTAGTAAGTAGAAACAGAAGCAGAACCTACACCTCCAGTTATGGGTAGTGAAGTTCCTGTGTATGTTGCACTGTCCTCAATACACCACTAAGGGGCATTACAGTGTAACATTACAGATGTGTGTGCTCTGTGCTACAGCAGCTCTTTTCCAGTAACAATGATTGTGTACGTGTATGCGTGTGCGTGTGTGTGTGTCCTTAGCTACCAATGGTTTGGACAGCTCTATTCCCATGGCATGCCTGAAACTGGATCACCAGTTACAGGTAAGTTGAAACTATGTTTTTGTGTTCATTAGATGGAACGTTAATAGTAATGTTATGATGTTGCCTGTTATGTCTAGAACATTTTTATGTGATCAGTTATTTATTAAAATAGAACATGAGTCGGTATGAGATTTTATTTTGGTTTGTTTAAGTACATGATGACAGCTGTGTTGCATCCTCCAATCACTTTCTCTAACCTTGTGCAGGGGAGTAACAAGAACATATCAATACTTAAAGACATATATACACATACAGTACATAACAAAACTGAGTACAGCCCCAGTCAGTATCACTAAAATGTTAAGTAATGAAATCAGTGACCTCTTTCAATTGTTATTGGTAGTATGGGTCCTCCTGTACCTCCTAACCACTGCTGCAACTACTCTCCCATCTTTATGAAGTCTCACAATCTGGTTTCTTACTTGTTCAGGCAATTCCTCACCATGTGGAGCCATGTTGCATCAGACACAACCCAGGTCAAAACTGAGAAAGTTGTTGTGTTCACAGGTTCTTTTATAACCTTGTTCAGGCAATTAGTGTGAATTGGAGTCACAGGTGTACTCGCTTTGTTGCCTTGAGGTTGTTACTTTGAGGTCTGTATTTTCAATTTAGTCTATTTAACCTGCTTGTTTTTAATTATAAATGAGATCAAATAGCCTACACTTCACCCTAAAATACTACAGTTATTGTAAGATGATAGAATGTTGAATCATTTAACATTGTAGTGATATTGCACAGGGGTGTACTCAGTTTTGGTATATACTGTATGATATATGCAGACACACGTGGCAATGCATACATGCATTGTAAGTGAAAGTAATACAAATATAAATAGATACATAAATAATTTATTTGTTACTAAATAAATTTAAAAGAGCACACTAAAATAAATCTCCCTTTAATTTTTATCAGCAACGTTTTGACCAACTACAGGTCAAACACCCACAGGAGAGAAACGAGGGATATGTATATATTGGCAAAATGACGAGTGACATCATAATAATCTAATCACATTATTTATGCATGTCAGTATATCCTCATCACAAGGGAAATAAAACCATTAATATGAATAGGATACATGTATGATTTTAAAGGAGTTTTGCACAAATTTCCCAACCAATAAGTCACAAATGATACAATAAAAACAAAAATGGTGCATGGGTGCTCCTTGTATTGCTATTGCTTTTTAGTTTGATACTGCTATTAGCATTTGACAGTATTGCTCTCATCCTGTTCTTAAATGAGACTATGTGAAACCTGCATGTACCCTGTTATGGAACAGTGTATTAATTGCTTTCAGCCTCTAGCCCCGTGTCCAAACTCCAAGGAGTCCATGGCTGTGTTTGAGCAGCACATCAGGATGGCTCAGGAGTACATCAAAGTCCAGTCAGAGATCGCTCACCTTGTTCGGAGGAAGTAAGTCAAACAACAGGATTTAGTAATAGTGGATAGTTAGCATGAATTCAAAAGATTGAACTACTGTTAAACCCACCTAATTATCATGAACTGTCAAGGAGGCACTCTCATTAGCTGTGTAAATGACTTACAGTATATATGTATGTAAGATCATTTGGTAACCATGGTAACATGTATGTGAAATAGTGTCTTTATCAGTTAGAAGTGAGGATTTAAAACAGAGGTGTGTGTATTTTATCATCTCATTGAAAAGTGAGTGAAAAGTAGAAACCACACAGTAACTATGCCCATGTAATATTACAGTAAAAGATGCCTCTTTCATTATTGACAACAGATGAGGTCCAGTTACACCCTGGACTGATAAATCTCACAGTCAGACATTTGTGAGCTCTTTGACACCAGAGAACAGATTCAGATGTATATCAATCTCATGTCTGTGTTAAGCACAGAACTGGAGTCGGGATGTGGTTAGGCTAGCTTAGCATAAGCTAGATAAGCTCTGTCCAAAAAAACCCAAAAAAAAACACCTGTCAACACCTCACATAAAACTCACTCATTCACTCTGTGTCTTTTTTGTTTAATCTGTAACCACAGATGTAACCCAGCTTTTCATCTAGAAATGAAAAATGTAATGTAAAAACCACAAATTTTTGTTTTTGTATTTCTTCTTTTTGTACAAATTAAACAAACAAGATACAATGTGTTAATTAGTGAGCTTTAGAGGCGTTGGTAGGTGTATTTTTAAACTGCAGAGCCAGGCTAGTTGTTTCCCCCAGTTTGCAGTCTTAATGCTAAGCTAGGCTAACCCCATCCTGACTTCTAAGCTCACTGTCTATTTAGAAGTGGCCATGATGTAGTGAAAGTGAGGCTTTCTGCTGCTTGGTCTGTTCAGACAGGAGCTGATGTCTGAGTTGGAGGAAGACCAGAGGGAGCAGCAGACTTCATCTCGACTCATCCAGGAGCACAGCAAGCTGCTGGAGGACAACAGCAGCCTGTCTGCCTACTACCAGGGCCTGAAGAGCAACCTGAGCCTGAAGAGTCAGAACCCGCACCACAGCTAGGACACAAGGCTGGGACACAGCACACACTCCATGTCTCCACAGTCATTTTACTCTTTCTCTGAAGGCTGAGAGGAATCACTCCATGAGCTGACCATGAAGCAGGGAAGCCAGTATCCTGGGAAAATAAGACCTTTAACTTACCACAAAAGAATGTCTCAAGATAACATTAAAAGCATGTCATTAGTGGCTTTAAAGTCAAACTGAAACTTGAATTCTTCTCACTTTTTGTGTAATGAAATATAAACTATAATGATAAGGCAAATATCAAAAGAGGGAAGAGAGAAATCTGTAGTAACAGTGTCTCACCCTCAAGCCTCTGAGTGTTTTCCGTGACCTCGGTTAGCTGAAAATTCTGGAATTCAGCCTGTATTTTATGTCATACTTGTCTGTTTGGACTGTGGGTCATGCTAACTTTGCATGTGCCACTTCCATTTTAGAGACCAACAACATAAATCTGGGGAAGCAGTGTGAGCCTCCTAAAACTTTCCAAATCAACTTTAATTGTACATAAATCTTTCCAATCACTTAGTCTGGTTAATATAAACACGGAAATGAGCGATTAGCTGTTAGCTAGCAGCACAGCTTCAATTACTAAACCATCTTGCACTGCTGCCCTCATACGTATACTTTGTTTTGCTGGAGTTTGTGTTTTCCTGTATCACTACAATGGAGGTGGTGTGTTAGCATTGAGAATGTCCACAGTTATGAGAAGAGAAATATTGGAATTTCCTTTTAAGTTTTTTTTACACTCCACCTCCATGAAAGCAGAAGCTAGTTAGCCTCACTCGCTAACATTAGCACTGTTTATTTCTACTCAGCATTAGCTGTCTTCCTTTCTTACATAGGCCTAAATGAGGTGAGGCAAATGACTAGACTGTCCAAACTCACAGCAACAGGAAGTAATGTGACAGGTGATTTGACTCACAGTGTAACATAACTATGGAAAGTAACATTCAGAGTAACTGACACCAATCAAATTACAATATTGACATCATCAGTTGAGACCAAAAACATAGATTTGACCAAATATGTACAAAACAACCATCAGATTTTCTATCAAGATGAATTTCAGTTTGACTTTAAAATTAGTGTGAGCAATATGTGTTATCCAGAGATAATGAAATGGCTGAGAGTTAATAAGCCAAAAAAAAAGTAGCAGCTAGCATGTCCTCTCTGGGCCTCTGTAATTTAGTGATGGGCTTCATTTCAATCATCCAAAGAGACTTGACATGGACTTAAATACTTACTCCTAAATGGATTTGTTTGGGGTTAGACAATGACTTGCCTTTTAGACAGTGAGTTTTATTTAATTTCAGTGTTTTTTTTTCTGAATTGTTGAAAAGTAACTACAATTGTGGTTTGTACATTTTTACTCTTATATATTCAGTTTATCCCACCCTTTTTATCATCTTTCATGAAAAGAAGAAAGGCGCTGACATTGTGGGCCGCATCATTTTAAACCAATTTTACTGTGAATACAAGTGTTACCAAAGGAACTGTGCTTCAGAGACATGCTGCCTCGGAGCAAAGAAAAGCTTTTTTGAGAGGTTGTTTGAAATGGAAATAACTGTAAAATAATGAACCTGACAGAATTTTTTATCCATTTAATTTCTTATCTGCAGTTATTTTTTACACAGTTATATTTCACAGAATGGTATTAACATTATTCTTCACTGCACTTATTTGGGTTGGAGAAATGTTCAGCATATGTTTTGCTATCACATTTGTGTGGGGGTTTCTATGACAGTGGGTCATTTTGGGATGGGTTGTTGTTTAAATACATTTGTCCAGATGTTGCCTTGCCATTTTTCCTGTACAGTTTATTTTTTTCATCTCAGTACACTTTTTTGAATGAATGAACGCCCAAGAATTCCTGAAATATTTCTTCTGTGATTTTAAAATGTACAGGCTGCAGTTATATATGCTTTAGAGAAAGTAAAAAAATGTTTGTAGTATTTTGTCAGTTGTCATTTTATACAATACTGTCTTTATTGCAAGTTTGGTGCTCTGTCTAAAGGAAGATTGTGAGTTGTGAAGCTCCAGCTGTCAGTCACAGCAGGAGAGATGTCAGTGATTGTGTAACTCTGGATGAGTGGAGCATTTGTTGTGCTATTAGTGTGACACACAGTGAAACAATGGAGGCACAGACAGCAGGGATCGTTTTCACCAAGGTAAATTATAATACTGTTGGTCAAAAATACAATGCACATGGGAAATTCAGTTGACTAACATTTAGCGACACAACCTCTGAAGCTGCAGTAAGAGGAATGACTGCATCATTACCAACAGATCAGAGTGAATCTCAGCCTCAGCAGACTTCAGCCAAACTGAAGAATTAAGTGTTGGTTGGGTGATGAAGAGGCTGTTAGTGCAAGTATGAAGCTTGTAAAACTGCTGTGCAAACAATAATGAATACACACAGATGTTTAGGTAGGCCTGGGTGCCATATAAAGATGTTTGATTCTACTTTGGATACACTTAAGTGGAGAAACATTTTTCTACAAAACCTTATCTGACAGCTTTATGTCACTGGTTACTTTTGAAATTACATTTTTACATGAAAACCAATTTTCAACTTAGACATAATGCATTAATAAAGATTCAAGGGCCCAACTTCTTGATACAAGACCTCATTAAAAATCAGTGTTAAAAATCAGTGGGTAGTTGTGTTGTATAAAATCAGTGTCTTGTAATCAAGGATTAGAGAAGTCAAAAAACTGAAAACAGATTTGTGTATCAGAACTTTGTTTTTTCTTCTTTCCTCTCCCATTAATCATCTCAGATTTATCATGTGACCTTTGGGAGGGGCCACTGAACTAAACTAGCTAACTATATATATATAGTTGATAATACTTATGTACTTTTATTTAAGTAGGATTTTACATGTAGTGCATTTATTTGTAATGGACTGTTTTTACATTGTTGTGTTGGTACTTTCACTTAAAGGACAGGTTCACAATTTTTCAAATGTGTCTTAAACCAACAGTCAGGTGTCCATATGAACAGTGAAAGAGGTTTTAATCACTGTAATCATTCCTCCTGTTCATACTGGATATTAAAATACCCCTTCAAAAGTGCTTCAAATGTGATGGGGGGCCACACATTTTGTGAAAAAATGCATTTAAAAGTTGATGTGAAGCTTATATGAGTCTTCATCAATCTCAGTTAATCATATCAAGTGGATTTACAGTGTTTTTAGCATCAGATTCCCTCTTTGTGTTTCCTTGGACAGTGTTTCCCTGTTGAGCTGTGGTGGAAGTATAGTGACAAAAAGGACTTTGGCACTAAAAAGACTGTAACGTTGAAAGATATCTACTTGATTTGACTCATTTGGATGCTGAAGCTTCATATTAGCTTCAGATAAACTTATAAATACATTTTAGCACAGAAGGGGGACTGTGGATTTTGTCCTCCATCACTTCCATTGTAAGGTCATTATGAAGGGATCTTCTAATGTTCAGTATGAACAGGAGGAATGATTACAGCAAGAAAAACATGTTTACATGTTCATGTGGGCTCCTAACTGTTGTAAGACAGACTTAAAAAATGTGAACCTGTCTTTAAAATAAAGGATCAGAGTACTTCTTCCACCACTGGAAGGGATTTAAGATGCTGACCATGAACAACAATGCCCCTTGTATCTAACAGAAGAATGGTATTATGGGAAATGTAGGATCAGTCAGGATGCCTTGGCCTCTGCTGCCTTAGTTTTGACAGTTGAATTTGACTCTCAGAAACTTTATAGATGTCCTCTTTTGACAAAAGCAGCGGACAAAAAAAGTTCTTAAATGTGAACTGGCTAAATGAACAGCAGGCTCTCAAAGGCACGTGCCTCGTTCAGTTAAACTGCTCGAGACAGAAGAACGAGCATACACGGGCGAAAAAAAACAGAGGCGGAGGCACTAAAACTAGCCAATAGGAGCGTAGACATGTTCGATTGGCAGCAGAATCAACCAATGGAAGGCCATAAAGTGCTTCTACAGTTCAACCTCAGTTTAGTCTCATTAGTGAAGTTTCTGATTTAAACCGTTTAATTTATTAATTCCCTCTTGAGAAATAAATAATAAGCTATTGGCCCATTCCCATTCTGAACAGGCACGTTTTGAACGGGCACTGCTCTAGTTTATTGTAAAAACATGACTGCTCTTTAAAAACATCATAATGAGGGCTTCAAGCAACTCTTATAATGCAATATGTGCACATTATATTATGCAGGTATCTGTACTTTATACTGTAGATATGAGCTAAAATGAAGTCTGGTAATATTCTATATTTTTCTTCATATCTACAAATATGTGCAGACTTAATTACCAACAATATTCCTTCATCACAATCAACACACACTGTGCTTCATTTTATTTTTATTTTCAATCCCACACATACTGTGGTGCTGCCAGAAATCCTCACTAGAACACCAAATGTGGATTCATCCGCCGCTGAAAATAGTCCCCAACAAATGCACTATTTTCTTCCTGTTTGATAAAGACCACAGTACAGTGGCCAGCTGTTTCAAGAAATTACTGAATCTTTTTTTTCTAAAAATGAAACTATATTTTTGAGCTGTTTTTAAATATTGACATCGCGTTTGGTTGATTGCTAGAGACAGTTTACAGAGTTATCCTTTCATATAAAGTTTTGTCATTTTTCCTCTGGAGTAAGTTATACTGTAATGTCAGTTTGAACTTTGTTTCTGAAGTGGAACTCCAAAGTCACAGGTCAACTTTATAGAGCTTTTCATTATTTCACCCTGCAATTAAGTTTTGCATAGTGTGTCTTGTCTTAAATTAATCCAGATCAGTGTCTAGTAGTAAACAAGCTTCATTTCCCTTTAACAGTTTCTTAATCACCTTATTCTGCCTATCTGTAATGATACAACTATGTGGTTTTGTTTGTTTTATTTTTATTGGGTCTTAAATTAGACTCACTGAAACCTGCAGGTACCATAGTTTCATATCCTAAAGCCTCAACATTGTGTGCACGGCTGACAGAACCTCTCCCGGTACGTACACAGTGTGTGGTGAACAGAGCAAGTCTTGCTGTTATTGATGTTGCAATTGCAGGTTGGTTCTGTGAAGAAGGGGAACACATCAGTGTTGACAGGGCAGCTCACGGCATGTCACAGAGAAAGAGCTTTGTCTGCAGGATGACGGCTAAACCTCCCACTCATACAACCATCCAGGGCCTGTCTGCTGAGCTCACTGTCACTCCTAACACACCTGTATCCAGTTAAAAGGCTTGTCCACCTAAATTTACAGTCAAAGAGCCCTCTTGAAGAAAATCTGCTTTGCTTCTATATACTATATATTATGAAATTAATTTATTTTTGTTCATAAAGTGCCAAGGCCTAAAAATGAACAATCCAATAGAAAGTCCAACATATCTAATGACCACTTGACATTAGGTATAGATGGTCCCCAAAGGAAAAATCCTAACCATTTTTATGACCTCCTCTTATGACCTTTCTAGGACCACCATCAAGCCAAATGTCTCCTTCACAAACAATTTGGCCAATAAAAAGGTAATTATTGGAGGATTTCCGCAAATCTGCTGTGTTTCATCTTTTATGGTGACCTTTTCTCTAGTGCCAAAATATTCATTTCATTCAAAATATAATTGGAAGATCGCCCTGCCATGAGTACATTCATGCTCCCCAGAGAATGAATCATTCCATGAGCAGGATTCATTTTATAGTTCAATAAAGTTCAATAAAAAAAATCCTAAAATTACGGAGCCCCTAAGGAGACATGGGCAAATATATATATATATATGTATCGAGGCCACGTTTTATTACATCGACCGCTCGAGATGATATTACACGAGATATTGCGCAAAAGATAGTACAATTCATTCCCACGTTTTGGTTCATTTGCGTGCACAAGAAGTGTATATAGAAGTGTATATACAGAGAGACAGCACAACAGACCAGGCTTTCTACCCGAAGCATGAAGTGCAATGCACCTTCTTCAAGCATCTGTAATTTAAGTTGATTATTAACTAGCAAGGCAACATTAATCACTAGCTGTTGTTTATTAGTTACTAGTTGTGTCTGACGATCGTTTTGTACGTGTACCAAGCTACATTTAACAGCAACACGAGTTTTGGACACCTTCTTCGAGAACCACCAGCAAATTGTGGCTGTGAGCAAAAAGCTGATGTCTTTTTGCTCACAGGGATAACTTCTACTTCTTCCTCATTATTTGACACTTTTAACATGAACAGCTGACATTGTAACATTATATATATATATATATATATATATATATATATATATATATATATATACATATACTGAAAATAAGGAAAAGAATATTAGGTCCCCTTTAAGTAAATGTATCAATACCACAATGTAAAAATAGTTCATTACAAGTAAAATCCTGTATTTAAAATCCTACTCAGTGTTTCCCATTATTTACCTAGACTGTGGTGGCCCACCACACATTAATATTGAACTAAAAATATTTTTACACTTTTCATAATAACATCAAAGATGTCTAATGTTGTGTTTTGTGCCATTGCTTCAGCTATGTTGAAGCTCATGGTGGGTTTGTTGTTGGGTTTGTCTGAACATGAGTTGTTTATGTGAAATGATTTAAGTGTATTTTCACTCAGCTGCCAACACTGGAGCCCCGCTGTGGCTGCATGCAGGTTAAATACTGGTAGCTTTAGCCTACCACCTATAGGCATGTTAAGCTAACCATCACAGCTCCATGTTAACACAAAGCTGCAACTTCAGTATATCATATTTCAGTGATAAAGAGAGGAATTACTGAAAGATAGAGCAACAAGTCTATCTCAGTGCTGGCATTAAAAGTGTATTTCGTTCAATCTGGGGGAAAAAACCACAAAGTGGATCACTATTGTCTGCTTTCAAGCATCAGTTTGTTACGCAGGACAATAGCATGAGCAACTATAAACATTGAAGTCTTGTCTTAATGTTACCTGAGAGCAAAAGTAGCTGTATTGGAAACAAACAGCTCATTTCTGTTTCCGTGCTCCAGCGCTGAGTGCAGTGAAGTCAGCTGGACTCATTTTGAACCAGACGGCGGTGCAGCCTCCTCTGCCGCCGCCCGGTGTGGTTGGTTCTTTGGCCACTCACACTGATCACGGCTCATGTATCAGGAGTGACTGACAGGCGTCATCACCTCTGAGCTGACAGCATGTTCACTGACACCCTGGAAGTCTCAGTAAATGCAATTAAACAGTCCTTTTTTAATTTTAGCTCAACTGATATCTCTAAGCACAGCTGCATAAAACATTAAACCTGTATTAACTGATGTTTCGTCCTCCTGTGAAAAAAGCAGAGACAAGTACACAACACCATGTCGAAAAATAGTTATTGTTGGTTATAATTAATGTGATGTCTTCAAATGTCACATTTTGTCCAAATCCAAATACATTCAGTTTACTATCATGTATGACACACACAAAAAAAAACTTAAATCATCATTTGAGAAGGCACAACCAGCAAATTTAGTCATTTTTCCTTAAATCACTTGGTTATCAAAAAAAAAGTTTCCAATTGATTTTCTGTCACTCAACTAATCGATTAATCATTGCGACTCTGATTTTTCATTTCAGCAGGAATAAGTAGTGAACACAAAACAATGTCAGAAAATAGTTATAATAGTTGGTTATATTTGCCATGTCGTCACCTTTCATATGAACCAATGAGTTTATGATTACATTGTTTACTAGAGCGCAAAATTGTTTGCAAGAGCACAAAGTTCTTCAGATTGATGCATTTCACTTTAAAATGTACAAAATGTTCTTCCGGGGGAGCGTGCCCCTGGGCTCAGAGCCTCCTAAAGGGTCTAAGGTCTACCAACCACAGTCTCACAACATCCTGTGGGACTTACTGCTAAGTAAAAGTAAAGAAGTATTACTAGTTAAATTTACTTGAAGCACTAAAGTATAAGTACTAATTTTGCAGAAAATCAAAAAACAATAAAATCCTACTTATGTATTGACTCATCAGTATTAATAATGTACTTTGTTAAATCTATTTAATATATCAGTCACAGCCCAATTTTCTGCAAAATTAATACTTTTATTTTAGTACTTTAAGTAAATTTAGCTGGTAATATACTTTTTACTTAAGCAACTTAACATCTCACCCCTCCCTCTGGCTCCAGATGAATTTTCACAATATTCAGATCAGCCACACTAATTTAGCGATGCAACATACTGCACAAATCCACAGTCCCCTGCAATCATAAAAGTTATGCATGTTTTGGAATTTATACTTTGTTTCCACAGCAGATGGTTATAACGATGGATGCTGAGCTGAGGGGCTGAGTAATTTTGGGAACTCAAATAAGCTAGGCATCACCTGAAATGCAAGTTGGATTATGTCTTGCACACTATAATCATACCCTGTGTATTGAGAATGGCTAACTGAGGCTACTCCAAATAAACTTCTATGCTATGTCCAAAAAACTAACCACAGGTGATCTGTCAAAGTCATGAGTCCAAGGGGTCAGGTTCAATCGTTTTATTGGACAACACCCACTACCACCCAATTCACAAACTGTGGAGTTTGTGTACTACTATATGTTACTGGTGGTTTCCTATAAAACAAATGAACAACAGAAAGTATTAATAAACTAATATAGCTTGAACAACTATACAGAGGGAGCTATACTATACAATCACTATGAAGAAATACTAATACTCAAGCTGACTACATGGTGTCTAACAACACAATATGTCACAATACAAGTGGCAAAAAGGGAGTGACTATTCTTACAAAGAGACTGGAAATATTTATCATAACACAGTCAAACAAACTAATAGCAATGTACATTGATACTGCACCAAAATATGGGCTAAAACTATATTATTTACTGAATCAACATACTCTGTGGGCAAAAAGAACACAAGAACATATTAGTAGGCTGTATAGATTATTAGCAGCGCCAAGTGGCTAGAAGCTTCAAGAATGGCACAAAAATGACACTGGCCTGTGTGTTTGCAAAACAACATCACTGTAACTTTACAGCACCAGCGATTAAGCAATGGTGAATTAGCTAATTGCCTACATCCAGACTATCATCATTATTCTCATTAATTGGAAAGGCTTGGGCATGGGCTAGTTAGCAAGAATAACAATGAGTGGATGCGACTACCAGGTTTTACTTGAAATAGCTCTCATGAAGTGAATAACTATACAGAAAACTGTATAAACATTATGGAAATACTTACTTTTATATGCATGCACACCAAAAGAAAAAGGGACATGCTACAACAGGACAACTGGAGCACTAGCATCCAGTGCACAATTCAAGAGGTGGAATAGACTACGTGATGTGTCGTTTGCTATTCTACTATGAAAAATAGACCATACCAAATGAGAAATGGGACATACCATTTGCAAAGGGGTGAAACATCCTGTGTAAAAACCATACCATCTCTTGTACCCGAGTGAATCCTCAACAATGAACTAGTCCCAGCAGTAGTTTGCTAATCACAGGTCCAGATGAATGCTTTGCTACTTTACCTATACCTCTATTAAGTGCATGCCATATATTGTGTAGATACAGTGTTTCCCATATATAGTTTTATGTGTCATGGCCTGCCACATTATCAATTTTGACCATAATTTTTTACAACAGTATTTAAAATGAGTAAAATCTTATTTCATTTTATAGCTGCAGGCAGAGCATTTATTGGCAGACCCTACTTGTCCCACTCTCTCTCACACACTGAAGCCCCTGTGAATGGCCCCTCCCCTTGCACTGCAAGTAGAGCATAGACTGTAAAAAAAAATATGGATGTAGTCACTGTGACGTCACCCATTTCTTTGTGAACTGCTGTTTTTAGGCCTCAAGTTTAGCGATTTGGCCATATGGATGTATAAAGAGAACTGGATACAGGCAGAGCGCCGGGCTTTTAAGTAAATTTGACATAGTGGCCAAACTGTGTAATTACAATGTCACATGATGCACACCGGCCCAAAAAGATTTTTCCCATAGACTTACATTGTGAAAGCAGTGACTAAGATATTTGGCATCTGGAAAAATGCAACAGTGCAGCAGTGATGACTTGGGTCTGTCGCAACCAAACAAACAATTACAGTGCTTTTGCAGCCTCATATTGTGACACAGTTCATTTCATTTCCACTGGATGTTCACACCTTGCAGGCTCACAAAAGAACATTCATGGACATAGCAAGCTCCCCCGGTGCTATTGGTGTAATTGATGAGACGCACATCAGAAAATGAAGACATTTTTGTCAACAGAAAGAGGTACCACAGCATCAGCCGCACTTTACAACCGACTACAAGATTTTTGGACATTGTTGCAAAATGGCCTGGCTCAACACATGATGTCAGGAGACTGTCTGAGAGTGGCCTGATACAGCTTTTTGAGGGACATTATGTGAAGTTGCCACTTGTTAGGGGACAGTGGCTATACATGCAAACCATGAACCAGCTAATTTACAACAGATAGCCAGTAGCATAGAATTATTATGCATGGAAATAAAATTTGAAGAGCAATAAATGTGTTGCAGTATCCTAGTAATTTAAATATTTCCCTCAAATAGCCAACACTGTCATGTATTGAAAATTATTCACATTTTCAGTTGCTTTGAATTAAATTCTGCTGATTTATTTCTATAAGGTCTGCAAATTCATTACAGCCTGTGCGGTACTTCACAACATCTGCAATGCCAGACAAATTCCAGAACCTCTCGAGGACAGTTTGGTTCCAATTTGATGGAAAAACCAATTAAAATAGAGTTCATCAAAACCTCAGACTTCAAGCGAAGACCACAATCACACACATGTGGCTGCTTTTAAGGCTACCTGTAGGGTACCACAATTATCGAGACCTCTGCAGAGATTTCAATAGTGTACTCACAAGCTCTGTATATCATCTGGATATCATCTAGGTCAGAAGGATGAGAGCACCAATAGGTAGCAGCTAATCGAGGACAGTTTGGTTCAACACATGATATAATTGGATATGTATTCTAATTACATACTCGTATAAATTAAAACAAAAAAAGTATTATTATATTTTCTAATTTCATGCTTAGTTTAGTTTATATCTTTAAACAGGCCATTTAAGAAAATAAAATGACAATGAGTTGAGAGTATTGCTTTGATTTGTTGGTGAATTTGGAAAACAGATGAGGTGAAGCAGTGAGTCATCAGCAGCTACAGCAGGTTATTGCTGTTAACATTCATTTCCACTGGAGGTGTGTGTGGTGTAAGTGAAGGACAGGATTCTCTTAAATGTGAGGTTGCAGTTTCCATAGCAATGCAGTGGTTTTTATAGATCCCAGTACTCCCCTCAACAACATTTTGACATGCTCTGTGGTAATGTGGTTTTACACACACACACACACACACACACACACACACACACACACACACACACACACACACATAAACACACACAAATGCGCATGCAGAAAGATGTTGGATGATAGGTCGGACTGAATTCGAACCCACCACCCTCCATCATGACAGAACGACACAGACATCAGCAGCTCCTGCCACTCAGCAGTAGTCATCTTCATACCTTTTAAAGGAGGAAGAGAAAACACAAAGGAATCACCATTTGCAAGTTAGAATTCTTTATTAAGGCAAGCCTTCAGTACTGCAATATTATTCTAATGAGTTTTAGATACACACAAAAATAAAGTGACTTATTTAAGACAGATCTCAAAGCTAAGAGCTGTTTCTATAGGAACAACCACTGTTGCTTTCTCACTCACTGTTTATTTCCCAGAATAGACGCAACTCTGCGCCAGATATACTCAGTTCCATTTTCATGGTGTTTGTCTGTAGTCCTGCTCCTGTTTTATGATTTTTTTCTTTGCTGTAATTTGAGTCCAACTGAAATTAAATTGTTTTTTGTCTGCTACAACTGTAACATGTCATTTTATCATAGGCAGAGCAGACGGTCACACTGAGCCTGACAGCATCCTGCTACACAAGAGCCACAGACTCTGAACAACAACCCACATTAGCTTTCCCACTAAAGTCTTCTTCTTATCTAACTTACAAACTAGAACACGTCTTTTCCTGCACTTTAGCTTGTTAAATGAGCCACCAAACATTCACCGGACACCACTAAGAAGTGCACCACTAACATCAGTATACAGCTTAAACAGCTAATTAGCTGCTCAGCTGCAGCACATTAAACAGCATGTAAACATACCTGAAAATGTGGCTTTGGTACAGTTAGATGCTGGTATGGTCCTTCACCTTAATAGCACTGCTAACAACACAATGTCCATTGTAGCTACAGTGCAAAGTCTGTGTACTTTGTCTCTTGTTATTGTTGAGCTCAGCCTGCCAGCTGCTGTCAATCAAACACAGACACTAACATGCCCCTCCAGCTGCTGAGGAGCATTTCTGGTATTTGCCCAGACATTTTTTTCTTCCTTTTAATAATAAAAAAAATATTAAAATTACATTTAAAAAACACTGACATTATTTTTGACTTCAAAAAGGAATGAATGTGATTTCATTTTTTTGTAAAGCACCTTTCAACACATCAGTTTAAACATGTTTTAAAGTGAACAGAGGCATTAAGACAAGATTTAAAAGAAACAAGGCATTTTAAAAGAATAGGATAAAAAAGACAATGATCTAAAATGAAAACTGCTTCAGTTTTATCTTTGAGGAAATTTTGGCAAATTACTGATTTCCTCAATGTACTCACTCAGTGATTGTATGGTATCAAAGTCACTTGGTAGTACTGTTATGTTAATCTGTAGTGAGCATAATTATGGTCAGATATTTACTTGTTTTCCATAATCTGAGCTAGTTACAGCATGTAGATGATGAATTGAAGAGAAAAGAAACTAAACATTGAGTGCTCTCATGGGTAGTCGAGGTACAGTCTGAAAAGGTGGAAGATGGGCAGTGACCTGCCATCCTGATTTCAGTGGAGAGTTCATTCCACCACTGACGGGCAGGAACACAGAAGAGCCTTGACTGAGATGAAGGACCACAGGGTCTTCTGAGTGACGAGGCAGCCAGTGAACTGATCTACTAACCAGTATTGCATGTGTATCAAACCCTGATATATCTTATTCCTCTGTGCCATATAGCTCCATTGTTGTCCAAAAACTAAACACTGTTGCACTGGGTGACATGTTCCTTCATTACCATGAACACACACACACTGTAGTTTATTTTGACTCAATCCCACACACACTGTCCTCCTGCCAGAAATACTTACTAGAGCACCAAATGTGGATTAATCCACTGCAGAAAATAGTCCCCGACAAATTTACTGTTTCCTCTTCTTCGTTACAAACTACAATGACCAGGTGTTTTAGGAAATTACTGAGTCTTTTTTAAAAATGAAAAAGTGTGAGCTGTTTTAAGAGAATTACATCTTCAGGAGGAACTAGTGGGACTGAGGCTGAGTGCCAGAGACAGTAGGGAAGTCAGAAACTATTGCAAGACAAACCAACACATTGTTGGTTTTTGTCTTTTCTAATATTCTAATAAAATAAAATATAACCAGCCTCATCAATTAACTAATTTGATTTTAAATTGTGTTTCATTCGGCTGTTGTTTAGAGCGACTTACATATTGTATATAAGAGGTGATTGTTCAACATCCCAACAATAGTAATGTCAAGACTCATCTTTATCTGAATGCAAATAATTTCACTGTATCAACAAACACAGTGAGTGTGATCATCCCTCTGAGGTGTACTTGTCCCTTCAGGAGTCTGCTACCAGCTAGCTTGTCTCATCTTTACCATTCCAAGCCTATCAGGCAACCCCTAGATCCATCCCTGAGAACATCACGTCCCGCTGAGCTGATCGTAGCTGCCAGAGGAGCTGTACAAATCAGTTCTGGCTATTTATAACATCTTGACATTGAGAATGTGGGCTGATTTGAATCCAGCCGCTCAGAATGAGGCCCAAGAGGTGCCTGTCTGTGGCAAACTGATAAAATGTAACAGCTCTGCCAGCTCCCTCAGGATTACACTCGATAATAGAAACGCTATCGTACCTACTGTCCTGTTCAGAATGGCTTCAGCTCACTGCAAATATGGCTTCAAATACATGTGATTTAATTTTCATCCAAGCAGGAATTATTCCTTACATGATCCCATTTATATTTCTTTGTTTTACTCTCTGATTTCTACACCTGTATACAGGAGCTATAGAGACTGCTCCTTTTGTTCTTAGCGCAATCAAATATCAACATATGATAACTCCAACTAATCCCTGACATTATTAATCAGTTATGATATAAAATAAAACAACATTAAAGAATATTTGATAGCAAGAATTTAAATACTGTGATGCTGAGATTTATTCAGACTTCATATCAATGTAAATAGAACATTGTGATTTTGTTGGTCAGACAAAATAAGCAATCTGAAGACATCTCTGGGAATGTATGATCAGCACTTGTCATTATTTCTGACCTTACTTTAGACAAGTTGCTCCCATACCTTTTCTGTCCTGCCCCACTTTGGAAGCCAAAATGACTGGCTTTTCATCAAGGTATTCAGGAAAACTAATAACAAAAGAAGCCAAGTTGTGCTTTATTAAACTAATATTATCAAGAACATGAACTGCATGTTTTGCATTAGTTTCACCTGTGCAAAGGTGTGTGATAAGACACAATAGACACAGCAGTGCTTTGAGCTAAATGCTAATATCAGCATGCTTACATGCTCATAATAAAATGCCATCCTGATGAAAGCCCTTACATTTGTGGTATTATGAACTGGGTGTCGGTGGCAACATTCGCGGGCAAAATCCAAAGCGGTGCACAGTTAGTGACGCCTTTTCCATCACTGGCAGTGGGTGGTCCGCCAGAGAGGGTAGATGGACCTAACACAACAGACGCACTAACACAATGCATCCATGTCTTCAACTGGTGTTAATTTTGTCAGCTATTTTTAATGTAGTCTTAGTCCTGTGTCAAATGTCCTTGTTAGTTTTCCTTTTTTTTTGTTTGTTTGTTTTTAGTCAAGTTTTAGTTAACTAGAAGTCAGAGCATTGTAGTCTTATCTTAGTCAAAGAAAAGAAACTATTTTAGTATAGTTTTAGTCAATGAAAACTGTTGACATTTTTGTCTTTTTTAAAAGTTAACTAGCTTATTAATTGCTGTATTTTGCAGACTACATGCTGTAAAAGCTGTTTTTAGGGCTTTGAGAATGATACACAAACTAGCTACCTACAAAAACATCTACTGAAAACAATCTGTATAACATGGCTTTAAGCAAATGGTTAGCCATTGCAACTAACGTTAGCAATGTCCCATTGTTGAGTGATACTAGCCCATCTAACATTATGTCTAAACTATTCAGTTCAATTCAATTCAATTTTATTTATATAACGCCAAATCACAACAAAAGTCATCTCAAGGCACTTTTCACTTGGAGCAGGTCTAGACCGTTCTCTTTAATTTACAGAGAAAGAGAGCCAACAATTCCCCCATGAACAAGCACTTGGTGACAGCGGTAAGGAAAAACTCCCCTTTAACGGGTAGAAACCTCAAGCAGAACCCGGCTCTAGGTAGGCGGCCATCTGCTTTGACCAGTTGGGTTAAGAGGGGGGGTGGGGGACACAGAGAAGCAGAACAACAAAAGCAACAACAACAACAACAATAGATACATGACTAGCATCAACAAACAGCAACAACAGCAGGAACAGCTGGAGAAGGGCAGAAGTTATGGAGAAGGGCCAGTATGGTTTAATGGGTTTCCTGCAGATGAGAAAGCACAAAGAACTCCAGGGAAGAAGTCAAGTTAGTAACATGCATTAATAGTAAATGAATGCATACAGATGGAGAAGAGGAGAGAGGAGCTCAGTGCATCATTGGAAGTCCCCCGGCAGTCTAGGCCTATAGCAGCATAACTAAGGGCTGGTCCAAGGTGAGCCTGGCCGGCCCTAACTATAAGCTTTATCAAAAAGGAAAGTTTTAAGCCTACACTTAAACGTAGAGAGGGTGTCTGCCCCCCGGAACGAATCTGGAAGATGGTTCCACAGGAGAGGGGCCTGATAGCTGAAGGCTCTTCCTCCCATTCTACTTTTGGCGACTGTAGGAACCACCAGTAAGCCTGCATACTGGGAGCGCAGTGTTCTAGTGGGGTAATAGGGTACTATGAGCTCTTTAAGATGTAATGGCCCTGACCGTTAAAGGCTTTGTAGGTGAGGAGAAGGATTGTAAATAATATTCTGGATTTTACTAGAAGCCAATGCAGCGAAGCTAAGATGGGAGAAATATGATCTCTTTTTCTAGTCAGTACACGTGCAGCTGCATTCTGGATCAGCTGGAGAGACCATAGTCATTCCTACTTTACCTTTGTTGCTCATTTTCAGTTTCTTCACAACAATTTGTTAGCCTAGCTTATTGAGCTTGGTTTGGCTGTAAAACACAGCCTACATAATGTAACACCACTGCCTTATAGTTGGCTTAATATAACTTAAAACCAACCTAACCTTAACATCAAGATGTGAACCTACCTCAGTTTCTCTGTGGTGAGTCTCTTCAGGTTTGTGGTATTCTCACCAGCTATTTTATGGCCTCTTTGCTTCCCTTCTGATAAAGCAATGGATTTGGGTTTTTTTCTCAGCCTCACTTTAATGAAAAGAGCCCAAACGTCAGCTTGTTTCTTTCTCCCAAGCCCTGTTGTTGTCATTATTAACGTTAACTTGCTTTCTGTAATAATTGATGTACTCCTCACTGTGCTCATTGTGCTGGTGTAGTTCTGATATGGCACACACAGCACAAGACATGAAACTGCTGCACATGCCATCCAATGAACAGGATATTTGGATTGTACTTTAGAAAAAAAAAACAGCCTATAATATTTTGTCTCCTCTTTTTTGTCAATGAAAATAAAGACAGAAAAAGTCGGTAAAGTATTTATTTTTTAAACTACATTGTAGTCTTTTTTTTGTCAACTATATTGCATGTTGATAAAGTCAGACAGTGTTTAAAGATGTTGGTGCCATCTCGTCATCGTCTTGTCTTAGTCATTGAAATAAAAGGTAGTTGACAAACTTATTTAGTCATAGTTTAAGTTAAGGAAGTTAACACTTTTCTTCAATTCACTTGTGTGTGAAGGGGCGTACTGTTTTTCCAGTCTCTGCCAACTGCCAACTGACTGATGTCACACAGGTGGTACTGTTTGGATCTCTGGGAAGTGAGGTCCAAAAACACACCTGTAATTAACGCTTATCGCCATAGGTGCTGCCAAAGAGAACAAAGCAGAGATCTTTGAGACTGTTACTTTAATGTAATGTCTTTGGCTACCAGTTTATAACAGAATCGATTTTGAGACTTTAATATTAGATTTTACTTTTAAAGCACTTCATGAATCACTTTCCCCTTACCAACCTGCACACAGTGTGAGGTTCTCAGGTAGGAACTTGTTGGTGGTTTCCATGTCAAAGTGTAAGACTTAAGGGACAGAGGTTAGTTAGGGCACCTCAGCTACGGAACGACCTACCTGATGAACGCAGACTTGCAAAATCAGTATTTTCTTTTAAATCACTTTTTGCGGGGTCTAGTGTTTTTTTCTTTTATATTACTTTTGAAAATGCATGTTTTTTGTAAGCCTTTTTTATAACCTTATTCAATCTGGGTAAATGTGTCTACATGTATGCATTTATCTGTATATCTTTCCATTTCATTTTCATTTTGATTTGTTCTACATAAATAAACTTTATTATCATTATTATTAAATACATTATGCCACACTCTATGCATCATAACTTTTCAGCTCTCTTGCCTTCATCAGGGCGGTGTCTTAAGGTTGTTTCAGGTTTCTTGTATACAGTCCATTGATCCTTATTCATCATGTTAGTGTGTTATGTTACTGACAGTGAACTTGAGAATAAGATAGGCTTCTTCATATTTTGGTTATGACTGCTTGATTAGCATTACCTGTTTTTCTTTGCTTCCTGTTACAAATCTGTCCATCTTGTACTTTACATGTCATTTTACTCGAATCCTAGTAGCTCTGCAGCATCAGAGTGGGATTCTTTTCATTATTGCTTAATCTGCTTAGTATCGTCACAATTCATCATTTAATGTACAAAATTTAAAAACAATTCCCATTATAATTTCTTAGAGCCCAAGATGAGATCTTAGGCTCGCTTTGTCTTACCGACAGTCCAGAAAACAAAGATATTCAGTTCACAAAGATGTAAAGCAGAGAAAAGCAGCAAATCATCACAATGGAAGAGAGAGAACGAGTGAATGTTTGGCATTTTTGCTTTAAAATTCAAACACAGTACTGACAGTTTCTTTATTGTTCCCGGATGAATCAGATTCTTGGACATTTTTCTCAGCAGACATTTTAGGAAACCCACAGGTGGAACGAACAACATTAAAGATGCATCAATTCAATGTGATGAGTTCCACCTTTGTTTGACAAGTCAAAATGTCTGTTGTGAAAAAGGTCTATTCTTTTTTTTATTTATTGAACCATTGGATGATACATGTTTCAATACATGAACTTCAGTATTGACAAACTGAACCTTAAGACACACACACACATAAAAATAAATAGAAAAGTACATCAGTGCATTACATTATTGTACGTTGCTCTTACAAAGCATTGGATGAATATTACAGTAATATATAATATATATATATATAATATAATTCTAAATTCAAAAATACTAAAACTCAGTAAACTGACAGTTAGTGAAAGCCAACAAAAGTCTCATTCACAGACAAAATATTCAGGATTTACAGGGACTCATACTAAGTGATCTGAGAGAGCATCCATCCTCTGACAATTTGTGCATGCATGTTTATGACCTGTACACACACACACACACTCACACACACACACACACACACACACACACATATATGTACTGTAGGTACTAAAACTCTCTTGGAATGTCTTTATTTTTTGAAAATAAAAAAAGATACTGTTCCAAAATCAGCTTTAAAAAATCTCCTTGTGACCACTGATTTATTTGTGGAAGACAATGTAACAAGACATTTTGACATGTCACAGGAGGAAAGGCACAAGTGTAAATAAATAAATTACTGGGACACTTGAACCATCATTACAGTTATTAGTAACACCTGTGCTCTTCCTGCTATTGCAAGTCGAAATGGCTGCTATGAAAAATGCCTACGCACATCAAACAAGACTAGGTCAAAACCTGGTATATGGCTGGACCGTGTATGAAACACTAGAGGGCTTTTAATTTGAAACGACAGATACAGGAAGTGGCGACATGTGGCGACCAAGCCCCCGGGAAGTGTGCCAAAAACTCTTCACATCATCAAAAACGTTGGGGCAAATTTCCATATCTAAATCTAAATGGTTACTTTCTAGCCTGAAAAAACATTAAAACTTTACAAAGTGCCATATTAACAGTCCTAGAGCGAAAATTACAGTTATTAGCCTGGCTCAAAATGTCCGCCATTGATGGTCGCTGCCGGTTAGTGCAAAATGCATTCTGGGATACTTGGCTGTCTGACCAATGGTGTAACTTCATCACTCAGTAAGGGACAGATGCATTTATAGGGCTGGCCCTACATAGACAAACGCCTGGACGGATGGACAGATAGATAGATAGATAGATAGATAGATAGATAGACACTTGATAATCTAATTCTTCAAGCAAAGGTGCCAAACATTCACTTTCTCTCATATGAGAATTTGATTCCTTTGTTTGTTAGATATGCTGGTAAACTGATGTATTTTGAGTTTGGACAAACAAACACAAAACACAAAACATGTGTTGTGCTATGGGAATTATTTCTCTATTAGCCATTTTTATATACAAAACGCATATTTGATAAATCAAGAAAATAATGATAATAATGAATCAATACTGAAAATAATTCATAAAAAAGACAAAGTCTCCGGGTGTAACAGTGAAGTCAACCCTGCTGCACGGTAGTAGTGGGGGCGTTATTCACCAAACATCTCCGCTGCATCACAAGGCGGGGGCTCCACTACCTAAGAGCAGGGGGGGTGGCCGTTGTTGTGAATGAGGGCCAGCATGACGTCAGGAAGCCAATGTCAACAATGCAGCTCCTGGAGGAGAAAAGGCGTTTCATTCTAACACACACATACGCGCACACACACACACACATACTAGAGACCCGTCTATCACACACCGACTGATGCCTACAGTCTTTTAAAATCAGCGGTTCTTGTTGTCTGAGAGCTGCGGAGATAAAACACAATGTGGACTCACTCTTATTTCTGAGGAAACTGACCGCGGACGAGCAGGAAAAACGGGTAAGTGGGTGCCCGCGTTACAAGGATAATAAGCAGCCACTGGGTTTTACTACGCTTGAATAAAGCAGACTACATGAGCCGCTTGTCAGCGTTGGATTTGTCTCTACTAATCTGTTTGCTCGCACTGGCTTCACTCACTTGTTTGTGTTGTAGTCAGACTGGAGTTGGTTTAACGGTGTCTCTGTGTTTCTACCTGCTGTGGTTTTCACACCGTGCTGTCTTCGCAGGTTAGCAGAGATGCTGTTTTGGTGTCTTAGCTAACAGTTAGATGTTGTGCCTCAATGTGTTTCGCTCAAAAATGTGTTTCCCTGAGCCTCGATATTATGTCGGGGAACTAACGTTAGAAGCTCTAGCAAAGTGGCTTTGTGTTTTTGGACAGCTAGTTTTGCTAAAGACACAACTTTTCAAAAAAGAAATGTATGCACAAAAACCCAAATAGTAACACCGGTTCATATCATTAGGAAGAATGGACATCGTGGTAGCTGCTTGGTACACACTAGTCGCCTAACGTTATTGTGCTTTATGTCAGTAAATGACCAACCCCGTGAGTGGAGTCACTATGACAGAGCACACGCGTCCGTTAATTCTACAAGGAAGTTGACGGTCTTTTATTTCACTTATTCAGTTATTATTAGCTAACTGCACATCATGCTCACAGTGAATTCCATAACATGTAGCAAGGTAGACTAAACGAGGGGACACATGTTTTGCACGGGAGACAAATGCTGCCACAACCGCGGCTGGCGCTCCTGTCATGCTGGGGGAGGAGGGGGCTGCAGAGGGACAAAGGACCCAGCCTCCCACCCCCTCATTCCCGCCCTCAGCCGCCGAGCAGCAAACACCCACCACGGAATAAAGCAAGAACGCGCGTGGGGACTATATGTCGTTTATCTTGTTTTAGTTCACCGCTGTGTATGACTGTGAAAATCTGTCTAAATGCTCTGCGCTTCACCTACATGACAATTCGCGACCTCACAGGTCTAAAACATGAATAAATGAGGTCTTCTTCTCAGTGAAGCCCAGTTAATATAGTACATAGAAATGTAACATCTAATTAACACGCACGCCTTTAATTAAGAGAATATATTGTAACTGGAGCTGTTTATATGACTTGTTCAAGCCGTTGTGAACATGCGTTCTTGTGAACAGTTTAGCTCTTTGTTATCCTTTTATCCTTCCTTCATACAAAGCCATTCTCTTCCATCTTCCATCTCTCTCCTAACAGGAAAACAGCTACATCAGAGCACAGAGGCAGCACTTGGTTGTAATGGTTGGGGGTGGGTAGGGGGGTCTGTTCTCTCTCATGGTTTACATACAGTTCAGCTGAATGGAGCAGATGAGAGGTGACTGAGGCCAATGAAATATTTACCACCAGCGCTTCTGCTGCAGACAGTTCTATCCAGCAAAGACTACTGAAATATCTCTCTTGCTTTTCTGTAAATATTGCCTACTTTCTTGTCTGGAGTTATATTATTGAAAACAGGATCGTCCACAAAACATACAGAATTATTTAAAAGGGGCATATCTTTTTTTCAGAACTTTTAACCATTAACGTCAACACATTAAACAAGCAATGACTGGCCATTACATGAAATATTCATTTCACATAGCCAATAATTGGCTAGTGGAACCAGTACTTTTACTAAATTAAAAGTACTTCTTAAGTTGAAAAACACTTGAACATATGAACACATTAATAATAATAAAAGAGTAGAATTTTTTAAAAAAGTAAGATATGTGTAATAATTATAAACAGGTGATGTTAGAGAAAAGAATGAAAAAATAATTTTCCTTATAAAAATAATACATTTGATGACATGTTCTGTAAAGTCTGAAACTGGGGTCAGAGACATCAGACAAAAGATGTTATTGAGTTGCATTATGGGAATTGTAGGATCCAGCGTTTTGGACCCATAAGGGCTAAAAGTCAGGATATCTCAGCCTCTGCAGCACAGATTTTGACCGTTTGTTTTTAATTGGTCTTTTGCAGGTTCTCCAACTTTATGGAATGCAATACTAAATTGCCAGAATTCTTATTTAAATCATCTTAAGCAGGAATGTAAGGTGGTGTTAGAGCAAAGCTTGTGGAGTGTAGAGCATGAATATGTATGGAAATCTGATGCTCCTGATGTCTGTAGGAGAATTCAGGGAGTCATCAGAACCATTAGGAATCATTTATAGGAGGATTGTGAAAATATCTATGAACATACTTTTTATATTCCTTTTGTTCGAGTGAAATTCTTGGCCAGGTAAAAGGTGGTTGATATTAGGTCAGTAATCATCTGGCCAGTTGTTGAGATACAATATCTTGCTCTGGGCTAAACAGTCAAACAGGTCACTTTCACAAAGATAGACTTTAACCAGTTAGATGTCTTTATTCAGCCATTGCACAAAGATGTCTAGTTATTGAATATTTGCTATGAAATCTGGGTAAATTAAGACTTTTTCAAAATAAAAAATCATGGTTGAGTACACCAATAGAAAATATTTGCTGTCTGGAAGACTTATGAAGACATTTTACTTTGAAAATTCAGCTGAGTGTCACTACACAAAAGAGAACAAAAGGGGAAAAATGACTTTCTTGGTCATCGTTTAGTTTAAGAATTGTCAGGAGATAGTGATATCATTTTACACAGCCGAAGGATATGTATTCAAACATCTTGTTTTGTCTGACCAAAACTAAATTACTAAAACAGTTAATCGATTATCAAAATAGTTTGATTAATTTCTATCAACCGACTAACAGATTCATTAACATCTCTGCTTAATTGAACTGACAAACAGTATAAAACCCAATATATTAAGTTTACAAAGATATAAAACAGAGAAAAGCAGCAACCTTCACATTAAACTAATGATTTCAGTATTAGTTTAAACTGAGATGTTTATTGTAACTTTCAGTAGATTGTTAATCTGTGGGTTAGGTGGAGAAACAGCTGTGTAATGATTTTTCATTTTACTGGGAAACGTAGTATTTTGTAAACAAAGTACTGTTTTGAGCTCATTGTCTTATCTACTACAGAAATCACTTTTTAAAAGCTAGCTTATCTTTGTATATTTGGTATAAATTTGACCCATCACAAACCCGCCAGGCTTTATGAAATGAGCTTCGATACACAATCCACATTTCCACAAGCGATGTGATTCCAGAGCCATATGAAAGATTGAGGAGATGTGCAGTATGACGCTGCAGACACGTTAACAGTCACTGCACAGGTGTAATGAAGAACAGTAATGATGGCTGCCTGCCATGCCAGAGCCCTGGAACACAGCCAGTATACGTGTTCATTACACCTGTGCTTTCCTTGCTGTGACTGGTCTAAACAGTCCACTGACATCACTACAAACTAGAAACTCTTTTATTTACAACTAGATGTGTAACACACAATACTCTTGTAGAATATTTATAGCCTGCCATCATATTTGAATTGATTGAGTAAATACTAAAGTTTGGGTCAGTTGGGTCAAGTTTGCATGTGTAGTTTCAGCTCTGTATCTGTTCATCCAGCTGTCTGTTCCAGGACTTTTACCTCACTAACTAGACAACAACTAAACTTCATCTCTCTATATAGTTTTTATTTTTTATTTTTTATTTTAGTGTCATGCCAAACATTTGGCCCATCCCACACTGGATTACAGGACACCACTATTTTACAAAACATGCATGTTATGGTAATACATATACAAAGTGTGTACAGAAGCATGTGCAAAAAGCATGTTTGTGCAACACAAACAAAACATGAACTGTTCTATGACATATTCACAGATGATCTCAATAAAGGGCTTTTCTCTCTTCTCTCTATATGTTATTTCAAATAGCTCAAGCACCTCGGTTGGTAATCACTGTTCTTGAGTGTCCCAAAGATATTCAGGATGTTGGTCAAGCAGCAGCAGATTCTCACACTGGAGAAGCTAGACTTATTAACAATTCATTATCTGTGGACTTGATTAATCGTCTAATCATTGCAGCTCTAATATCCACATGTCTGTCTTCAACACATCAGTCCAGGCTAAACTTGATTTCAAATCCACTTCTCTTATCTCGTTTGTGAAAGCACACTGCCTCCATCGCTGACAACACTGCCATGCATCAGCAGTAAGCATGAACGTGAAGAAACAAATGTGCATCAGTTTTCACATCTCTGCATGTCTGGCCAGTCTCTAAACTTATTCATTGAAGTGCTGTTCCTGTGATTTCAAAGGGTTAAGCACAGCAACTAGTACTCATTGTACCCTCAGTCTATTTTCATCCTCACTCTGTCATGTGAGGACATACTCCCTGAGGGGGATGTGTGTGTGTGTGTGTGTGTGTGTGTGTGTGTGTGTGTGTGTGTGTGTGTGTATGTGAGACACATGTCTATACTGTGTTAGTGTTTCCTATATGCACATTTGTGTGCATCTATATGCATCTATTCTGGACATGTGCACAGCCAGATTGAGTTAATGGTGATGTTTCAGGATGTTCATCTCCACCCTGTGTGTGACACACACAGTGAAATCAAAGCATTTCACTGAAATGTCTGTCAAGAGGCCTTACTGTACATTCTGTTGTTCTGAACATCCCACTGATTGTGTTTTCCATCTCTCAGCTCTGCTCACACTGCTCTGTAGTCAACTAGGTTCAGTTACATTGATGGGAATGGACTGAACCATAGGTTTGGTGGGCTTTTGGAGGGAGGATAGTAGTCACTGTAATGTGGAAGATTATTTTTACTCAGAAAGAAAAACTAGAAGATAAAGAGGTGAAAGCTAGCGACATAACTGTTGGCCCAGCAGTTTGGTTAAATGAAATATGAAAACTACTGAATGGATTGCTGTGAAAATGTGTGCAGACGTTTGTAGTCCTGAGAGGATGAATCCTGCTAACTATGGTGATGCTCTGACTTTTCCTCCAGCACCACTAGCAGCTCAGAGTTTTTATATGGAGTTATATGGACTGGCAAAACATTTGTGTTCACACATTCATGCTTCTCAGATGATGTTTGACTTTGCTGATAGTCTTACTATTCATCCAGCACCACCATATGCTTTGCATTTCTGTTTTTTTATTGACAATTATTGAGGTCAAAATGTCATTTTGTCAGTTTCTTTGGCTTATGAGCAAGTAGACACTCAGCTGTACTTTGTCTTTAATGCTAATTAGCAAATGTTAGCATGCTAATACACAAAACTAGACATGGAAAACATTATACCTGCTAAACATCAGCATGTTAGTGTGTTCATTGTGAGCATGTTAGCATGTTGATGTTAGCACTGTAGCTACTAGCATGCTAGCATGGCTGTAGACGGTTGGTCAAGTACTGGAAACTTGAAAAACATTTGACCTGTATTATTAAATAGCGCTGGGCAATATGAACAAAATCAAATATCACAATATCTTTTTGAGCAGAAACCTCAATATTGATATTGTGACAGACTATCGGTGCTTTCACAACATATTTTCACAATGAGATTTTTGCTAAATAATCATCAGTATCTAGTACGCCATTGGCCCCTCCACAAATCAAGTTTTCTTTGAGGTCACTGTTTCTGATGACTTCCAGACCTCTTTGATTCATTCAAAGCTTGTTGTAAACTCACACATACAGTATGTTCAACCAGAACTCTTCTCTACTGTACAGTGAGGTTTTGTGGCTCTCAACATTTTGTAAAATTTATATAGGTTAGTGAATTTACATTAAGGCCCATTTAGTGTTACATTCTTCACAATTTTACACAACAGCTCAGTCCCAACATGTTGTTCATCGGGAATATAATGACATGTTGTCAAAGCTCAGTGTTTTTGCCTCATTATGTTGCTGTCACATTAAGGGCTGCCCCAGTCACAGAGGAGTATACAGTACACACCCTCCACAGTACAGCAGTACTGCACTAAAGCATCCGGTCCCTGACCCTGCTTAGTGTGTGTGTGGTGTGGAGACAGATAGATTAGAATGAACAGTTCCTTTCTTGATCTATTGTCAACTTAACATGTAAAAACATCACAGCAATAAGTGCTGACCTCCAAACCTAACATGAAACATGAGGATGAATATTATTCTGCAGACAGCTGGTAGTGTTTCATTTGAAAAATCAGAATCACAGTTCAGACTTTAGGTAGTCTTCTTCTCTGCTGCTGTCTGAGACACTGTTTGTGTAAAAGCAATACATAATTCACACTCACACAACTGTGTGTGTGTGTGTTTGTGTGTGTGTATGTGTGAAGGTGATGAGTACAGACTGTCCCAGGAGGTATAGTCAGCTTCAGGGCAGACAGAGGAAACTGGGCTCAGAATGTCTGATGGATGTGTTGGCTCACAGGCTCTTTCTCTTCCTTTCTTTCTTTCTTGTCTGTACCTCTCTCTCTCTCTCTCTCTCTTGCTTTCTTCAGTCCTTGTACTCGCTCTCTCAACACCTCTATTTTTATCTAATCTCTATAAACAGATATCTGCATATGAATGCAGAATCTGTAGGCAACCGGACGAGACTGGAAGCATTCTGGTTTCCATTTGTAGTCTCGGTAGTATTGACCAATCACGTTTGAGCAGACTTTAGTTGCATGCAGGTAACCAGTCCATGTGAAGAAGAAAAAAGGTGGAACCCACCGGCTATTGTCTGATGGCAATTTAGATTTTTATCAGCTTTTTTTTATTTATCTGCATTCATATGCGTATATCTATTTATAGAGATTAGCCAAAATGTCTGGACTGTCTCAAGTTGCTAATCAGACTGTAAACAATGACCGGCACACAGGAGAGGAAGTCTTGTTATCTGGATATTTGCTGGACTTCAGTACAAAGTAAAGTGAGGAGGTGGGGAGGGGATGAGGTGCAGGTGGAACAGGAGAGCAGGAAAGGAGCTGATTGGCTGGTGAAGATGCAGGGAGCAGGGCAGGTGTGGAGGGAAAAGCAGAACAGAGAAACAGGAGGTAAACCCAGAGTAGCAGAAAACCAAGAAACCAGAAAACACAATCTTCATCATAATCAACCGACACACATAAACCTGTCTAATGAATGAATGAATGAACATGAATACAACTTAAACACACAGGCACATCACAGCATGAAAACTCTTACCTACCATCTCATGATATCGCAGCTCCTCAAACATGGCACACAGAGAACCAATCAACAAACAGCTGTCAGTCGCTGGATAAGAACGTCTGCTAAATGTCCTGAATGTCAATACACAAGACGTGAAATAAACACTGCTGTATCTTAGACGTCTAACTAGGTGTATCACATTTCACAACAGTTTCAACTTCAAGGGCCACTCAGTCCAGTTCAGCAAACTGGGAAAATGTCCGAGGACATGTGGTGGACTGATAGAGAGACATAGAGCCAGACTGGGACAGAACCATGACCCTTCTTGGATGCATTTACACTTAACAGCTAACAGCTATCTGATCCAGAGCCGGTTTCTATGTTAGACATAAAACTCCAACAAATATGAATACGTTTTTTCCCAGAGTCAGCTATTATTTACACGCACTAGCTTTCAACTGCATCTCAGGTCTTCTTCAGAGGATGGAGTTCACTACCTCTCTCTATATCTCTGCAGTGGAATGACTCTGTATTAGGGGTGCGCCCACCAATCAGCCGCTGATCAAAACTGGCCGATTTTCGTCCTGATCTGGCTGAGACCAGAACTGACTATAAAGTTGATTGTTTCAGCCAATCAGGGACCAGATGCATAAAACTCTGTGTAGATTCATGACTTAAACCGTGTGTACGCACAAAGCCAGAAACATACATACACATTCTTTTTTGTCAGATTGATAAAGCCATGTGTTTTATAAACCTCAGTCATTGTGGAACTTGGCGCACATGCACCAGCCTCATTTCCATCCCCACAATTAAGCAGAAATGGATGAAGACACACCCTGAATAAGCTGCGTGCTCCACCAGTCTGTACAGCTGTCAATGAAACTAACAGGAAAGAAGAAGAAGCACCAGCGAGGCGTCCGTATCATTCATTCATCACATGGACTGTAAACCATCGTCAGCAGTGATATCTCAGAAGTGTCATCAATAATTAGTAGCTCATATCTAAAAAACAACTAAGGATATAAAATAAAAAGAATAATAAGCAAAATAAAATGTTGATTCCTGTGTAAATGAAAAGAATGATTAAATTAAACACAAGTAATTCACTTAATAAATGCTCCTTTAATTGGCGTTTTACAAATACCTGCGTACACGCTAAAAAAAAAATCACACAATCAGTGTAGCTGGTTATTTATATATATTAAACAAACAATTCTTTATAAAAGATCCCGTCTCTCACCTTATATTTCATCTCCACCTCATCACATCACCCACAGATGCGTGTGAACTATCATGAGGTGTGAACATTCTCACCACTCATGGTGTCTTTATAAATACCTGTTTATGCATGGCTTTTGTGTGTACATATCCTTTATGCATCTGGTCCCTGGTGTTGCACTGCAGCTACGCTGACTAGCAAGAACATCAGTATGTTAACACGCAGACAAGAAACCTGATTATTGAGAGTAACCAGGTTACCTTACACGATTATACTCCAAATCTCTGTATACATGCACTTCTCCATAGTCAGGTTTCTCCCCCAGACAGCCGGTGCACCCGTCTGCCAGAGAGAACAGGTCAGTCGGCCTCTTTACATAATCTGGGATGAAAATGGGAGTTTCCCCGAGAGCTTCGCCAAATTCTGGGAAATCCCCATTTTCATCTGAGATCATTTCAACATAAAATTAAACCTTCTTCACTGGACAAGTAGAACAAAAAGTCTTAACTCTTTAGTGTTTCACAGTGTGTTCTGGATTGTGTTCATCAGGTCACTTATTCACTCTGCTCTTTTGTGCACTTATAAAAAGCTGGTCAGAAAGCATGTGTGTGTGTATGTGTGTTTTCAAGCTGCGGAGCTCAAAGCAGAAGCTTTTGTTGTGGAAGCATGAAAAAAAAGATGATCTTATGATTTTTAAAGTGTGTATCCTTAATCCTCTGAACCCTGGGGGATTTTTGCTTGTTTTTAATTCCCTTCATGTAGAAGCTTGTGAAGAGTCACTGTATGTGTCACCCAGACATGTCATATATTGTTTTTTTTTCAGGACAAATTTTGTGATTTTTTTCCGCCAGAGGTTTTCAATCCAGCACAAATCTCCACATGTGAACGTATAGAGCAGATTGTCAGAGTTCCAGGAACATGAGAAGCATGTTGATGAGCTTATGAATATGAGTCTTAGTGATGTCAGAAAGTGTACGAACAGTGCCAAACAAACAAAACACAGGAAAGCCATTTCCACTCTGATTGTGTTGCTGATTGTAATTGTTCTGTATCAAGCAGCAGTGTGTTTCGTGAGCTCATTCTGCTTCACCTCAAGTTGTGATGTCATGTTTGCATGATGATTAATCTGTCCATAGCTGCATTTGCTTCTCAACACACAGGAAGGATGTAGCTGTAAAACATTTAGTGGAGAGGAAGTGAGAGATTTGATGATTATAAAGCAAGATCTCAAGTTATAAGGAGCATCTTTTTATCCTTTAAGTGGATTTGAAATGAAACTGATGCTGATCCTGAACAGATTATGGAGAAGTTGCCTCTTTGTAAAGGGAAGGTTCCACTGATCTGACAGTGTGTGTTTGATAAGTCTGCATTCTGATGAGACAGAGTTATGATGGAGAGATTCAGGGGTACACATTGCATCCCTCAGAGGCGAAGGGTTAATGTCACAGCTTATTCTCTATATACTGTTAATGCAGTGACTTTACATATTAAAATGTTCAAGTCATACATGAAGAGCAATGTTACTGCTTTTACAGAAATACTGGTACATATGGCTCCATCTACATGCTGCTTTCCTCACCGTCAGTAAAGCAGTGTGCAACAACATATTCCAGAAGCTTCTTTTGGTTTGAAATTGACTTGGCCTACATGTGGAAAAGAACACAGCTGCCTTTTTTGTACTATTACACATTCAATATTTCATGGATCCATCTGTTCACACCTTGCAACAATGAAAAGTGTCACCAGCAGCAAATTTGTCATGGCAGAAAACCATCTTCTAATCCCAGCGCGAGAGATGGCGTTCCTGACATGAAAGCGCTTCATCGAGCGCCAGGCTGCTGCTTCTTATTTGTGTCTTCCAACTGATTTGAACAGCATTTGTTTGGACTTGTGAGAGATTCCTGATGAGGAGACAATCTGTCCACAGGAGTGGGTTTGTATCCTCACAGTGTAGAGGATGTTACTGTGTAAATGACACAGTGATAGTGTAGAATTTGAGCAGTACGCTAGTAAACCCAGACACGTCTCTCCAGCTCTTCCACTTCTCACCGCCCAGGGCATTGTTGGCATTTCTGCTTTATCTGGTGAATAACCTTGCCACAGATCTGGCAACCCATCTGGCATGGCTGCCGGTGATTGGTGCAGACATGGGGGCAGATGGTGAGATGATGGTCAGCTGTTTTAGGCGCTGCTTAAATCCACATATTCCATGTAGGGGTTGCTTAGCTAAAGCTAAATCTGTTGTTTAGCTCGCTGAGCGTCTGATCAGAGTCTCTGAGGGACACAGCTGATGCAGAAAGAGAATAAAAGAAGTGAAGAGGTGAGAACACAACAGATAGAAGCTCTGATCCAAGACCGTTGTCACACTGTGGAATAATTAACTAAAAACTAAACATGCTTTTCACATCAGGAGGACTGGCAGCTGAACTGGTTCACTGATCAAAAAGAAAGAATATGTGGAAATCTTTATTTCAGTCCTCACTGTTTAGCATTAATAAGCAGTATATTCACAAATGTTTATGACACATTATGTAGTTATAAGCAGATATAAAGAGGACATTTTAAAGTGCTTATTAACATCAACAACAATATAAAGCACCACAGATGTCTTCATATTCTTCATGAATATCAGACATTAAATATGTATTATTATCATTATCATGATTATATGTTTGAATTGTTTCATTATTATTATATGTTTTAATGAAGTACTTATATTTATTAATGAATCTACACTCTCCATGAGAAGAAAATAAAAGAAATAAAACCCAAGTTGTAACAAACTATAATTATGCTGTAAACACACCACGACTACATATCCCAGAAGTCTCCTAGAGGCCTGTTTCAGGAAGCAGGTGTAACAATCTCTGAGCCTAACCCTGAACTCTGAGGTTTCGGTTTAACAGCTGATCAGTTCAATCAACTCTCAGTATGTTCACTCAGTTAAGTGCCTAGTGAATGAAAAAAACTGATATAAAGAGCAGCTATACTACTACAATACTACAATTCACCATGGCAACAGGTATGTAAAAGGCAGAGCCTCCAGTTGAATCCAGTGGAAGTAGAAACATGAATGCGTGTATATATGGACAGTACACATTTATCTTTAAAAACACAGCAGCAGTGACAGAGCCTGAGTTAGTCAAAGTGTCAATAAAGTTTTATTCAGCGTTGTCTGTTAATTCATCATTTACCAGACCTGAATATTCTTAATGGATGATAAAGTGGTGAAATCTTAAGTATATAAGCCTATACATTACATTTTAAATATATTTATTCCGACTTAATGTGACGGGGCAGCAACAAAAACTATAGCTGTAGGTAAATAATAAAGGTAATACCCTAACCCTTTTACACAGAGACACGATTGTAAGCTCACAGTCTGATCCAGTAATAATGAGTCTGGTGATTTGAGGTTGAAAAGACATCAAGGTTCAAACAGGGTACATTTTTAAGACATCTGTTTGGATCTTGACTCAACAGCATTCAGTGATTATATTTCAACTGTTTCAGCAAATGTCACTGAAATGCTGTTAAAACACCTTCAGACTACACAACGCCTTAGAAAAACTAAAAATTCTGCAGCCGCACCACAATCCTGCTCACTCAGAAATATGAACATATAATCTACAATATGATATGAAAACCATGATAGGACTGTTCCATCAATGTGACCAATCATACAAGTCAAGCCAATTTTATTTGTATAGCTCAATATCACAAATCACACATTTGCCTTTGTTGCAATACAGCATCCTCTGTCGTCTAAAGCTTGGGACAGATTTGTTTTATTTAAACAGAGCTTACCACATCACTTTCAATAATGTTTCTGGAATGGAAAACACTTTCTCTCAACTCAGGGTTAGCAAATGCAGAGTTATCACTAAACACACTTTCTGGAACAGCCCCCAGGAGGTATAGTTGTTGTATTCTATGAAATATAACTTTATTTATTCTACTTAGCTTAACAGATGTCAGCAAGGGTCCACTTTTTTCAGAACTGTTTATTGGAGGGCCAACATTGTACAAGTGAACTTTTTCTTATTGAGTCAAGAACAAAACAAAATCTACATCTATTAGTGCCAATAGTCTGCAATCCATATAGAATACACTCTGAGGTTATAAGTCTATCCATGCTTTAGAAAAATATTCACAAAATGCAAAAACATCATCATGAGGTTTATTCTTGGAATGCATCCAGTCCCATTAACACTGTCACCCATTCACTGAGTGAACCCAGTGAACCCGGAGCGACATGGGGAAGGAAGGGGATCCATTGTTATACTCAAAGACGACTCCCAGAACCGCTTCACCTCCATCTGTGCTGCTCTGCAGAAAGAGCTGATCCAGTGAGGAGGATAATACTGTTTCACCAGTGCAGGGTGTGAGGTCACTAAAGAAAGACTGAGAGAAGTTTGGCTGCCCACATAATCAAAACACTCTCAATGAGTGTGTGTGCTGATGTGGGATCATGTGCTTTAAGGGGTTGCTGAGTGCATCAAAGTCAAGTGAATGAAAACACACATAAACACGCGTATGTTTTTTGAACTGACAACCAATCAGCTGCTTCTCACATTGTAGTGGAACCAGCTCCACACAGTAAGTCATCACTTCATTCAGAGGGATGAGGAATTTCAACATTTGTAACATTTAGCCTATAGAACTAATCATCTAGTAGCCTATGATTCAAATCTCACGTCAGTTAATCTTCAGCCTTTTCTTTGCTCTTTGTGAACAGAGCAACACAGGAAAGCAACATGGCAGGTTGATTGAATTGATGATTTTTTCCATGAAATGTCAGAAAATAGTGATAAATGCCTGTTATAATAATTTTAATGTTGAATGTTTTGTCTGACCGAACAGTCCGACATCAGTTTATTATCATGTATGACAAAGAAAAGCATTACAGTGATGACATTTGAGAAGCCAAAAACTGCAAATTTTGGGCATTTTTGCTTAAAAATTACTAAAATGATTATTCAATTCTCAAAATAGTTGCTGATTAATATTCTGTCAATCAAGTAATCAGTCGACTAATTGTTGCAGCTCTAGCTGGCACAGCTTCTTCAACTACCATCCACTGTGATCAGCACTGAATAAGTGCACTGTCAGAAGCCAATCAGGAGAGAGGCTCCACAGCGCAGGATTTTATTGTTGAACTATGACCAGTACACTTACTTTTTATTTCCTTGAACATGTGCAAATATGATGTTTTCACATCACAGATGATGACTGAAGGGACAATTCCCATGTGTACTCAAACTACCTGATGGCACATAGTGCAGTTTCTATTTTGTCAGTGTTTCCTGGCCTGAGCAGGGCTCTCAAGCTGCTCGTGGGCTGATGTAACTGTGCCGATGAAGCTGTAAAAGCTGCTTGATGTTGTGGAGGTTCCACCTGTCGAGACACATTAACATGCTCTCAGATTCATCTCCATGTCTGCTGAGGGAAGACATGGTTCTGGCTTTGATGTGATGCAATTAGGGTTTGTGTGCTATGAAGGATTAGCAGTAGAGGCGATAAACAGACACGTCGTCATGCTTTGCAAAAGTGGCTAGCTTTGAGGCAGCGTTCAGCCCGAACAGCACTGCAGCAAAACAATACATGGAGCTGCTTTAGTGTGGGTGTGTTGTTACAGGGTGCTGATGAGAGGATGAAATATGAAATGAGAAGTTTGCTTGTACACCAAGGTACAACATGGCTGTTTATACTGGCAGGATTGTACCACTCAGCCTTGTACCACTACAAGGTTCTTGACCTGTGTCCATGATTTTTTCAACTTTTTTCAAACTAAATACTTGCTGCAGACATGCTGCAACAACAGATTAATGCTTAAAATATAAATAATATATTGCACTCTCCAATCAAAATCAGCACAGAAAATAATGTTTAATGTGCTTGAAGCTGGAAAGTCAGTAAATCAGTCTCCATTGATCTATAAATTAATGTGGATGATTCTTACAGTATCTGTTGTCCGCGGCTGCTTTGTACTATATGAAAAGCATCTCAGGTTCATTAAAGGGGACTTATTATGCTCATTTCCAGCTCTATGTTTTTATTTTTGGATTTCAGAGTAGCTTTGCATGGTTCACAGTTCAAAAAACTCCTTATTTATCTTATACTGACCCTCAGTGGTAACAGAGAAATCCTATTTGTGTGTTGTTCTGTATACTGACAGTCTCATATCTGTTTAGCTTGCCCCATACTTACCCCAGCAGGTGGTAGGTTCCTTTTATGTAAGGCTGATAATGTGAAATGCCATTCACCGGTCAGTATGAAAGAGCAGTTGGCAGCTTGCTGTGACACTGCAGAAATTATTTGTTTGTTTTTTTTTACTTTTTTGTTGAATGTCTCATCTTTCTTGCCTCTTTTTCATTAATACTACTGTTAATAAATGTCACCTTTTTGCACATACTCCTACCTGCTAGCTTGCTGTTTCAGTATCCCCTTTAAAGGTCCAGTGTGTAAGATTTAGTGGCATCTAACAGAACGGATGCAATATAATATTCATCAGTATGTTTTTATTAATGTATAATCCCATGAAAATAGCAATTATGTTTTTGTTACCTTAGAATGAGCCCTTTATATCTACATAGGGAGTGGGTCCCCTTCCACGGAGCCCACCATGTTGCACCATGTTTCTACAGCAGCCTGGTTTGAACAAACTAAACACTGGCTCTAGAGAGGGCCTTTCGTTTTTTTTTTGCAAGTTTCACGGCCGCTGTATGTTCTCCTACACGCTTGGAGGGGGAGGGGTATTAATTTGGTTGCAATCTGCAACTTCACCGCTAGATGGCACTAAATCTTACACACTGGTCCTTTAAAGTTTTCCAGTGCCAAATAATATCTTACCCTTATATGGGGCAGTGGTGCTAAAGGTTTGGCTACAGGCCAGAGGGGAGTAAACTGGGGGTACAGAGACAATTATAGAATTATAGAAGTGACTCAAGCAGCATGTTCCCAGCTAGCTATCGTGTTGGTGGTTAGCTCACTAGCTATAGCATTTACCATCTAGACCTTTGAGTAGTTACTACATCACCAAGCTTCTAGGCCCACATATTTTATGAAAGCTGAATGAAGATGAATGAGGAGGCTGTTTTTGTCCAAGTTAGAGCTAGTTTCCACTAACTGGTTCTGTGTTGGCTCCAGTTTCCAGTTGGTTAAATAATAGGCCCCAGTGCTAACAAATCTGTGAGGGAACCTTTTTACCTAACTTACCTTTTTATCAGCAAACAGAAGTCTGGAAAACATTCAGGTAACATTATCAGGCTCCTCATCTTTAGCTAGCACAGGCCACCACTGTACTGTTTAAAATGACAACTAGTGGCAGATTATATCAACTGTTCATAGACCAACAGGGAAACATGACATACATTCATCAATTTGACAACATGCAGCATAAAGATGCACAGTGCAAAAACACGCAACACAAGTACACATATATATATGAAACGCTACAAATCCTATTCAACAACATATCTAAGCTACGACTCTACAGCTGTTTCTGATACTAATTAATAAGCTGACGTTAGAAGGCGTGTAGCCAGTATCTCCAATAATATTGGAATTAAGCAATTGAAATAATGAAACTAAGCCAATTTTCCAACATCACTGTTAATGTGTTGACATAATCAGTTTTTTAATCAGACATTTCCTCTGTGTTTTTCAGCATTTCTGTATTTGTAGCACATTTCTCAATATGTGTTGAGCAATTGGCATATGTGCTCTCTGCTCTGCCCAACAAGATAGAGAAGTCATGTTTCAATTTATTGTAAAATGTTGCATAGAAATAGAGTTCTGGTATAGCTCTACAGCCTCAGAACAAAGAGCTTTGCATCCTCTTCCTGTCTTTTTCAGTGTTTTAAGAGCTTAACTGCAGGCACTTTGCTCTGATAATGTGAATTTCAAACACACCAATGATAACAGTACCATATATTTAATCCTTTTATTACTGTCGCAATGGTTTAAAGGTTAAAAGACATTTATTTTCAGATGGATGATTCTTGCATATGGTTGTTTGCTCCTAGTGTATTTTAGTACAGTGTGGGACATTATTTCATGTGTTGTTTTTTCAACTGCCAACTTTGTCTGTTACCAGCAGTAGAAGTGATAATTGCACTAAGCACCATGTTATCTAGTCATTTCTGTTTGACACTTAGTGCTTGCTGTTGAGGGTCTTTGGGGCTTCTGCTAATTAGCATCATCATGTCCAATTAACACCCACCAAACTGCAGAGACAGATACTCACAGAGAGGGCTGGGTTTAAAAAGTCAATTATCCGGTCCAAATCGATTCAAATCAATATCGATTCATAAAATCCGAGATCAATCTTTTAATATGCGCCTTTTCCTGTGGATTTTAAATCAGAAATGAATACAGACATCTGCCTTAAGGTAAGCTGCTGAAACGTAGCTACTTTTTACTACTTTTGGCAGGCCAAAATGAAACTTGGATGTTAACAGGCTGTTTGCTCTTTGCAAGCCAATGTTTGTACTCATCAAAGACAGTTGATGAGGGAAGAAGCATCACTGTAAACTTTATATTTTAACCTTCAGTATAAGAATCAAGTAGCTCATAAAAATTGAAGTGTGTCAGATTAGTAGTTTACAGTTACAGTGTGAACCAGACCACCTCCAGATGTGGTCACATTTTAATTTCTATACTTGCATTTACATCTACATTAACCTGTGTTTCACCAAATCCAAATGCAGATTGCTTGTTATTACAAGGGAGAAATGGAGTTCAGTTTAGTGTTTGGATAAAGCAGCTTGTTCCTAAATGCCTTTTAGATAAATCACAAGACTCTAGGCTGTATCAGATTTACACCCAGTAGTAAACACTGAGGGGTTACATCTGCAGCCAAGAGCATTTTATTTTTTGTTTTGATCCTATCTCTTCATTTCTGTTTAGCTTGGCTGCCTTCCCAGTGTAGTCCATTTGAATTCCTGCAGCGTTCCCATCCAGAGCATGACTCACGCAGCAAAACCTAGCCTCACTTTCCCTGAAATCTGACAAGCCTGATCCAATTTACGCTTCCCTAGCACCCTAAGGCAAAGTGATGTCAGCCCAGCCTCCCAGCTGAAGGGAGGGAATGGAAGTGTCAAGAAACACAGATGAGCATGGAGGAGCTCCCTGGGGAGGGACAGTCCTCCTCCGCCACATCCGTAACCGTCAGAGAGGTGGAATCAAATTCACTGGACCTTCTCATGGTTTTTGGTTAATAAGGTCAGTGCCGTCACTGCAATGTTAAGTGTGACAGGAGAAAGAGATATGAGGAGAGTGATGATATGCCAACACAACATACTGCAAAGGAACATGGGAAACTAGTATCCTGAGTCTAACGATGAGATCAACATCTGGCTCATTGAAGCTCCTTATTTTGCTGTAGTGTGACTCCATGTTGATTCACTGTAGTGTACTTCCAAAAACATGGTGCTGCTTTTGGTTTCCCTGCAATACAAAACATATGAAAGACTGCCAGGATTCACTGCATTTCATAAAGGTGATGTTAATCATGTCAGTTTTCCTCTATGGAAACTTTGTGGGCGTCTAGCAGCCCACATGTGTACTTTCATTTTCACGCCTACGCTATGTTGCCTTGTGAAGAAGATGAAATAATCCTCTGCTCAAACATCTCTGCCTTTATGACTCATTTGGCAACTGACAGCTTTTTCTCAAAAATGATTAATTTATTGTTTTGATGTGGCACATTTGGCCTTGCACCAGATAAGAACACATAATTGATATTGTATATTTACTCTGCCCTGTATTTAAATGCTGAAGCATGGCGGTCTTTGTGTGATAGGACATACTGATGAATGATTGAGGCCTGTTTTTTTCATGTGGAAAAGGAAGCAGAAAGAGCAGTTTATGATATGAAGTGTTGATTGGCTCTGAAAATCTAAATAATGGAGTTCCCTTTTCTGCAACAGTGCTCACCACTGTTCCTCTGCACTTTAACTGCCCTTTGAAAATCTACATATGGTCCAGGAAGAAAAATTCTTGCTGATATTGATAATTGTCAAATATAGCTCAACTTATGGAGTCTACAGATAAATAGAACAGTGTGATGTATGAAATTGAAAAGCAACAAGTCCCGTCATATCGCCTCATACAACATGTTAGACGGAAGGAACGCCATACTGATAATTTTTCCATTTTTACAGCCTTATCTGAAGTGGAGCTAAAATGTAAAATGTTTGCCATGCTGGTGGTGTCTGGAAAGGCCATGAGGACAAATTGAATAATAAGGGTTTATTCTCTGTGGAGAATAAATGTGCTCAGCAGATTCTATGACTATCTGCCTATTAAATTTAGACATGTTTTGTGTCTAAGTGGAATGTTTGGCTTGATGTTAAAGCTAGTAGAGGTCAAGTAGTGCCTTAACTTTGAATCATCATTATCAAATTGTGTGGCAGTCTTGACAGTAATTGTGGAGTTACCTCATTAGGATCAACAATCATTGGAGGGTGGACCCTCCACTTACAGACCAAGTCCATGTTCAGATTGACATTAGTGCTGCATTAAAAAACACAGCCCCCTCATTCATTTCAATTAGGACGCTGATTTGGTGAGGGCATCGAGGCTTCCAGACAAAAAATGCAGGGTTTGTCTGACAAACAAAGCTGAACCCACCCTAACTTTCGATTTGAATCGTTTTGTTCAGTTCCTCTCAAAGTTTTGTAGTCACTGAATATGTAGTTTGTTCACTTTATTTTAAGCTGGGCTATAGCATCACCATTTAATTCACTTCATACGTACATCAGTGAGTGAACACATCACTGTTCATACTACAATGTTGCTCAGCACTGACTGATCTTCTTCACTTCAGTAGTTTGTTCAGTCGCTCGGTAAATGAGGAAGTAGCGTCACAGCTCAGTCGGCAGTGGTGCCCCACTGCTAAAAGCTACTGATTCGTCTTTTGACAGTTCATCAGTTCAGTTTAAAGATTCAATGTTTAAGATTTGTTTGTACATGTACTGAATACCTCTAATGCATTGGCCAATCGAATATGTGCAGCTACACATCCCTGGTAGGTTACTTTGTAACAAAGTGATGTATTATCCGCTGTTTACCTGATTGTCAATAATGGAATCAATTGTCACTATGATAACTGTACAGAGTTGTAAAATCCAGTATCATAGTGTTATAAACTGCTGCGCAGTTTATAGCCTACAAACTCAGGCATCTGTTACTCATCTGGCTTTCCTGGATTGTATTTCATTATCTCAACAGTGCCTGAAGCAACACACTACCACCAATGGAGCCTTTTGCATTTTTTTTCATGCAGTGATGTTTTCAGTCAGTTCTTAGTTCTCTCCTGAAGAGGGAGAAATAATCCACAAACAGATCAAAATTGACCTCACAACCTTTATTGTGAGCTCTGCAGGTGAGGAGCCAAGTCTGGAGGCTGAGGATTCTGCTGAAGCGCCCTGTTCCACGGGCCAGTGTGGGAATTGGTCCAGAAATATAAACAGACTTTCCACAACTACTTACACCTGCAGTGCGGAACTTTTACATATAAATGAATGTCCATTAAATTCAAGCCCTTGCTAAACAAGTTCATACAATGCTGATTAAGCCGATCACCGCCAGATAAATCTCTCTGTATTTCACAGTATATGGAGTTTTTAAATCTCATGTCGGGGGTGACATTTCTGTGCTGGCTGTTAGACTTTCCAAATGTTATTGGTCATTTCGTGGAGGTTGTGTGATGTTCAAAACAATTTATCGACTGTTTTACAGCCGCAACAATAGGTTACAGCCAGTATGTACTGGCCATTGGGCATACTGGGACAAATCCTTGTGGGCCATCAAAAAATACGTTTTTGGGCCAGTGGACCATCAAAACATATCTGTTTTTACCAGCCCTCTCTGTTTGCCTGTCATTCGGGGTACACATGAGAGCGTGCTGCATGCCTGTGTCAGGCCATATTCAGACCAAATCAGGTGTGCAGCGCACTGGTGCAGGGTTGAGCAGAGGTGTGTTGGGGTGCAGGTGTGTTTGTGCTCTAGAACGTAACCGCTGTGAAACAATCAGAAAATAATGTTTTATTGATCTGATTCACCAGCTTTCTTGCTACACCGTGCCGTCTCTTCATTCACTCTGTAGCTCACTTGACCACAGCTGGTCTCTCTCTCACTGGTGCTCTCAGCTCTCTCTCTCTCTCTGTTTTTCTAATCTTTTTTAAAATGAGCCAACAGAAACAAAGAAAGAAAAGTCTAACTTTACTTTTAACATTATTAAATGAAGAGAAATGTCCTCCCCTCATCCTAGTAACATCTTTGTACTCAGGCAATCACAGCCAAGCACCCCCCTTTACTCTCATTGCCAGAAGAGGTAGACAAAAGTCCTGCACTCCAGCTTTAAAAAGTTAAAAAGATTGTTAAAATCATTTTTGGTCAGCTCATACTGCTGACGAGTGGCATCATTTGTCCCTACATGAATGATAACTCATTTGGCAGAAGACGGGAGTGAGCGCAGCAGCCCCGGGGGCTTATCCAGGATGTCAGGGACCATGGCTCCAGGGAAGCAGTGTGTGGCTGCATTGAAAAAACAGATTTTCCTGATTATGGAATCCCCAACTATTAATGTGGTTGGGGAAAAGGGAATGAGGAGATGACAGCTGTGGGTTCTATGACAGGAGAATTCTGTTTCCACATGCAGTGTCCAAGCAGGCGAGTGTTGTTGCGAGGCACTAGACCTGAGAGAGGACTTCCCTGCTGGCTCAGGGCATGGAAGACTTCCAAAGCATTTGATCACAGCCTCTTTCAAGATCTTAAGATGGGGAGAGGAGGTCATCTCTCAAGATGAGAGCTGTTGATTTGGCTTCCCAGTGGAATGGCGAGCCACCCGAACACTGCTATCCACCAATGGTGAAAAAGCTGCAGATAAGGTCACATAGTGGTTGAAGAGCCTTAGGTGAAATGGTGAAGCAGCCCCGTCCAAGTGTCTCCTGCAACCATGGATGACCACTTTGGCCATGGACGACTGATGGTTAGGTGTAAATGGTAAACGGTCTGCACTTATATATTAGCTTTAAAGTTTTCCGACCATTCAAAGTACTTTTACACTACAAGCCACATTCACCCATTCACACACACATTCATACACTGATAGCAGGGGCTGCCATGCAAGGTACCAACCTGTGCGTCAGTAGGATCTAATCATTCACACTCACATTCACACACCGATGGCGCAGCCAACAGGAGTAATTTGGGGTTCAGTATCTTGCACTACAACATATGGGCTGGAGGAGCCGGGAATTGAACTGCCAATCTTCCAATTAGTGGAAGACCCGCTCTAGATCCTGAGCCACAGCTGCCCCTGTGTCTAGCAGGAAGAAAGCCGTGGACTGGTGGAGGGGTCCCACTGAACTGTGTCTTGGATGGTTGCGCTGAGAGAGGCAATCTGTTTGGACTGCCCAGAGGCCATGTCCATGAAACTGGACAAAGAGAGTCTTTTTTTCTGCACTTTGTCAGAAAGCTGTCAAATATCCTCCTTAAGGTTAGCTATCTTTTTGTTCGTTTTCTGGAGTAGCATGTAGTCCTCATGGGGCATAGTTGGCATAGTTGAGTCAGTTAGCTTAGCCATCAGGCTAAAAATGAGCCTGGCCAAGTAGGCAGCCAGAACAGTAGGCACAGTGTAATGCAGCTGAAATTCTTCTCACACTGCCCACAGTTGTAGTTTCTTTTAGACAAACAGTGTTCTGCTGTCAGCTTCTCCTGTTAAAAACAAGTTCAAATCCATGTCCGCACTAAAGGCAAACACAGACCAAGAGGGGGTGTTGCTTTTCCAAAGCCAAAAACGCGAGAGTACAGATGTTGCATATGGATTAAACAGTGTGGAAGACCTCACTCACAGCTGAATTCATCAAAGATCAACAAAAACTCCTTCATTTGCGCCAAGGTAAGATGCTAATTAACGTTAGCTAGCTTAGCACACAGTTGTTAGCGAACAAAGATGGTTGAATAGTAATTATAAGTTACTTATGTTTTAATTTTAAGTTAGGTACCATTTGAGGCTGTGCAAATATACCAGAGAAAGAAACACTAGTAACATTGTAAGACAGAGACACATTCTAACATACAATATCTTTTAGCATTTTGTGAATGGACGGCCTACTCCTGAGAACTCCAATCTTGTAGCTGCTCTCCCTGCACCTGTCCAAAGGAGGGAATATCATGGGGGCTGCTGAAAACCTCCAACAAAAAGGTTGGCATGCAAATCAGAACATAGTGGTTCATAATTAACTACATTAGACAAATCAAAGTACAGATATTATTCAGTTTGGAAGGACATAGCATTTCATGTCAGTACTAACTACCTGTTTGTACTGTGCAGCTGACAAACTTTGATTTGATTTCATAGAGATTTATTTAAGAATATGTACATACATTTGTTATTGTACAGTGAATGAATGTATTTTATTTTAGTTTCTTGTCTCAAAACCCAGCTCATACAGGATTATAACACTAAGAACACAACTGTACAATCAATTTTGATTCCAGGGGGGTATTCCAAGTACGTGGTTTAGTGACAAACCCGGGTAAATCAGAGTAAGTGATAAACCTCCTAATAGAATGGCCCCATGGCTTCATTCTCCTAGCAAAACAAAGCCATAGGGCTCTTCTTTCAGGGGGCTTACTACTTAATCTGAATTTACTTATCACGGTTAGTCACCAAACCACATACTTGGATTACCCCCCAGGCAGCTGCAAGTACATGTTTAACATGTAACAAAACAAAACGTTTGACAGGCATTATTAATCACTTAATTGTTTTTTGTTTGTAACTAAACGATTGTTAAACTGAACTTTTACAGGACCAGATGTGATGAACAGGTTGCTGCACACGCCTGCATCTCAAACCCCATTGAGGAAACCGTAACACAACACAGTGGTACTGACAGTGACAATGATAAGTGTATAACCAAAGTGTATTTATTTAGTTATTTGTTAATTTATTTATTTATTACATATAGCATCTGCTGAGGAAGTAGTCGAAAAAAAAGAAATCTAATTGTTTTTTTTCATTTCACCTCACTTTACTGCATCAAAATGTATATGCTGTAGGTGGTAGGCTTCAGTGCACATTACAAAGAAGTCACACTATGGTATGCCTGTGAGTCCCAGCAGCCCTATTATTTGGTAGTGATATGTGTGACTGTCCTTTAGCATGTAGATACCATCTATCTACCTCATGAGATAGGGACAGTCTTTGAAACTGTCTTTTGATGGGCACTTGATCTCCAAAAGTCCATAGCTGTTACGATCCCCCCTCTCTATGACCTTCCTGTCTGGTGAAGTGCCAAGGTGTTGATCATGAGGATTTACCACAAAGCCACATGGGAACACGAGATTGCCTGTGAGCTCAAAGTACTGCATTACTGCTATGGGTTCTAGGTCTACCCCTATTTTCATTCAAGAGAAGAAAATTACACAAATTATTAACTCAATGTTTTTTTGTCATTTTGACATTTACAGAGGCACATCATCACACAGGCAATCATGAAGAGGAACTGACGACTCTAAAGGAGAAACTAGCAGAATAGAAACAGGAAAATCTGAAGATTGAACTCTAAAAGAACTTCAAAATGCTGCAATACAGATACATTAACCCCAGAGTCTCTAAACCAAAGTCATGTGCCTGGTTACTTGCACTACAGCAGTGGATTCACCTATGATCAGTTCAACAGATTGTGTGAATTCTCACATACAAAATGGTAGACATTGAGATCCGAAAAATGCCATTGTGTAGTCAGTTTTTCCTCACACCAATGAAACTGACACAAAATTTGGACCACAAGATTTAGTATTTACATTTCACATAATTTACAGAGTGTCAGCGCACTCCGTACTCCTGGGTAGACTACATGTATGACTTAGTCAACTGTCACAGAGATGTGATTTAACATGCCTGCTAACTTTAAACAGGACTTCCCAAATACATTTGCAATACTGGACTGTACAGAACCGAAGATAGAGAGGCCCAGCTTATTACTGCTAAAGAGTCAGACATATTATACATAGAAGTCTACCAACACACTTAAGTCTCTAGTTGCCTGTGATCCATGTGGTGCAGTTCTGTTTGTGTCTGCCCTCTTCACTGGATCAATCTCAGACAAAGAGATCTTTAATCAGTATAATATAGAGCTACTGCAGGGCTGTACTCAGTGTGGCTACTTTAAAGTTGGAGATGGATTAATGACTGAAAAGGGTTTTCTGATTGAGAAATAAGTGGACAAAATTGGTCTCAAACTGAACAGTCCACCTTTTGCCAGATCCAACCGTCAGATGCCACATGCAGATGTTGAGATGACCAAAAAAAATCACAAAGCACAGAGTTCATGTGGAAAGAGGATTTGCCAAAATTAAAAAAAGTTAAGATTGTTTCTGGTAGAAATCCAACATCCCGTCTTGGAAACATAAATCAGATATGGTAGGTGGTTAGCGTGCTGTCCAACTTCCAACCACACATTATCAAAGGCAGGTGATCTAAGTGCTCTACATTCAAAATGAGGGGATTTCCCTCAATATATTTCTGAGGTTTGAATAAAGGGTGATGGTGGGTGATGTAAGATAAACGGTTAATCAAAATACAGACTTCCATCAACTTCAAACTGTCCATTAAATCCTTTATGTGAATTTTGAGATATACTTGCCATGTTTAGGTTGCATTTTAAACTACCTTTTGACTGTAATTGAAATACTTAATGTCCTATGTCAGGTTTAATCTATTCATTCACCTGGTGGCTCAAACCACTTCCAAGGGGGCACTGTGGGGGAAATATTTATGTTCCCCAGGTCATTCTCTTGTCATTTTCTATCCTGGGAGCAGTAGTCATGACCTGTCTCTTTCAGAGCAGTTCATCTTTCTGCCTACTGAGGTTGGCTGGGATAAGCAGTTGTCTTGGTAAGGCTGGCTGTGTCCTATGGCAACCAAGGTCGGGTGGAGATATGCTGTACTTTGTGCAGACGGTTAGACTGGTCTTCTTGTAGAATGGATAGCATGTGACCTGTGTACAGACTACGTTACTTCAGATAACTTTTAGTCAGCATAATGTCTTGTGACAGGTAGTAAGGGTAGGGATTTGGTGAATAGTTTAAATAACTCTTGCCTGGAAGTAGACCACAGAATTGAGTGGCATTGCACAGTCTTTTCACTTGTATTGTAACTCTGTTCTTCTCGATTTAGCTTCAATAAATGTTCCTGCTTAAGACATCTCGGTCTCATGACAGTTTCTTCACTCTGGGTTAATCAGCTCTACATTGGTTCCTTCACAGGTACTTGTTTTCTCCTACAGCTATATCAACAGGGGGTCTGTTTATTAAGTAGCTGATGAGTGCTCCCATCTGCCATCTCAGTAATGCCAAGTCCTCATCCATTATTGAGGAGCTTCTGGTAAAATTTAATATCAATACATTGTATTATGGACTACTGAATAGATAAACCATTATGCTATTTTTTTTTTTTATATGACAAGTACAGTGAGTTGTTACAAGTACATGGTTTCGTGACAAACCTGGGGAAGTTAACTCAGAGTATGTGGTAAACCTCCTAAGAGAGGTTTCTTTATCCCAGCTAAACAAAACCAAAGGGCTCTTCTTTTATGAGGTTTACCACTTACTCTGAATTAACCTTTTTGGTCACTAAATCATGTACTTGGAATACCCCTGTCCTGCTGTAATATTCAATTTACCTTCTTCCTGTGTAGTGACAGTCAACTGGTCTCCACTTGGCCTTCGCAACCACCACTGATGATATGGGCACAGTCTTTTTTTTTACCATCCCTTGGTTTGTGCCATTGTTGTGGCAAATTTGAGCAGGTTTTAGTTGAGCTTTCCTGTGGTGCCTTTATGAGATCCAATATATGGCTCAAACCCACGATGTGGGAGCAATATCCTGGTGCACTTTAAACAACTGGAAAATTGGGATAATTTAGTTTTGCTAGCAATGGGCTAAAATATATATTAGATGATGAAAGCTATAGGGAGTCATAACTAAACATAAGCGTAAATTAAAACTATATTGATTTACCCTGCTGTGCAAGAACATTGTTGTTCCTATATATGTTTGTCCTGCACATGAATTGTCAAGACATGGGGTGCCTGACACTTGAATTGGGACCAGTGAGCTTTTCCTTCAATTTTAATGTCCTCTTCATTCACAATACTCCACCGACAAATTATATTGTGAATGTAGCTCTCAAATGCATACTGTAGTCCTTTCTGTCTACTTCTTTCTGATATTTCAGAACTATTATTTCCTTTGGAATATCTTTCACTGATATCGTTGAAAACACCATAGATTGACATACCGGGTGCGAAAACTTGACAGGCATAGCAACATTAACCAAGGGGAGCAGGACTTAGCGAAAGGTCAATTGTTCAGTGTTGCTTGGGGGGTGAAGAATTCAGGTCATCCAGCCAGAAATCTTGTTCATATAACAGTCTGAAGCCAGCAACTTTGATTTCCACACAAACAAACCAGATGAGACAAACCAGGAACCGAACCATACAGTTTGGGAGGAATACACATACCATTACGCCCCTTATCATTTTTTTCAGTAGTAAAAAAGACTGCACACACATGGAAACTGAAAAATCAGTTACTGTCTAATTCAGATGAGCGTTGGTAAAATACCAGTTGACACAATATTCCTTTTCTCAGAAGATCTTTGTTGCTTACAAGCAAGGGCCATACATCAGCAGTACATAGCACATAATGACTGAAGGAGAGGTAGTCTCTCTTCCAATTCTTATAGTATTTTAGACAATACATTAACTGTAACGTAACCATCAGGAAAGCATGTTTTAGCTCAAGGTTTTATTCGATCTTTCTTTCTGAAGACACACTCCTTTTATCCTTTGTACATCACAACATCTCAAACATTCACCATGTGACACACATGAGACATCTATTATTGTATAGGCATACATTCACCTATTCTACGAATACATTTTACATAGAAAGAGGTTTAAATCCCCATCCAGGCTAAACTGTTTTACAAGTTTTCTATTGGTCCTCACAGCAACTTAAAACATTGTATGGATATATAAGAATACATCTATTTGTACTTAGCAACAACATGATCATGAGTGAAAAAGCACGACGGTAGCTAACAGACACAAATTTCCCTCACATTTCCCCCTTTGATTAATTTTAATATCACAAAGTTAATCACTCTTTAAGCATAGTATTTAGCAAAGATTAAGCAAATTATTCTCTCATTTTACATGGTTCTGTTCCTTTCTGTCAAGTAATATAATTGTTCACTAGTTGGAAAACAGTCCACATACTTCTCATACTTTAAGTATTCCTCCTTGTCTGGATCAGTAGTGCCGCGTTGAACATAGTGTTCAGTCTCTCCTCCTACAACAGCACCTATTCACTTGTTCATCAAAGCTTTCATGCATGTCAGGGTACAAGTACAGATACACAGGAGTATACCAAACACCATCAAAACCAGAATGGGAAGTTTAACCATAACTGCTACCCATGGACCAAATTTGTCATACAGCCATTTGTTGAAACTGTAGCCTGTAGAATCTGAGGGACCAAAAGCATCTCTGATTTTTCAAGAGCAGTTATCACACTCGTAATGTTATCTTTATTGTCTGGGATCAGTGTCATGCCAGCTTCTCCCGTAAGGTTCAAAGTTACACACAATCCTCTCGTCTTTGCCATTAGGTGATCAAGTGCCATTTCATGCTTCAGAAGAGTTGAGCAGTGTGATCTGTCATTGTCTGAGAGGAATTGGAAACTTTAGATGTTTCATTTACAAACCCGGACAGTGTGTAGGTTATCCTATATATGTAATATGCCAGAAAAGTGACACCATACCAAGGGAAAAGACCAATTCCCCATTTTTCTCCTAGAGAGATTCTTCAGTGGTAAGACTCGAGGGTATTGAACTCAGCCATTTGTCTCTTATGCCGACTAGGACCTGGTTTAGCTTTTTCCATTGGTATGAATACAAGACTGTTCAGAGTTAGGTTCAGCAATTGACAATATCCCTTCCAATTTTTAGGTAAGTAGAGAAAAGCCTTCTTACCACACTGCCAATAACAATTTGGAGGTGGGCCAACTCCATTAGCAAAATTTGCTCTGATGGAATTGTTAGCAACAACTGCAACATTACTAGAGAAATATTTCTAAAGGTTGGATTTCCAGTCAGACCTGCCAAATCAACAGTACATTTAGTAACCCCTACAGACTCTTTATTGCCACTATTACAGATACAAATTGTCCCATTCACCTCAACAAATTTACATGGAGCTTCTTATGGTGGTGAATAGCTGTTATTACTACATTTGGAAGGTTCAAGCATTGTCTGACAATAATGGACAGTACAAGCTAGAACTTCTGGAATGAGTAAACTTGTAATGTTTGCCGAAGACTGCAGATGCCACACATGCTCCCACCTGTGTGCCCAACCCTTGTGAATATTTGGTTTCAATGTGGATTGGCAATACAGGATACTCAGGATTTGTGGGAGGCAGGGTGTTGGATTGGCAGTCAAACTGAACATGTTAGACCATGACATTAGTGCATGTATGGCCAAAATTGGCTGGTTCTCCCACTTAGATTGCTGTTAGGTACCTGAGAAACAAATACCATGAATTTCTGTTGCTGAGGTTGTTAGCTTTAAGGGAGTCTGCATCAAACCCCCACAGCCTCCACTTATCACCCTTGAACAGCTCTCTTTTACGTCTTCTCAGGTATAGTTGGGTCAGCAAGGTCTTCAACCTGTGGTTGGATTTTGTTCTCAAGGTCAGCATCATCAGATTCAGTCCCATGTTTATACCACAGCATTATTGAGACAGTGATGAGGAGACTGATCAGGGTATAGAAGCACAGGTTACCTCTCATTCCACACCCCCTTTTCCTGAACGGGTGCCACGCCTTTCTCTCTGGCTCTATCTCTTTGCAGGCTGTGTTGGAGTCTGCTAAATTAGCAGTTGCTATTGTTGTCCTGTTTCTCCTCTGGAGCACCTTTAGTGGCATCCACATGGTTCTCTCTGCTACCTTTACGTCACCATTGGTCACCAGAGGCACCTGGAACAGTCTCGAGCATAGGTCAAATACCAGTTGACTCAATATTTCTTTTCTCAGAAGATCTTTATTGCTTGGAAGCAAGAGCCATTCATCAGCAGTGCATAGATAATGACTGAAGGAGAGGTAGTCTCTCTTCCAATTCTTATAGTATTTTATACAATACATTAACTGTAGCCTAACCACCAGGAGAATATGTTTTAGCTCAAGCCGTTATTCAACCTTTCTTTCTTAAGACAACGTTATCCTCTTATCCTTTGTACATCACAACATCTCAAAAATTAGCCATGTGACACACGAGACTCCTTCCAGACATCTCCCATTATTGTATTGGCATACCTTAAAGGGGACATATTATGCTTTTCCTTATTTTCAGGCATATATATAGTGTCACAATGTCGGATGTTCATGTTAAACGAGGTAAACGTATGTAGAAGTAATCCTGGTGTGCAAAAAAGCACCGGCTTCAGACTGCTCTGAACACTAAGTTTCCGACGGTTTTTTCTACTTTCAGTCCGAGCTGAAGTCAGCTTGTGATGGATTTCTTTATCTATTTATCTTTATACATCTGCTACATGCACAGTGCGCAAGTTCACTACTCTGCTCTGGGGGTAGTCACGCTGAACTATGACTCCATTACACAGCAGAGCAAAGTAAAATAAGTAGTTTACCTGTTGGAGGTGTGCTGGTCATCTGCAGCTCTTCATAAAACATCATCACTATGGCTGTTTGTGCTTTTGCTATTCCTCTCTGTGTTATTTCTAACTGATCCACTGAACAAATAGTTCCATATATCTCCATATGTTGTTGTTTGAGCTTTTTAGCGCTGCTAATGAAGCTCTGCTACTTTAGTGAGGAACATGTTTCACTTCTGTAAAATTTTCACAATAAAAGTCTCCCGTTATTTAGTCATTTAAAAGTTTTTAATTTGAAGCAGTAAAGCAAGAAATATTTGGTTTGCATTGGCAGTAAAGTTACACAACTCTGATACGTAAAGCTGGCCAATCAGAACAGAGTGGGCTCATCGGGAGGGGGGCCTTAAAGAAACAGGAGCTAAAACAACCTGTAATGAGAAACTGTATATACTGAGGGGCTGCATAAAGAATAAAATTCGCAAAATAAATCATTAGATATATTATACTGTATTATCATAGAACCAGTGGATCTCATTTTCATAGGTTTGCCCAAGTTGTATGTTAAAGTTGTAACCCATAGTTGTAACTTGGTTACCATGTTAACTGTGGGTGTGTTTTAATATTACAGCAAACATTCCTTGAGCAGCTACTATGTCAGAAATACAACAGAGGAGCAGCTGGTGTATCTGTTTAAAGTGCAGCCAAACAAACTCAGGATGTATTAATAAAGAAGGATAATTTCATCCACCATCTGATTTCACGCTGTGCATGATGCAAGTTGTTTTCCACACACAGCTGGACATGGGAAAGTTGTGACTTAATACAGCTCTGATATGATGTAAAGAGAGTGAACATTAAACAATAAAGATGATATCATGAGATAAAAATGTGCTGGATTACATGCTCCATTGTTTCCCCTCATGCTTAGGTAGGCAATCTGAATCCAGGGCAGGGCAGGACTCTAAATGAAATATATACAAAAAATACTAGATACAGAGGTAATTGCTGAATGAAAATACATTGTATAGCTATTGCAGAAAAAATGCTGACCGTGAATAGTTTTTTTATTGGTGTGTTCCAGACTACAGAACTCTTCACACAGTCAACAGAACAGCAACAATTATGAAAACTGTGACGACATTTGCATTTCATTCACACAAAAAGCATTCAGTAACGACAGCCTTCAAATTTCCTGAAAACTTTTCTCGCTCAAACAACAATAACCAACAGACCTCTGTGGATCTCCAGCACATTTTACAAATGTTTACATCCTCACTTCAGAACTCTTCAGTTTATGTTCAAAAACTAACATGTATTCATAAGGACAGCAATCTGCCAAACGATAACCACACTGAAATACATCTATATTCAATGAAAAAACTAGAAATTCTGTCAGAAACAAAGCCCACTGATAGCTTTCCTGCTGCATCTCTATGACTCATTCCTGTTGAAAACACTGAAGTACATTCTATAGAGAGTGACAAATACACAATATACACATTTCTTACACCATCAATCAATAAAAAAACAACATATATACAACAAAAAAGTGATGCAACTTCACAGACTGCCATAAAAAAGATCATCATGTGTTGCCTGTTCTTTGTGTTTTTATCTCAGTGTGTTCTGACACGAGTTGTTGTCTTCATGTCTAATGAAAGGATTTGCTCTTGTGTTTAAGCTGCTCTGCCCAGCAGTGTGGTGGTTAAGTTGACTATGTGAAGACTTTTGAAGATGCGTAGTATTGAACCACACATGGAACCAATCGTAAAAAGATGTAACGTCAAAATCCCTGGTACAATAATTTTGAAAACAGAAAAACTGTCTCAGATAGCAAAATTGCTGTGGCCCAGATCTGGCTCACACTCTACACTTTTGGCACTTTCATCTGGCCCACAAACCGTGTGGAATGATGGCACTTGGGCGGTCCACTCCTGTTTCCCAGATTTGGGCCACAAGCAAGCCATAGCAATGTCAACCAAAAACAAACCAGATGAACCAGAACAGGCCCAAATCCATTGAGAGTACCACATCTTTACCAAAAAAGGCCTAAATTTGAGTTGGGATATTTGGACCATATTTGCTATTTAACATGTGGGCCATTTAAGGCTCACATCCATTTTATCCGGGCCAGAAGAAGGCCAGCAGTGACACATCATTGCCTGAAGTGGCCCACTTCTGTATGCTATCTTGGATCCCTATGAGAAAACCATTACAGTGTGTCTATACAGGAGATGTTTCACTCACATTTTTCAGTCATCTGTCTGACTTCATGCTGGAAAGTTTGTGTTCTGTCACAAATCTGTAATTAACATTTGCCTTTTTAATTACCGTACCAATGTTTCCCTAACCCAAGTGGTTTAGTTGCCTAACCTCTATCACATCTTATTTGTCATAACCACCTTAACAGTAGAGAGGTTTCCATGCACAGATATTGTAGAAAGTGCAAATTTTAAAAAGCATTGGCATTGGATGTAAAAAAAAAAATGTTGTCATTGAATGTAATCTGGGGTTTTGCAGAATCATTCTACATCAGTGTTTTTGTCTGGTAATTGAGCTGAAAGCAGTGAAATGTCTCAGAGTGCCTTTCCTGAACGTCCAAGTAGTGAAAGTGCTCTTCTAAGGGTTACAAATGCTCTCCTGATAGAAGCAGATTAGAGCAGCAAGTGCTTTGCATTAGTGCTGCTTGACCCATGTGCAGTCTGCGACACTCTGTGTGTGTATGTGTGTGTGTGTGTGTGTGTATGCTTGTAGGATAAAAGGTGAAGGTATTGATGGAGAGTGTGAATTCATGAGAACCAAAGTACCTAGGTCAGCTATTCAGCATCTATAGATTGTAACTTAATCCTTGGTTAAACACTCTCTCTCTATCTCTCTCTCTCACACACACTCACACACTCACACACACACACACACGCAGACATTATCCTCACCCCTCCCTACTCATACCAATATATATATATATGTCTCCATGTGCCATCTTCCAACCCCTAGCAGTCCATTTGCTACTCATAATCCCTCACTGCTACAGCAGGCCACTTGCCCTTCACACACATCTACAGTAGTCCTCTGACATATGATTACTCTGTCAGGAGAGCTGGCTACATGCCTGAGGGATGAAGTGGTTTCATTTGCACTAAATCCAATTCCACTTGACAATGCCAAGATGAGTTATACAGGGTCGAAGGAGGCTGAGGGTTGAGCAAACACTGTTAGCAATGACCTCAGAGGTCATTTATCAGGATCTCAGTGACCACAGTGCAAGTGAGAGCTGCTTTCACAACAAAGGCTTTTTGTTGAATGAGAGACGCTGATGTCATGGTGGTATATTTCCGGAACTCAGGAACTCCCGAGGGAGGGCCCCGGTAATGTAGCCAGCACTCAGCACTATCTTTAGCTGTGAACTGTTTTGAGGAAATTTCTTCTTGAGATTAAGTTTCATCTCTCTTTATTGGCATGAGTTCAAACTGTCAATGTCACATAGAAGCAGCAACAAGCAAGCAGTTTTTATCATTTGATATTTCTTGGTTTAATATTATGGATTATCTGTTTGTTTGAGGCTTGGCACCAGCTCCACCAATGTCTGATTTGTATAATAACAATGATACATTTTATTTGTAGAGCAATTTTCAAAGTACCCAAAGATGCTTTACACAAGTTAAAAGGATCCAACTACAAAAACACCAAAAGCACAAGGTAGCACACAACATTTATCACATATTAATAGCAGTTCTAAAAAGGTAAGTTTTGATTAGTGATTTGAATATATAATCAGTGCAGTGTGTTCCAGAGGGAGGGGGCAGCTATGGAGAAATTCCTGTCACCCCAGGTCCGGTGCTTGGTCCTGAATGGTGGAGACAGGAGGTTGGCATCACAGGCCGTGGGTAGGAACGTGGTGGTGGAGCAGGTTAATGAGGTAGGTGAGGGTCTGGTTATGGAGGGCTTTGTGAGTGAAGAGAAGGACTTGAATTGAATCTGATGAATTCAGTCCGTTGTGGGACAGGGAGCCAGTGGAGGTTCTGGAGGACAGGGGTGATGTGGTTATGGGAGTGGGTGAGTGGGTGAGCAGAAGAGTTTTTGATGTGCTGGAGTTCATTTAGGACATTGGATGATGTGTGATAAAGAATGCTGTTACAGTAGTCCATTCTGGCTGTGATGAGAGCATGGATCAGAGCTTCAGCAGAGGAGGAGGAGCATGACGGGCAGACACAAGCTATGTTTTTTAGGTGGAAAAGAGAGTGGAGTGGTATGGAGTGGTTTTGGTGAGGGATTTGGGACAGATGATTATCATGTCTGATTTATCACAGTTCAAGACAGTTGGCTTGCATCCATGATTTAATTTCAGTGAGGCAGTTAGTCAGAGTGGAGTGAGCTGTAGTAGTGATGGATTTAGTGGAGTAGTCTACTGTAACAGCTGGACAGTAGTCGCAATGTGTCTATAAGTGTGATGAGATGCCAACTGGAGCAAAGTTGCACCCAACTTGTATCAACTCCTTCCACTCAATTGAGTTTCATTCACCCTAACTATATTTTGTTTTACTGCTTTCTCTAAATAGCAATGTTTAACATTTTTAAGTATTAGTCTTCATAAATGATAAAAGCTAGACAGTGCTTCTTTGAGCAAATATATGTCATCAGATGTCTTGATCAAACTCATGATTCTTAATTTATCTCATAAATGTACACCCACACACACACACACACACACACACACACACACACACACACACACACGCGCGCGCGCGCACACACACACACACACACTGTTTTAGGTCACTTTTGGGGACATTACACAGACTTACATTCATTACCTGGAGACAAGCGTCCCCAATTAGCTGGTCTTTAGTCTAAAATTGTCCCTGAAAGTAGCCTATGACAGACACACACACACACACACACACACACACACACACACTGTATATACTGTACATATAAGCACTATTCAGTATAGCCCACAGACACTGTCACATGAAAAAATAGACAGAATCAGGGCAGAGGAGAAGGTGGAAAGTAGGGCAGAGCAGTAGATTGGACTGCACACACACGCACACACACACACACACACACACACATGCACAGTGGAATTGGTGAATTATTAGTGTTTGTTAATTAATATTTGTGTGTGTGCCTGGTGTCGGGCTCTACTGCTCCTGTGATGAATAATTCACTCCTGGATGTTTCTACTCTGCCTGCTAGGCTGCACTGTATGTGTGTGTGTGTGTGTGTGTACAGAATGTGTGTGTGCGCCTGTGGCCACCTTTGCTCATCTCTGGCTGTCTCAGGGGTTTAAATGGCCTTAGATGTGTGTGTTTGATTGATGCTTTTGCCAGGTTGAATGTAGAATGCTAACAGAGCATATGACTGATGAGGGGAAAGTGCTGAACAGCCACAGAGAGCTGCACTATGGGAAATACTGGCAGTGCTACTTGGACGGGAGGAAACTCCTGCTACTCTACTTCACTTGGGCTTTGCCTGTTGACTGATTGTGATCAAAATGAACCAAAGTGCTTTCATTGTCTAAGCCTAAATACACAGGAGTCAGAATGTGAACCTCGATCTCTGATCTCCCTACGACTTCAGTGCAGTCTAGCCAGTGTGTCAAATCTGTCAGTTAATAAATGCTGCAGCTTCTCAAAATCAAGAAAAGTCTCTTCTGATGTTTCCTTAAGTGCTGGAATAGTGAAGGGGGTTATCCATGAAGTTAGTGACAATAGGTTAACCTAAGCTGACCAGGCTCACTTAAGATGGACTGACCTTTAAGGTGGACTAGCTATTCTTATTTTAGTGTCAATCTCAGCCACTCCGCCCCAAAGCAGTTGACCTATGGGAAACACAAACCACACAGTCAAAACTGAACAAAGATGAACAACATTCTTGGATTTGTCCATCATTGGACTTAAATGAAATGACAGGGACACAGAGAAAATATTCACACAGCAAAAATATGACCATATCTTAACTTTAAATGACACATGACTTGACTTTAGTTCTAATTTTGTCATGTTGCAGAATAAAGAGGAGGTGGGAATGACTGTAGGCTAGTGAAAACCTGACTGGTCTAGAGCTGCAACGATTATTCGATTCATCTATTACAGTGGTCCCCAGAGTGAGATAGTGTGAGGATGGGCTAGGGTGCTGTAAGATTAATCTTACCATTGTTCATCTATTATGTGTTTTCAATAACATTTCACCACAGTAAAAAATCGGCAACATTTATATTAACTACGTTTTATGTTCTGTTTGCAAATGTATCAAAACAGAATGATCAAAAATCACCATATTAAAAACTGTTCAATATGCAGGTAGCTGTCAGTCACAGCTGATATGACAACTCACTGTTGCCAGTTGTCATATTAACACAACATGCTTTCTATGTTCCCAGTATTGCAGGAGCTCAGCAGTCAGAAAAAAAGTGAGCGTCAGGGGAGCGATGAAAAGATTTAAGACAAAAAACAGCTGAAAGGAGCTGAAACATCTCAGATCTCAACACAGAGAAGACTGAATCTGAGCCGACTGGCAAAACTATGACTTCACTAACTGGTTTTGGCTGCTTGTAGAACATGGATATCCATCATTGTCTGTGCATTCACTGTGGTGTTAAACATTCCCAAATTCATATTAGTGTTATGTGGCTCTCTCATCATTGGTTTACATGAAAACAAGACAACAGACGTCCTGTCCGAGGAGTTGGACCTGCTTATTGTTCTCTCTCTCCATATCAACAGCAGCTCACGTCCCATTAAAATGCCTTCAGCCTTTTTTTGTTTTGTTTGTTTGTTTTTCCTTGTAGATCTTAAGTAACTGCTCATTTTAATTGAAGAAAATGAAAAAAATACTTTTAACATATTAACATATTTAATTGTATTCATTGTTTATTTTAAGTAAAATCATATATTTTATGTATGAATTATCTGTAAAACTGTATGGCAGGTGTTGGCTTTTATTCTGAGTGATTGAGAATGACTTAATATTGATATAATATAGCTTAACATAGCCTAATATATACTAATATGATATAATATAATGTAATATAATATAATTTTATAGACCAAACAACTAATCGATCATTTGAGAAAATAATTGATTGATGAATTGATAATGAAAATAATCATTAGTTGCAGCCCTATATTGATCCTAGTAGCTAATAGTTGTTTCAAATGAAGAAAATAAAACTCTAATACAGACATGATTGACATCCAAGGGAGATGAAATATAAATCTGTGGAGAAAAAAACATGCAACAGCCAAACACAAAGAGATATATATGTAACCTAAATAAATGTGGGCTGAGAAAACACAACACACACAATAGTTTTCATACAGTCCTCAACAAGGTTCAGGTAGCTCTGTATTCAGCGCACCTGGCTGTGCTTCAAGTGGCCCAGTTGAGCAGATCAGTTCTTCATCATTATTGCTGTTCACAGATTGAAAAGGCAACCTCATACAGGACACACCCTACTGCCCCCTTTATGTAGAATACAGACATTAGGAACCTAAAGGAAAAATCAACTGTTAAACACATATCTGTCTTATCTGGACCCAAGCTGTAATTGTATCTGTGTTTTGTGTTAACATACAGTAGATGATATTACAGCAGGTTATTTAGCCCAATTACACTAGAAAAGTTATCAGTGTTTCTGTTCTGCTCCTTCCTCCTCTTCAGGAGTAATTTTACACTTTGGGGATTATAGATATCAGTAAGCTGTCTGTCAGCCCAGCCTGCTGCTGAAACACGCCATCCTCCCCTCACGCATATTAAAGCACAACGCAGACAAGATGATGAAACCACTGGCAATGTCTTGTTTACCAAAGCCCCTCAACTGTCTCTGAACAATTTACCAAGCATGGTTGGGAGGGAAAAAAGAAAAATATGGAGAAGCAGAGCTTTAAATGTCAAAGGCTCAGCTCATTCAAAGCAAGAAATGGGGAAACATGGAAAGTGGGAAATATTAATGGAATTTTTAATTAGGGGTGTAAAAGTACACAAAATTCATGGTTCGGTATGATTTCGGTACAGCAGGGAAGAAAAAGAATGGTAGAAAATAACATTTTGGTCTTTTATTTTGCAAAATGTAAACACTCAACAATGGCTCATTGGTCTTGTAAGGAAACAGGACACCTGCTGACAGCTGTTTTATACTGATTTATGGCAGCATGGTGGTCAGTCCATTGTTTAGCACTCTTGCCTCACAAGGGGTTCGAACCCACCGGCTGACTGGGGCCTTTCTGTGTGGAGTTTGCATGTTTGCATATGTGTTGATTCTCTCTGGGTGCTCCAGCTTCCTCCCACAGACCAAAAACATGCAGGTTAGGTTAACCTCTCACCCAATCAAAATAACTAAATAAGTAAAAGAGACATAAACAACTAAGGATCTCAAGATAACATCCACAAAAATTACAGTTAATTACAATACAGTTTGCAGGGAATGTGTTAACTGTTGAGGACATTCATGTTTTCTGACAATAAGCTTTGTTGTATCTACATCAGCCAAATTTTAACATCATTTATAACATCCACAAGATTACAGTAATTACAATAAAGTTTGCAGTTGATGTGTTAGCCATTGAGTATCATGTTTTCTAGCATACCACCATCAAAAAAACAGAACAAAACAAACAAACAAACGAAAAAAAACAACCTTGCAGTATCTGCATCAGCCAAATCTTATAAATACTATATATCCACAATGCACATTTATTATAACTGTAACACAGAGGGGAAGTCAAGCCCCAGTCAAAATCAAACCACTGACACTTAGATCCCTGTGTCTCTACTAGGCAGTGTTAAGAGGAGAGAGGTATTTCTGGTCTAATCCAGAAACAGACTCCACAGTCAGTTTCTACACACACAATTTCTGAGCCGAACAATGCATAATGTGCTTCATTTTCTCCAATTTGAGATGGGCCATAACATCACTGACCCAACATGCATGGGATGAAGGGGCAACTGATTTCCAGCACAATAAAATCAATCATTGGGCCAGAAATGATGAGAAAACTACAGCCTTAGCTTCTGCCCCAGAGAGTGTAACCCCATCAGGGGCTACTCCAAAAATAGCCATGGTGGGGTCTGGATCAATGTCCCTATCACAGATGTAGGAGAATGTTTCAAAGATGGAGGACCACAAAGGAACCAAAGATGCACGTGACCAAAACATGTGATAGAGTGTGGCTGAGTCCTGTTTACACCTAGAGCATGTTGGATCCAAGCCAGGGTACATCTTGGCGAGCATACTCTTGAATAAGTGAAGTCTGTGTAACACTTTGAACTGCAGCAGTCCATGTCGAATACAAATAGATGTTTAGTGGATCCTGTTTATTGATAACTGCCAAGTAGTGTCTGAGATTTCATTTGCAAAGTCTTCAATCTGGATATAAGGCCCCTGTCTAGTGGATCTAAATGTAGACATTCCTCTATCCAGCTATCAGGTGGAGAATATGGGAAGTAGGGAAAGTGCTTTTGAATAAAGCTGCAGATATCTAAAAACATGTGTTTTTGGAATGTCATATTCCCTCCTTAGCCTTTGGAAGGAAACAAAGATGTTATCTCTAAATAAATCACAACATAACCCTTTCCTTGATCAAGCCTGGTACGCTGAGTCCAAGCTGGAGGGAGGGAAGAAAGGATTGGCTGTGATAGGGATGGACGGTGAGAGCCTGTTTCCATTTAAAATGCATCCAAAACTGTGACCATATCTTCAATGAGCCAATCACAACTGGGTTATTTGTGTATCCATCTCTATCTTCTGAGGGACAGGGGAGCAGACAGTAACAACAAGATGGATACAGGAGAAGCACTGTTTCGCTCCAACTGAACCCACACTGGTCCCTTCTCTTCATGAAGACCAGAGACCCAGTAGGATAATTTCTGGATATTCACCACCCAATAATAATTTAAGAAATTTGGCAATGCCAGGCCCCCTTCCTCCTTCTGCCTTTCCAATTATGCTTTTCTTATTCTAGGGACAGTTTTTCTCAATTTGAGAGTAGATAAAGCTGCATCCAATTCCTTAAAAAATGCCTTCGGAATTAAAACATGTACCATCTGAAACAGAAATCTAGGCATGATGGTCATTTTCACAGAGTTAATTTGTCCAGCAAACGATATGGGAAGTGTAGACCAACATGTAAGGTTCTTGTTAGCATTGTCTAATGCTGGCTCAAAGTTATTTTAGATAGGCCTTTATATTCCCGGGTTACTGAGACACCTAAATAGGTAAATGAGCCTTTGGTCACTTTAAAAGGGAGTTTTTCAAACGACATTTGCTGTGCACGTATATTAACTGGAAATAATAGACTCTTGATAAAAATTTATTTTGTAACCTGAGATCACTCCAAATGTATAAAAAGTCTTCATGGCCATAGGGATAGAAGTACATGGGTCTGACATGTAGAGTATAAGGTCATCAGCATACAGCAACAGTATGTGAACCTGCCCACCCCTGCTAATACCGGATAAGCTTGTGTTTCCCTTGATAGCTATTGTCAGTGGTTCAAGAGCAACATGAAATAGGAGAGGTGAAAGTGGGCACCCTTGACTAGTACTCCTATAAAGAGAGAAGTATTGGGATGTGATCTTATTCGGAGGAACTGATGCTTGCGGACAGTTATATGAGACTTTGATCCATAAATTAAAAGATGTCCCAAACCCAAACCTTTCCAAAAATTTGAATAAATAGTCATACTCTACCTAGTCAAATGCCTTATGAGCATCTAGGGAAGTCAAAACCTCTGCTGTTTGCCCACTCCTGGGAGAGTATAAGATACTGAACAATCTACATACATGGCAGAAAGCCATAAAACCGGTCTGCTCTAGGTGGATTACTGTACATATGGGTGGTTCAAGCCTAGCAGACAGGACCTTGGTTAGGATTTTGTAGTCACAACATAGCACTCTTTTTTCAGAAGGACCGAAAGCCTGGTTTGAGTCATTGTAGGTAGCAGTGATTCCCAAGCTAGAGCCTCTGCATATACTTAACACAGGATAAGTGTTAATTTGATAGAAAATTTCTTATAAAATTCAATTGAAAAGCCATCTGGCCCTGGGGCTTTACCACCCTTAATTTGTTGAAATACTCTACTAATTTCTGCCACTGATCCAGGTCCTCCACAACAAAGGGTTCAATGGTTGGCATTTCCAGATCGTTAAGAAACTCTATTAGACTATTAGTCCTGATAAAACTGCGTGAATTGGTCCTTAATTAATCTTTGATCTGTTGTGACACTGTCTGGTGTATTAATCTCTGTTATGAGCCCCGCCTCCGCGGAATGTCTGAATTGCTGGCTAAGCAGCCTGCTCACCCACTCCCCATGTTCATAATACTCAAATTGTGACCTCAAGTGCTGTTCCTCAGTAATCCCTGTTGAGAGGATATAAACTCACTCTGCAATGCTAACCTTTCTTTGTACTGGGCAGCAGAGGGCACCCTGCATGCTTCTGATCAACAGCAGCTATTAGCGAAAGAAGGTAATCGAGACGTTCCATTCTCTCCCTATTCATGTTAGCACAATAGGATATGACCTAATCTCTCAAATATGCTTTCATTGCTTCCCAGAAGTTGCATTCACTTTTGTCTGGTGACTGGTTTGTTTTTAGGTAGAAGTCACCCATGAGCATGCTACATGGATGTATTAGTGGTCCGCTGACAAAATGTTCAGGGTGGAACTCGTGCTCTAGAATTATTGTTCCACACATTGGACTAGGTGGATTATTAAACTATTTTGACAGTAGTTCAGAGCATTCTAATTCACTTGCGCATTCACGCACAAGACATAGCAGCATAACTTCACTGATTATTTAAATCTCTGACATGCCGACAGGATCGGTCAGGATCTACTGTTGATGAATGTTCTGTGTTCTTCAATAGGTCACCTGTTACACACACACAGTCCAGGTTCATACTGTTTGGAGTAAAGCAGCCGTCCTCCTGATAGATCCTGAGCTCATTGTAAAAAACTGTAGTTATCAACTTGACAGGACAGAGGAAACTATCCAGAAACGTTTAGCCTCTGAAATATTTTTTTAGACAGACAAACGAAGAATTAATGGTTTAATTTCAATTTTAATTGTTGACTTGAAAAGGAAAACCGGTTAGGGGAATGAGAAAAACAGGAAAAAATGGGAGGTGGATTACGTTCTTAATTCACATGAAAAACAAAATAATTTGTTTATCCTGTTATCAAACAAGTTGAAAAGCTTTGGACGGAGGGTCCTGTGTCTAGTCTGCTGGAAAATAGAGGACGTCAGTTGAGTAGGTGGTCCTTCAGTGTGGCCCAGGATGCATTGTGTTTACACATCTCTGAATAATGTGGTCTGAGTGATCGGATCTCAATCCATCCTCAACGCGTCTTGGGTTCGTTTACACCTGTACTTAGAGCTGTCCGCTTGTGATTGGATCACCCCAGACGGATGTTAATACCAGGTGTAAACAGGGCCACAGAGCAAGAAATCTGACTTTATATCTAGGGTCACCATCAGGTTTTCTCTCGGCAAACACTTTTATCTGTGACAAGGCATCTTGACAAATAATCCCTGGATCTTCCTGAAATGTGTCGAGCATAATGAAAATGTATTTTTCCAGTACTGATATATATTACAGTTTGGCAATGTAGACAAAATCTCATATCAAATGATCAAGTTGATGTTCAGTGCAAAGACCCATGTTTTGTTCACAGTTTTGTTGCACAAATTTAACAACTGATCTTATTTAAGTTTATTATTAAGCTTTTTGTCAGTCAGACAATAATCCTTTCTCAGTGTAGAGACACAGTAAGATGACTTTACACCTTTGTCTGATGGGGTTAAACAGGGTTTAACGAAGGAAATGATAATGTAAAACCTTGCAGTTATAGCTTCACACAGTGAGTACAGTATGTTGTGAAACAAAGCTGAAATATGCTGAGAATTCAGATTGCACAGACTTTCTTAAATGCACCATAAACACTTCATGACTGATTACCCTAATATCTACTACACATGCATGTGTTTACTTGTGGAGTCAGTTATTTGTACAGGCGTAACAGTGGATGTAAGGGAGGGGCCCACTGAGGGAGCATTATTTCGGGGCCCAGATTTTTGTTCTATGCCTCTGATCAGGATTATGGGTATACACAACCAGGGCTGGGAAATTAGTTGTGAACAGCAGAGTACAGTACAATACACTAATTGTAAATTCATCTTAGTCAGTACTCTGTTGAATACAGAGAATGAGTAGACACAAAGAGCAATGTAAAATGCTTTTTTTCTGCTCAAAACAGAGTATAGTGGATAAATGGTGTTAGTGAACAATTTATAAGCACCATGAAAAGCAGTAGAGAATAGTGTGTCTGAAGTGCTCCTGAGGGGCAGCAGGAGATGATCTACAATGTTGAAATGATTGGCCTATGGGCCACAGGGAGTAAAGCTAGCACACTACCTCAGCAAGCCCCCAGTGCTGGGCTGTGCCTATTCAAAAGCCATGAATCAGCAGAAAGCAGCCCCCTCTTTGCCTGCTGAGTGTGTGCTTGTACACACACACACACACACACACACACACACACACACACACACAGCTCAGGGCTGATGAGACAGACAGACTGCATGCTCAGCTGTCTGTGTTGGGGGTTACGTACTACAGTATAGAAATGAAACACAATGAAAAGCCACTGGATAGAGCTGCCTGCAATCGATGTGGAAGGCTGCTTTATATCTATGTATCATTCTCTAATATCTATCTATGTGTATACACTTTGTGACATTAAAGGAGAGGCCACAGGGCCTTTAACAGGGTATTTGGGGTGCCCTAGTGGTCCAATGGTTAAGGCACATACTACATAACCACAACATCCATGGTTGGACCCCCACCCGGGGTATACGTGTTGCATGTCATATCCCTCTCTCTCCCCACATTTCCTCTCTCTATACTGTCTGTCAAATAAAGGCAAAATCCTCAAAAAATCATCTTTAAAAAGGGCCACATCATCCCTACTGGTTTTCTATCATACTTATATTCTTTGGCCAGTATGATCATGAAACAAGTATTAAAGCGCATTCTATTGGGTATTTAATAGGTCTTTAAAAAGTCTTAAATTAAACTTGTTGAACCCTACAGAAACCCTGTTTCAAATGAAACAAGTTCATCCTCTTGACTGTATTGATTGTGTTAATTATTATTGTTTATTCATTGCTATAAAATGTTAATAAATTGGTGAAAATAGCTGTATATATGTATGTTTAATTCAGTATTGAGCTTGGGAACAATTCAATGTTAACCCTAAAGCCACCCCATATATTGGTATATTGTATCACTGACTTATTGTGATACAATACTGGTGTACTGGAGGGACTGGAAAGTACTAAAGTAATGTGGTCACTGCTCTTATGTCTCTTGCCATATGATGGTGGTTCACATCACTGACATTTTTACACATGTTTAAGAACAAATGTTGTAAAAACACTTCAATAAGTGAATTAGTATCAGTACCAGTCTTAGTATTATTAGTATTTCAGTCTTATCCTGGTTTTTACCATATTCTGGATATGATGTTTACATGGAATATAAGAAACCTGGTTATTCATATCCCTGTTTACATGGTCATTACAGTATCCAGGTTTCGCCTGCAGGTGTGTTTTGCTTCCTCAACATCTCAGCCACTTATTTGTGTACCGATTGAGTTATTTCAACGGTTGAGAATGAACACAGTTTGGTTTCTGGCTGTCTGAACTCTGTTGGATTTAGCTTCTCCATCTGATCACCAGTAATGGAAACCAAGAGCAACAGAAAGACAATACAATCTATAATCTGCACATTATTTCTGAAGTCAGACTTTCCTTTAATTCTAGGGTGTTGACCATTTTTGCATCATTTCATATATTTAATATATTACATCATATTTCTTGTTTTACAGACTAACTACTGCGTAACTTGAGTTGAGGACATACATTGCAGAGAACAATCAGTAAAATGGATAAAGTGTTAAAATGCCACAGAATTCTGGTCTCTATTAGAGTAGTCTAGCTAGCATAACCTGGTTTCTCAAAACCCAGGATATGATCTCATTCAGGTCTCTAAAACTAGGATATAGTGTTTGAATACACAACACATAACTCCAATTCTCCAAAAATCTGATCATGACCAGGATACAAATATAAACACACTCGATGATTCAACAACATCAAAATGCATTATCAAACATTTTAACCCTAACCTTTACCTAACCCTTTTACCTGTCTCCAGCAGGTTGTTCCCCATCAGGCCTCTTTGATATTCACTTTTCCCAAATGTACGTATTGTTATCATTGTTGGTTTGTAAGGGTATTGAAGGTCTTGCCTGGATAGCAGCTGCAACAATACACTCATTGTCGCAGTAGTTTGTGGGTTATAAATTCCGAGGATAGTATTTGCATTTATGGCTTCCTCTTTCTTTATAAAAAAATTATACACATCATACAATTTGCTGGCAATCTGCAGATTAGATTGTGATATTCTTATTGTTGGAAGTTTTTGCCTGATGGTTGCACATGACTTAAGTCATGGGGTCATTAAAATCATAAGGAATCATGACCATGACCAGGGACTATGAATACTATACCAAATAATCCCAAATTTCATAGCAATCCGCTACCAGTTGTCTTACTTTGGATGACATTAATTACATTAATCACAACAATGTGTCCTACATTGAAATCTCTTACCTTCTGTCTTTCTTCTGTCCAGGGTGCTAGTGGGAGTGATGTCGGCAGGCGAGGAGCTGGATGGTGAGGCGGCAGCGCCTGTGTACGTGTACGAATCCAAGGTCCACTGTGCCAATGTGCTGTTGAGCCTGGAGGAGCAGCGGCGGCAAGGCATCCTGTGCGATGTGACCATACTGGTGGAGGGCAGGGAGGTGCGAGCACACAGGGCCGTCCTCGCTGCCAGTAGCCGATACTTCCTGCAAGCCCTGCTGGGGCACCATGGGTCACCAGGAGAACCAGAGCCCATCATTAATCTGCCAGATAAGGTAAAGGGCCACAATGAGGACAAGGTCCAAATATCTCAGCCTCTGCTGTTTTGATTCTGACCATTCTTTTTTCTAATCTGTCTCTTGGCCTCTGACTTTATGGAAGTGCAATACTTAATCCCTGGAGTACCCCTTAAATATTTTATCCAGAAAGACTAGAATATACAGTAGATAGAACAGTCAATTGTATACTGACACTCACTAAACATAGAGGGCCAAATACACAAAATAATTGTGTGGCTTTTGCAGCCACTAAACCTCTGCAAATTAGACAAAAAGAGAACCCGCAAAGGGTGAAATTCACTGCAAATAGCATGATATTCATACATTTGGCACAAAATTGGCCCCTTTCAATGCAAATAAGCCTTGCTGCAAAAACTCTGGCTAATTCACAAAGACCAGCTCTAATTGCCACACACAATTAGGGTTGAGTTATTAGCGTCTTCAGATAGTTGGCGTTGGTGCACACTCACTCCTCTCTTTCTCTATCTCTCTCGCTCTCTCTCTTCAAATCTTCAGGCTTCAGGTGTGAGGCATTGAATGATATTGAATTGATATTGAATGATATCAATGGTGAAGTCTTCAGCCAGACATTGGGGGGATCAAGTGGGTATGGGGTGGTAGGTTTATCTCGGACTTTCAGCTACGTAAAAATAAAAATGTCCTGACAGCTCTGATGGAGCTCAGGATTCTTCCATAAGTTCTGCTTTATTATTATTATTATTATTATTATTATTATTATTATTATTATTATTATTATTATTATTATTATTATTATTATTATTTATCCCACCGTATAAACCTGAATCTGTGTGTAACAGCTGACCTGTGTAGATGTGTAGCAGAACTCAGAACATTAATTACCGTCAGATCCTGACTGATCCGGTGTTATTGAAGTCACCACTGCTGTGCTGCATACAGCCTCTTTCTCAGTTTGGAGACGTTCTTATCGTTTCAGCTGCTGTGTGATGCTGCAGCCAGCTGTGACACACAGCCAGCTGTGGGCAACAAACAGAACATTAGTACTGATGTTTCTGCAAAATCCTGGATACATTCAGTGACACCTGAACAACATTATTGTCAGACATTAATCTAACATGTTTCAGACCTGCCTGAGTCACATTAATAGCTGTAGTCTATATTGATGGACTTTCAGTAGATTATGTTATAGATGTGAAATACTAGAGAAGTCAAAGAAGCAAAATACATGGAAGTTGGTTTGTGATTGTGGAGAGCTTGTGTGTATGCTCCTCTGCTAATTAAAGACACTTAATTTGAGGCTTTTGTGCTCTCTGCAGTTTTCATTATGGACCAATCTGTGTGCTGAAATGTGGAGAAAAGCCTGAAACACTAGAAACTGCTCTGCTCACTCAAACAGACGCAAAACAAGGGCAAATTGCACTCAGCTGCAAAACTTTATGGGCGTGTTTGCGCTGGCCTATCATTTGCGCAAAATCTTTTGTGAACAGGGCTTTAAAACAGGGCAAATTGCGGGTGTAAATGATGCACAATTCACGGTCCTGTTAGCAGGCGCAATCCATTCTTTGTGGATTTGGTGCAAGGATTCACACACTTTATTGCTTTCCAGCTGTCTTATGCACACCATAACTCTATCAAGAAAGTAATGCACAGTAGTAAACTGGAATTCAGGTAGTCATTAACATGTACCAAATGTAAGATGACCCTGATTATAAGATGACCCTCCACCCCCTTTTCTCTGCTAAAAGTGCAATAATACCATTAAAGCAGAATGTAAATCCCACAATTGTGTATCTTGTCTATTAGTCAGACATTTACACTTTCTGGTCAGGCTCATGGAAGTGGTCAAAATGATTTTCTCTGGCAGTTAACATTTTTCAGACTTTTTGACCTTTTGAGCTCCTCACCATCTTTGAAAGCAGTAATTGGCAGCTTGATAGATGATTCAGTCCATGGTCCGTTTCTGCAGTAAAAACGTCAAAAGAAACTTCCTTTGCTGCAGAAAGACATGGTTAGAAACCCCTGTAGATTAAACTGAGCTAACCAAACACTTTCAGGGCTGACTGACTCTAACAGACAAACTATAAAGAGACATGAAGACACTTGCTAGCAACATTACCATTACCAACAACCCATAATTCAACAGTCTCTGTAAGAGCCAGTGTTACACGGGTACTTTATCAATTCAAAATGAAGATCTGATGTTGTGAACATGTAATGGTCACACTAGCAGGCGTTGCGCAGAGCCTGCTGTTATAGAGAATGGTGAGATGAAATGTATTGTACAAGTAGGATAGGCGTACACATTTTCAGCAGGTCTCTTCTCGAAGGCATTCATAGTGTTGCACCTGGTTCTACACCTGAAAAAGGACATTGTAAAGAATGAAAAACGAGAGCTTAAGAGAAGTTCAAACCACGCCAACATTTACACCTTCACAGAACTGGCCAATCACTGCTCGAAGTGGGCTTGTCTATTTGTGAAGTTACAAAAATGATCTGACGCTGCCAAACAAGTTCTGACTGAAAAGTAGGGGGATGGGATTTCAGACACTTATAAAGGACCAGTATATTCCTTCAGAACAGCTTGTTGGATGGTCAAATAGCTTCATAAACCCCCACCCCCACACCTCTCCAACACAGGATTATGGGGGACTGCGTAGGGCCATTTCTGTAACTTTCTGACACAGTCAAGTGACATTCACACCCACTTCAGCAATGACTGTTGAACTGTGTGGAGGTGAGAGAGCAGCCAGGATTTAAACATTTCAAACTAGCTCTCTTTTTTTCATTCTTATTTCTCTCATTTTTCATGTGAGCAACAGAGTGCAACACTATGATTGTCTTCCAGGAGAGACTATCTGGAAATATGCACTGTTATCCCAATTTTTAAATTATAGCATGTCTCCCTCATCCCTCTCCCCTCCCCTCTCTGTGATGGTTGGCTTTTCACTTCACCTTTGAGTCTGGCCATTCAGAACGACTATAAACACATTTGATTTCCCATGTGGTCGTACAGCACGTCGTAAAACCAGTTCTGATTGACCATAAATTGACCTTTAGGCAATCCGATAACTGCTCAGTCTGGAGTCCACTGAGACTTTCCAAACCTAAATATAGTGTATCTGAACAGACTTGAAAGAAAGTGAACAGCAACACAGACAGCAACATGATGCTCCATCAATTACTGAGCAGCTGCAGTGGAAAATAGCAGCAATACATGTCATTTGTTATGCACTTCACAGTTCATACTCTCCTTTTGTCTCAAAAAACACATTTTTCGCCTGTGATGATGGTGAAAAACCATGTGATCACTTCGGTATTGACATATTGACACAAAGACCTAAAACCTGTGCTGTATATAATTTGGACCCTGTACCATTTGGGTCCTGGGTCGGCCTTGTTTCCTAGGACCTCTGAAGAACTCTAGAGTAAAGGTTGTGGGCAGTTACCTTTGTGACTGTGAAGGATAGTATGTATGTAAAGTAGCTGCAGGAGGATGCTGGACAAAATCGTGGAGCAAACTTGACCTTCCTTGGATAAATAAGGTAAAAAGAGAAGGAAGGGTACATGGATGGAAACAGCAGGGCTGAAACAACTTGGTCTGTGTATCAAAACATGTTGGGCATTGATATTAATGCTGTTACCCTGTTAGTTGCTGCCTCCTCCATTCACCACTAAAGCTGATCAGGGAGCAGCTCATGATCCCAGTGGCTGGCATTACCATATAATGTCCCAGATCTGTCATATTGATTAATATGTCTCTGTGATACTACCTTATACAGTAATCACTGGCAAGGCCGCCACCACTTTACAAATCAAACTCCATCCCCTAATGACTCTAAGCATGGCTTTATGTTCCACATCCTTTCTGCCGCCCTTTCACTCACCCTTTCATGAATGACTGTAACTCAGTGTGGCTTAGTGCTGAATACAAGTTTGGATATGGAATTTAGAATTTCACAACTAAGGACACAGCTGTATTACTGTGATACTCTGGTGTTCTTGGTTCTCTTAAAATGGAAAATTTTATTGTCTAGGTTATTGTTTTCCATCTGATGGTAGATCATACTGATTTATGCACCTTTATGGTGCTTTAGAATGATGGGGATAATAAAGAATATAAAATTAAAGGCTGTATTTTCAGTTGTACATCTTACACACGCCTGACAAATCTGATCTGTTAAATCTAACAAAAAATCTGTGTATTGCTTCACGTATATACTGAATGTGAATTCCTTGGCTTCTTAGCCATTAAAAGTGTAGTTCTAGATGTATTTTCAGTTGTGTTATGGTCATTTACTGTTCATCAGATAGAGAAGTATGCTTTGCAGATGTGAAAATAATAATGACTATGACAGCTGATCACTGCCATTTTTGCAATGGCTGTATCTTTTAACATGCTCGGGGTCATGCAGCGCACATGTAGCTCTCATCTGGTGTTTTTATTAGTCTAAATTCACCTTGAAGTCATTTAAGAGAAAAAGGGGAACACTATATTATGTGGTTAACAATCACTCATATTGATTGATTATTTCCATCTCTCTCTGTGCTGGTGCTCGTTTGTAAGGTTGGTAGAATAGTGGAGTGAAGCTTCTCCTGGCTCCTCTCTGTGCCTCTTAAGATGTGCTTCTGCACAGAATGCAGCAGCTGCTGATGCTAGCTGAAAATAGGCTTACATGCACTGCACACCAATATACACACACATACATTTTCATGTACACACACATGCACACACAGCAATATAGGGCAAACGCATGCATACAGCAGCACACACTCTCAACATCCCCTCCATCACACACACACATATGAACAAACATAGCAGCCATGCTGACTGTAAGGAACCAGAAGACAGCAAGGGAGAAGAGGGGTGAAGAGTGTGAGAGAGGAGGGAACAAGCAAAGGATCCATGCAAGAAGACAAAGATAAGATGATAAAAAGGGAATGTGGCAAAATAACTGACTATGAATAAAATGGATTGTTTGCTTCAGTTTTATCCATTCAAAGCTCACAACCTCATTGTTTAATATCCAATTTGTAATATGCAGTATTTCCCCCCCTAAAATGATGTCATAACACACAATACTGTTCTTCTTTTACTGAGAACAAGCGATACTAACTATAATGAATCTCTTCAAAGCCTCAAAATAGAAAAAATACAAACTTCTGTATGACACAATTCAGTTGACTCATCTCCATGGTAATTATGAGGTTGTAGTTAGTGGTGGTATTGTTGAAAGGTGTCTTTAATATTTTGTTAACCATTTACAGACAGCACATTGTTGTGTTTTCAGGTATACAGGACAAAAGCATTGCACTGTAAGTTTCAGCTTCCTAACTGCTGGCCCTATTCCTGAACACGTTCATCAAGTCTTGGCTACACTGTGTGGGGAGAAGTGAGGATTGGTTCAACTACACAAGATAAGCATGATAAAGTGTTGTCAGGCATCATGGGTGTTTTGTAAATATTAACTGTAATGGGTTCACCAGGGTTAGGGTTCAATTTGTAGCAGATTGTTTTCCAGGAAAATTTGAAAGTGGCTGACATCATTTGACATCATTGCCCTGATCTGTGTGAGCAGCCATAAAACAGAAAGGTTGAGTCTTTTTTTTTTTACATTGTGCACATCACTGATGTTAAGATCATTGCACCTGTTGATATTTAAAGCTGCTGTTTACATGTGGGAAAAGTCAGAATCTCACTATGTATTAATTTTAAGTGTATGCTTAAGGTACTGACAAGTAATACATTCTTAAATATTATTTACTGAAATTTGTACTCCCTCTTCCATAGGTGACGGCTAAGGGTTTTGCTCCACTTCTCCAGTTTGCCTACACAGCCAAGCTGATTTTAAGTCAGGACAACATCCATGAGGTCATCCTGTGTGCTGACTTCCTGGGTGTTCACAATTTGGAGGACTCTTGCTTCCGGTTCCTTCAAGTCCAGCTACAGAATGACAGCCAACATGCCATTAACAGCAAGGTGGAATATGGTGATCACATCACGGCCGATGACACAGTCTTTTCTGAGGCAGTATCCTTGGATGATTCTGCAGAGAGCAGGCAGCAACCCAATCATGTAGCAAGCACTGCGTCACTTCCCTCTGACCTTCCTCAATGTCCCAAATACAGGAAATACCAGTACCAGATCTGTGAGAAGCACAATGGCGAAAACCATCATGGCGATGATGATGTAATTTTGGCCAACCATACCTCAGTTATCCCAGTGAGTTCCCAGCTCCCAGACAGCAGTGCTGCTCCACAAACTCTTCTTACTCCTTCCAGGATCAAAGAGGAACCCTTTGTGTTTGAGGAAGGAGATGACAGGAATGGATGCAACCCAGAATTGTGTACTGAGGAGGTACTGGAGATGGAGCTAGAGGTAGAAGGGGTTCCAGAAGCAGCTGAGCACTCTCCAAGCAGAGGCTCACCCTCTTCCTGCCTGCGCTCCTACCTTCAGAGAGGTGGCCTAGATCTCAGTGGAGTGCCCAGTACCACCATCCAGCAGCTCCTCACCAACAGACTGTCCCTCAACCACTACAGGGAACTGGTCAAAGATAAGCAGAGGGATAAGAGGGAATCTCTGGTTCAAGTGGGCCTCAAGAACAGAATTGCAGATGTTATACCAGCAGCGCTGACTGGCATTGGCAGGAACATGGAAAGGCCAGTGTCCAAAGCCTCCTCCTCTAAACATGAGGGGGAGCTAGACAGACGTAGTGTCATTTTCTCTTCAGCAACTGGCGAACAACAAATGTTGCCCCATTCCTACATGGAGGAGAAGTTCAGAGAAAAAGTTTCAAACCTAATGCAGATAGAAGCTCCTTCCTCTGGCAGGTCATGCCTCAGTGCCAGCTGCCCTGTTCCCATCAAGACATCAGCCCACTCTCCCTCCCCCTCTGAGCCCCGAACTCAGACTTCCAGCTCCCGTTCCTCGTTCTCTTACCCAGAAGACGCAGGCAGTGGCAGCTCACCTTCCAGCCTGCGACAGTTTGACTTCTCCTTATCCCCGCACTCGGGCTCCATCTCTGGACTGTCTCACTGCTTGGCTGGGGTGGTGGAGCAGAGGAACCCTCACAGTGGAGAGGTTGTCTTCTCTCAGGGTTGCACCAAGATCAAAAGTGAGATGGGATTTGGTGCCAGTGGTGGCAACTCCAGCGATGAATCATGCTCGTTCTCAGAGGGAGACAGTGAAAGTAGCGTCACCAGAATCTCTGGCCCTGAGGTTGGTGTGGTGCTTTATTATACTTTCTTTATTATGCTTGATCTTTATGTTAAGGTACATTCAGCTACTCTGGTTTGTTAAAGTGAGACAATGTAACTTTTGTTGAACACTGATCACAACCAGTGATGGAAGTATTCAGATCCTTTACTTAAATAAAAGTACCAATACAGCAATGTAAAAACACTCAATTACAAGTAATTGCCCTGCATGAAAAAATCTACTTAAGTAAAAGTACATAAGTATTATCAGCTTGATGTAGTTAAAGTGTCTGCAGTAAAAGTAGTGGTTTGGTCCATAAGACTGACACAGAGACGCACACACACACACACACACACACACACACACACACACACACACACACACACAGTGTCATCTTCGATTTTCAAAATAAAAGCTCAAGATGGTAACTTTATCATAACAAGAAGGTCAGGATGAGGTTTGTTTTTCAAAATAAAAGCCCCCGACGGTCACTATATGTTAACAGGACACTAGGGATGGACCTAGTTTTTCAAAATAAAAGCCCCAGAAGGTAACTGTATCTTAACAGGGAACTCAGGACATGGCTGTTTTTTTATTTTGAAAAATTAGGCATGTTTTTTCAAAATAAAAGCCCATAACAGTCAATCTATGTTAAGAGGAAACTAGGAATGGACCTAATTTCATAACATAAAAGTGCTTATAGTTCAACTCTTGTCAAGGCTTAGACCTCGGTTGATGTTTTATCCAACAAAGACAATTACAGGAAACCTCAACTCCATCTCAGTACACTTAAGCTCATTTAAGTCCTTGCTCTTAAACTCCTATTTGAACTTCTTTCATTGCTTAGTCTATATTTTGCATCCTTCACCCCTTTCCCACAATTCCAACTATTCATACTTCTTCAGCTCCTTTCTTGTGCATTTTCAACTCTTATCTACTGATTCATACTCAATTGAAACCTTAAAATGTTCCACATCTTTCATGCATTAGTAGTTTTAACCTTGGGAAATGAAGAGTAATTTAACATTTCAATTGCTACTTATGGAAAGTAACTAATTACATTTACTCAAGTACTGTACTTTACTGGAGTATTTCCATTTGATGCTACTTTATACTTCCATTCACCTACATTTCAGAGGGAAATATTGTACTTTCTACTCCACTACATTTATTTGACAGCTTTAGTTACTTTTCAGATGAAGATTTGACACAATGGATAATATAACAAGTATTTATAATACAACACATTGTTAAAGATGAAACCATCTCTCAGTGTCAGTTAATTAGCAGTTATTGATCTTAAGTAAGCTTACACTAGCCACCATAAGCTGCTGCGCATACAAGACCAAGTAAGGCTGTGGCAACAAACCCCTGAGTGTATTGAATTTTCTTATAAATTCATTTCCTTCATAAAAGGAAGATTGTGTTATTTCTTCTCATATTGAGCCACATAGTCTCAGTTCAAAAGAGCTTAAAAGACATTCATATAACATCATATTAGTGTTCTTGGTAATTATCTACAAATGGACCACTGTGCATATTGTTCATGCTTTTTTAGAACTTATTTTCCCATTCTATCACTCACTTTTTCTCCTCTGTACTGCTTATGATGGCAACATTTTCACCAGTTCACCAGTTTATTATGTTCAGCAAGAATAACAACCACCTCTGAGCAATAACTGGCCTCTATTTAACCCTAACTTGAAAAGCACATATTCTTGTGTTGGTAGCTTGTATCAGTCATTTCTTTCAAGCACATTATAGGTGTTATTTACAGCTGGGACTATTCTTAGACAGTGTCCTCTCTCAGGAGAAATGACGCAAACACTTCTCTCACATACTCCTTTGAGTTAAAAGAGCTATATGGTTGCCATGGTGATGCCCTAGCACATAGCAATATTTGATGAGATGTGAGGTGAGTTTTATATCGGAGCTCTCTCTCTCTCTCTCTATGTGTCATACACATACCCATACACACAGAAGATATTAGCTTTATTAGATTTGAGTGGTGGTGGCCTCTGGCCTGTGGATGAGTCAGTGAACATGAGTAAGTGCTGGAATGTGTTGGAGAATGTGTTGGCCAAAGGTGGTCAGCTATTCTGAATAGACATACTGGACCAGACACTTGGAGAGCCATTTTACAGGGGTCACAACTACAAACCCAGTCCATTTATTTCAGGCTCTGCTCTCATGACAACTACAAGTGTATGTGCATAACTATTTTTAGACCTGTGTACCTACAGTATTAACCATGATGTTCTGGCACCTTACAGATACCATCTCAGCTTATATTCATGTTGGAATGTAATTATCGTCACAAATCCAAAATTTTTTGTGTGCTCACTAGGCTGACTGAAGTCATTCTGCTTTTTAAGCTACCAGTCAGCCTCTTTGTAATATAATATATTGGCTAACAATCCAATTAATTTACTACAAAGACAATCAGGTATAGTGACCTGGGTCCCTTTATCCTCTGTCCAAAGCTGTCTTCAACTTGTTTGATAACAAGATAAACAAATACACAACACATTATTTAGTTTTTCCTTTTTTTTGTGTGTAAATTAGAAAAATTGAAATCTATGTGCTTTTCCCATTTTCATCTTCAAATTGTTTATTTGAATAGAAATTAAACCAAAACCAGAAAACAACTTGTTTTTCACTTTTATTGTTATATCTAAGACAATAGGCTTCATTGTCTGGGGAACATGAATGCCTGTACCAAATATATTATCTGCCCCTACTGCATCTCTACAAAAACATGTTTATTGGCTATAGCCTAGATAGATAGATAGATAGATAGATAGATGGTAGTTGATAGTTTAACAATGAAGACAACGACTCCCATGATCCCATGCTACTTCACACCGTCATCACACTCCGTCTTTTGTTATTGTTTTGATTGAGCGACCCCCACTGGCAGAAATTACATTTTGTGCGTTTAACTAATTAATTGATTAATGTATTTATTTATTTTGGATCCCCATTAGCCACTACCAAGGTAGCAACTATTCTTCCTAGGTTCCACACAAGTAAACATTACATCATAATGCAAAACAATAGTGTGATAAAATTTGAGGCAAAAGAAAAGGGGAAAAAAGTACAATGAGTCAACACCAATAAAAATTAATAATAATGATGAAAAACAATAATGACAACCGGTACCCAACACTATGTCTTAAGTAGTAAGACATAGTGTATGTAAATAAGTGTGTTTGTGATGGCAATCCATTCCATATTTTCATTCCTCTGCCTTGAAATTAGTTGTTGAAAGACAAAGTCAAAAACAACCTTTCAGAATTCCACTTCTTTCAATTTCTAGGTTGTGATCACAAAGTGTTAGGACTATTATTATTATATTATTTTCTTTCTTTTAGATATTTTCCCAACTCAACTACTTGTTTTCAATAAAAGCACAAGTTTAACGGCTTAAATGTCATCATTTAGTGGAGCTATTTGATTTCTGACACTGTTTTGTAAGCAGTCTGAATATCTACGAAGGCAGCTGACAATGATGACACTATTAATGTCAACAATATCTGAAAAAGAATCACTGCTAAGACACAAAGTTATACTAATGTTACATTGTTACCCACCTAAGCACTTTGGGAAACGTGTAGCTTGTAAAATAGAGTTTTGTATATTCATACTTAGTTGTTTTAATTTTTAGGTATGTGTGTGCTTGTACACACCTACATCATATATACTCCTGTGTGTGTGTTTGTTTGTGTGTGTGTGTGTGTGGTCTGTCCCACTTCTTTGCCCTGACCCAGTTGTCTTACCCATAGAGCGGACACACACACACACCCTAGGGTGCCCTGTAGGCAGGTGGAAGGAGTCCTGTCCATGTTTTCTCCACCATCTGCTACTTCTGACCCCAGAACTGGCCTTTCCAATTAGGCCAGCTCACCAAGACTCCCTTTTCTGTCCCTCTTTGCATTCAGCAGTTTTGCTTTTTTTCCTCCTTATTGAAGTATTGTTTAAGTAGTAATATGTATTTACATGACTTCTCATAGTTGATTTTTGGGTTAATTCTTGATTATTTTGTTGATCAAGTATTCTACAGGTTATTTAACAATTAAATGAGTAATCAAATAAAAATCCTCTTTAAATACAGAGACCAGGGCCTTGTCTCACTAAGTCAGGCTTCACTAAATTCACCACTGGTGATCCAATGTAATTTATCTAACAATGCTGGTTACCAGCCACCACCTCTGTTAACCCTGCTCTTTTCCCATCCAGCTCTAATGCACACGCATGAAAGAAGTGGGGTTTGTAACAAACAGCCACATCATGAAACATCAACAGATCCAGAGCAGTTTATTTAATATGCAGTTAGATAAGACTGTTGATCCCTGATGAGAACTGTGGTCATTGCAGCAGGAAAAAGGCATAAAAGTGTCAATATTTTTATGATGGACACTAGTATAACCTGCCTATGTGTTTGTTTAAGGCCTGGGATGCTGGTTATAGTGTAAACATTTACTATATTTTCAGTGTGACATGAAAAGCAAAGTATGGGTTTGTAAAGATGCCACTCTGTGCTCCCTTAGTTCTTGTCTCTGTAATATGGGGGGCAGCAGTATTGTTTGTCCATACTGGGATCCTGCAGGAGTGCTGACTCAAATTTTCCTTACAGTGAATTGTTGAGGAGGTGTGTTTTTTTCATATGTTTCATCCATAAGCCTGAAAAAAAACTGTTTCTTGCAGGTTATTGACCATGGCAACAGAACTGAGATAACCCCAAGGTTATAATTAATCCTGTTTCATGAGCCAGGCCCCTGGTTTCTTTTGGTTAATATTACTCATTGACACTAGAAATAAACAATATGATATAAAAGATATAAAATTTCCTAATGGCAGTAAGTATTGGCATGTATCACGGCTATTTTACTGGAATGATATCATGTAACCACTTAGGTTAAAGGATAGGTTCACAATTTTTCAAGTCTGTATTAAAACAACAGTCAGGTGAGGTTTTCTTGCTGTAATCATTCCTCCTGTTCATACTGAGCATTAGAAGATCCCTTCATAATGCACTTACAATGGAAGTGACAAAATCCACAGTCCTCCTTCTGTGCCAAAATGTATTGAAAAGTTTATCTGAAGCTAATATGAAGCTTCAGCATCCAAATGAGTCAAACCAAGTAGATATCTTTCAATGTTACAGTCTTTTTTAGTGCCAAAGTCCCTCTTTTTGTTACCATAAAAACTACTGACTAAGCATACTACAAGCAAGCATATAAGTATATATACTAACAAGAAAATTACAGGCTCATCTCTAAGTTATCCTTTGCAGCCAAACTTTTAGAAAAAGTGGTTGCTAAGCAGCTCACAACTACAATAGATGAGCATAATATCTTTGATAAGTTTCAGTCTGGCTTCCGCTGGTTGCATTCAACAGTAACAGCTCTACTCAGAGTATGCACACTTTTTGCTTTACCTCCTCTGTCAATCACTTTGTGACATCTCTGCTCTTGAAAGGTGCTATATAAATAAAATTACTTACTTACTTATACTTCCACTGCAGCTCAACAGGGAAGCACTGTCAGCCTCATATAAGCTGCACATCAACTTTTAAATGCATATTTACACTAAATAACTGTGGACACACGGTGGATTTTGGCCTCCATCACTTACATTGAAAGCACATTTGAAGGATCTTTTAATATCCAGTATGAACAGGAGGAATGATTACAGCGAGGAAAAGCTCTCTCACTGTTCATATGGACATTTGACTGTTGTTTTAAGACTGACTTGAAAAATGTGTGAACCTATCCTTTAAGCCCTTGTGGTCACTAGGTCAGTAGGGATAGCCTCACTAGCCAAAAATGAGAAATGTATGAAATTTGTTTTCTTGATGCTGTGTCGTAATGCTTTTGATTCCCTGTCTATGTAGATGATGAACTTCTTTGCATACAGCCAATCAAATCATTTAATTTTAAAGTATATTTACATAAAGCTGTAATTTCACTGTTTTATTATTGGCTGTCAGCGACATTGGCTGACTGAAAAATCACTACAGAGCTTCCAATCCAAGTTTGCCCTAACAACAGTTTACAGGCTAGATCACTAATAGACCTTTTTTACAGCAGACATTTTGACTTGTTAAGACAGGAAAAGATAACATTAGATAACACATAGATAACATTAATGATGGCTAAGATCCATTTACTGTCTAAGGCAGCATCATGCACTATATACCAGGATTATGAATCAGCTGTATCACTTTGAATGGATTAAAAACTTACCTGTAAATTTAACATCAGTCAGTTTAGATGTTTAATGGTGCCTTAATCTTCATTGCCACTGCTAACAAAACGGTGCATTTTGTCTTATGCTTGTAAGCTACAGTTACTAGCACAAGTTTGTTTACATTGTCTCTCCGTCAATCACACATGTACACCACTCAGAGGCTTTCAGACTAAAGGAGCATTTCTGATATATCCCTTGAGACCATTTTTCTTTCTTGCGATAATAAAAAATATTAATAATTAATTAAAAGTCACGTTGACATAATTTCAGAACTCAAATACACACATCATGTGGTGCCAATCTTCTTCTGTTTGGGTTTTCTGCATGTCCATGTTTTTTCTTGTACATTTTGTACAATTATTATTTTTTCTTTTTATTTATGACATTGCAGATGTTGAGCACTTTAAACAAAGTAAAGCAAGTGAAGAGTGTCTCAAAGGAAACCCACAGAGTTAAAAATGGAAAGCAGAACACCAGAGAGAGAGAGACTGGTGAGGGGATTTATGAAACATCCAAAGCTCACTTTGTCATTCCAACCTTATTATGTGACTGCTGAGAGTCATGGAGCTATATATAGACATCTATAGAGTAAAGGACAGACGGCATCTAACACACCATACACACACACACACACACTCACACACACACACTCAGCTCTCTTTTCCCTTCCCTCTGTTGTCAGAGAAGCGAATGATGTCATCGTTGTACAGCATGGACTGCTGATGTAGCCTCCACTGCTGCAATATATCACGGGGGGAACAAAGCAACATATAGTGTACAGTATTCAACATTCAGTGCTTTAATGGATAAAATGAGTGATGTTTGAAAAACAGATATTCTGCTTTTGGTGATCACATAAATAGGCAAATCAATAGATGGATAAATGAATACGTTGATAAGACAACTGTATATTAATTGATAAAAGAAAGATTCAAAGACATTTTAACAAAGTATTAACTAGATACTAGAGTGAATGATTAAATAAATGAATACCCAAAGAAAGAAAGAAATGTATACATAGGTGAAAGCATAAACAAGAAAAAAAACACATGCAAAGTAGCTTAATACATAACCCAAATAAAGAAAGAAAGAAAGAAAAAAAGAAAGAAAGAAAGAAGTACATAAGTAAAAAAGTAAAAACATATGTGAAACATATATCAAAGAAAAAGGAGAACACTGAACTAAATGTGACACAAATAGCTCATCCTGTTTTTTTCTTTGTGTCAGAGCTGCTGGACTCCATATGCAGCTTTATAGTGACACCTAGTGGATACTACACCACATTTCACCCATTTAGCAACTTCAAACTAATATGACTATTATTGGACACTACTGATGTTATAGCAGTACAGTGGTGGTAATAGTACAAGTCCTGTTGGCAATACTGTTCATACACATACATACATTCATACACATATGCAACTATGAATCTACCTATCTATGCAGAGATTCTTTAAAAGCCCCAAAGAGATATGGGACTTTAAAAAATCTAAAATTGCACAATTTTTTCATTATAGAGCTGTATTTTGGGGTGTTCATACTGTAGATTTGCTTGGACTTGATAGTTTTCGATATAGTTTATCTCCATGGGCTAAAGAGCTTTACTTACACTCTCTTAGGAGTCTGCTTTGCTCTATATCCGCAGGAATCATTTATGTTGAACTGTTAACTCTATGACTTGCAAGATTTTAATCAAGTTCAAAGAAAAATGGTTTAAAAATATATTTTCAAAACCAAAATTAAGGACATATTGTATTGCATATTTAACATACTTAAAAGCCAAAGATCTTTAGTTTCTTAGTTGAGAACTGCTGTTCTTCCTCTGGCCAATAAGGTCGACAGATTCAAAAATATTCAGAAGGAAAACAGATTGTATGAGCTGTGTGATGTAGAAGTGAAAAGTAAGATTAATTTTCTTTTGTATTTTACAAATTTACTGTGATGATTTAAAGTTTTCCTTGAAATGGTTCAACAATCGCCTGAGATATTCTGGTGAACAGATGATTAACGATGCAAATGTTAATTTAGTGTTAAAGTTTGCTAACTTTATCTAAAAAAAAAACAAGATTATCTCAAAAACCAAGACAAATTTGCAACTAAATTAGTATTTGTACAGATTTTTCCAGTATCATACAGAGCATGTGCTGTCAGTGATTTATGAATTTTGTTGTAGACAATGAAGGTGTGAAAATCATTTAAATTAATGTCCTTTCTTTTTTAGATTCAGCACACTCTCTATTTCTTTCTTATTAAGTAAATGTCCTGCATTCAAATTTTCCCACACATAAATATACATAAGTATTATCAGCAAAATGTACTTAAAGTACTGTATCATAAGTAAAAAGACATTACATTGTACACATTCTATATTATTTTATTATTTATTTATGATGGAATACTGAGTCAGCAGCATTTTAATGTTGTAGCTAGTTGAGAAAGAACTAATTTGAACTATTTCATGTTTTTCTGAGGATGAATGTTTATTTAGTATGTTGTTTATTTATTTTGTATTTTGACAAAATAATCGGAACTCAAGGTTCACTAATTTGCTTTGAGAGGGGCTTTCAAAGATATCTCACAGTCTTTGTCAACAGTTTGCTTGCTAGTCATGGAGCCACCACAATATACCATCATCTGTTATCATGGCACCAAAGATCCATATTTCGATCACATGATGATGACACGAAATTTGTCTCCATGACAACTGAGCAAACTTCACCCATTGATGAAGACTAATGAGATGCAGTTGGAAGCTCCAGAAAAAGCTGGTACTGAAAGTGAATTTGCTTTGGTGGACAAATAATGCCATAACATGAAGTAAAACCCTGCTGTGCTTTTAGGTGAAGCTGCCCTTCCCTGTGGACCAGATCACCAACCTACCACGCAATGACTTCCAGATCCTCATCAAGATGCACAAGCTGACCTCGGAGCAGCTGGAGTTCATCCACGACATCCGCCGCCGCAGCAAAAACCGCATCGCTGCCCAGCGCTGTCGCAAGAGGAAACTGGACTGCATCCAGAATCTTGAGGGCGAGATCCGCAAACTGGTACGATCGAGTAACAACCACACACCATGGACAAGCACACTCACACACACACACTTATCGTTCCAGTAAAACATACCAGCAAATGTATATGACAATTTGAAGCAGATCAAATATAAAAGTAATGTAACCTGAAATATGTAAGTGGTCAACGCAGACAGCCCACGGAACAACCTTAGTAACAAAGGCTACGCAACAGATGTTGCGTAACCTTAGTAACAAAGGCTACGCAACAGATGTTACTTACTTACTTACTTACTTACCAGATGTGAACAATCTAGCATCAGTTCAACGGGAAAGTGGAGGTAACTTTGCAAATGGAGCATTCAGAACAGGCAAGTCCTGGCTTTTGACTCTCAGGGAAAGTCCAAATTCATCAACAAAATATGTCACTTTTCATTGCCTTTGTAAACAACCCTTAGTAGTATTTCTGATCTGATGGCCCTATCAGCAGGGACAATCATAAAACAACTGATTATGACTGTTATCAGCCAAAACTATGGTTAATTGTTCTAATGTCTTTCTAACAAAGATTAGGGATCCTTTGTTGTTATGGTTAAAACTGCTAAGTTAAGGATTGATTGTGATTTTGATTAAATAAAGGAAGCAGGAAACAAACAGTGGTCTCCCATGTCAAAGTCACATGCTTTGTGGACCCATCCAATTACCCTGACCTACTGAGTTATGAGGCTTTACATCCACATCACACTAGCTCCTCCTTTGCTTGTGAGAGACAAGAGTCATAATTAAAATGCAACAGAGTATGTTGGTAGGAGTGTGTTGCTTTAGGTAAAAGTGAGACATGAAATATGATCCAGAAAGTCCAGTTTGAGTAACAGATTCACAAGTTTAAGGTTCATCAGTCACCAAAAACTGCACATATACTATGGACAATCGTTTTACTTTTCACCACAGCAATCATGTTGCATGTATGTGACTGACCATCACGCTGCCCCGGTGCATGATGATACATCACACAAAAAGTTGGGCCTGTTTCCACTTTTTTGACAGATGATGTCAATGCAGTGGCTTCATTCACTCTGTGTAATGTCAGTCTGAACACAGACCTACATACCTAGATCATATTTGGCCTTTGAACAAATGACTAATGCTGTTATTTTTACAGTGAAGACCGTCTGGGTATAGCCTATGTACAGTATATCTGCCATGCTGACCTGATGACACTCTGTCTTATTAACTTAGGTGTGTGAGAAGGAGAAGCTGCTGAGCGAGCGCAACCAGCTGAAGGTGTGTATGTCTGAGCTGTGGCAGAACCTCTCCTTCCTCTCCCAGCAAGTGTGTAGGGAGGTGCAGGGCAGCCAGCCACCCGCTGTTTCTGCCAGTATTGACCTCACATCCAACCCGCCATCGCCTTCTTCTGATGAGGGCACGTCACCGCAACAAAATGAAGCTACATGTCTGTCGGAGATGGGTTCCAGTCAGGGGGGGCTAGAGGATAGGCAGTCAGGGGTGGAGGTGTCTGGTCTGGAGCAGGAGAACCCAGAGTGTGCACTGGTGCTTGGATCCACTGAGGAAGTATGTAGCCCCACTGTAACAGTGGATTTCTGTCAGGAAATGACTGAGAAATGCACAACGGAGGAACAGAAGAGACATGACTGTACTTAGAGTCTGGTGGCAAAGTTTTTGTCTATTCATACTTGTCTATACCTTGATATTTGAAGTTTGTTTTTTTTTCTTTTTTTTGTAATGGACGACACATGGCTGTCTTCTCAGCAATACTGTTCAATAGGTATTTTTGGACAGGTGATAAAACAAAAGCACTGGCAGCTTTCTCTTTCTCTCTCTCTCTTTCTCTGTCTCATCCTGACTTTTTCTTCCTGTCAGCTTCCCTCCCTCCTCGTGCATCATGGGAGGTTAAACTCAGGAATTTCTCAGAATGTTCAGTAGCCTAATGTCCCTGTTAACATGTACATGCACTTTACTTTACAGTCCTGTCAAATCTTGATAATTACTTCAGTACATATGAGTGGTTTGAAGTAAATTATTCATATTTGATCTCCAAGTCAGTTTTAATATTGAGAATCTGTCACCTCTGGTTTACTTAAGGGAAAAGTGCAACATTATGGGTTTTGCTTTCTTTCCCAGAGTGAGATGAGAAGATTGATAATCTCATGTCTGTGTGTTCAGAGATGCAGTCAGAAACTGTTTAGCTTAGCTTAGTTTAGCATAAAGAGTGGCAGCAGGAAGAAACAGCTAGCCTGGCTCTGTCCAAAGTGAAACATCCCTGTCAACAAGCAGACTTGGCAGACTTGTAGACACAATCTATCTTGTTTGGTTAACCCATACATGAATAGAAATGTCACAATTTAAATTTAAGAGAGATTGCTGCAACTAGTATTTCTTGAGAAAGGTTTATCCATCTTCTCAGCATGTCTATAGTGCATGCTACCAGATGCAGTTGGTCCAGGCTCTGATTTTGTCTCAAACCTGGCAACATCACTGTTATAATATTGCATTCTTGCAATGTTGGCAGAATTGGAATAACAGAAAAGTCTCCCATTGCACATTACTCTAAGATGGTTACCCCCACTGCTAGCCTTCAAAAGTCACACCAGCTATATTGATTGTATTAGTGTTAATACTGAATTTTATTCAGATGTAACTTCTAGCAATGGTGGCTTTGCAGCCATTTTGCTCCTGGCCTGTTGACACCACTGTTGCCAACTATATTCAATGAAAAGTAGCTAAAAACCAGCTTGAAAAGTCGCTAGATGTTGTGTGCTAATTTGCATATCAGTGATGTCATATTTATACAAGATTTTTCAAAGGGAAAGTTAAAAAAACTAACTATATCAGCTAATATGTGTGAAGCTGCTATCATGTAATCAATATGCATCTAAATCTAACTACCTCTAATAATTAACGCAGGCTGTTGTAAACTGTGGAGGCAACTTTTAGGCTAACATCAATGATTTTTTTTTCCAACTTTGCTCCTCATACTCATGGTCTGAACAATGGGACAAGATTTCAGAAAGCTTCACACAATCATAGCATCTGGTTAGCCAAGAAAGAGTTCTAGCATGTAACTCCTACTAAAACCACAAATTTGGAGGTGTATTTTTGAACTTTGGTCTTTATGCTAAGCTAGGCTAGCAGCTCTGGACTTAACACACAGACATGAGACTGATATCCATCTTCTCATCTCAGGAAAAAGAAAATAAGTATATTACCCAAAATGTTGAACTAATCCTTACCTTATTAACTATATGATATGACATAAAATAGCCTTCCTTTTGGCATATGACTTAATATTTCAAGTGACCAAGTAATTGTTGAGTGAGACGGGACTTTAAAGTAAAATGTTACCAAAGGTGTGTATTTGTAAAATTTTACATTAGATGAAATGGTGACATGAACTCTCATTATGCAAAATTTCTTTTGTCAAACTTCACTTTTACTTTTTCTTGTACTCAGATGGACGTTTCTACATGTTTCTCTTCTGCCTTTTTTTTTTCAAATCTGCGCTAAGAGACAGAACTACATTACAAAGTTGAAGCACTGCCCAGCACCTCCAAGAGGTGACGCCTGGCATTGAATATGAACAAACACATTGTGACGTTGGCACTTAACTCAAGTCCCAAGCCAATCACTGGGTATCCAAATAGACTAAAGGATCATGCCAATGTACATTTACATTAATGCTGGCCATTTTCCAAAGTCTGCTATACTGCTTCTGTGTGTTTATCATTGGTTTTCATTCATCTCTGTATAGTATGAAAAACAACATGAGGAAAGTTGAAAGTTGCTTGAGCTAGGCAAACCATTACATCCTTTCTACTTCTGGTGTTGTCAGAGTTACATACATGGTGGTCAAACTGGATAATGCTTTATTTTACAGGTTCTAAGTTTCCTTATAATTTCCTGACAAGAAACTTGAAGATTCCTGGAAAAGGACTATGTCATTTTGTAATAATTATACATAGTTCAGTTGAATTAAAATGAACTGGTACCAAAATAACCAAAATGTAAATTATTTATCTCTCTGTGTGGTTGTAAATTACAGGCAATTATACAATTCACCAAATATAGAAAATAACATTTTTAACAAATTCATATCTGTGGGTTTAAGTCAGTCATTTTACATTATCTCTATTTCTACATAATTAGTACCAGAGAACATAGTCCTCTCCAATAAACTTCTTTAGAAATGATAAGGAATTACGGCACCTGTTAAGTAAAGTGTTACCAGAAAGTGTTATACCAGGTTGACTTGAAAAGTCTACACATTAGGACAACAAAACTGAAATAATTAATGGATAAAATGCTTATCAAAAATAAGAACACAAATTTTCTGTGATGTATTTTGTATTTCAAGCGAGTCTGCTAGTTAATAAATATATCATACATTATTATAGAGTGAAATGAATGGAAATCAATAGTCCTCTGGAAGGTAGAAGAAACATAATGTTATGCTTTGGAAAATGGACAGTATTATAGTAAAGTAAATATGATCCATGTTAAATGAGCTAAAATTGTAAAAAAAAAAAAACACTGGTAAGGTCCTTTAAACATCAGCATAAACAAGTCATAAGTGCTCTTTTTGACCCATTTATTTATTGTGTTATATGTAGTAAAAATTTAGTGTTTGTACCTAACAGTAATCATGTATTTAGCTGCACTGTTCTTGTATAGTACATAGATAGCCCTACTAAAGTATTTGGTACAGGATCTGGGTGTTTGACACCCTACATTATCAAATTTGCATATCATATGTAATTTTGTGGGGACACACAGCAAAATGATCAATATCCACATACAAATCAGTATCCTTAATAGTGCACGGTATGAAGTTCAAAGCTTCAAACAAACTCACTGGTGCATTATTGAGTTAGGGAGATGCCAAATTCATCTGCTGTTGAAAAGTCGATAGTGAGGCACGTGGCAGGGGTGAGTGCTGTTGCTGTCTGCCTTGTTGCTGCCCAATACTCAGCTTCACAGTGGAGCTTCACAGTGAAGCAGGTTCATGGGATTTGAACACCGGATGTATTTGAGCTTTTAGCCATCAAGATTAGAGTGAAGTCACATTTAGAAAAGTAAGAGCAAACTAGAATTTAAAAAGAATTAAATTTACATGATATCATTGCACTTGTGGAAATTGGTTAGGAATTCTTAAAATAATGGGAGTTAATGGAAGTTAACTGAATTTATAAAACCAGTTGAATCAGTAGATAACGGCAACATGACCATACTAGCTTTAAACAAATCTGCCCATGGTATTGAAAGGGAAATAAACTGATACTACCCATGATATACTGTAACCACAGGACCCTGTAAACCAATGACAATCTCATTATGATGTACTGATTTCTCAGAATACACAGAAGAACACTGATCAGCTGGTTTTCATAGACTTAAATTCCTTAATGTGAACTTGTTAATTTATTTATTTGAACTCTTGTTGTTGGGGGTTTGGGTGAGGTTTAGAGGAAATTGCATAGATGTAAAATGTAGAATTGCGACTCTTTCTTATAGTTGATTTGTCAATGGTTGTATTTTTTTATTGTTGACAATTTCATGAAAAAATAAGCCTTTATTTACAAGTCACACATGTACTTAACTTAAGTTGTAATATTTTAACTTAAAGGGGTGTATGTTTACAATTTTGTGTATTACCTATTCTTTTTTTTGTAAAGATATAAATTAAGAGCTGAGACTTAAGTTGAATAGAAAAGTTTTTTGTTTTTTTTTACATAACTTAAAAGTGTTGATGAATTTGTGAGAAAAATAAGCATCTGACAAGTGCAGCTACAATTTCTTGCCTTAGAGGTTACAGAGGCCAAACTATCCAATAAGGGAACAAGGGATTTTATTAATTAGAAACAACACTGCAGCATGAAGAAACTGCAAAAGTTGCAACAGTTTCTCAAGTTTCTCAAGACATGGATGTGGCCCCTTCTGACAATGTGCGGTATTTGTCTCAGATAAAGTCTCAAGAGGGACAGACAAACAGTACAACTCCTCTTCTGACTTTTTGTTTCACTGTTCACCAAGCTTCTTCTCATGACCCCTTTGGAAATATGGAGACACAAAATGTTCAATAGTAACTAAATAAATAAATAATCATTTCAATAAATACTGGCAAAATATGTAATGAAATTATGAAATAATTACTCCATTTTTATGAAAATGGTGTGAAATAAAAACTGGCTTTGGAAAAAAACAAAAAGAAATTATAATTCCTGGAATGAAATAAAAATTAACATTTCCTAATAATAATAATAAAAAGTTTTAAAAATGTATTGATTCTTTCACAATTTTGTGGCTACATTATATATTTTTTAATTTGATTATTTGTTACATAGCATCTTATTTATTCAGTATTGACCACTTTGGATCTCCATATAGAAAAGCCAGATGCTTTTTTTCTTAGCATCACCTTGGAATATACCATAATAGAATACCAACTGTTAAAAACTGACAATTTACTCGATGTAATTAATAAGTTGCTTTTCTGTAATTTGAGCTCAAGAAAATTGAAGGATGTTACACTTGAATAAACATCAAAATGAGGTATCAAATCATTTTGTAGCATTTAATAATCTATACTACGCAAAACTTGCGTTTCTTTTTTCTTTTTCAATTCTTTGCACCATATATGCATTTTGCAGAACATAAAACAGATGAATGCCATGAAATGATTCACCTCCTTTTGACTTTCTGATGTTATCAAACAGAACCATTCCCTCCTTTTTCTCCTCATGCTAAAATGTAATAGAAACTACTCTTACCACTGGTTGAACTGAAGGCTGCAATCAGAGATGTGAAAAATCTGTTATTTCAAGTTGATCCAAGTCCAGCAGAGGTCAGGGAGCAACATGAACGCTGCACAGTTTTCTTTAGTTATTTTATTTTCCTCGAATTGGAATAAGATCAGACCAAAACATATAAAATTCTTAAGAATACTCACTTTTTTCATTTTGGCCCTTTTTTCCATGTGGCACTCGTCCTCTTCCATATACTGTACATGCAACAGCAACTGTACTGTATCAGTATCTAGCAGCATTGTATTAGTTAGCATAGAACATCCGTAACACAAGTGGAAGTTTGAATTCAAAACAATTTATCATATTGTTTGATAGCTGTGAGGTTAAAAATGCTAATATGCATTTAAAGAACAATACCAGTGTTTATTCTCTTTTTTTTTTTTACCCATTTACTTCATATTACATATACTATGTGCTGCTAACCATTCTTCAAAACACACTGTAGACTGTAGAATATGTTCTGAATTGGTTTCAACATGGGGTTACAATCTACTTGTGGAGACATTAAAACTTGCTTGATTTAGTTAATCCATCACATGCTTTTAATGTTGTCAGAGTTACATTATTGGCGTGTAGTAATGCAATGCAGACTTTTCAAATCAATCTGCACTTACAGCTGCATCACCATGCCACAAAAGCAAAAATTTGACAACAGTAAAAGCAGACGTGATGTTCACTCTGATGGATTAGCTAATCCAAGCAAGTTTCCAGTCTCTGCAAATTGATTATCAGATTGTACCAGAAAAAATCAAATACGATAGCTGCCTGGACAGCATTCAAAAACCCAGGAGTGTATATGGAAAATGGTTCGCAGCAATAATGTAAGTACTGCAAGAACCACTTGTATGGCCCTTGACGTGCATTTTTAGAAAAATATCATACTGTGTTTTTGACAGTAATCCATGTAGCATGGGGCACCAAGACTCTGCATGTTTTCAAACACTGCAGGTGATTGTCTCTCTGTGCTGAAGGTCTGTTCATCATTAGATTAAAGCAAAAACCTGCAGACTCTTGGGTCTCTGGTTGAGAACCACTTTGTTTCCACTGTATGCTGCCATATAAATATGACATCAGATTACTGACATGATCCTACTTTGATACTCAAATGGCTGTAACATCACATTTCTCTTCATAGGATTTCAGAGTTTCCAACTTTCCAACATCTCTGAATGCAGCACTAATCTAGGAACAACAATTCAATGTTTAAATATTGCACAGTGGTTATCAGGAAAGAGCTCTTTCCTATATGGAAGTTAGCATTTTGAAATCAAAGGCCTTCATTGGTAATTACAGTACATGGTGGCAGACTAAAGGGAGTAGTTATTAAAGCGATCTGTTTACAATAGGCGTAAATCGGGGGCCACTGCAGCTGTAATCCAGCTTCGCTTGAATCTCAGATTATGACTTTTGAGGTTTATTTACACCTCAGTTGAACTGACTCTTGACACTTATCTACCTGGATGATTCAGCATACCTCTTCATATGGGTAAGGACTGTATGATAGACATGTAGACAGTTTCTGTGGCGTTGTTTCTAACTTTTTACAGTGGTTACATCATTGTATTTGTAGATTTTGGTGAGCCATTTTTTACGTGTCCTTTTTTTTGAGTACATGCAACATGACTGTTATATGCAGATTCAGCATTTTTACTTTCATTTTATATCTCTGAATGTTCAAATGACCTGTGTTTAGTTTTGATTTTTTTGTAAATATTGTGCAACATGTCATGTTTTGTTTATTTGATATGAAAAAGGTTTTAAAGAAGAAAAAAAACAACATTTTGTCTAGGCAATTTTTGTTGAGAAATAAAATAAAAAGCATGAGAATTCTAGTGTGGTGTTGTGTGGATTGAGATTAAATATCTGTTGACAAAACATTTGCTGTTTTGTTAATAAGCATTTAATCTGAATATAATAGAAATTTTCATAATTTTTCATGAAATGACTGTATGTAAATGACTATACACAGATTCAGACAGATTATAATCAAGTCTTTGACTTAGAAAAATGTATTTTAAGCTTATACAGTCCATGTTAGAGAAGCAAACAGATCCTCTGAGGAATTTGCTTCATAATCCACAGTGCTGTTTCTAAAAAATACAGCCAACACAAGGAAAGATGTCCACATTTTTAAAAAGATACAATCCTTTCGTGTTAGTGCCCACATGTATGCGTTCTAAGGTGCTTCTAATCCAAACACAGTGGGGCTTTGGCACTGAGTCCACTGCCTCATCATGACTGACTGTTTGAATGGTTTTGGCCCCATGTGACTTGAGTGGTGGATCAATGTTGATGGCTGGATCATTGATACAGTTTCTCCCCCACACTGAGCTGGGCTTTGGAACACAGCTCCTATGGCCATGGTGTTAGCCTCTTCTTTTTACTTCTTCATGATAGAAGAGATATCCAGAAACATACTCTGAGAAAGACAAGAAGACAGCTGTAACTCAGCTGGTGCTGAACATAAACCACAAAGAGCATACATGCAATTCAGTAAAGCAAGAATCTTTCAATATGTGTCCAACTGACTAAAGCAAGCATTCTATCATTCATTCAAATGCATAAACACATCTCTGTAAACATGACATATCATCTGGGAAAAACAAAAAGAATGACAAATAAATCTTCTACTACTATTTTAAAATTAGTCTTTGGAAGAAAAACACAGTGTGTAGATATACATATTTTTCTGCAGGAACATTATTGATGCTCAGTTGTTTGGCCATGCCATTGTTGATGAGGCAGCAATATAAGGATTTTTTTAAAATATAAAACATGAAATCTATGGAGTCCGGCTGGTGTGTTTATAGAGGATTAGTTATAATCTATATACTTTAAATAGAATTCAATGGTGCATTTTTAATCAGTTTTTATCAGAATATTTTACGTTTAGATCCTGTGTCAATAACTAAGTAATATGTATCTAATGAACATATTTCTCATGTCCAATATTACTTTATGAAATTTATTTTAATGTTGTTACTAAAATAAAAGTCAAAATTAAATAGATAAATAAATGAATACATGCAGCAATGGTTCTGACAACACAAACATGGCTTTCACTTATTACAATACTTACTAAAAAAATTCTAATTACAATTACAATGTATGATATCATATATATATATGTCTATCAGATGTGAGGGCCAGTCAGCGGGATTGGCTGAAAGTGGCTCATCTGTCTCAGCAGCAACAGGTGTGTCCAGCTCCCAAGGCTGGGCAGAGGAGGCTGTATCTGGTGCTTCTGCAGGGCAGATAATACACTTATTAGGCAGTTGCCTAAGTCGCCTATAGCTAGGACCAGGTCTGGTTGTCACCATCCATTCTTGCACTACCTGTAATGACAGCACATGGACTCCTCTCTTTTGTTGTTGCTGTTTTGCTTTTCAAATTGCCTTTCATTTAGTTGGTCTACTGTCAAAACTGAAGCTTCGTCTCTCTCTCTTTCTCTTGTCCATCCATGATTTCATCTCCTCCTGCATCTTTCACTCTTCAAGTATTAAGTTAAGTTAATTTGTTCCCTCACTCTACTGTGGCATGTTTTGGCCACATTTGTTATGTAGCTTATGGACTACATGACTCTAACAGGGAATGAGTGAATGATTTCTTTCCCTTTGACTTCTTTGATAATATACTAACAGTCTTGATGATGCTTAATGTTTTATATATATATATATATGACTGATTACCACAGTGATGGTCTGAACAACAATTGCAGAAGAAACCCAGGTGGGAGATGCTGTCAGCTGTACTCTTTGCTTTATAACTTTGACATCCTGTTCTAGTGTGAAATGTGATTTGGACACATGATAATATGACACATGACAATTTCTGCTCTTTACTTGCCATTGACATTCTCCGCCCCCCAGGAGGCGGCATCATGGGCATGTCTCCCTGCAGGGAGCCCAGTTCATCCGACTCCTCCGAGGTATGTAATGAAGGGCTTGTGCAGCCACTGATTGACGACAAGCTCTCAGATGGCGGCCTGATCATGAAGCTGGTCTTCCTGGGGTTGGGGAGCAGGACCTCACTCCCCATTGACTCCCTACGCTCATCCTCGCGGAGGTCTCTGATAGCCCTGGGCCTTAAGGTGCTACTGGACAGCAGAGCCTCCAAATGGCTGGGGTGAGGGTGCTCTCCCTCATGGGTATCTTTTTGATGGCTTGGTGCACTTCCCTCTACATTGGACGTAGCAGAACCCCAAGCTGGATGGTGGTCCACCATGGTTGTGTGGACCTCTGGACCTTCATGGGTTTGGGGGGCTTGGATTGAGCAGTTCTGGCTAGACTTGGGTGGCATCCTTGGTTGGGGGCAAATGTAGCTGGTCTGACTGTGTCCCAGATGAGCCAGGCTGTTGTGTCTCAGGGCCTCCTGGTTGGCTTTGAGCCCGGCATTGTAATTAGGAGGCTTCATGTCTGCCTCTGGAATCACTTTGAAGGTCTGAGTCAACGGCCCATTGTAAGGTGATACATTGCTCATTACACAAAGGTGCGGTAAGGATGCCTTCCCCTTGGACTTGTAAATCAAACTGTCATCTTCCATGTACCTCTCTCCATAGAGTGTCTGTTTGATTTTCCTGATGCCCAGGTGGGATATCTCCAGAATGTTGAGGAAAAGTGACACACCAGCGATTGCAATCATGAAGACCATGAAAATAGTCTTCTCTGTGGGCCTGGAGATGTAACAGTCTACACTGTTGGGGCAAGGCAGCCTTTCACATTTATAGAGTGGCTCAAGTTGGATACCATAGAGTACATACTGGCCCAGGATGAAGGAGACCTCCACCAAAGAGCGTGTAAGGATATGGATGATGTAGGTTCTCAACAGGGAGCCCCTGAGAGGAGCCTTCTTGACCCTCCTCTGCTCATCCAGCCTCTTCAGCTCCCTCTCCATGCGCTTTTGTTCATCCAATCCCAGCTCAGCTTCATCCATCTCCTCCTTCAGCTGGGCTCGTTTCCGGTGGCGCTCCTTCTCCAGCGCTCGGATGCAGTAGAGGGCATGGCCCATGTAGACCAGTGAGGGGGCAGAGACAAAGATCACCTGCAGGACCCAGAAGCGAATGAGAGAGATGGGGAAGGCACGGTCATAACAGACTGCCTTGCAGCCTGGCTGGTCAGTGTTGCAAACAAATTCAGACTGCTCATCATCCCATACATCCTCAGCAGCTGCTCCCAGGATCAGCATGCGGAAAATGAAGAGTATGGTAAGCCAGATCTTGCCCACGATGGTGGAATGAATGTGGACCTCTTCTAGGATGCTGCCCAGCAGGTTCCAGTCACCCATGGTCAGCTTCTCACCACTTCACTGCCACATGACCTCAAACTGTGGAGACACAGCATTCACACCTGGATAAGCCTCACATACACCTCACATACACTTCAGCCTCACAAAGCCATTAGGTACATTTTTGCTATGAAGGTGCAAAAACCTACTATGAAAAACGACTGCAGTTTATAACAACTTTGGTTTCATGTTCATAGCTCTGGCCATCAGTTTTGTCATTGATGGTAATATATTCACCAAAGTAATTACTGAGATCTCAGGATGCGGAGACATCACTAAAAGTACGTCCAACAAGGCAAGACACACGAACAGTCAGATGATCAGACAGGCTGTAAACAAGCTAACACTGAAACCAGATTAGTTGCTACTTTATTTGGAGGTAAAATCCAAAGTGAGTGTACCCATCACTGAAAACTGAAGTGCACTACTTTAAGTTGAAATATAAAGTTGGATAGTTTGGGTTGTAATTTTCTGTTTGCATTCATTTTGTCTCTCATATAAATGTGACATGACTGCTCGTGTTTGTTACCACATTGGACCTATTTGTATCAATGTTGCTGCGTTCCAAGACCTGAGCAGTTACTTCAGTGAGTGCAATGTTATCATAACCATTTGGTGGCCAAGGCTATGAAAATAAAGTTGTAATAACTATTAGACTATTATTTACCGCAGTTGATTACTGCATATTTGGTGCTCTAGTGAGTATTTCTGGCAGTGTGTGTAGGATTGAGTCAAAATAAACTACAGTGTGTGTGTTCATGGTAATGAAGGAACATGTCACCCAGTACAACAGTGTGGCTCATTGTTTTGTCTAGCTGTTTTAGATATGATATCAGTACCAGCTCTGCACCTGCATGGCACATTTCTCTCAACAAATGTATTCAGAAATACTAGTGGGCAGTGACATCCTAGCAAGTGATGTCCTCATACAGTCTTGTGTAGGAAGTGTGTTGCTGATGTCTGACTAAGGAAGATAACTGTGAGTCATGTTCTGTACAGCCTATGTTAAAATTATGCTTTTCCCGAGCAAATGTCAGGTCAGACCGAACCGAGACAAGCAAGACAGTGGCCCGGCACTGTGACACAACTTTAATGTAATAAAGCCTGAGTGCACATGCACTGTCTATTACAGTTTATTACAATCCAAGATAGCGAACTGATTACGTTTTTGGGCTTTTGTTTGAGATACTCGATCAAATCAGTTTGATTTGAATTTATATTATAGCTCAGTACATCACCATGGCTGCTGTCATTGAAACTAGCATTTGTTCCATTATTCAGACTATGGAGCAGCTCCATAAGTTGTTTCTGGATGACATCATTACTACAATTATGGTGTTTGGATACACTTACACATACTTACACTCCAATAATTTTATTGTGTCACTGATGTTTTTAAAGGGCTTGAGAAAAGTGTGGTTGAAATGTGAACCATGTAATTGAAAGATTGGTGATACAGTAAAATTATTGGAGCTTAGTGTACGGTCATCCTCTTTTTAAATATTTCACTGCTATGACCAGCACCTGATGCATTTACCAGACAACTCCTCCTGATACAGTGGCATTCACACACAAAAGTGTCATAGAAATAACATGAAAATTATATTTTAGGGTGGATTTTCCCTTCTATAAGTATCCAAATGTGTGTGTAGCCTGGTTTTGGTTAAAAAAAATCAGCTGGAGCCTTTACTGTCTTTTCACAATAACAATAAAAAGTATGACATTTACAAACACCATTTAGGCCATCTGAGAAAATTATTTTACATTTGTTATTCCTGGAACTGTTGGTTGCAAAGTCACACTTTTAGGTGTATGACAAAACAGCAATCTCAGAAGCACTTACATTTCACTGGTATGGGTTCCCTCTTTGCCTCTTGATGCACTTCATCATGTTTATATAAGCATCCTAGGAATTCACTGCGTCAGGATGGCTACCCCATGAAGGTGTTTGGAAGTCCTCTTGTGTCGCTCCCAAACTCCAATACACATCCCCTTGTTCTCCTGTGTCTTTGTCTCTCTGTGTTTCTGTGTGTGCTGTGGCTGCCTGTGTTAGGAGTGCTCTCCCGTGTTACATGCTGGGTTCACAGGATGTGAGCATCGATCACTTCTCGACGGGACAATGCCCCCCTCTCCCCTCCCCTCTCCCACGCCAGCAGTGCCAACTCCAACCAGTGCCATCAACATGACCCTCTCTGACAGAGAAAGGAGATAATTGTTTATGGTTTGTCTTTCACATAGGGCCTGCTTCAACATAAAGACGGAACTGGGAAGCCACAGTTCAAACTCAGACTTCTCTAAGTCAATGTGATGTGGATAATGGGTTCAGTGTAGTGTCCTACCTGCCATCTTTATTGCACACAGCTTTTAATGTGGGTTATGTATGTGAGTCCATGTACATGCATGCATGACTGCCTGGCACCCTTGCTGTGTCAGTTCAATCAAAAAAAGTATGTGCAGGCACAAAAGTCTCAACATGAAAACTCTGAAAGAACAGGTACAAACATGACTGAACGTGGCATCATTTTGATTTTGTTATGAATAAAACATTTGGGAAAAATAGACAAATAGTAATACTTGGTATTAAAAAGCCGAATATTGTATTTATTCTTTCAGACAGAAATGATTAGATGTATGGTATCAGATTAATGCAGACTAAACCCAAACAGTAGCATGTTGACAGATGATAAATATTAATCTCAACTCAAATCTAACACATTTTTAAATATAAAATATAATATAAAATAATTATACGCTTTCCTGTGTCATTTTTAAAAGTATTATTGATGTAAACCTTTAACAGTGTCAGAGTAACAAGTTACAAATGTACCCTTAGTTAAGTTAAAGCTGCACTAATCAGTATTTTTATATAAACAATGAATCAAATGATTATGTGTAACGTGGAAGAGATCGTTCATAGTGACAAACCCACAGAGAATTATCACCAACTCTGCAGTTCCCCTCAGCTCTGCAGAGCTTTTAAGATTCTTTTAACTTGTTGTTTTGGTTTTAAATCCCACAAACACCGCTCTCATCAAGCTGATCTCCAGTAGCAGCTGTTTTCAGTGAAAAAGTTCTGATAAACCCACTGTCAGAAGCAGACAGACACAGTTAGAGACTAGCTAGTGAACATAGTGGAGCATATGGCAGCAAAAATACAAATGTTTTTCTTATGAGTTGGTGGAGACCAAACAGAAGCTGAATTAATGTGTGTGTCTGCTAGGTGTGTAAATAGAAAACTGCAACTACAACAATTCTCCAATGAAAATGAAATTCATAAACAAACCAAAATTAAGTGATGATCTAATTTAGATGTTTTAACTGTCTCTGCAGTATTAAGACCATTTTTTGGAACTTATTCTATTGACTTTTGTACTGCAGCCTAATAGTGAAATAACATGCATTAGTTTGGTTGTGTATAGTATACTGAGGCAATGTATTTTAGACCAGAATGCAGTGCTGTATGTCAAAAAATGGTTCAACAATGGCACAACAAGCACATACGCATGAATTAAGCATATTGAATGCTGACACTGTGTTGCTCAGCGAATGCCCACAGCACCCCTCCCTCAGAGTAAAGCAATAGTACATATTACTGGCTTCATCTGAGAGCCCTGGTGCTTGGCTGCATAAAATGACCAGCTGTGCCTGGAGGGCCTTTAATTAGGTTTCCATCACACGCTGACAGAGTCAATGGAGCATTGATTTGATTTTCCCTTCAGAAGCTGCTGCTATGTGGTCGCTGAGGCCAAATGCCAGATGTCACACCAGGATTATTGGGTTACACAACCAATAGCTGCCTCATTAGGGGCTCCGCCCACCAGCCTGACTGACAGCTGAGCAGTGAGGGCGGGACTGTCTAATCTGCCTGTATGTTGACACTGTGCCTTAACTCACCCACATGTTAGTCTTGATATCCTTGTGAGGACTTTCAAGTTCATTCACTAACTTTTAACCACTGCTGCTTCTTGCCTATGAGGCACTCTAGACCAGATCAGAACACGCCCCCTCATCTTCCAGATCCCTCTCAAAAAAAAAAAAGTTAGTTTCTTTAATAGAGACACTGTAGATAAATGTTGTTACATATGAAAAAGTAGCGCAACAGATGTAATGTAAGTAGGGAATCTAACTAACTTGCATCCTCTGTCCCTGGTTACACTTTTAAATTCAGGTAAAATCAGACAATACAATACAAAAAACATTTCAAGAGACACTGCTATTCCGTTCAGTTCCTCTTAATGCACACAAACTTATTTTAGAATACAATTCTATTTGTGCTTTTAAGAATACATCTACAGTATGGTGTACAAAAATATGTTTCCTTTATTGCTAAATTATACAGAATTTTTGTTCCTTAAAGGCCCTGCATACCCACACAGGTGTTTTCTGTTATTCTGCCTGATTAGACCTCTGGCAGTGGTGGAAGAATTATTCAGATCCTTTACTTGACTAAAAGCACCAATACAACAGTATAAAAATACTCCATCTGACCAAAATGGTGCCTTTATGATTTAATGAGATAATTGACAGTGTGTGGACTTTTTTTTCCAATTAAAGGAGACAGCGGGGATATCATCTCTGTTAGGCTAGTTCGAGATGAGTCAGTTAAATTTGTGTCTGACTCAATCCCAACTTGCTCTGACATCATGTAAACATAAACAACAATATCCTACTTCACTGTGAAGACCATTCTCAGCTCCCCTCCATAAAATAAAAGGCAAGCTTAGAAGAGAAGAAGGGATGCTCCCCACCGAACACAGTGGAGAAAACTAAAAGAAGCTCTGTTACATGTCATAGCTGGAACAGAGAAAAAGACAAGCCACTAATAGTGGCTAAAGTACCACCCCTCCCTTTAAACCCCCAGAGCTAAAATATAACCCACAGGAACAAACTCTCACGGGAAGCTATCGGTTTTACGGAGCCCTCAGAGAGCAAGCCCAAGCCCAACAGATCTACATTGTTTCTTCATTTCCAGGACAGCCTCAAAACAAAACCTGGTGGATTTAACAGCTTTAGAAGCAGATGGGGAAAGTGGGATTTAATTCTCACAAACAGCCAGATAATTTTCAAAACAGAAGGCCAAAAAGTTCCAAAACTACCGAGTGCATCTACCAAATCCGATTTTGAACCTGTCTTTTATGTGTTCACAGATGGAGGCAAACAAGGTGATGATGGAGAAAATGCTCACTGGGCATATGTCAAAGAAATTGGACAAAACAATATGGACCATAAAGGAAGGACAATTATTGGACTCAATAACATTATTAATACGAATTAATAATAGCAGGGCACCAGCCGGAAACCAGGACCAATAATCAAACAGTAAGGTAGTCTCATAAAAGAGTTCACTTAGGAATGCTAATATCTGAGGGATACCAGCATCCGCGGGTGAAGGAAGAAGGTTTGAGTCTGAGCTCTTGACTCTCTCAACCAGCCTCTTATCACAACAAGTAAACACTATAATCACAATAGCTTCTCTTTATATGTACAGCAGAATTCATTAACCTCAGCAAGAATTAATACAATTAACAAATGCTTTAGTTATCAAATTACTGTACTAAGACTAACACTACCTAAGCAAACACACATAAAACAATGTGTGTGAATGTGTGTGTGTGTGACAAGATGGCGGACTTGATCTGGGATGATGACGTTGCGTGAGTCCAGATGGTGGACATGACTACGGGCAGAAGTCATGTCACATGAGAATCAAATGGTGGATGTGACCAAGGTGTTTTGGTTAGAGACAATGGCTAAGATGGTGGCGCCTACTCAGCACAGGTCTCTAGTCGCTAGATGGCGCTGGCCAGAGGTAGGCTGCTTTATAAGCATGGGACCAAGACTCATGTAAGGCCTCACAATGCCACATAGACCTAAAACCCAGTGCATATGTTCCTGGGACAGAGAAGTTTTCTGCAGAGCTAACGCATGCCACCCTGACCCTGTCACATTGATCAAGTCCATTGTCATGAACAGAGGCACAGGCCTGCTGGTGGATGCCCATGGTCTGGTTGAACACACCTACGTACAGGAAGGAGTGTTGGGATGGAGGGGAATCACTAACAGCATAAATTCTGAGAGGTTTGATGGATTGCACAGATCTGTAAAGGAAACATATCCCACATTCCCATCCTCTCATCCACGGCAGCATGGACAAACCCACACCACAGAATTACTGCTGCTGCCCCCCAGTGAGGGACGGTCCATTTTATTCCCTAAAATGCAAGGGAACCCCAATGGCCTGGCTGTCTCGTGCCAGAACATGATTAGAACCCTATATAATTCAGATGCATATGAAGACAAGTGGCTGCCTTCAAAGCTGCAACCAAAGTAGCACACAAAAACATACAAATTACCCCACCAAAAAACTGGATTACGTTTGCATTTATTATTATTCATTTATTTCAGTTGTATGCCAAAATGTTCATTTCATTTTGTTTCGTTTGATTTTGTTGTTCAAGCCGTGTTACAAGTCAAACAGGAGGTCACTGTCTAATATATTAGTGTAAAACATGAGTAATTGGTGATTAACAATGATTTTGTTTGTTCTATTAATCAGAATCTTTGTTTTTGTCTTTTTTGGAGTGATTTTTTATAACAACAGTAGATTTGTTAAGCAGGAATGTTCTTTTTCAAGAATGTTCCACATTCACAAACTAGATGTCATCAAAAAAACAGTTTCAGTGTCTACATTTGTTGACAAGGTGCATGGTTTCACACTTTTTAGCACGTTGCACACTTGCAACTCGTTATGTCATGATTATCCCAGCATCATGAAAATGACATGACTTTCTACCACGTGACTGTGAGTGTTGATTTTCCTTCAGTCCTACACGAACGTTTTACAATATGTAGTCTGCATATAGTCCACCTTTCTGACAGTGGATTAGGAGGGGCTGTGCAGAGCCATTTCTGTATCTTTCCCAAACTGACATTCTGACATTCACACAGTGATTATTCAGACATGAGACCAACATGTTAGATTGACATCACATTTACATAAAGAAGAGTATGTCTGAAAGGGGCTTAACATGAGCAATACTCAAGTTTATTAAAGATGTATTAATTGTATATAGGGTATGGATTATTCCATGTACTTTTTTCATTTTCTGCTTTTGCTGCCTACAGCAATTTAAGCTTTTTGGAGTTTTTAAATGCACAGTCTAAGAGAAAAGGTTTATCCAGGCTCAGTCCAGGATTGATCACTGTCAGGGCATGTCAGCTTTCTACATTCTCATTGGTCTTCAGCCTCTGAAGCTCCTCCTCCAGTGTGCTGATTCGCTGCAGCAGCTCCTTCCTGTCCTGCTGCGCTCTGAGCTCTGTCTGCTGCTCCACCTCCAGGACCTTCCTGTCATACCAGCGCTCCAACTGAACCGACACCGTCTCAAAGAAACGCTGAGTCACCTGACAAGAAGGCAACGACACACTCAAAGTGGTTTGAAGTTTTACGATCAGTGGCTGTGGTTGTTGATATCAGTCTCATGTCCATGCATTAAAGGCACCCTGAGGAGTTTCTGACCACTAGTAGCACTATGGAACTGTTTTTTATGAACGGGTCCCTGTTTTGTTTCTCTCATGTACACGAATGCATATATACACACGGTCCTGCCAATAGTTTCACACTATCCACTGATCTACAGGTGGAGATTATGTACGATTATGAAAAAAAAACCAGCAATGTGCCAACAAAGGAAGAAAAGAAGAAGACTGCAAGCTAGTTAAAGTAAACAAGGCAGGATTTGAAATACTTAAAAAGTAGCTTTGCAAATCTTTTTTGAATAAAAAATGAATCACACAACCTCAATTATACACAATGTGTTTTGGTCAGTAACACTCATGTAAACATGACTTTTATTTAAGGAAACTCCACAGGGCCCCTTACGTACAGGACTAGAGCTAAGAGACAAGTAGCCAAGCTTAGCATAAAGAGTGGAAGCTCAGAAAAACACAGTTTGTGGTTTTATGTGCAGGAACTATTTCTCACCAAACAACAGCCGAGCACAGTAACTTCCCAAAATCTGGGTGAATGGATAAACTGTTGTTAACCAATAAATAATTCTAGCAGATTACACAAATGAGATACAGAGTGTTAATTAGTGAGCTTTAAAGATGTTGGTACTGTAGATGTATTTTCTAAGTGTTGGACAGAGCCAGCAGTATCCTTTAAGGCTTAAGGAAAAGCATCTTTTGGAGCATGTCTGCTTGACTGACATTTTCCAAGTCTTTTTGAAATCCTCACCTCCATAGCATGCAGATTGTTCCTCTCCTGGCTGAATGTGGGCTCAGCAGGACGGTCGATGAAGAACTCCAGTGTTCTGGTGCAGTCAGCATGTATCCCTGCTCTGATCAGCTCTCCAAAGTGTTTCCTGTTTTGTCTATCACAGCCTGGTCCCTGATGTTGGATCCTTGAGGGTCCCTGGTCACTGATGCTGGACTGGCTGCTGCTTCTTGAGAAGTTCTCCCCACACAGTGGCACCACTGCTGCTGTGGAATTGTCCTGCACTCTCAGGGGCTGCCAGCAGGGGTCAGCAGAGCCCAGCAGGAGCCCTGAGGTTTGGCTGGCAGGCAAAGGGAACAGGGCTGTGTTCTCATAGTCATCTGACAAGAGAGGTGTGGGGAGAAAAATAAGTTATCACTTTGACACAGAGGATCTGTTTGTTTTGTTACATGTAAGTAAGGAGCCTTTTAGGATCTCCTAGTGGCTACTTTGAAGATTGCTGTCAGCTGAGTGTACTTTTCTATTTGTTATTTGTGAGCACATGGGTAGGGCATAGTTTGACACCAGCCATTTTTGATTTTGATTTGATCTGTGTTGAACCTTGGAGAAGCTTTGTTTGTAAGTTTATGTTGTATGTTTTATCTTTATGGATAAGGATTGATGCATATTTTGTTGTTTTATTTCATATTTGGGGAGATTTATAGATAATTACCTAAATCCCTTTTTTGGCAACATGTAGTGCAAACATTGGTCTAATTGTGTAGTATTAAGCAAGTGTTTACATTTCTACACTCTTTTTAGTTACATTAAGAATATTTTCTTGTGTATTTATTTTCAGTTTCAGAGTTTCTGGAAAAGCATTGTAAGAAAGCAAGTAAACGAAGATATGCAAGTATTTTACTTCCACGTCTGAGTCATCATTTAAACCTTTCAGTACCTACTACACCTGTTTAGCTATCTGTCACTTCATGTAGAGCCACGCACGCAGGGGACAGAATACTGTTCAATAAAGTTTTTTATATTTCCACAGCAAATAACCACAATATACAAATGACAAGCATTTAGTTGGTTAGATACAAGACTTTCATACGTTGTTTTCAACAAGGGAGCAATCCTGCCAGAATTCCTGACTTTAAGCATCACGCCCATTGATCATCCACCCCAACAACCTACCTGTGTATGTACCGCCAAGTTCCCACTATGTACACAGCACACAGAAGTCTATATCTATCTCTCTGTTCATTACCTGTCATCTCTCGACGGAGTGCTATCTAATGTTTTTATTAATGCAAGTGGGAGCATTTGATTTGAACAGAACAACTTAATCGCCACACAAGCACATCAGTATTGGCCGAATCTTCAAAACCCAGGTTTATGTTAAATACCAATATTTTTTATACCAAAAGCCAATGTTGTTAAAATTCTCACTTTATGTAATATCTGTTCATTGCAGCTACAGTACAGTTAAGGTTAGGACTCTAGTCCTCTAGACTAGAGTTTACTTGAGGTAAATTATAGTCTCCTGTATGAGAATTCAGCACACTACACACCCATCTATCATCCATCTAGTACTTCAACCTCCACACCTTCACTTTCCACTTTACTACATAGGACATACTACATCCAGCACCAGACATACATTGTCAGAATTGTCCAATATGGGAATAATTCCTAGGATACTGGGGATTGTATTTTCATAACCAAAGAGCATCACTACTCAGTTTAGCTACGGAATAAAAAAGTTCTTATCAAAATAACATGACAAACAGACTATTATTGTTCTAAGGTTTTTCCAATTTATACATTACTTCTCCACTGCACTGGTCTGTTGGATCTCATTGGTAGCTTTACTCCTCTCTGCTGTAAAAAAATATCTTCATGTTTCAGTTATAGGCCACTGTAAACTGCCACCGACCAGCGGATGCTTTTTCAGTTGATATAGAGCAATTAATGTATTACTGAATACACCTTTAAAATGGTCCCTATTGATTGCATTGTAGAAGTTTTCCTTGTTAACATAGATGGAGACTTAGAATATTGCACAGTTAACGCAAACAATTAGTGATCCGTACAGATGCCCCTACTGTTAGAGCTTGGACATACAGTGCCTACCTGGTGACCTGTCCACCTTCATTTCAAAGTATGTCCTGCTCCTCATCTGTTCCTGCTCTGTTCCTCCCAGACTGTGGGTAGATCTGGATGGTACGATGTTGACGTAGGTAGCCAGTGAGGTGCTGCTGTCTCCCGATATCACAGACAGCAGGGGGAGTGATTCCAGGTCAGCGTCTGCCACAGACTGTTCCACAGAGGGCGAGGAGAGCAGTTTGTAGTACTGGGCTTTGGCTGGGATGTGGACATCCATGTCCTTCAGCTGGGACATGCACCACTTCTTCATTTCATGACTCACTACTGCCTGCTTGAGAAATAAAGTAGCTGTACGATCAAATGTTCAGCATACTCATTAGCTCTTATCAACTGGTATTTTCATCTCTCTTTGTGTTGTATCAGAAAGATTGTCAAACACAAAACTCTAAATTAAACCTCCATTTCTGACTCTTCTCTTCTTTATTTTCATAAGAACTTCATTGTTGAAATTGTGAGATTAAACTCGAATGACTCAATCTGCATTGTACTAAAAGATCAGCATCACTACAGGCTGCCAGCCACAATCCTGTATCTTCATATTTAAATCTCAATCTCTAGATTTAATCTCAGAATTATGATTTTCATTCCAGAATTGAGATTTTTTTTCTCTTTTTTTCCATTCAAGGGTAAACTCATGTTTTACTCCTCACACTGTGTGACAGCTGAAACTAGAAGCAGCAAGCTGTTTCAATGTCACAATGACCTGGTTTGTCATAATCAGAGTATGAATGTATCAGCTTTTTCCTGGTCTGTTATGATAATAACACATAAACATATAATATGAGGTTCCTATGTGTTCCCTGCATGGAAAGAAATCCTGTAGGTTGTAACTGTGATACCTGTGTCATCAGGGCTTCCTCTCTGCTCCTGGCAACCTCCTGCTTGATCCGGTAAATCATGTTCTTCCTCTCAGCTACTGCTCTTTCCTGATTCAGCATGTCCAACACTTTAATCTGTCCAAACCAAAATGTAGGAAAATCTGACTGAATCAAGCAATTGTGTAAGAATTTCAGAACTCTATTGCATTGAAATTGTCAAATTTAAAGACAAACTGAAATTAAAATTAAAATATGTTAAGAAATCTTCAGATATCCTATGTTTTTTTCCTTAGTGTTTGACTAGTCAACATTGTTTACTGTATATCTAAAAATTTGAAAAAATAAGCATAACAGTATCCTAGTCATGTCACATCAAACAGTTCAAAATTCAAATTTAGTTTCACTTTAGACACACAAAACATAGGCGAGCAGCAGATAAACTCAAAAATAGATATTGGTATCAAACTCCCAAATGAACTAAAGTAATGTTCAGCAATGAGCTATACATGTAATCTCAGACAGTGGAAGCAGACCTGGTGTTTGTTCCTGCGGTCCACTTTGCCCAGTCTGCTGTCAACCTGCTCCTGGACATTCAGGATGTGCAGCCTCATCTCCTCCTGTGTGGCTCTCAGTTGGCCCTCCAGCTTCTTGAGCAGAGGTTTACAGTGGCACCCATTGGCCGGTGCCTAAAGAGAAATGGCTACTTGTAAACAAGCCAAAAAACTGCACACTCGATTGGAAGGTTTCCATCAGGTCTTATATAGCATATGTCCTCAAATAGCTCAACATGTTACGTTTTAGCACCAGGATGTTCTCAAACTTTGTGCCAAGCTCTACAGTTTTGATGAGTTTTGTCATCGTCGAGTATTTTGTCCTTCCAGTGTTCTGGGACCTTCTGATTTATAAATTAAGCTCTGAGCATTACCACTGCTTTAAAATAAAGAAATGTTTAAAGATTTTTAAAAAAAATCTTACCTGTCTAATGTTGCCATCCTTGTCACGGTACAGTGTGTAAAGCTGATAGGCATGCCCATTCTGGGGAGTATAATCTTCATCATCATCATCATCATCATGGCAATGCAGATTCTTCTTAGTGTGGAAGTCATTTTTGCCTTTTCTCAGATCCTCTTGATTTAAAGGCTGCAAAGAAGACAAAGTAGTGATAGTAAATTTTCGCAAAAAGTGGTTCTATTTCATACAGACTCTGCCCTCTACTGGACTCTATGGGTAATACCCTCCTCCAATCACACACATGCAATCGGCCACTGAAATTTGCATGTACGTAACTGGCCAATCAGGACGCGCCTACCGATTTCATGTGTCCCAAAGAGTATAAAAGGCAGTGCCTCGCTGCAGTTCCCATCCTCTTCTCTTCAGCGGACGGGTGCGTAAGAGCAGTATTTCACATATAATTGTGAAGTTTACTGTGTAAAATATATTCTGTTTCAGAGAATTGTTGAATGTGTCAATTAAGATAATTAAGAGCTAACAGGTTGTGTAAATTGGCTAGCTTCACAATGTCAGCTACCATATTTTACATGCTTGATATGGCTTATTGTTTGTTTAGATCAAATCTGAATTCTCAGCAGCATGCAATATTATTAATTAATAGTTAATAATATTATTATTGTCATGGAGATATAGATATGTACGTCTGTGAGGAAATATAACATAGAGTACAGTTAAGGTTTCCATTGGAGCAGAAGAAATGTAGTAAAGAGTGACAGGTCTCTGTTATGTTGACTCACCTGCTCTTTGACTCTCCTCCTCCTACGGTGGCTGTGGGGGCTGCTGATGGCAGCTGGGGTCTTGTGGTAATGCTGCTGCTGCTGCTGCTGCTGGTTGGCGGGACCCACCTGGATGGCTGTCCTGCTTTCCATTTGTTCACTGCTGGGTGTTTCCTCCACTACAGAACTGCTGTCCTGCTCAGGAGCCACAGCCAGGAGGGCCAGAATGAAATTAAAATCCAGTGCAAAACAAAAAACTGCAAACAATGAAATAACAACAGCAAATGCTTCAATCACTCTGAAATTTTGAGGATTTGACTTAATATGACTGTAACATTTCTTTCAGCAGCTCTTGATACCCATCCTCTTATCTCCTACAGTACATGCTATACAGAATGATTGTTACTGGTATCTTCTTACTCTGTTTTGTAGTATTTCTACTCTGGTGACAGACTGGGTCCTGCGCTCAGCTGTCAGTCTTTCTCTTCGTTTCCTTATTGTTCTTCCTCGCATGAAGCGATGTACCTGAAGACAATAACAAAATCTACTATACTTACATCACTACATTTGATTTTGTATTGCTAACAGTAATCCTACAAAGATACATAAGATGTTTGCTGATGTTGTTAAAAACTGTGATTATGATAGTTATAAAGAGTAAAAAAGATCAAATGCATACAAATCACATTCTTGACACTGTGCTTCCTAATGTTTGAATGGAAGTATCTATCTACTGATAGAATTTAATCTAATAAAATCGAGGCCAAACTTATGATACAGACACCAACCTGAGGAGCTCTGGCCAGGAGAAGTGCCACATCTTTATGGTTGTTGTCTCTGGCCTTGTCAAGCGCTGTTTTACCTGCCTGGAACAAAACAGGAATGTGATTTTTACGCTGTATTCCACTGTCATGATGAGAGCACTTCCAACAGAGTTCAGCTAATTCATCATGAAGGGTGCTATTCGAAGGAACCTTTCAAATTAAAAAACGAAAAAACCCCTGATGATGTCATCATTTCATGGGTCTGATGAAAGACGCTGTTGAGTTGAATTATGGGAAATGTAGTGTAGGATCCAGAGGATTAGGAGTTGGATCCATACTACTAATGTCCAGACATTTCAGCCTCTGCAGCACAGACTTTGACCATTCTTTTTTTAATCTCTTAATCTCAGGTGAGTCCTCCATCTTTATATAAAACTAAATCATTGGACTGTCGGTTTAATCGGAATAAAACACTGTGCACTGTTTCCTGCTGGTTTACAACACTGTAACAGGTCAAAATGCCAGACTTTGCCAGTCCCTGAGGTGTGTCATGATGACATTTTGAAGGATCTATTATGCAATGCATCTTGTTTTTCTGCACAGTAGTATGCAGTAGTAGTAGTATTTTTTGCTTGCATAAACAGACAGCCAAAAATGATAATTACAATTGGTAAAATCAGACTGTGCTTAAATATGTTTTTTACATAACTATAGTAGTTGCTAGATTGTGGACCTACAGAGCATGAATGCTCTGGTAAAGGTTTGTCAAAAAACAAAACAAAAAAACAAAAAGCATTTTAATCAATGTGACTGACAGAGTTGTAAGCACTTGTACATCACAATGTAGCTTTCTAACTACTGTATATCAAAATATCAAATTATCTCAATATAAAAATGCTTTATATTTAGTGGTATTAAATGTGGGTTGTTGATGTATCTTACATTGTTTCTGATTTTTCCATCAGTCCCAGCCTCCAGTAAGAGCTGAACTGTCTTCTTATGGTTCAGAGTAGCAGCCACATGCAGAGCTGTGTCGCCTCCCTACAGTCAAACACAACATGATGTTTCTTTCAGAACCTTATATGTGGTTGTATTGAACTTAACTGAAACTCAAGCACTAACATGAATTGGTAGCACTTTACTTTAAAAGATAGGTTAACAATTGTTCAAGTCTTTCTTAAAACAATAATCATGTACCCAATTGAACACTGAAACAGGTTTTGCTCACTGTAATCATTCCTTCTGTTGATACTGACCATCAGAATATCCCCTTGAAACACATTTACAATGTAAGTGATGGGGGCCGAAATCTATAGTCCTCCTTCTGTGCAAACATGTATTTAAAAGTTTATCTGACAGTGTTTCCCTGTTCAGCTGCAGTGGAAGGACTTTAACAAAAAGGGTCCCAAAATGACTAACTTTGAAAGATATTAACTTGATTTAACTCATTTGGATGCTAAAGCTTCATATTAGCTTCAAATAAACTTTTAAATACATTTTTGCACAGAAGGAGGACTGTGGATTTTGTCCTCCATCACTTCCATTGTAAGGTCATTATGAAGGAATCTTCTAATGGTCAGTATGAACAGGAGGAATGATTACAGCAAGAAAAACATGTTTACATGTTCATGTGGGCTCCTGACTGTTGTTTTCAGACAGACTTGAAAGATCGTGAGCCCTTCCTTTAAGTCCCCCTACTTAGCATATATAAGCAATATTTAAACAGAAACAGTTTATGACACACTATAATGAAGATATAAACAGATATACATGTTTATTAATGTATTAGTCAACAACTAGAACCCAGTATAACAGTTTTAATAATCCCGACATCCTGTACCTGGTTTCTCTCTGTCACAGAAGACAGTGAACTCAGCAGGATTTTCACCAGAGTCAGGTTGTTGTAGCGAGCAGCCACATGCAAACAGGTGTCACCCACCTGGAACCAAATCACAGTCCTTCGTTTCATCAAGGTGTACCACCATGCCTAATGACGTGTCACATTATGAAACGATTCCTGACTGTTCAACAGTGACATAGTGAGGAGACTTTTTATTAATTAATCTTGGAGGACTCACGTTGTTCTTGGTGTCTGGTGTGGATCCTCCCAGTAGCAGAAGTCGAGCAGTCTGAGCGTGTGCATTCTGACAGGCCAGGTGAAGTGCTGTATTCCCCGTCTGCATCAACACAATACTGTTACTATACTGTAGTGCACAAGTCATAAAACCAGCTAATCCAAGACCACCTTAAGTCTCAGAAAACCTATTTGCAATATGAATACAATAACTTAATGTTTTGGAATATTCTGTGCATTTTCATAAAAAATATCTCTGACTTTTATCACAGCAGTAATAACTAATGTCAGTGTAACTTCTATTTCCAATTGTGACAGACGTGTTATGTTTCAACATAAATCATGACAGTCTTGGGGAAATTAATACTGTATGGTCCAAATGTAATTTTAGGAACGCTAGATGGTAGCGATTTTGTGTGTAAATCTTATAATATCAGAGTCCCTGAAGTTCCCAAGAACAAGACGCATGACTTAGAGTCTGGAAATATATTTCATATATTTTCAACCCATGCATATTTACGTACATGTATATAAACTTGACATTTGGCAGGTTTGTTGGTCTAGGAGGAGCAGGTTTCAGGGTATGAACCACATCCTGCCTCCAGATACACAGTTGTGAGATTGATATTCATCTGAACATCTCACTAAATGAAATAAAGAGAATACATATTCCCTAAAATGTGCAACTATTCCTTACATATTTCACAGAGAAGCTTTTTCATTTCAATGTTCACAACATCCAGTTTTCCGTTAGCTGCTCTCATTTAAGATTTTATCATCCTTCATTGGTTATTGTCTCTGGTTTGCCTTTTGTCGTCATAATTTCTGTTGTGTTAATCACCGTTTTAATGTATTTTTGAAAAGTGCTACACAAGAAAATATTACTACAATGCAACTATATAAATGCAAAGTCCATCTCAGTAATCATACCTTGTTCCTGATGTGTACATCAGCTCCAGCCTTGACCAGCAGTTTGACACACTGAGAGAAACCGTGCCAGGACACCTCATGCAGCGCAGTATTGCCATCCTCAAAGTAACACAGAACGAAGCATTATCATCATGAACTATCTGTGAATTACTGTTATGTTAACTATGTTATGTAAACTACATATACAGGAATAGATTTTCCTTTGCATGTCCACCACTCACTCTGTCCTGCAGGTCCACAGCACAGCCTCCTTGGATGAGAGCAGCTATGGCATCACTGTTTCCCACCATGGCAGCTCGGTGCAGAGCCGTGCGGTGGCCTGAGCCCAGGCAGGATGATGGAGGGACGAGAACCAGTGCCTGTTCACTCATCACTGCTGACACACACACATTCACTGCTGACACACACGCATTCACTACTGACACACGCACATTCATGCATGCAGGCCTGTGTACCTGTACATGTTCATGCATGTACATAAACACGACTGCACAAGAGATAAAAAGATTAAGAAACAAATGCATACATGAGACACGTTCTAGCTATTATTACCTACATTTTTAACTTCAGCAATGACAGTAATAATGTCCCATTCCTACTCACCTTCAGTGGAATGACTTCAATCCCACAATGCTCGGGCATGATGGATCTTGCACTTTCTGTTGTACCAAAAATAAAATATTAAACTCAACTGAAGTAATATCCAGAACAGATGTGGTGCTTCAAAAAGACTGTCAGCTTTTGTTGTGATACACACAAAAGTCTACCCACAGTACACAAGTGTAATCTTGTGTGCTGCTGGATTTGTGTATGTGTTCATTGTGCAGTTACATGAGCATGTGTGTTGCAGAATTAAAGACAGCCAACAGTATTTAATCCACAGGCTGGATCCCTCTGTCAGGTCTCTACTGGAGTGTGTCAGTATATATGAAGATACTTGTCAGTAGTAAATAATGCGCATGCGTCCGCATGCGTTAGAAATGCGCGTGCACGTGAACGTGCATGGTGTGCTGTATGCGCATGCATACTCGTGGGCACGCCCCCTAGTGCCGTGATTGGTTAGTGACGTTATGACTCATATGACATTGCTGGATACGCCCCCCTAGCTCCGTGATTGGATGATGACTCGGCATGTCTGAGGTAAGTAACACCTTGTTTTAACACCTTGTTGAGCGTGTTTAACCAGGAGATAGTATATATATATAAACAACAGATGCTGGTTAAACAGCTGATGCCTTATGGTATTGATGCTACATAATCCTATCGATTTTGTTGTGATTTTGGTCTGATTGTTGCTATTTCAAGCTGTTTTTATCCCATTTGTTTTTGCCGCGTTTTTCTATTGTTTTTGTAGGGCTGTTTTGAGCCTATTTCAATCCATTTTTAGCCCATTGTTTTAGATTTTTATTTTTTTTATTAAATCTTTCTGTTTTGTAGCGCTGTTTTGTTGCTTTTTTTTTTTTTTAATCAAATGCGTTTTACCCCTTCGTTTTGTAATATTTACAATGGATTTTCAATCCGGTAAATGGACTGTACTTGTATAGCGCCTTTCTAGTCTTCCGACCACTCAAAGCTCTTTTACACTACGAATCACATTCACACACTGAATGGGTACAGGGGCTACCATGCAAGGTCCCAACCTCCGATCTTCCGATTAGTGGATGACCCACTCTACCTCTTGAGCCACAGCCGCCCATTAGTGTGCTGTAGAGCCCTGCTATGTGCTAATCTGACTGTAGGTGCTACAGAAACTTTTTTTACAAACACACTCGCCAACATGTTCTTAACACTATTGTGCATTTGCAGGGGTCATTAGTGAGAATTCATCTTTCGACCGTATAAATTTCAAAGAAACATCAACACCGTTCAGCAATAATTTTTCTTGAGAAAACAAATCGGTGTGTATTGGTGCAATTAATTCCATGATGCGGCTGTCTCCTGTGTATCGGCCTCTCGCCACCAAACCCTGATTGTCCCCACCTATAGACGCATCGTCTATAGGTCTTTACAGAACAGGCCTGGGCTAAACTGTGTATCCGGTGTGTCTTTCCCATCGTTAATCAAACACTGGATTATTCCACGGTATGGATACGTGTTGGAGGATTGTGTTATGAGACCTGGAAGAAAAGCGTGCATCCTGGATAGTTTATGAAACCCACATCGGCTGCCCCGTGTCTGTTATTGCTGAAACCAGTGGGATTTCAACATATGTGGATTTTTCAATGGAGGTCTGTGTGTACGATATGGTGAACAGTTCCGGTTCAGTTTTCACACATTCTTCTGACTGATTATGAATGAGAGCCATGATTTGTTTTCCACTGGTTTCTGGCTAGAATATGTCTTTAGACAAAAACCTGGAGCGTTTGATTGGAGTGTTTGATTGGAGCTCTGCCTGCGCTGGTGACTCGTTTCTTTTTGGCACCTTTGGGTGTCTTAGCAACTGTTTTACGTTTTTTAGACACAGGATGTTTACGCCCATGACCAGATGGGGGTCTTTTCAAAGGTGTCCGGGTGTATACCATCATGCCGTTTCCCTCCTGTTTTCTTGACTAGTACTTCTAGCTATATTGGACACCACATCCCCCACGATGTTTGTAGCAGCTGTTATAGCCATCCTAAACAGATTGTGAAATATACCCCCTAACCCGTTGCCGTATTGTGATCACACTAGTCTTAGTCTCATTTGATGTTGGAAATTCCTTAATTTTATACTGATCCATTAGATGCTGAAACTGTTTATTATAAAACTCCGTACCTGCATCCATTTGGAGTTTTTCCGGTACACGACCCTCACTCAGAATGTCTTTAAAGGCGTTTGTAACAGCTGTACCAGATTTGTTTTTAAGACATCTGACCCAGGCATATTTAGAAAACACATCGATACATGTTAACAGATATCGCACGTTATTGTTTTCCTCAGAATATTCGCTCATATCAACCAGATCGATTTGGAACTGTTTGTCTATACCACTAACAAGTACCCTATTTCTTGGAAAATGTTTGGCTGCCTTTGCATGGAGTGTATACACATCTTGCACCAATAAAAAACGTTTAACCTTGGGTAGCTTAGGCGTCACCCCCGTACATTCCCTAACCACCTTGCAGAGCTTATACACACCCCTGAGACCCCCTGGATGTGATGGGTCATAATAAATCCTCTGCAGTGTACTTTCCATGGTTGTACCGAACAAATGAGCACAATATGTTTGTTACAACTTTTTTTTATTTAATACCCCTATCATAGGCATCATCATGATGATCTAAGACATTATGGTATTTTACACAGCAGTAGTACATGCATAATAGTAAAAACAAACAAAATCAAAACAACACATCACGGAGTGTATCTGTGATCTTTGCAGTCGGTTTGAAGGAGTACAGAATATACGCTGCAACACCTGCGATTCTGTCGTCTTTTGCATGGATGCCACATGCTTCCAAGAAAGCTTGGATGGATGGAATAAAGTGCGGGGTCCAGAATTTGTTCATGAGAGAGGTGTAGTTTCTCTCATAGAAAAACTCAGGGATTTCCATCAGACACTCGTGCTGGTCCCAGCTGGGATGGTCAATACGACACCCGTTGCAGATTTTCCTCCAATGGTCGTACAGCACCGTGCTAATCAGATGTGTGACGGTGATTTTAACGCAGTCTAGGAACCCCTCCGGACCAACCGTGTATGAGCCGTATCTGTTGTAGTTTGCAGGGACATATTCTGTATCCACTACTAGACCATCATGAAGTTCGGGGTTTGGCGGGCTCCGGACGAACAGAGAAGGAGGAGGAGGAGATGATGGTGGTGTAGAAGACATCTCAGTGCCGGGCACACACTCTAAAAAAAAAAAACACATTATATTAGATTGGAAAACACCAACACACTCATCACAGATAAGTTTACCACAAACACACATTACGACCTACCATTTTCTTATTGGTCGTCAGACTCGATTGTTGATTTCCTCCCTACACAGGGTAGTAGGGATGCCAGTTTGCGCACCAGTTGATATATCGTCAAAAAAAAGACGTTTTCTAACGCTTTCATAAGAAGTGTTGATTCTGTCTCTTCTGATAGCCTTGTCAACTTCTCTAAACACTCTTTGCAGAGACTGCCAGTCACACCACTGAATAAAGAAAAGTGGTTTAAACCACGTGGCATGTTCGTAATCTACACGCATTCTCTTCCTGTTTTCACAAACACTCAGAAAAATAAATCTGTCAGCCGGTTTGTTGAAACAAAACGCCTCAAAACGATACATCTCTGGACCTGTAGTGCTACTCCAACGCGACACAGTGGGTGTCTCAGGGGAATCAGCCATGTCAACGTCTAAACATGCCAAAGAATGAAACATCTTCCAATCTTTTACAGACAAACACCCACTCAATGTTTCACCAGCCGCAAAATCACCATCATCACCTACATGACTACTGCGTCACTTTACCGTCATAATAGTTAACAGAGTAGGTATACCCTTCAACCCCTTCGATTTCTATCTTTAACTCTGGCAATACTGAAGCAGTAAGACTACCCTCTCCACGTCTCTTTCTGCGGCGAGGCGCATCCATGACTGTATTGGGAGTTGTAGCATCAGCAGACATGTCGTTAACTCCGGCGACATGGCAGCAATCCGAAAACTTGGCACCAGCCATCGCTGTCGAGGTCCTCTGCTGCTTAGAAAAATAAAAACGTGTCGAAGTGGTCAAGCGGTATCAACAGCAGACAGCTTCAGATGTTTCTGCCAGCATCTGCTGTTTATATATATATATATATATACTAGTCCCTAGTTAAACACACCCAACAAGGTGTTAAAACAAGGTGTTACTTACCTCAGACATGCCCAACTTACCTTAGACATGCCCAGCCGTGTCATCCGAGTCACCATCCAATCATGGTGCTAGGGGGGCATATCCAGCAACATCATATGCGTCATCACGTCACTAACCAATCATGACGCTAGGGGGCGTGTCCACGGGTACGCATGCGCATACAGCACACCACACGCTTTTCTAACGCACGCGGACAAACGCGCATAGGTATGACTTCTATACTACTCTTGTCCCATTACTTTCTGTCCCCTAAAATTGGGACTATGTGTGAAAAGAGCTGCACAGTTCATCTGGATTGTTTTTAATTTGTTGTGTCTTGAAAAGCATTCTATAAATAAAATGTATTGAATGTATGTACAGAACCAGTCAAAACTTTGGACACACCTACTCATTCAAGTGTTTTTCTTTATTTTTACTATTTTATACTTTGTAGAAGCCAAGATTATTTATTATTTTTTTATCCAATGTTAATATAAAAATATTGATTATTGCAGCTTTAAAATAATACAAGTTTCAGTTATTTCAATAATCATCTATCTTAAAACTTCAAATCATCCTAATTTTCTTATATGAAATTACATTTTTCACTTTCAGTTGTCATCAGTCACGCTAACAGCTCACTAGCATGTCATAGCTCACTCATGAATACCACTGACCTGAATTCTCATGCCCTGCTCCTTTAATGTTAAGCATCTGACCCAAATGACAAAGGATTTCATGTCAGTATTTGAGCAGATAGTCAGATTATACTCTATGCCATGGGTCAACCTTTAATCTTTGTTGGTGATTCTGAACAGCTGAGGCATGTGTTCATACACAACATGAAACACTTTTATTTTCCTCTCTTCACTAAGCCCACATGTATCATAATGTTCCAGTTTTATTTCGGTAGTAATACACTTTACTATTCTGCTTAATAAAGACTGGGTCTGGATATTTGTAATTGATTTATAAATAATAAACTGTATACTGTATGATATTTTATGATTTATGCTGTTTTCTCATCTTAATGACTTACTAACAGATTTATTTTGGGTCAGTGATGTGTTTGTCAGGCAGATCCAGGTTACATTAAATGCATTGTGGTGTGGTGCGCTGACCCTCTGATCTTTCCTGCAACACCATTGGCTCAAACTTTACCTATGACATACTCTTCGGTCAATTTGAGAAAAATTGATGACTCAATATCATCTTTACAATAAGGAAACACATCTTTTACAACTTCAAATGACCTACTCTAGCCTATTTTACTTCAAAGTGACTTATGTAGAATATTTTTCCCTTTTTGTGGGAAAAAAGGTTGAAATGTACAGAATGTGTGTGAGAATGTGTGTATGTGTGTTAAAGTATCATTTTAAGCTGTAGCCGGAACAGCTAACTTTATTTGGACTGCATTATCTAACCACGATACATAGAGGAGCTTTTTTGGAAGTGCTTTTCTTTTCATTATTTTTAGGGTCTGTAAAAAAAAAATCCAAATATTTTCAGAGGTGTTTCCTAGAAAGAACTACAGTATGTACCTTTACTAATAAAAAGAAAAATAGAGACAATTTCCAGTTGGTGCACTTGCAACTAATTAGTGCACAACAAGTTTGCTGAAAATGTAAAAATGTGAAATTTGTCTTCAGGCATGTATGAAATTCAACATAAAATTTCAACATAAAGAGTAATAGTGACTGAAAATTAAATTGAGCTTTTATTTCAAGACAATACCTATTTCCCTTTAATAACAACTTAACTTGTTTGTCATCACTATTGTTTTTTTACAACTTCAAACAGTAACATTTTCTGTTGTAGCTCAACATGGACTCTGATATCTGTGTAATATCATAGGAACTGTTTGATTTGTGTATTGGTGTATCCTCCTCGCTTTAATTGTAGTTTATTTTGTCTGTGAGAACTTGCATTTTTTTTGCATTTTCTTCTCATCCAAATACAGCTCGTCTGCTGCCACTATTCCAAACATGTTTGCTGCCCCATATTTTTCTGTTAATAGAGAAAAATGTACTTAGATGTTCTCAAGCATTGCCAAAGTCTTCAAGGAATAGTTCCTCAGCTTTGGTAAATGTAATTATTTGCTTTCTTTCCAAGAGTGAGATGTTCAGATATCGATCTGTGTGTCATGTACAGAGTTGGAGTTAGGATGTTGTAGGGAAACAGCTAGCCTGGCTCTGTTCAAAGTTCAAAAATACACCTACAACACCTCTAAAGTTCACTGATTAACGTGTTGTTTAATCTGTACACAAACAGAAATCTAAATATGACCATTTTAGATGGAGTTGTGTGTTTCCTCCTGGCCCACATCTTTGTGCTAAGCTAGGCTAAACATGTTCACAACGGATATATTAAATAGACCTTGACACTGCATTTTGAGATGACACCCCATCTTGGTGAGAAACGTTTCTCACCAGGCACCTAAACCTCCTGCATTTTTAGAGCATCCCTACTACAGCATAGAGACTGGCTGAGAGCATGCATGTAGGAGACTTCCTCTGACTGAGCTGATGTCCAACTGGCACACGAATGAAATGAAAGAATTTACTTCCATTTACTTCCAGACTAAAGGAAAAACTGATACAGGTCTGAATGCTATGTCCTTATAGTGAGGGGATCTAGTAGCTCTGTTATGCTGTGGGGGGCATTTTGCTGGCATGGTTTGGGTCAACTTGTCCCCTTAGAGGGAAGAGTCACTGCAAATCAATACAAAGTTTTTCTGAGTGATCACCTTTATCCTATGATGAAACATTTCTATCCTGATGGGAGTGGTCTCTTCCAGGATGACAATGCCCCAATTCATAGGTCACGAGGGGTCACTGAATGCTTTGATGAGTATGAAAATGATGTGAATCATATGTTATGACCTTCACAGTCACCAGATCTCAACCCAGTTTAACATCTATGGGAGATTTTGGACCAACGTGTTAGACAGTTCTCTCAGCCACCGTCATCACAACACCAGATGAGGGAATATCTTTTGGAAGAATGATGTTCATCCCTCCAGAAGAGTTCCAGAGATTGTAGAATCAATGCTAAGTCTCATTGAAGCTGTTATGGTGGCATATGGTGGTCCAACACCTTACTAAGACATTTTACGTATGTATGTATGTATGTATATATGAAACATAATTGTTGCCTGGATTATGATCCCTGACAAATGCTTTTTGTAGTCTACAGTTTTACATACTTGTGTGACAAACTTTCATATTGCTTCATTGTTACAAGCAGATGTTATGGATATTGTTTTGCAGGTATTTAGTATGAATCTCTCTTCCTTATTCTTATCAAAACATAATCCAGGCAGCATTATGTTTCCTTTAAAACTACTGCTGTTGCAAATTAGTAGTACTGTATGTAAACATCATTTTAAAGAGCCAGGGTTGGAGATTGATATCAATCTTCTCATGTCACTTTTGGAAAGAAGGAAAATTAAAAATATTTGCTAGAATATTAATATAAAGTATTTCCATATTGTAAAACCATACTATAAATTTGATACATAACACATACTAATGTGAATTGTCATTATAAAAGCACAGCAAGCAAGTATAGTGAAAATGAGGGATTACTACAGTAATTAAAGGCAACAAATTATCTAACAAATAGTAAACTGCTTAGAACTGTGTGTTTAGTAAGACTGAAAAGAGAAGATGCAGTGTTTACTGTTAAAGATATATGTTCAATATGATTACTGGTTTTCCACATGAGACTGGCTTTAAGGCTGTTAAAAGTATGTTCAATCACGGGTCCTCACAGAGAAGAAGAGCATCGTCCAGTGCCATTACAAATCTGTACATTTTACCTTATCCTCCATAGATCCTGCAGACTTCTGATCCTCTCTGGAGCAAAAAGGAGAATCTGCGCAAAATCCCAACAAGCCTTTCAAAGAGTGTGACTGTGTTTGTTGTGTTTAAGAGGATGATGCTGCTGCTGCAACAACAGCAGGCTGGCTACTCAGTGTGTGAAGAAGTGCTGAGAGGATGCCAGCTGTTCAAGTGCATTACAGCTTAGAGAGAGAGAGAGAGAGGGAGAGAGAGAGAATTGGAGCAGCACATGCATCTACAGTAAAACATTTAACCCTCCATCCACATGTGCACACTGTCATGTGAAAAGGTTTAATCATGTTTATGACCCGATCGTCTGTGATGTGGAATTACAACTACAAAATGTCAGCTGACTTCCAGCTCATCTGGGGAATAGCATGCTTTGAATCTCTATTACACACACACACACACACACACACACACACACACACACACACACACACACACACACTATGTGTGAGCACAGGCCTGCATGTCTTTGGTGAATCTTTGTGAAATGTTTTCCATGAGGATTAGGATCAGGAAGCCCAGATGAAATCTCTGACTTGTCCTGCTTTGAAAGTTGTCATTTTAATCTCAGCTTTTGTTGCACATGATAACAAAACAGCATAGAGAGAAAACACTCTGATAAAATATGAAATTCAAGTAAAGTCATAATATAATGACAGCTGGGTTATATCCAACCCAGTCTCACATCAAAATGTGACATCAAAATGTGAGACTACGTTGGTCCACAGTGCAAAATGTATTAGTTTCACAATAAAGGCTCTAAAATTCAAAAAGTAGCAGCTGCAGCCTGCAGGGAGGCGGGGTTGGACATCCAGCCCCGCCCACCTCCAGGACATCAACCATGCTTCGTTCAGGACAAGTGGGAATTTCTGAAGCTTGTCAACGTCCTGTTTAACTTGCTGCATTTATGACACCTGCAAACTGTAGGATTTTGTCAAGTCCTTTTTAATATAGACGAGTGTTGTCATGTATAAATCTAAATGGCAAAACTGGAATTATATCAAACAAAAGAGAAAGACCAGACAAATGAGGCATTTCTTTGTCCATCATTTACTTTAGTCTACGCAGTTCTCAATTGTATATTTGTTTTATTAGCATGTACTTTAACTATTTTCATTGTTCAATTTATATTAACATAAATGCAGAACTTAGTGCTTTGCCTGGTTTTTCATAATGCTGCTTGTCATTTAATAATGCCACCTAATGTAAGGAATATGTTGTGTGTGAAGTGAATACCTTTCAGTGATATTAAATAATACAAATATTATTATTGGGGGTTTGATAATCAGGGTTTTCATTATTAGATAATGCTAGTAACAAAGGAGAAAGTAGTTCTATTGATTTAGCTACAATGGACACACTTCTCTGATTAAATATGTTGCAGTATGTTGGGTCATGGGAGGTTTGACTTTGTTGGCCAAATATAGAAGATTTGGTCGTTCATGTCTCCTTTTATTGAAGTAGCACATGGAGGTATTATATAACCAACTCCACCAGATTTAGACCTACTGCATACAGTAGCCTGAATCCAAACTCAATAACTACTGACTTTGCTTTCATTTTTCTTTCTGCATCTCCTCTATTATATCAACTTAGACAGATGCCTACCAAATCAGAAATGTCAAAATCTTACGGAGCTTCAAATTTGAACACAAAGGAATGCACACAGATCCTTTAAAAATGTTTTAATTCTGAGAGGATGACAAGATTACAGGAGTCAAGGGTACTACATACACATCATAAAGACGTCCCACAGAGATTAGCTTGGTGCAAGAGTGTCAACATAAAATTGCATTTCAATCCAGTTGTAAAAATTAAAGCAAACTCAGTATCACATCAGATTGATTTAATCATCAAACAAGACAATTTCAAAGTCAGAGACAAACAGCTGGTTAAACAATGCCAAACACCTCCATTAAATTACAATATGGGACAAGACATTCTGTTACTGCCTCTTTAACAGCTCACACAGCTGTGCCACTGATAAAAGGGCAATGGTAACAGTGTGTTACTGTATGCTCCATACAGTCAGTGGTTCATGCACATCAGAGACAATCACTGCATATGCAATCATTTCTCAGTGGAATCTACTGTTGCCTTTGGCAAAGATCTGAAACTTGCCCAACTCAAACCTCCGACATTAAACCATTTCCCTGCTAAACAATTTAAAATTATGGACAACACAAGCTTTTTTCACAGTTTAGATAATACACTAACTGACAAATCAGGCTCTTATGAAACACACTGTTCCAAATGTACCAAACCTGTAAAAAGAAAACAAAAGACCCAAGAATAAACAATTTGTGCATTTTAAAGCTGAACCAGATTGATGACAAACATCAAGAGTAGGTGGAAAATTTAGATAAAGTGCCCCTTGTTTCCAGGACATCTGTGATGGAGATGCCTGTAGTACAAAGAATTTGGTTTTGACACTGAAGTCAATATGACTTCATGATAAGACATATGCAAATATTAATTATACATTCAATGTGAACATTAAATTTCCTCTGTAATGTGTTTGCTAATGCAAAACAATAGCACATGAACATGAGATGAGACTGTGTAAATTTACAGCAGAGGTCTCAGAAAAAACTCACAGTATTATACTGTAATTAATGCTACAAATGGCAGAAAAAAATAAAAAAGTAGAAAATATTATTATAATTTTATATATATTATTTACAAACAGTAGTACATGGACTATAAAAGAGCGATAAAAATATATGATGTAAACAACAAAAAGACTGATCTGTTTCCCTCATCCTGACATGCTTACTTACAGTGGTTAATAAGGTCCTACATTTACCAGAGTTCATTTCTACGACCCTCAGACAGCAGGTAAGGCTGAATGGCAGCATGCCCACAACACACCACTGCCTGGAGAAAGGAAGACCTGCACATAATATCACCTATAACTAGTTAGGTATCTCTTGAAGTAAATCAATGAAAGTATTACAAAGTTATATGATCAAGTTAAAGTATGATCAGTAATGGCTGCTCTTTATGGATATAAAGCAAGACTGTATAATGTTTGCTAAACAGTGGCCACTGTGACCTCAAGTGGCAATTACAGAATAACAGCACATTGAGTTGAGAGAGAAGCTGTGTCCTAAATCACTATATTTACTTTCGGCCAGTTTGTTGAGGTGTCAGAATTATCAGTGTAAAGTTTATGCACTAAATAGTGCCCCCAAATATGTCCACAATGGACGGAAAAAGTATAGTGTCCATAGCATGTATACCGCTTAAAGTCTGCTTTTGATAGCTGTGAAAATTACAATTATGTTCCATTACAACATTCCAATGATGACACAAAATGATTATGATATATAAGTGTCTGTAGTATCAATTTATTACTTACTATTGTGTAAAGTCATGAGTGTTATTTATTATAATGAATGAGGGAGTGACCACAGTTCTGTGATAAATGAATTAGTGTAAAATAGCAGCTCAAGAAGTAATTTCTCTTCTGAGAGACTTAAAATAAAACCTGATGTTTACAGTTAATATTTTAAACTACTTAAACTCGATTAGCAAAGTATTCAGGATCATAGTAATTTTGATCCCTAGATGTAATCCACACTTCCCACCGGTCCTGGTATTCTCTGTTTCTCTCCGTACCCTGTATGTTTGCAGCTATCACAACCTGCAGATCTGAAGAGGTAACACCCCCCATTATCCTGGTAAACTGCACAGTCAGCTGTGGATCAACTGTTGGTGGAGGGCGTGGCTTCTTCTTGACTAAAAGGAAAATTGGAAATAAAAACAATAACATGTCATTAAAAATACTTTATTCCTGTGTAGTAAGCAGGGATATTTGACTGACCTGTGTAACTGTGCAGGCACTCAGATTGGTACAGTGGACTGCACTTAAAAGACACTTGAAACTTTGCAAGCCTACAGTCACATCCCAACCACTTTAACACTGTTTCAAATGTCTCTACTGTGACAACAGTAAAGTATACTGAGAGGCAGATTTCATGGCCTTTTTGTGCTGCATTTCAGACACATCACACAACTACAGATGCATGTAGTGTGCAGATATTCTGTGTGGTACTCAGCTTTATGCCTACATATTTATTTATTTTAAAGTACGTTGTGTAGTAAAGAGACTGTACATTCAATGTATTCTGTATTCAGAAAACATGCTTGTTAATACACAGAATTCTAATTAATTAATTTTTGTCATGTGTTTTTTCTATGAGTTTTAAGAGTGATAATAAAAATAAGAGGTCTTACCACATCTAAGCAGAAATATCATTCCACAAGAAATCAGAGTGATCACAGTAACCACAGAGCAGAATCCAGTTATTATAATAAGAATATCCCATTTGTGTAAGTCATAAACAAGGTGTCTGCCATCAAGGGTACTCCCATCTGAAAAGAAAGAAGATTCTGAAAACACATTCTGACCACTGAAGTTAGCCACCATGTCAATGTAGGTATTTACAATCCTTAAAACTGAGATTAAGAGAACTCTAATGCCAAAAATCATACACAATACCACCAGAACAGAGAGTTTGAGGGGAATTCACTTTTTTTTTTATGCAACCAATACAGCCTGTATATATTTCCCACATACCATCACCAGTTACATCATAAATTGTTGGTTTCACATAGCATCATTTTTTGTAATTCTATGATTATTTTGAGATTGAACAGATTGAACACATCAGGAGAGAAATTACTATCCCCTTCTATCCTACACTCCATTTACATGTTTGTTATCATTCCAAACCAATCACATGTTCCAGATCCTATTCCAAGCAACTGCATAAAGGAACAGTTCACTTTGCTGAGAAGTCCTGTTCTCAGAATCATCAGTAAGTCTAATTTTTCTGGTATCTGGAATTGAAAAGACAAATCCTTGATCCATACACTAAGCAATTAAATATTCAATCCAGTTGCAATAAATCCAACCTTTGTATGAGTTTTAATAAAGTAAAGAGTATAGTTTTTGCTAGTAGAATATGGCTGGTAGTATGTACAGTAGGTAGAGTATATTTCTACTAATACTTACAATACTGTATATTGCCATTTGTGAAGCTGTAATTAGTATCAGTGCTGAACTACCAGCCTAGCGTCCAAAGAAGCATATTTGTATTTAGCTGTGTTCAGAGAGAACACAAAGTGAATTTTTGCATGACTTTAACCACTGGATCATTTGTGTTTATTTGCCCCAAACAGCCAAAATACATTACTGTACATTAACTATAAGCTAGCTAGCAACAACATGCACCACGTATTCACGTTCACTCACACCGCCAGGGGCAAATTCACATCTACTTGCGTCTTTGCGTTGACTTTGTATGTAATCACGTTGTGCGAAACATTCACTGCACATTCTGTCTGAACACACTGTTAGACGCGGAACAGCTCACAATTTACATCCCTTGCCAATATAGTTATCCAGGGTTTTGCATATTTGTTCAATATCAATGTTTTATCTGTCATCAGCATTAGGATTTCTAGAATACTGAGAAAAAATTAGAAAGACAGAATTTCAGAGATGCAGGTCTATTCATTTTTAAAATGTCAAAGGTCTTACCCCAAAAGACAGTGATGCTATCACCTCCAGTTTGTACTGTGCAGCCGTAGGTGTTGGTGTTTCGGCTCAGTGAGATCCCAGCTGTCAGTCTAATGATCACTGATCCATCTCCAGAAGGCAATGGTCCAGTCACTGTGATCCAACTGGCCCTGGAAGCCCCGTTTCCAATCAGATGCACTGACCTCACTGATTTGTCAGTACTCGTCACGTGACATCTCAGTAGTACCTGGTCTGTGTTAGCAGTGGACTTTGCAAAAACACGCAGTTCTGGGGGGAATAAAATAAAAGAAGTGTGTGTGTGTGTGTGTGTGTGTGTGTTCATGTCTGTATTTTATCAGGGCAGCTCTAACCTGCTTTTCTGTTTCTGACAAGAAGTATATACATGTGTTTGTGTACATGTGTATATTTATCTGGACTGCTCCAGCTCTCACCTGTATTTTGCTTTATTGGTCTTAATTTAATCCTCTGAATCATTTCTGGACATTGGTATCTGATGAAGCCTCTAAATATTGAATTCCTTGCTTTTTTATTGTTCCAGAGATGTTCAACAGTTTTTGCAGAGGGAGACTGGGATGTCCATCTCTGAGATTCAGGGTCAAAGCTTATGAAGTCGATCCCATTCACTGCCCAGCTTTCAAAAGCAGAGACAGTCCCATTGGTTGACTGGATGCAGCCACGCCGCCGTTGCACGATATCTAGGAAGTATAAGAATTATTAGTTTTTGTTGCACAATATCAGACACCAAAATGAAAGTTATTTACACAGAAATATATTGGGAAAACTTACACACTGAGCTGTTGATGTATTTTGGAATGTCATAGAGTGTTGGCACAATATCAACATAATCACAGTGTGGGGGTAAATGTTTGGATTGCAGGGTTTGTTTGAACTCTTCTTTCTTGGTCAGGCTGTCACAGTGAGAGATTGGGGTTCCATCAAATACAGTTAGTTGCTCAGTTAATGGAGGATCTCCAGTCCTAACACGTCCTGTAGACAAGAACACCAGAGAATGGGAACCTGAAAAAGAAAAGATATTTGAACAATCAAAACTCAGACACCTCTATTATCTGTGTTAAATGCACTGACACATATTGATTGAATTCATTCAGTGATGTTTTTAAGGTCTGGGCTTTATCTTGAGGCCATGACACTGGACTGAATGTTTACCATTGATCATACTGTACACAGGTTTGTAGTCTCTCTGAGGACAGTCCACTGTAGTGAGCAGGACCTCACCAGGGGAGTTTTCTAATCATGTAATGATGTAGTGAGTAGATTGTTATGTAAAAATTGGTAAAATAGTGTAGCTCTGATTGTAAACAAGTTCTTGTGATCTTCCTCCAAATCCATCTAAGCACACAGCACATACTGCTATCACAACAAGAAAGAAACAGCTCTAACTTAGTGATTTAACTAGTTTGACGAGCCATGTGACCTATCAGAATGATGCTTATCAATCAAAAGAAAATTAAAAATAGTTCTACAGTCAAGACGTGGGTCATTTAACTCAAACAAACTTCTGTAGTTCCATAAAAAAGTATTAAATGTTATGTTGTCTTCACCTCAGTAGGAGGCCAGTAACTTAGTACATGTATATGATGCACTGGCTGTTTGTCAGACTGTACTTTTCTTCCACATTTTACTTGACTGTAAGTTGTAATCAGTCTATGATGTAGCAAATGTTAGACACATAGGCTAATGTTTTGTTTTAATGATGAAGCATAGAAAATGTAGCCCAGTCAGTCACTATTTCACAAATCACCACCCAGGTGTTGCTCAGTTGATACAGGAATGAAATCATGTTACAAAGATGAAACTTTACTGCAGCACCACCTCGCCTTTTTAGCTTATTGGAGGTGTGGAAACTTAACATTTAAAATATGAGTCTCCACAACTCCACCTTATAAATTTTGAGTAGATAATATGGTTCTGATGTGCAGCCTCTGGTGTTCAGTCAGAAAAAAAAGGAAGTTGTGCAACACATTTACTGATGTGGATAAAGAACATTACTGACAGAACTCTTACATAATAATTGGTATGTAAGACTTGTATTGTTCCACTGCAGTACTGATCATTTTGCAAAGGTAAAAGACATTAGTCCACTCACCCATCTACCCCCTCTTCTCCTAAAGGGGGCTGAATTGCTGCTGGATATTCAACACATACACACAAGACAGCAGGATATTGAGATTTTTCCTTACTTTTCTTTACAACACAGTTAGTTTGGCACATAGTCCTTAACAGAGCAGAGACAAACACATTACTGAGAAGGACTGCAACCAAACAGGTTTTCAAAACATGTCATTGGGCAGACTGCCATGATATGTACTGCACACTTACACTTTCGATTTGGATTTCATCATATATTATTCATATCTAGGCCCCAGTCAGACTATCAACATAATATTCATGAAGAACACCATATGTGCTCACTGTCATACCACTCTGAACACAGCCAGTCAACTGATCTATGAGGATAATACAGTCCCACATTTAAGTGAAGTGAAGCACTAATTGTACAATTCTGAGCTTAGCTCATACATGAGTGTTTCCATTTTTTCAGCTATTTTATACATCTTCTCCACTACATTACAGAGGAAAAATATTGTACTCTTTACTCAGCTACATTTATTATGTATTTATAGGCCCTAGTTACCAGTTGTTTTGCAGATTATTATTTTGTACAAAAACATCTGATGACAACAGTGCCATAATATTATGAAACTGATTTATGCTTCATAATGAGCACCCAGGGATCAAAATGCAGAACATCATACCAAGAAATATCAAAATCTTAAAAGTTTATTCTCTTATATTATAAGAGTCTGAGAGTCTACAGCAGTGCTAACAGCTCTGTGAAGCTGTATTGAGGCACAGTGGTGCTTGAGCTGACATCTGCATGCTAACATGTTTGCAATGACAATGCTAACATGCTAATGTCTAGGAGATAATGTTTATCATGTTTGTCATCTTAAAGGACAAGTTCACAATGTTTCAAGTCTGTCTCAAAACAACAGTCAGGAGCCCAAATGAACATGTAAACATGTTTTTCTTGCTGTAATCATTCCTCCTGTTCATACTGACCATTAGGAGATCCCTTCATAATGACCTTACAATGGAAGTGATGGGGAAGGAAAAATATTGTGCTCTTTACTCAACTACATTTATTATATAATTATAGGTCCTAGTTATCGGTTATTTTTTTTGTATAAAAACATCTGATGACATCAGTGCCATAATATTATGAAACTGATTTCTGCTTCATAATGAGCACCCAGGGATCAAAATACAGATCAACTTTTAAAATATTTTAAATCCTGCAGTTTACATTCATCCTGATTCTTTGTCAACACATTAATGTCAAACTGTCGATCAACAGGACAGTCAGCAGGATGTAAGATTGCAGTACCTTCATGCTCATGTTCACACACTAATAAGAACATTTCTCCATAGTGGACAAAAACTCCACACAGTCCCTTTAATTACAGACCAAAATCATTTCTTCAGTGTTTCTCTAAAATACTAGATATAATTCTTTTTCATCTGGAACTCTATTCTTGGTGCAGCTCAGGGGCCTCCAGCTCATTTATGTCCCTTACTGGATGAATACAGCCTCAGCAGCACAGTACAAGGTAATTTTCATGGCTTCAGTTGCCAGAAGCGGAAGCACACAGATCTCTCCAGAATCACAAAACACTTGTCTGTATATATGCTGAGTTTTGCCTCTTTCATTTTGCTGTACATTTTTATCTCCAAAAGACTCATAAAAGTGCATCAAAATGCAACTTCATGTAACAAATTAATGTAATCAAGGCAAATTAAAATGTGGTACGATTCTTACTTTCAGCCTTTCAAAGTTTAGTTTTAATGTTATGATTAACGAGGGGAATCACATCTCATAAATTAACATCAGAGTTCAACCAGTAATATCATCCACATGTCATCTGGGGTTTTGCTGAAACATCAATACTTGGTCTGGTCTGTTTTACATACCAGGCTGACAAGCTATTTCCAGGTTTAACAGTCATTCTTCTGTACAGTAGTCATGATACTGTCTGAAGTCCTTGTTCCTGCTTATTTATAGTTTATACTTGATTACAACTGCACCATGAAGTTTCTTATTTGCGTGTCGATGTCAGTAAATCCAAGAATAACCAAGTTAGTACAGTGTTATCCTTAATGCAAACATCTTCCCACCTACTTCCATACAATTCCAAAATAAACTGATAAAGTGCCAGGCTTACTATGTGACATGCAAATTATACACATATCTATTAAATTCACATTTATTTGTGAATTTGCTTTAGTGGATGTAACTACAATTAGGATTTAAGTTATTGCAGCAAAGTAGTTTGATCTCCATACATCAATCACATCTGAGGACTCTCAGCCAAATATGGTTCTCTTGACAACATGCAACACAGGAAAAGATAACATGATAAAGCATTAGCTTTAGTCAAATCAGCAATACCACTGTGTAAAAGAAGACCTGCATTTCTAATTTAAAGATCCTGCTCTGAGATCAGTTTAAGAATTACAATTTCCTTTAAATACAACTTCTACTAAGTCTGAGACAATACAGTCTTGTCTTAAGTCGACTGCTACAGCTCTGTCTTTACACAGTATGCCTCAATTCTGCAGTAGCACTGATGAAATGTCACTCACCACATCCAGCTTCAAGACAGAAAGACAGAGAGAAAAAAGAGTGAATTAAACGTTTAATCCACTTCATCTGCATCCTGTGGCACCATTGTCTTGCTTTTCAAAAACAGTAAAAGGGTGCAAGAGCAAAAATCAGAGTACGCAGTCAATCTGTCATTTGTTTACCACTGAGTTTAACTGAACAAACAGGATAAACAAGGGAGGGATGTACAGACATGACGTGCTCATGCTGCCGCTGTTCAACCTGCTGACAAGCTGGTATGAGGAAATTAAAATATTTTCTCAGTACTTGAGCACCTACCAAAAGTCTATCTTAATACAACACAGTACACATGCTCTTATGAGAGATAAAAGTGTTAATGGTCACTGTAATCATCTCTGTCTTAGAAATCCACAGTTCTTGTCAGCAGGACCACCAGGAACCATTATAGTTCAGTCAGGACACTCACATCAAGGTTTTAACCATTTAGTGCAACAACATGCATTTTAGTTTGGCTCTCTTCAGATGATGTTCTGGAACAAATCTGATCAAGCTTGACACAGACTGTACCTGAGCTCATAACCCCCCCCCCCACCCCCACCCAGCAGAGCCTGAGACACATACCATTTAATGAACATGAATACATTAAAAAGAAACATTGAGAATTCACAAACAACTGAACATTAATACAGGAGGAGACTGGGAGGTGGAGGGAGATCTGAAGCAGGCAGCAGTGTAGCAGCGAAGACATAACTCTGCATTGTTGTATGCAGACTGAATGAGCACCAATTGTGAGAGATAGTTCATGGACATACATAACTGACTTCAGTGCCTGCCTGAACTACTGTGAGGCTCCATTTTCATTTCCTTTCATTTGCATCACTTCATGGTCAGTATGGACAATCTGTCAGTCTGTCCACCACTTTGGTCCAGAGCAGGATGTCATTCTTCATCATGCCTTACAATCTAGGTGACTAACTGACCTTTCCTTTAATATCCCCAGAGGGTCAATGTTTCTATTTCTGCAAAACAAATATCAAAATCTTGAAAGGTTATTTTCAGTTCTTATATTATAAGAGTCTGAGAATCTACAGCCATGCTAACAGCTCTGTGAGGTTGTATTGAGGCACAGTCCCAGCAAACATGCCCCTTTGGGACCCATGTGGGGCCACTGTGGGAATAAAATGAGCCCCACAGGGGCAGCCCACTGTGAGCCCCGTTACCGGCGTGAAATGTGGGTTACGTGTGGGCCCTGCACTATGGGACCCAGGTGGTGCCCAGTGGGACAGCCCACACCCAGCCCAAAGTGTGAGCTGAGTGTGGGCCCCACTGGGACTCATTGTGGGCCCATAGTGTGCCCACAGTATGCCCCTAAGTGGGCGCACAATGGGCCCCACACAGTGTTCAAGGATCTTTGGTGTTATTTTTACATACACAGCAGTTCAGTGACCTGTTTTACACTACTAATAAGATGTGAAGTGCTTTGTGACTTTTACCCACCTGAAAGAATAATTGACAAATATAAAGGATGAGGTGGCTGATAACTGCTAACTGAAGAAGCAGCCAAACCACCACTTTAGAGAGCTGAACGTCGCCCACAAGCATCCTGATGTCTTTCATACTCAAACAGAAATGTATATGAAAGTGTGTGCTAGATCATATACATAAAACAAGTAAACACACACTAATACTCACTGTATGGTATTGACATAAAACAATGAATGCACGTTACTTATCACTGAAAAAAAACAAAAACAAGAAACAGCTCATAGAAAGACTGCGTGCTCTTACTTTGAAATGCGGAAATGACGTCATCAGCAGGAGCTCACGTGCTATCCGAAAATGGCCGAGTGAATACCAGTGGATTTTCGTTCGGACTGGCGGAAAATTTGTTTCAAAACTCTGTGTGTGTAAAAAGCAAATCCACACGCATAGAACTGAGATCCAAAAATGTTTTTTCGATTCACAAATAAATACTGAGTTCACAAATGCCTGTTGGACAGTTGTAAATATTAGGAAGATATTCACAAATGCTTTTCATTTATTTGCAAATTAATTTAGTGTATTCACAGATATTTTTTTTATTTGTGGAATTTGTTTGTGTATTTACAGATCCGTTTTATATTTGCAAAATATATTTTTGTTTTTTGAGTTTCCAAATCTTTTTTAGTATTTGTGGAAGGTGTTTATAATTACAGATTACACATTTACACACAGATTGTCGATCTGTTCACACAAATCATTATGAAACAAATCTATCTCATACAAAGTCAGCCACTCTATTCATTTGTAACCCATCTGTATATAAACTGTCACTACTGGAGCAAGTGCAGACCTGAGGCTGGCTCCTCCATACACTGGCATGTACAAACATTACCTTTCCTGTGCTTCCTTTCTGCATGGAGAACAGGTCCATGCACACAACCTTTCCTGATGTGACAGAGTATTTATTTCTTTAAGTGTTAAAGTGCATATAAAAAGTGGTTAAGGAAATAATAATAATAATCATGTCTGTGATGTCAACTGTAGGTCTCTGAAGGAATGTTTAGAAGCCAGAGTTTGGGTTTTCTGCTTACCACCGTTTGAAGCAAGAAGGAACAAATTTGGGTTGAGCCATTCAGTTTGTATACATGGATTCTAGCTGCCCAGTTGTGAGTGGGTATTTTTGTCCCCATCTGTGTGGTATTTTGGTGCCTAGCACATGGTGTACAGGTGGGCGGAGAGACGCAAACAGGTGGGAGGTTTATTCAAATGAGGCAGTGCAAAGCAAGATAAGCTGAGAGCAGACCTCTCAGAATCACAACTGTTTCTTGTGGAACATCAATAAAATGCTGATCTGATTTTGTCACTGAGAGCAAACAAACTTAATTGGAGCAACTGTGCCACAATAATAGAATAATGCTCATAATGCAGATAACCTATTATTGTATGTTCAATTAAACACTCCCCAGCCAGTAGATGTGTTTAAATTGGCAACAAAAATAACGTTTAATGTGGTTGAAGCAGGAAAGTCAGTAACATGGTTGATTCTTACAGTATCTCCTGTCCACAGCTGCTTTATGCTGTATGAAAAGCTTCTCCTTCAGTTCATTAAATCCTTGCAGCATCTGAAGGCAGCAAGACTGATATGTTGATAAATCTGTAGCCTCTGATTGCCTCTGAAGTGCTGCACCAGAGCGCGGTGCCATTGTGCATAGTCTGTGTTTACCTTAATTAAATCACATGCAAATAACACCAGAATAACCATGCACACATCTCTACACACATCTGGTTGGTTATAACTTTGTTTTTGTTTTGTTTTTTTGATGCAATCATATGAACAGCTTCAGCAACATTTTTATTGTTTATTTCTATCATCTTTCAACTATAGTTAACTGTTAAAAATCCACACCATCTGCCTATGCTCTATATTCACCTTCACCCAGCCCTTTTGTACTTTTTTCTGCTGCACACATATGAACCAAAATAGCAGGTTTGCTTGGAGATGCCCTTTATCTTTACATTTCATTACATTCATCTGGTAGACAGCTTTGTCTGACTGTTTTGACAGTTTTGTGATTTTTGTGATATTGGGCTATATAATGTTAAAAACTGGCCAATATGCTTAGTCCCCTCTCTCTTCTCAGCAGACATTCACCCTGCATCACCTTTTTTGCTTTTGAACTTCCACATCCCACACATGCATGCATGTTTTCAATTCTGATGTTACTGGCCTACACACACTATTGTTTTTTTGTGTTTGTGACTTTAGTTTTTAATGAATTACTTAGGTTTGAAGTATAACTTCTGTATGAACTCCCTCCTTGTGACCCTCCTCCCTCCAGTGCGACACCAGTAGTGGAAGAAGAAAAATGGCAGAAAAAAATGGAAGAGAAGAAAATATGAATGTAATTATTTTTTGTTTATTTACAAACAGTAGTACTTGGACTATAAAAGAATGATAAAAATACATGATGTAAACATCAAAAAGACTGGGCTGCTAAGTCAAACAATATTTAAGAGTTTCCCTCATCCTAACATGCCTACTTTTACATTGGTTAATAATGTCCTACATTTACCAGAATGCATTTCTACGACCCTCAGACAGCAGGTAAGGCTGAATGGCAGCATGCCCACAACGCACCACTGCCTGGAGAAAGGAAGACCTGCACATAATATCACCTATAACTAGTTAGATATCTCTTGAAGTAAATCAATGAAAATATGATTGCAAAGTTATATGATCAAGTTAAAGTATGATCAGTAATGGCTGCTCTTTATGGATATAAAGCAAGACTGTATAATGTTTGCTAAACAGTGGCCACTGTGACCTCAAGTGGCAATTACAGAATAACAGCACATTGAGTTGAGAGAGAAGCTGTGTCCTAAATCACTATATTTACTTTCGGCCAGTTTGTTGAGGTGTCAGAATTATCAGTGTAAAGTTCATGCACTAAATAGTGCCTCCAAATATGTCCACAATGGACGGAAAAAGTATAGTGTGCATAGCATGTATACCGCTTAAAGTCTGCTTTTGATAGCTGTGAAAATTACAATTATGTTCCATTACAACATTCCAATAATGACAAAAAATGATTATGATATATAAGTGTCTGTAATATCAATTTATTACTTACTATTGTGTAAAGTCATGAGTGTTATTTATTATAATGAATGAGGGAGTGACCACAGTTCTGTGATAAATGGATTAGTGTAAAATAGCAGCTCAAGAAGTAATTTCTCTTCTGAGGGACTTAAAATAAAACCTGATGTTTACAGTTAATATTTTAAACTACTTAAACTCGATTGGCAAAGAATTCAGGATCATAGTAATTTTGATCCCTAGATGTAATCCACTCTTCCCACCGGTCCTGGTATTCTCTGTTTCTCTCCATACCCTGTATGTTTGCAGCTATCACACTCTGTAGATCTGGAGAGGTAACACCCCCCACTATCCTGGTAAACTGCTCAATCAGCTGTGGATCAACTGTTGGTGGAGGGTGTGACTTCTTCTTGACTACAAGGAAAATTGGAAACACAAACAACAACATGTCATTAAAAATACTTTATTGCTGTATAGTAAGCAGGGATATTTGACTGACCTGTGTAACTGTGCAGGCACTCAGATTGGTACAGCGAACTGCACTTAAAAGACACTTGAAACTTTGCAAGCCTACAGTCACATCCCAACCACTTTAACACTGTTTCAAATGTCTCTACTGTGACAACAGTAAAGTATACTGAGAGGCAGATTTCATGGCCTTTTTGTGCTGCATTTCAGACACATCACACAACTACAGATGCATGTAGTGTGCAGATATTCTGTGTGGTACTCAGCTTTATGCCTACATATTTATTTATTTTAAAGTACATTGTGTAGGAAAGAGACTGTACTTTCAATGTATTCTGTATTCAGAAAACATGCTTGTTAATACACAGAATTTGAATTAATTAATTTTTGTGATGTGTTTTTTCTATGAGTTTTAAGAGTGATAATAAAAATAAGGTCTTACCACATTTAAGCAGAAATATCGTTCCACAAGAAATCAGAATGATCACAGTAACCACAGAGCAGAATCCAGTTATTATAATAAGAATATCCCATTTGTGTGAATCATAAACAAGGTGTCTGCCATCAAGGGTACTCCCATCTGAAAAGAAAGAAGATTCTGAAAACACATTCTGACCACTGAAGTTAGCCACCATGTCAATGTAGGTATTTACAATCCTTAAAACTGAGATTAAGAGAACTCTAATGCCAAAAATCATACACAATACCACCAGAACAGAGAGTTTGAGGGGAATTCACTTTAAAAAAAAAAAAAAAAATTCAAACAATACAGTGTGTATATATTTCCCACACACCATCACCAGTTACATCATAAATTGTTGGTTTCGCATAGCATCATGTAAATCTATGTTACCTTTGATTTTTCTCAAAATACCATTTAAAGTATTTACATTTTTTAGAATCGTGTGATTAATTTGAGATTGAACAGATTGAACACATCGGGGAAGAAATTACTTCTCTCATATCCCCTTCTATCCTACACTCCATTTACATGTTTGTTATCATTCCAAACCAATCACATGTTCCAGATCCTATTCAAGGCAACTGCATAAAGGAACAGTTCACTTTGCTGAGAAGTCCTGTTCTCTGAATCATCAGTAAGTCTAATTTTTCTGGTATCTCGTACTGAAAAGACTGATCCACACACTAAGCAATTCCCCATATCCCCTTCAGTTTGGACATGAAGGGGAGATTGGAAATCGGTCGATAAATCAGATATGAGCTGAAGATATGAACCAGGCAGCACCAGCTTCTGACAGAATACAAAGTGTTGTATCAATAAAGCTGTTTCCTCCTAGGGTTAAATGGTAATATGGTGTATATAAAGTAGGTAACCTTACCTAAACCATAGGCCACTATGCCATGCACAGATACCGGTAAAAAAACAAAACAAACCAAAAAAAAAAATGAAGGCACTGAATGCTGGCATGTTGTCACTGAACATAATCCATTTGTTCAATATCAATGTTTTATCAGTCATTAGTGTCAGGATTTATAGAATACTGACAAAATATTAGAGAGATGGAATTTCAGAAACACATGTCTATTAATTTGTAAAATGTTAAAAGGTCTTACCCCAAAAGACAGTGATGCTGTCACCTCCAGTTTGTACTGTGCAGCCGTAGGTGTTGGTGTTTCGGCTCAGTGAGATCCCAGCTGTCAGTCTAATGATCACTGATCCATCTCCAGAAGGTATTGGTCCAGTCACTGTGATCCAACGGGCCCTGGAAACCCCGTCTCCAATCAGATCTACTGACCTCACTGATTTGTCAGTAGTCGTCACGTGACATCTCAGCAGTACCTGGTCTTTGTTAGCAGTGGGCTTTGCAAAAATGCGCAGATCTGGTGGGAATAAAATAATACATCAGCATTATATTCCTTTAAAGAAGTGTGTGTGTGTGCATGTCTACAATATGTAAAACCAAACAACAAAAGGACCTATATGAGCATTTTCTACTCTGTCACACCTCATCAAGATTCAGTTTGGTTTAGACACAAAAATGACTTAGGGTCAGTGTTATAGGTTCATCCATCAACCCCAAGGAGGTTGGGGTTTCCATATGAAACAAAGGACATATACTTCGTAATGATAAAAACACCTGTGAAAGTGAAACTTGAGTCAGGTCTGACACAACAATAAGACGTTAAGCTAGTAGAAAACAAGTGGAAGAAGAAGAAATAATCCACTACTACAATCCAAGAAGTTATATCTGACAGTGGACCATGCTGAAGTTTTATGGATTATCCAAGGTGCACAAAGTTGAGTTGCGTGTCCACTGTCTCCAGCATTGATAGCATCTTTTATCAGTCAACTAAAATCTTTGCTAATGTCATTGGGCTCTTGGTGGGATGAAAAGAACATCATGTTAAGGATAGTGGGGATTTGTCCAGAAGATCACTGCCTTGAAAGTGTTCCCCTGACACAAAATGGTATCTCTTGATAACAGTACATTGTTTACCAGCATTTCTCCGAGGAAGCGGTGAAGGCCCCAACCCTTAACTTAGATCAGATCATCAAACTGTTACATTTGTGTCTTGACACCACTTATTTCATATAATAAGGGATTCTTTTTAAAAGAAACTAGAAAATTGACATGTGCTCACTGCTGAAATTTTTTCTTTGAAGCAGATGAAATACTGAAACACTGAAGTCGCAGTTGAAGTGGAATGTCAACACAGAATGAAGTCAAAGAAGCATATGAATTGTAGAGTAAAAGATGAAAGCAGTTCAAACATCAGTTAACATGTAAATGGTAGCTTAATTTAGTAGATTAATTTTTAGTTGAAGATTTAAAAGTGGGTTCAAGTGTCAATTGGCATGTAAGAGGTGAAAGCAGTTGAAGTGTTACGGAAAGTGTAAGTGATAAAAACACTCAGAATTTAATGTGAAGTGTAAATTAATGAGGCAGTTGAATCTCCTGTGAAGCTGAAGCTAACAGTGAGTGTGATTTCACTCACTCTAGGTTTGAATATTCCAACAATGTTAACATCTGAGAAAGCCTTAAAAGATCATAAAACCTAAAGGGTAACTACACACTCAACTTCTACTAGCTCCCTCCATCCCAACAACAATGCAACAGAGGACTGGAGGGGTACTACTGTAGGGCCTTGTGGCTATGTAGTGTGTAACACGGATGCTGAGGGGACATCGACTGACCACTGCTCAGTGCAGCATGACTTTAGATGTAGCGTTTCTGACAAAAATATATACATGTTTGTGTACATATGTATATTTATCTGGACTGCTCCAGCTCTCACCTGTGTCTTGCTTTATTGGTCTTAATTTGATCATCTGGATCATTTCTGGACATTGGTATCTGATAAATTCTCTAAATACTGAATTCCTTGCTTTGTTACTGTTCCAGAGATGTTCAACAATTTTTGCAGAGGGAGACTGGGATGTCCACCTCTGAGATTCAGGGTCAAAACTTATGAATTCATTCCCATTCACTGCCCAGCTTTCAAAAGAAGAAACAGTCCCATTGGTTGACTGGATGCAGCCACGCCGCCGTTGCACAATATCTAGGAAGTATAAGATTCATTAGTTCTTGTTACATAATATGAGTCACCAAAATGTAATCACCATCTCACAGAAAGTGAAACATTTTCTGGAAAACTTACACACTGAGCTGTTGATGTATTTTGGAATGTCATAGAGTGTTTCTAAAATATCAACAATCGCATTATCACAGTTTGGGGGTAAATGTTTGGATTGCAAGGATTGTTTGAACTCGTCTTTCTTGGTCAGGCTGTCACAGTGAGAGATTGGGGTTCCATCAAATACAGTTAGTTGCTCAGATGAGGGAGTATCTCCAGTCCTAACACGTCCTGTAGACAAGAACACCAGAGAATGGGAACCTGAAAAAGAAAAGATATTTGAACAATCAAAACTCAGACACCTCTATTATCTGTGTTAAATGCACTGACACATATTGATTGAATTCATTCAGTGATGTTTTTAAGGTCTGGGCTTTATCTTGAGGCCATGACACTGGACTGAATGTTTACCATTGATCATACTGTACACAGGTTTGTAGTCTCTCTGAGGACAGTCCACTGTAGTGAGCAGGACCTCACCAGGGGAGTTTTCTAATCATGTAATGATGTAGTGAGTAGATGTTACGTAAAAATTGGTAAAATAGTGTAGCTCTGATTGTAGACAAGTTCTTGTGATCTTCCTCCAAATCCAGCTAAGCACACAGCACATACTGCTATCAACTGACCCTGCAGATCACAACAAGAAAAAAACAGCTCTAACTTGATGCTTATCAATCAAAAGAAAATTAAAAAATAGTTCTACAGTCAAGAAGTCATTTAACCTTTTAAAATCCTTAGGCCAGTTGTAATTGGTAGAATCACATAGTAATGAGTCAAAGCAATTGGCACAATTTGGCCAATTGGAGATGATTGGAGAGGTTCAGGGACAGCAGTGACACCACAAACTAAAAACTCCCTAGCTCCCATAAGGTTAGGCCTAGAGGTCTGGAATATTATACAGGTTGACAAGATATAGACGGTATATGGTGTTCTGCATAGTTCTGGGATAAAGCATGTCCTAATTGTTGTTATTCAAATATGACTCATTATAGACAAGAACCAAAAACACTTTTTTGAGCCTTATTTGAACTGATGTAGTTTTGTTTGTATTTTAGCCACATGCTAAACAAGCACATTTCCAGAAACTAGAAGATGTCACTTGTCAAATGAAGCCTAATACATGCATCGTGGCCTTACATTTCTTCTGTTATAAGCTTTTCCATTTGGGTATGCCAAATAGGTGAAAATTCTATAAAAAGGGTTGATGTTAAGGGGTTAACTCAAACAAACCTCTACAGTTCCATAAAAAATAACTAAATGTTATGTTGTCTTCACCTCAGTAGGAGGCCAGTAACTTAGTACATGTATATGATGCACTGGCTGTTTGTCAGACTGTACTTTTCCTCCACATTATCCTTGACTGTAGGTTGTAATCAGTCTATGATGAAGCCAATTTTAGACACACAGGCTAATGTTTTGTTTTATGATGAAGCATAGAAAATGTAGCCCAGTCAGTCACTATTTCACAAACATCCACCCAGCTGTTGCTCAGTTGATACAGGAATGAAATCATGTTACAAAGATGAAACTTTACTGCAGCACCACCTCGCCTTTTTAGCTTATTGGAGGTGTGGAAACTTAACATTTAAAATATGAGTCTCCACAACTCCATCCTATAAATTCTGAGTAGATAATATTGTTCTGATGTGCAGCCTCTGGTGTTCAGTCAGATTTTTAAAAAAAACAACAACCCAAAAACAAACAAAGAAAAAACACTGGAAGTTGTGCAACACATTTACTGATGTTGTAGATAAAGAACATTACTGACAGCACTCTTACACTCCACTCCACTGCTGTACTGATCATTTTGCAAAGGTAAAAGACACTATTCCACTCACCCATCTACCCTCCTCTTTTCCTAAAGGGGGCTGAATTGCTGCTGGATATTCAACACATACACACAAGACAGCAGGAGAATTTTTCCTTACTTTTCTTTACACCACAGTTAGTTTGGCACATAGTCCTTAACAGAGCAGAAACAAACACATTACTGAGAAGGACTGCAACCAAACAGGTTTTCAAAACATGTCATTGGGCAGACTGCCATGATATGTACTAATAATATATGATGAAATATATGATTTCATCATATATTATTCATATCTAGGCCCCAGTCAGACTATCAACATAATATTCATGAAGAACACCATATGTGCTCACTGTCATACCACTCTGAACACAGCCAGTCAACTGATCTATGAGGATAATACAGTCCCACATTTAAGTGAAGTGAAGCACTAATTGTACAATTCTGAGCTTAGCTCATACATGAGTGTTTCCATTTTTCAGCTACTTTATACATCTTCTCCACTACATTACAGAGGAAAAATATTGTACTCTTTACTCAGCTATATTTATTATGTATTTATAGGCCCTAGTTACCAGTTGTTTTGCAGATTATTATTTTGTATAAAAACATCTGATGACAACAGAGCAATAACATTACGAAACTGATTTCTGCTTCATAATGAGCACCCAGGGATCAAAATGCAGATCAACTTTTAAAATATTTTAAATCCTGCAGTTTACATTCATCTTGATTCTTTGTCAAGATATTACTGTCAAACTGTCGATCAGCAGAACAGTCAGCAGGATGTAAGATTGCAGTACCTTCATGCTCATGTTCACACACTAATAAGAACATTTCTCCATAGTGGACAAAAACTCCACACAGTCCCTTTAATTACAGACCAAAATCATTTCTTCAGTGTTTCTCTAAAATATTAAAAAGAATTCTTTTTCATCTGGAACTCTATTCTTGGTGCAGCTCAGGGGCCTCCAGCTCATTTATGTCCCTTACTGGATGAATACAGCCTCAGCAGCACAGTACAAGGTAATTTTCATGGCTTCAGTTGCCAGAAGCGGAAGCACACAGATCTCTCCAGAATCACAAAACACTTGTCTGTATATATGCTGAGTTTTGCCTCTTTCATTTTGCTGTACATTTTTATCTCCAAAAGACAAATCTCCAAAAGATAAAAGTGCATCAAAATGCAACTTCATGTAACAAATTAATGTAATGAAAGCAAATTAATATGTGGTAAGGTTTTTACTTTCAGCCTTTCAAAAACATCAATACGTGGTCTGGTCTGTTTTACATACCAGGCTGACAAGCTATTTCCAGGTTTAACAGTCATTCTTCTGTACAGTAGTCATGATACTGTCTGAAGTCCTTGTTCCTGCTTATTTATAGTTTATACTTGATTACAACTGCACCATGAAGTTTCTTATTTGCGTGTCGATGTCAGTAAATCCAAGAATAACCAAGTTAGTACAGTGTTATCCTTAATGGAAACATCTTTCCACCTACCTCCATACAATTCCAAAATAAACTGATAAAGTGCCAGGCTTACTATGTGACATGCAAATTATACACATATCTATTAAATTCACATTTATTTGTGAATTTGCTTTAGTGGATGTAACTACAATTAGGATTTAAGTTATTGCAGCAAAGTAGTTTGATCTCCATACATCAATCACATCTCAGGACTCTCAGCCAAATATGGTTCTCTTGACAACATGCAACACAGGAAAAGGTAACATGATAAAGCATTAGCTTTAGTCAAATCAGCAATACCACTGTGTAAAAGAAGACCTGCATTTCTAATTTAAAGATCCTGCTCTGAGATCAGTTTAAGAATTACAATTTCCTTTAAATACAACTTCTACTAAGTCTGAGACAATACAGTCTTGTCTTAAGTCGACTGCTACAGCTCTGTCTTTACACAGTATGCCTCAATTCTGCAGTAGCACTGATGAAATGTCACTCACCACATCCAGCTTCAAGACAGAAAGACAGAAAGAAAAAAGAGTGAATTAAATGTTTAATCCACTTCATCTGCATCCTGTGGCACCATTGTCTTGCTTTTCAAAAACAGTAAAAGGGTGCAAGAGCAAAAATCAGAGTACGCAGTCAATCTGTCATTTGTTTACCACTGAGTTTAACTGAACAAACAGGATAAACAAGGGAGGGATGTACAGACATGATGTGCTCATGCTGCCGCTGTTCAACCTGCTGACAAGCTGGTATGAGGAAATTAAAATATTTTCTCAGTACTTGAGCACCTACCAAAAGTCTATCTTAATACAACACAGTACACATGCTCTTATGAGAGATAAAAGTGTTAATGGTCACTGTAATCATCTCTGTCTTAGAAATCCACAGTTTTTGTCAGCAGGACCACCAGGAACCATTATAGTTCAGTCAGGACACTCACATCAAGGTTTTAACCATTTAGTGCAACAACATGCATTTTAGTTTGGCTCTCTTCAGATGATGTTCTGGAACAAATCTGATCAAGCTTGACACAGACTGTACCTGAGCTAACAAACCCCCCAGTAGAGCCTGAGACACATACCATTTGATGAACATGAATACATTAAAATGAAACATATAGAATTCACAAACAACTGAACATTAATACAGGAGGAGACTGGGAGGTGGAGGGAGATCTGAAGCAGGCAGCAGTGTAGCAGCGAAGACATAACTCTGCATTGTTGTATGCAGACTGAATGAGCACCAATGTGAGAGATAGTTCATGGACATACATAACTGACTTTAGTTCCTGTCTGAACTACTGCGAGGCTCCATTTTCATTTCTATTCATTTGCATCACTTCATGGTCAATGTATGGACAATCTGTCAGTCTGTCCACCACTTTGGTCCAGATTAGGATGTCATTCTTCATCATTCCTTGCAATCTAGGTGACTAAATGACCTTTCCTTTAATATCCCCAGAGGGTCAATGTTTCTATTTCTGCAAAACAAATATCAAAATCTTGAAAGTTTATTTTCACAGTTCTTATATTACAAGAGTCTGATCTGAGAGTCTACAGCTGTGCTAACAGCTCTGTGAGGTTGTATTGAGGCACAGTCCCAGCAAACATGCCCCTTTGGGACCCATGTGGGGCCACTGTGGGAATAAAATGAGCCCCACAGGGGCAGCCCACTGTGAGCCCCATTACCACCATGAAATGTGGGGCACGTGTGGGCCCTACACTATGAGGCCATTGTTGGTGCGCAGCATGCCCCAGTGGGACAGCCTACACCCAGCCCAAAGTGTGGGCTGAGTGTGGGCCCCACTGAGACTCATTGTGGGCCCATAGTGTGCCCACATTTCAGGCCAGTAGCAAGGCCCACAGTGGGCTGCCCCTTTTTAAGTTTATTTTCACCTTCATTTATTCACAGCCAGGTTAGAAGAAAAAATGAAGAAAATATACTGAAAATTGAGTACAAAACTGGGCATGTGGATTGAACACTGAATAAAATGCGAAAAACAACTTTATTTTTATAAAACAGAACAATGACCACATAGAACCACATTAGAACACAATAAGTACATAATAAATCAGGGGCATCAGTGGATCTCTGCCATTTATCTTCTGGTCCTTCTGTTAATGGGGAACCACAATGTTGAATACTTGACAAAGAGAATAAGAACAAACAAAAAATCTGAACACAAGGTCCAAATGGTTGTTTCTGAAGCTTTTGTATATAATGGAAAAGTAACAGACACCAAGGGTTGTAGTGAGGTACTGATCACTGGAAGAAGACTCAAGAGCAGGAAAAAAGTGTTGCACACTCTGGCTCCATATGCATTTCCCTTTTATATGGATGACATTCTGGCCCTCAGGCCTTCTTCAAGATCAGCAATCATAGTAGGACACAGGCACTGGTATGTTATATAGGCCACACCCTAGTAGCACAGCTGATGGTGATTACATAATCATGTTCCACCATTAGGGTGAGAAAAATAATCAAAAGGCCTTCAGCTGATCAAAACTTTTAACAAATAGTGACAGGAACTATAGCCAATCAACTCTCTTCAAATAAAGTGACAAAAAGCAATATGTTTCATACCAGAATATACAGATTTAAATTTTACATTCCAGTCCTTTTGGTCAACTGCTTTGGGCCCATTGTGGGCCCTTCACTATGGGGCCCACACTTTGGGCTGGGTGTTGGCTGTCCCACTGAGGCACCACCTGGGCCCTATAGTGTGGGGCCTACATGTCCCCCTCATTTCACGCCGGTAATGGGGCCCACAGTGGGCTGCCCCTGTGGGGCTTATTTTTCTTCCTTCAGTGGTCCCACACAGGCCCCAAAGGGGCATATTTGCTGGGATTAGGGTGAGAAAAACAATCAAAAGGGCTTCAGCAGATCAAAACTTGAAATAAACTGTGACAGGAACTACAGCCAATCAATTCTCTTCAAATAAAGTGACAAAAACTGATATGTGTCATACCACAAACACAGATTTAAATTTTACATTCCAGTCCTTTTGGTTAACTGCCTTGGGCCCCGCACAGACTATCCCACAGGGGGGCCTGTGTCGGCATTCTGTGGGCAAGCCCACAGTAGCTATCCCAAGGGAAACCCTCATGGTGGCCCCAAAGGGCAAAACTGTTTTTGGGCCCTGCACAGGCTATCCCAAAGGGGGATCTATGTGGGCATTCTGTGGGCAAGCCCACAGTGGGTTTCCCACAGATAACCCTCATTGGGGCCTGAAGAAGTAAAACTGCTGTGGGCCCTGCAGAGGCTAACCCGCAGGGGGGTCTGTGTGGGCATTCTGTGGGCAAGCCCACAGTGGGTTTCTCACAGAAAACCCTCATTGGGGCCCAAATGTGCAAAACTGCTTTGGGCCCTGCATGGGCTATCCTACAGAGGGGCCCGTGTGAGCTTTCTGTGGGCAAGCCCACAGTGGGTATTCCACAGGAAACCCTCATGGTGGCCCCAAAGGTCAAAACTGCTGTGGGCCTTGCATGAGCCATCCAACAGTGGGGCCCATGTTGGATTTCTGTGGGTAAGCCCACAGTGGGTTTCCCACAGAAAATCATGATGGGGGCCAAAAAGGGCAAGACTACTGTAGGCCCTGCATGGGCTATCCCACAGGGGGCCCATGTGGGTTTTTATATGGGCAAGTCCAACTGTGGGCTTGCCCACAGAAAGCCCACAGAGGGGCCCCAAAGGGCAAGACTGCTGTGGGCCCCGCATAGGCTTACCCACATGGGGTCCACGTGGGATTAGTGTGGTTTTGCCTTGCCCACACTTCCCCACAGTAAACCCACACATACCCACAGTGGGCCCACATGGGCATGTTTGCTGGGAGTGTTCAAGGATCTTTGGTGTTATTTTTACATTTGTTATCAGACATCTGTTTAATTCTCATACAGCAGTTCAGTGACCTGTTTTACGTATATATAAAGACAGAAGCTGAGCGAGACGTTCATTCACAAAGTGCTAAACAGATTCATGCAATTTTCACATATTACACTTTTTAATGTCACTTTATGCTTGCTGTTGATTGTCTGTAAACCTTTCATAATAGTAACTAGAAATGTGTTCACAGATTTGAAGGCCAGATTGAACACTGCTGAAAATGTGGTGGAGGAGTTCAAGAGGGAAAACACCGGTAAGCTGCAAAACACACAGCTGCCAGTTTATTAGATACACATACAGGTATTTCGAGAAGCTGGAGCAAGAGAATACAGGTTCATTTACATAGTGCTAAACAGATTCATGCAATTTTTACATATTATAGATTTTAATGTAATTTTACACTTGCTTTACACTGAAAGACCTATCAACACCAACAGCCATTCTATCAAAGACCTTAACCAGGGTGCTGTCACTCGTCATATCTTACTAAAGTTAACGTAGCCTCACTGAAACACTGTAACCTAACTAAACATGGTGTGGTTCAGCATAGACATTGCAACTACATTAGTAAGAGTACACTACTAATAAGATGTGAAGTGCTTTGTGACTTTTACCCACCTGAAAGAATAAATGACAAATATAAAGGATGAGGTGGCTGATAACTGCTAACTGCAGAAGCAGCCAAACCACCACTTTAGAGATCTGAACGTCGCCCACAAGCATCCTGATGTCTTTCATACTCAAACAGAAATGTATATGAAAGTGTGTGCCAGATAACATACATAAAACAAGTAAACACACACTAATACTCACTGTATGGTATTGACATAAAACAATGAATGCACGTTACTTATCCCTGAAAAAAAACAAAAACAAGGAACAGCTCATAGAAAGACTGTGTGCTCTTACTTTGAAATGCGGAAATGACATCATCAGCAGGCAATCACGTGCTATCCAAAAGTGGCCGAGTGATATGAGTGGATTTTTCTTTGGACTGGCGGAAAATTTGTTTCAAAACTCTGTGTGTGTAAAAAGCAAATCCACACGCATAGAACTGAGATCCACAAATGTTTTTTCGATTCACAAATAAATACTGAGTTCACAAATGCCTGTTGGACAGTTGTAAATATTAAGAAGATATTCACAAATGCTTTTCATTTATTTGCAAATTAATTTAGTGTATTCACAGATATTTTTTTTATTTGTGGAATTTGTTTGTGTATTTGCAGATCCGTTTTATATTTGCAAAATATATTTTTGTTTTTTGAGTTTACAAATCTTTTTTAGTATTTGTGGAAGGTGTTTATATTTACAGATTACACATTTACACACAGATTGTCGATCTGTTCACACAAATCATTATGAAACAAATCTATCTCCATACAAAGTCATTCCACTCTATTCATTTGTAACCCATCTGTATACACTGGCATGTACAAACACTACCTTTCCTGTGCTTCCTTTCCGCATGGAGAACAGGTCCATGCACACAACCTTTCCTGATGTGACAGAGTATTTATTTCTTTAAGTATTAAAGCGCATATAAAAAGTGGTCAAGGAAATATTAGAACATAATTAATAATAATAATCATGTCTGTGATGCCAACTGCAGTTTTCTGAAGGAATGTTTAGAAGCCAGAGGTTGGGTTTTCTGCTTACCACCATTTGAAGCAAGAAAGAACACATTTGGGTTGAGCCATTCAGTTTGTATACATGGATTCTAGTTGCCCAGTTGTGACTGCATATTTTTGTCCCCGTTTGTGTGGTATTTTGGTGCCCAGCACACGGTGCACAGGTGGGCGGATAGACACAAACAGGTGGGAGGTATATTCAAATGAAGCAGTGCAAAGCAAGAGAAGCTGAGAGCAGACCTCTCAGAATCACAACTGTTTCTTGTGGAACATCAGTAAAATGCTGATCTGATTTTGTCACTGAGAGCAAACAAACTTAAATGGAGCAATTGTGCTGCAATAATAGAATAATGCTCATAATGCAGATAACCTATTATTGTATGTTCAATTAAACACTCCCCAGCCAGTAGATGTGTTTAAATTGGCAACAAAAATAACGTTTAATGTGGTTAAAGCAGGAAAGTCAGTAAATCGGTCTACATTGATCTATAAATTAACATAGTTGATTCTTACAGTATCTCCTGTCCACAGCTGCTTTATGCTGTATGAAAAGCTTCTCCTTCAGTTCATTAAATCCTTGCAGCATCTGAAGGCAGCAGGACTGATATGTTGATAAATCTGCAGCCTCTGATTGCCTCTGAAGTGCTGCACTAGAGCGCGGTGCCATTATGCATAGTCTGTGTTTACCTTAATTAAATCACATGCAAATAACACCAGAATAACTACGCACACATCTCTACACACATCTGGTTGGTTATAACTTTGTATTTTTTTTTTTAATGCAATCATATGAACAGCTTCAGCAACATTTTTATTGTTTATTTCTATCATCTTTCAACTATAGTTAACTGTTAAAAATCCACACCATCTGCCTATGATCTATATTCACCTTCACCCAGCCCTTTTGTACATTTTTCTGCTGCACACATATGAACCAAAATAGCAGGTTTGCTTGGAGATGCCCTTTATCTTTACATTTCATTACATTCATCTGGTAGACAGCTTTGTCTGACTGTTTTGACAGATTTGTGATTTTTGTGATACTGGGCTATATAATGTTAAACACTGGCCAATATGCTTAGTCCCCTCTCTCTTCTTCTCAGCAGACATTCACCCTGCAGCACCTTTTTTGCTTTTGAACTTCCACATCCCACACATGCATGCATGTTTTCAATTCTGATGTTACTGGCCTACACACACTATCGTTTGTTTGTGTTTGTGATTTTACTTTTTAATAAATGACTTAGGTTTGAAGTATAACTTCTGTATGAACTCCCTCCTTGTGACCCTCCTCCCTCCAGTGCGACACCAGTAGTGGCAGAAAAAAAATGGCAGAAAAAAAATGGAGAAGAAAATATGAAGGTAATTATTTTTTGTTTATTTACAAACAGTAGTACTTGGACTATAAAAGAATGATAAAAATACATGATGTAAACAACAAAAAGACTGGGCTGCTAAGTCAAACAATATTTAAGAGTTTCCCTCATCCTGACATGTGACACTGTGGCCTCAAGTGACAATTACAGAATAACAGCGTATTGAGTTGAGAGGGAAGCTGTGTCCAAAATCACTTTATTTACTTTCAGCCATTTTGTTGAGTTGTTAAAATTATCAGTATAAAGTTTATGCACTAAACAGTCCCTCCAAATATGTCCACAATGGACGGAAATAGTAGTGTCCATAGCATGTGCACCACTTAAAGTGCTTTTGATAGCTGTGAAAATTACAATTATGTTCCATTACAACATTCCAATGATGACACAAAATGATTATGATATATAAGTGTCTGTAATATCAATTTATTACTTACTATTGTGTAAAGTCATGAGTGTTATTTATTATAATGAATGAGGGAGTGACCACAGTTCTGTGATAAATGGATTAGTGTAAAATGGCAGCACCGGAGAGAAGTAATTTCTCTTCTGAGGGACTTAAAATAAAACCTGATGTTTACAGTTAATATTTTAAACCACTGAGACTTGAATGGCATAGTATTCAGGATCATAGTAATTTTGATCCCTAGATGTAATCCACTCTTCCCACCGGTCCTGGTATTCTCTGTCTCTCTTCAAACCCTGTATGTTTGCAGCTATCACACTCTGCTGATCTGGAGAGGTAACACTCCCCATCATCCTGGTATATAGCTGTGGATCAACTGTTGGTGGAGGGCGTGGCTTCTCCTTGACTACAAGGAAAATTGGAAACACAAACAACAACATGTCATTAAAAATACTTTATTCCTGTGTAGTAAGCAGGGATATTTGACTGACCTGTGTAACTGTGTAGGCACTCAGATTGGTACAGCAGACTGCACTTAAAAGACACTTGAAACTTTGCAAGCCTACAGTCACATCCCAACCACTTTAACACTGTTTCAAGTGACTCTCTACTGTGACAACAGTAAAGTGTACTGAGAGGCAGATTTCATGGCCTTTTTGTGCTGCATTTCAGGCACATCACACAACTACAGATGCATGTAGAGTGCAGATATTCTGTGTGGTACTCAGCTTTATGCCTACATATTTATTTATTTTAAAGTACGTTGTGTAGTAAAGAGACTGTACTTTCAATGTATTCTGTACTCAGAAAACATGCTTGTTAATACACAGAATTTGACTTAATTAATTTTTGTCATGTGTTTTTTCTATGAGTTTTAAGAGTGATAATAAAAATAAGAAGTCTTACCACATTTAAGCAGAAATATCATTCCATAAGAAATCAGAATGATCATAGAAACCACAGAGCAGTGTGCAGTTATTACAATAAGAATATCCCATTTGTGTAAGTCATAAACAAGGTGTCTGCCATCAAGGGTACTCCCATCTGAAAAGAAAGAAGATTCTGAAAACTCATTTTGACCACTGAAGTTAGCCACCATGTCAATGTAGGTATTTACAATCCTTAAAAGTGAGATTAAGAGAACTTTAATGCCAAAAGTCATACACAATACCAGAACAGAGAGTTTGAGGGGAATTCACTTTAAAAAAAAATACAACAAATACAGTGTGTATATATTCCCCCCACACCATCACCAGTTACATCATAAATTGTTGGTTTCACATAGCATCATGTAAATCTATGTTTTGATTTTTCTCAAAATACCATCTAAAGTATTTACATTTTTTGGAATTCTGTGATTAATTTGAGATTGAACAGATTGAACACATCAGGAGAGAAATTACTATCCCCTTCTATCCTACACTCCATTTACATGTTTATTATCATTCCAAATCACATGTTCCAGATCCTATTCCAGGCAACTGCATAAAGGAACAGTTCACTTTGCTGAGAAGTCCTATTCTCAGGATCATCAACAAGTCTAATTTTTCTGGTATCTCATACTGAAAAGACTGATCCACACACTAAGCAATTCCCCATATCCCCTTCAGTTTGGACATGAAGGGGAGACTGGAAATCAGTCGATAAATCAGATATGAGCTGAAGATATGAACCAGGCAGCAGCAGCTTCTGACAAAACACAAAGTGTATATACAATAAAGCTGTTTCCTCCTAAGGTTAAATGCTTAGAAGGATATAGCATTTGAACTTGGAACACTTTTTCTGTGTGTACATGCTTCCAGTTGATCACAATGTCAGAAAAATACAGCATATATTTTCATTCATTGCTATGCTGACAACAAATCTATCTTTCTTAGAGCTATATAGTAAAGAATTTGAGATCAGTTTTGATTGCTCTTTTACCTTATAGCCACATATCCAGTATGTTACACAATCTTATGTTACAAAAACTTTTGTCATTTACAGAGCATAACTATAAAATCATTAATCATGATACTCATCATCTTCCATAGCATACTGATAGAGGGAGCTGATAGTTATCTCACCCAAAACCTTTAAAGAAAAATCACTTCAGAACCTTTATAATGGACTCTTGTAAACCATTATTTTTAAGAGGTCTAACCAGATCTATATTTGATTAATTACCAGTTTATTAGATGCACCTGTAGAATCTATGGCAATTCAATCCAACTGCAATAAATCTAACTTTTGTATGAGTTTTAATAAAGTAGAGAGTATAGTTTTTGCTAACAGTATATGGCTGGTGATATGGTGTATATAAAGTAGGTAGAGTATACTTTTACTTATATATTGCCATTTGTGAAGCCTTAGTATCGGTGCTGAATTACCAGCCTAGCATCCAAAGAAGCATATTTGTATTTAGCTGTGTTCAGACAGAACACAAAGCAGATTTTTGTGCAACTTTGAGCTTGTGTTTATTTGCCCCAAACATCCAAAATTATGTGTATTCGCACTCACTCACACTGCCTGGGGCAAATTCTCATCTACTTGTGTCTTTGCATTGACTTTGTATCTAATTGTGCTGCACTTAAAATTTGCTGCACATTCAGTCTGAACACACAGTTAGATGGCACAGCTCACAATTTACATCCAGTACCAATGTTCAGTGCCAGTGCAAGATGTAATGGTCCTTTAAGTAGCGATGGAAATGGGGCCTAAGTTTGCGTCCCGTCATGGACCACGTTCAATGTTTGCTTTTTTATAGCATAACCATGAGCTCTCCCTAATCTTAATCTTATTTTAGTTGCCTAACCCTAACCATATCTTAACCATAGTTTACATGCCATAATCTTTCCCTAACCTAAACCATAGGCTATTATGCCATGCACAGATACCGGTAAAAAAACAAAACAAACAAACAAAAAAACGAAGGCACTGAATGCTGGCATGTTGTAACTGAACATAATCCAGGGTTTTGCATATTTGTTCAATATCAATGTTTTATCAGTCATTAGCACATTTTTAAAATGTTAAAAGGTCTTACCCCAAAAGACAGTGATGTTGTCACTTCCAGTTTGTACTGTGCAGCCGTAGGTGTTGGTGTTTCGGCTCAGTGAGATCCCAGCTGTCAGTCTAATGATCACTGATCCATTTCCAGAAGGCAGTGGTCCAGTCACTGTGATCCAACTGGCCCTGGAAACCCCGTCTCCAATCAGATGCACCGAGCTCACTGATTTGTCGATACTCGTCACGTGACATCTCAGTAGTACCTGGTCTGTGTTAGCAGTGGGCTTTGCAAAAACACGCAGTTCTGGGGGGAATAAAACAATACATCAGCATTATATTTCATTAAAGAAGTGTGTGTGTGTGTGTGTGTGTGTGTGTGTGTGTGTGTGTGTGTGTGTGTGTACAATACGTCCCTCAAACCAAACAACAAAAAGACCCATAAAAGCATTTTCTAGTCTGACACACCTCATCAAGGTTCACTTAGGTTTAGACAAAAAAAATGACTTCAGGTCAGAATTAGGGTTAGGGTTAGGGTTAATCCCAAGGATGTTGGGGTTTCCATATGAAACAAAGCACATATACTTTTTAATGATAAAAACACCTAAGTGAAACTCAGAGTCAGATCTGACACAACAATAAGAAGCTAAGCTAGTAGAAAACAAGTGGAAGAAGCAGAAATAATCTGCTACAGTCCGAGAAGTTATATCTGACGGTGGACCATGCTGAAGTTTTATGGATTATCCAAGGTGCACAAAATTGAGTTACCTATCCACTGTCTCCAGCATTGATAGCATCATTTATCAGTCAGCTAAAAGCCTTGCTAGTGTCATTGGGCCCTTGGTGGGATGAACAGAACATCATGTTAAGGATAGTGGGGATTTGTCCAGAAGATCACAGACTTGAAAGTGTTTCCCTCACACAACATGGTATCTCTTGATAACAGTACATTGTTTACCAGCATTTCTCTGAGGAAGTGGTGAAGGTCCCAACCCTTAACTTGGATCAGATCATCAAACTGTTACATTTGTGTCTTGCTTGTCTAGCTCCCTCCATCCCAACAACAATGCAACAGAGGACTGGAGGGGTACGACTGTAGGGGGCGTGGCCTGGTGGCTATGTAGTGTGTAACACGGATGGTAAGGGGACACCGACTAAACACCGCTCAGTGCAGCATGACTTGAGATGTAGCGCTGGCAGTCACAGCTAACAGCCATGAGCAGCTGCTGTCAGACTCTCAGCACAGACACAGTAGCTCTACAATGAGAGGCTCTCCGGTGTGTGTGTGTGTGTGTGTGTGTGTGTGTGTGTGTGTGTGTGTGTGTGTGTGTGTGTGTGTGTCTGTGGGGGAGTGGAAGTATGTCGCCATAGTCCTGCTGTTTATCATGTTAATGTTACCCTTAATATCTTGTGAAGCTCTGAATACAGCACAGTTATGGACAGGAATAAAGGCTTGTGTGGTGTATGACATCACACCAGACCAAAACCACTCAAGAGGTCAAAGGTCATTGACCAGGAGTCAGTGGACGACCAGAGAGAGATCAAGGAGGACATTCACATCTGACACTGGAGACCATGTTTGAACAGAGACAGAGGTTACAATCTCCAACAGTGTCACACTTAGGTCACATGATAACAACTGATCCATCTCCATGACAACTGAGAAAACTCCATCAGCTAAGGAAGAACATGAGATGTGGTTGAAATCTTGGAAAACAGCTTGGAAGTGGACTCCAAACTAAATGTCAAACTACTTTGTTCATCTCTGAATGTTGTGTATGAGTGTTTTCTGATCTCAGCCCCGATCAGCCAGACAACATTGTTTATTTCAGAAATAAAACAGTTTCTGATGTAATTTTGTTGAGGTTTGGTTGAGTTTAGGAACAAAAACTACTTGTTTAGGATCAAGGAAAGATCATGGTTTGGGTTAAAATTGAAAAAGACTACAGCATCTAGAGGGCTTTGTCTCTTGAACATAAACATATGCTGCTCAAACATCTGATGTCTTCATGTCTGTATTTTATCAGGGCAGCTCTAACCTGCTTTTCTGTTTCTGACAAGAAGTATATACATGTGTTTGTGTACGTGTGTATATTTATCTGGACTGCTCCAGCTCTCACCTGTATTTTGCTTTATTGGTCTTAATTTAATCCTCTGAATCATTTCTGGACATTGGTATCTGATGAAGCCTCTAAATACTGAATTCCTTGCTTTTTTCTTGTTCCAGAGATGTTCAACAGTTTTTGCAGAGGCAGACTGGGATGTCCATCTCTGAGATTCAGGGTCAAAGCTTATGAAGTCGCTTCCATTCACTGCCCAGCTTTCAAAAGCAGAGACAGTCCCATTGGTTGACTGGATGCAGCCACGCCGCCGTTGCACGATATCTAGGAAGTATAAGATTCATTAGTTTTTGTTGCACAATATCAGACACCAAAATGTAATCAACATCTCACAGAAAGTTATTTGGAAAACTTACAAACTGAGCTGTTGATGTATTTTGGAATGTCATAGAGTGTTTCTAAAATATCAACAATTGCATTATCACAGCGTGGGGGTAAATGTTTGGATTGCAAGGATTGTTTGAACTCTTCTTTCTTGGTCAGGCTGTCACAGTGAGAGATTGGGGTTCCATCAAATACAGTTAGTTGCTCAGAAAATGGAGTATCTCCAGTCCTAACACGTCCTGTAGACAAGAACACCAGAGAGTGGGAACCTGAAAAAGAAAAGATATTTGAACAATCAAAACTCAGACACCCTGATTATCTGTGTTAAATGCACTGACACGTTTTGATTGAATTCATTCAGTGATGTTTTTAAGGTCTGGACTTTATCTTGAGGCCATGACACTGGACTGAATGTTTACCATTGATCATACTGTACACAGGTTTGTAGTCAACTCTCTGAGGACAGTCCACTGTAGTGTAAGAAAGGAGCAGGACCTCACCAGGAGAGTTGTCTAATCATGTAATGATATAGTGAGCAGATTGTTAAGTAAAAATTGGTAAAATAGTGTAGCTCTGATTGTAAACAAGTTCTTGTGACCTTCCTCCAAATCCATCTAAGCACACAGCACATACTGCTATCACAACAAGAAAAAAACCGCTCTAACTCTGATTTAACTAGTTTAACGAGCCATGTGACCCATCAGAATGATGCTTATCAATCAAAAGAAAATTAAAAATAGTTCTACAGTCAAGACGTGGGTCATTTAACTCAAACAAACTTCTGTAGTTCCATAAAAAAGTATTAAATGTTATGTTGTCTTCACCTCAGTAGGAGTCCAGTAACTTAGTACATGTATATGATGCACTGGCTGTTTGTCAGACTGTACTTTTCTTCCACATTATACTTGACTGTAAGTTGTAATCAGTCTATGATGTAGCCAGTGTTAGACACATAGGCTAATGTTTTGTTTTAATGATGAAGCATAGAAAACGTAGCCCAGTCAGTCACTATTTCACAAATCACCACCCAGGTGTTGCTCAGTTGATACAGGAATGAAATCATGTTACAAAGATGAAACTTTACTGCAGCACCACCTCGCCTTTTTAGCTTATTGGAGGTGTGGAAACTCAACATATGAAAATCTGAGTCTCCACAACTCCACCTTATAAATTTTGAGTAGATAATATGGTTCTGATGTGCAGCCTCTGGTATTCAGTCAGATTTATTTTAAAAAGAAAACAAAGAAAAAAAAGGAAGTTGTGCAACACATTTACTGATGTAGATAAAGAACATTACTGACAGCACTCTTACACTCCACTCCACTGCCGTACTGATCATTTTGCAAAGGTAAAAGACATTAGTCCACCCACCCATCAACCCCCTCTTTTCCTAAAGGGGGCTGAATTGCTGCTGGATATTCAATACATAAACATAAGACAGCAGGATATTGAGATTTTTTCCTTACTTTTCTTTACACCACAGTTAGTTTAGTCTTTAACAGAGCAGAGACAAAAACAATATACTACAGAGGACTGCAACCAAACAGGTTTTCAGAGAAAAGTACATCAGTGGGCAGACTGCCATGATATGTACTGCACTCTGCAGAGCACGAACTCTTTCGATTTGGATGTCTTCATAAGATTCATATCTAGGCCCCAGTCAGACTGTCAACATAATATTTAAAACACACCCGCATGAAGAACACCATATGTGCTCACTGTCATACCACTCTGAACACAGCCAGTCATCTGATCTATGAAGATAATACAGTCCCACATTTAAGTGAAGTGAAGCACTAATTGTACAATTCTGAGCTTAGCTCATACTTGACTTGAGTGTTTACATTTTCTGCTATTTTATACATCTTCTCCACTACATTACAGAGGAAAAATAGTGTACTCTTTACTCAGCTACATTTATTATATAGTTGTAGGCCCTAGTTACCAGTTGTTTTGCAGATTATTATTTTGTATAAAAACATCTGATGACAACAGAGCCATAACATAATGAAACTGATTTCTGCTTCATAATGAGCACCCAGAGATCAAAATGCAGATCAACTTTTAAAATATTTTAAATCCTGCAGTTTACATTCATCTTGATTCTTTGTCAACATATTAATGTCAAACTGTCGATCAGCGGGACAGTCAGCAGGATGCAAGATTGCAGTACCTTCATGCTCATGTTCACATTTACATTTACATTTACATTTTTCATTTACCAGACGCTTTTATCCAAAGTGACATACATATGAGACTGATACAACACAAGCAGGGATCTAGTCAGGAGACAACAACATGAGAAAGTGCCATAAAGCTTAAGTTTGGGCCCAATAGGATGTAGATGCCAACAGGCAGTGTAAAAATAAAATGATTAGAGTGCATATAGTGCATAGAAGTATATTTTTTTGTTTGTTTGGTTTTTTTTTTTTGGTTTTTTTGGGGGGGGGTTTTGTTGTTTTTTTCTCTCCCTACAGTTCATCAAGTGCAGAGGTGTTCGTGAAAGAGCTTGGTCTTTAGTCTTCTCTTAAAGATTGAGAGGGACTCTGCAGATCGAACAGAGTTTGGTAATTCGTTCCCTCACCGAGGAACTACAGAGGAGAAGAGTCTAGCTAGTGACTTACGACCCTGTTGTGGTACCAGGTGCCTTTCATTGGCAGAGCGTAGTGGGCGGGAGGGAGTGTAGACCTGAATGAGGGAGTTCAGGTAGGCAGGAGCCGCTCTAGTTGCTATTTTGTAAGCAAGTGTCAGGGTTTTGAATTTGATGCGGGCAGCAACTGGGAGCCAGTGGAGGGATATCAACAGCAGGGTGACATGTGCTGTTTTGGGCTGATTGAAGACCAGATGCATTGCCGTGTTCTGGATCATCTGCAGAGGTTTAAGTGTACATGCAGGGAAGCCTGCCAGTAAGGAGTTGCAGTAGTCGATGCGTGATATAACGAGAGCCTGTACCAGGAGTTGTGCTGCATGCTCAGACAGGTAGGGTCTGATCTTCCTGATGTTGTACAGGGCGAAGCGACATGATCAAGCGACTGAGGCCACGTGAACCTTAAAGGTTAGTTGGTCATCAATCATGACACCCAAATTTCAGGCAGACTTTGTGGGTATGAGTTGGGTTGATTCGAGCTGGATGCTGATGTTTTGTTGTATGGAAGGACTGGCTGGTATGACAAGGAGCTCGGTCTTAGAGAGATTAAGCTGAAGGTGGCGTTCTTTCATCCATGCTGATATCTCTGCAAGGCATGAAGAGATCCTAGCAGAGACTGAGTGGTCTTCCGGTGGGAATGACAGGAAAGGCTGGGTGTCGTCAGCATAGCAGTGGTATGAGAAACCATGGGAGTGGATGATTGGGCCAAGTAAGGTGGTGTATAATGAGAAAAGGAGGGGACCAAGCACTGACCCTTGGGGAACCCCTGTGGGTAAGCTGTGCAGTTTGGGCATTTCTCCATTCCAAGATACTCTATAATATCTCCCTGACAGGTAGGACATGAACCAGCGGAGGGTGGATCCTTAGATATCAAGCTCAGTGAGTGTGGAGAGGAGGAGTTCATGGTTAACTGTATCAAAGGCAGCTGACAGGTCCAGTAGCAAAAGGGCTGAGGACTGACCAGCATCTCTAGCTGAGCGCAGCAGTAGTGCAGTCTCGGTAGAGTGACCCTGTTTAAAGCTGGACTTTTCACACACTAATAAGAACATTTCTCCATGGTGGACAAAAACTCCACACAGTACTTTTAATTACAGACCAATAATGCAATAATAATTTCCAATAATTTCTTCAGTGTTTCTCTAAAATACTAAATATAATTCTTTTTCATCTGAAACTCTATTCTTGGTGCAGCTCAGGGACCTCCAGCTCATTTATGTCCCTTACTGGATGAATACAGCCCGAGCAGCACAGCACAAGGTAATTTTCATGGCTCATCAAAATGCAACTTCATGCAACAACTTAATGCGATTAAGGCCAGGTCTGTAACAGGCAAATTAAAATGTGGTAAGGTTCTTACTTTCAGCCTTTCAATGTTTAGTTTTAATGTTATGATTAACGAGGGGAATCACATCTCATAAATTAACATCAGAGTCCAACCAGTAATATCATCCACATGTCATTGGATGGATCTGGTGTGATCTGACCTGGGATTTTGCTGAAACATCAATACTTGGTCTGGTCTGTTTTACATACCAGGCTGACAAGCTATTTCCAGGTTTAACAGTCATTCCTCTGTACAGCAGTCATGATACTGTCTGAAGTCCTTGTTCCTGCGTATTTATAGTTTATACTTGATTACAACTGCACCATGAAGTTTCTCATTTGCATGTCGATGTCAATAAATCCAAGAATAACCAAGTTAGTACAGTGTTATCCTTAATGAAACATCTTCCCACCTACTTCCATACAATTCCAAAATAAACCGATAAAGTGCCAAGGATGCTATGTGACATGCAAATTATACACATATCTATTAAATTCACATTCATTTGTGAATTTGCTTTATTGGATGTAGCTACTATTAGGATTCAAGTTATTGCAGCAAAGTAGTTTGATCTCCATACATCAATCACATCTCAGGACTCTCAGCCAAATATGGTTCTCTTGACAAAATGCAACACAGAAAAAGGTAGCATGATAAAGCATTTGCTTTAGTCAAATCAGCAATACCACCATGTAAAAGAAGTCCTGCATTTCTAATTTAAAGATCCTGCTCTGAGATCAGTTTAAGAATTACAATTTCCTCTAAATACAACTTCTACTAAGTCTGAGACAATACAGTCTTGTCTTAAGTCGACTGCTACAGCTCAGTCTTTACACAGTATGCCTCAATTCTGCAGTAGCACTGATGAAATGTCACTCACCACATCCAGCTTTAGGACAGAAAGACAGAGAGAGAAAAGAGTGAATTAAACGTTTAATCCACTTCATCTGCATCCTGTGGCACCATTGTCTTGCTTTTCAAAAAGAGTAAAAGAGCGCAGGAGCAAAAATCAGAGTACGCAGTCAATCTGTCATTTGTTTACCACTGAGTTTAACTGAACAAATAAACAAGGGAGGGAGGAACAGACATGACGTGCTCATGCTGCCACTGTTCAACCTGCTGACAAGCTGGTATGAGGAAATTAAAATATTTTCTCAATACTTGAGCACCTACCAAACTATTACTTTACCCTGTAGGTGTTGAAAGACAGGTTCACAAAGTTCACTTTTTCAAGTCTATCTTAATACAACACAGTACACATGCTCTAATGAGAGATAAAAGTGTTAATGGTCACTGTAATCATCTCTGTCTTAGAAATCCACAGTTCTTGTCAGCAGGACCACCAGGAACCATTATAGTTCAGTCAGGACACTCGCATCATCAAGGTTTTAACCATTTAGTGCAACAACATGCATTTTAGTTTGGCTCTCTTCAGATGATGTTCTGGAACATATCTGATCAAACTTGACACAGACTGTACCTGAGCTCACAAACCCCCCAGCAGAGCCTGAGACACATACCATTTGATGAACATGAATACATTAAAAAGAAACATAGAGAATTCACAAACAACTGAACATTAATACAGGAGGAGACTGGGAGGTGGAGGGAGATCTGAAGCAGGCAGCAGTGTAGCAGCGAAGACATAACTCTGCATTGTTGTATGCAGACTGAATGAGCACCAATTGTGAGAGATAGTTCATGGACATACATAGCTGACTTCAGTGCCTGCCTGAACTACTGCGAGGCTCCATTTTCATTTCCTTTCATTTGCATCACTTCATGGTCAGTATGGACAATCTGTCAGTCTGTCCACCACTTTGGTCCAGAGCAGGATGTCATTCTTCATCATTCCTTACAATCTAGGTGACTAACTGACCTTTCCTATAGCATCACCAGTAGATCAATGTTTCTATTTCTGCAAAACAAATATCAAAATCTTGAAAGTTTATTTTCACAGTCCTTATATTACAAGAGTCTGAGAATCTACAGCCATGCTAACAGCTCTGTGAGGTTGTATTGAGGCACAGTGATGCTTGAACTAACATCTGCATGCCATAACATGTTTGCAATGACAATACTTATCTGCTAGACATGCTGATGTCTAGCAGATAATGTTTATCATGTTTGTCATCTTACTTTAAAGGACAAGTTCACAATGTTTCAAGTCTGTCTCAAAACAACAGTCAGGGGCCCAAATGAACATGTAAACATGTTTTTCTTGCTGTAATCATTCATCCTGTTCATACTGACCATTAGAAGATCCCTTCATAAAGCCACAGTCCTCCTTCTGTGCAAAAATGTACTTAAAAGTTTATCTGAAGCTAATATGAAGCTTCAGCGTCCAAATGAGTCAAATCAAGTAGATATCTTTCACTCTTTTTGTTACTATACTTCCACTACAGCTCAACAGGGAATCACTGTCCGAGGAAACATGAAGAGGGAATCTGATGCTAAAAACACTGTAAATGTGTCAGATATCCACTTGATATGACTAACTCAGACTCAGACTCATATAAGCTTCACATCAACTTTTAAATCCATTTTTGCACAAAATGTTTGGATACACTGTGGATTTTGCCCCAAATCACATTTGAAGAACTTGGAGGTGTGGGCTCATCAGGAGGGGGCTTTAAAGAGACAGGAGCTAAAATTGCCTGTTAGACACAGAGGTGAAACTGAGGGGCTGCATAAAGGGCCAGTATAGGATAAATAAGGAGTTTTTAGAACTGTGAATCATGCAAAGCTACTCTAGTGGAGTCCCAGAATAAAATGTAGAGATGGAAATGAGCATAATAGGTCCCCTTTAAACATGTTCCTTACTTTTCTTTTATGCACCACAGTTAGTTAGAACTTATTCTTAACAGAGCAGAGGCAAAAACAATATATTACAGAGAAAGACTGCAACCAAACAGGTTTTCAGAAAAAAAGCACATCAGTGGGAAGACTGCCATGATATGTACTGCACTCTGCAGAGCACAAACTCTTTCAATTTGGATGTCTTCATATGATTCATATCTAGGCCCCAGTCAGACTGTCAACATAATATTTAAAACACACCCACATGAAGAACACCATATCTGCCCACTGTCATACCACTCTGAACACAGCCAGTCATCTGATCTATGAAGATATGCAGGGTTGGGCCTGGTTATTACATGGATTAGGGGACATTTCCATGTTTTAGTGAAGTGTAGCACAACTACTAACTGCTTTATACATCTTCTCCACTACATTACAGAGGAAAAAAATATTGTACTCTTTACTCAGCTACATTTATTATACAGTTACAGGCACTAGTTACTGGTTATTTTGCAGATTTTATAAACATCTGATGATAACAGTGCCACAACATTATGACACTGATTTCTGCTGCATAATGAGTACTTTACAGCTTTTAAAATATTTTAAATCCTGCATTGTTTACATACATTTTTACCTTTAACTACAGACCAAAATCATTTCTTCAGTGTTTCTCTAAAATACTAGATATAATTCTTTTTCATCTGAAACTCTATTCTTGGTGCAGCTCAGGGGCCTCCAGCTCATTTTTGTCCCTTACTGGATGAATACAGCCTGAGCAGCACAGTAGAAGGTAATTTTCATGGCTTCAGTTGCCAGAAGCTCAAACACACAGATCTCTCCAGAATCACAAAACACTTGTCTGTATATATGCTGAGTTTTGCCTCTTTCATTTTGCTGTACATTTTTTAATCTCCAACAGATTAACAAGTGCATCAAAATGCAACTTCATGCAACAAATTAATGTGATTAAGACCTGGTCTGTAACAGGCAAATTAATATGTGGTAAGTTTCCCGCCATTAATCAATAACATTAGAACATAGGATTTGAAAGGTTCAAAGTACGTTTTGAAAGTGTAAACTGTGGTAAACTGGGCTTGGAAGACACAGATTTATAACACTTTAAGAGTTACATTCAAATATTAATTTCAAATGTTTAAATCCTTTTTTTTCAATCAGAAATCATATGGGAGATGAGTCCTGAGCTCCATTAAATCTGCCAGAACATTTTTACTATTAGCAAAAGTCCAAACTCTGCTTCATCGGGAGGATAAAAATATTTTTCTGTCAAGATGATTATTAAGTTAATTAAGTGACTTTTCTGGTCTTACACTGGTCTGGCCACTTACAATCATGTCTCTAAATATCTGCAGTAATGGCTTTATTCTGCATATTAAAGCATATCCATACTGAACACACACACAATGCTTAAATAAGACCAAAATAAGACAGGCAGTAACACTGGAAACATCTTTTGTTGTTACACGGTTGCTGTGTCATTGCAGATATGCCTCATTACACACACACACACACACACACACACACACACACACACACACACACACACACACAGGAATTTCAGTGTTTCCTCAAACATAAATTCGCTTTAGGAAAGGATGTTGAAGAGGTTAGCTGGTAATGTTCTGCTGATTGTCTTAAGCAGAATTAATTAACTGCTTCTGGAATTCTGCATCATTCTCCAATTAGATCCATACAGTTTGCAAACTTAATTCATTGACTTAGAGCTAATACTCAGTACCAAGCTTGTAAGCAGTCATACAGTATGTACAAGTCCACCACAGTTTTACCCTTTATGGATATAGTGAAGGTGTGTACTTATCATTCGGAGGGCATATCCTTCCATTGACAATACAATACTTGGATTCTTTAAAAATCAATGATTGATTCCCTATGCCTGTTTTCAGAATCCTCCAAAGAGGCTCTCAGGGGCACTTCATCCACTTCTTTTAGATAATCATCAGAAGCAGCTATCCTGCTATTGAAATCTCTGCAACATAAATGGTCTCAACTCCTGAACATATATATATATTTGACTCAGAAGATGATTACAGAAAAACAAAGCTTTCTTTCCCTATAATGATGTCTCTGGTGGCAAGTAACAAGTGAAAACAACAGACATTAAATCCTGATTTCAAATGTAAGAAATATAATACATTCCTGCTTTATTACTCCTGCTCCATGAATAATATGCATATAATAATATTTACATTAGCTCCTCTGTCAGTAGATTAAACTATTCACTATACTTGAGTTCACTTCTGTTAAAGAAAGATGTCTTCTAGTAGTTCTAACAGGCTGCTCTGTATTAATAGGATGATGTAATGTACAGCTTGTTTGTTTTAAAGGGTAAATGTGCTATTAATACACAATTAAGGTATTTTTAGTGAAAATCTGTATTAAAAGTGACAACCAATAATGGAGGGTCATGTGTTTTTATTGATACATGTTTTTATATGCATATTACTTTACAAACACAAAACAGTAATTCAATTAACACAGAATTTGAAACACAATAACATCCCCTACCCAACAAACATGACGCTACAAAAAACAAAATACCCACAAGAGCCCAATCTCTTCAAAAATGAATAGAAAGGATTCCAAATGTCCAACAATTTGTCTGACTCATGGTTCAGGTTGTATGTCAGTCAAAGGAAGTAGGGAGGTAGTAGGTATTGTCAGGGATACCAGAACCTTTACTGCTTAAAATTGTTAGTTTGTAAAATTTCAAACTCCTTGCAGATAACAAATTTAATACATAGTTAATGGTTTAACCCCATTAAACTTGATGAGCCAGAGTAGATCTGATCCCTTAATCTCTTAACCACATCCTAATGGTACAGTTTGGTTAAACTTTTCATTTGTGGAATCCTGGAAATAGGTCTGTCAAAAAAAAGTGCCAGTCTATCATTTTGCATGATTGTGAACCTTGAGTCTGCTGGGCCTTAAAGGATGAGGCTGGTGATTTTCTATTGTTTTCTTATTGTCAACCAATCTCATGTGCAGAGACAAACCAACAATGAACTGATCTTCTAACAAGTATTGTGTGTGTATCCAAAGCCTGATATATCTTATTCCTCTGTGGTGAACAGCTCTCTTGTTGTCCAAAAACTATTATAAAAATGTTAATGAGTCAAGCAGTGGTTACTGTAGCTTGTTGACACCTCCAGAGACTAATAACAGTGATAAGGTAGTAACTAGGGATGTGCAGAGAGCCCACTATTTGTATTTGTATCTGTATTTGTTGAGGCAGCAAAATTATTTGTATTTGTATTCGAATAAAAGTGGAAAGAGGCTTAAAAATCCTGTTTTTGCTTTTATTACATTTTTAATTTTAGAAAATTAAAGTGTTATAATAAGTGTTTATGAATAAACTACCTTACGAAGGAGGTCCCCAAACTGAGTCTTGAACTGGAGTCTCTCAGATCATAGACGACTGTGCTGACTACTGAGTTAAAACTTTACTCTTCACCTCATTGCAGACAGACCTCTAATTAACAAATATTTTAAAAAATATTTTTATGACACAAATATTCGTAAACTATTTGTGCTTTGCCAAATAATGTATTTGTATTTGGGCACACCCCTAGTAGTAACCCTCAGGAGAGAAGATTCTCATACAGCAGACACCACTGAGCATGCACGGAAACACGGTTCAGTTTACAGAGCTTTGCTAGCTTGATGTGCTACATATCACAACCTCTTGACTTTGTACTGAAGTTCTTTGATTAATTTATGATGTAATACAGTGGTTGTGTTGTGTTGCACAACAAGCTAGCAAAACTTTGTAAATGAAATGTTCCCGCGCATGTTCAGTGGTGTCTGCCGCACAAGGAACCTTTCAACTCTCATAAGGTGAGAGTTATTATTTTAATTGCTGTTTTTACTCTTTGGAGCCATTTCTAAACAAACTACAGCAACCACTGTCTTCAGGGATGAAGGAACATGTCACTCAGTGCAGCAGTGTGGCTCATTGATGTGTTTGACATCAACGGAGATCTACAGCACAGAGGAATTAGATATATTAGGTTTTGGATACACACACATGGAAGGGTGATGGACCAGGGGAAAAATGTGGTGCAGAACTTAAGTTGGAGGAAAAATATCCATGTTTATGCTTCTACTTTCAACCCAATGGATGATTTCACATATCTGGGCATAAAAATTGTCCCTGAGGTGAAAAAGATTGCTCAGATAAATCATGACCCATTTCTGGAAGCTCATCAGTAGAACACTAGACATATTTACCTATTTCAATAATTGGCAGGATAAATATTCTAAAAATGAACATGCCCCCTAAATTTCTCTATTTATTCCAGAATATCCCCCTGCCCCCTCCCTCATCTTTGTTTACTAGAATTAAGAAATTTTTTACCAACTTTATTTGGCAAAGTAAAGCAAATCAAAACTTTACAGGTCCAGCTGGAACTTTTCATCAAATATAAGTATTTGTATTCAGCATCACATTCATAGTGGCAGGGAGATGGACGCCAGTTTTCTTTGTTTGTTCTTCTGCAACATTTGTTGGATGGTGGATACAGACAATGAATAATTTCCTCTCATGCATGTTCAGAATGTTATAGGCATGTTGGTGGTCTGACTCTATCTTGTGACTCTATCTTCAGCCAGCCTTACAGGGCTTTCACACATCAAGCGTAAGTGCAACATCACATGGAGAAGGCCATCAGCTACGCTCTCCTGGACAGCTGCATGAAAGAGTGTTGCACACTGCTCTGCCAGGTTTAGCACCCCAAAGTATAACCAATCTGAACTTTGACCTCAAATACGCTGACCCCCAATACACATCCAATGGCATTCCAGAAGTGACAAGGGGCAGAGGTTATAATGGTGAAAATTTCACTGTAGGGCCAAATGGAGAAGGTCTCTGAATTCCCAGAGTTTACTTTACAGAGAATTTACTTTGCAATCCTTGGGTGAAAAAACCTCAAGCTCTGCTTAAAATGTCTGAGAGGATGGAGACAACAGGTCAGAAAATTAATATTGTAGCATCATCGATAGCTGTGTCATACTGTAGTATAGCAACATCTGAAAACAATAAATGAACACAATAATACTGCTGATAATTCTTACTTCTTCTAGCTTCCGCCTTCATCATGTAGTTCTAAAAAATGGTGCACTATAACATTTTGAGGTCACATTTTTTACCTCTGTTCAAGATAATATTGATGCTGACCTGTATCGTAACCTTTTTCCCCGCTTGATGTTTTTAATCTCCCTATACAATAACTTCATGGCCTCTGTGACTCAGTACCTCCTTTAGTTTGCTCTATTTTTTATTCAAATTAAATATTATATACAGCAGCCTATTTGTCATTTTTTCAGAAACATGATTTTAAGAATTCAACTATTTAACTAGCGTGGCTGGTTCTCATAAAATCACTTCAATAAATGTATTGACACCAGCTCACTCTGGTCTCCCCCCCACCCCCGGCTGCAGTGTGTCGGACAGGAGGCAGGGGGGGTGGAAGTTCACCAGCATGGCTCTCATATATCAGGTGACAATGTGGGAAAGTTGGACGCTAGAAGCGGCTTAAAAACACCAAAAACAAAACGACAGGAGAAGTGACGAGAACATGACGACTGAGAAGGTGTCCGTGCTGAGCGGGCAGGAGGAGGAGGACACGGCTCTGGGATATTACGACGACGAAGACGATCTGGAGGCGTTTTCAGATGCAGAGTTAGGCTGTGAGGACGGAGGTAGGCGGATATTTATGTTGCCTAGGAAGGTCACACACTAGCGGAGAGCGAGCAGAGACGCCACTTTCACTTCGGCTCTGTTGTATTCACAGCTGAAGCGTCTCAGTGCGGAGTACTGCTTCTAACTTCAGCCAGCCTGTTCTCCTGCTAGCTTACTGAAGCTGCATTTCCGACTGTGTTCGTTTCTGCGTTAGCACGGCGTCATTTTTAAAAGTTACTTACCGAGGGGGAGTAACGGAGTACTTTTAGTGCAAGTTTTATACATATAACACTGACACTTAGTGTTTTTCTTGCCTTCTGGGAGACTCGTTTACCTCTCAGAAAGAAATACACATCTTGCTCCACCGACTAGCTAATGTTACATGAATCTGAAAATGACATTTTAGTGTAGTAACGTTAGATTAGCTAACGTTAAGTCAGGTTACTTTCTGCGTAGGTGCTGACATTTTACCTCCTATCAGCTTACAAGATATGAAGTTAGAGTTTAAACTAGATCTGTTACGGATTCTTTATGTTGGCTTCAATTTGAGATTATTAACTTAGCCTATATTTATTTACATTAATATTTTCAGTTTTATAGTATTGCAGTTTTGTACATTTGGTAGAGATGAAGTCTTGTGAGATCCTGTGCTCTATGATATCCATCAAAATATGTTGCCTGTTAGAGCCATTTATTTCTGTGTGGTAAAAAACTGTAAGCTATAGTCTATTAATTTACAAATTTACTCTAAAAATGTCAAATTTTCAGTTACTTCCCATCGCAAAAGCTTCAACACTAGCAGTTTATGAAGTACACCACCTTAGTAACACTGTTAAACCACTAAAGTTCATAAAAAGGAGAAGTTGACAAAAATCTGAGAAACTTTTGAAAAAGTGTTCTGTATGCTGCAGTATTGTACCATTAAATATAAAAACACCTCTGTAGGAGGACATGGTATCAAATTCATTTGAATGGATTGAGAATGTAAATGTTTGTGTGGTGTGATTTGCAAATGACCATTGGCTTTCAAAAATCACAAGAACCTTTTAAAAGCACACACCTGTTGCTGATCATGTGATGAGAGAGCCTGAGGAAGCCACGGTGCCAAACATGTTGTTCACTCACAGATCTGTAATCATATAATCATATGAAGATGATGTAGACATCCTTTGTGTGCGCTGTAATTCCTAGGAGTATTTTTCCATATTATTCCTGCTCCAGATCAGCACCCTGGTAGATGAATGAGCTAGAGCTATGCACAGGATCATTATCTGTTGATTTGCTTGGATGACTCTACTGCTGTTTTTAATGACTATTGCTGAATCTGTGTGTTTGAGCAGGGGTTCACTTGCTGCTCAGTCTGTGAGTGGGTCAGGAGTGCAGAGTGATGAAGTGAGTCTTTGAGACAGAGGTTAGAGAAGTGGGTTGCCAGCAGGATAAATCTGCCCCTTCCTCATTCCCATCACTAAGTAAAGCTGTTAACCTCCAGTAGCTTCAGTGAGGCTGCTCAGTGGCCAACAGGACTACTTTCAGGTGTGACTGAGTGTAAGGGTCAGGTAATGTTAGAAAATAACAGGTTCGTATGACATATGTAGCTGTATGACAGAATGTTACAGAAACAGCCACCCCCAACATTAAGGGAGGGGGTTTCTGAAGCTCTTCAAGCACCCAACAAGCACTTCTGATGAAGCATACTAGCAGCTCAACTATGTGAGTGTGAACAGAGCCTTCCTGAAAAACAGGGCATTGCTCTCAGAGAAACTTCCTACTTTGATAAATAAAACAAGGCTGAAACAAACAATTATTTTTATTAGACACACCAGCGGTGCTGGTCCAGACTGAAATATCTCAACAACTATTGGATGGATTGCCATGAAATTTTGTACAGACATTCATTGTGCCCAGAAGACGTATGACATGACCGTTCTTTTAGTGTCAATATGAAATTAAAACTATTGGATTGCTTACTGACATTTATGTTCCCATCTGGAAGTAAGTTGTGATTATGCTTGATTTTTCATCTAGGGCCATCACATACCATATTAAAAACAAAAGTCCAATACTTTGGTTTATGACTAAATACCAAATCTTCAGTAGACATTTATCAGATTAATCGTTTCAGCTCTGAAATAAAGGTTAATAGGATAAATGGATTAATAGGTCTTATATGATAATTTAAATCCATTGTACTGTATGTAAAAAAAAAAAAAGTTTTGTAACTCTTTGTTTTTACCATTTATATGTTGTGATTTTAGTTACAGTTTACTTCATGTTGAAATTCAGAAATGAAAAATGAAAATTGTTTGACTTCCTTTGCATTAGTCTTCAACTGTATTGCATTAGTCCTCTGTGATCGGCTTTTGGACCTTGGATGTGGATTTTTATGATGATAAAAGCAAAAAGCTGTCTGTAGTCTGTAGACTTCTGTCTTCTTCACTTTCCTGCCCTCTTTGCCACTTTCAAGTGAATTCCAGTCAGGAGACACATGGCAGTGAAAGAGGCATGGAAAAGAGTGCGGTAATTATCATGTAAAGTTGAAACTGCTTTTAGTGATCACGGTTACAGTGATCATCTGCTTATGGATCAAAAATCTCGGGACAGAATCATTCCTATATAAATGCTGTTTAAATAATTTGCTTATAGAAATCAATAGTCCACTTACAGTTCATTTTGGGTCTTTCCATACATGAAAACTTATGGATAAAAAAATTAAACTACAGTAATTCTATTTACTTTTTACCTTACTACCATAGTCATCAGGTTTTGCGGCGCTCCTCTGCAGGGTTGTGTGGGGGTGTGGGATGTGGGTGTGATTATTTGTAACCGTTGTGAAACAATCGGAAAATAACATTTTATTCCTCTCATTCACTGGCTTTCTAGCTACAACTGCTCGCTGTCCTCATCTACTCTCTAACTGGCTTGACCACTGCTTCTCTCTCTCTCTCTCTCTCTCTCTCTCTCTCTCTCTCTCTCTGTGTCGTCTTTTTTAAAATGAGTCAGGAAGCCGTCAGCAAAGCCTAACTTTACTTTTAACGTTGTCAAACGAAGAGAAATGTCCTCCCCTCTTCCTAGTAATGTTTTTGTCTTCCCTCATGGCAGGGTTGTACAGCGTTACAGGTTGCATTTCTCCAAAAGTTGATTCTGGTTCAACTTTCTAGCTTCGGCGCCCATGCGGCCCCCACCCCAACAGCCTAAATGCATGACCCGTATGCTTCGGGCTTGGAGGCTGGTGCTGCATGCACATTGAAATCATGACGGGAAAAAGAAAAGGAAAAAGTCATTGTCTCTCAGTGAAAAACATAGTCTCCTTGAAGCTTATGACAAAACTGCCAAAAAACGAGCCAACGAGATGCAGCAGTGAAACAACAAGCATTTGAAACAGCTGTACTGTAAATAGCGAAGCTGTCCGTTTCATTACTTTATATTCATGTAATAAATATACAGATGTCAATCAGATGTTAATCTGCATGAGAAATTAAGAAAAAGAAAAAAATTGAGTATAATAATCATCCGCTTATAGTGACCCAGATGAATCACTATTAAGCGGTTTCCACTGTAGTTGCAGATTCAGTAGCCTGGAGTGCTGCAGTTGTTTTTGTCCAGACTGGAATATAAAATGAGAATAGTGCATTGGTAATGCAAGGGAATCAGCAGGAGTTGAGATACAGTAGGAGCTGTTGTTTAAATCAAACACTGTGTTATTGACTCATTTCACTGTTGGGTGACTAAAGGTTAATCATTTGATACGCAGCTGATAGAGTATGTGTCTTGCTCAGTCATTTACAGCAGAAAGACTTTTTGTTAGAATGCACTTGACATTCTTCAACAGGGAGTGATCAAGGTCACAGTGTCAAAGGAGGAATGTGAGAGACACACACACACAAACACACACACACATCAGCTCATGGTCACTTTTAGGGACATTACATAGACTTACATTAATTTCCTGGAGACTTACCCTAACTCTTCGTTTTCAATACACCCCCGTTTTCACAGGTAATTGTTAGTCTGTCCCTCTCGCTGCAGGAAATAATGGATTAATCCTGGAAGGCTGTTGATGTAGCACTTTTCTCCTTATGAAAGTAACACAGCAGTTATCCGACCAATGAGAGTCAGACGAAAGCATATTGACCAACTAATTGACCAGTCAACCAGGAGACTACAACCCGATATGCCATGTACACAACTCCTGTCTTTATGTGGGCACTCATGCGACACATCTTTGGAAAGCTAAGATTCTTGTGATTTGATTTATATAATTCATTTCAAGATACAGTCACAACAGCAGGTAAAATCAACGCCTCTGTCAGACCACTAACAAACAAACAAACAATTACAAAATTCACGCTACTCACCTATGAAGCCTCACATTACTCCACTAACTGACACAACTCCAACAAAAATGGTCTTGTTCCGTTGGCAAAGGTCTAGTTGACCCAATCCAGTAAAACATTTAGTCCAAAACACATTATTACATCAACAAATATCCACAAACAGCTGTTGCATCATTTCAAATTAGCCGGCAGATGTCCTAATCTTCCAATGTATTGTCCATCATAACTCACGTTAGCATGTAAGCATTAGCCACATCTTGGTATCAAAAAGGCGGCTCCACTCTGTCCTTTTGATTGACACCTCACTTGACCTAATAGGAGCTTCTATGTCCTGTCCACAGTCTACAATAGCCAACGAGAATCTGCGCTGAAATTATGTAAATATAAATAGTTTGCTGTGATTTACTTTTTATATGAACTGCCCTTCCACCATAGCACTTGTTTTGACTCTATACATACAAAGTTTCAACAGGGGAACAAAGGGCTATAATGTGTTTATGCTTCAGTTACAGGGGTTATTTGGTGTCTCTAAATGGCCTTTTTTTGGAAGACACCTGGACATACCTTTAGAAAAATGTGTAAAATATGAATTTTCTGTGGTATTGTTTGAACTTGGACTAGGTAAGACTCCATGCTGTCGTCCCATTGTGTTTTCCAGCTAATCACAGTCACAGCTATAGACCATCTGCAGTGATCTGTTTGCAAAAAAATATTCAGGTGGAAATAAAAACTTTATACTGAAGTGTGTTCAAACTTCTTTTAAACTTTGCACAGTTATGTTTACCAACTCTCTCTCCACCTTCCTACACTCACATTTTGAGTGTAATTCATTTACCAGAAAAGAGGTGAAACACACAATAAAAGAAAGTTAAAGATGATTTGACTGATATATATATATATTTTTTTTAAATTCTCTATAGATATTGCTATAATATCGTTATTGTGAATTCTTTTGGCCACAATAATTGTGTTGTGAAAATCTGAAAAGATCATTAACGAGTAATGTCTTTAATAAAATTCATAAATTGAATCATTTATATCTTGACACTGTTTGGATGCTTTCAACTGTTTGTTTGTCTGAATTCTAAATTCTGCATTCTGCATTTCTAAACAAAATGAAAAAAGTAAATAATAGTCATTTTTACCCGGACAAGTGACTTTTGTGCCTGGAGGAGTAAATTTACTTGTCTGAAGGACAAGTGCCAAAAAGTTAATGTTGAGTCCCGATATATAATTCATTCATTCATCATACTGTTACAAGAGCTGCCTTTTATTAAAAAGTACAGAATTGGTTGGGTAACTTAATTTCCAAATAAAGCATGCAGTCAGTTTTCCATGGCCAGACAACTTGAGAGGCTTTTCAGCCACTGATTAGCAATGTGTGCTTTTTCCATTGAAGGGCTGCACTCTTTTGTGAACACAACACTTCAGTAACTCAGGATGTCATTTGTTGGGGAAAAGAGAGACAGATTAAAAGAAGAGGAGTCAAAATTGAAGCTGCAGAGTCTGAGATATCCTGACTTTAAGTCCCTAGTAGAAACAAAGTATACAACAACACAACAAAGTATATTTCAATATTTTATCACATTGTCATGAATATTGTTTGACAAAATGCAGTGTTTCCCACAGAATTAGATTTTAAATGTGGTGGTAGCTGACCGGGAAGGAATTAATTTTTAAATAAATAACAAATTTACTGTCCACACACACACACACACACACACACACACAGTTGTATGCTTACTGTATTAGGTGGTAGCACTGGTGCTAGCAAGCTAAAGATTTCAGTAGCACAAAGAAAAATTTAGTAGCACACAGGATGGTTAACCCTTACATACTGTTCATATGCTGACCCTTCATAATATTGAGTGGGTCATTTTAGATCCGGTTCAAGTATCCCTTTTTAATTAGTTCCTGTACCAAATTTCAACCAAAATTGTATTTTGCATCCATAAATAAGATTTTTGGGGCCAATACAGATAGTAGGGAGTAAAAAAATTCCAATAATGATATATCAGCTGATATTCTTATAATACACAGAATATGCATTCACTGGCCACTTCATTAGGAACACCTCTGCAATCTAACGCAATCCAATACAACAGCTCTGCCATAAATTCTACTTTTATGAAGCTTATACATTTTCAGTTTTTGTTGACATTATCAGAAAGGTGATAATTCTACTTTATGTTTATTATTAAGTTCGTAGTGGGTGGCCATGGTGTCCTGCACTGAGTTGCACCAGCTGTGCGTAAGTTCAAACGTAGCCTAGTTTGAACGTAAATTCTTACTTTGGTCAGAGCTTACACGCTACTAACATTTTATTTTCTGAGACGATCGTAATGTGGTAAATTACAAAGTAATGATAATGAAAAATGTTCACCACAGATGTAATGTGACAAAGTTACAGTCTATGGACCTAACGAATAGCAATAATGTTATTATTTGGTTAGTGTTAATGAAATATGAAAGCCCTAAATTGTGGTAGGCAACAACCTTATCCCAGATTGTCAGCCTGACTGTTTTGGCCACAGAAAGTGAAACGTCATTTTCTGCAACAAAATTTTGGTTAGTGTGGACTTTACGCCAGTGTAGGTAAGATGAACCTTACGTCTCCATGGTACAACCAAACATTGACACAGATTTGATATCAACTTTATAACTAACTAGTTTCAACATATCATTTAGTGTGGACTTTACACCCTAACTTAAGAGAGAACTTATGCACAGCTGGAGCAACAGGCTAGTGAGGTGCATTATGTGGAATGGTATTCCTAGTATTTTGTCCACTCCATTAACATACATGAGGAAGGCAAAGCATTAGGAACACTTTTCCACTCCAGTACACCACCCACTACAATCTCAATAATAAACATAAAGTAGAATTATCACCTTTCTGTCATCATCTTTCTGAGAATTCACAGTGAGCAAGTGGGCTACAACTGCTTGCTACCATAAGTTTAACAAAATCCGGCAGTAAGGGAGATGGTATGAGCAATTATCAAACAACTGTTGAACAAGCAGAGCATAAACTTAAATACAACATCTTTGACTTCCAGCAGTCAACTCCTCTCTCATCCTCAGCTGCTATTTTACACCTCCTCTGTTTCGCCACGGGTGGGGCTGAGTGCTCCACACACACATGGATCTCAGCGGAACAGAGGAGAGACAAAGAAGTACTCAAGTTTATGACAACTACACTTGTAACATTACTGTAAGTGCAGCAAAAGTTTTGCGAATAAAAAGCAAATAAGTGTAATTTAATCCAGGTTTTAAGTCTTTTTCCAAAAATGAGTCTCAAAAAAGGGGGAGTTGTATTATAACAAGGGTCGTCTTATATTCAGGTCATTATGGTAATGTTTCTTTTGCTGATTTCTACAGATATGATACCAGCACAGCCCACTCGCATGTGTGTGGATTATTTCTTTTTGCACAGAATAATTTTTAATACCGTATGCGATCAAAACAGTTGCTCTGTACAGTCCTGACACACACACACACACACACACACACAGGCTAACATGCTAACGGGCTCAGAAAGCTGTCCAGAATTGGACTTGTTCGGTTTTTGCTCAGTTTGTCTTTTTTTTCAACTCTCAAATTCTCAAATTCGTCCCCTTGAGCCCTGCATGCTTGTTAATAACTTATTTTAAGAGTTGGGTCTTTGAGATTGTGTTAAGAACATAGAAAGACTAACTTATTAGAGTTCATATGAATGCATCAGTTTTGGGCACATCTGTGCAGAGGTGTTTATGATAGAAAATCAATATGTAGCAGGCAGTGTTGATATTGTGGTGGGCCGCTACAAATAAATGAATGTATGGGAAACCCTGAAATTACCCTGCCATATCATGATGTTATTTTAAGGCACATCAGACATCACTCAACTCTGCTGAATAGAAACCTATTACTAGCAAATTGACTTTGACTTGTAAAATCAATGTCTTGAGTTGCCTAATATAGGAGTTTATTTACAGTAATTTACTGTCCCTCTGTTGTCTAGTGTTGGGCTTCAGTGACTCACTGAATGGAGAGGTCAAACCTCGCATCCTGCTGATGGGCCTGCGGAGGAGTGGGAAGTCCTCAATTCAGAAGGTGGTTTTCCATAAAATGTCCCCAAATGAGACCCTGTTTCTGGAGAGCACCAACAAGATCTGCAGGGAAGACGTCTCCAGCAGCTCCTTCGTCAGCTTCCAGATCTGGGACTTCCCCGGCCAGATCGATTTCTTCGACCCCACCTTCGACTATGAAATGATCTTCAGAGGCACCGGAGCACTGATCTTTGTCATCGACTCACAGGTCAGGCCACAAAGGCTGCCATAGAGAAGTGAATCATCTCCTTAATTATCTATGATGACCCTGCTGCTGTGATACCATTATTACAAAAGTAGTGGGGTTTAGAGGGTGACTACCAGAAATGCTGCTGACATTAGCATTCATGCCAGGTGTAGGTCCAGGAGTGGGATTTTACAAGCAGAACACGGTCCTCAGCAGCAGGAGCTGACAGATGAGGAGGCTTGCCCTTTACAGAAACATACACTTCCTGCACCAAGAAACTTTCAACAACTCTTGTTGAAAGGGCCTTACGCAAGTGGTGCCCAATAGTTCATGATTGGCAGATCAGCTCCACAATTGATGGTCAATAGATTATTTGGAGTACTTGTGTCTTTTGGCATATGTATGAGTTAAAAGATAAGTTTTAGGGGTACAGTAATGTTTTTTTTTTGAGATATAATATTAATGCATCTCTTTTTCAACATTACACATACAGTGTACACAAGATGTATCTAAAGCTGATTTAACAGAGCTGAGTAAAGAATTTTGAAATATACAGAGTAGCACTTGACAGTGTCCCATCCTATCGTGGCAATGGTGCGCCTTTGCTGCAGTTAATACATTATTTTTCGCATTCCACGAAGACCAGCCCTACTCTGCTTCTGATTGGCACGTACTCGTTGCCCTTCAGGTGTCATGTATTGGAATATGCAATCCTGAGGGAAACTACTAGGGTTGGTTAGGTTTATGTATAATTATGAGGAGAGGGTTGGTTAGGTTTAGGTATAATTATGAGGACAGTGTTGGTTAGGTTTAGGTATAATTATGAGGACAGTCTTGGTTAGGTTTAGGCATAATTATGAGGAGAGGGTAGGTTAGGTTTAGGCATAATTATGAGGAGGGTTGGTTAGGTTTAGGCATGAAGAGTGAGATAGTTAGGATAGATCTATCAGGGTTAGGGCAATAAACAATGGAAATTGATGTGTTGCGTCTCTCACACCTACACATGAAACATCATCACAAATGCAGGCAGAAGACTGAGCCAATCAGAGGCAGAGTAGGTCGGGCCTTTGTAGAATGCAGGTGGGAGAAAAAATAACGTGGGGTTCACGCACTTGTGCCACAGAATAGCATGTGTTACAGTATGTTGTCAGTAGGGGGCGCTCTGCTTACACACAGCTTCATACAGGTAAATAGACTACTGCACTGTGGGTTGGGATGTGATGTCACATCATGCCGCATTGAGAGTGTAGCAGCAGTGGTGTCATAAAATCTAGTGGTGTTCCTCTTTCCAAGATGAACCCTTTGTTGCCCATGGTGACAAATATCCTCTGACTGGTTGACTTCTAGCCTGGTGCCGCTGGTTATAACATAATGTTGATGTAGTGATGTGATATACGATCGGGAGTCCGCACACGGTGTTTTATTTTGAAAATTGAGCGGATGCTTTATGCTGTTCCTGTGTCTGACTTCCTGCCTGGCTCGATCTGCTCTGTGCAGCTTGATGCAGCTTCTGTCAAAAATAGACCAGGCGCATATGTTTAGCAGAGCTGCTTCTGGGATGCTTCTGAAACTAGAGTGGCTGCGATCAGCTCTAGTGGCCGTGTCGCACCCGGAATGCGACACAGACACACCCAGTGGGTTCAAGCCGGTAGTTCAACACACTGTCAAAATCGGGATGGCCAGTTTAAATGTAATAAACAGCTGTATTCAGTGTCCTAAAATCTGATGCAAAGTGAGGGAAATATCAAACTCTGTTTATTCGTGGAGAAAACATTTGTGCATGACCACCATCAGAGACAAAGAGATTCACATTCACACCTATAGCCAGTCTTTAGTTTTGAAAATGATCAGTGCTGCTTGTAGGGAAGGTCTGGGGGAAGGTCTTAGGAGTAACAGCTGAGATCCAGCTTTCCTCTGATATGTACTCATGATGCGCCATGACACACACTGACGGTTACTGATAACTTCTCTGTGAACAGTACAGCTGCTGTCATTGACCTTTATTGTTTGGTATGTTAGAGGACTTCATGATATTCAGATACTTGATGATTGTTTCAGTCAGCAGTGTGGGAGTTCAGATCTTTTGACACAAAAAAAGCGTTTTTATTTTTTCATTTCACCAGTTAATGTGAATGAAGAGGCAGTAATGCTCACACTGTAGAGCCCTGCCGTAGGACTCATCTGCTGTACCATGTTGGAACATTCCAGTCTCTCAAATGGAAACGTCCATTTGGTATAGAGAGATGGAAGGGGATCACATATATGTTGTTATTAAAAAGTTGTAATAATGATATGTAGTGAGTAGGATGCTGAACGGTGTAAAAAGAAACTATGTAATGGAGACAGTTTTTAAAAAACCTCAAACATACATGTGTGCCATTTCTTTACTGACATATCTTGTTACTTCTTGGTCAATATACTCTGATAACAAAATCATACAAATCTAAAATTACCCACAAAAATGAGTGTAGTTCATATCAAATAACCTGAACTGTAAATGTTACTGTTTTTTTAACAGCATCATTTTTTCCTTTCCCTCCTGCCTGATAGGATGACTATGTGGAGGCTCTGAGTAGACTGCATCTCACAGTGACCAGGGCTTACAAAGTCAATCCAGACATCAACTTCGAGGTGTTCATTCACAAAGTGGACGGCCTGTCAGACGACCATAAGATCGAGAAGCAGAGGGACATTCACAAACGTGCAAATGATGACCTTGCAGATGCAGGTCTGGAACGAATACACCTGAGGTGGGCTTTACTTGCAGCTTTTGGACTGTTTTTGACTTCAGGAAGGATTATAGATTAAATAGATACAGTAATACAAGCTAATTTAAAATGATATAATGAGTCATAAATCTTTACAGTCCTTTAAGCCCAATGGTTCTAAGTATTTTGATGTCATGGAAAATGACAAATAACACTATAGGACCAAAGCCAAAGTTTTAACCTTGAGACCCACATAATCTGGAACAGGCTTAATATTGATTTAGTTCTGAATTGCAGAGCTTTCTTCACTGTACCTGGTGATAGTGTAACTTGTGGTTAATGTAGTCATTTCCACACTTTCTTTGGATAAATCATTTGTAGCTAAATTAAACTTCATATTCAGGGGCGGAGCTAGACTCTCAGCACAGAGGTGGCAGAGCATTCTTGAGGGGCCCCTCTGATAAAGTTATTTTAAAATTCACAACTGTAACATAGCTGATATATCCTATCCTATCATATCCATTAACAGAAATTGTCATGTAGTGAGCCAAGCAAGCCTCTGTTTAAGAGAACATACAGTGAAGCCACTTTGTCAGACAAGCTTGCTCTGATGAACAAAAAAAGAAAAGAGTTTGCCAGTTGCATGAAATGTTTCAGCACCGAGGACAGCAAGCAGAGTCTACATGCATTGATTGATGAACGGTTAAGCACCACCGCCTGACTGAAAAGTATCACTACATGTATCAAATACACAACTTACTCACTCTTGTTTCTATATGCATGAATGAATTATGACAAGCAACAAGCAGACAGAGCTTCTGCACAGGCTCATTGTCAAACCACACAGTGAACAGGTGACTGAACCACTGCAAAACTGGGGAAAATCCACCTTATTCAAAGCCTCGGCAAGATTGTCAGTCCCAGTACAAAATCCAGTTCATAACAGGGCCATACAGTGCGACAGTTTTGATCACATGTGCTATTAAAAACTGTTCTGTGTGATGAAAAATATTGCGCTGGTATCATATCTGTAAAAATCAGTGAAAGAAACGTTACTATTCTGCCCTCTTTTTGAGTGCAAGTACTTTTTATGTTCTGCAGTGTCCCCTCCTGGTCATTCAACAGAAGTAGTTACACAACAGGGAATTTCCTTCAGCGCTAACCAGACAGAGTAGAGAGCACATGTGCTGGCATCTGCTGCTGCTATTTATTTTTAACATTGTTGCCTTGGACACTATTTGTCCGTTGGTATTGTGTGTTTTGTGATTTCTTTACACTATATGCATGATATATTCACTGTGTATTTGTTTTGTTGCAGATTAGGTCTAGAGGACTTAATTGATGGCTAGCATAGCTGCAACCTGTTAGCTAACCTGCTTTGCTCGGTGACACAGCGTTTTTTATATCTTATATAGTTATGTCAGTCTAATGAATATTGTTCAGATTCTGATTCGTGTTTGCATTTTGTGCTTTGTCGCAGTTTTACAGTAAATGTGAGTCTTCATTAAACATGCAAGAAAAGTTACGTCTTGTTTTTAATGGAGGACTGCAGACTGTTGGCTAACTGTCTAGCTTTGGATAAAGACTACTCATTGCGAGGACAGTATAATTACCGTATTGACCCGAATGTAAGACGACCATAAGATGACCATCACTTTTTCAAGACTCATTTTTGGAAACAAGACTTAAAACTTGGATTAAACTACACTTACTTTCATTGCACTTACAGTAACGTAATAAGTGTAGTTGTCATTAACTTGAGTACCTCACCTGGTTCACTGTCTCTCCTCTGCTCCGTTGAGCTGTGTGTGTGTGTGGAGCACTCAGCCCCGCCTGTGGTGAAACAGAGGAGAGGTGAGAAACTCAGCATGACCATAAATGATGGTAAAATGCAGTTTATTGTGCTATGTTATGTTATTTACCTAATTTCTGTGCACTTGTTTCATTTCAGTTCAGTGTGAGACTCTATTGCATTTTGCTGTCATTTATGGTCGTGCTGAGTTTCTCTCTATAGTGGTGGGCAGCTTTCATAGGACTATAAAAAGCACCTGAGTGCCTATTTCACCGATTTGGTGGATTGGTTAATCTAAGATGGAAAAGGAGACAATGAGTGGAAGAGAAATCAGAGAATCAGTAAATATCAGTAAATATGATCATTAGTCTTCTCCTTATATTTACACATTATCTAGAAGTTTTTCAAAGAATCTGATGACCTTGACATGCTATTGATTGGTGCTTGTTCTCTTGTTTTCTGTCCATTTCTGTAAGCAGCTATGAGTGATGGAATTGTAAAGTAGTGGTGCTGTAGTGCTGTACTCATTCTGATTCAGATTATTTCCTCTTACCTTTCTAGCTTCTATTTAACCAGTATATACGATCACTCCATATTTGAGGCTTTCAGTAAAGTGGTCCAGAAGCTCATCCCACAGCTGCCCACGCTGGAGAACCTGCTCAACATCTTCATATCTGTGAGTAATCCTACTGCTGTGGCAAACAGTCAGCCTGGCACTGCAGAATGCATTTAGACTAGTCTACTGTTAAGCGGTGCAAATGTATCTGAATATTGAGACATCCTTTAGTCATATCTCCATGGAAACCTTGCACCAGTGTGCTTCTGTATTTCCCCCACATTTTAATAGTGGGACTATGCACATTATAGTTGTATGCAAAAGTTTGTGCACTTTTTGACAAATAACATATTTTGGTGATTTTTTTTTTTTGAAAAGATGTGAACACAGCCTCTCTAGTAAATGGAACATAAAACACAATATTTTAAGCAAATATTAATGCATATTTACTTTTTATGTCATAAATTGAACAAAAAAACTAAAAACATCATAGTACATAGTCAATACATGGTAACACCCCCTCAGGCAGATATTGCAGCCTGCCAAATGCTTTTCGTAGCCAGCTAAAAGTCTTTCAGTTCTTGTATTAAGAATTTTCTCCCATTCTTCCAGGCAAAAGGCTTCTAGTTCTGTCATATTCTTGGGCCGTCTTGCATGCACAACTCTTTTAAGATCTACGCACAGATTTTCAGTTAATTTTAAAGTCTGTGTCAAGTAGTAATAAACATGTGTTCTGAGTCTGTCACGCCACAAAAATATGTAATTAACCACCCAGCCAAATTTGAATGATTGAAAAAGTTGCTAAGTATATAAAGTAAGGTTTCAAAATCGTGGAAAAATAAGCTCTGAAAGGCTGGGGGCGTGTCTGCTGAAGGCGCTGAAAGCACGGTCCACCTGAACAGCCTCTGAGTTAACAACGCTCATAATAAATTCCTGTATAGAAGTACACTATTTAAAACAGGCCTTGCTTGTAGGTGTAAGGCAGCAACATGGATGATATTTTAAAAATTAAGTAATGTTAGGAACCACTGTTTAATTCGGCACATATTTTGTATGTAAATGTGGATTTGTTTCAGTAAAAATGTAACTTAAATGACTAGTTAACAAGCAATCCATCACCAACCATTGTTATGTTTCATTACTCACTTCTTTGCTGAAATGTCCTTGACCGTCACCTTTGGAGCAGAAGCCTCTCATGCTGTGCTTTTTAGTGAAGTGCTGCCCAACAAATGGTGTCAGCCACTGCTGCATCAATTGACTCGCCTGTCCTCCCAGCTGAACAGCTGGTGCTGAAGCTGAAGTGATGGGTGGTGGCCAGTGTTGGCTGCTGCCAGCGCCACGTGCGTTGATTCTACCCGTCCTCCCAGCTGAACAGCTGGTGCTGAAGCCGATGCCGCTGGTGGCTCCACCCATTTAAGTCAGGGGACTGTGAGGGCCATTCCAAAACTCTCAGCTGGAGTCTCTTGAGGTAGTCCATGGTGGATTTCGAGGTATGTTTAGGGTGATTATCCTGTTGTAGAAGTCATCCTCTTTTCAGCTTCAGCTTTTTTTCTACAGATGGTGTGATGTTTGCTTCCAGAATTTGCTGGTGTTTAGTGGAATCCATTTCTCCTTCCACTCGTGCAATGTTTCCTCTGGCTACAACACAACCCCAAAGCATGATAGATCCATCCCCATGCTTAACAGTCGGCAAAGTGTTCTTTTCATGAAATGCTGCTCCTTTTTTTCTCCAAACATACCTTTACTGATTGTGGTTTACTGAGTGTGATTTACTGATTGTTGACAGTTTTCTTCAACTGACTCTTCCATGAAGGTCTTGTTTGTACAATCATCACTGCAGAGTGGAACAGTACACCACCACTCCTGAGTCTGCTAAATCTTCCAGCAGGTTTTTGCAGTTAAATGGGGGTTTTGATTGAGCTGTCTGACCAGCATATGAGCAGTTCTCTCTGAGAGTTTTCTTGATCTTCCAGATCTCATCTTGACCTCCACAGTTTTCCTAAACTGTCATCTCTTAATTACATTTCACACTGTAGGAACTGCAAGCTGAAAACACTTTGCTATCTTCTTGTAGTCTTCCCCTGCTTTGTGGGCATAAATAACTTTCATTTTCAAGAGTCTTACACAGCTGCTTAGAGGAACCCATGGATGCTGAGTGTTCACAAGGTTTGAAGAGTCAGTCAGAGTCTTTGAAACTAGTACCAGCTGACATTTCCTAATGACAGTTGTTGACATGCCTCAGGCCTGACGAAAAAAGAAAGGAAAAAAAAAGTATCTGAGACTTTGGAACTCTTAGACTGCCCAAACTTTTGCACATGCCACAAAGATGTTTTTATTTATTTATTTATTTATTGTTCATTTTATGACATAAAAACTATCTATGCATTAATGTTTGCTGAAAATATTGTGTTTTATGTTACATATTCTAGAGAGGCTGTGTTCACATCTTTTCAATTAAAAAATCACCAAAATATGTTATTTGTCAAGGGGTGCCCAACCTTTTGCATACAACTGTATATTGCATGTGCATGTCCTCCTGCACGCCACAATCCAGTCACTAGGTGGTAGTGACACATAACTAATAAACTGGTCATCCTGCATGAATGCAGACATTGCATGGAACACCGTAATAATCATTCATGAATGAAGGAAAACCAAAGCATCTAAACTAGATTTGCCCATTGACATGCCTGCATCACTGACTGTTACATGCTGTTGGCCACCACATTACCATGATGCCCCAACTCCTGTGGTACATAGTTTTCCAGAATCTCAATGATTCCAATTTTTATTTTCATTCATGTTCTATATGCCATACTGAATGAAATATTTGCAAACCCTTACTGATGCCATTTGTTCAGGCTCTAAATTTTCAGGTGAAATCTTCTTAGAGTGTCCATGTAGTATGTATTTGGCTTGGTTTACACTTTGTCTGTGTTGTTTACTCTCCCATGCAAATTCACATAAGTGCCTGTCAGGTCAGTGTCATGTAAATGAGCTGAAATGATAATGAGCTATGACTGTGTCTATTACTGAGATTCTCACTGGGCTTTAAACCAATCCTCAATGACTTAATGGCATTTAATATACCCATGTAAATTATGTTATATTATGGAACCTATACAATGTCCTCTTCATGTCACAATAACGTGCCTTGCACAAAAGTTAAAATAAATGAAAAATGTATCTTTTCTTAAAAAATACAGCTGGACAGCCTACAGTAGGCCTTTATTAAAATTATTAGTAAAGTATGTGTAATAGCAGGATAAGTCTACATTAACAAAATACAGCCTGTATCACAGCTTTTTTACAACGTAATTTAGACAGTTTGAACAAAATTACATCAACAAAATACTAAATTCCTGATGCAGTCTTATGATGAACAATAAAATGTTATACTTCATGTGAGAAATTGTGCAATTCTGCAGGTCACTCACTTTTAACAGAGTTTACAAAGCAAACACACAATCAGAAAAGCATTTGCACTCTATATGCTGTAGCTGACACTGTTGCATCAGAACATACCTGGATTGGCCTTGATCCAGATTGGATCAGGATATCTCTATTGGTTTGTTTTCATGAGCTGTTGAGTTTTAAATGCTTTCTTATTTCTGAGCTGCGGTATAAATATTATTTATTTATACTGCAGCCGTATTCCACCCACACAGGCATTGATATTGACATTGATTGATTGACTGAATAAGTATCTGAAAATTAAACTGCAATTCAGGTTTGCCCTGCTGTAGTTACCATGATGGAGGGTAAAAACACAGTACATTGCCATTGTGATCCACCACACAATTGATAGATCAGAGATTAACAAGAAGTGTTAATTAAGGATACATGCTCTTTATAACACAGGGCCATCTCTTCGGCTTTTGAAGGGCTCTACATTCACCGTAAAGTAGGACTGTACCCGACTCAGAATTTTGTCAGTCGAATCAGATTTGGCAGTTCAGTACGAAGATTTGACCATTCGCTCCTTTTTTCCCATATAGTCTATCTGGCAATCAGAAAATCTATTGGCATGAGTTTCAGTGAAGATTTCAGCCATATTAACATAGTCTAATACAATCATGGGAACATATTTTTTAGATTTGAATTGCCAAAATATTATGTTGAAGTACCTTATGGATTTGTCGGAATAATCAGACAGGCAACACGCATGTATTTCTGTTTAAATCAAGCTCTTATAGCCAATTGTTTTTATTTCACTTTAAACATTAAAAACAACGTGCAAATTTATAATAAAATGAAAGTGTTTAAAATAAATTCACAGCATTACCTGCTATGAAATAACTGACACCTCTCCTTCAACAGGATAGGCCTACTTCTTTATTTCTCTTTAAACATAAAAACTAATAAATGCATCCAAACAAGAATAAATTAACAGATGCAATTATTTAAAATTGGAATTATTTTTAGATGAAAATTAAAACAGTTATCTTCCTCTCTCATTGTAAATTAGGGCTTTGAGGATTGTTTTAACTGTCATATGAAAAGTTTCGAACTTGAAATTAAAGTCCAAACTTTGCATGATGTTTTGACAAGCCACAGAACAAGAGATGTCCTTGCTAATTGAATATTGAGCTGTGAAGACAACAGATGACAGTTCAATCTCTCCTCAAGGGAAATTTAATTGAAAAAACAGTAATTAAGAGGCAATACTTAACTGAGCAAAGCTTTCCATTCGGTGATTTTTCATTACCTTTAAACATACCTGCACATTTCAAGGACTGCTATTGAGTTACGTCCTAAATAGATGTGAAGTGGTTCACAGTGAACGTGTTAGAGTAGACATCATGTGTGCATTTTATTATAACAAAAAATGATATCTTTCAAGATTTACTCTCTATCAGGCTTAGTAATGCAAGAGTGCAAATGAAATAAACTTGTTCCTTTTCATAATGTGTCAGACCTCTAACAAACCTGTTTAAGATGTCTTAACCAGGGGGAGAGTCAACCACACGTTCACATAAACAGATAAACCTGAGCCCCAAGACCTGTTTTTTGTCCAAACACATTTCATAGTGCTTCATGTGTGGACTCTTGAGGCTGTTGTTGTAGAAATTTGTGTTTTTCTTTGAGATTGTACTAAAGCCAAATGGTATATCTAAAAAGGCTTTGCTTACTGTTTATATTCTGTACGGCTGACATTAGTTGTCAAACTACATTATACTGTAGTTATACTCAAATATGTTGATTGGATGGACTGTATGCTGTCTACTAGGGTGTGAAAAACATATTAGAGAAAAAATACTACGACACTGAGACACAACCACAGATCTGTAGCACGTTTTGCGCAAACATTGTCAAAAATCAATATGGCAGTCAAAAAAAGGCAGCTTCAGGTATCTCTTTCTGTGCTCCTGTGCCTCTAGCACGTCTTTGTCTGACTGTATGTGCAGCCCATCCTTCCCTTGCTATGTTCTTTCACCCTCCGAAAGAAATAGCAACAGACTCCACCGTGTGCAATGTAGCATCGCTACTATCATATACACCAGCGTGGCACCACTAAACTCACTACTTGGACACACAACCGAAATGAATGATTCAACCACTAACAACACAACAACAGCTGCAACAAAACTCAAAGAGTCAAGAGCCTCCGATTGTGAACCCACTTTGGCTTTCTAGCTAATGTCTTCTTCTTATCTACAATCATGAACTGTATGATGATGTCTTATAAGAACTGGGTAGCGGACTCTAAGATGGCACCCATTCACTCAAATGAAAATTGCTTGCTAGGCGCATAAGTAAAACATTTTCTAGTTTGGTTATGGGTTGTGTGGTCCACTGCACATGCTCATTAGTGTTTCCACTGGCCCCTCCTGAGCTTTCCCGCTCAGCCCATAGACTTAACATCAGTATGATGACACTTACTTTAAATTTGCTTTTCTAGGCTCTGGGAAAGTTTTACAAACATGAAGCATTCATGCATTATAAATTGATAATACAAAGAGAAATAATTGATCTTGTATGTAGTTTGAAGTGTCACGTATTTTACAGACATCGTTTATATAATGGAGGGTCTATGGGGAAAATGATTTTTGGGCAGCGGGAGATTTGCGAGTGACCACTGGGACAAATTGGCAGTAAGGCTGAGTGGTGGCATGCTATAGAATAATAGAGTACTGATGGTAAAGTTTTTGGCAGACAATGTTTTGATCCTACTTGGATCTTTGTCAAGTCAGAATGTTTTAAAAATGGAAAACACACACATATTTATATAATGCACACCAATAGTCTGACAAGCTCTATGATGGCAGGTGTGGTTAACCATCCAAACTGCCCAGGGTCATAAACAACCCAAAACAATTAGCAATTCAATAAAATACATAGAAAAAAGCAGTAATATGAAAGTCATACTCACATAAAACACACACATAAACATCAATACATCAAAAACTAATATCAAACATTTATATATAAACATTATACCAGATACATCATCCCTTTATCACCTAGCTTCAAAAATATATTGTAGTAAGTTAGGAAAAAAGAGAAGAAACCTTAAATTCTTCTACAGAAATTGGGTCTTAATATCCTTCTATGGGAAGTAGCACAACATTTTTTCATTTTTTCAAATATGTGTGTCATGGTCTAGAAATATAAAAAAAAAAAAAATAGAGAGAGACATCATGATACTACCATCATTTTTGTTTGATCTCACACTCTTGATTCAGACCTCTAGGTGTGAGAGTCTGGAGAGTGAAAATATAAAAACTTTCTCTTTGGAGTAAGAGGGTATTTAAATCGCCTCCTCTTCTTGGAGATCTAACGTGCTCAATGCCAAGGTATCAGAGAGGCCACTGGGTGATTTGCCTCTCTGAAATGCACTGACACCGGGTTATGCTGCAGCTCCTGTGCTCTTGGTGTTTTTCCTACATATGCTAAACCACATGTGCATTAAATAAGATAGATCGCATTTCTTGTGAAACAAGATATAGTGCATCTTACTTTCATTGTTTTTCCTATTATCGGGAGGGTGTATGTGGTATACTTATGAAAAATTGCATTAGGTGCATGAACCACACCGACATTTCCCCTTTGGGTATCAAGGAAAGTTGTGTTTTTAGCAGGGATGAGATCAGATTTCATCAGCATTTGTCTCAAATTAGGGGGACGTTTGTACACTATATTGGGTGCATTTTTGAATTCATTTCACTCAAGTTTTGATTAAGGTTTCACAAAGATATAAGCAGAACAGCACAACAACATCAACACAAAAAATAATACAATAAGTTACTCAAAAATAACAGTGGAGTTGCCTTAAGAGTATATCAATATTCATACAAATATATTTCAGTCATGTCTCATATAAATGTTCCATTTTTTCCAGTTCTTTTTTGAATGCATTCTCTTTGATTCTCAAGAGGTATGTCAATTTTTCCAAAAATGTCGTGGACAATTTCCAACCACTGTTCCCATTTTGGAGTGTCTACATTAAGCCAGTTTCTGATACAAGTAGAACTGATCAAAAAGAGATCTTTTTTCATTACAACATCCTCAGTGTTCCAAAGATACATCACAGGCCAAGTATTTTGGATCTCATATCCCAAAATATTTTAACACCTGCATTTACATTTTTTCAATACATTCATATCTTTGTAAAATTCCAGAAAATATGTGAGTGGTCAGCCTCCATGCTCCCACACAGCCTCCAACAATGTTGTTGTGCAACAAGTTGCCTTCTTTTTATTTTGGGTGTTATATAAACGTGAGTTAAATGGGTGCCAAACTATTTATTCATTAAATTAAAATGTGCTATTTTGTGCTATATTGGGATAGGTATCATTATTGGGATATGAAATGATCATATTGGGATATGAGTTTTCAAATTGTTTTTTCAAAATCTTTACCCAGAACTGAGTATTTTAAATAGCACCAAGGACCATTATTTGGTTAAGGTTTTTCTTTTTTGATAAGGCACTCTTCCTGTGTTACAGTGCTGAACCTGTCTTGGGTAGCTTTTAACCAGTTTTCATTATACCTATCTATTTGTTTAGTGCAGGTTCTTCTTATACGACTGAACTCGCTGATGGGGAGGCTTTTTTCAGGTGGAGTGAATGGAATGATTGCCCGTGTTAGAAAGAAACATTTGTTTCTTTTCTATACAGGTCTGTCATTAATGTCCTGCCCTCACATTTTACAAGAATGTCCAAAAAACTGATTTGTTGTACATCATGATCAATGGTAAATTTTAAATGTTCATGGCAGTGATTGAGATACTCATAAAACTGCAATAAACTATCAACAGGATCATCATAGATCATGAAAATGTCATCTGCATAACGCCTCCAAAGTTTGATGTGGGTATGGAAGGGAATTTCAGAGAAGACAATCATTTTCAAAACAGGCTACACATAGGGAACTGAAGTTTTGCTGCCCGTGGCAGTCCCTCTGCATCGCCTATATAAAGAAGACACTTTTTTTTTTTTTTAGAAAGAACAATCTCTCCCAGTTCCCTTAAAAAAAACAGTGAGAGCTGCATCCAAACGCATATTGTTCTTTGCAGATTGTCACATTCACAATCCAGTGGGATTGTGTACAGCATGCGTGCGTGTGACACAGACCAGCGCAGAATATCTAAACACAGAGCATTGCTCAACTTTTGCTCATAGTTCTGAGTGACAGACAAAACTTTGGAATTCATCATGAGGGAATAACAATGGTAAGATTTATATTATTGTTCTTGAACAATATAATCAGTGAAAACGAGTTAACATAAACAGTGAACAGATTAACAACAGTTTGCTACAGATGGTAGCTGGCCAGCTAACTTGAGCCTTGCATTTGGCAAGTTCACATTTAGCCTACCAATTGAAAGTAAATAACATGTTATTATTAAAAGAAAATAATACGCACATAGACATATAATTGTGTCTGATTGGCTGTAGGCCTAACTGTTAGCCTGTGTGCCTGGCAGTTGTATAAAACAGTGAGAGTGACGTTTTTTTTACCATTTAATATTTATCTCATCACTCCTTGCACTCTTCACTCTTCTTCTTTGCACTAATTGTATCCTGTTTACAGAAGTGGTTTCACCTGTATAGTCATTCCTTGTGTATATTCCTGTTATTCTGTATAACTACATTGAGAATCACTAAACCGGAGTCAAATTCCTTGTATGTGTAAACATACTTTGCTCATTAAGATGATTCTGATTCTGATTTATACAATAATGCTGCAGGTAATTTACTATTGAATGCTGCAGTAATTTTGATTAAATGTTAATTAATTGTTAGATATGTCAACATATCTAATCTGATAATGTCCTCTAATGAAGCTGTAAGTTATGCAGCTGTTTGCTGTGTTTAATTCTTTGGATTTTTTTGGGCCAGTTATTGAATAGCGACAGAGGGGAGCTCTTGGCTCTTGGCTCTTAGCATCATTGGGTAAAAAATCCATAATAACCTTTCAGCATATTGTGATTTAAGTGGTCTCAGAGAACACTAGATGTCTGTACCTACTCTTGACTCTGGATTCAGGCTTTAGAAAATATATCCTATGACAGGATATTTAAGCCAATCACGGGTCATTTCAGAGAGCGGGGCATTCCTATTGGTTGTTCTACAAATGCCATTACACATGTTCACGTCAGTTCAGATGGTGAAGTCTGATTCAATGGTGGCTGAGCTGGCCATTCTTCTCCTGGACAGGTAAGCTACTAACTTCATTTTACTGTAATATCTAAATGTGTTGTTTACCTTCAGTAAAGACCGGTGCACAGCAGAAACTATCTGAAACTTTTCAGTGGGCTCATGCAGGGCTTTGCACAGTTATACTGGCAGTGTGTTTATGGCAACAGCAGGCTAGGCTAAGCTACATAGCTGCTATGTCACTTTCTTTTATTTCCAGTAATGAGAATCAGTCAGTCAAATGCTTAGTAAACTCAATCAGCCATGCTTAGTAAACTCTGTCACAAGTCCCTCGTTCTGCCGTCACTATCTTGTATTAGAGCAGAATTGATTCGTGATCGGTGAGTTCGATTTTTTCACCAGCTGAATGTGTCTTAGTATCCACTAATTAGGCACTTTTCCCCTGGGACTCTGGTTGTTGGTCACCACTTTGTGTCGCTCTCTTCAGTTTACACAACGATCTAGCCACAGTCAGGAGTAAGTTTTATTCCTATCAGATGTATTTTAAAACAGAGAGTGTCAGTTTTAAGGGAGACAACCCACTTCCGGTAAAGACCAGTGCACAGCTGAAACTTCCCAATCTCATGCAGAGCTGTGTGTCGTGTGGTGGGAGAGTCAGACCAGACTTGTGCTGCACAGCCTCCCGCAGTTCAAAAACCTCCATAAAAATGACAAACATACCTGGACACACTGATAGTCAGAGAGAACACGCAGATGGAAAACAGAACAGCTGCATAACAGCACAGATGTCTGTGTGCGTAATTTCCTCACCTATGTTTACAATCAGTGCTCATAATACAAGCAGCGAAAAATGTCATGCCAGCCTGGTATGTGGTGTTTGCTATACAGTTGTGCTTTCTCTACTGTAGACTAGGGATGGGAATCAAGAACTGGTTCCAGTTGACAACCGGTTCCGAATTGTCCAATCAATTGGAATCGATGCCTCTGAATTTATCAATTCCTCATATCGATGAGTCATGTGATGTTAACGGAACGAAAAAGGTGGAACTCAACTGCGAGGGAAGTGCAGCCTCTGGACTGTCTACAGCGCACACATACTTAGAGTTATCTTCAGCTATCTTGTAATTCATCTTCAAAAAAGGCAGCGGTTACAAACATTTTTTGATTTATGAGTGAATAATTACCTTTGCAATACGAATGTGAACTGTACTGTGAACTTTCTACGCTGTCACTCAGAGAGTAATGTTAGCAGAGCAGAACAGCGATCAGCTGTAACAAACGAGACCAGCTGACCAACACACACTGCAGCATTAAACAACTTAACCGACTCTGAGGTGAAGAAAATAACTTGGTGCTCAGTCTGTTTCACCTCAAAAAACCCTGCGCCCGCTCAGCGTGTTGGACAGCGATGTCTTTACCCGGAGATAACAGTGCAGCAGAGAGGCTGCTCTGCACTAAACTGTGGAGATAATAAAACAGTAGCGTTAACTCAAACCCTGTGCAGACCTACTTTTTTTCCACACAGAAAATTGATTCGATAATGAATGATAATCGATAAGGGAATTGATAAAGAATTGGACTGATAAGCAGAATCCATATTGGAATTGGTATCAATAAAATCTCAACAATTCCCATCCCTACTGTAGACGTGATGTCAGCCCTTGCCAGCCCATGTATTGCATCTCAGCATACACAGTATAACAAGTTTCAGCACATGCTATAAACTACACTGTGTGTGTATTAACAACAGAGATGAAGACATCCTGTCAGGAACCGAAGGATTAGCAGAAGATGTTCTACTGCAACAGCTGGGAACAAGGCTGGTTTGGTTCAAGTCTTACTATTGCAGATATTGATTTTTTATTATTTATTGATATTGACTGTTGCTTTACTTTTTGAACTGTCTTTTTTGTTTTGCCCAAATTGTCTGTGTGATTTTTAGTCATGGTGTTTTGCACCATGTTACCTGCCACCACTGAACGCTGCCCAAGAGCCACAGCAACATCTGGACTGAGCAAGACTGCACATCAGACCCTGATCTGTGGCTGAGGGATGTGGAAAAGTTCTTGCCTTTAAGGTAAGTAAATAGTTCTGCATTTTTAGTAATAAAGTGTGCGTTCACAATCACATGGTTCACTGTGGACATATGAGGTGCAGAAATCAGAGAGTATTTTATCCCTCATCTATTAGAGAAAATATGTTTAAAGTGTTTTATAATTTGCCATTTGTATGACATGTAGATCAACTGCAGAACTGGAGTCAACATCTTGATGTACACTTCCAAGAAACCTGGATCATAATCATCATGTCCACAGGCCAGCAATGACAAACCAGGATGACTTTTTGCTGTACGTTAAGTCCAATTACCTTACTAAACCACTGACTTACATGTATTTGCAAATCAATTGCTTATTTATCTCTTTTTATGTGCCAAATATGTCAAAAAATCAGTACCAGAGTATTTTTACATCAGAATCCCCGTCTTTTCTCTCCATGTAAAACGGTTTCAAATGTTTGATGATTCATCCTGCACTCAGTTCATCCAGTCAAATATGACTTTAGGCGAGTAGCAGCCACACCGGTCATATAAAACCACACTTCACTGTTTGTGGGCCGTAGTAGCTAACAGAGCAATATGGAGAGAGATGGGAAGAGATGTGCGTTTGGATATTAGTGGTGCAAAAACTTCATTCATCTCTCCCTCATCGTCCTTCTGATCTAACAACAGGTGAGGGAGGTGTGTGTGGAGCCAACAGTCCTCTGTAGCTCACTTTCTCTCTGCAGCTCCATATCACACTTAACTCTGTAAGCCCACTTTTATAGTGGTCCAATCAAATGCAAAGGGTTTGACTTAAATCCCTCTTAACTGTGCAAAGCTCAAATATTCTGTTTCACTGGGAAATTCGTCACAGTACAGAAGCTAAAGATGCGCTAACTTCTGTTTCTATTTGCTCTGTACTAGTAGGCCCAATTTAGTCAACACAGTCAAGCCTATGTGAAATTTCTTAATAACCTAAACATGGGTGTGGATGGATGTGTTTTAAGGCCAGGCACCACAGTTGATCAGATTCTTCTATCAGAGTGAAACTCATAATATAGACCCTTTTTTTTTTCATTAAATTATGCAAATTAGGCAAACTCATGAAATAAGTCAGAACAAATGGTGCGTTGTCTTCCCTTAATCTTATATGTATAATAATAACTAATAATAAAATAAATATAAATAATGAAAAGTTATGTAGATGGTTGATTATCTGAAAGAAAAAATGAGACAAGCTTTTGCAAAAAAGAAAAGTGAATCTGTTTCATTTCATAGATTGAAAATGGCATTGAAATGACAAAAAAGAAAACTGGCAATAGAAAAGCTGTTCAAAATCATCTTCTTCCCTTGAAACACTATCAGTGGAGTATTTAAACTAGACTGCATTAGAGAACAGCAGCAATGGTTATGTGTGGAGTGATGCTTAAATCTTTTACATATTGTGGTATTTGTATAGCAGGTGTCAAGTAATGTAACCTGTAACATGTTTTATAAATTGCAGATGGGGAATATGACTTGGCTGCAGCTGGAAGAAAAATTTCAGTCAAAAGATTGCAGGTTTTTTTGGGGGGGTTTTTTGTAATCCTTGTTTCTAACTTGCTACAATATATTTTTGAACGTAGGTGATGTAGATTCTGATATGTGGGTTGATGAATCTGATGTGTTTATATATAAGATGTATGTTTGATATTTGTGATGTCTTTGGTGTATTGTTTTTTGAAGTATGGCTTTCGTATTACTATTTTTTTTTCTATCTACTTTTTTCTATGTACTTAATTGAATTGCTAATTGTTTTGGGTTGTTTATCACCCTGAGCAGTTTGGATGGTTAACCACACCTGCCATCATAAAGCTTGTCAGCTCATTGGTGTGCATGATGTATGGATATGAGTGTGTATTCCATTTTTAAAACTGACCTGACGAAGATCCAAGTAAGATAGAAATCATTAAACTTGTGTGGCTTGGAGTAAGTGTGCAGGCATTACCTTTTTTTTCATTGATGCTGTTTTGTGATAGCCTTGCACCTACGTGATGTGTGCATAATTACTCTCTTTCAACAAAGTTTTAGGCAGAACCAGTCAACCCAAGCCAAATGTTGCCAACTTATTGGTTTGGTACATTAGTAAACCGCGGGGATGTGTTGCTTTTTCACAGTGATAAGAAAAAATCCATACCGCCACAGCCCTAGTTCCTATAGCCCGATCCATTTTCAATTCAGTTAATGCTTGACAAACACTTCGAGTTAAGCTGTTACAATGACAAATCTCTTGTCAAGCCTACCAATTTATCACTCTTGTTTATTAGCAAAGAGTAATGTAAACGTGTGTTTGGAGACTTTTCTCTAGAGAAATGATCGGCTGATTACCTCGCGTCAATCTCACAGTTAAACTTTAATTCATGTCATATCAGGTGCAAAATTGCCACGGGAGATGGGTGGTCCTGTTATATTTGTAAATATTGTAACTGACACATCATCAGATTCCCCCAAAGGCTGAAAGAAAGCTAATTTGTTCCCCTCAACATTAAATGTTAGACTGACGCCAAGATGAACTGGATGTGTATCATTCACAGAAAACCTGCGTTCTGTCTGTGTTAATCTCAACCAGCATTAGTGAACACAACATCTGTTAGCGCATGTATCAAAGTTTTGGGTCTGTTCTGTTTCTGTGTGCACCATTCACAGATCTCAGATCTACACAAGTTCTCTCACACGTAGGGGTGGCATCATTTTTTATCAATTCTGATTCTGCTTATTGATTCTGGTTCTAATTGATTCCGGGGTTTCACTTCCAATATGGTAAACAAAAGGTCAGATGTTTAGATAACAAAACTATCTTTTTTCTTTTTTGCATTTAATTTGACTTTTATTGTTTCATTAAAATAAGTAAATTCAAAGTCTCTTGTTATGTGGAATTTTCAGAAATTACTTCTCATTAACACCAGTGGTTGTTAAGTGAGCTGCAGTCAGCATCCTCTTGCTCGTGCATGTGCTCACACTCCGTTAGCACAAGTGAGCAGCAGCACTAGACTATTGCAGGTGATGTCTTTTTCTTTGTCCATTTTCATTGTCCATCATCCTGGGCAGCTGCCAAAACAGTGATGTGACATACATGAGACTGTTATGATATCATGTTGATAGATGTGGTAAGTAAAATTAAATTAAATTGTTATTATAGTTTGACTAACTTTTTTTTTTTTTAATTGGATTTATAAAGCGTAATATCATTATCAGCTTGCTAGCTAGCACCATATAGGCTAGTGAAGTTGAACATCTCGTTGCATGATACATTAACTGCATTTACATGATATGTCGTCATTAGCTAGCTAGCCAGCTTTATCAATCGCTGTTTTTGAAGCTTTCACCGAGCGGCCCAGCAATGTCAGCATAGCTAAATTTGCTGGATGATAACACTAAGGGTTAGTGAACTAGACAGAATATTATAAATAAGAAATGTTATGCTCTTTATTATTGACGTGCTTGTTTCCATCACAGCTCTTGTTTCGTTGAATCAATGCGCTAATGTTTAAGCATAATAGAATAGACCTTTTTTATTGTCAACTAATGTTACTGTACTGAATGGGTCTGGCAGTTGGTTGAGACAGCGGTAATCCTAAACTAACGTTAGTTATAAACAGATGATAAGAGTGGGATGAGTAATGTTAGGCTTGAGATAATGCACATAAAATGTACAGTGTACCAGGTTCTAAAGAACAGACATTTTTGGCATTATCCTGGAACATAGTCATGTATCATTGTAGCTTACCTTGCTGTATCATTTGAGGTTACCATTGTTTCTTTCACTTTCAATCAGCATACCTCAAATATGGAGTGTATGACAATAAAACTAGCCATTTTATACATTTTCATTATTTTCATTTCAGGATTCCAGTGCTGAAGGCTTTGCAGCTCTACTAGATGAAAGCAGTGACATTGATGCTAGAGGGGGAAGGGGGAGGGGGAGAACAAGGGGTCAAGGCGCAGAGGTGCAGATGGAGTGCAAGGCAGGGGAAAGGGCAGAGGCCAGGGGAGGGGAAGAGCAGTAGTTTGTTCTGTCACTGAAGAGGACAGACTTGGTTGCTCAGCTGGCTACTGGCTGGACAGCAGAGATGCAGGTTGGTCAGTCATAGATCTTTGGTAAAAAAAAAAATATATTCATAAATAAAAAATAAAAAGTGCACACCCACTTGAAATGTGAATCTAACATCGAAACAGATTTTCTTGCTCAATTTTCAGACAGAATTGCAACAATTGACCCAAGCAGAGAAGGATGAAGTCCTGTAGATGATGGTCACCTGTCATCCAGGGGTTTTCCTTGACATTACGGACTTCCGGCAAGCGACACCAGGAGCACATATTCCAAATAGAGGACAGCAAGCATGGTACAGGATCCAGAGAGGTGTCTCAGCAGGAGGGCCCATATGGAACTTAAATGTCTCAAAGAGGACATCCTGCGTCTGGCTCGGCAGACATGGACATTCTTGCACTCAATGACTGCCAGGATCTAGGGGCCGACAACAGAGACTATCGATACTCTGCATACCGCCAGTTCACCATCTGGCAATGTGGACATCTGGGAACCAGGAAGCGGGTGGTGATACAGAGCTGCAGCGTGTGGTGGATCAGAGAAAAATACCCTGACCCCTTTAGTAACTATGTTGGCTTCAAGGAAGCACCATTTAGATGAAATGATAAACTGTGGTCAGTGTTCCTGCGTGTGAGTTCATTACCTCATAGTAAACTACATTTTATTTGTAATACAAGGTCTTTTACTTTATAAAAGTACAAACTAAAAAACTACAAATGGTACTGTAAACCATACTCTCAGGACTTCTTGCTTTCTTGCTCCCATTGTCTCTCATTGCTCATGTGGCTGAAGCTATGTCCTTTATGTAGAGAGAAAAAATAGCAAGAATTAGAAGCAGTGTTTCCTCAACCCAGTCCTACAAGACGCACCTTCCAGGAAGTAGTTGTTCCACCTCTGCTCCTGCCTGCCTGATCCAATTAAGGGCTGCACTATGTGCAGTGAATCAAAACAAAATGAACTGGTGACAACTGAAACGTGCTTCATTTTAAATTGGTTGTATTACCTTGTGAAAGGCCATTTTGCTCACCATGATATCCTCTCGATTGTCCGCCTTCTGGCAACAAAACCAAAAATGTTTGACGTTATTCTTCAAACAGACAAGTATGGCTGACCGACCAGATATCATCCCAACCTGTGAACAAATTTTTTTAAAAAAACAGGCATTTTCATCGAAATTCAATTTACAGAAGATAAAAACAATAGGGCAAACATGTTAGGAAAAAAAACAATGGTACACCGGTACTCACTGAAATGAACAAAGTAATGTCAACTTGTTTTCACTTATATCATATGAAGTTTCTTGGTCAGATTTTTGGCTGCATGCCAGATGTCCAGTGAATGGATTACACCTCAATCCTTGTATCTTCCCTTCTCTGGGTCCGAAATAAAGAAAAACATTCAATAACAGCACACACTAGAAGATTTTTTAAATCCTATTCAATTTTGAAACTGTGTTAGACTACACACTCTTTAACACCCCAGACTACAGGATAATCTTGGCAGATAATCGTTTCTGACCAGCCTTAAATGGGAACGCCCCTGCTATTCTCAGTAGGGGCAAATCGGCCTGATAATCCTTTAGTATGCATCTAGCATTAGTTATTGTGTCAATCACAATCAGACATTTATTTGGCAAAAGAGATATACCATGGCAGTTTTGTCCCCCAGACAGTGTGCCTGCTGAACAGCAACATTACACTACCACTGCTATCACCCACATCAGTCCTGCCCAGTACACATTACTTCCCCTCACAGTCCGGTGCTATACAGCGGGCGCACACCCAAGACCATGCACACACAAGAGGAGGTACTGTTTTACACACAGACACACACACACACGCACACACACACACGCACACAGCCTTCCCCTTCTGACCTCCTGAGGTCTGGACTTCTTTTCTCTTCCCACACTACACTACATCTTTTTTTCTTTTTCTTTTTTTTTACTGTTCATAGATCATTTATATATTATTAGATTTTATAATGTGCACATTTCAAATATATTGTAATTATATTCTGTAATTATTTATTGTAATTTATTTTGTAATTTTGCACTTTTAGAGATAGAAAGTGATTGGAATAAGCATTCCAATGTACCAGTACTTAATACAAATGGCAATTGAAACTCGTGAATCTACACTCACTCATCAGTGATGAAATCTGTGTGAGTACATCTGTGACAATCTTTTTGATGTTTAGTTCCCCCAGAAGCCTGTCAATGTCTGTATGAAGGCACGCTTCTCCATGACCACACTGTTTTGGTTGGACTGTCGACTGTAACTACACTGATTATGTCCATGGAGTCATGGTCCATGGTCATGTAAGTGCAATATTAGCTAGCAGGTAGCCGGCAGCTAACAGACATTAAAATATCTAGTTTATACTAGTTAATACTATCTAGTTAACATCTAGTTAATACCCACCCAGTTATACAAGCTATTGAGAGAATAATTAATGATGGAGAGCTGGCTGGGACCTAATACAGGAAGGAAGGATTTAAGAAGAAATTTAGTAGGGCTTATAGGACTAGAGGGAAATAGAAGAAAATTCAGAAAGTAACATTGAATGGCTGAATTGAGCGTAGGGTAACAGTAGGGGTAAAATGCGACCTCAGACCATCGAGCTTGCCTAAAAACAAGAAGTTTTTACAGTCGGTAGAAGGTGAGGCAGGAATGGGAGAAACAGGGATTGACAAGCTGATTGATAGTGCTAAACAGAAACCTTGGATTATTTCTGTTACTGTTAATTAAGTCAGAAAAATAAGCCATTCGTGCATCTTTAATAGTTTGATTCAGTTCAAGCAATAACGCCTTCATATGAAGATGATGAAGTTTAAGATTAGTTTTTTTCCATGTACGTTCTGCCTTCTTTGCTGTCTGATACTGTCATTGATCCAGGGAGTTGTGTTAATAACTGGGACAGACCTGGATATGAATGGAGCAGATTAATTAAGAGTTGATGTACATAAATCATTAAACTGTGGTAGCAGCAGCAGAAGAGGTGGAACCTTTCTTTACTCTGCTTATCCTAACTGCTGAGAAGACCTTCACAGCTTCCCTTAGTTTTTTTTAGTTTTAAAACACATCCACCAACACCTATGCTTAGGTTATTAAGAAATTTCACATAGGCTTTGCTATGTTGCAGATTTGGCCTATTAGTACATAGAACATAGATGATATGAAGTAGGGATGTCAATGATTAATCGATTATGTTAATTACTGTTAATAATTTTACAAATTAAAAATATATTAACTGATAATACAGAGGATGAAGGACATAGGGTGTAACTGTCAGAAACTGTTCTGCAGATTTGCTTTAGCGCTCGGTTGCGCCACCAGGTGGAGTCTCTTACTTTTCATTGACATTGAGTAACAAGTGTGTTAGGTGACTGCCTGTAAGGGCCACCCGAACTGTAAAACGAATGCACCTCCCTGCCCTCCGAGGAAAAAAAAGTCACAATGTGCCTCGATAAGATAATTTTTTACACTGTTGTGTGTACATATTGGTAATGTTGACAATGGCACTGACTCATCTTCAAAATTAGAGCTTGAAAACAAACTAACTGGTCAGATTCTTTTCCATTTGCTGATGCTGGAAGGTGCAAAAAACCCGGCCACTTACATGGTGTCGATGTAGTTGGACCCTGACTTTGCTGTGGTTGGCTTCTTCTAATAGCTGGGAAAAAATACAATCATATTTAGAATGCTGATAACATTAGTGAGCAAGCAAGTTAAGGTTAGCAAGCTAGCTGTAACTTAGCTACTTGGATATGTTGGTTGCTTTGTAACCTGTAACGTTAGCTGATAAAATTATTTGCAAACAGCAAGCTAGCCAATTTACCAGCCAGATCAGCCCCGGGAGTCTTGATGAATTAGCTAACGTTATCCACTGAAGACAGTACTTTACGTTAGCTAGATAGCAATTTGTCCACGTTAGCAAGCAAGCTAATGTTAGCTAACATTAGCCAGCTAAACCCACAATGTCACAGTATGTGAAATATACTGTGACATCTTTGCAGTAACATTAGCTTAGCTGTCCAATAGGAAGAAGGTCTGCTCACGGTCAGTTTTGATCCCCAGAACCAATGAAAGTCCCTCCATGTCTCAAATGTACAGCTGATGTTGACCCTAGTTTTCCCCTGACATCAGTCACATTGCCATTTGGCCAAATGGGCTTCACTAGATAAAACTTTTGTCGTTGTTGTTGTTGTTGTTGTTGTTGTGCTGAGGTCGACTTTGTATTGAACTCTGTGTTGTGGTGGGTGCCAGTCCTTTGTTGACTTTTAGCAGACTCAACTTCTAAGCTAATGTTAGCTAGTGTTAGATCCTGTTGGCACTGTAGGAGGGGCGGGAGTCTTTTACATAGAAATCAGTGCACAGGCTGTTATAGGCAACCAAAAAACTTGGGCAAGGTCTCATTTTTTAAGCTATCAAATAATTAACTTAAAAACCACTCTTTTGTTACACTTTTCAGCAGACTTTGATCCTATCGGCTTTATGAAATAATTTGTAATTGTTTTTTTTTTCCGTTTTTATCCCAGTCTAGACACACATTTGATCACATTTTCTCAATCTGTGTCATCTATTAGTTATTATAGCTCATTATCAGCTGTACTGTAGTTTATTCCTACACTGATAAGACACAGAAGGAAAGTGATAAAAGTAAATTATAAAAACCAAAAATGAGATTCAAACAACCAATTTATGCAAATTAGATTAAAGAATCTGATGTCCTGGTCTGTCATTATCCCAAACATTGTGAAATAAAATATGCTAATAATAGTAATAATAATAATGATAATAATAATTCAGTGTTGGATCTTGAAACTTGAATATAAGTTATAAGTATAATGTGTGGGTGAAAGGTCAGAAACATGTCTTTTAAATCACTGTTGGAACAATGACATAGAAAAATGCCAACACCAACATACTGTATTGGCCTGTTTGGGAACCAATGTGGACAGTAAAACATAGAACCATCAGGAGAGAAAGACCCAATAAAAGCTCATAAAATGGGCTGTTGTAACACCAGTTACAGGTCTGGACTGGTATTGCCTTTGCTCCCAGTTTTCAGCCAATATTAGTTGGCTAATTTACACCATTAAATGTATGCTGAGTTCTCTATTAGCAGTTCCTGTTTGCACTGCACTCATGTTGTGTGTATGATTACATGTAGCTGCTTCCTATGAGGACTTAATGTTGATCTTCACATATAACACTGTGTTTCTTCCCAGCATGAATAACAGAAGTCATTTGACAGCCAGCTTATACTTATACTACAATGTTAGTCTGAATGATTATGGTTTCTTTTATTTGTAATCACCATTATTGAACTTTTTGCACAGTTTCACATTTGCTTCCAGTAATTTATTGGAAGTGTGTTTAACTCACTGCAGAGTTGTGCACCTACACTCATAGTGAGGGCAGAAAAAGTCACACTGAATAATAACAATCAAGTGTTTATGTCTGAAACATGTGTTGATATTCATGATTAGGCTTTGTCCAGCTGGATATTCATGTCTATTACAGACCACATCCTGTCATACAGTTGTTTTTTATTTTTTTATTTTTTTATTTGTATTTTCATCAGGTATTTGTGATCAATTGAGGTGTAATTTAGTAGTTTCCAATCAGCCTGACCTGCATGTCTTTGTGTTGTGGGAGGAAACCCGAGAGCCGGGAGAAAACCCACGCAGACACGAGGAGAACATGCAAACTCCACACAGAAACAAGCAGAAACAGGCAGGTGGAGGTGTTTCTGTGAGGCTGCAGTGCTGATCACTGAGCCCGCGTGCCGCCCTGGAGAGGGAAGGAAGGAGGTTAGGAGAGGTGGAGGGGGGGTGGGGGAGAAGGAGGAGGGGGAGAGGAGAGAGGGTAGGGGTGAGGAGAGAGGTTGGCGGAGAGGGAGGAAAGGTAGAACGGAGTAGGAAGAGGGAAGGAAGGAGGTTAGGAAAGGTGGAGGGGGGGTGGGGGAGAAGGAGGAGGGGGAGAGGAGAGAGGGTAGGGGTGAGGAGAGAGGTTGGCGGAGAGGGAGGAAAGGTAGAACGGAGTAGGAAGAGGGAAGGAAGGAGGTTAGGAAAGGTGGAGGGGGGGTGGCGGAGAGGGAGGAGAGGTAGAGGGGGAGAGGAGAGAGGGTAGGGGTGAGGAGAGAGGTTGGCGGAGAGGGATGAAAGGTATAACGGAGTAGGAAGAGGAGTCGGGGGTAAAGGAAGACGAGGAAAGGGGGGAGGGTGGGGGTGAGAAAGATGGAGGAGAGGAGGGAGGATGGAGAGAGGGAGGGAGGGTGGAGAGAGGAAGGGGTTCTGCTTGTTGTTCGGCCTGCACTGAACAACAAGCAACTTCTTCCACCTTCCTGTCGCTGTCGCTCTTCTTTCTGCATAACCAGCCCCAAAAACCTGTTTTCTTCTCCTTGTTTTCTCTCTGTTTCTCTGCCATTTTCTCCTCCTTTTCTTTTTTCTTTTTTTCCATTTTCTCCTCTTTTTGTTTCTTCTTCTCTTCTTTTGCTCTTTGTTTCTTTTCCTCCTTCTCCCGTTTTTGTCTTGCTTTCTTTTGTTTCTTGTCCTCATTTTCTTGTGGTCTCTCTTCTGTCTTCCCTTCGTTTTCTTCTTGTATCTCTTCTGTCTTCCCTTCATTTTCTTCTTGTTTCTCTTCTGTCTTCCCTTCATTTTCTTCTTGTTTCTCTTCTGTCTTCCACTCGTTTTCTTCTTGTATCTCTTCTGTCTTCCGCTCGTTTTCTTCTTGTTTCTCTTCTGTCTTCCCTTCGTTTTCTTCTTGTATCTCTTCTGTCTTCCACTCGTTTTCTTCTTGTTTCTCTTCTGTCTTCCCTTCATTTTCTTCTTGTTTCTCTTCTGTCTTCCACTCGTTTTCTTCTTGTATCTCTTCTGTCTTCCCTTCATTTTCTTCTTGTTTCTCTTCTGTCTTCCCCTCATTTTCTTGTGGTCTGTCTTCTGTCTCGTTTTCGTGTTGTTTCTCATCTTTCTTCTCCTGGTTTTCGTGTTGTTTCTCATCTTTCTTCTCCTGGTTTTCGTGTTGTTTCTGTTCCGTCGTCTGGCTGTGTAGAAGTGTCTCCTCTCTCAGCTGGGCAGAAGCTAACAGTATGACTTTTTCTGCCTCACATCTGGCTGTGATCTTCATACACTCCTTCCAGAAGTGTTCAGTCGTGTCGGCCTGCCTGCTCTTGTTTTGGAGACTTTCTCTGAGGGAGGAGATGAGAGAATCTCTCTCAGAGATGTCCTCTCTACACTTCTGGAGCACCTCTGTCAGTTCCCTCTCCTTGGACTCCAGACGTTCCTCCAGCCTTCTCATGGCTTTGTTACTGGCATGAAGCCTGTAGTTTGTAGTTTGGGACCAGTCGTTCCAGTCAGCAATCTGCCTGTAAGCCATGTCGAGGCAATGTTGCAGATATCCGCAGTCGCGGCAGGGAGGCCTTCCAGCCGGTGGTCTCTGCCAGTTCGGATGCTGATCTGGATGCTGATTAGGATGCTGATGTGGTGCAGCATCAGCAAATCTGCCCTGACGTCTTGGGTTATCTCCTCTGTTCATCATTTTAACAAAAACAATGTCCAGAGGTAGTAAACAGTAAGATGTCTGTCGTAGACTGTAGTGGTAGACGGTAGTTGTGCGTGAAGGATGGCCTTTGTTCTTCGTTCTTTGACAGAATGTCACTCTGGAACACTGTACTTGTGTACAGCTGTGAGATGAGATGAGATGAGATGGTCTCAGCTTAACTAATAAACTCCCAGAATCTTGCATCATAAAGCCGTTTGCCTTTGATGTGTGACAGATTAACAAAGGTCACATGTCTGATGACATCCGGAACTGATGACATCATGAGCTCAACCATGGAGGAGGTCATGTGACCTGACAGCAGATATCAGATTAAAAAAATAAAAGATGGATTAAAAAATAAAAGTTGGATTAAAAAATAAAATATCAGGTTAAATTAGATTTAATCTTAAATCTCTTTATTTATCAGATTTAAAAAGATTGAAATCTTTGGAGCAAAGTTACATTGATGTTGACATTTAAATTACTGACTAATGATCACTGAACCAGCTGATTTCCACTTTGTTTTGGAAGCTGATTTATCAAACACCTTTAAGTTGAACTTGTTTTGTGATACAGACCCCTGAATAATTTATCTAGTTAAAGGCTGCTGTCAGTGTTGGAGGGATATTAAAAACACAAAAACTCAGTCAGTGGTCATCATAATGCAAAAATGAGTGCAACAGTTGCTGTTCGGGACCTCATTGTCACATCAGCTTGACAATATTTACTACAATATTTGCATTGCATTTAGTGGTGAAACACATCGTAATTTATGTGCTGCAGCTGAGCAGCTGATTAGCTACATAGCCGCTAACTGACGTTAGCAGTGCACTTTTCTCCAGTGAATGTTTGTTTAGTGGCTTGTTCAACAAGCTGCAGGACACGACATGTGTTCATGTTTGTAAGTTATCATCAAGTTTTGATGATGTGGACACAGAATGTTGTTTCATTCACCACCATGTTTAAAAGAGGAAGGTATCAGGCCTCATATTGCAGTTTAATTTAACAATTGAGCATTGAGTATTTTATATATTTTAAACATTAGACATCTTGAATGTTGTTTTCATGTAAGACCATGGGCTAAAGTTCCTTGCTGTAAGTGTTTGACAGAATATCTGGAAAACAAAGTTTTATTTGTCCCCCCCCCCCCCCTTTTTTTTTTTTTTGGCTGATCCATAAAATGATCCGATCCGTGACTCAAATCCGTCACACAATCCAAACCGTGAGTTTCACCCCTAACTGCATGTATGTCAGAAAGATTAGTGTCAGCCTAAAAAACATGGCAAACTGTTTAGCATGAATAATGTAGTGTGTAGATTTCATTTAGACCCCCATGACTGCCTGTGGTTGCAGAGAGAAACAGTATCCAGCTACAGTGAAGCAGCCGCACCGATGAATGAATATGAATTTGGTGCTAATTACACTGTGAATAATAGTCACTGAAATGTTATTAACACAACAAAACTTGTAAAAAAAAAAAAGTTAACTGACCCCTCCCACCCCACGCCACCATCAATCAGAAACCAGCTCACATAAAAATGATGTCTGACCAAATGAATTAAGGGTTCCATGTGGAATTTTTTTTGTAAACAAACAAAGCTTCTGTTTGCATTCAGTGTTCAGTTTCTCACCACAACACATTGATAACACTGAGTAACTAACAGCCACTAACAAACATGTTACATTACTTACATCCATGTTCACTAGCTGCAGTCTTCTTCTTCTCTGTCTTTGCTCACACATTTTTGCAGTATTTGGTGTGTTACCACCAAATATTTTAATGTTTGTTTACATTTTGACAAACTGTCTCCATTAAAAGTCTGCCGAATTAGCTTTTAGCAAGTCCTGTTTGTAATGTAGCCATGGATGTCCAGACAGCTATCACTGGATTACTTTCATACTGAAGAAACCTTGTAGGAATGCAGGAATGTCAATACAGCAGATATTGTGAGACACTGCATTTAAACAGCAAAAGTGAAAACTGTAATTATAAACTTGACAGGACAGAGGAAATAGGGTTTGGACTTGATGGAGCTCAGGATTCATCCTGAGAAGGGTGGCTTTATTCCAAACTATGTCACTGTATAAACCTGGTATCTGTGTTGGTGTGTGTGTCTAACAGCTGAGCTGCCTGATGTGAAGAACACAGAACATTAATTACAGATAAACAGGTATACCAATAGAATCTTTGTATGTGTGTATGTATATATAGAGAGAGAAATTTCTCTATTCACTGATTAACATTTAATCAACATTTTTTATATTATGATGCTCATCTGGTGTTCAGGTGGTGAACATTAATTAGACTGCTGTAGTGTTTCTGAAAGCAAAAGATTACATCTTTGGGTTGTCGTTATTTTAGCCTTCAGTAACTCACAAATGTTGAAAGATAAACCTAATAAGATTCAATAAGGGATTCGAAAGGAGTCTGATTTGATAAGTGAATTTGATACTGCAGTTGAGTTCAATAAAATGCTATCGAACCCCATCCCTACTCTGATTGTATCTCAAGCAGCTGAGAAAAGCTGCTCGTACAGGAGGCATGCACAGAGATGTGAGAAGGCCTGCTGTGAAAGGAGATATCCAAGAAAGGATGAATATCTGTCTTATTCCACCCACACAGAACAGGGTCCTCACAGGTCATCATGTGGCATATTTCATATTTTCATCATCGTCTGTGAAAAACTCTAGAAGTGTCGTCTTGGGCTTCTTGAAGGTTTGTGGCTAAAAAGAAAATCTAGTGATTTATTCAGTTTGTCTTATATTATTAAGTCACATTAGTTTGTTGACATTTATTTTTAATGTAATAATGAATTTAGGCAAAATTGCAAAGGACAGTGTAGACAAATCTGATGGCTGATTTATATGTTGCATTCTCAAGCACTGCCACCATTGCTGCGGTGGCAGAGGGGAAGTGAACACATATCCACTGACTTAATCACAGTCAGCAGTCACCCTCTTTGAGGGAGCATGAATTTGTAAGTTACTCTGAAAACACTATTGTGAAATTAATTATGACACAGGCTTTGTGAAAAATTAACATGAACGCACCACTTCTGTCCGATCTCCAAGATCTGGATGTTAAAGTGCCATGGTTTCTTGCCTCGTAAACAGAAGAAATGCATCATTTACAAAAAAGAACCTGAAACACTTGATATTGTAAAAGTGGAATTCTGTCCAGACAACATAATGCTCATACCAAGATCAGAGGGGTGGCAGCTCACCATATAGATTCAAAGGTTCCAGTGCACACCAGGAGCCTTATTTATCAATCATTTTTAACTCAACAGACACACAGACCATCTCTACTATCAATCATGTAATGGACAGATTCAGGTTTATGAGTATGTACATTAATGCCTCTGTCTTGTTTCTCTGCGTCACTGATCACTTGTGGCTTCTTATAAAAGATCTAGAGGATCTATTATTGCCATTCAGTTGTAATTCATCTGCATTAATAATGAACTGTTATGTTTCGGTACCATTCGTTAGTGTGAATGCTTAATCAACAATTGTTCTTCTAAGGTTAATAAGTCTTTTGTACGTTTTTTGCTGGACTACTACTTCAGCATACTTTCAGCTAGTGCTGCCCGATAAAACAATCTCGATAATTATGATAAACTTCAGACATTTTTTATTCGATATGGATAGATCTAACAGCCTATCACACAGCAGAAATAAACGCAACAACAGCCAGTTAGTCTGCAGTTTTTGGCTTGCACGTCAAAATACACCATAGCATATCCTACTCAAAGCATTGTTTGAGCTAGCAGTGAAGAAAGTGGATGTACTCTGGAAAAGAGGAAAAAAATGAGTGGAACCGAGGGGCACAAAAGCAATATGATGATACTGCAGCATCCTCAGAATAGCCTCAGTCAGAGTCTGTCCCAGGGTTAACAGCAAACCCAGGCTAGTGAAGAGGGACATCTGCTGACAAGGTTACGCTAGCGCTGACATTAGCAGGGCTACAGCTAGAGTGCCTGTCACGTCTAATGTAACTTTAGCAGAAAAAAGCTTCTCTAACACACGGACACTTCTCTGCAGTAGACATCCTGCCTGCAACTTTGGAATGGTCATCACACATTGTTTTAATGCGGCTGTCTTGACTGTGGATTCACAAAGCTAACTGCTAAGCTAGGCTAAGTACAAAGCTAAGTAAACAGAATAGCAGCGAAAGGCTAGTTACCTGTTATTACTAGTCTTGTTTCATTAAAAAAAACTAGTGAATCTAATGATATGTGAGCAAAGCACAGAAAATAATGTAGTCAGTAAGATAAATTAAGAAGATTTTATATTTATACAGTCAGACTTTTGGACCGAACTGTATAAATAAAGTCGTAGCATTATGGCTGATTTACAATTTTGCACTTTTTACTCAGATTTCTACCTCAAAAACTGAGAGATGGCCAGAGGAATTTGTTGAGATGGTGGTCACTGCTTTTAGTTTTATTTAAATTATTTTAATAAGATACAAGGCAAGCTAACTTACAAGGCAAGCTAACTTGTATCTGCTTTATTAGGCAGATAAAGCATGTTTGCAAAGTTAAATGTTTACAGTTAAATGTTTACATTGTGATATTCTATTTTTTTCTGTTAATAAACAATTTTAAAGTTTAACTAATGAACCTTCTGGTTTATTCAGGCTTCAGTCATTATCAGGATACTCTTCAAGCTGGAAGCATTATCAAATTATACATTGTGATAAATATTAATGTTGATCAATATAGAAAAAATCATTGTGATCATATTTTTTTTGCCATATCGGCCAGCCCTACTTTCAGCTACAGAAACCATTCGAATATCACATTGTTCAGCTCTTTAAGGACAATTATGCTATTACTTTTTCTTCTTTGTACCTTTTGTACTTTTTTAAAATACTAAGCTTTTTTCAACAATTTTTTACAATGTAGATCAATGGAAGGAATGTTGAAAATTTGAACATTCTGTCAAAATTGATTCTCATTTTCATTTTCAACTGTTATCTGCTGATTCATACTCTTCATCACGACCTTCCCGTTCACCACTATGCTCCTCTTCATCACTACCCTTCTCTTCAGCAATACCCTCCTCTTCATCACTACCTTCCTCTTCATGACTACGCTCCTCTTCATCGGGGCTTTCCACAAGGATATAGAGTAGCTAGCCAGCGGAACATAGTGGGGGGATCTGGGGCCATGAAAAAATGTGTCTGTAAAAGCACAAATTTGGTGGCCTCTGGTACATTCTAATGCCACTATTCCATCATATACAATGATCTTAATTACATATTTTAATGAGTTTGACTACCCAATTGTAAACATGCAGTGAATTATTGTAGAGGAGAATTAGGCTTCTTGTGCGTTTTAGCCCATACAGCCTCTAAATAGCTATTAATATTTAAAACCACACTTTTGTAATTAAGAATCATTAAACCATATTTATTTTTAATCATTTATTACACCTTCACTGTAAGGTTATCAAGCCATGCTACAATGATGGTTAATGTATTGTTTTACTAGAAACATAAATGCACTCCTATTCAACGAAAAATAAACAAGGTTATTTTAAGGGGGAACATGTTTTTAATCCCATGTCTTATCTAGCCTATTTATTGGTTTTAAATGAAATTATTTATAAACTAAGGCTATGCCAAAAATAACTCTAAAATAACAAAATGTGTATCATTTGACTTGAATCATATGAATCCACTGAATCAACTCAACTTCTAGTCATCTTTGTCTTCATTATCATCCTCACTGTCATCCTGTGTGTGAGGCTGAGGTGTAGCCCACATTTTCCTCATATGACAAAGGCCTGTTACCTTGACAACATTGCCTGTTTTAGTGTGTGTTTGCAATGCACCTTAGAGATGGCTCTACTGTGAAAAGCACAATGTAAATAAAGCTTTCAGTGGACTTTTTAATAGTTACTGCGCAATTGTCAAGTTGCTGCCACCCGTGTTTTCCAAAGTAGCTCATCTAATCAGGATGTCCCGTCTGTGCAATCAATGCAGTTCTTGCTGTGTTTTGTCATCAGTTATTTTGTGAACATTTTTCAAACACTGAAGATGACTCTCCACTCCACTCAGCATGACACAACCTCTCAGCTGAGCGCACACACACACATTCATATAGAGCTTGTGGGGGCAAGACTGATACAGACAGATAGGCATGTTTCTCTATCATCATGCTTACTTTGTTTTGAAGTGGAGGCTAATGGGCATAAATGTACATGCATAGCGAATCGCAACTTGTAGTCAAAACTATTTTATTAGAATCAAAAATAAACATAATTAAGTAGCCTTGTATCTTAACTCAAACTCAGGATGAGGCTGTTTTTTCAAAATAAAAGCCCAAGATGGTTTATTATAACAGGTAAGTCAGGATGAGCCAGACTTTTCAAAATAAAAGTTTACAACTGTCACTGAATGGTAACCTGGAAATTAGGAATAGACCCATTTTTTTCAAAATAAAAGCCTCAGATGGTAACTGTATCTTAAAAGGGAACTCAGAATGAGGCTGCTTTTCAAAATAAAAGCCCCATAGAGTCACTGTATCTTAACAGGAAGCTCAGGATGAGGCTTATTTTTCAAAATAAAAGCTCCCAGATCATAATAGGAGCTTACTGGACAAGGCTGGAATTTCAAAATAAGTAATTCATTTTAAATGTCTGTTTTTCGGTCGACTGCATACACTAAGCTGCAGAAACTATTCAAATTATAAACTTGTTCGTTAAGGATATTTATGCTTCTATTCAACCTTTTTGTACCTATTATACTTTTATAATATTAAGCTTTTTTCAACAATTTCTTACAATTTTTTATACTATTACAATTTATCTTCTAGGTTTTTTAGTATTTCAGCTCATAGCTTCCTTAGATAATGCCGTTCAGCTTCCACTTCTAGCAATGCATTTCACAATTCTGCATTTCCAGCAATGCTTTGCAACTCTTTGCTCTTTAGGCTGATGCCTTCTAAGTGTTTAGCAATTCAATTAATCTGTGTGATATTAATACAAAGTATTTCTTGTTTCAGCCTTTTGAGGCAGTTTATTTCAACCTCCAGCTTTGACATTATCAAAGTGTAGCTTCTAGCTTTTCTAGCTTTTCTAGTAATTCAACTTAGCTTTTTAGGTAATGCAGTTCAGCTTCCAATTCTGCCAATTTTACATTTTTCAGCTTTCAGATTTTTCTGCAGTGCAGTGCAATACATTTGAGCTTTTAGCTTTTTAAACAAAATTAATTTCAGACTTCTGCATTTTCAGCAATGCTCTGCGATTTATTTCAGCCATCAGCTTTTGCAGGAAAATGCAATTTTCAAGTTTTAATTGATTTAACCAACCATGTAAATTTTCTGTTATTCTGACATTGTTAAAAAAGTGCAACAATTGAAATGCTAATTTGGAATCATTTAAATTTTATTGACTGTTTCAAAATACACAACAGCTGTTTGAAATGCTTGTTTTTCGCTGCTGCATCTCATTGGCTCATTTTTTGCATTTTGTCATAAGCGTCAAGGAGACTACTTTTTTCTCTGAGAGAAAATTACTTTCTTTTTCCCGTCATGATTTCAGTGTGCATGCAGCACCAGCCTCAGGTAGCCAGCCTGAAGCAGATGAGTTGTGCGTTTAGGCTGCGGGGGTAGGGGCTGCAGCAGCCCGCAGCGAGAAAGTTGAACCAGACTCAACTTATTCAGAAATGTAAACTGTAACGCTGTGGTGGCCAACCACAGCTGGAGATCGGACTGATTAGAGATGTACAACCCTGCCATGGGGGAAGACAAAAACATTACTAGAAAGAGGGGATGACATTTCTCTTCATTTGATAACTTTAGTGAAGTTAGGCTTTGCTGATGTCTTCCCGACTCATTTTTAAAAAGATGAGAAAAGGAAGAGAGAGAGAGAGAGAGAGAGAGAGAAGCAGTGGTGGACCGAGCTAGAGACTGGATGAGGAGAGCAAGCAGTGGTAGCGAGAAAGCCGGTGGATGAGTGGAAGAAAACATTTTTTTCTGATTGTTTCATAGCAGTTACAAATAAACACACACACACACACACCCACCACACACCTCCACACAACCCTGCAGAGATAACCCTGATAATGGTGCTGCAGCCACTTGCAGCGTGTATCATGGGAGTAAAACAGAATTACTGTAGTTTTAATTTTTTTCCCATATGTTTTCATGTATGAAAAGACCCAAAATGAACCCTGTAGTTCAAGTGGACTACTTGATTACTGTAAGCAAATTATTTAAACATCATTTGAGTGATTCTGTCCCGAGCTTTTTGATCCATATAAGCAGTTTATCACTGTAACCGTGATCACTAGAAGTGATTTCCACTGTAGTATTTTACTCTGTCCTCTTTACTTCAATTCTTTATCTGAGCATCACGTAAAGTAACTTATCTGTCAGTCACCTGTCTCCATACTGTATCTATATAAACAGTGAGAGGTTAGAGTGACACTTATTTGTGTAATTATGTCATTCTGTGTGACGATATTCAGGTAGTGTCCTTATGTAGTGCTGAGTGCTGTAAGATAGTGACCAAGTTCAGCATAATTACTGCAGCAATGTAGTAGTACATAAGTATATTTTGTTTTTTGCTCATCATATATCATATTGTTTCCTCACAGCCTGGTAAATGTTGGGTGGCCTTTTACCTTTTTAGCATCCTGGGTTAGAGACCACTGTCTTATATCATAAGCTTTGATTGATTGATTTTGTGGTTTGTGTGTGCAAAGCAGCCTAGCTTACTGAATGTAAAAAAATGTTATTACTACATCCATGTTGTCTCTGACATCTACAGTAACATCTTCATTTTGCTTCCTTATATTAATTCAAAATGTCATCCTTAGAGTTTGACAAGATAATCTTAACGCGAGGTCTACTCTCTATGTACACAGACAGTGTTTGTTTTGAGGACTATTTTTGAGGTTTCTTCAGTAATATAACACACAATAAGTTTAATCTAATGATCTGGTAAATGCTTGACTAATTATCAGAAGTTACTTTTCTGACATTTTCAGATCAGATATTATTTTTAATTTGTTCTCATTGTTCGATGTAGGAATTAAACAGCAGAACAGACTGTCCCTTGAGAGAGGCTGGTATTTAGGATTTTCTCCCTTGTTCACTTCCATGGAATAAATTTGAATGACATTACCTCAGCAAAGCAAATTTACACTAAATACAGCTAAGCTAAAGTACACTGTAATATCAGGAGTAAACAATATGAACAATTAAAAAACAGGAGACAACTATTTAAATGTATTCTCACTGTGTTTCGCTGCCCTTTCCTTTAAAAGCTGAATGGAGTTTCTCTGTCAGTAGCTCACCTGGGGCTGAACTGAATTACACATTGTGTTTCTATGGGAATCTGCAGATTTGTAGTAGATAATAGATTTTTAGTTACTTTATTTATCATCACTTCTCACAAGAGTAACTGGAAATCAAATTGGCTCTGCACACTGGCTAAAGCTACAGCTGACCAGACTTCGGCTTGCTTTCAACCTGTCGACACATCTACCAAAACAATTCCACCCTAATAGTTCCTGGACCACAGGCACATACTGTCTCAGGAGCAGGGACTTTTAGGGTGGCAGGAACTTCAGCTTAGGAATGGATTGCACCTAATATGCCATTATGGGTTATTTAGGTTATTATCGTTGGTGTATATTTCTGAGTAGGTAATGTTTATCATTTGAATGTTGTAAAATGCCATTTTTAAATGGCACAGGTAAAGTGATGCGCCATTCACATAAGACGCAGGTCTGACCTGGGTCTGCTACAGTATTTTGCACTGATGTATGCATAAATACGTACAGGAATGAACATGGCGACTATGTGGAGCTGTTCCAGGCAGTTATCTATTTATGAAGCTTTATGTTCTTTGTGCAGCCACCTTATGAAACATTGATCAAAAAAAGATTGTGGGCCCCAGCCATTTTTAACAGTCAGTTAACTGGGATACAAACAATATTCAGAATTCTCCCTGCATGTAGTAGTGGCCACCAGATCTCATGTGTACTAACTTCAAGTTCTTCTTTGTCTCTGCCTCTATTATCAGAACTCAGGTATTGAGAAGGCCTTCCTGTTCGATGTGGTCAGTAAGATATACATCGCCACAGACAGCAGTCCGGTGGACATGCAGACATACGAACTTTGTTGTGACATGATCGATGTGGTCATTGACATCTCCTGCATCTATGGGTAAGTCAATGGACACTCTTTACAAACCATAATAACACCAGCCATGTTTGCTTATAAACTTTGAAAGGTCACATAGGGCTTCCCCCTGAAAGTGGATGAGTTGAATCGTGTTGGAGACCCCTCAGTTGACTGAGATGCTAGTCGAGCAGTTGTCTAGCAGGTCTATCCTGTTGAAGACGAGATGTCTGTCATTTCATAGTGGGTAATGCTGTGAATTTATTTTAAACACTTTCATTTGTTTATTCATTTATGCATTGTTTTAATGTTTAAAGTAAAATTGAAAAAAAATAGGCTATAAGAGCCTGACCTAAAGAGGACATATTATGCTCATTTCCAATTCTAAATTTTTATATCTGGACTCCACTAGAGTAGTTTTGCATGATTCACAGTTCAAAAAACTCCCTATTTATCTTATACTGGCCCTTTATGCAGCCCCTCAGTTCAGCCTCTGTCTCTAACAGGCAGTCTTAGCTCCTGTCTCTTTAAGGCCCCCCTCCCAACTAGCCCACTCTGTTCTGATTGGCCAGTTTTCCAGAAGCCTGCTGAGGGGCAGCCATATCAGAGTCCTGTTAAGTTACTGTTGATGCAAACCCAACATTTCCTGCGTTACTGCTTCAAATTAAAAGCTTTTAAATGACTAAATAGCAGGAGACTTTTATTGTGAAGAAGTTACAGGAAGTGAAAGTGTTCCTCACTGAAATAGTGGAGCTTTGTTAAAAATGCTATAATGTAAAACAGATGACCATATAAAGAGATCCGTCACGACCCGATGTCGACTCGGGCTGAAAATAGAAATTAATGTTGGAAAGGAGTGAATGTTTAGAGCAGTCTGAAGCTGGTGCTTTTTGCTCACAGGAATTACTTCTACATACGTTTACTCCATTATTTGACACGTCGGCCACTTTTAACATGACCATCCAACACTGTGACATTACATATATGACTGAAAATAAAGAAAAACATAATAAGTCCCCTTATTCCGACAAATCCATATGGTAGCCCGACATAATATGTCGGGAATTCAAACAGTCTGCAATTCAAATCTTGCCTTGTATGCAGCTGACTTTTATTGTTTTTAAATGCTCAAGTATATGTTCCCAGGACTCTGTTGCATTTTACTATGTTAATGTGGTTGAAATTATCACTGAAACTCATGCCAATAGATTTACTGATTGCCACATAGACTATATGAAAAAAAAGGAAAGAATAGTCAAAACTTCATATCGAACAGCCAAATCCGATTCGACGATCCATGAGAAACGGTGATGTTTGACCTCATAAATGTCAAAAGAATGTAATGCAGGAAAAATTGGAAAGTCTCTGAAGAATTGAGTAGTATTGGACATGCTGTTTTTGGTCTTCAGTGCCAGTTAATGCTTCATCTTTTGTATGAAGATGAAGATGAAAACAATGTTGTACAACCATTTTCTACATGTTATTAAAACCAATATGACTCTCAACTGTTGATCATGAAACAAACTGGACACATGTTTCAGAGATAAAAAACATTAAATTCTCTTATCACAGAATATGCCATTTTAGATCATAATATCAACATGTACATCAGAGATATTTAGTAGCTTGTTAATATAGTCAAATGTAGATCATTTGATGGTGTACATTGTCCTTTAGCTTAACTGCAAGGCTCAGTAAATTTCCTTTACTAACCAAATTTAAGAGATCCTTGAAAGAAAAATGACATTAAAATATATCACTATCTGAGTTTTCAAATATCAATATCAGGATCAGCCAGACTCTACTTGTCTCGTGGGTTGAAATCTTGTTGATCAGTCTATTTTTTAACAACACTGACAGGAATAATGATCTTAATTACATACACCTTAGTATTCTTGACATGTTACTTTATTGAAGGAATCTTGCATTTCTGCCGGCATCCTGTTGCTTAAAGGATAAGCTGACACAGAACCAAAACAACATTTAACTCATCCTACTTACAAGTATTGTGTGTGTATCCAAAGCCTGATATATCTGATTCCTCTGTGCCGTAGACCTCTGTTGTTGTCCAAAAACTATTAAAAACACGTCAATGAGTCACACAGCTGGGTGACATGTCCCTTGTCCCCGTTGAGCGTGTTTACAGTAGTTCTTTTAGAAACAGCTTGAAAGAGTAAAAACAGCAATCATGTTTTCATCCCTCTCTAGGAGCATTTCCTGTAAAGCAGACACCATTGCACATCAGTTCATTATTGGTTTGGCTCTAAACATTTCTTATTGTAAGGAAAATACAGGAAATTACCAGCCAAATCCTTTCAAGCAAACCAATCACAGAGCAGCTGAAATTCCATTTCAGTCTAAAACCAAATATATAATTGGCACATAAGATAACTGCCCTTTGAAAAACACTGTGGTAGACCACAGGTAGATTTGGTAGTAAAATGAATGAGGTCAGCGCTATTTGATGCAGTAATAATGACTTATACGTGACCAGGTTCTCTGCCAATAAGCCACCTGTGTTAGAACTGTTCACACACCATCCTCCTGTAATTGACTATTTTGGTTGCATGTATGAGGTGTCAGAAAATATGACCTGTCAGTATTCCTGCTAAATGGACCTATGTTAAGTCACAAATTTGATCTGTCATTCATTCCCAATTGAACACCTGTCACATCAGAATTTGTGTATTTGAGAGGTATTTTAGAGAGAAACTTCATACATGAATGATGGCTTTGATGTGTTTGAGGACGGTAGAAGGTTTGTTTGGTATACTTTCTATACTTTACATATACAGCCAATAGATCCTATAGAAGCTGGACATGATAACCTTGGAGAGATGTAGCAACTTAACAGTGTCATTTATCACTGGGGCCCTGTTTTAATCATGCAAGCAGAGTGGTAGGTGTTGTATTATCTTCACAAACTGCTGCTGCAGCAGCAAAATCATGTTTTGATTGCCAAATAAAATAATCATAATACAAATTTAGAAATAAATACATGTAAACATATACAACCACTGATTTGAACACTTATTCTTAGATGAAAGAAGAAAACCTTGTATTTTCCTTATATTGTAAGTGTCAACATGGGACTTAAAAAGACATTATTGAGATAAATCAATAAGTAGAGAAAGGATTTTATGAGCATGAAAGGCTTGGGATTTTTTTCATATAGCAGCACATAATCCATCACTTTATCTGAAATATGCAAAGCTGGGAAAGATGTGTGTAGATAAATTAGAGCCTTGAGGGTATGAGCATATGGAAAGAGACTAAAAGAGAAATGATCAGGATGAAATAAATTAAAAACATGAATCAATATCAATGTGTTTAAACCGAATGTATAAAGAAAATTAAGAAAAACTATATGTGCAAATTCTTGTACATATACAGGACAGGAGATCTGCTCATAGTCACACTGATCCATCTATAAAAGTTCATATAATATGTACAAAATGTGTTGAGGTAGATCGATAGTGAAGTTATTACACCTTATCAAATATATACACTAAATTTTCCACTGTGGATCTTTAAAAGGGTGCTTTAAATGCTAGCTGTTCATAATTAAAACCTTCATAGAAGTAATGTCAACTGAATAGTGGCAGCTTGCACAGATATTTGTACTGTTTTACTTGAAGCAGTAGTTATTAGTATATAATAGATTTTATTGAGATGATGCAGTAGTTGATGACGTATCTGAAAGCGCTGTCCTTGTCAAGGTGAAGTATGCTGGGTAGCTGTGTGAATTGGCATACTGGAAATCTGGAAATAATAGTAGTACAGAGCTGAATGTCCTCTGATCCCCCAGCAGATCCTCTCCGATCTGCTCTATATTCTCACTTCAATTATCACTCCAGCTGGGAGTATAATTAGGTCCTAATCTAGATCTGTGTAATCCTGTAGGATAGGGTTCAATTAAAAACCTGAAAAGGGAATTAGTGTGCTGTGGCACGTAATATAACCTCCGCAATCATGGAGGGATCAGGGGAAAGCTTCTCAATATATCTCTCATAATCAATATCAAAGACAGACACATGTTTTTGACAATAAAAAAATACTTAAAAAGTTAAGTAGCTTGAAGTATTCCTCCTTTTGCTTTGGGTGTCAAATGGCCCCATATCCACATTTCTAGGGGATCACTGATCCATCCAAGGGTCATTTAACAACAAGATGCTAAAACTGTACATCTTACATCCAGAGTGCTACAAAAAGATTAAAATGATATAAAAATTGGTCTATTATAGGAGACACAAAGCTAATGTTTTCAAAAACCTAAAATATATGTGACCTTTTAGGAAATTGTACCATAATTTAGATTAAAAAATAAGGTTAAGTTCCACTGATATATTTTATCATTAGTTTACTTGGTACTTCAAAGTTCATCTGTATCTAGGAAACTAGACCAATTAGCCCACATAGCGCTAAGCAGGGTAATGGATAGTAGGATAATAGCTACATTACTGGGAAACAGATGTATTTATTATTCTCAAAGATAATAATCATTACATTCAGGAGTGTTATTATATTCAGTGATGATTACTATAGTTTTCCACTTACAGTATTAATGAAAAACTGCTGGTTCATCACCTTAAACACTTAACACTGACTGCTGAGCTAACGTAACATTAACTAATGTTAGGAAATGTTACAGGCTGAAGACTGGCAGGACAAGCTGCTGATCAGTGCTGAATGTTCAGGAGGTCCCAATTAAAATGTTGACCTTCTAATATAGAAAACAAAAGTATGATGAAGATAATAAAAGTAATGTAAGTTTAATTAAGGGATTGCAACTTATTGTTCACTATCCACTAGCATTAGCATTTCTTGGTACCTGCTTAACTGCTATCTTGTGAGAACATATGGGGCTAGAAAATAACGTCACTAAACACTAGATTGTTTATGTACCGACGCCTGTACTGTTTGCTTGAGTAAGATCTTGGATGGTGTGGGTAATGTGAACTGTAGAGCCTGCAGAGGGAGTTGTAGGGGAGGGAATGTTAATGTCTCCCTCGGGTGACACACAATTGACGTCATCAGCCGCTAATGTCAGTCACAATTATCAAACGTGTAAAAGCCATAGACTGTATAAAAATATGGACATAGTCACCGTGACGTCACCCGTTGTTTTCTGAAGAGCAGTTTTGAAGCTCAAAGTGAGCTGCTCCGGCCGTCGCCATCTTGGCAGCGTGTGACGCTGCCTAACTCCCAGCCAATCAAAAATGGGCAAAGAGGCGGGCTGAGTGGCTGAAACAAGCCACCTAGCGGCTGGCGGACCTGTCACTCAAAGCAGCCATGTCCTTCATTATGCATAACTTTACGACTTAATAAATTTAAACCCCTCGTACAGTTGTCATGAAAGGGGAAATTAGCTACAGAGACCAAAACCGTTTTTTGTACCAGGCTGTAAACGTAACGGCTGTAACGTTTATTTCTGCTGTAAAGTTGGGCATTTTAACATGGGGGTCTATGGGGATTGACTCGCTTTTGGAGCCTCAAGTGGCCATTCAAGGAACTGCAGTTTTTGGCACTTCCGCATAGGCTTCATTTTACAGCCCTGGAGGTTGCCGCTTGGTAAAAACATCTTTATGAGAGCGACTGGCAGTGACTGGATCTGACTTGAGATTAGAATCTTTACATGTGACACACTACATGATTTTATCTGCCGATTCCCAACACCAGCTGACCCAGGCTGGAACAGACTGGCTCCAACTTGGCCAAGCTGGTAGCACTGGAGCTGGAGTCTCTGCGGTGGTGGAAGCCTTTTTCAGTAGTTTGTTTTTTTTTTTTTCTTTTTAGATTCAGTCAAGAGGACATGAGGTGGCATGCTGACGTGTTTTTCTTAGAGCTGCACTAATTAATTAATCAATTAGGCAGTCAAAAGAAAATTAGTCTGCAACTATTTTGATAATTAATGATTTTAGTCATTTTTCAGTCAAATTGCCAAACATTTGATGGTTCTCAAATGTAAGAATTTGCTGCCTTACTTGGTCTTACGGTATATTAAATAGAATGTTTTGGGTCTTTTGACTGTTGGCTGGACAATACAAGAAATTTAATGATGTTGCCTTTGTGCTCTAGGATATTGTGATGGCAATTTTTCACAGTTTGCTGACATTTTATAGATGAATTGAGAAAATAAACAGCAGATGAATCAATAATGAAAATAATCATTACTTGCAGCCCTAGTTTTTCTTAAATTAAACAAGGAGCCAGTCAGAGATAGGGAGAGAGAAGAGAGGTGGGGAGAGCAAGAGGAGTACTTGATGGAGGGTGACTGAGACTAATGAACTGTGTGTTTAAATAAGATTAGGCATATTTTTACAATTGATTTTTATTAGTATATTTATTCTATCCATTCATGTATGAGAGAATCATGTCAGTTACAGAGCCAAGACATGAAAGAGCCACATCATCCCTAAGTCCTAAGCAGCCACAGAGACTGAATATAATGAAGGTGGGTTTATTTATCATGTGTAAAGATGTGCAGTACATACAGTTATTATTATAGAATTGGAATTACAGCTTCAGTAGAACTGTTTTAACTGTTGAATGTTGTAAAGGAACAGACAGCTTAAATCAATAATGGTTGATACTTTGTGGACTTTTTGAAAAAGCACAAATTCACCTTAGATTAAAATTGGTAGGCTATACAATATGAAGTTCTGCAGTCTGTGGTGCACCACAGAAGCTGAAGTTTATCTCCCAGCAACACTGGCTCTCAGTTGCCAGTCAGCCGAATGGGAAACACCCACTCAGAGGCTGGATGCTTAAGGGGCTGGTATACTCATTCAGACGTGCTTGTTGGATGGTCGAATAGCTTCAGAACACCCCCCCCCCCCCCCCCCTCTGTCGGCAGATAAAGGGGTGGCTGTGCAGAGCCATTTCTGTAACTTCAGCTGTGTGAAGGTGAGGAAGGAGCCAGGATTTTATCTTCTCTCTCCTAGGTCTCCTTTTTCATAACTATTTCTGTCACTTTCTAGGTGAGCAACACTATGCATGTCTACACGGAGAGACTGTCTGAAAATATGCACCATTATCCCTGTATTTATCAACCTACAAGACTGTATCGACTGAGCAGTTTGATACAAAAAGAGTGCATGTTGTTTTTATCATACAGCAATGCTAGCGGTGTTGATTGATGGTTTTCACAGTTATATGAAACCCACCATTCAATGAATGTGAAGAATGCAAATGTTGCCTTCTTCCCATTCAAGTACATTTCATTGAAATCATCAGGGCTGTTATGCCCCATCTAGGAGTGTCCAAGATACACCATGAAAGAGCCCCATCTTCCCTGAGTCCCAAGCAGCCACAGAGACAAATAACTGAATGTAATGAAGGTGGGTTTGTTTACAATGTTAAATGCACAGGGAGGAGGATTTAGTTTCAGGGTGGACAAAGGCCAACAAACATAACAAACAAAAACAAATCTCACTGAGAAGGTAAGCAATATAACCTAGCAAAATCAAAGAAACTAGATTACAACAATTTATCTCAAGGTTAACCAAAACTGGCAGCCCACCCCTATTAACTCCAAAACAGAGGAACAGAACCTTAGCTGGGTTTAACTACATCATCAGAGTGAGGCAGTATGGCTGGTCGGGAGAGGAGGGAAATGGGAGAGGCCCCTGCACAGTGGAAACGCCATCTTGGTTCCTTATATGGCTTCCTCTCAAAGCAGCCAATCACCTGCCAGAGCTGGAAGCTGGTACACCAATTGCCTCCTTGTCCCAGTGCACACCTATTTACATATATGCACACACACACACCCACACCTGACACACATCATATACACATCCACGCTGATGGAATAACACACATTAATGAAAATTACAACCACGGCCATGACACCCGCCTTCCCAAGAATCACACATTCCCCTATCATGTTTAATTCAAGTGAAGTTTGGTAGGTCTGGACAAAGCATCATCATGAGATTTTCTGTACCTTGCTTATAATAAATCTGCAGGTTAAAATCTTGCAGAAGGAGGAACAAGCGCATAAGTGCAACTGAGAGAGAACCTCTAAAGGTTTTTTGTCAGTAGAAGACTTGGACAGGTTGTGAACTGGGCCCAGTAAACACTTTCTTTTAAATTCTTTAGGGTGAGCATTAGATCGAGAGCTTCCTTTTTGATGGTAATATAGTTTAGCTGATATTTGTTCAACTTTTTGTAGAACTAGCAGATGGGATGATTAATTGCCTGCTCGTCTTCCTGCAGAAGAACAGCACCTGCACCACACACACTGGCATCTACCTCTAATTTGAAGGGGCATGCAAAGTGTGACAGGATGCAGGGGTGGGCGCACTACACAGCAAAGCCTTCGCTGATTCAAAATAGCCTGGCAAGCAGGGGACCAATCAAAGCTATTTGAAGGACTAACAAGACATGTGAGAGGAGCCACCACATCGAAAAAAGTCCTGTAAAATCCCTGATAACAGCCACACAGTCCAAGGACACAGCGTAATGCCCTTTTTGACTGTGGGACTTGGAAATTGAACTTGCCCTTGTCCCACCTGTTAACCCAAATGCGTTACAGCACCCTTTGCCAAATTCAAACAGGTTTAGGGTAAGAGAGGCCTCGCAGAGATAGCTGAAAATAAGGGACAGTGTTTTTAGACAATAGACAAGTAGACAAGTAGGCAACCACATCATCAAAATATGCTTCACAATTTTTCATCTCAGCTAGGACGTTATGCATGAGGCGCTGGAATGGAATCAAACAGATGAGACAAGAAAAACTCCAAATGAATCAGTACCTCTGAATTTCTCATGCAAGCAACTGACAATGAAGCACTTTTTTCTGTCAACCCTTCAGTAGAGGGATGATATTGAGGAGGAGCGGCACACACGGATACAATCAGCTCAGCAGGGGTGGCTGAGGGGCCCACCCTCTGGAAAAGTAACATTTGAGCAGATTGACATACTCTGGATTTTCTTTTCCGATCTAGTGTGCAAACACAATCTGTATCACTGATTTTTTGTTCCACCACGTATGGACCTGAGAACTGGGCTGGATCCTGGTAGGGGAAGCAGCACCAGAACTTTTTCACCTGGTTGGAAAGCTCTTAGCACAGACTTTTTGTCATAATGATGATACATTTTGAATTGACCCTGTGCCAGAATATCGTGGGCCAACTGACACGCATGATGGAGATGCTCCCAGAAAGCACTAACATAAGCACATTATGTGCGACTCAGACAACCGTTTTTCCTTGAGGAGCGGAAGGGGAACACACACTGTATGTCTGAACACAAGATCACAAAGACTGAAACCTAAGGATCCCTGGGTGGTTTCTATCATAACAAATAGCAAAAGGGGGAGATCCTCATCCCACTCTCTGTTGGACTCAAGTCAGAATTTTCGTTGCATAGATTTTAGCATCTGATGGTGCACCGGTGTACCTTGGGACTCTGGATGTTAAAGAATATGTTTTTGTGGTTAATTTTTAGTTCTGTCATAACCTGTGAAAAATACCTTTGACAAGTAATTTGTGCCGTCGTCGGTTTAATAGTTGAGGGTAAATGAAAAATTGAGAAGAACTTGGTGAGGACTTTCACAACGGGTTTGGCTTTTAAAGTGTTTCCTCCAGGTTGACTGCTTTGGGCTGGCGGGAGATGGGAGAGACTCAGCACCCAGACATTTCTCCATTCTCTGTTCATGAGCAGCTTAGAGTGACACTAAAAGGAGAATAGCTGGTCCTGAGAAGCTGCAGCAGTTATTAACTGACACACTGTAGTCTGTACTATACATTTACTGCCAGACTGACAACTTACTGCTAGCCTTTTCCTCTGCTCCACTCACATTCACCCTGACTTTTCCACCACTCACTCTACTCACTCAACCACACATTCACTATGCACACACATTATGCACTGCCCTAAAGGAGCTATGCTACTCTTATAACAGTACCTCTCACGTAGATGTCCTTAGATGTCCTGGATTTGATGCACTAGTCAATGACTCAAAACAATTCCATGATAACGTACAGTGTTATTGTGCTCGCACAGTGTGTGAGTGAAAATCAGTCATTGCCCATTGATATTAATGATTGTGTGAAATCTTAGCAGCAGTGCTCATGATTCTGCAGCGGTGCACTGACACTGCATAATGAAAACAGGGGAAACACTGGAGGTAATGAGATGGCCTCAGGATACTGCGTAGCAGCGCACATCACTGTCAGGATATATTGATGTCCAGATTTAGTTTTTGGCAAAGGGCCCATTCAGTCTGATAACTGTCTCAAATGGCTCCCCAAGCACCGTGATGGGATGCAGGGGGGCCGACAGTTTGATTGGGCTTTACCACAACTTGACATGTGTGACAGGAGCTGCAGTATCAGCAGTATCAGCATCTGTTTTTAATCCGGGCCAAAAGAAATTATGCAACACACAGTGGTAGGTTTTTTTTAACACCGAGGTGTCCAGCTAAGCTGGAGTCATGTGCAAATCTGAGTACTTGTGGTTGGTGTTCTTTTAGCACTACCACCTGATTTTATTCATTTCACTGGAATCAGGTTTCCACTTTCTCATCAGAACACCCTTTTCTAGTAAAACAACAGTGAGTTGTTGGTTTCCCTTGGTGGCTATGGCAGAGCACAAACACAGAGCTAAGAACAGGTCATTTTGCTGAGCATACATCAACATCTCTTAAACTCAGCTCTGCCTTAGTGGGCAACAGGTCAGACTCATTTTCACCTTCTGACACTTTTTCACTCACAGTATTGGAGGAAGCTGAACAGGGGAACTCACTCCCATCTAATGTAGCCATGAAGGACTCAGTTTACTGCTTGTGTTATGTCATCCTGTTTCAGGTAACATGAGACTATAGAGTGATGGTAAATTTTTTTTCTCCAAAAACAAACCTAAAGAATACACTCTCCCTGCTCTCTGAGAGACTAATGAAGGATTGATCACCCATTTATTAATGACTGAAAAGGTATTTATGAATGCCAAATACATTTGTGGTTCAACTTTTGGTATAGAGACTAATTATGAAGAGAAACTTGGACTGGGTCATAGAGTGAGAGGTCAGAATATGAACAGTATGTAGATGTGAAGTTGATATGTTGAACTTGTTAGCAAACAGTTATTTCAGTTATGTAGCAACATTATCATTCATTTGGAGTCGTGTTTCTGTCCAACTGGTGAATTTAAGTCCAAAAATTACTCTCTTTCAGCTCAGTTTTTGCTCTCAACAAACTCCTCAGGGGAAATATGTGGCTCTTTAGCTCTCTTGAGCTTTTTCTCAGCTGCCTGCTGTGGCTGAAAATGACGCTATGAGAGCGAACAGCAAAGCAGTGAACTGAAACTCGTTACAAAACTCTGTAAAGCAGAGGGTAACTGCAGAGTCACTCACTATGAGTGACTCCTCTAACATTACACATCAACAATTGATATATTATTATTGATTATAGCCACTTTATGGCTCCAAATAAAATTCCCAAATGCCCTCTTTAGCATTTTCTTTTGTCTGCCTCATTGCTGTATTTTTGTCAGCTTAGCTGACTCATAACCTGTGTGGAGAGATGTTCTCATGGAATTCTCTTTTTGTTAGATGCCAGTCATGCGCTCATGATATGTCAACTGGTACTATTTAGATATGTCATTGATTTCTATATAAAAATAAGGATAAAGGAATAACATAGACGTGAGGACCACACTATAAACTTTGTCCCGTTAGAGATCTCCAGATTTAAAATTCACTCTTGTGACAATTGTAGATCTTCAGAGAATAGGTTGAAGCTGCTTTTCCACTACAGGAACTTAATGACCTGTAACCTGGAGCTTCCCATACTCTAGACCTATTGGAACTTGAAGGGTTAAGGTGGTTGGTTCTGTGTTGCTTTTCTACTATTTTTTACAAACTGGGAAGGATTGGATGTATGTCTCTTTTTATTTTCTTTCTTGATCAAAACAAATTCCATTTCATCACTATCAAATACAAAGCCAAAATTTAGACATCGTAAATTGAAATTACAATGAGGTCTTGTGAAAGACAAATAGAAAGGACAAGGGAAATGACAAGAAGAGGAAAAAAATACAGTCAATAAAATAATACATTAACATAAAGTAAAAGCAGATTAAGCTCTAAATGTTACAACATAGCTATAATAATAATAATAATAATAATGATAATAATAAACTGATTAAATTTTAGAGAGTTTTGTAAAATATGTAAAATAATGAAGGAAAATAGAAAAATTGGTAATCTCTTTGTGAATAAATAGGTTTCCATTATAACTATTACATTGACTAAAAAATAAATGTTAGGGTCTTTGCATTTAAAATGTGTTATAACATGAAATTATGTGTATGTTGGAAATGACAACTAAAATCTGACCAAAATTTGGTGATAAGGTTACAACTGAAAAAGTGATGTGATTCATTTTCTTTCCATTTCCAACACTCCATTATTATTCTGTCATTTAAAAGTCCTCATCGATGTACACACAGAAGTGGAATGGTGGTTACTGCTGTGTTGTGTTTATTGTAGTTGAGCTGTGATGACACACAATCACAGACAACAGCCCTGTGAGCACCCCCCACCTTCCATGCGAGTGCCCGGAACTTGATTTAGTACAACCTCCTGAGGGATGCCAAAATGTAGCTCCTGGAACCAGGGACAACGGGTACAAGTTCAGTTAGGGGTCGCTAAGTTCCTGTAGTGGAAAAGGCCTCTGAGCAACTTCCTGACTCTCTCCCCGGCCTCAGCCTGGCCTTCTTTCATTGACACTCTGGCTTTCCAATGTCATCTCTCTCAACAAGTCTTGTCTGTAGCTGAAAGCAGCACTGGATGGTTAGCCTTGATCAAGCCACATAAGCCTCACTTTCACACTCACCTGTCATTATTTCACTTGTTTCCAACATCAAAGGCAGCAGTGAGGGAGCAATAATAGACAGCACACTCTTCCCATTGGCAGACATTAATTAGATAGACTGAGAAAGGTGTCTGTCTCCAGGTTGATCAAAGAATTTTCCAAGTCCAGGACATTGGTTATATATATGTAGACTTAAGTGGCTTAAGTGATTAGTTTCTTTCTCCAATACAGCCTCCTATGAGAAATATATTCATATTTCCACGGAGTTACTGCAATTACAGTAAAATCAAGCGCACCTGCACCACACTATCCTTACAACATGAGTCACATATTATACCTGTAAGACTTGTGTTTTCATACTGTTGTTCATCATTTGTGATGTGAAAACATCAGATTTCCACAGTCAGAGGCGTAAAAAGTGTGCGTCTCTCCTGCTGGCTGCTGGCAGCGCTGTCAGCTGAAAAGTCAACCACACTGGGCAGTAGAGGAGGAGACAACAGAGACGCTGGTACGCATCTGTTTAAACACTAATTTAGCCATCTTCACTGCATTTTACACTGTACAGCAGGAAACAGTCAGTCTGTATCGCGCTATCCTCTGTTTCCATCACAGTTATGGATTTAGGTCATTTAGAGACAAGAATATGTAAAAGTTCACAGCCTGTCATGCTGCATTATTCTGTATATAATGACTTGTCCAAAAAAAAGGCAGTGATTCGAGTGGAAAAAAATGCCAGTCAACTTGGGGATCTATCGACTGATGCATTGACTCAGTGACTTTTAGGGGGCAGCCATAGAAAAGACACTATACATTGAATCAAGAACAATCGTAGACACCATCACGGCCAATGCTACTGTCACATCATATGGAAGAGTAGAGACGGGTAAGCTGACCGTGTTTACAACTCAAGAAGGTTGTACTGTATGATTGCAGAAGATCAATCATGCTGTGTATTGACATTGAAATGAATACAGTATTATATCCGTTAAATTAGGTTTGAATTACCTTGAACAGTTCCGTGGTTTGGTTTCCAGGCTCCTCTGTATTATTAAGGTGAATGTATGGCAGCTTTCAGAAAGATCAGACTGTCCCTGTTGTAATTTCAACTCGGATGGTGATGTGAACACTGTTTTTGTCATTGCCAGGAGTAATTGGGTACTCCCATATGACATGAACACAGCATAATTGTTGTTTGTGTTTTATGTAAGTGCATCATTTTTTCCCCTAAATTCGATATATGTGTTGTTGAAATGTTTTCTTTATTTCCTTGTGTTTTGTCTATTTGCAGTTATTTCAGTCAACTTCTGAGGCTTCACAGAATCTCTCTGAGTGGAAAGAGTTCAAGATCAAGTCACTGAGTTCAAATACATTTTGGTGACACTTTTTGGGGGCACACAGGCGAACGTAATAAAACCACCCAAACTGAATGCTGAAATGACGTATGGTCATGATGCCTCCCCTGGGCCAGGTGATCCTTGTTTGACCCGTGTTTGTTGTCGAGATAATAGAGGGGAGTGTGTGTGTGTGTGTTTGTGTGTGTGTGTTTGTATGTTTCACCCAAGGCAACACAGCTGGGGGTTTTAAATGAACTAGGCCACACTTGGCCTGAAGTGAGGGAATATTTAACCCATCACAGCTGTGTTGGGGAATGTGTGGCCAAGGGGACAAACAGGACTCCTGATAATTTCACATTTTGGCCCTGGATAGAGGTGGATGCCAGATGTCTGGAGATTATGTTTTCTTTTTAAACACAGGCCACTTAGTTAAATGTTCATCTAAGTAGCTCCTGATAATGTATGCACTCACCTGTGTCCTGGAATTGTTCGACATTAACAAATGTGGAAGTGTTGCAGGTACCAGTTGGACCTGCTCAACCTAAATCAGCAGATTGTTGTACAGAAGGCTGCCATCATTATCATGACAAAACAGCTGGGATATTATCCTTAATTAGAGGCTTTAGTAAATGGAGTCTTTTTTCACCTCATTTAATTAATGAGCTCCTCTGGTTTGAGAAGCCTGGCATGCACCACACTTGGAAAGCTAAAACATCCCTTGGCCAGCAAACTGAGCCAACTCTTTTGTCAGTGAAATGCAATTATTTCTTTTTCTCTTTGACAACAATGATGAATTCAGAATTCTCTAAACTCACATTAGCTGTGCATGTTTCTCCTCTTTGGCTGTTTCCAATCTGTGGAGCACTGTGACTATTCTTAGCTCACATATGTCATCATGTCTAGGCCATTGGGCATGAAAACATGAGATTAAGTATGCGAGAGCGTTTTATTCATTTTGATAATTACATTTAATCCGGCATCTGTTGCATAGAGATGCTTTTTATCATATTTCTACTGTATGATGTGTTTGTTGCCAGCAGTGCCTCAGGTATAGATATGAGTGATTTATTATTAATAGAAGCTGAGCTTGGTGCTGTCTGTTTGCCCTTGTGAAGTGAGGATTGATGCCGGATGTGCAAAAATAATTCCCTGTGAAAGTGTTGTATTTTTTCACAGCTACTCAGACAGGTTTTGTGAAATGTATTCATTTCCCCAAATTGTTAACACAAGGTTCCAAAACAAATCACTCTGCTGAAACATCTAATCACTCAACTAAATACTTCAAATAACAAAATCTTCCCACAAGTGTGTGATGGGTAGTTGATGCTCCACATGTCGTCTGGCTGATCCGATCACATTCTGATCACAGTGTGTTCTGAGTGCATTTACACGTGCATTAACATGTGTTTTTCCTCATCCAGATAAAGTATCCAGATACAAATCACATGTTAATGCCAGGTGTAAATGGGGTATAATAGTCACAAAGCACCCAGTGGCATGTTGTTGGGAAGTTGAAGAAAAATTTTTGCAAATGTCCTCTGGTACATGGGAGTGACAACCGGGAAATAACCAAACAAAACGCGGAAAAAAAACCCAATTGTGATGTGCAATGGATTCTAGACAATGGGGCTTGAATGATAACAACAATGTAAACACATTGCTCAGGAAATGAACTGCTTTGTTGTGTGCCTGTATAGTTGTACTGTGAGAAACATTCGGAGTTCAGTATATACTGTATATTGCACACTAAACTTCACTTCAAAAGCTTCTTAAGCTTCAGGCTTGTTATAGAGAAGAGACAGCCTACATCTGCATACAAGCATCATTAGTGTTTAAACTCATGGGTTGATGCTGCGTTCTACAGATGCTGCATTCAAATTAATCCTGATGTTTTCTGATGGACTGATGGCAGAGATTGTGCTGGTGAACAGAACAATTGTGTCATTTCCCCCTGAATGTTCCTTGAATCATTTTTGACACTGTGATGGGGAAGATTAACTTGTTGAAAGTACACATCATCTGCCAGAGGGGACATGAAGGCCATGGATGGATGAACACGTTACAGTGCACTATGGCATCAAAGTGTCCTTGTACAGGTGCAAGGCAGTTAAAAGAAGGTTTTTATTTAGTTTGTGGCAGTCACAAGCATTAAAAACTTGCTTTTGGAAATATTTCATGGCAGCATGTCTTTCCCAAAACAATGGGCCTCATGCAAGAAGCACTCATATGAACAGATTTGTTCTTAAGAGGCATGTACAAGCAATTTAAGAAAATCTGTGGCATCAATTTTCTCATACTTTTCTCTTAGGTACAGACTACATTTATGAGTGGTCCAGAGCTGTTGCACAAGTCATGAACCAATAGTCTCTGACTTTCTTCACAAGTGGAGAAACACTTGTTTGACTTAGAATTGTAATATCTTAATCTGAATGAATTTGGAGTTCAAACATGATATGAGCACACCTCACAGAGAAAGTTTGGATACGAATACAGAAATGTTTGTGCATTAGGCCTAATGTTCCTGTTATACCCAGCTCACACCCATGTGCCACAGCCACATTTTTTAGCGGCTCGTCCCACACATCTGATGTAACTGATACTCTTCAGTTTCAGTCAAAACAGCTGTGTACAATCATGGTGTAACAGCTCAGGTTTTACTTAACACATGTAGCTGCAATCAGAAGTGTAAAAAGCTTCAAGTATATGTTTTTTCCAAATTACCCCTCATGTCCACTGAATGTAGCTGCATTGTTCCAGTTGCTCCAGGCCTGCATCATGCTTTCAGTGTCTTCCATGTATTTGCAAAGCTGTGAGCGCCACAAACTACATTCCATTGTATTGGGGTGAAGGCAGAAAGTTCAAAACCTGGAACACTGCATTAAGAGATACCACTAGAGGGAGAGGAGAAAATAGGCCTTATTTATTTGATTGAACAGACCCTTTTAACACCCTCAAACTATTATATCTCACCAATCAGCCTGTGCAGCATTATCCATATGTGATGGGTTCATGGCCTTATGTTTTTCACATACCAGTGTGAGTCTACAGTGCACTTGTGCAATTGGAATCAGGATTTATCAGACTAGACAATATTTTTCCAGTGGTCCTCTGCTGACCACACATGCAGGACTGCATAACATGTGCTGCTCTACCCTATTGTACTTTGAACTGACAACTATGAACTGAGTCCTCCACTATTATTCACAAACATCATCCAAGGTCTGCCTCTTTCTGATGCTCATCTTTGAGATCGCTGCCTTTAAAAAAAGTCAGCAAATGCTCTTGGTTTCCTGGCTCCCACAGTCATGTCAGATCAGGTGGGAAACCTTCTCTGGGTCAGGTAGCCGTGGGTAAATAAGTATGTAAATATTCAAATTCTGGTTGCTGTTTGAACTGTTATTGCTACTGGCAATGTAAAGGAGAAAGGTGGATTCAAAGTCAATATGTTAGATTGCAAAGAGTGCAGATAGTATCATGTCCTGTTTGTTTTTATTTCTGTATAGCAGAAAACAGAAGTTAACAAAGGACTGGCCCAGTTTAGGAGTTGTGTGGGAGTTTTCCTCATTCGAACTGAGGGTCTGACATCAATCATTTGGGCAGTTGTAAAGCCCTGTGATGAAAGGGCTATACTGATAGAGTTGACTGTTTATTTGGCTTTTTGGGATTCATTTTGTAACAAGAGTTGGTGCTACAGTGAAACTGTGTATGTGTACTATAGAATGAGAAATCCCATGTGATTCAAAAAAGGAATATATAAACCAGGAAAATAAAATGAATGTTCATCAGGTGGAATGAAGAAAATAAACAATGTTATCTTTTGTTTGTTGGCTTTTTTCGTGAAAACAGAATAAATTACAAGTGAAAAGAAAAGAGCAGCATGTCCTTTCTGTTCAGTCCTCAGTTTCTCTCCATGTCCTCCTGCTCTGTTTGTTTAAATTCTCAGACTCCCATAACCGCCTTTAAACTGCTCCTATCACTGCTCCCTCTGTTTCTCCCATCTCCACCTTTCTCTCTACATCTTTACATTCCTGTGGTTGAATGCTAAAATCAGAGGTCTGTTGTTTTTCGTAATAGCAACTACTGTGTGCTTCCTTTGAAATTGTCCAAAACAAGGAGCTGTGATAACAGGCTGAATGAAGTGTATAATGTTGCCTCAATAGAAGTCTTCCCTTTGTGAGAAACAGGGCCAGTATCGTGTTTCAGATGATGCATTATTTTTTTACTCATTGGAGTTCAGTTAAATGTGTTTGTTTCTTCTTTCCTCCAGTCTGGCTGACAGTGAAGCTGGGTTGCCCTATGATAAGGAGTCTATGGCCATCATCCACCTGAACAACACTACAGTCATGTACCTGAAAGAGGTCACCAAGTTCCTCGCCATGGTCTGCTTCCTCCGCAAGGAAAGCTTTGAGAGGAAAGGTAAGTCAGTTTGCAGTCAGAACACATGCACAAAAGAAACTATCTGTTTTTTTAAAGCTTTATTTCAGGATTTTCAATATAAAAAACACACTCAGTACATCTCTTGAGTAATTGAGCCATGATTATCTTCACAAATACAGAAAAAAAAAACAAATCATAGGACTTCAACATTACTATTAAAATAAAATACATATAAACAGCGATAGAGGGTACACAGTTACACTGTCAGTCCACTAACCTTGAGGTACTCCAGTGCAGGGCTCCAAATTCTGAAAAATAGTCGACTCTTATTCTTGTTAATGAACCTTAACCTTTCTAAGTGCAACACATTCATCAACTCTCTTATACACATATCATATGTTGGTGCGTAGTCTGACTTCCACAAAAGTGGAATATGTTTTTTTTGCTACAACCATACCACATGAAGTAACCTATGTTTCATTTGCCATAGGTAACACACACACCGCACCTAAGACAGCAACTAGTGGGTTAGATTCCCAATTCTTCTCAAAGCTTTAGAGAAACATTCACATACACTCTTCCAATAAGTTAACAATTTCTGACATGACCAAAGAGAATGTGTCAGTGAGCCGTCAGCCTCTTTACACCTGTTACAGAAGGGGTACACATCAGAAAAAATCTTGTGTACTCTGTCTTTGGAGTAGTATAGCTGATGTACTGTCTTGAATTGTATCAGTCTGTGAGTTAATTGAACATTTATGCACACTTTCAAGGTTTTCCTCCCAAGTCTCATTATCTATCTTTTCGCCCAACTCGGTCTCCCAATTCTGCTTGAGCATACTTGTGTTAACATCAATATGTCTTTGTATGGTTTGATAAAAGTAAGAGACTCCCCCCTTGCTACGCGGATTGAAGTTGTTGATACTCTCAAAGGAGTTATGGAAACGAATTTTCTCAAAATTGGGGATATTTTTCCTTACATAGTCTCGGATTTGCAAGTACCTGAAGATATCTGAGGCTGGGACATTATATGCTCTCTGTAGCTGCTCAAATGACAAAGTGGCCATCAAAGTATAAAGCGCTTATATCTTTGTTACCCTTAAGATTCCAATCTGTGAAAACTGACTCAATTAAGCCAGGAACGAATGCATGATTTTCACGTATTGGACTATCAGTGTAGGTATTTGGTGCTTTTATGTGTAATTTGATTTGCTTCCAGATTTTAAGAGTATTCTTAATGACAAAACTATTATTGTAATGTAATTTGCCTGTTTTCGTGGGGCTGTTAAGAAGGGAAGAAGGAAGGTCTTATTACAAAGAGTCTGCTCTAATGATAGCCAGACTGGGCAGTCATTTAAGTCATTGGCTGGGCCCTTTTTCCACCACAATATAATGTTTAAGTGAGCTACCCTGTAGTAAGCTTTAAAGTGTGGCAGTCTGAAACCACCCTTGTCTTCTGAATTAATTAGGTGTTTTTTGGTGATTCATACAGTTTTGTAGCTCCATATAAAGGACACAATGATTGAATCTAGCTGTTTAAAATAAGAAAGAGGGATGAAAGACAGGATGGCTTGGAAAAGGTAGAGAAATCATGGAAGAACTACCATTTTGATAGTATTGATTCTCCAGGCCATGGAGATATGGATTGTTTTCCAAAATTCCATATTTTGCTTTAGTTGATCTTTTTTTTTCCACCAGTTAACCCGTAGAAGGTCATCTGCTGTTTTTGTTATTGTAATTCCAAGATGTATGAAGCTGCTGTAGGCTTTTTTGAAAGGAATGGTCTGCAGAAATTGTTTGTTAATATTTGTGGAAATGGGCATTAACTCACTCTTTTCCCAGTTAACCGAAATCCTGAGAACAAGCTGAAGCTGCTAATCAGTGAGAGCAGTGGAGGTATTGATGTCTCTAGGCTTGATAGATAGAAGAGGATATCATCAGCATAAAGAGAGAGGTGTTGTGGGGTCCTCTCTAGGTCTAGGTTAGTTATTTCAAGGTTCTGTCTGATACAGATTGCTAATGGTTCCATCATAATTGCTAACAAAAATGGGGAGAGAGAGCAGCCCTGTGGGGTTCCACAGTGTATCTCAATTGGGCATGAGATGTTTTGGTTGGTAATGACTGAAGCAACAGGATGCAAATAAATAACCTATCGATTTCCTAAATGAGGGTCCAACACCAAATTCTTCCAGTGCACATAGCATATACTGCCATTCAACCGGATCAAATGCATTTGTATGCTTTGTATATAGGCCATTAAACAGGCGACGTAGGTTGAAAAACTTGTGTCTCCCTGACATAAATCCAGCTTGATCTGGATGGATAATAGTGCAAATAAATGTTTTGAGTTTTTTAACTAGTATCTTTCCCATAATCTTAGCTTCTGTTGTCAGCAGTAAAATAGGGCAATATGATGAAAACTCTATCGAATCATCACCAGGCTTTGGAATTAGTGAAACATCTGCTTTATGCAAAGATGGTGGGAGTTCAGAAGCTTTCCTTGAGTGGTTGAACATTTGGAGGAGCAAGGCTGTAACCATAGCATCATACGTCTTAAAAAATTCAATTGCCGATCCATCAGGACCCGGGGCCTTATTCAGGAAAGGAGGAGATAGCACTACTTATCTCCTTTAAGGTAATATCTTCATCCATGGCTCTATCAACTTATTTAGAAAGTTTTGGCAGATCTAGACTAGAGAAAAAATTCTTTATGACATTTGCATCAACTCTACCTTGTGTTTGGTATACATCTGCATAAAAGTCTGCAAAACACTTGTTTATTTTGGAGGGGGGGGGGGAGGATGGTGCCATTTCTAGATTTTGTGGATGGCCTTTGAGGCTGTGCCTGTCTTAACTGTCTAGCTAGCAATCTATGTGGTTTGTCTCCCAGCTGAAAGTATTGATGTCTAACTTGAGTGAGTGACTTTTCAACATTCTTTGAGATTATGGTGTTATATTTATATTGGCGGGAAATTATTTTGTTCACTATAGTTGTGGTTTCCCTGTCTATCAGTAGTCTCTAAGGGTGTTAACTCTTTTTCTATTTCAGATAGTCTCAACCTAGAACGTTTCTTTACTACCACCTCATATGATATTATATGGCCTCTAAGGACAGCTTTCATGGATTCCCAAAGTGTAGAGGTATTTACATCACCTTTATGATTAGTGCTTAAAAATACAGAAATTTATTGATCTTCAATTCAAGATCCAACGAAACAGGGGCGTGGTCTGATATAAGAATGTTGTGATAGGTACACAGGGAAACAGCTGATAGCAACGTTGAATCTAACAAAAAATAATCTATCGTTGAGTAACTTTTAACAGAGGAGAAAAATGAAAAATCTCTTCCTGTTGGATGGAGTAATCTCCAAATATCTACTAGGCTATAGGATTGAATAAGAGTATTAACAATGTGCTGCTCTTTGATGTGCCTGACTGGCTTAGTTGCTTATCTAATTTTGAGTCTAAAAGGCAATTGTTATCCCCTCTAATTATCACATTGGAGTTTGATAGATCAGGTTAAGTGCGGAATAATTTTTTTAAAGAAGATGGGGTCATCAAAATTCAGACCATATATGTTTACCACTGTTACTGGTTTTGAATGGAGAGATCTGTATACCACTACGTATCTCCCATTTTGATCAGAGATGGCTTGTGTGTGGACGAATTGACTGGGCTATTCAGCCCTCTTACGTTCCAACTGATTAATCTGATTTTTCCATTGTTATGTATACCTACATCAGCTCACATCTCTGAGCCCTATTGTCATAAATAAATGTGTAACCATGACTGAGCAGTATGAATTGAAATAGCTTACATTTCTCCAAATGGAGATCCACCACACTTACATGATGCAATAACAAACAAAATAAAAGAAAAGGAAAAACTGTCCTCGCCACTGAGCTGGAGAAAAGTTTGCATGGAATTGCTAACAGGAGAAGTTCTACAACAGATAACTTGGAAAAGTCCCACTCATCATTTTAAGCAGGGACAAGCTTTAAGGCTGACTCTTATGGAAGCTACAGTGCCAATAACATTGTGTATTACAGTCTATTATGGGCTTGTTTCTTAGCCGTCGCCCGACAGCTGCTTGCCTGCTTATCACAATGTCATAAGCTACCAGTTAGCTATATATTGCTTCAGGAACCATTCTGCTTTGGCTGGCATTTCAAAAGTGTCAGTGTTGTTACAGACAGTGACGATGAACCTGGCAGGGTGTCAAAATCCATATCTGATCTTCCTTTCCTTGCACTTATCTTTGATTTCATCAAACTGGTGACGTTGGGTCTGGGAGGATGTCCACTGTAGCACTTTCATAGGTAAGGGGGGACTTATACCTTGCCAGCCGCAGCACAAGCTGCTTGTAGTTGTGCAGCCTCGCTATGATAGGTCTTGAATTTCTTTCCTGGGCAGGTTGAAGACATTTGTGGGCCCTATCCACTTTTATTGGTTTAATAAAATGTTCTTTGCCTAAAATCTCAGGTAGAAGTTTGGCCACAAAGTCAGATGGTTTACCTTCCTCAGCTTTCTCCTTGATGCCCATGATTCAGATGCTCTGTCACCGGGAGCACGCTTCTAGCTTCTGATGCTAGGTTAGCACACCATCTTTCCAGCTCTTCAATCTGTTTCTCACACTATTGAGCGGCTTCCTGTGTTGACATTAAACAGACATTGATCTCAGCAAATGCAGATTTCAGACCAGAGAGGGTTGTGTTGATTTCAACAAATCTTTTGTCCTCAGAAGAGTTCAGTGTGGCGATAGCCACTAATACATTATAATTTGTAGCTGAAGAGGAGCTAGCACTACTTATCTGCTGCCTTAGCTAATATATCGGCAACAGATTTGTCATCTGTAAAGTCTTCTTTGGGCTTTTTCCTCTGCCTGGTTATGTCATCTTGCTCAGGGTTATGTATACCACAATTCATGAGGGTTTTTCAGAAAGAGTATTGAATATTTCAAAGTGAGTGTAAAATTAGAAATGTGGCGGAGCTCCCAAACTACACGCTGCTGCACCAGAAGTCCCCCACTATCAGTATTTCAGCAATCATTTGCCATGCCCTCCTACACTTGCCCTCAGCACTTGACATTATGTCGCACCGCACGTCATGCAAGTAGCCGAACAAGAGCAGGGTCCGAGGGGAGGGCGAGATTTACAAATGAACACACTTGTGCACTCATTATTAATCGTCAATAAATTAAATGACAAAAACAATACTGTTCAAAAATAATTAATATATTTTATAATGTGAAAACTCTGTGGTTAAGGTTTGGTTTGGCATAAAAACCAATCAGGTTAGGTTTCAGGAAAGATATGTGTTTTTGGTTAAAATGACTACTTTGTCAAAATCCTCCTCCACTCAAAAATGTGTTTTGCTTAGTTTCACTGTGAGCTTCACTGTGCAGAGTAATGTATGTGCATGTTTTCACATTCATCTGCTGAAGGAGGAGGAAACTTCTCTGAGCTCATCTTAAGTCTGAGTGTTATGTGGAACCATGAAGCCTCCAGTGCACATACACTGAGAATGGACTTCACAGTGACGTAAGAGACATCTTGTGTTCAGCAGTTTTTACTTTTTTACTTTTGAAATTAGCAATGTTTACATATTCATAGATTTTTGGATTTTTCAATGAGGGAGAGGGAGGAGATGCCATTTTAAGAATTTCTAACTAGTTAACTGTTGGGTGCAAAAACCATATCAGACACAATTACTATTCAAAGCAGAGTATGTTAATGTCTTAAAACATGTCTTGAGGGGATCATTAAGGTTAGGGGACCTTTGTCGTCATGGTTACAGTGTATGTTTAAGGTTAGGGGATGATCGTGGTCATGGTTTTTAAAAAACAATGTTGACTCGTGTGTGGAAACAGAAAGTGAATAGTGATCTCTCAAGTTAAAGTCTGATGTTTTGTTGATCCATCCATCCATCCATCCCGACCTCCTACATAGATTTAATAATTAGTATGTCCATGAGGGCTGTCACTTTTTCAAACAGTCAAGTTCGAATGATTTTGAACTAACAAGTAATTTGTTCAAATTAATTTGAACTTGACCCATACACTGAAATGTGTCTGAGATACAATTTGCTGTGACTGTCATCAGCATATGTGGCCAGCGATGTCTATTCATCAGTTGTCAGAGAGGGCGTCTTAAAAAAAAAATGGATAAATGGTTGAAATATCCAGCTTTTTCCACTCCATGAGGTTGTGTAAACTTGACCAAACCAAACTAAACATTGACAGTTTAATTGTATGAAAATATTGTATATCTACTTCTATATGATTAATAGTTAAATAACATCCAGTCTGAAACCAATTCAAATGAACACATTTGGAACATAAATGGTGGCTGTGAGGGTACTTCTTACAAAAAAGGTTGGGAACCACTGTCTTAGCAGACACACTGTCGTAAAGGTACAAATAAATACTATTTATATCGCACTTTTCTGAAAAATCAAGTTAGTTTATTTCAACTGATGCTGCTTCTCACAGCCACACAGTGCATGGTGTCTCACTGATCTCACAGAAGTCCACTTGAGTACTGGAATGTCACTTAAAATAACAACATAGATTCCCCACAGGGAAAGTGACCGAAGGTTTGTTAAACCACCATTATAATGTCTTGCAGGCTACTCAGAGAAATGAGGTCACGCTGGTTATGGACAAGGCTCTTACATGCACTATACTGGTTACTTTAAAATCCTAGCATTCAGAGCGATGGCACACTGAGGAAACAGGCGCTGTAGTGAGAGCACAGTTTTCCCTTACAGGGCGAATGTGTCTGAATGTTACAAACAGAAGTTCAGCACTGGAAACGGACTTATTTACACTTAATGTCAGCTTCAGTTTTAGTCAGACTTAAATTATTTAACAGTTTTGAATATGAGAATGACTCTCTATGTGTGATGATCTTTCCTTTCATCCTGCTGTCATAGTGACACTTTTCCTGTCTGAAGTCTTTCAGCAAATCTACACAGGAACCGGCTGCGTCGCAGTTTCAGTGTTCACTGGAAGAGGAAGTGAAGCTTCTGTTCTTCAGCAGACACACTTATAATGTAGTTTAGAGTTGTTTTGCCCACATTTGCCCATGTTTTACAAGCACAGATACACATTTGTAGCCGCTTTAGATGGTAACAGATGCTTTGTGATGACTTATTTTAAAAGTCAATACAACAAATCTCACAGCACTGCTGCTGTCATTAACTTGTGTTTTTGTTCATTTCATCTGACAATGCTGTGATAATGAAATAATGATTTTATCTGCAGCTTGGTAATGACTGCTGGTTAACATAGCCTAGTATTTTTGAGCTGTGATTGAATTTCATATTAGTTCTACTATCCAATAACAGAAACAAAAAGTGAAAATGAGAGAAACTATATTGTGAAATTTGCTGCAGTATGTATTTGCAGAGAGCAGGGTGAGACCTAATGAGCTGTCTACCTCCCTCTCTTCTCTCCTTCTCTCTCTCTTCCTCACAAACTACAAACAAGAAAAACTAGTTTTTGTATATGTATGAAGACAAAGTCAGAAACAAATGAAATGCACCAATGAAAATACATTAGAAATCAGTTACCAATAATACAGGTATTTAGCGCGTGAATGTAGCAGAGCAAGAGCCAGGCGTGATTCAAGGACCCAGTAGACACACACACAGCAGCTAGAATGGCAGAAGATCATCTCTGGCAGCCACAACGCAGCCGGATGCTGAGTACAAGCTGTGAACAAGAAATCAAGCTGACTGGAACACATAGTTAAGTGCATTTGAGCTGCTCTGAGGCAGTGACTAAGGACCAATCAGACTGGATTAAACAACACCAGTCACATCCTCCTCTGTGACTCCTCTGGTTTCTTTTAGCATCAATCATAATAAGGACACTCTTAACTGCATTATCAAACTATAGATTTATTGATAAATACTACAGAGACACATCAGACATTGGACCTCAATTTCATTAGATGATGATCCAAATGGTCTGTAACACCACCTTTATTCTTTGATTGGTATGAAAACTTAGGTAATGTATTGGCACTGTATTGAAACTTATAAATCATACCAATCGCTATTAATGGCAAAGTGTTAATCACACTGATACACCCCTTTAGGTGGCGTTTAGACTGAAAACAGTCCTGCCTTAAAACAATGCAAGGGGCTACAATGGTTGGGTCATGTTGTTTGAGGTACTGGTGAGACAACTGCTACAGATGCATTTAAAGGCTTATCAAACCCTGCACAGTGGTTTGTAATACTCACAGGATTCTACAATTTTGGAAAGTTATCACAGCAGCAAGTGACCAACACAATGCCTTGCCAAATGATGTTGGGTTGTGTTGCAGCAAGGGTTGTGCCAGGTTCAACTTTTTTGCCAGACGACCACTACATTTTTTTGGCGAGCTGTCTGCGTTGGCACCCCCCCACTGCGACTGCCCCCTTTCAAATGAATGGGAGGACTGCATTTTTTCATGCAGAGCTGATGTTGGTCTGAACACCCCTTTCTATAAGATTCTATACAAATAAACTTCTCACATTGTCTCTGCTTGCCTGTGGACAGACAGCCTAAATAATATGAACAGATTCTTTTGTTCCTGAAGAAACCAGACAGATATCAGTGAGGTTGTGTGTATTTTCTGCTGCTGTAAGAGTGAGTGGTTTGTAATGAGTGAGCAGGCAGGTCAGATGCTGGGAGCTGCCCTGGAGCAGTGGGGGGTTCACTGTCTCACTGAAGGGTGCTTATCCACTGGCTGTCGATGGAGTGAAGGGCATTGCTTGTTCATCTACCCACATTTGCATACAGGCTTGAGGGATTTGAATCTGCAATTATTTGGTACCAGGTTGACTTCTCCACCCTCTACAGCAGTGGTTCACATACGGTCAATGCAATTATCTGCATTGAGCTCTGTTAGAATAGAAAACCAGCTTTGTTTGCACTCTGGCTTCTGAATGTGATTGAAACACACAATGTCCAGAGTACATAATAAGCTCCAGTAAAAGGTGTCTGTGTCTCACTGACTGTCAGCCAAATGAATCAGAGCTGCTCAGCAGGTATGAGGACACGTGCTTCTGATGTCCTGAATGACGCTGGTGTTTAATCTGATTGCTGTGGTAATTATTTTTTCATGAGTACATGTTTTGTTCTGCAGTGTAGTTGAGGAGCCAATTTGAAGTCTGATACATCTCTCTCAGTTCATATTAACAGTCTGTCTCTTAGAATACAGCTTATGAAATGTTTTTTCATCTAAAGATCTTCAGCTGTTGAATACAAATCTTAAAATAAACAAACACAATCTATTAAGGATTGGAAATTATTTTTCACAATTCATCCAAACAAAGCCGTGTAGTAAATGAATCTCTGTATTGACAGTGGATATGGATGGCTAGATATCAAACCTCAGTACTAACTAAAGTGTCCCTAGTATATAAATGCATGCTCAGATTTGTACTTTTCTTTACTGAGTCTTTAATTAGACAGTTTCTCAATCAAATCAGAATTTTGGCAATTTTAGAATGTTTTATTATGGAAAGTTTTTGCTGCTTGTGTTTAGTCAACGTTTAACATTTGAGAACATCAGCTTCTTTAGTTACTAAATCTAGAAAATTGTTTTCTGAAAAACATGTTTATATTCCCCAAAGGAAGGTATCAAAAAAAGATATCTTTCTGGCATCAACACTAAAACTCAAAAAGGTTTCAATTAAATTAAGACAATGAGGAGAAAATAAATGAGGATTCACTGTGAGAAGAGGTGGCCAGTGTTCCTCACGCTCACAATCAATCCAAAATAACTTTTAAAATCCATCAGTAGTGCAGATTGAGAGGACGCTCTCCCTCTATTATATCATTACTTTTTTTGGTCCCCAGAAGTGACAGCGCTCCCTCCGTGGACCAGGTGCCAAATATCGTGAGTGTTGTGTCCTATGACCTCCATCATGTCTAAATAAAGCCATTACAGAATATTCATATAACAGAGACCTAAAATATGTCTGAATGACAAAACACATAGATGAAGCCTGTAATCTCACATATTTCAGGACAAAAAAGGGTTGTGCTGTAAACAGCAGCACCATGGTAACATCCCACAGACTTTGGCACATTGTTGGTGTTAAGAATACATATCCATCCATACATAGTTCATCATTTTTAGCTGAAACATGAAGTGGTTCTGTTCTGTGCAATAGTGACAGAACCAGTCTGATTCAGCACATCAGTGATGGGATGAATATCAATTAGAGATGATTTCTGAGCTTTTCTTCTCATGAATGAACTGGTCAAACTTGAATCATGTGTCATAGCAGGAAATACACCAGAGATGTAAACCATCAACAGGATTTTGTTGCCTGTGCCTCTGAATCGAAGGGCAAAGCTTCTTCCTACGACTGCATTTTTCATTCTTCTTGAACACTCTACAGTCACACAGGGTGAACTCTGCCATTGAAGGGCCAGTTTGTGTGTTTGCTGCAGTGCAGATCTGTCCTCAACCCTTTGCACTGGCTTTTATTGTAATTGGAACAACTAGATGTAATCCACCACAGCTTGTTCTCTCAGTTCTCATGCTTTTTGGATTTTCAAAATGTACTTATTAAAAGCTTATGTAAACGCTCAGCCACTCAGTCCTATTTATATCAAAGTGCAGGAAAGAGTTAATCTTCAACATAGCTCCCAGTTGTTATGACAGCTGACATTACTGCAAACTTGAGTATCAGAGCTCAGAGTGCAATAACAATCAAATCAACAAGTCCTCCAAATTAAACTACAAAATATAAACCTGGTCTATTCACTCCAGAACGAGTCAAAGAAGCCTTTTCTGATCTGACACCCATATCAGCTGGACCACATTGCTATTTCAAAAATAAAACAGTTTTATGGTCTTCGTTTAGTCCATCTTCCAAGGTAGTGAGACATAGGGCCCTATCTTACACCCAATGCAAAGCAGCACCAAGCATAACACAAGTGTCTTTACTAGTTTAAGACCGACGCATTTTCCCGTCCAGCGCCCACGTTGTTTAAATAGCAAATGCACTTGCGCCCATCTGAGCACCCATGGACGTGTTAATATGAGGTGTGGTCTACATATGTGCGTCTACATAGACGGGTGCACAACACGCGCGGTGCATAAACATGCAAAAGATTACAACTAAAAGGATTACAATGTGAAAGATTATTATTGTGTACATTGACATATTTTAAAAAGTACATGTCATAATGGTCAGTCCTAATATTTATCAGAATTAACTAATCACAGTAATGATGGATGAAATGGTCTAATTATTGGACCGAATCATGACAATACATGTAGGTATTTAAACAGACCCGTCAGGTTGATGGTGTCTGTCAAGACCCAGCAAACAGATCTCATCAAGGGATCAGACACGGATCAATTTTCCTGCTGCATCAATACATGAAGACATGAGGAACACATGAGGAAATAAATGAGGTGAAAACAATGATTAAACTAAAGAAGGAAATAAATCTGTACAGCTGCAGATTAGCTGCTGCCAGCAGCAGGATCAGAACCTTGGAGAGCTGATCAAGACCTGATAACTGTGTTGATGATTCTTTACATGATTAAAATTAATGACTTAATATTTAACAAATATTCATTAACATGTTTGAGAGTACAGTGATCAGGTTTCCATACTTTCAGCAACTAAAACCCTGCTGATTTGACCTGTCACTCCATGACTGAACAAATTGATTTTAAAGAAACCAAATTAAAAAAATAAACCTTTTCAAAAAACAAACAAAAATAAATTTGCAACAAATGAATGAACAGGATCTTAAACTGGTGGTCTAGGGCCACAGGAGGGTCCAGGAGCAGCAGTATGCGTGTTATGGATCGTGCACTTTCATTTTGCGCACAAGCAGATTGTTTCCTCTGCAGAGAAGTGCTCCTTCTTTCTACTTGAACAATGCACCATTACAATAGCAACCCACCAAGGTGCAAATGCACCTGGCTTTTAAAGGGAATGGGAGATGACACTCTGATTGGTTTATTGCATGTTGCACCCAAAACATACCCATGATTAATTAGGAGACTAAGTACAACCCCTTTGAACCATGCGTCTGGCGCTGCAACCATTTTTTCTGCCGTTAAACTAGTAAAAGTGGATTTGGACACACCATAAATGCACTTGCACCAGGCGCTTCAGACTGTGCGCTTATGTCGTTAAAATAGGGCCCATAGAGTGGTTGCCTTTTCTTTCATTTCTTTTCCCAGTTTTTTCAAATCTTTTTACAACCGGCAATGTCATCAGGTCCATTGAGCATTTGTTAAAGCACAGGTTCACAATTTTTCAAGTCTGTCTTAAAACAACAGTCAGGAGCCCAAGCAACTACTGAAGCATGTTTTTCTTGCTGTAATCATTCCTCCTGTTCATACTGACCATTAGAAGATCCCTTCATAATGCACTTACAATGTAGGTGATGGGGGACAAAATCCACAGTCCTCCTTCTGTGCAAAACTGTATTTAAAAGTTTATCTGAAGCTAATATGAAGCTTCAGCGTCCAAATGAGTCAAATCAAGTAGATATCTTTCAACGTTAGTCTTTTTAGTGCCAAAGTCCTTTTTGTCACTATACTTCCACCACAGCTCAACAGGGAAACACTGTCCAAGGAAACACAAAGAGGGAATTTGATGCTAAAAAGACTGTAAATATGGCAGATATCCACTTGATGACTAACTAACTCAGACTGCTGAAGCCTCATATAAGCTTCACATCAACTTTTAAATGCATTTTGCACTAAATACATTGAAAGCACATTTGAAGGATCTTTTAATATCCAGTATGAACAGGAGGAATGATTACAGCAAGGAAAACCTCTTTCACTCTTCATATGGACACCTGACTGCTGTTTTAAGACACATTTAGAAAATGTGAACCCATCCTTTAAGAATAATGCCCCAATGTTCACAAAACTCATCAGTGCACTCACCGAACGAGGGTTCTTTCTGCGATCTCAGTCATAGGCGCTAATTTATGTTTTTGCCTGTGGGTGCCCAAATTAAATGTCAAGTGTGTAAGATTTAGTGGCATCTAGTAGTGAGTTTGCAGATTGCAACCAACTGAATACCCCTTCCACTCCTTCCCGCTACCCTTCCAAGCGTGTAAAAGAACCTAATGTGGCCGCAAAACTCGCAAAAAACTCGAAAGGCCCTCCCTAGAGCTAGTGTTTGGTTTTTCAAGCTATTGTAGAAACATAGCGATGCAACATGGCGGGCTCCATGGAAGAGAACCCGCTCCCTATGTAGATAAAGAGAGCTCATTCTAAGGTAATGAAAATACAACAGTTCTTATTTTAAGGAGATTATACCATAATTAAAACGTACTTACGAATATTATATTCCATTTCTGCCAAGTCTGTTCTGCTAGATGCGACTAAATTCTACACATTGCATCTTTAAGTGAATACCACAAGGTGATGATCGTCACAAAATTGTTTTTCACATTTGCTGTGTAGCTAGCTACGTGATGGAGTGGGTGCTCGGGCACATATGCGCCAATTATGAGTGCTCAAAAAAGATTGAGCACCCAAAGGGAAGGCTGATCAAGAAATAAATGAATAAATAAATTCATTTTAAAAACTGCATCTTTCAAAAAACTGTATCTATTATTTCTATTACTATTACTGGTGAATGTTTCAACTATGAATCACATTATCCAGTTAAAATTGTTACAGCTCTGTGCGTGTGTACGCTAAAGGTGATGTAGGCAACTTTTATAAACATCACATCAAAAACACTTGTTAAATTTGCTGAAATTCTCATCATATCCTGATAGATATTTATGAGTCAAGTGCTCTGTGGAAAAAAATCAAGTCTCTCTGGCTCCGCCCAGTGTTGTAATCCCCATTTGTAAAAATCCACCTGCTCCTCATGAAAACACAGAGCAGCCCAAGAATTAGCACAACACACTGGATCTCTCTCTCACTCACTCTCTTTTTTACCATCTCCTCCTGCTGGAGCTAAATTAACAGTAAGCAGCTGTTGGTTGTTTTAGAGGCGAGGCGGCTGTCTGGCAGCTCAGGGATCCCGTTCTGTCGTTTTCTTTCTTCTTTGTCAGATCTTGTCCCAGGACTGCTGCTGCTGCTGCACTGAGGAGCCGTACTGCTACACAGATAGACATGTTGCTCTTTGAAACGCAGTTTCGGGACGTTTTGGAGGTTTGCACCATCCAGCAGCTCCCAGCACCAACACCACACTGTGCTGCCCTGTGATTCTTTTTTTTTTTTTTTTTTCTTGGACGGTACAAACCAAATGTCAACATAATCAATTGTATTTTATGAAGTAAGAATAGGCTACTAAACACAAACATATTTACCCCTCCACCTTTTTTTAAAAAAACGAAATTTTCTCTGTATTAACTTGAAACTGACAGAAGTATATGGCATTCATCATTTTGTATTTCACATTGAATATAACTGAAACTTTGCTTTTAACACATTATTTAATAAAGTAAAACAAATGAAAATGGCATGGCCAAAAATATTGGTACCCTTAACTTTTGTAGCACAGCCTTTGGAGACAATAACTGCAATCAAGCGCTCTCTGTAACTCTGAATAAGGATTCTACACTTCTCCACTGGCCTCTTCTTGGGCAAACTGCTCCAATTCTCTCAGGCTTGATGGGCGCTGTCTCCCAACTGCAAGTTTCAGCTCTTTCCACAGATGGTCAATGGGATTCAGATCAGGACTCATAGCAGGCCACTTCACAATGGTCCAACATTTTCTTCTTATCCACTCTTTGGTGCTTTTTGATGTATGTTTGGGGTCATTATCCTGCTGGAAGACCCATGACCTGTGACAAAGTCACCGCTTTCTGACACTGGGTTGTATGTTTTGCTTCAAAATGCTTCGATAGTCTTCTGATTTCATTGTGCTGCACAGATTCAAGGCACCAGTTCCTGAGGCAGCAAAGCAACCCCAAAACATCACTGAGCCTCCTCCATGTTTCATGTGGGCATGGTGTTCTTTTTTTGAAGGCTTCATTTTTTCTTCTGTAAACATAAGTTTGGTGTGATTTACCAAAAAGCTCTAATTTTTTTTCATCTGTCCAGAGGACATTCTTCCAGAAGGACTGTGGCTTGTCAACATGCATTTTGGCAAAGTCCAGTCTGGCTTTCTTCTGTCTCCCTCTTACAAGTGGGGTCTTCCTGGGTCTTCTACCATGGAGCCCACTTTCATTCAGATGCTGCGACTTGAAACTATTGTACCTTGAACTTGAAGATCAGCTTGGATCTGTATTGAAGTTTTCCTTGGTTCTTTCTAGACCATTCGAGCAATCCTTCTGTTCAATCTCAGGCCAATTTTCCTCTTGCGACCATGTTCAGAGATGTTGTCTACAGTTCCATAGGTCTTAAACTTCTAATAATATTGGCAACAGTGGTCCCAGGAACACATGCTCTTTGGAGATGGCCTTGTAACCTTTACATTAACCATGCTTGGCTATTACCTTTTTTCTATTGTCTTCAGATCACTCTCTAGTTTTCCTTCTGTTTTCCATGTTCAATGTGATGCACACAGTGACACAAAACAGCAGAGTGAGTATTTTTCTCTTTTTAAACTGGCTGTATGAGAGATTATAAGATTAAAAACACCTGTGATACTAATTATAGTCTGCTTAAATTACCACTACAAATCAATTATTTCTTACAACTTCTAAAGGCTACCAATAATTTTGTCCAGGCTATTTTAGAATGTCTTTGTAGAATAAGCATGAATTCACTTATTTTCACTACTTTTTTGTTCTGTTCCACTGCAAACCAAACATAGACATGCACTGAAAATAACATATCTTTTAATTTCAACACTATTTCGGGTGAATGGTGCATTATTTTAATAAAATGCGAGGGTACCAATAATTTCAGCCACATCTGTATGACTTTGCTCTGATGAGGCTGCTTTAGCTAAGGGAAAACTTGGTAGCATCCAGCCAGCATTTAGAGCTGTTCAGGCTGAAGTTTGATGAGGCGGAGCATTTAATTCGCCAAACAGGTAACATTTCACAGATTCAGCCCTGTCTTGACATACAAAGAGACCAGTTACAGTTGCAGATCTCCCCTGGAATCTTGCGCAGGGAGATAGCAAGACGTTTTGGTGTGTCTTTGAAAACTCTCCATCACAGGATTGTGATGGAGAGGCCCTCCATAGTGGCGGACAGAAAAGGCTTCAGCCTTGATTTAAAAGGAACTGAAAGCTGCAGTTTTCTAAGAGTTTGTTCTGATATGTGGCTCAATGAACTGAATGCTGCTTCGCCATGTTTATTTTTGACTATGTGAACAGAAAGCAGACCTGTCCCAGATGATCTGAGAGGTGTGGACATTTCTAGCAGCAGATCAGAATGTATTTTTTGCCCTGAAAGGATAGGTTCACAATTCTTTAAATATCAGTCAGGTGCAAATATGAACAGTGAAAGAGGTTTTCCTTGCTGCAATCATTCCATGATGTCCACACAGTCATTTTGTGCAAAAATGCATTTAAAAGTTTATCTAAAGCTTATATGAGGCTTCAGCAGTCTGAGTTAGTCATATCAAATGGATATCTGACACATTTATAATCTTGTTAGTATCAAATTCCCTCTTTGTGTTTCCTCGGACAGTGTTTCCCTGTTGAGCTGTGGTGGAAGTATAGTAACAAAAAGAGGGACTTTGGCACTAAAAAGACTGTAACGTTAAAAGATATCTACTTGATTTGACTCATTTGGACGCTGAAGCTTCATATTAGCTTATATAAACTTTTAAATACAGTTTTGCACAGAAGGAGGACTGTGGATTTTATCCTCCATCACTTCCATTGTAAGTGCATTATGAAGGGATCTTCTAATGGTCAGGCATGGTATGAACAGGAGGAATGATTACAGCAAGAAAAACATGTTTCAATGTTCATTTGGGCTCCTGACTGTTGTTTTAAGACAGTCTTGAACCATTCAGTGTTTTATAATCCAACAGTAGTAGCAAGTTCATTCTTTGACAGACAGGAGGCCAGTGTAAACACCTGAGAACACTCTTCCTGTCACAGTCTGATTCTAAAAAGTTGGTTCACGCATTCATTTCCAGTTGACTAGACTACTGTAATGGACTCTTTGCTGGACTGGCAAAGCAAACACTTCATAAACTCCAGCTTATTCAAAATGCTGCAGCCAGAGTATTAACCAAAACCAGAAGGTGTGAACACATCACTCCTGTTTTAATCTCTCTTCACTGGCTCCCAGTAAAGCAGAGAATTGATTTTAAAATACTTCTTATGGTTTTTAAAGCTATGAACGGCCTAGCTCCCTCCTACGTTGTTGACATGCTCTCTGAATACATGCCAGACAGACCCTTGAGATCATCAAATAAAGGTCTCCTCACCATACCTAGAATAAATACTGAATCAGCTCATGGTGCCTTCAGACATTATGGTCCTGCCATCTTTTTTCACAAGGTTTTAGTGAGGTTAATGGGTGAAACCTTCTTTTTAGAAACAGTATTAATATTGTTATTTCTTTTAACAATGATAATGATATGTATATATATTTTTTATACTGTCTTATATGTTTTTATATGTTTTTATGTATGTAACATCTTCTTATTTTATGTTTTATCTTATTTGTTTTCTATATGTAATGTTAATGTAATATATTCGTTATGTATGATCTTTACTTGTTTTTAAGCACATTGAGTTTACGCTTGCCATATGAAATGTGCTGTATAAATATATTTGACTTGACTTCCTGCTGAACCAAGTCTTGATCTGATACCAACAGTGAACTAACTGTATTTGCTGTCATGGCAACTAAACTGTGGATTGAACTACCATTGACACATACACATTTTCAAACTGTCTTTAATTAATAGTAATTATTAGTTTTTAGTAGTATCATTACCCTGCCCCTGATGTTCTTTGTTTAAGCATCTCAATCCTGTCCTTACTTCATTATGACTTTTTAAAATCACCAGCAACTCTTAAATTGGAAGAAATAAAATAACCTACTGTATATGGAACCATAACTTCCCGTGAATTAAGTTTATTCACTTTGTTTTTAAAAGGGAAGTTGTGACTTTTTGAAATGTTCTGTGAACAGGCCTGCAGCATTGACCAGTAATCAGTTAAATACTGCATAAAGAGATTATCTAAAGCATCTTAATCACTTGGTGTATTAAACTCTGCACCATTGCTCAAGAATAATGACAATACATACAGCCAATGACATTCCTCACAATCAAATCTCATTATGTAAGCCTGTTTTGGCACAGACACAAGTCACATTTGTGTGTAAAGAGCTGTCTCATTATCTCCATCTCTTGTAATGTTGCTGGAGAATTTAGTGTCAGCTGTTATTGTTTCTGTGTCCTCCATGTGTCCCCTACCATCATATTTTATTTCATATAAGATCAGTATGACTTCACTGTCAATGTTTGTGCATTAAATTGTGTTTATGTGGTAGCTGTTTCTCCTCTCCTACAAGCAGTTTAGCTCCATTTCGTTCACATTTTCTGTACTTCTATAGTCTGCCTTATGTTGCTTGGTAATGAGCGGAGAGTAATGCTCAGTGACTGACAGTGGAAGTCTTTTTTTTTCCCTTGAGTACTCCCCATGGAGATCATCTACTGTTGAGCCTCACAACTAAGGAGATGTGTTTGCAAAGTCAGGGAAGCACAGACCATATGCTGTTTATGCCTTGAACTTTGTATTCACTTTGTTTTTTTTTATTGTATTGCTGCACACTGTGTTTTGACAGTCCCTAGGGTAGTTAAATATAAACTTGAAAACAGATTATTTGCATCTCTTGATCTGACATCCACAGGAGCTGATATCATCTGCCAGTATTTCAGATTTGTATTCACCATATGTCATTATTATTATTGATGGTATAGGTTGTAAATTCAGTCTCCAGAAACGACCTATAGTTACATTTGAGTTACAGTCATCTAGCTGCCGTAGTAATTATGTGCCGGGGAAGTGATGCAGGTCAGGTGACTTTCTCATGAGGAGGGACAGGTTGGATGGATGGCTGGATAGTTAGTTAGATGGCAAAAAGTGGACTTAGCTGTAGGAGACCGATATATTTGCGTCCTGTTTCCAACCGCGAGTGTCATGTTTTCAACCACAAGTCAGGACATTTTTTAAAAAAACGTAACGTGGTGTTTACTCTTGCTAAACATAATTATACAGTGGTTCGTAACGATTTTGGAAAGCGGCATATTACACTCCTATGGGTCGTTCTGGAGTGCAGGTACAATCAACCTGTGTGGTTGTTGAATTTGGAGGACTTCTTGCAATGTATAGGTGTTTAAGAATGTTTAAGAATTTAAATATATAGTAATGATAATGGTTATTTTCCACTGTTGAGTGTTGTTTGTCTCTTATGCAGTTGACACACTAGTAAACTCACACACTAATTTTCTTAAAGTAACCCCAGTCATCCCCATCCTCTCTGACCCTGGCACAAATGCAGAAATGTTTTACCATAACCATCAAAAGAATCGTATCTGTACAGTATCTTAATGGGTGCTCCAGTTATTCAGTATGTCTCTTCCATAAATTTGGGGGGCTCACAAGGGACAGAAAAACCAGAATGGTCAAAACCTGTGCAGCAGTACCCGAGACGTCTTCACTTTTATTTAGAGGTGTTTTAAGTCTTTTGGTCAGTCTCAAGTCTTTCAGATGTCTTTCAGGACTATCAGTACTGTGTATGCAGATTACAATGTAGCCTTTTCATCTGAACACATCCCTGCCTGATCACATTAAAACAAGGATAAGTGCTATAATCTATAATGATTAGACAGCATCGTACACTTAAAAGTGATTTACTTTAAAAGTATAAAGAAACATAACTGAACTTAATTTGAAGTTGTTTTCTTAGTTCAGTTGACTGATCATGTTTAACATTATACCTACTATTCAGAACTAATGCAGTGTTAACTCATATTTTCATGTTAAAACTGATGTTTTTTACAGTATAATGTGGAGTGCTGTCTGATGATAATTAGACTGAATGCACACAACTGACCCAAACACAACATGGCTTTAATTTGAAATGTCAGAAGGATAACAATTTATAGAAAAACTGAGTTATTACTGTTATGAAGATCAGTGTGTACAGATCTGCACACTAGTGGCCATGATGGACAAAAACACTTATAAGACTAATTCCAGAGCCCTGAAAGACAAATTGTACCCAGAGAGCACATACAGACACACCATGTTGTAGTCAACTTAACTAATAAGTTTAACTTCAGTTGTAGTAGTTAGATTAGCTCTGAACCGTCACATGAACCGTTACACACAGGTGACAGGTATGTTACGATCATTTTAAACGCCTTTTCAGCAGCTGCAGGAGCTTACAAAAAACATTTTTAGATATTTTATCACAAATTTCTTGCGCAGGAAGCAGCTGCACACTTCATTGTCTTGTTTAAATCAGCAGGATGGCATGAAAATTTGGTTATTTCTAATAATTAGTGCAATAGGCAAGTGAAAACACATTAATAACACTTGTCCTAACTATTAAATAGTTAACAAAATCAAAAAGGAACGAGTGGATACATAAGTGATTTGTGTATCAGAATATTTTCACGGAGGAAAATAAACAATATACTTAAGAGGAGGGAAAACTATTGAGCTACATATTTATGTGTATAGATAGGCTAATTGGTTTTTAACGAAAGGCCTCTCTCATCTGAATTTAGAATTTTCTACATTTTATTCTGGTGTCAGCGGCTCCCTATCTCCTTTATGTTGTTATTCATGACAGTTTTGCAGCAAAAGGCATAATGCATTCAGTGTAGCATTTTTCAATATTCATGAGTCACCAAGTCAAGTCTCCTCAGCTTTTTATCTTCAAGTCTCAAGTAAGCTGAGTCTCAGAGCAGAGGAGTCCAAGTCTCAAGTCTCATATCTCCAGCTTTGGTCCCTGGTATGGGTCAAACTCCAAGACACTGAATCCCACATTTCCCCTACACACCCACACCCCCAGTTTAAACAACTTACTGTTTTTATATCGAAATCATTTAAACAAGACGTGATAGCTATCAGCTATTATTCCAGCTGTTGCCAGAAAATTTACTCAGCTGTAGGTAATTAGTGTTAATTCCATGAGTTGACCAAACAACAAAACATGAACTGTTGGTTGTTTTGTGGTTAATATGCTCTCTGCATGCCTGTGTCTGTAGTATTTAAACTCAGCAAGAGATGCTTTTATGAAAGAAGAAACATCACTCTGTATGCATTTGATGTTTGAAAAAAATAAGGAGTGGGCTGTTTTTTTCCTTTCGAGACCAACAGAGGGGCGAGTCTCCTTCTACATATAAACATAGTGTGGAGGAGATCTGAGAGGGCACACGCACCTGTAGGTGAGGAGGAGAAGAGGTAGAGTCTGTGATGTCATAGAACGAGTTGTAGTGAAAATCCTAAGGCAAGACAAGTTTGTTTGTATAACACCTCTTGCAATTAAAGGTGCTTCACATGAGAAATAAAATGGCATTAAGAGAAACATGAGACAATACAGCCGTGGTCAAAAGTGTTGAGATTGACAGTATTGGTTTTCACAAAGTTTGCTGCTTCAGTGTGTTTAGATCTTTCTGTCAGATGTTACTATGATATACTGAAGTATAATTACAAGCATTTCATAAGTATCAAAGGCTTTTATTGACAACTATATTAGGTTTATGCAGAGGGTCAATATTTGCAGTGTTGACCCTTCTTTTTCAAGACCTCTGCAATTCGCCTCGGCATGCTGTCAATTAACTTCTGGCCCACATCCTGACTGATGGCAGCCCATTCTTGCATAATCAATGCTTGGAGTTTGTCAGAATTTGTGGGTTTTTGTTTGTCCACCCGTCCACTTAGTTATCTCTTTTGCCTTATGGCAAGGTGCTCCATCATTCTGGAAAGGGCATTGTTTGTCACCAAACTGTTCTTGGATGGTTGGGAGAAGTTGCTCTCGGAGGATGTTTTAGTACCATTCTTTATTCATGGCTGTGTTCTTTGGCAAAATTGTGAGTGAGCCCACTCCATTGGCCGAGAAGCAACCCCACACATGAATGGTCTCAGGATGCTTTACTGTTGGCATGACACAGGACTGATGGTAGCGCTCACCTTTTCTTCTCCAGACAAGCTTTTTTCTGGATGCCCCAAACAATCGGAACATTTTCTCTGATGAATAGCAAAGAAAATGACTTTACCCCAGTCCTCAGCAGTCCAATCCCTGTACCTTTTGTAGAATATCAGTCTGTCCCTGATGTTTTTCCTGGAGAGAAGTGGCTTCTTTGCTGCCCTTCTTTACACCATCCTCCAAAAGTCTTTACCTCACTGTGCGTGCAGATGCACTCACACCTGCCTGCTGCCATTCCTGAGCAAGCTCTGCACTGGTGGTGCCCCGATCCCGCAGCTGAATCAACTTTAGGAGACGGTCATGGTGCTTGCCGGACTTTCTTGGGCGCCTTGAAGCCTTCTTCACAACAAGTGAACCTCTCTCCTTGAAGTTCTTGATGATCTGATAAATGGTTGATTTAGGTGGAATCTTACTAGCAGCAATATCCTTGCCTGTGAAGCCCTTTTTGTGCAAAACAGTGATGACTGCACATGTTTCCATGCAGGTAACCATGGTTAACAGAGGAAGAACAATGATTTCAAGCACCACCCTCCTTTTAAAGCTTCCAGTCTGTTATTCTAACTCAATCAGCATGACAGAGTGATCTCCAGCCTTGTCCTCGTCAACACTCTCACTTGTATTAACGAGAGAATCACTGACATGATGTCAGCTGGTCCTTTTGAGGCAGGGCTGAAATGCAGTGGAAATGTTTTTTGGGAGGATTAAGTTCATTTTCATGGCAAAGAGGGACTTTGCAATTAATTGCAATTCATCTGATCACTCTTCATAACATTCTGGAGTATATGCAAATTGCCATCATAAAAACTGAGGCAGCAGACTTTGTGAAAATTAATATTTGTGTCATTCTCAAAATTTTTGGCCATGGCTGTAAAAGACACACCAATAGGTTTTAGAATAAAATAGAAGATAAAAATAAACTAAAAAAGAATGAGGCAGATAAAATAAAAAAGCAGCTCCAGTCTAGTCAAGAGTACTTAAGAATGTAGCTCAGTAATTGTTGAGTATGACTGACAGCTTGTCTGAATCTGTGAGGTTTACAAGGTCAACAAAACATTTTTTTTTCATTTTAGCCACATTGTGTTGCCTTTAAGGCACTAGTGCATTGCCTGTTCAAAACATGTCTGTTCAGAACGGGCTGATTGCTTATTATTTCTTAATCGCATATGTATGTATCAATTGACAAACATATAAATTAAAACGATAAGGATTTAATAAATTAAATGGTTTAAATCCAGACAGAAACTTCACCAGTGAGACTAAACTGAGGTTGAACCACAGAAGCAGTTTACAGCCTTTCATTGGTCGATTCTGCTGCCAATCAAATGTGTCCGCGCTCCTACTACTCTAGTTTTACTGCTTTCATCTTTGTTATTATCTCCTGTGTGCACTTGTTCTTCTCTCTCGGACAGTTTAACTGAACAGGGTGCCCCACCCCGCTGTGGTGTGACGGTGTTTATATCAAACAGCCCCCGCTGCACTCAGACACGGAGCTGAGCGGCTCGCTGTTCACTTGTTTATTTGAAGTTAATTAAACGTGCCATGTGTCCAAACAACTACACACTCAACACTACACTTCCTTGGGTTCTGAGCAGTACACTAGCCAAATGGAGTGGCTTGCTGATTGCTTGTTTCTTTGAAATTTATTAATATTGATTGTGTGTCCAAATCGCACTAAATTCGACACTACACTTCCTTGGGTCCCCAGCAATGCAACTACCAAGTGTGAAGTAGATCGGATGAAAGGTTCTCAAGATATGCAAAGGACAAACATACATATATACAGACATACAGACAGAGATTCCTTGAAATACATTTTTGTATTGTGGATTTTGTCCCCCATCACTTACATTGTAAGTGCATTATGAAGGGATCTTCTAATGGTCAGTATGAACAGGAGGAATGATTACAGCAAGAAAAATATGTTTCAGTGTTCATTTGGGCTTCTGACTGTTGTTTTAAGACACACTTGAAAAATTGTGAACTTGTCCTTTAAGGTCTTAACCAAATTGCTATTTTATGGTTGAACTACTTTGGCTTATATTTTTCTAAAGCATGCCCAGTCTTTACCTCTGTGACTTGTGATAAACTTGACTCTGTCCTCTCTCTGACCCTCACAGGACTGATTGACTATAACTTCCACTGCTTCAAGAAAGCCATTCAGGAGGTTTTTGATGTCCGAGTGAAGGTTCAACAGAATCGTAAACTCCTCAGTCAGAGGAGATGGAGCAAACTGACTATGACCAATGGAGTGCTCAACAACCAACATTGAAGACTGGCAGCCAAATGTACCTGAACTGCACTCTGACAAATACAGTAGACTCAATCTTCATTCACAGGAACATCAACCTTTTGATCTTACTTGGAATCCACATCTAAAGTGATACATGCAGTAAGCACTGCTGAAGCATTCTGTACATTCAGTCTACAACTGAACCTGCGTTCACTGTCTATGTCCACAGAACCAGCTGTCTGTCTTGTCAGCAGCAGCTCCTGACAAGCTGAGAGTACAGCAGGAGGACAAATTGTCTTCACAGTATACAGGAAGAAACTCATTCATTTATTTTATTTGTTGTCCCCCTGTAGTGGTTGGGGAGAATCGACCTACAGCATATTGAAATCAGAAAACTCATAGCAAAACTGGGGATCTTGATCAATCATTATAGATACTGTTAATAATGCTTATAAACAGCGGCTGCTAGAGATTACACTTCACTAAATGCACCATAGAAAAAATATAGACTCGGGGCGAAAAGAAAAAAAAACGCAGGGAGTCCTGCAGTGATGCATGCGTCTGCTAGGCAGTGTGGATTGTTGCACTCTATAAAATGGAAGCTTATCTGTTCTGTGAGACAGTGAATGACACTTTGTGTATGAATTCCCTTTAAACACCAAATCACTCCTGAGTCTCTGTGGAGAGCAGTGACTGCAGTGCTCCATGTACACACTGTTATTAGTGTGTGGGTTTCATCTGTATGGCTCACCTTTCATCACTGTTTGAGTCAATCTGAGAGGCATTATGAGCAGTTAACACCCTTAAAGGTATATTATGCAGGATTTTCCTAGAAAATAATATATAGACTCATACAAAAGTAATCCCCTCATGGCTTTGTTCTCGCCAGCACCGCTCGCTCTCTTCATTCACTCTCTAGCTTGCTCAACCACCACTTCTCCCTCTCTCTCTCTCTCTCCCTCTCTCTCTCTCACTGGTTGAGCTGAGGGGGAGGGGCTATCTTTGAATGCTGTGTTTACAGTCACCAACCAACAAATCCTGCATAGTACACCTTTAAATTATAATATTTAGCACCATTAAGTTGACGTGATGTTGGAGTTAAAAGTCACATATGACCCAAGAAGGTATTTAACCAGTTTAACACAAACTCCTTCCAAATGATTTGAAGTCTGATAATAATGAAGACCATGCAGAATGATACCATCTGATTGTACCTAATACATTTAATTTGTACCGCACTTTTCATTCATTGTGAAACTGAAAATACTACAGTACTAATACCATAGAACACACAACATAAAGAAAATAATAAGACTGAAGATGAAAAAAGCCTTTTAAGCCATTTTTTAAAGAGTCTAGGGTCTGTGCTGCCCTCAGTTGGTTAGGAAAGCTGTTCTACAAGCACGGTGCAGCAGAGCAGAAGGCTCAATCCTCCATGGTGCAGAGCTTAGTCCTGGGGGGCCAGAGGAGCAAGCTGCTGGCAGATCTGAGAGTGCGGGTGGAGGTTTGTGGTGTGATCGGTTCCTGTAGGTAGGGAGGCACATGTCTGTTGATGGATTTGTATGTGAGTAGCAGGACTTTGTAGCCAACCCTGAGGGAGACAGGGAGCCAGTGCAATGAAAACAGAATTGGTGTTATATGTTTGTGTTTTCGCACTCTCATCAGGAACGAAAACCTGACTGAAATTTTTCAAATAGGTTGTTATGTTTAAGGTGGTCCTGAAGCATACAAGCAACCACCTACTCCAACACCGTGGACAGGAAAGGGAGATTGGGGATGTAGCTGGCAAGAATTTCTGGGTACAGGGTGGGCTTCTTGAGGAGGGGGCGGATGACTGCGACCTTGAGGGCAGATGGAACATCACCAGTTTTAAGGGAAAGGTTGACAGTTTGGGTGATCAGGAGGCTGAGAATGGGGATGTATGATTTGAGAAGAGCTGTGGGAATGGGGCCCAGGGTACAAGTACAGGGTTTCATCTTCCTGAGAATTTCCTCAATGTGGCTCTGCCTGATGCCAGTAAAATGGAGTAGACAGTGAGCTCCCAGACAGAGGGCTGATGACAGGAGGAGGCAGAGAGGAAGAGCTGGACATCAGAGTGGATGTTGTTGACTTGGCTCTGAAAAAGTCAATGAAGCTGTGAGATCACTCGTCTGTAGCCTCAATTGTGGCGGATGATTGTAGCTTCAGGAGATGATTCATGGTGCTTAGGGTTGCCAGGATTGTTATTAATTAGATTGGAGCAGAACTGTGACCAAGCATCTTTAAAGGACCTTGAGTAAGTCCTTTGATGTTCATGGAAGGCCAATTTATGGACAGCGAGCCCAGAGCGTCTGAAGCGTCGTTCCAGGACACGTCCAGCTCTTTTTATTTTCCACAGTTTGATGGTGGCGAAGTCAGTGGTGACCAGGTCAAGTGTGTGCCTCCTGGTGTCAATAGGGACATCAACATGCTGCTTCATGCCAAGACAGTCAATCAGACTCAGGAACTAAACTGCAAAATAACAGGAGGGGTTGTTGACATGTATATTCATATCACCAACAATGTCAATGTTGGTTTACATGGAGCAGAGTGAGGTGATGAGGTTGTACATCTCAGGGAAGAAAGATGAGTTTGGTTTGGGGGGGCAGTAGACAAGAAGCACTGTCATGGAGTATGGAGAGCCACCACCACGGCCAGAGCTGCAGGCTTTTCTATGTAACTATAGCAGGAGGGCAGGCCTCATTAAGCACATAGTACAACCAGGGGACCCTGGTTTATGCCAGGTTTCAGTTAGGAACATGAAATCAAGCCCCTTGTCCAAGATGTGGTCATGTATGAGGAGGGATTTATCAGTGAGAGACTGTGTATTAAATAGTTCCATGGTGGCATTAGACAGAGCTGAGGATGGAAGTCTCTGCAAACTCTGCAATACACTGTGATCCACTCCATATTTTGCATCTCACCTGGTATAGGTAGTCTCGTGATGTTTCCAACAATGACACCCAAGTTTGTTTTGCTTCTGTATTCCACATTGAAACCATGGTGTGAGCCTTTATGGATGTAATGATATCTGTTTCTTAAAAATTCCGGACTCTTGGCAGCGGGTTAAAAACCCCTTGTCAGGTGTAAGTAGGAAGCTGCGTAAACTTTGTAGCTGTGTGGCGGTGTAGGACATCATAATTAAAGCAGTTGCATTGTCTAGGCAGAATGGCAGCGTTGGTAACAGCCAGTGACAGTCACACAGTGGAGATCATTACAGCAAATATGAGAGGAGCTCCAGCTGAAGAAAAACCCCAGTCACTGTCAGTGACAGTGCAGCTCTGGGTTATTTTCGTGCTGATAGAGAGTTCAGGGTAGCCAGATGGAGCTATGTGGCACACCTGAGCCAGCAGGCTGGAGCAAGAGACCACCATTGTCCTCCAGAGAAAAGGGATCCCAGTAGAGAATATAGGAAGCACTTTACATTAAATAATCCAAAAATCCACAAATCCCAGTAGAGAAGATAGGCAGTACTTTACTTTAGGTAATCCAAAATCCATCAGTTCAATAGAACGTATTCCAACTCAGAGAGTGATCATAACATGCAGACAGAAAACGGAAAAATACAAAAGCTTGAGCAAAAAGCAGGAAGACCACGTTCACCCAAGCAATGAAGTTCAGTCAATTGTCTATTTAGCAAAGAGGAGCGTCAGTCAGTATGCCCAGCGTTCCCTTGTAATGTAGAATAGCCTCGCTCCCACCACAACACAAGCACCAAAACAAATCTATTTATGTCATGGGTTTGCTAATGTCCATTGTTTTTGTACCAGCACTAATATTCATAGTGCTATATTAATTCATACACAATTTACCCTAAAGCAAAAACACATCTGAATTATACTGATAAAAAAAAAGTAACTTACCACTAAATCCACTTTTTAGAGTTAGTAAATTGTGTGTACAGTACCAGTCAAAAGTTTGGACATACCTTCCCATTCACTTGAATGAGAAAATGTGAACAAACCTTTGACTGGTACTGTACATTCACTGTATTATACTAACTGATTCTGGTCCCTGTATAAAATGTTCATTGCAATAGAAGTTATTAAATCAAGTAATGCTGCCCTGAGACCAAAAAGAAACTCACCATGAAGTAAAAAATATCACCAAGTTCACACTTGTGAAGTGCTCAAGCTATAACAGGGTGTTAAGTTGATCTTTAAGAAGGGAAATGTTTGTTTAAAAAGTAGATTGGATGGTTAAAAACTCAAAATGATTAAATTACAAAAACTGTTTATGAGACAATCAAAGCTGTAAAGATCTACATGACGTCACATTAGAAACAAAATAACAGTCTAATGGTCAGACAATGAACTGTGTGTATTCAGATGTGTTTTCATTGCTGTTGACATTTTCTACTTGTAGTTGACATAAAAGGATGTTTGCATATATGAGGAAATGAGATGGAGGTGTTTCCAGTTCATTAACATTAGTCTGGTTTCCATCCAAATTGTTACAGAATTTACAGAAAATCTCCAAAAGAAAATACAAATGAATGCATGTTTCTATCCACTACTCTTATATGAATATTAGGAGATTAACAGCTGGTGGCACTATTTCTCCAGTCAGGTGCCATTAAACCAAACCAGCCAGTGGAAGCTCAAATGATTGAAAACCATGTGGAAATATGACATTTCTGTTCATTTCACGTATTAATCTGAGGAACATTACAGTTTCCTCATCGTTCCACACAGATCTGAAGTCTGTTTCCATTACACTTTGTTTTCATCCAGCTAAACATCAAAACTTTTTTGCGATATTTCTTTTTTTTTCACATTTAAAGCATTTCCACTGGAATGGAGACACACTTATTGGCCTTGTATTAAAATAAATAACAAAATGTTCATGTAATATAACATGGTCATTGTAATTTAATGCTAATATAGCAGCAATCAGTTTGGTCTGTTCTACACAGGGGGAAGAGCTATAGAGCCTGTAAGACTTCATTCTATATCAGAGTAGATAAGATGAAGCCATAATTGTAAAAATAATGAAAACAACCTTTCGGTCTGGACCTCCTACAGGGTCACTGAATATTCTGATGGCTATCAGGAGCCTTTTAAGACAGACATATGCACTTGTTTGACATATTCTAGTATTTTGATGATAAATAGGTTCAAAGTATACCGCATCATCATTTTTATGTAATGTATGTGGAGCTCCCTTGTGTTCTTGAAAGTAGAGCACAAAGGTACTCAAATTCACATGACAACTTGACAGCTCTAATTGCTGTTATTAAGAGAATTTTGGGAGCTAAAAACAGGGTCACAGGCCAGAGAGAAGTTTAGTAACCCTCATCAGAACTGTCAGAATCTGTGTATGTGATTAAACATTTCAGTTCAGTTTGTGTCATGTACAAAGACGTTTGCACTGTAAAACCAAAGTGTGTTTTTATTGGTCTGAGGGTTTTTTAAATTATACATATGTTTTCTGAGCAGGAAATATAATCTCAGTGCAAGCCCAATGTAATATATTTCAATTAACACAATCAACATTATTTTTTTGCCAAGCCTTTGATCATAAACCCAACCAAACCTGCTTTTAATTGAACACACACAGTACTGACACTGCACTTTACTTATTTTGTCTGGTTTGCTGTGTGATCAAAGACATTTCAGTTCACTGTTTGATAATGGATTTATATTTACTTTATTTATGTATTTATTAATGATTGTCATTAAATCTATTTTAACACTACCCTGGCTCTGTTTCTTAAGCTGTATGAACACATGTTGAATGAAAGAATGAACGTTGAACCTCAGTTTTAAGCGAACAACATGGATGAAAAGTCCTGAAACCTACAGTTGCAGTTTCATAGCAACTGGTCAAACCCCATCTGCTGGTGAAGATCATGTGATATGACTAAAAGCTCCAGAATACACTAAATACACTTTATGGTGAGATTGTTTTCTCAACTACATTTTCAAAGTTAAAGATTTATCTTTGACCTCAATGTTGCAAGTTATTTCTGGTAATTAGCAGAAAACTAGACAGAAGTCTAGTGTTACCGTGTTACCAGTTTCATCAGTACATTTCTGACCTGAGGGAATCAATGCATGGTGCTCTGGCATTGGACACCTTAGGGTTGGAAGCCTGGAATTTGAATTTGTATGCAATACCCCCAGACCCTCAGGGACCCCGAAGGCCCCAGGTTTCCTGTGTCACAATTACTTTGTTGAAGTTGACAAAACAATCTAACCACTGCATCTGTACATTCATGACCTTAAAAACAGTAGCTTGCACAGTCTCACGTAAGGTTCATTTAGTAGCAGTTTCTGGAGCTTGAAATCATATCACAGACAATAAAAACAATATACAGCTGCTCATCTAGCTGATCAATCTACAAGCTAACTATAATCAGAAGATCCGCAACGACTACTAATTGGACCTTGTAGTGACAATTTGTTTGTCAAATTTGATTAATTGCAAAAGTGATTGGAAATATGCACCACTAAAAACCAGTAAGAAGCTAAAATGGTTAGGGCCACATGGTCAATGTTGCATTTTTTCCCCTAACACCAATTTATTACACTAATTCTAGCCTCCCTTTATTGGCTCCCTATCCATGTTAGATCAGACTTTAAGGTGCTTCTGATGACTTATAAAATCCTAAATGGGCATGCTCCTTCATACCTGTCTGATCTTCAGCCTTATATTCCATCCTGAGCTCTCCGCTCCCAGAATGCAGGGCTCTTGTGTGTGCCCAGATTTTAAAGAAAGTCAGCAGGCTGCAGGGCCTTTTCTTATCAGGCCTCCTTCCTCTGGAATAATCTCCCTGCTGACATCTGACAGTCTGACTCTGTTGAGTCATTTAAATCTAAACTTAAATGTAGTCTAAATATGAATAACAAACTGACTTTAGCAGATCTATCTGCTCAGCAACACAACATAATACAAAAGAGCAAGAATACAATTTTATCTTTCTGTTTCCCTCAGGTCCCTCCTGCATATTTTTCCTGACTTTTACTGGCTCAGATATGATTGAGAGAGCCAGTTATAGTTATTAACTATTATAGTAGGCTATCTATCCAAAAGTAGTTGAAAAGGAGTTTTACCAAAAACTTTCCACTGATTTTTCATAACTCATTAAATCACTGATCTTTTCGTTGAGCTGAGAACATCAGAATAGTTGACTCAAATTTCCTCACATATAGTATTTCCCTTGCGGGATGAATACTGTACATGCTTGCAGTTACAACAGTGTCTTCTCTTCAACCAGTGTTCCAAGTTGAGCAGCAGAAAATCCCTTTCAATGGCACTTCAGACATGCTGGAAAGGAATTTGCCAATGCATAAAAAATGTGTGCCCCTGATGGTAACTTGCGACAGGCTTACTAAATATACCCCCTTGTGTGAGAATATCTTAAATATTTCAGGTGGAGTTTAGTCGGGGCCCACGAGCTGGTTTATCAGGTCTGTGTCTCTCAACCCAAAGCCCACTGCTTCCTATGGAAGACATATGTAAATCCTTAAAAACAGCTCACAAATACATCATTTTTCATTTAAAGAATCATTTCCTTAAACAGCTGGTCACTGCAGTGTTTATCCAACGTTACTACAACAGGAGGAAATAGTGCATCTGTTGTGAACTATTTTCAGCAGCGGATTAATCCACATTTGGTTCTGGTGAGTATATCTGGCCGCAGTAAGGTGTATGTGTGAGTGAAAATAAACTACAGTGTGTGTTCATGGGAATGAAGGAACATGTCACCCAGTGCATCAGTGTGACTCATGTCATTGATGTGTTTCTAATCATTTTTGGACAACGATGGAGGTATTACATTTTTAATTTTTTTAATTAAATTTGCAGACAACACCACAATAGTTGGGCTGATTTTAGACAATGAGGAGACGGCCTACAGGTTTGAGGTTGAACATCTGGCTGAGTGGTGTAAGGACAACTAACACCTCTAAGACAAAGGAGATGATTATTGACTCCAAGAGAACAAAGGAGAGTGTCCACCTCCTCCTGCACATACATGGAGAAGCAATGGAAAGCGTTGAGAAGTTCAATGTGTCAAAACAGCTGACATGAACCCCCAACACCTTACACCAGGTTAAAAAGGCCCAACAAAGGCTCTTTGCTCAGGAAACTGAAACAGGCCCAGCTCCCACAGAAACTGCTGCTAAACCTCTACAGGAGCATCATTACCCATCATCATCCTCACCCTCAACCCTAACACACCTTCCTCCAAGACTGAACCACTCACTACTTACCAATATTTACTATTACTATTCAAATTTATACTACTGTCTACACTGCCTTTATCTGACCCATAGTATATTCATATTTATTCACATTCACATGTATACTGCTTATAACTGACCTATAGTATATTCATATTTATTCATTATTTATACCACACTTATAACACTGTCGATACTGGTTATATCTTCTATTTATACTATTGTATACAGTGTTTATATCTGATCTGTAGTTGTACATCATATTCCTATCAACTGTTTATATTAACCCTTACTGTTTATTCTATTTATATATTATACATATGTACACTACACTGCACTTTACTACTTCTTTTGCACTGCTGGTTAGATGCTAAACTGCATTTTGTTGTCTCAGTACTTGTCCTCTGTGCAATGACAATAAAGTTGAATCTAATCTAATCTATGTAGTAGGGATGTTCAGAGGGCCCAGTATTTGTATTTGTAGCTGTATTTGACACAGCAAAATTATTTGTATTTGTATTCAAATATAAGTGGAAAGAGGCTTAAAAATCCTGTTTTTGTTTTTATTACGCCTCTAATTTTAGAAAATGAAATTGTTAGAATAAGTGTTCATTTGACATGTTTTTTTTTTATCCTGAAAACAAATAATTTTTAAAATATTTGTATGAAACAAATATTCGTATAAAACCCACTATTTGTGCTTTGCCTAATAATGCATTTGTATTGGAGCACACCCCTACTATGTAGGTGTTTGTTCAATAAGGTTGTTTTCCAACAGTGCCCTCTCTGACTCTCCTGTTAGCTCTGTTTCACCTGACAGCAAATATTAAACCTTTATCATTATGATTAGCAGATGGAGTCTGGTGAGCTCATGTAAGTCAGGGCAGAGCTCCACCCACCTTCTACCTGAACAGAGCTAATGAGCAGAACAAATGAAATCACCTGTGTGGGAGTGCAGTGCCTAAATGGAGTGCGGGTGAGACACAAAGCTGCAGGTATGATTCTGAGTTGTACTGTTGTTGAACCAGAAACAATGTGGACAAAATGATAAACACGTTTAGCTGCAGTTTGTTAGTGTGTATGTAAGCTATGCAACTATCATTGAGGCTGAACTTTGTCGTCCCTTGAGAGCTTTTTAGTCCTGGCAGAGACGGCTCATTATCTTTTTCATCTGGATTCAGCCATGACAAGCTGTGTCAAATGTGTTTACTGCTCTATTGTTTAACTATGCTGTTAGTACTCATGCTTTTTGTTTACGTGTTGCACAAGCTGTCCTTTCAGGTTGGCATTAGTGAAACGTGCAATTTTGTGTGCTGAACTGAAATAGTGTGTAAACCACAATCACCACACACACACAAACCAGCACTGTGGGGGAGAAAACCCAAAACACATCATACAATCAGCAATCAGCAGGAAAACAGTGACAGGCTCGTGAGGACCAAAAGTGGGAACAAATTCAAAATTAACAAAGTGCTCAAATCAGCTGGTCATACAGGAGCAGGAACATTTTTAACATTTTGTAAATAATTGATTAAAATATGAATGATATGTACTGTATAAGGTACAGTACTTTTCATTATTATTATTTTTTCTTAACTTCTGATGTGGAAACCAACATATTTAATCCACACTGCTGTTGTATGACTACATTCTCAAATGTTAAGACCAAAGAAGAAGCAATAATGAGCCCTGCAAATAAAGCTGCTTAATGCGCCCCTGCTTAAATCCAACCTAAAGGCCAAATGTTTCATATGACGGTTTTCTGATGTGTGACCTCTACAGTTAAAGATAGTGGTCATGGTTTAAAGAAACCAATGACTGTTGCTAGAAGACAGAGTCAGACACAAAAGGGTTTTGCAGGTTCCACCTTTGCTCCTGACAAACTTCATCCTCATGGCTTGACAGGAAAACCAAATTACCAATGCTGCTGTTTCCTGATGAAGACATTTCCAGTAATTAAAATGTCAATTAGAGTTAGAAATAAGTTGAGAAATGAATAACCCGCTGATGGGTGAGAGAACGACAGGTGACATGATGAGCCCCTCACATCATAACATTACAGGCATTTGCTATAACTTTACCACCGTTTACAGATATAGACGGGTTCATTTGGCTTAACGAGGTTTCACACATGTCCATCAAATCAATCCTACACTCTTTAATTAGACTGTGGAGCTAGAACGCCTCATTAGAGTCCTCAAATGGTAATGAATCCTAACACAGGGACAGCAGCAGCATGATGAGAGCCCGTGCTGCTGTTAAGACTGTGAGATTTACCACAATACATCCTCACTGACAACATACTTTATCAACTGTCGTTTGGATGTGTTCAAAGGCAAACTAATGTAGCTAACGCAAAGCATGGAACAATATGATTAAAAATATACTGCTGTTAGATGAAAACCTTCTATATCTCTTAAATACCAACTGTTCTGGAGCTTTAAGCTTTAACTCATAATCCTTGTGATTTTTTATATAAATCCCCATTTGTGATACTATTCATGGCTATTATAGCCATTCATTTGCTTCTGTAATTTCTCTCTCTATAGCTTTAATTGTTACTGACAGGGTACGTCTCTTGTGCAGGATTCACAGGAGCTGTGTGTGTGCATGTACTGGAGGATGTATCAGGCTCAGGGTTGGGTTCAGCTTGTTTTTGTTGTGTGAAGTTTAGGGCTCAAGTCTGGTTTAGTTATTTTGAAATGTAATGGAATGAAATGGAAAGAGAGTAACAGCCACACACTTACTCCAGAGCCACAATTCAAACTTTAATTTAAATAGATAACATTTCAATCAAAAAAAGATCTTTGACCTGGCAAAGACCTGTTGTTAATAAATCTTCAAGTCCAGAGCCAAACCAATCCAAAGCCTGATATGTCTTATTCCTATGTGCTGTAGACCGCCATTAAAAACACGTCAGTGAGCCACACCGCTGCACTGGGTGACATGTTCCTTTGCCACAAAAATTACAGTTAAATTAGTTTGTTTAGAAACGGTTCCAAAGACTAATAACAGTGATCACATTTTCAGTCTCAAGAGAGAGACTTTGTATTGAAATTAACATTGTAGTACAAAGTTGAGAGGTTGTGATATGTAGCACAACAAGCTCTGTAAACATATCATTGTTCCTGAACATGCTGAGTGGCGTCCATCTGCCCTACACAGAACTACTCTCCAGAGACTGAAAACATGATCACTGTTATTAGACTTTGGAACCATGTTGAAACAAACTAACCAAACTCTTCATAATGAAGGAACATGTCACCCAGTGCGGCGGTGTGGCTCATGGATGTGTTTTTAATAGATTTTGGACACAGCGGAGGTCTACGATCTATCAGACTTTGGATACACACATAACACTTGTTAGTAGATCAATTCATCGTTGGTTTGACTCTGCACAAAAATATAGAAAATTGCTGGCTATATCCTTTAAATATGTGTGTGTGTGTGTGTGCTCTCTCTCTGTTTCTCTTTGTGTATGTGTGCACATGTGCAGGCATGTCGCTTCCTTGCCAGGTCAACAGTGGATTGCGTAACAGCTGCTGGTGGCTGTCGTCTGCACTACAATGTGTTACATAAGACAATTTGATGTTCAGAGTTATAATCCGGCCTGTGCTGCCTGAGCGCTCCCCATCTGGGATTTCCAGCCTGTCCTCGTCCTGAGCTCTGCACTTGCCTCCACTCAGAGCTGTCACACAGACTACAGTGCATATAAGCACAGGTCAGAATGTACCTTTTGAACACTTTGGCCCATGACAGGGTATCTCAAAACTAATGCCTGGATTTTCCTGGATATTGTTGTGGCTGTTCATGTTCTGCAGAGAGTGAACCTACAGAGAGCTGTAGCTTTACAGAGCCTTTGTATAACCTCCTTTTAGCTCATTGTTTTAGTTTAATGGTCAGCTTAGAAATGTAACAATAATACTGAGGGCTCTCCATAAGTTTGGGTACAGCCATATACATATATATATATATATATACACACACACACACACACACTCAGCAAGCACTTTATTAGGAACACCGGTGCAATCTAATGCAATCCAGTACGACAGCTCTGCCATACATTTTCAGTTTTTTGAACACTGTTAGAAAGGTAATAATTCTACTCTATGTTTATGTATGTTAATGGAGTGGACAAAATATTAGGAACACTTTTCAGTAGTAGAATTATCACCTTTCTGACAATGTCAACAAAAACTGAAAATGTATGGCAGAGCTATTGTATTGGATTGCATTAGAATGCACAGGTTTTCCTAATAGTGCTCGCTGAGTGTATGCCTTGTGTGTATAAACAGCGATTGTACGTCATTGTGAAATGCCATTTTACTGTAAGGAGAGAGGTGAAACCTGTACCTTAAACCAACACTGATGGTTTAGCTCATTGGGAAATATATTTCAGTTTTAGTAAATGCCTTTTTCAGCCCTGACTCTAAAGACATTCAAGATGGGAATGTGTTAACATAATCCTGTGGGAGTGTAGCATCGGAGCGACAAACCCAAAAGTCCCAACAGGTAAAATGAGTCCAATAAAAATAAACCCTCAATATACCACAGGTGTCTCATGGGAGGGCGCCGCCTGTGATCTGAGAGATGAGGAGGATGTCATAGTGAATATCCACCAACAGAATGTGAAGATCACCTCTGACAACCACCCTGCCTGCTGCTGCACACTGTAGGAGGTGGTGTGTGCGTGTGTGTATGTGTGTGTGAACTCACCAGGGTGCTTAGATTGCTGACAGAAAAGATGAGGGTGTTTTGAAGCCTGACTGTCTCACACACACACACACACACACACTGCATGCTGAGTGGGACCTTTATCCAGGTCACAGACTACATCACTTGACGTAAACAAAGTCCCTGCATGTGTGGGCTCATTTGAAATTGGAAAATCAATTCTACTTTTATGCTACAAAATAGAATATTTACAGGCACCATGTGTAACTTCTACCTTAATGCTCTCATTTGTTTTTCACTAATGGATAGGCACTAAGTGTAAGAAGTTTGAGCATTGATCTGGTGACTGTGAAGGTCATAACATATGATTCACATCATTTTCATACTCATCAAAGCATTCAGTGACCCCTCGTGTCCTATGAATGGGGGCATTGTCATCCTGGAAGAGATCACTCCCATCAGGATAGAAATGTTTCATCATAGGATAAAGGTAATCACTCAGAACAACTTTGTATTGATTAGCAGTGACTCTTCCCTCTAAGGGGACAAGTGGACCCAAACCATGCCAGCAAAATGCTCCCTCAAAGCATAACAGAGCCACCAGATCCCCTCACTGTAGGGGTCAAGCATTCAGACCTGGACCAGTTTTTCATTTCATTTGTCCCCCGTCTGTGTATGTATGTATATATGTATGTATGTATACGTGTGTTTGTGTGTGTGTGTGTACATATATATATACACACAGTTTATACGCACAGTTGATTTGGTAGTTGTCTTCACCCCTCAGGCATGGTAAATGGTTTGAGTAGCCAGTATATACAGTGGGGTTCAAAAGTCTGAGACCACATTGAAAATCTCTAATATTTTCATGTAAACCTGGAAATAATGAAATATTAATAAATAAAGAAATATTTAAGATTCTGCACTATTTCTAGGTCAGCAATCAAATTTAAGCGAATTTGTGTCATTAACTAACTTAACTGCTCTGTACAAAAGGTCAGATTTCCTTTAGTTCCCTTCTATTAAAGCATGTGTTCGGATGATACTGAACACTGGATTTGATCTACTCATCAGAGGCTCGTTCAAGTTACTCAACTTGCAGTCAGTGTTCACCTGTTTTAAAAACCTGTGCCTCAATTTTCCAGCAGAACATTGCTTACTAAGTAAGATTGTGATGGTGGGAAACATGGTATCAGAAATAAGTGAAAGTGTCAGAAGTCAGATTGTTATTTTAAGCAATGAGGGGCTTTGTCAGCATCAAATCATGGCTAGACCAAAGGTTTCTAAGGGGCAGTGCATGGAACTCTAAGACGCTTTGCAGAAACTGGATGAGTTGTATCAAAAGCACAATCAGGCAGTGACCATACCATCAGAAGATCAATACATCAAGCTTAGTTCCCTGAGAGATAGAAAAGCAATTTCATCACAGATACAGAATTTGCTAAATAAAGAATGCAAGACTCCAATCAGCAAAAGTACTGTCAAAAGAAGGCTGTGTTGTAGTGGTCTCAGAGGACAAGTAGCAGTTTCTAAACCGCTTCTGAGGAGGGGAAAAAAGGCCAAATGCCTGGGGTTGGCTAAGAAATACCAGCACAGTGGATGACTGGAAAAAAGTCCTATTTACTGATGAATCCAAGTCTGAGATGTATGGCAAAAACAGAAGGGTGAATGTAAAGAGACGAACAGGAAAGAGAATGATACTGCAGTGTATTAAACCAACAGTGAAACATGGTGGTGTGAATATTCAAGTCTAGTGGTGTTTTGCCTTCTCTGGACTTGGACACCTGCACTGAATTGACTACAACCTGACCGAGGAGAGGTACCACTCCAATTCCTCTGAGACATGTTATACCCTCTAGTTTGCATCTTTGTATCTTGCATCTTTTTAATATGAAGGGACACAAGTGCAAGAAGGTTTTTATACAGTATAAATATGCATTTGATTTGAAAAAAGTCAAGAGACTGCTCTCACCAACTGGAGGTCAGAGTTCATCCATCATTTTACACTACTTAATACAACATAAGCTGTGTTTATCATCTCTTCACAGATTTTCAACACATACTTGTATTATTTTTTCCATTCAGATTACAAAGCTCCTTAGTTTGCCATTTTTAGCGCCTTCAGCATGCCCGTCGTCTTATCACAGATTAAAAAGCCTCTGCCGTGGTGAAGTCATCAACAGCTCCAAGCGACAGATGTTAGAAAACATGAAACACAGGTTAAAGGTCAAGGCCAACACATGTTGTTGTCTGTGGTCAGTTATATTTAACTTGCATAAATACATTTCAGCCATGGGAAACACACATGTTAATCAGGGGTTTACCTGACTTTTTATTTTACCACAGCCAGTATGTTTCTATTCTTTGTCAAGTACAATGAGTAGATATATTGTAACTGAAGCTCTCATACACATTTGCTTTCCTGACTTTGTTCATTGTGATTTATCTATATATTTGGAGAGCAAACAGGTTAGGGCTAGTAAGGACAATACAGGTAGTTGGCTGGTCCACCACTTTGGGTCTGGACTTAAATATCTTGACAGCTTTAGACAGTGTTCAAGCAGTGGTATGGTGTGACTATTCCACTAGGTGGGGCTACGGTGATCGGTAGCTCTGTGTATTTTTAGCTGTGAGCATGCACCATAAAATGTAGCAGGCAGCCAGCTGCTAGTGGCTAGTGGCTGGGCTAGAGGTTCAAAAAGTTTAAAGGGGCCATATTATGCACTTTTTCCACTAGTTAACACAGTTTCCTGAGGTCTTAATAAAATGTATCTGACATGCTTTGGTCAAAATACCACATGGATCAAACACCACAGCAGCCTTCTGAACAGCCTTGTTCAGAACGGCTGGTTTGAGTGTAAATAAACTTAGATTTTGCTGTGATTTAATTGCAATAAACGGATCAAAAGGATGCCAAAATAGCTACATCGTGATGTCGATTTGTAAAAAGCCTGAATTCATCCTTTGTCAGGTCTGTCTGCAAGACAACAAGCAAACAACTTTTAAAATGCTTGTTTTCTGAATGGAGTTCAGAAAACGATCAGAGCTATGCTAACATTGTGGCTGCTCCATCCACACTCAAAATAACGTCATCTAAAGGCATAAATATGGCAGTGACGTTATTGTTTAAACACATAGATATCTACATACTGTGTGACTTAAAATTATATAAACTCACCGGCATTTAAGATGTTTATTATTGACAGCAGCTGAATTGGTGTGTGACTCCGGTGTTCGCTCCAGCTAGGTTGTTCCTCCAGAAGATGAGACAGCAACAGCAGCAGCAATGACACAGGATTCTTCAGTTCTGCTCCTCGGCCGGCTCTCTCCTGCAGAGCTAGCCGGGGCTCAGCAGCCGTCTGTCAGCAAGCAGCAGGTCTGTCCCCTGGTCAAGCCCCATGATACATGCAAATTTTTCACCTTCAGCTTAGCCTAGCCTAGCCTTAGCCTAGCTTCACCCCATGTGACTTAAGAAGGGGCAGCAAATCTACAAGCAAGCCTACACCAAACTGACTCGGTGGTCTTATTTCATAGTTTGTGTGTTAGTAGGTACATCAAAGACCCAAATACATACTCACAATCACTAAAAAGTGAGTTTTTCATAATATGGCCCCTTTAAAAAAGTATATTTTGGTGGAAAAATTTTCATCTTGTTAGGACACATATTCATGTCAGTTCATGCCACCCAGAGCGAATTTGCGCCTACTCGCATCTTTGCATTGACTTTGTATGCAATCGCGCCTCATGAAAAATTCGCTTTGAATTCTGTCTGACCACAACTTAAGAAAGAAACCTCCTGGCTAGCTCAGAGTGCAGAATTAGCTGTTGTCTACAGCAGTCTGGTGGATGTATGTTTGTTGACAGACTTTTCTTTCCCTGAAATCACAACTAAAAATCACAGGAAACTGAACCACTGAAACTCAGTAATTGTATTAAATTATTTTGATGAGTTCATGAATAATCAGTAAAAATTATTTCTTTCTTATCACACCTCTTCATCTCCCCCTCCTCCTTTTCATTTTCTTTGTCCTCCATTTTTGCTCTCTCCACCTTTTCAATCTTTTTTTTATTTCCCTTCCTCTCATTTCCCACCTGCTCCTCTTTCCGTCTCCTCCTGCTCCATTTTAGCCTTTTTCTCAAACGGCTGCTTCTTTTTTGTGTTGAAGGCAAGCTTGTGAAAGGAGATTGACAATATATTCTATACGCAGTGAACAAGCACACAGGATCTTTTGTTTAGTAAGTTAGAGCACAGAGAAACACCAACATCTTTTTATTGTTGACAGGAAGTAAACATACTTTTCTCTTGAAAAAGTCTACGAGGAGAATGGTGGAGATGACACAGTTTTTCCTGACAACACCAATCAGTGTCCTGTTTTAGTATTTACACAGCAAGGGCCCACTTTTAAAGACATAAAACATATCAGTGAACACAAAAGCTCTTTAAAGCGATGGTGAGCTGAGCAGCGAGGGAACACTATTTGAAGGTGAATGGACTTAAACACAACACAATCCTTACAGTATCTTGCTTGTTTAACATATCTGCACACACACAACAACAGCAAACCATCATTTCCGCTCAAACACAGGCTCACACAATGCTGTACCAGAACCACTGGTGAACTCTGGTGCACCAGTGACAGGTGCCCTTGAGGACAAAAAATACTGCAATTGAGCTCTCTAAGGGGCCCTCACAGTATGATAAAGTGCTCTCCAAGGTGCCCCCACAGTATGATAAAATTCCTTCTAAGGTGCCCTCACAAAGGAGAGAACATATCAAAGTTCTGTAATGACTGTCTAGTTATGGGTAAATCAGGATGAAGTGAAGAAGGCCTCTATATGTGACAATCTGGAATGAAGTGCCATCATAGTGCCTTTTGAGTGGAAGAAAATGTGAAACGAGAAAACATGATGTGCCCTTTAAATGAAGAAGATGATTCTGTGCCTTGTGATTCTGTTGTAATGGGGTGAGGTGCTGGCTCTGTATGAGTGGGCTCTAGTGAACAAGAAAAATAAAAAATTGCATCATATATATATATATATATATATATATATATATATATATATATATATATATATATATATATATATACTAAAAATGCTATTTAGGGTTCCCCTAAGTCTAACATACTGAAGTACAGAACTAGGTGCCCTTTCAATGGAAAAAGGTACCCTATAGGGTGCACTGTATGGGAGAAAAACATTGTGAAGTGGGGTCCATTAAATGTATCAGGTGTCCTTTATATTCTTTTGCCCCTGCCCCTGAGACAACCTGAGTCCACCACTGACCAGATACAAAGACACTATCAACATGCCAAAGAGGTGAGCAGATGTGTTATTACCATACGGCATCTAGGCCTGTGCCTGACTAACATTAAAGGCACAGACCACCCAATAAACTAAATTTGTCAGCTGCTTTCCAACTCTGAAAATAGTCTAATAGTAAAAATAAATCAACATCCCACATCATCTCATTCAACATTCCACATTGTAGATCCTGTACTGGTTCCAATTACCAAAATGAATGAATAAGGTAGGACTCATTCTATAGACTCAAAAGCCTACGCTAAAGTGTTTCCTATCTTTTCCATTAATTCAGAAGTGAGAAACATATGACTCCTATAGAGAAGATCCTGTAGAATATGGATTTATTTTTTCTATTAGACTATTTTCAAGGTAAGAAAATAGCTGACAAAGTTTGAATTCTGGGTGGTCTATGCCTTTAAGTAGTAGCTAGGCTAATGTTTCAGTCTTCAAAGTATATTCTATCAAATCAGTTTTACCTTAAAAAATTGACCACAGAGGTTTGGGTTGACTGTCCTGGGCACACACAATGTTGAAAGATGAAAGCCAGCTTTCACACAGGACATCACAAATGGAGTAGGGTCAAAAATCTCCAAAGGTGGTACACTGATGTCCACAAAAAGAAGAGAGGAAAGAGTCTTTGCGTGGAGCCTGTTGCGAGATTTCCCATCTGTATCATTAACTGCTGAAAATCGCCTCTCATATTTGGCAGAGGTAGCCAAGTAGGTCTTACTGGCAATCAGAAGTGTCTTCAGAGTCTCTCCTTCCCGTGTCCCTTGTAATTTAAACTCTCTGAAGTCCTCAATTGCTTCTCTGGTTGGTTCACCAAGGAGTTTGGCCATCTTGTGCACCTCAATCTCACCAAACAAGACAAGCTCTTCATGCTTTTGTGGCCAGTTGGACTTCTCAAGGGGCCTCAGTAATTGAATAAGGTCATCACTTGGCAGGTGGGCAGTCAAGCTGTCAACAACTGTTTGGTAAAATTGAAGGCTATTTATTGTCCCTGTTCTCTCACCAATAACGCTCATGCCTTTTGCCAGGCCAGCCAAGATGCTTTGTTGAGCCTTTGCTATTGACTTTCCACCCTGCATTTACGTTGCAGTTAAAATTTCAATTATCGGTTGGATGTAGTGGTAACTGTCAACAAGTGTTGTGTCTCTTTGCTGCAGCTTCAGTGAGAGGCTCTACAGTTCCCTTAAAACATCTTTCATGCAGGTCAAATCACACAAAAAACTTGCATTGGTGAGGTACTTCAACAGCCCAGTGTACTTCTTCCTCACACTGTCAGGATGAGATTTGTCCTCACTTTCAGTTTTAAAATGTTTTGCCAGAGCAGGGAAACTCTTCCACACTGCTCTCACTGTGTTAAAACTGGCAAACCATCTTATGGTGAAGACCTGGCCAATCTTCAGAATTTAAATGTTGGAGTTTTGTGGGACTGATGAAACAAGCTGTATAGCTTTGAGATGAACATTTTGAAATGATTGCAGCCAGACACAGATTTCAATGAGTCATGTACAGCAACTCCAATTGGTGAACTAAGCAGTAAATTGACTTTTCGTTGGGAAAGTCACATTTTAGTTTAATGATGACTGCACTTTTGTAGCCCATCAAAAGTGAAGATCCATCAGCTGCAATGTTAATCATTGAAGCCAGCTTCCTGTAAACTTCTTCTCAATGCATTATAAATGGAACTGGCATCAGTGCCCTCTTTCAATTCTATGGGATCTAGAAAAATGTCCATCTCCAATTACATCACATCTGATGAATATGATCATGTATGATAGACCAAACACCATGCTCTCATAAGTTCTTAAGCTAATGCATGAGTTCCTGTCTTTTATATTTGACACCATTTTTTTTTTCATTTCATTTGCTACATGGTCCGCAATATCAGCATGGAAGTGGTCTGATCAAACATTTCCCACTACAGTGCCATTCAGTTCTTGCAGCTTCATCAGTGGAGTCACCTTGTAAATGCTACAAATCTTTCTTTTGCAATTGCAGATGCAGTTCTGAATGAGGTTGCTGTTTCCTGGATTAAACTTGCATTAATTTCCATCCCTTTTTTGGGCAGCGTTTCCTTCTGTTTCTGGCTGGCTATTTCGGTAGCCCTCTCATGTGATGCAGTATCTCTGTGTATGTAAAGTTTCTTTGCCAGTGTCTTTTTACAACTACTGCTCACTACTCCATTGATCCATTCATCAGAAAAGTACATTCCAGGTCCTTTCTCAGACAGTAACAAAGTCTTTGCATCTCTGTATGAGTTGCATCCCGATTTATCATCCTCTATGTACAACCAAGGGTTCCTGTCCTTCCAGCCATGCCACTGCTCTCTTGTTCAGCAGTCAGGTGTCTGTTGTCCGGTCTTCTCTGGTGAATCATGTGATGGTGGATCATTTGGTGGTGATGATCCCCAGTTCCTTTGGCCTTCAGAAAGATGTTGATATTCTTATGTTGTCAAGACACACAGAAGGATAAGAGAACCGTGATGGTGTAATGCTTCCTTTACTATCAGTAGCCAACAGCATATAAGTTGAGAACAGCTTTCTTAATACAACAGCACATAAATGTCAAACTCACCAACACCCATAATACCCTGTTCATTATTAAGCCTGCATGACAACCACAGAAAATACAGGCTGCATTATCATCTCAAGTCCCAGTTCTTACTAAGTTTCAACTTACTCTTTTTAGCACCAAAAAAGTGTTGGATATTTCCTGTCCTCTTGCTCATGTTGACCCTGTGAATGAAATCTAATCTGAGTTCACTAAAGTAGTCATACATTTAAACTAATACAAATACTCAGCCTTCAGCACACATAGATTTTAATATTATTCAATTACCAAACTAGGTAAAACTCCTGCATTCTTGAATGAAAACAAAGGGGTTGCCTTATTATTAACGCTAATATCAAAAAGGCAAAAGACTAACTAAACCACCACAGCCACACTAAAGACTATCAACTCTAAATTGATGCTTTAGCTTTAGTTAGTTAGTTAACATATGGCGAAAGTTAGAAACTAGCTAACGTTAGCATTCATCCGCAGACACTTGACACAGTCTAATTCAGAAACTCTGAAGGTAAGAAAGTAAAGCATATTAAAAAGCTAGACAGCTAGCTACTTACACTAACCTATAGCATCTCCATTGACTTGCGCAACACATGCAAACATTTACTTTAATGAGGACACGAGCCACTGCAATGATGGGAGTGAGGCAGGCAGACAAGACGCTCAACTAGCGTCCAGGTTAAAAAATTGTATGGTCCACTTGCCCAGATTCTTCCAGGCATAAATATGGGACATATATTGTAATATTTACGATTACAGATATGAAGGATATATAAATGCCCCCCCCCCGACCAGTTATTTTACCTCTTTTGGGTGGTCCAAGACTTAATTAGGGGGGTCAGACCCCCCATGGTGGTTCATACATACTGCAATAACAGCTTGTCAACTGCAGCCAATCATCTAATCAGCTCACTGTGGCTGCTTCAATTACCATTCCTGTTTTTCTACTGACAAACCCAAAAAATTTGATGGCCAAAGTCTACAGTAGATTTGGAATTTTCTCCAATAAGGCTTATCAAGCCCTCTAATCAAGGCTCATTGAAAAGCTGTTCTTCTTTTAATTTTAGGAAGTCCACACATCAGTTCTACTAATCTGTCTCTTTAGATCAAATGTTATCTGTCTCCACTGTATTATTAGGTTGGTTGATTTGTCTCTAAGATTGACTACAGCTGTATCAGACATCGCTCACTTATGCACTCATTCACTTCTCCCTATATAATAGACCCTCAGTTTACTCAATAATGAGCAGCAAATCAAGATTTCAGACACTGAATTATTGTCATCATTTTGTGTTGTCACCATCAGTTGCAGAGTCGCATGATGGTAGTTTTCACATCTCTAAAATGTTGAGCATTGCATTGTGGGATTTTTAGTATAAAGTAGTGTACATGCCATAGACACTACTTTTTTCATTCCATTGTGGAATTTTTGAGGGCACTATATAGTGACTATATTTACTCGGGGTGTGCCCGAATACAAATACATTATTCAGCAAAGCACAAATAGTGGGTTTTATACGCATATTTGTTTGATACAATATTTTAAAAATGATTTGTTTTTGGGAAGAAAAAAAAACATGTCAATCATCAGGGGTAAGTCCCAAGGGACTCTCCATAACCTGTTATTCCCCTTCTTCTTTCCACAAAGTTAGGTTGTAAAAAATAGGCAATAAATGAGAAATGCAAAGCAAGAATCACCTTTGAAGTTCTACTACTACTACATGGTGTGCTGTCTCTGTGTTATGGGTGTATAAATAATCAGAGGTCTGCCTGCAATGAGTCGATGAGTAAAGTTTCAGTTCAGTAGTCAATGCAGTCGTCTATGATCTGGGAGACTCCAGTTCGAGACCTGGTGTGGGAACCTCCTTCGTAAGGTAGTTCATTCATGAGCACTTATTGTAACACTTTAATTTTCTAAAATTAACAGCGTAATAAATACAAAAACAGGATTTTTAGGCCTTTTTCCACTATTATTCGAATACAAATACAAAAACAAATAATTTTGCTGCCTCAACAAATACAGATACAAATACAAATACTGGGCTCTCTGCTTACACACTCAGCATCCGGACACAAATAATGGCAGGTGGTAAATGTAGTGAACTATATGGTAAATAGGGAATGACTGTAAAATTGTACTTTAGTCATCTGTTTCTTAAGTGACCGGAAGATGGGGGAATGGTTTTGTGAAATATAGTTTTCTTTTATAACACGTAATACAGTATGTAGTTTCACAGTAATGAGTAACTCAACAGACCATTATTGTAGCTCCCGTAGTCTTGTCTCTGCTATTTTGTCGATTAGAAAGTAAAAAGGGTAGTTTATACTTATTCATCTTTTCATCTGCAGTGACAATACAAAGCTAAAAATGCCCTTGATTGAGGCTGTGGGATCAGAGCCTTGAGTGGATGAAAGGAAAGTCATAGGGTGGGTGGATGGGTCAAGAGGATGAAGCATGACAGGCTGTGGCATTTGTTATATAAAATTCCTTTTCTTGTCTTTAAGCAAAATAATAAGTACCTTCCGTGGCCACATGAAGTAGTTCTCAATGAGTTTCTTTTTGTGGTTTTTGTCTTTGGTACCAAGCTCACAGCGTTGTGATGGTTTTACATCTCTCCTACACTCCCACAGAATCGACGGCAGTAATGCAGTGTAGAAGTTTGAGTTTCTGTGGCACCTTTTAATTAGTTGATATTCATGCTAACTGCCGAGTTCTCTCTTTGTTTATTCTAAACAAACTTGAAAAAGTAAAACCTATCACTTCTAGTGCACCAATGGGTTTCCACTGTAAAGACCTTCCAAACACTACTATGAATGCATGTGAGGAATCTCAAAATTAAGCAAAAATACTTTCCTGAAGTTAGTTAATTATCAGTGTTATGCCTGGTAAAATTGACAAATTTGACAATACTATTCAATGATGGCAAAGGAACAGTATTACATTACATAGGGAAATGTAGATTGGTGGCAAACCTCTGCAAACAGTACATCACGTTATTGAACAGGTGGTTTCAACACACATCTCTATATGTATTATAAATCAAAATGTGTGTCTTCCAAACAAAGAGATTTAAGCTCTTAATTAGAAAAACAGAACAACAGGTTAGTATATTTAGGGGATGGTGTCAGGCATGGGATTAGAAAAAGACAATGTCTACAGTATTTAATTGAATAACTCATTTGTCATTTGTCCATCATATATTGCTAAATATACATATAATGATAACATACAGACATCATAAAATGTGATTTCAGTTTTATAGTTTCAAATTTGGAAATGTAGCATACTATAATAGCAACCATGACAGACGTGAGCTACCTTTTTTTGAAGGTACATATACTGCTATGGTTCCATGGACATTATTGTAGTGAGGTTGTATTCACTTGTTGTAAACCACTTCAGATAAGCATCTGCCAAATGAATGTAATGTATGGTGGTACCTTATACTGATTTTGTTTTTGACTGGTGAAGATAATTTTATTACCTTTCAGTGATTCCCCTATAATTAGGGTGGCAGCCCGCCAGGCCAACGAGAACCTCCGCCAGGCCAAAAAAAATTTATTTTTAATGCCAAAAATAATGCCAAATATCCATTCATTCAGAAATCAGTAGCGTTTGGGAGCCTCTGTGCAGCTCTGTTCTGAAACGTGAGTTAAGCTCTGTGTCATTGCCTGGGAAACTCCTGGTAGCATAGCTCCTTTTAAGGAATAGGGCAGTGCACAATGTTTGCACATAGTGGGTGAGTGAGTGGTTAAGTGAGAGAGCGAGCGTCAGAAAAGTGACAGTGGATGCGAGCGGAGCAGAGGAAAAGGTTAGCAGTAAGTTGTCAATCTGACAGTAAATGTACAGTACAGGCTACAGTGTGTCAGTTAATAAAGGCTGCAGCTTGTCAAGACTAAGAAAGGTCACGTCTGTTGTTGTTGATAACTGTGACCGAAAACATCTGAACCCATAGCAGCAGTGTGCTAACCATAGACTGTATAAAAATATGGACGTAGTTACCGTGACGTCACCCGTTGGTTGCTGAAGAGCGGTTTTGAAGCTCAAAGTGAGCCGCTCCGGCCGTCGCCATCTTGGCAGTGCGTGACGCTGCCTAACTCCCAGCCAATTAAAAATGGCCAAAGAGGCGGGCTGAATGGCTGAAACAAGCCACCTAGAGGCTGGCAGACCTGTCACTCAAAGGAGCCATGTCCTTCATTATGCATAACTTTACGACTTAATAAAATTTAAACAAGTGGGTTATAAAAAAATTCACCCCCTGTACAGTTGTCATGAAAGGGGAAATAAACTATAGAGACCAAAACCGTTTTTTGTACCAGGCTGTAAACATGTTTATTTCTGCTGTAAAGTTGGGCATTTTAACATGGGGGTCTATGGGGATTGACTCGCTTTTGGAGCCTCAAGTGGCCATTCAAGGAACTGCAGTTTTTGGCACTTCCGCTTGGTGCTAACATGTAGCTGCTAACAGCTAGCGCTACACTGAGTGACTAGCGGCAAGTAAGGGTCTCACCTCAGCAGGGATGACAACTGTAGCCATGGCAACAATCAACATGTTATATGTCCTGCTAACATTACGATCCACATCATCTTCTCAAACTGCAGAAAATACAGTCTGATTGCTGCTAGTATGTCTCTTAGCTCTGTTTATAACGATGTAAGTCACATACTGGTGAGTTAGCGAGCAGATCGCAATTCACAGAAGAGCTGATAAATGAATGGAAACAGGGTGCAATAAATGTGGACACTATTAGTGGCAATTGTTACAAAAATAAACACAGTTAGGCTAGACTAGCTTGTCTACACAAAAAGCATTTCAGCTGCATCTTTCAGTCATCTAAACAGATACACTTCCATTTTAATCAGTCCAGCTGTCTACCTGGGCCATGTAAATGTTGTTTGATTCAGGCTATACACGTGTAAACGCATTCTGACCATACTTTTAAGCTTCAAGTCTATTTTACTCTGTTAATGCGTAACTATAGTGATTGTATGTTGGGCTCTGAGTGCTTCCAAAATGCGGGTGACATAAACAGAGCACTCACTGCTGCTGCTCTGCTTACATGCTGATCACACTATGCCTCCTGTATAGACACCATGGATGTATTCAGAGGTATGGATACAGTACTGCCACTCAGCCTTGCTGCCAATATCCCTCAGTGTACACCGTTATAGAGAGACATCTGTAAAACTTGAATTTGTCCTTGTCTCGCTTCATCTTACCCGAGCACGAACACACATCCACACACACAGACACACGCACTACTCTGCAACTGTTCTTACAAACTTCTTGTAATGAAGTAATTTTTCACCCAGTGCAACAGTATGACACTTTTATGTGTATATTAATTTCAAGGTACAGAGCCAGAAGCTATATCAGTCTGTGGATACACAGACAACACTATAAATGTATTGTTGATATGGGGCTGTTTAGGGGATTTGTTGATAAAAAGAGAAAGGCCAACACTGGTTCTTTTAACATAGTCATCTGACAGGCACCCTTCTGAGACTGGTTGACCAGAGTTAGACTGTAAAACGCTCACTGAGAGCTCCTTACGCTCGGGACACACTGGATGCGTGAGCAGCGCGTGTGCATCGCGGAACCTCTTGCTTTTCATTTCGGTGCCCATATTAACAGGTTAGAGCAGCCACACAGCCCTTCTCACGTGCTCAAGTTTCCTTTCAAACAAGTTTCCTTATTATCACATAATTTTCCCACTGATGGAAGAATACCTGAAGTGTTTTTGCTGGAAATAGAAGTCCTGAAAGGCTTATATTCTATTTTTTTCCATAAATGTCAGTTTTCCAAACCTGAAGGCTACTAGCTATGAACTCTGATTGTTTTTTGTCTTTATTATTGCTCTGCTGCTTTGAGATCACATATTTCTATTGTAACTTTTTTAACCAACTACTTTAAAAGTCCAAAGGCATGCTCAGGTGCAGAGGAGGTTTTTCTTTAGCAGTCAATATTAGATTCATCAAAGCATGGAGTCAAGATGGTCTGATGCTTTCATTTCAATAATAAGTGTTTTTTCTGTTTTCATAAAGTAAATAGGCTGGAAACTACACAAGGTGAGTCATGACAGTTATTAATGCTGACAAGCAACTGAGGCTGTTTTCCTTTTACAGCAGCAGCAGCAGCAGCAGGTTTCTGCAGGTCAAACAGTATCCAGAAAGAAAAAGTGCTTATGTTGTTTTGTGTGGACTGACCTTTCTGACCCAGTGTCACATTCGCAGCAGTTTCAAACGTATGTGGCCACAAACGTGTGTCGCCCTCAAACAGAACAACATCTAAGCTTTTAATGAAACAGAAACACCAAGCAGGAATTGTACATGTCAAAGAGTAACAGAATAAAAATTGAATTTGGACAGCAAGAGAACATCTTAATTGGTTTTAGTTAAATGATCCACAGCAGCATTAAGATCAGAAGCTGCTTGCTTGCAAAGAGTGCAAATATTAAATGACGCTTCTGATTTTACTGCAGGAGAAAAACAGAGCAGTGGCTGTAAAATAGCATGCAGACTGGCAGATTTAGATGATGTCTAATTTCTTTTTCCTATCAACATTAATATCTTTTGTCTCTGCATTGATTTGTTTTTCACTAAGTCCTTGGTTTAAATGACTACTGCTCTCTCGCACTGGTATCAGTCATCATGAAGTGCTTTAAGCAACTAGTCAAAACCTGCATTTGCTCCTCCCTTTCTTACACCTAAGACCCTCTTCAGTTTACAGACCAAACACGGCCACAGATGATGCCATCAGCTTGACTTACCCATCTGGACAAAGGGAATACATATGTGAGAATGCTCTACATTGATTACAACTTGGCATTCAGTACCATCATTCCCTCAAAACTCATCTCTAAGCTTTTTGATCTTGGACTGGAGACCTCCATCTGCAGCTGGATATTCGACTTCCTGATGGGCAGGCCCCAGATGGTGTGAATCAGCAGCCACGCCTCCTCTTTGGTGACCCTCAACATGGGCGTACCACAGGATTGTGTGCTCAGCCCGCTCCTGTACTCCCTGTTCACTTATGACTGTGCTGACAAGCACAGCTCCAACGTCATCATTAAGTTTGCTGATGACACGACCATCCTGGGCCTCATCATGGACAACAATGAAACGGGGAGGAGGTGAAGACACTAACCAGCTAATGCCAGGACAACAAACTCTCTCTCACTGTCAGTGAAACTGAAGAGATGATTGTGTACTACAGGAGACAGCAGGGGGTTGGACACCTCCCAATCCACATTGGTGATGCTGAGGTTGAAAGGGTCAGCAGCTTAAGTTCCTCGGTGTGCGCATCACGGACACCATGATCAAGAAAACTTGCCAGCTGCACTATTTCCTGAGGAGACTGAGGAAGCTTGGCATGAACACCAGCATCCTCAAGAACTTGTACAGGTGCACCATTGAAAGCTTGCTGACGGGCTGCATCACGGTCTGGTACGGGAACTGCTCTGCCTACAGCCACAATTCACTACAGAGAGTGGTGGAGGTGGCACAGTACAGCCATTCAGGATGTCTTCCAGCAGCGGTGCCTACGGAAGACACACAGCATCATCAAGGACCACAGCCACCCAGCATGCAGACTGTTCTTGTTACCATCAGGCAGATGATACAGGAGCAGGGCTGCACGTACTACCAGACTGAAGGACAGTTTTTACCACCAGGCCATCAGGCTTCTCAACTCATATATCTAAACACACACACATTGCATATTTTCTTACCTACTTGTCTGCACTGTCTACTGTTTATTGCACTACTTAACAGAAATGCACTATCAACCATGACTGCTGCTATTGAACTAAGACTGCTGAATACCCAGTGTGCAATACTGTTGTATACATTTGTCACTTTTACTTATACATAAATCATCATGTTCATATATGTATATAGTGTTATATTTTATTTATATCTCATCCCATCTTTTTAATTTTTTTTAAATCTTATATTCTATATTTTATGACTAGTGCTCTTATTGCTGAGCTGACCTGTTTTCTCATCCAACACATTTCATTATACCATAGACCTTGTGTTAACCTATAGACCAATAAAACTGAACTGGTTTGTACAGTAAGTTTTTATTCCCTCAAAGTCACAACACTCTTCCATCAAGACAGCAACTCCAGGTGTCTAATTTCATCCTTGCTGCTGGGGCCCTACCATGAGTATCTCAGACATCCATCTATCCACAGCCTCAAGAAAGTGCAGAAGGCACAGACAAATGTTTACCTCTCACTGAACCCCTAAACAGTGCACCATTTAATGCTATGTCTTTTCTACCCTTCCACAGAAAAAATAGTCTGCCTGTCACAGCTTTCTACACAATTCTACGGATTGATGAATTCAACAGCTAAAGCTCTCTTCTTTTTAGTCCTTCACATGCAAACCTGTTGCCAACATTAAGATAAACTCATTTGCTTTTCCAGATATGTTTTTTACTTCTTGTTCCTTCAGTCGGATGTTGTTCTCTGTGCAGAGTTTGTTTTGACATTCATCTGCTTAATGACAGAAGTTTCTCTGAGCTCACCTTGAATCTGAGTTTAAGATGTGTACTTATGAGCATGATTTGTTACAACACAACTAGTTTGGAGCCAATCGTGGTCCAGTATGCAACTTATACAAGTGTGATGTGGAAACTTGAAGCCTACAGTACACATACACTGAGAATGGACTTACTAGGAGACATCTTGTGTACTGTCAGCTTTTAAAATGAATTTGAATATTCCTAGATTATGGATTTTTAACAAGGGGGAAGAGGTAGATATAATCTTCAGAATTTTAACGAGACAACTGAATTTTTTTTTGGTGAAAATTCATATTAGGCACAAATTATTATTCTAATTAGAATATTTTGAATCTATCTAAAAACATGTCTGGAGGGGAGTTTAATTTATGCAACTAAAACTATTTGGTTAAGGTTATGAAAAGATGATGGTTGTGGTTAAGACTGCATGATATCAGACTGATAATGTTCCAACCACAGGGTTGGGTTTTTTTTTTTTTGTTTTTTATGTTTGCGTCTCACCTAGTTTGACAACTTCTACAATGTGTTCTGTGACATTAACTTGTAGAGTGCTCTTTATGCACAACAGTAAACATGACAAAGCAAAAAAAGAATGAAGTTGTTGGTATGTCAGGCACCTTTCTGATCACCGAATGTATAGGTACTATCTTTCACTGTGTTAATTATTATTGCTCAAGTCACAGCAATGATTTTTGAATCTAAATTGTCCAATCTGACACAGAGACATCTCAAAAGATGAAAAATATCATATAGTCTGATTCCGACATTAAAGAAACCAACACAATCTATTGATGTCAAAAGTTAGACACTTTACCCAGTAAACCATCCACCCCAACATCCTCCCCTAAAGATTTCAATGAAATGTAATCCTGCTGCTTCTGCCTTTTCTTCTGAGAGACAACAGTCATTATTTGCACACCCACATGAGGTCACTTGTCAGCTAATTCGCCACTTGAAGCATTCGAACAAATGACTGATACTGTCTCCTACATGTTAGATTAAGGCTACTAAATCATATGTGATAGGTTTTGAACACAGACTATATGGACGCAGCAAGGTGTGACATCACCTGTTGGTTTTATTGGAGCCAGTTTGAAGCCCAGAGTTGCAGCTTCTGGTTGGTGCCATCTTTTCCATTTGGAGTCAGGAGCTTCCAAATAAGGAGTGTGACGTTTTGCCTTTCACACTCTGGAAACATGCCCCACTACCTCAGACCTAAGATAATGCTAGTAACATTAAACTAAGTGAATTATTGCAACAATAGTCCAACTCAGTGCGAGTCCCGGAGCTGGGGTGAACAGCAGGTCAGCCAACTGTCGATCACAGCTGTCAATCATCACCCACATGGCAGTAGCATCAAAGCTACTATAAAGTCCTCAAATCTTCTTAATGGAGCAATAATTTCCAAAATAACCACCGGCTCACTTATTAAAGGGTCTGAGATTAGAGATTGAGACTATAATGACTCGTTTAAAAAAATGATTGACTCTGATTTCTAGAGAGAAGTTGAGGCTTTTTGAGTCAGTTGGAGCATCTAGTGGCTGTCTGTGGCACTTTAACATACTTCCACATTAGCTTCAGCCTCAAGCTGTGGTATATGATATGCAGCTTGGGTTTGAGGAAGCTTTTTTTTTTCAGTGCCTTCCATCTTCTTTTTCAATATTTCACCAAAACCACCATCTGGAAAAGGTTGCCATAGGACAAGCAATGAACTATCAGGCCACATAGGAGACAACAAAGCCATGCACTGTCTGGCCTGTGTCCATGTAAAACTGACTCAGGATAGCAGAACATAAACACAGGTCCTTGGTGTTAAAGGGGTTTCAGGATCCTCATCCAGAAAATCCCAAGTCTGGCAGAAGAAGCATTGCTTTTTGTAAAAACTATAACGGTGGCGGCGGTCGTACTTGGTTTGTGGCAGAGCAAAATCATGATTGAACATTATTTCTGATCACGTTTGATAGGGCTTAGTCCAAATAAATTATTTGTTTCAACAAAAACTGTTCTTTCACAACACTCTCTTGATAGTGTCTTGACTAGATTATTATGGGGAATTGTCAGTTTATGCAACCATGTAAACGGCTTAAAGTGACTCTTTCAATCACAGTTTTGACAGCAGTGACATCACTGTTGCATGTGGAGACTGCCAAAGCCAACGGAATACAGCTTCATCAATCACTTTCATAAAACAAACTAAATGCAACCAGCAAAATAATGTGACAATTTCCACATCTGGTCCCTGAACTAACAATGGGGTACATTGTCTTCTTGATATTTGGGCAGATACAGTAGAACATTTTTCAGGACTTTCTTCCTGTGTTTACATTCTTGCTCCCACGCTAGACACAATTAACCAATGAGAGGAGCAAGCGTTCTCACATGGTTTTTAGTAATGCATTTTGGTTCACTTTAATTTTTTCCTGTGTGAAAAGAAATGTAACCAATAGTCATCCACTCATCCACTGATTCAGACCAGAACAATCCACACATCCTCTCTACCCGGCTGGATTTGCCCCTGTCAACTGTAAGTGCTGTTACTGTGAAGTGGAAATGTGGAATCTACAAGCAACAACAGATGAGCACCTCTGACTGCTTAAGTGTGTAGCGCTTTAAAATATTTTTTCATCACTTGCAATACTAACTACTGGGTTCCACACTGTCTCAGGAAGCAGCACAAGTACAAGAACTGTTTGTCAGTATCATGACATGAGTTCCTCTGGCCAAGCCTGAGACCCATGGCAGTGTGCTTTACACCACTCATGCAGACACTTGAAATTGTGCACACTGCCGTTGGACTCTGGAGCAGAGGAAACATGTTGTCTGGAGTGATGAATCACACTTCTCTGATGGAAGAATCTGGTTCTGGCAGTTGCCAGGAGAAGGTCTTATCAGCCAGTGTCAGTAGTGGACCTCACTAAAGCAACTGCAGTTCCAACATCTGGTGAAATCCTGGCTGTTTCACTAGCTGTTATAGCAGGTATTTATTCAGAAATGGTAATTAACATGACCTTTATTTAAGGGCAAATATCTCACCCATACTAGCATTGCCCTTTCACACCGTCACAGTATGCTGCTGTTGTAAAAAAAAAAAAGGAAATGATTCAGATATTATTATGGTCAGAGTTACTCACTTGATGCAAACAACCGTAAATCCAGACGCACGGACTGTATATTCACCCTCTTGTCATCATCATACACTGGCAGGCTGTATGTTGGCTAAAGGCGTATAGATTTAACAGCTGTCAGACTCTTTGCAAGCTTGTATCATCTGAAGTGGGAACTAGTACAGTCTGTCAGTCAGGATCCCCAACAGCTTTTAGGGATTTATTTAAATATCTTCATTTAAGAAATAATCTCCTTCTCGCAAACGTATTCCTGCACATGTGCCCAATGTATGATTAAAATTTCACACTCACACAGCTTCACGCAGGACTGAAATCTGGTTACAGAGAGTATTTTAGGAAGTAGTGTTTACATTCAAGAAAGCCTAAAAACATGTCTGTGTGAAGCATTAGCCAGCTGCTGTACACCCCAAATTAAATTGAATGAATTTGGTTCTAAAAAAAGGCATATTTGTTCTGTCTAGCAGACTTGTCATGGTTTCATCAGATTCCTGTTCATCTGACCAAAATATCCCTGGCTTGCTCTTATAACAATGCAGTACTAAAGGCGGCATGAGTCTACCACCGTCTGAAACCCCCTCCCACACACCGGAAACGGGGGGGCTGTGTCTGACAAATTTTTGTGTCGTCCTACAAAGCATACAGAAGCCCCTACTTACAATTTGATATTATTGAAGCATAAATTAACATGTAGTGATGTGATGAAATAATGATTCACATTCAAAAGGACTACAGGTCCAATCCTCAGTCAATGGCTGCTAGATGCTACAATATCTTGGATGAAACAAACAACACAGAGGAAAGGCTATTTGATCATTAAAATGGAAAAAGGCGTATCATCCTGAGAGCATGTGCTGTACAAGCTGAGATTTTGTCTTTAAAGTGGCACCAGAAAATGGCTCTCATCGTGAGGAGCATGAATGTGCTCAATAATGTTCATGGCAATCTGTGTACACTTAAAATACAGTATTTGCCTGAGGATGATGATGACACAGAACTCTATCTCTTCATGAACCCTTTCAAATACTCATTTGCGGCACATGTTGATGTTTTTATCGTATTGGGATTTAAAGAGCAATACAAAACAAAAATGTAATTATGTCATCTGCTCAGTCTGCCCTCCTCCCTCTTCAACCACTGAATCTCTCTCTTCCCGGTAAGGACTGCTGAGTTCCAACTCCAAACCCGGAAATTCCCAACCTCCTAGTCGAAAAAGTATGATGGAACAGCTCTCAAAGTCAGATCTCCGACTGGGAAACTCGGGCCTATTTCAGCATGCAAAGAAGTTTCAAATGGTGTTAAATGAATAGTGAATATACGGTATATTAGTGAATGACATAGACCAGCCATGTCCTCAGACCAATCACAGCACAAGGGCAGATTTTATACAGTCCATAGCTTCTTTCTTAAAATGTATTAATTATGGCCCGCTAGCACTGTCAAACTGAATTAATAAATCAATGCAAGTTCAAGTTGCAAGGGTGTGTTTGCCTAATTTGCCAAGAGACTGTTGCTGTTCCAAAAGAATTCAATATAAAGACACACTATCAGACTAAGCATGCTAATACATATGCCAAGTTTTCAGAGAGCGACCGCTCCGATAGAGTGAAGCAGCTCGAAACTGTCTTGGCCTCCCAACAATAGCTTTTAATGCAGGCTTGTGAGTCAAATGAAAACAGCACCAAAGCAAGCTATGAAGCGGATATGCTAATCACCAAACGTGGCAAGCCTTTTACAGAGGGTGAGTTTATCAAAGACTGTGATGAAGATAGTGGATAACATTTGATGTTTTGCCTGGTTCGTAACACCGTGGCACAAATAATTGACAAAATATCTTCAGACATAAAGAGACAAGTGGGTGACTTTGATTTTTTTTTTCTTTTAGCCTGCAATGAAAGCTAGGACACATCTGACACTGCACGATTGCTAATTATTTTAGGAGGAATTGGTAATGACCTCAACATAACAAAAGAACTGCTTGACCTCCATAGTCTCAAGGGCCAGACAAGAGGAGTGGATTTACATGACTCTTCTGCTGTTGATGACATGCAACTGCCATGCATTAAAGTTAAACGTTACAGTCGGCATGCCCGCCATGGCTGGTGAACGAAGTGGATTATCCACACTGATAGGTAACAAAGTCAGCAAACAGGGAAGCAATGCCATTAAACTCCACTGTACAATTTACAAACAAATTCTTTGTGCCAAATGTCTGAAATTTGATCGTGTGGTGAAACTGGTGGTCCAAGACTAAGACTATTAACTTAATTCACTCAAAAGTCCTATACCACTGCCAGTTTCAGCAGTTCCTGTTGGACATCAAGGCAGAATATGGAGATGTTATCCACCACAACGATGTGAGATGGGTCCATTTTTGGCGGAAAAGGGACAACCTATGCAAGAACTGTCCGACCCTGTCCAGCTGGCAGATTTGTTTTTTTTGGTTGACATAACAAAGCATTTGAATGCTATATCAGCCTACATGGGTAAGACTCACTGGTGAGACAGCTATGTGCACACATCAAGGCCTATGGTACCAAGCTCCAACTTTTCCAAAGACACCTGTTACAAACGGAGCCCAGCACCTAACATTTCCCTGTGTTCCATGAGATCATGCTCAGCTTTCCACAGGACTATATTAGTGTGCAAATGAGGAGGTATGCAGCAGCCATCGCATATGTCTCTGCAGAGTTCAACGGTCATTTTCGGGATTTTGCTGTTCTCCAAAAGGACATGTTGCTTTTTCCTCCCACATCTCCATGGACCCTGATGATGCCCCGCATCACCTGCAGCTGGAGCTCTCGTGAACTTTTACTGGCAGCTGGACAAAGGCATGTTTCCTGAATGCAAACATTTGCCAAGAAAATACTGAGCTTGTTTGGCTCAGATGTTAGGACTGGCCCTCAGTCATAAGGTTTGATTCCCACTTCCTCTGGTCCTGAACGTCATGTCTATGTTGAAGTAAAAATGTATGTCACCGTGGACAAAAGCATCTGCAAGGTAAGTGTAAAGTCCAAGCCATTTCAGCCTGCATTTCCCCACATCTGATCTGTGATGGAAAAAAGAAACTATCACATGTTTTCTGTATCTATTTTTTAAAAACAATTTAGATATTATATACAGGTAGTGTTACTGTAACTTGGCAGGATGATAAAGTGGCAATATATGTAGAAAATCCACTATAGTGTGTGTGGGTGATGAAATAACTTTGTTTTGACAAATGGTTAAACAACAAGTCTCATAATGGTCAAAATCTCTTTCAAGAGAAAATGTACAAAGAAGAAAACTGGTTTTGTAACTCAAAACTGTGAGGAGTGCATCAATTAAAGTCAGTTTTTCCAAGACCAATTGAACATGCAGTATATACTAAGATAATGGACCATATTTTCGTGGAGGCGCAATGACCAGCACAAGCAGCGCTCCGACTGTTTGGTATTTTCCTGACCTTGAAACTCACTTTTTGTGGTATTTGTGTGCCCAGAGCAGAGCACATGGTGCACAGGTGGGATGACAACAACAAACAGGTGGAAGGTTCATTCAAATGAAGCAGTGCAAAACCAGTTGTATTTTGGTTGAAATTTGGTCCTAGAAGTTGCCCTGAAAATAGAACCACATCTCAGAACCAGTTCTGTTTCTGGCGCAACGTCAATCTGCTGCTTCTTTGGTGATTTTATCAATAGGATCAAACTAAATACTTGCTGCAGATGTGCTGCATCAACAGATTAATGGTTGAAATATAAAGAAGTTATTTCAATTAATCACTCTCCAAATTAAATCAGCACAGAAAATAATGGTTAAAGCAGGAAAGTCAGTAAATCAGTATCTGTTGTCCACAGCTGCTTTATACTGTATGAAAAGCTTCTCCCTCAGTTCTTTAAATCCCTGATGCCTCCGATTAGAGAGGTGCTGCACCAGAGCGCAGTGCTGTTATGCACGGACATTCATTGTGTTTACCTTCATTAAATCACCTGAAAATAATGTAATGCTGCTACAGAATAACCACACACACACCTCTACACACATCAGACTGGTCAGTTATAACTTGACATTGGGTTAACAGGGCTCATCTTAGCCTTTTTTTCCAACTTTCTTGTGAGCAAAAGTATGTTTTATCTTGAAATACATTGTGGTGCAAAAACTGTTGTGTAACATTAATTACTAAACTATTTGATGATTTAGGGGGTGAGATACATTAGAAATTATGGCTGAAACAGCCTCTCTGATGTAATCATAGAAACAGCTTCACCAAATATTTTTTAATTTTTTTTTTTATCTCTGTGGTTAACTGGAAATGACTCCATCTGTCTTTGGCTGTAGATTTGTGGTGATGTGTATTCATGTCGTAACGCTCTGAACCATCCAGACATGTCCTGAAGAGAAGCTTTCCATTTGTTGAGCTGTCGTTGTCATGGTTAACTGTGACTGGCACAACAGTTTCAGAGCTATGAGAGCAGTGATGTGCACTGTTATGAACAGAGTCAAGAGGCTTTAAGCCGGAGATGAAGGCATGCATATATAAAATATCACCACAATCAAGTGCGGAAGTAATTGTAGATTCCTGTTAGCTACTATACATTTGTAACATTTAACAACTTCAATCTAAGAACACTGAAGGTATGAATGTGAGCAGTAAGCAAGATTGTCCTCAGTGACCACTGATACATTTTGTTTTGTGAGCATTTAAAAGACACTTATGTTGGATGAGAGAGATCTGAAATGCATCAATTTATGATTATTGTTTTGAACTAACATCCTCGAAACACCAGAAAATAAAACACTAAAAAACCACGGTACAAACAGGATACAGGTATTCACATTTTTAGGTTAGTGTTTTCTTTTTTATGCTTCCTTAATGTTTTTTGATCTTATCTCTGTTGCAGGATTAGCTCTGAGCCTATTATTTAAACACAGCATCTTGCTAGATTCATGTGCTGATGGAGGCTTGATGTAGAAAGAGACTGTTCTAAGTTTCAGCATGTGCCTAAAACAACATATGTTTACCTTCAACACCCTCTACCAGGCTGTAGTTCTGTTTCTCTAATCTTAACAAAGTATGTATTTTAATCCACACCATCATCTTTCCCTAACCCAAACCTAAAATTATTCATTTTCTTTTTGGAAGGCACATACAAATGATGTGGTCTTGCTGATAGGGGTGGCATATCAGAAAACACTCCATGGACTTCATGGACCTTTTGTCATTTAATTCAGAGGACTTGAGTAGAATCATCCAGTCACTGTGATGCTATTTATCTGCTTTTTCCCTCACTGGTTGTGCAGGTGTAAGGGTTACAGTATGAGTACGGACTGTACCCATTACCTGCAGCTGTACAGAAGGAAAAAAACAGATGAGAGAGCAAGAGCAGATGAGGTTCAGGTGCATGATATAAAAACATGTAGATGAATGGCAAGTGTAACTGCTCTCTATTTCTATAGTAATAGAATGGTAGAAAACAGTCTACCTAATTGCTGTGTGGGAGTAAAAGCAGCTTGAATAAGGAGAAACTGACCTAATGAAACACTTGTTCAAGTACAAAGATTTGAGGTGGTGTGTAGCATGTGTCAACATCAATGAGCGTATTGCTTTACAGTATTTTCAAAGAGAGAAAGCCAAGGCTGATTTAATGTTGGATATTTAATAACAGCAGCCAGTGGCTCAGTGGTTAGCGGCTCACAGTGAGGCGGGCTTTGTAGACTGCAGAGTACAAGCTCTCCCTGAGTTCATATGGCTTTCCTCCGGCTGTTCAGTTTTCTCCCACGCCTTAAAGATACAGAGATAATTAAAAAAAACTTTTTCCTTGTTCTAATCATGTGTCTCTGTCTTAATCTGTTGTTATATGCCAAAACATGTGAACAAATCATTTTTAAGTGCTTTTATGTGTTTTCATATAACAATATGTCTTCTCTCTTCCTGTAAAACATTGTCATGTTTTTGATGACTCATCTTGAAGTCAGGGGCATACACAAAAATGAATCCAGTTAAATGTAATTTTGCACGACCAGGTAATCACATCCATTTTATAAAACCACACTACAGTTTGTGGGTCTTACTAGCTAGCAGAACAATGTCTCTGAGGGTGGTGTGTGTTTGGATATCAGCGGGCAGAAACATTATTTTCATTTCCAAAAGAATGTGGCTGACGTCTGATTTATTTATTTCTCCCTCGTCCTAGTGATGTAACAACATGGCCAACAGTCGTCTGGAGCTCAGTTTCAATCGGTCTGTATCATAATGTATTCAGTAAGCCACATTTTAGTGGTCCCATAAAATCTGAAGGATTTGATTTAAATCCCTCCTGTAATTCCACATGTTCCATTTCACTAGGAAATATGTCGCAGTACTGAAGCTACAGACACTTGACTTTAAAGACATGCAGACCAGCAGACCAAGTGGAAGAGAAACTGTACAATGTGCTTTGTGATGGAGTGGTCTTATAGGACAGGTTTGTATTTTTTCAAGTCTATCTTAATACAATATTCACAAATCAAGTGGGTGATTTGCAAACTTACGGTCTTTTTAGTACAAAATTCCTTCTTTTGTCTTCTCTTGCCTTAGATGAATACATCCTGGTAGTTGCATGTAAGATTTCTACTTACCTAATCCTCTTAGTCCCCTCTGGGATATAAGGCCACAATGAACTGCCTCTGTCATCTCCTATCCATGGATAAATGATGAGCCTAACCCAAGTTTGGTTCATCTTGGCTCGCTCATCTGTCACAGTTCTGCGTTGGGTCCTTTTTGGTCTTCCAGGTTCTCTTTTCCTTCAGTCCATCTCAGCCCAGCATTTGGAATGCGATCTGCCTCCTCTTGAGTTACATAGCCGAGCCTTCACAATTATGTCTGCCTTATTTCAGTGATGTTTTTACTTTTTGATTTTTCTTTTCGGGTTGTTGCCAGAACAAAACACCAGCAATTAATCACTGAATATGGTTGTGGATATGGTTGACTCTGGAATTCTCCATCTAGAAATGGTTCTAAGGGGATGATTGAAAGACGACGAGAGAGTGCGCAGAGAGAAAAAATAACATTTTATGCTACATACAACCAAGGATGGACTTGGAAAAAATAATGGCCCTAGGCTGTTTTATGTGGGCTGGCACATAATCAAAGTGGGCTAATCTCTCGCTCTTGTTTTTGGCCTACTCAAGCGGCCAACAGAGCAACCGGCCCACCAGCATTTCTCCTGGTGCACCCAATGGCCAGTCCAACTCTGAATACAAAGGTACTTTTAAAGGTAAGTTTTAAGTCAATGTTTGAAAGGCATAACTTTAAAAGTGATATGACTAAAATGTATATGCTACTGATAAGTTAAATGCTTATGCCACAGTTAGCTAAAGTTAGCTAAATTAACTTAGCTAGTTAACTCAGTGGTCAGTGAATGAGAAACAACAACATTTCTGGCACTCTTGGCTCTTAAATGTTAACTTGCGCTTTTGCAGTTGCTAGTGTGGTTTCCAGGGAGCCAAAGTGCACCACTAATTTTGCTGATAATTTGTTAGTTAGTTTTTCATATGAAGCGTATAGACCACTAATTTAGTTACTAATGTTAGCCAAAGTAACTTAGCTGTAGCTGTCTATGCCATGGATGTATAAAGAGAACTGGATACAGGAAGAGCGCCAGGCTTTGAAGCCAATTTGACATAGCGGCCAAACCGTGTAATTACAACGCCATGTGATGCACACTGGCCCAAAAAGACTTTTTTCCCATAGACTTACATTGTGAAAAAGACGTCCATAAATCAGCGAATAAATTTTTTTGAGCATCACAACCCCTGCGAAATGACTCGTCTCGCTATCAGAATTAAATCCCTTCAGTCTGATCACATTTCAAAAGCCTAGAAGAGCCGCATGATTGAATTGTTTTATCCCCATTCAAGTTTGCCGGAGGGCTAAACTGGAAGTAGCCGGCTTGGCCAGAGAAAGTCACTAGTGGGCATGCTCTATGGGCCGCACAATGCGGAAGAACTGGGTACTTTCATACCCAGAAGTCGATTTTTTTTTTTTTGCTTCATGCACCACTCAGCAACTTTAATAGGAATGAACGGGGCCCCACCTCTGATGCTGTATCCAGTTCTCCTTATACATCCATGATCTATGCCGCTGAGTTACCTTAGCTACTAATATTAGGTGTCCTCCTAAAAGCCTTATCAATTTTACTTTAATCAATACTCACCTCTATTTATTATGTACACTATCCATTACATGAAATTATTCTCTGCAAGAAGCATTCACATCATAAGTTAACATTTCTCATTGTGGGAAACAAATCATAACCTATAAATTGGATGTTTGATTGTTTTGGTGTTTTATTGTTGGCTCACATGTCATGGCAGTATTTGCACTACAATTCCTGAGGTGCATTTTGCAATGTATGTATATAAGATGGTTTTCTAACTCTTCTGTGATCTGTTGATTGCATATTTAACATTTTTGCTGATTTGATTCAGAGTTAATGTTGTTGTTTTATGTGGGTTTCTGGAAAAAGTTATTAATGTGCATTTTTTTAATGAATTGATCGGGAATGATGCAATGAACATGGAGAGGAGACTGCACTGGCTGAGCAGATGATGACCTGTAAGACTGACACTGAAGCCAAGCAGGTGAGGAAAGATTCAGGTCGCCAGTCTACATTTATTATTCAATTTATTTGTAATTATTTGTGTCAGGTTTTCATTACAAACATTTATGCTCAGTGGTTTCAACATACTTTAATGTGCTGCACACTGTTTCTCAAACTCTAACAAACTGTCATTTTAATAGTCTTATCATAGATTTCTAACAGAGTTAATATATCTTGTCTTGTCTCTGTCCTTCTTTCTGTCCAGGCCCAAAATGAGCCTGAAGCACACCCAGGCTGAGCTGAAGACCAAGAAGGCAGAGGTGAAAAAGATGGACAATGGCTACAAGAAGGATCAGGACCCCCTGTAGGCTGTGAGTGGCAGCAGGGAGCAACTGCAGGCTGAGCTAGCCAAACTCGACTGTTATTTGTGAAGGAAAAAGACTCATTTGTACTCTTAGCAGCTGCCTTCCTTATACTACTATACTACACTACTATATGTGTGTTTGTGTGTATGCAGATGGGAAGGAGGAGAGTCTGCTGCACCAAAGAAGACAGAAACCATGCAGAAACCGCAGGAGGAATGTTGACTATAAAATTCGCTCACACATTTCATTCACAGGTCTGAAATATGACCACAAGAATACATTTTCCTGTATTTAATTTTATGTCACTATTCTTTTTTTTTTCAAAATCTCCCTCCCTCTCTGCAGGAGCGATCATCATACCTGGAGTACCAGAAACTGATGTGTGACATCCACCACTTGGCATTGTGCAAAGCTGTGAGCTGGACAATTGGAAGGAGGCTCTTGCTGGTCTGCTGACCTATGCTCACCCAGAAGACTTTACCTGTCTGTGTGGTAGGTTGCTCACAAGTGAAGCAGCACATTGATCATGATGTGACTTGCCTTGCTTCCAGGAGAATTGCACCATTTTATCAGTACCTGTTTTACATGCTGAATAACATTTCTTTCTGAGCTCATCCCCCCTGCCCTCATGTTAACGCTCCTGCTGTTTTCAACATTTTTAATGCTGTAATTCTAATATTTTTCTCTTTGGATTGTAATAAACACATTTGTTCATGCTCCATTTTGACTCCCGGGATCATGATGCTGAGAGACAGGCTGTTCCACACTCAGGGAGCTCTTTCAACAGAATCAATGTGTTCACAGCCAAGCCCACTCCTGCTGCTCAGACTCAGGCACCAAAAGCACAAATTATGGTATAAATTTATTAGCAACCAAAAGCATTAAATCATTAATATATTTTGTTAGATTATCTTCTAATTGTGGATGTTAGAACCTTTCTTTTAAAACATTTTGTGATTGTTTTTCTTCACCCAACCTTAGAGTCAGTATCAGACTTCTGCTCCTTCCTAGGTGGCTGCACAACAGCAGCTTCCACTGCCATCAGTTTTCAACCCTCAAGCTGCTCCAACCAACACCAGGCCTGGCCTGCCACCTTCTTATGTACTGCTGCCTAGTATGACCTGCCCTGACACAAGGCCTCCATCCTCCCAACATCCTGTTCCTGCTCCAGGTTTAACGCTGACTATTTGTATTCTACTTTCAATTATGTCAGGCTGTTTTGATTGGATGTAGTGATACTTATATTTGACCTTTTCCAGGTTTCCTTCCTTATCAGCCATTCCAGGCTCAGCCTGTGCCTATTGGCGGACCCTCAGCCTTCCGTCTTTGCCAGCTGCTAACTTATCTGGACCTCCGCTACAGCCTTTGTGGTGGACCCCAGGAGGCATGCCCCCCATGCCTAGCAATGGTTTAAATTTTTTAAAACAACGTTCAGGCATTCACAGGGGGAAAAAAATCAGGATTTAGCTGTTGTAGTATGTTTTCCCATGAGCCGTTATTGCATAAAATAGGGCCTTTAATAATTGCCTGGAGTGGAACTTCTTTTTGTTTGCTTTGTTACAGTTAAATGTTTTACTGTTGTCGCCTGAGCAGTTCCAAAAATCTATATATACATTCTAAAAAAGTGTTTTGTATTTTTGTTTTTCATTCTGGCATCTTATACAGTGTTTTTTTCTCCCATACAATGTGGAACATCCCACTCCCGCACTACAGATAGAACAGTTTGGAAGTCTGATTGTGTGTGAGAGAACATCTTTTCATCTATGAAAGATAAATTGTAACAGCTGCTTTCCCTCATATTTATTCAGGAAGGTGCCATAATCTCTTTTTCCAGGGAGTCTCATGTGATCACCTTCAAGCTTTATCACTGAGTTATTCAGAGGTGTTTATTTTTCATGCATATGGTATAGGGATAGTAGTATCGCAAGTTATGCACAGCAAGTTGCATACATATGATCAAATCTTGAACAATGCGTTGAAAACGTGGAATATGTAAATCACTGATTCAGACAGTATTGTCATATGTTGATCCAATTGCAAACTAGGTAATAATATAATAACAATTGTGTATAATGAAAAGGAAAAGCAATCTAAAGTTTATTCCATGTTGAAAAGTTGAGGTGTACAGTATAGTACAGTATAGTACCACAGTAGGTTAATTAAGCAATTATCTATACGTGATCTACTTAGATAAGTAATTATGTAATAAATTATATGTCTTTATCTCAGCAGCAATCAGTAATTATTAATTAAAGCTATTTCAAGTAATTTCATGTACCTAAAAAAAAAAAACTCTTTTCTCCTGAAGAAGAGAAACTTTCAAGAAGAGAGTTTTGTTGCACAGGCACTTGTAAAATGTAAGACAGAGGATAAGCTTTGTACTGGAATCTGCAGGAGGTATAACTACATCATCTGCGTGAGGTATAACAGATGTTGGGACGATGTGTATATATATCAGCCTGTCGTTTATTTAAGTTGCAGAGAGAGCGGCTAGACGTCGTAGAAACATCGAGCAGCGATGTCTCGGCGACATATGGGCAATGAGCAAACGATCAAAAACACTACCATCTACCGACACATTTTGATTGTATCGTCAATACATTGTGGTGATGTATATGCACTTACTGGGCTTGCTGATGGCCCGCCTGCCAATTCTAACATCTACTCTGATACATACTGTATATTTTTTCAATGTGCAATGACAGACACAAAATGGAGTTTGTAGTAGAAATTAGTAGTAGAATTTTTTACTATTTAACTTAATGTCCTTGATATCTCCTCTCATTATACCCACTTACTTTAATAAGTGACATTAGCTGCCGTGTATTCAGACAGACTTTTCTGTCTCAGTTGTCTGTTAAATGGCCTCACTGCCGATTCAGAGTAACGTTTAAACATCTTTAAAAGGAATGTAGCTTTCTGAAAGCTGGAGACAGAAGGACAAGGGTGCCAAGGTTGTTGCTTTATTTCTTGTTCCACTTTTTGACAAGAAAAAACATTGCACTGTCACAAATCCTGCTACAGCATAAAGTCTTCCCTTCACTTAGGAAGGGATATGTGTATGCCTGGCTTCCATCAGTGTTGTTATATGGTATGTGAGGTGGTGAGGAGGTGGAATATATAATATCAAAGAGACAGTCAGGTATTCTGAATATGCACCTTGTTAATATATTTCATGTAAATGAAAGTAAATGCAATGCACACAAGACACTTGCTTGAGGACTTTTTAAATTTAATGAAGCATCATGTTTGCATCTGTGAACTGACATACAATATCTTCACATTACCCTGAAATGAAATTTCATTGATTTCCTTGGGTAAAATTGGGTCATTACCACAGTGAAGTGTGTGACAAACAAAAGGGAAGCATTCAACATAACAATGACAAGTGACATCCAAGGGTAATAATTTCAACATAAGGGTGGGAAATAAGGGGAAGAGTTCAGGTTACTGACATGTCTTTCTCACTGTTATATTCAATTGATATAAGGGACTGTACAGAAATGATTGGGGTGGGAAGGAGAGCTGAACCTTATGTTTCACTTTATAAAAAAAAACCCTCCGCGGTGTCATAAATATCTTCTTTGGACCCTCCTTTTTAAGAGAAAATTGTAGAACCCTCCTCCCATATCTATCGAAAGAATAGTTTAACTATTAATAACTAAAAGTGCATAAAGTATTTAATAGGGTGTACTCTTATTAAAACCTTAACTCTTTGAACCCCTATGCTTTATCCCCTCAGTTTTCGATCCCTTTTCTGCCTTTAGCAGAGTCACTAGACATCTTAGCCAGACATGCCATATATTATTTTCAGAATAAGTTGTAATACACATATTTTTATTTTTAAAAAAATTTGTGCACCTGTTGTTTACCTGTATGTCCACAGGTTTCAACACAGGTAAAAGTGTCAGTGTTCCAGGGATATGGGAACCATGTTGATATGACATTCTGGCCCTATTTTAACAATCTAAAGCAAGTGCAAGTGCATTAAGGGTGTACTTTTGCTATTTTAACGGGGGAAAAATGGTTGATGCACCAGGCTCATGGTTGTCCATAGTCTCCTAATTAATCATGGGTGTGTTTTCTGCGTAACATGCAATAAACCAATCAGAGTGTCATCTTCCATTCCCCTTAAGAGCCAGGTGCGCTTGCACCTTGGCGGATTGATATTATAATGGTACCTTGTTCAAGTAGAAAGAAGGAGCACTTCTCTGCAGAGGAAACGGATCTGCTCGTGCACAAAGTGAAAGTGCACGATCCATAATGAGCACATTGGCCCCTGCCGCTCCTGGACCCTCCTGTGGCCCTAGACCACCACTTTAAGATCCTGATCATTCATTTGTTGCAAATTTACTTTTGTTTGTTTTTTGAAAAGGTTTATTTTTTTTAATTAAAGTTTTGGTTTCTTTAAAATCAATTTGTTCAGTCATGGAGTAACAGGTCAAATCAGCAGGGTTTTAATTGCTGAAAGTATGGAAACCTGATCACTGTACTCTCAAACATGTAAAAGAATATTTGTTAAATATTGTTCAAAAATTAAATCATTAATTTTAATCATGTAAAGAATCATCAACACAGTTATCAGGACTTGATCAGCTCTCCAAGGTTCTGATCCTGCTGCTGGCAGCAGCTAGAAGCTGTGCAGATTTATTTCCTTCTTTAGTTTAATCATTGTTTTCACCTCATTTATTTCCTCATGTGTTCCTCATGTCTTCATGTACTGATGCAGCAGGAAAGTTGATCTGTGTCTGATCCCTTGTTGTCCATCTGTTTAAATACCTATGTGTATTGCCACGATTTGGTCAAATAATTTTTAAATAAGTTTTATTCGTCATTACTGTGATTAGTTAATTCTGATAAATATTATGCCTAACCATGATGATATGTATTTTTTAAAATATACTGATACACAATAATAATCTTTCACATTGTAATCCTTTTATTTGTAATAGTTGCATGTTTGTGCACTGCTGCACGTCCTGTGTGTGTAACAAGCAGAATTACGCGTGTTGTTCACCCACCTGTGTAGGCGCATATTACTGTCTTGATAATGTGCCCTTAAAATAACATGGAAACACTGCTCCATTGACTTCAGATAGCAATGCGCCAACAATGCTCCTGACCACACCTCATTTTAACACTAACACACCCATGGGTGCTCAGATGGACGCAAGTGCATTTGCTATTTAAACAACGTGGGCGCTGGACGGGAAAATGACAACTGCGTCAGTCTTAAATTAACAAAGACACTTGCGCTGCGCTTTGTAAGATAGGGCCCTCTGAGTCTTACTAATGTCCAAAAAAAGGATTAATGGATGTTGTCGCTCCTATTTCTTCGTCTTTAATGGGGATAATCTAGTTCTCCGTTGTGGAACTACAGTTCCCATAATGCTTTGGGGGATACAGGCAGGAAGTAATGCTGCTATAGAGTGTGAGTTAACTGTAGGCTACACCTACAACTATTAGCACTTCTGTTTGCACTGTGTGACCTGGATGTTCAGACAACTATCACTGGATTACTGTGACACTGAAGAAAAGGCTAACTGTGATGATAATACGGTAGGCGGCTCTGCAGTTATGAGAAGTGTCTCAAACTGGATTTATGGACATTTATCTGTCTGGACACTGAAGATACTTATAGCCCTGGAACCATGTCTTTCATGTCTGTGTGTTCAGATTGGACTGAGTCAATAAGCACACTCCTCTGACAATGAGGAGTGTGCTTATTGACACACAATGTGTTCATCAGGTGCAAAGGGTCAATAAATAATGAAACAATATTCCTATATAAAACAAATTGCTCATTGCAAGTGGAATTAGCAAACATGGTAAAATGGTGCTTCCTGTTTATTCTAGCCACTCTGATCTTTTAAACCAAGTTATACTGAATGTAAACTGCAGTGAAATAGGTACAGGTACCAACTCTAAAGGCTGCAAATGCCTGCTTCCCCACCCCAGCCTCCAAACAATAAGAATAAATAAGAATCAGATCAGATGATATTGTAGCCTGATATGAATGAGATCAGTTGTCTCATCGACCATCAGAATCAAACCAATCACATCAACAACCAATCCCATTTGGTTTTATGCACATGGTGATGTGTATAGGAAGCTCTAAATGTCTTTGTGACAGTTTGGCAGTGGAGGAAGAAGTACTCAGATCTTTTACTTAAGTAAAAGTAGCAATCCTGCAATGTAAAATCAATCCATTACCAGTACAATTCCTGCATTTAAGATCATACCTAAGAAGAAGAATAGGCTTATTATCAGCAAAATTTACTCCGAGTATTAAAAGTAAAAGAAAATCAGACACTGTGACAGTGACTAATATAAACCAGGTATAGGAAAGAAGAAAAAACAATAATACAGACTTTTGTCTAAACGTTTTTTGTGAAACGTTGTAAAGTTTTACCTCTTTGGGCCTTTAACAGTTATTTATTTGGTGGAACTACTAACAACTCAAACAACTGTAACATGACAAGGAGCCACAACTACACACAGGAGTTACTACTAATTTAACCTTTAACTTTATTATATTTTTATTTCACAAACGTATTGTATATTACTTCATGAAAACTTTTAATCTGAGAAGTAACTACAGCTGTCAAAAGAGAGTAGTGGAGTGGAAAGTACAAGTACCTCAAAATTGTACTTAAGTACAGTACTTGAGTAAATGTACTGAGTTACTTTCCACCACTGGATTTGGTTAACTTTGTTCAGATTACTATGGACTGAAGTGTATTTCATGAAATCATGTGTCATTTAAATTCACCCACTAGTGGAACAGGTTGGATATGTGTGATGCTTTCATTATATTATAGACTAACGTTATTTAATTGATTTATTTAATAGATTTAACTTTACTGTAGTACTGCTTTCTCTTGATATGTGATATCAATCATGTGATATGTCAATATAGTGAAAGCAGAATCCTCAGAGAAAAGTGATGCTTTCTCTGGAGAGATAATGTTCAGTCTCAAAACTGACATAATGGTCCTACTAGCAAGTTGATAGTGATGAAGATAACAACACTCTGATATAGAGACAAGATATTTGGTCTCTGCTCAGCCAAACACACCTTTATGACCTGCAGCAAACAGAGAAGCCATCTTTTTGATGTAAGTATTGGATCTTTAAAAATATAAAGACTCTACCCTGTTTTCCAAAAGAGATTAGACTGACCCTTCAGCAAAACAGTGAGTCTAATCTCTTTATCATAGTCTAATTAATATAATACAGCCCCAAATGTATCATTTTCCACTTATTTTATATCATGAAAAATATCACAGCACACTGAATGTGTAAAATGATGCTCATATCTAATTATGACGTCCATATCAGAGGTATATATCCCAGATATGTGAGGTTCAGTATGTCATTGCTTGAATTTGAAAAAGAAATGCAAAAAAAAAAAGAAAAAAAGACTGAATTTGAATGAATGAATCAAAACTTTTTCATCAGAGAAAATAACCTGGGGTTATGGAGATCAGCCTAGTACTGCACATCCAATCAACACCAGAGGGAATATGGTAATATTCTTTCACTAACACAGTATGGATTTGAAACTACCCACTAATCCACCAAATCACACAAATAAATACAACACCAGCATTTTTCTTTAAACTTTGTTGGATATATTTTTTTCTCCTGTTATTCAACTATAAAGCCAATTTTACTGCAGATGCACAGCGCCTCATGATGCTGGTGGAAAAATCATACAGGGAGAACAGAAATACCAATTTCTGCACTAATGATTGTCTCAGTCATGGAGAATACAAGACAGATGTGTTGTGGGTAGTATGTGAATGCAAATGCCTGCTTTAGTGGCTTTTCTGTCAATAAAACCATAACACAAACTCTAGAAAAGTTCTATCTTTACCCTGACTTTCTCCCAGCTGAACAAACTTCTTGTTATTGCCGTCACTGTAGAACACAAAGAAGCATTTCTGGGACATGTTGAGAGGTATTCTGGGAAACGCAGGGAATTTCTAACAGAAGTTGAAGAAGTTAAGGCAAGTAGAGGGGCAGTTGGTGAAATGAAAAAGGAGAGTACAGCACTTCATCACAACGCTTTGAATTCATTAAACAGCACAGACTGATGTCAAACAAAGAGCATCGCACAACTCAATGCAAACACAGAGAGCAGAGCCAGAGAGGTGACCTCCAGCTGTGATATGTGGAGAGGCTTTAGTCAGAGCTCTCTGCTTGGGAAATAAATATAGCCACATGGCTTCGGTTCATGTTCAGCCGAGTCGTTTTTGGCTGGCTCATGTACCCTGCTACAGGGCTCCAGGCCTGAATAAAGCTCTTGGAACAGGAGCACTGACCCAGACTACTGAGTAGCTTATTTTCACTAGAGGAAACATTAATATGAAATGTATAACATTGCATCCAGGATTATCTACTGCAATCTGAGCACAGGAAACAGAATGTAGAAACAACAAGTTGTCAGCTATGCCAACACCTCACACATGTGCCAAACTGGAACAAGCTCATAACACTGAGCTCAGGAGTAAAGGTTACTCATTGTATCATTGGCTCTCTGGGGACAGGCATCAATGCCAACAGGTTGGACTTTTCATATTCATCAGGACAAGCTACTATTTCCTCAGCCTATGAAAGTAAAAGTCTCTCCTTTGTATCAGCTGATCTTCAGAGATTCTGTTGCAGCACCATCAAGTCAAGTCAAATCAATTTTAATTATATAGCCCGAAATCACAAACACATCATCACATGACACGCTCTGTCCTTGTATTTATTATATGAAATTAAAATGACAACATCATGTAACACAATGACAGTATGAGGTAAATTAAATTGTGTGAATCACATCCTCTGTATCACAAAGACCTGGAAAAAAGACAGAGCACACATACTCACAAGACGCCAAACTCAAGGACACTTTAAGTGAGAACAGGTTTAAGCAAAGATGAAACAAACACTTGCTGGAGGAGGAGGACCGGCATCAGAGTCATCTGAAAGAAGTATTGACAGGAGCTGACTGACACAAAGTGCTGGGTAAAGGAAAGACTGTCCTCACAAGAAAAACTACAAGATAGTGCCCCAAAACGTCATGATGTTAAAGTGACAGTGCCTTTCAGCATCTGTAGGAATTATGACTCTCAATATCAGACTTTAACACAGAAGGTCACTTCTGTCTGTCAATGTTGTTTCTTTTAATCATGACCATGATCTCCCACCAGCCTTAAACCTGCATTAACTGATGTTTTTTGTCCTCTTGTTTTCAGCAGAAACAACTAGTGAAAACCGACTCATCATCAGCTTTTAAGTTGATATGTTGAGCAAATAGTTGCTTATTTCCACATCCAGCTGTTACGGAGCAACATTGTCATTCATCTGGAGTCGTGTTTCTGTCCACCTGGTGAATGTAAGTCCAATATTCACTCTCTTTTAACCTTGTTTTTGCTCTCTACCAACTCCTGAGGGAAATATCTGGCTCTTTAGCTGCTAAATGCTCCACTATGTTCAGCAGCTAGTCTACAGCTAACTGTGTCTGTTTGCCGTTTGGTGCTGAGCAGGTAGTGTACAGTAGGATTTTACAGCTTTTTCTCTGAAAACAGCTGCCTGCTGAGGCTGAAAATGACGCTATGAGAGTGAATCAAAACAGTAAAGTTGCAGTTAGACAGCTAAACAATGAGCTATAAAGCTCTGTAAAGCTGAGGGGAGCTGCAGAGTCACTGATAATTCTCTTTAGGTCCATCACTATCAGTCATGCCCAACACATTACACACTGACAGCTCAGACATTGTTATTATAGAGAATATCAGCTACAGCTGCTCTAACCATGGTGTTGTCACAACACTTCTTTAATGGCTTTAGAAGCCACAGAGTGCTGATATGGGCATCAGAAAACACCAAGGTACAAAGGATGTATTCTGATGGGTAAACTGGAGGACTTGGGGGGATGGAGGGAGAGGGAGGAAGAGAATGACCAGAGGGCTGCTCTGAGTTTATACAGCTATGGTTGTAATGCGTAACTATTGCTCTATTTCACACAGGCTCTACTCTCTTCAAAAACCCCATTTTTATTTTCTAAAATTCTCATTACCACACCAATTACAGTTATTGAGTTATCATGTGAATTTGAGAAAACAGAGGTATTTTGTATTGTATTATTGCAATATTTTGTATTTAGAGAGCATGACAAGTGCTTTAAATGAGATTTAGAGTTGCAGGTGGCTAAAGCCAATCCTTGCTCACATTAGGCAAGAATGAGCAAACAACCCGGACGGGTCTCCGGCCAATCACAGGGCTGACACACACACACACAAAAGCATTCACTTTCAATCCAGTTTCAGTATCAAGTCAAAAGTTTGGACACATTTTGTCATTCAAGGGTATGGGAAGGTGTGTCCAAACTTTTGACTGGTACTGTATGTCTTTGGACTGTTGGAGGAGCACTCAGAGGAACCTCACACAGACTTGAGAACATGCAAACTCCATAGAAAAGAGCCCCACCGAGCTGCCATGCTGTGTATATTTAAAACTTTCGATTTTATATGAAATGTCAATATATCTGCCTTGGAAAGTGTCCCAACACCAAAGTTGGCAAACTCTCCTCGACAGGTTTAAGCAGCATTTCCTTCCAGCTGCAGCCCCTGCAGTAACACTAACCTGCACAGTGCTGTATATCAAAGTCTGATGGACACCTAAAGCAATGTGCTCTGAGTCCTGACTAAACCCTGATTAAGTACAACAGAGAGGCATCATCAGTCCGGCAAAAGCACACAGATTGCTGAGGGCAAGTAGAAGGCAGGAGGTGCAGGGAGAAAACCAGAATTACTTTGGGGCAGGAAATCATGGTGTGGTAACCTGAGATGTACATCCACTATATATTCTTAATACCACAACTAAAAACTCCTACGACAAATAGAAGACAGAATATCTAACCAATTGTGTGCAGCCAACAATAACATTATCTGAGGTTGATTTTTAGCCAGTTACATGAAATGTATATTGACTGGTGAATGTTATACACAGAAGTTGTTTGCAACATCTAAATAAAAACAATTTTGAGGTAACAGATGACCTAACTTTGCTTTACTTTTTCTTTTTACTTTAATAATAAGAAGCTTTAAAAAAAAAAAAAAAAATGTAGCCAACAGTAGCTTTCTGGATTAATGCAACCACCTTCAAAATTTAAAGCCTGTGCATGTACATTGTCAGCTACATTAAAAAACGGAAGACCCCAGACTTTCATCTCTTCTTTCCCAGAGGATTTTACAGAAAAATATAATTCATTATTTATGAAACACAGTTATGAAATCACAGTGATGCACTTTAGCTGACGTGTCAGTAAAGAGCAGATTGCATTTAAATGAAAATTGTAGCCTATTTTTATACTGAAATAAAACTGAAGTATGGAACTTGTGACCCCAGTCTTCTAGCCTTATACCTCTGGAGAAGTATACCTCTGGAAACAGCTGCAACAAGCATGGAGATACTGCAGTAACAGTGTTCAAAATAGAAATCTATTCAAATAAAATGAGTCTCTGAGCTGAAACACTGGATACAGTAGGCCATGATGTCAGTGTTCAGGTGCCTGATGAACTAAACACATTTAACTCATAATATTTTGAGTTTGTGTTCTGTTTTAGTGCTTTAATATTTAGTTGTAATTCCTTCATTTAATAGAGAAGTCTAGCGCAACGGACTTGCCAGAGATGCAATGTAATAATCATAAGTATGTTTTAATTAGTGTATAATTACCTGAAAATAAGAATCGTTGTGTTTTTGTTACCTTAGAATGAACCCGGTGTTTCACCCAGTATTTTTTTAATGCCAATAATAACACCAAATATCCAATCATTTGGAAATCAATAGCATTTGGGAGCCTCTGTGCAGGGGAAGCACTGGAGCCCCCGAGTTTCACGGCCGCTGTTGGTTCTCCTACACGCTTGTAAGGGGAGTGTGAGGGGAGGGGTAGTCACTGCTGGGAGATGCCACTACATCCTACACACTGGTCCTTTAATACAAATTTTAAAACCCCTGAGCGCAGAGGGAACATATTAGCTTGGAAAGTATCCGTCTCTAAGGCTTTAGGGGTTTGTTTCTGTTTCATAATTAATAATGTGATTTATTTTACACAAAATGAGATAAGTAGCCCTATTACTGCCAAGATAAACTTAAACTAATTAACTCTCTCAGAAACTCCATCCAGAGGAAGTTGCGGTCGACTGCAGTTTCAGAACATGTGGGAGATTATGTGCATACTAAATCAACTTTGTTTTTCAGCTAAGTGAGTCTTTTACTGAAAATGGAGTATAATGAAAAGAACTTTGCTCTCAGTGGAGACAGCCTTAAGACAGTCACTTCTTACTCATTGCCAATTGTGAGGTTACCATGGAAAATCACTATGGCAACTAAATATTGTCTCAAGATGAAATTGATCCATATCTTATTTACTTTATGTCTTTTGTCTTTACTTCTGTGCCTCTCCTCTCTACAATACAGACATAATGCAACCTGTATTATTGGCCTTCAAAAAACAAAAATGAGTTAATAAGGATATTATCAGCTGTTATCTACAGACCTCGTCTTGGGTTTCTCTTTTATTAGAATACTGACAGTCAGCTTCTACTGTGTTTGAAGAGGCAATACAGGAAGGGGCAATATGGTCATGTTTCCATTCTCCAGCTAGCTATATACATTCTACCTGATAATGTTCAGCCTCACTGTGTGTTTTCTGTATTATTGTCTATATTGTCTATAGAGCCTAAAAACTCACACTGTTAATAATTTCTGAAAAACCTCCTTTCTTCAAAGACCCTCGTCAGACAGAAGTCTTGAGGAGGAAGAGGAAAGTCTTTGTACAACATAGCAAAGCTTAAAGAGAAGCTTCAGTATTTTTCAACCTGGACCCTATTTTCCCATCATTTTGTGTCTAAGTGACTAATGGAGACAACAATTTTTGAAATTGGTCCAGTATTGAGTGAGAACACTGCAGCCAGCAGCTGCAAAACGGGCTGCAACATAATCCTTTGGGACAATAGTGCCCCGTCAATGTACGCCCACTAAAAGAGCTTGTTTTTACTACTGACAGGCTCAGGTTGTTATTATAAGTGTCTGACAACATTATGGAAAGGACCATACAGAGAAATAAAAGGTTTTTTTTTTTTACCTTTTGCTTGATCTGGTCTGTTTGTTATTCTGTCTGATCAAGTCTTGTTCAAGAAGTCTCAATCTGAAATGTCATGAGTGTTGAGCTGTTGTTGAAATCAGCTTAATGTTCAGCTATGACAGAGTTGGAGAGGAGTGCTGGGAGAATTTTGTTGTGTTGGAGTACAGAAAGCACAGCTTAGTGTTACCTAAAAGACTGTCAAAGTCATGGCAGACAGTCATTTTTAGATTGACAAGTAAATTAACAACCATCTTTTTCATATGTAGACAAATTAATATCAGACCTTTTCTCCTTATTGACATATCCCTTAGAATAACTTTACATACTGTTTAATTGATTAATGGTTACCTTAAGCCCTCAGACTCCACTGTTTAAAAAGGCTGCAGGTCTTTTACAATAAGCTCTGTGGCATCATTCATCCTCTCTGTCCTCCTGCCTCTGCTGCAGGTGCTGCTGGTAGAGACCGCTGGTGTCAGTATAAAGGCTACAAGAATTCAACTCATTTTAAGATAATGAGCTATTTAGACTTAATCAACACATAAAATTAATGTACATTTTGAGCTTGTTCAGAAGAGTTCACTATTAGCATAGTGAGCACCATAAGGCTGTAAAACATACAGGATGTGGGTTGCTTGTTTTTAGATTAGATTAGATTATTTTATTTATTTATTTATTTCGAACATGTTAAAATAACAAAATAAAATATATAGGCAACAAAACAAAACAAAAATAACAGCAAACTTTCAGTAAACCATGCAAATAATAACCTTTCAATGTTCGAAAAGGGCGTAGGATGAAGTAAAGAACTTTTCTAGTCCCCTAGACCCCTTTTCTTTTTTTACTTTATCGATCAAATCAAAGCAGAAAAGAAAACATTCAAAACAACACAAGATATGTCTATCTATATCTGTTCAATATGTTTTTTAAAGATTTGTTTAAACTTACTTAATGTTGTACATGTTTTCATTTCTTCACTACAGTTGGTCCATCCTTTGTTGTGATACAATGACGTTTTGCATTTGTCCTCACTAATTGTTTTTTGAACATATATATTCCTCTGAAATCATATTTACTTTCCCTCATTTGAAACAACCTTGTATGGCGTGTGTGTGTGTGTGTGTGTGTGTGTGTGTGTGTGTGTGTGTGTGTATGAATGGATGAATGACATGCCAAATGTAAAGAGCTTTGGATAAAGGCAATGAATGCAGTCTAATTGGTCTGTGATAGAATGCACACCCATCCCTCACACAAATGTCCACATCCTTACAACAAAATAGTTAATTTTGCAACCAATGTTTTTTCCATGAATTGTTTTGAGTTCTGGCAGCTCATTTAAGTTTGATCATGTTAAATGGTGAAGCTGTTGACTGCAGTGATTGGCTTTTCCCACATTTGGTTGAAGTAGAAAACAGCTGCTACTTCTGTTTCAAAACAGGTTGCTGCTCCTTCAAGTCAGAGGAAATTTGCATTCAAGGATATGGCTGGCAATTTTCTAGATTTTATAGAAAAATGTTTTAAAATATATTTTATTTTTCTATTTAAAATATATATATATCAGCTTCTCCATGTCATACCACTCAACAACTCAAAATGAATGTAAATGTCATGTTTAAAATATATTTGTAATAGTTTTGTATTATTAAAAGGGGAAAAAAGGTCTTTGGGGAAATATCAGAAATGCTTTTTTTGTCACAGCTGGTTGGAGAGGTGTGTCGGTGTTGCCAGTGTTACACCTTATGTCCAGCATCGCTCACACACAACTCTGTCGCTGTTTCAGTTCCACTGGAAACGTTTCAGTAGTGGAGCCACATAATGTAGTTCAGAGTTCTTTTGTCAACATTTGTTTTTCAAATATATTTTATACACATTTTGCAGTTCATTTACGTGCTTGTAGCTGAACGTCAATATGACAACCCTTTGCTGTCTCTAACTTTCTCATTTAAAATGTCAATACAGCCAATTTCACAACACAGCTACTGTCATTAACCTGTATTGTTGTTTGTTTTGTCAGATGATGTAGTGACGATAAAATAACGGCTTTATCTGCAGCGCAGCATTTTGATAATGACTGCTGGTTAACAAGGAATATTCATGAACTGAGAGCAAATTTCACTCTTTTAGATCTGACAACAGAAACAGTAATATGTAAATGAGAACTATATCTTGAATTCAGCTGCATTAAAACACTGTGTGTGATCATATAAAGCAGGAGAGTGAACAGAGGTTTAAACAGACCCTGTCCCTCCCTCCTCTCTCTCTGTCTAGCTTTCCTTCTTTCATTACAAACACATACAGTATATGTGTTAAGACAATGGCAGTAACAAATGAAATGCATAATTAAATGTTCATTTTAAGTCAACTGTCAATGAATACCAGTATTTATATACATTCACAAGTGAATTTCACACTTCAGAGATATGAGCTGGTTAGGTAACAATAGGCCAGGTGCATGAAGATAACAGAGCGGAGAAATGGACTCAGAGACTTGTTGGACACACAGACACCAGCTAGAATGGCAGCAGATTGTCTCCTGCAGGCATGACAGAGCCTGAACACAGCCCGTGTGGATATTGCAGGTTACACTGTTTGGAACAGAGACAAAGTAAGCAAACTGTTATAGCAACAAGTCAGGGACAGACAGTGTGTCGCTAACAGGGATTTTGAAAAGCAATTACCAAATCAGCATCTAACAAGTCAGTGACATTTATATGTTTACTTCAGTGTTGCCAACTATTTTCAGTGGGATGTAACTAAAGCCTGCAGGAAAAGTCACTAGCTGTGCTAATTTGCATATCTATGATGTCATGACGTAATTACATACATACAAGATTTTTAAAAATCTAAACAAAATTGAGTTTAATTAAACTAAAGTGTTTGTATTCCATTAAATGTTTTTCTTTTCAAGCTGTGCCTAAATGTGCATCTAAATCTACCTTTAATAATAATATTTATGCAATTTTAACTGACATATCATGAATAGCGAGATGATCATGCACCGGAATAAAGTCACTATTGTTTATTGTGTCTATTTTGACAAAACAAAATCAAACTTAGATAGTAAAGTTAAAGCATTTAGAATAAAAACAATGAGGATTAATGATTGGTCATTAGGTACACACATTCACAGCTCATTCATGACTCTGTCTGGCTGATGATTGGTCCACTGGCTGTGCTGCTGCTTTGTCCCATCCACTGAACAGTCGATCCAGAGAGCCATATTAGTTCTCATTCACTGAGAAATACTGGCAACTCCGTTCAAGGAGAGGAGTTAACGTCCGTCCAAAAAGTCTCTAAAGCCGTCTGAAAAGTTGCTAAGTCTAGCAACAAAGTCGCTAAATTGGCAAAACTGCTTTATATTATGTTTGATGTGATGTAGCTGAGCAGCTAATTAGCTATCTAGCCAGCTAACTGATGTTAGCAGTGCACTTTCCTCCGGTGAATGTTTGTTTGGTGGCTCATTCAACAAGCTAAGGTGCAGGAAAAGATGTGTGTTCATGTTTGTAAGTCAGATAAGGAGGAGACTTTAGCAGGAAAACTAATGTGGTTTGTTGTTTAGTCTGTGGCTCTTGTGTTGTGTAGCAGGATGCTATCAGGCTCAGTGTGACCGTCTGCTGTGCCTGATAGAACACCACGTTACTGCTTTATGCAAAGATTTAATTCTCTGTATTGAAATAAGGACTCATCTACGTGGACAGATAACAGAGCTGTATTCCATCAAACTAGATGGAGCAGTCATGAAACCAAAGAATTAAAAATATAAATGTCTCCCTTTTGGTTTCTGATTTTTTTCTCAAAGGAGAACACAGGGCAAGTCATTTAAAGAACAGATATGTATGCTGTAGTAGACAAAAATTTCAAGTTGAATTTTATGTCTTGAAATGCAGGAGGAGACACCAGGAACTTTTTGGAGATTCAATTCTGCCTTTTCAAGTGGAAGGAACAGCAGTTCTACCCCGATTTGGCTTCTTGAATCTGTGATCTCTGTCCTTTGGTCAGTTGCCAAAGCTCATGATCATAGGAATGCAGATCAACTGGTAACAGTAGAGCTTCTCCTTCAGGACTAGTGTCCTCTTCACCACAACAGTCTGTACTGCCAACTTGGCTCCACTTAATCTGTTGGCCTTGTGTTCCACCATACTCCTACTCATAAACAACACCCTGAAATACTTGAGGCGCTTCAGTTGGGGATGCAACCAACTCTAGAGGGCAATCAACCTTTTTCTTGCAGAGTACCATGGCTTCAGACTTGGAGATGCTGCCTTTCATCCCTATCCCTTCACACTCAACAGACCACTCCAGTGCATGCTGCAGGACATGTTCTGTTGAAGTGATCATTGGCAAAAAGCAATCCTGAGATAAACAAACCACTCACTTCTCAAAGGTTCTGTGCATAAAAATCATAAACAGAATTGATAAAAAGGCACAACCTTTGTAGTGCTCAGTCCCCACCAAGAACCAAGTGCAATGTGAGGAACTGCTGGTGGACCAGTCATTAATCAAGTCACCATTTTTCCTTCTCTTTAAAAGTGTTGTTAAGCATCACAGTGATCTGACAGCTTTGTGATGGAAGGAACAATTCTTCCCAAGAGGAAACATTTATTTACATGCATTTGAGATATAATCTTTGCATTCTGGCATCTGTCATTGTATTTCTGCAATATCCAGACAGTGCTGTGGCCAAGTTCTCAACTATATGCAAAAAGAGGAACTGAACAACTGCAGTCATCTGTATCTGACATGTTCTTTCATGGATTTGTTTTTTTTTTGGTCCATGCATGAGTATAATTCATCTGCAGTTGTTCACGTTGTATCATGAAAAATCCCATTTTTCAGGGTATTGCCTAATTTCCTTGTCCTAAGACATGCAATGCAATTCAGTGCGCCAAAGCGTCAGCTTGTTCCATTATCCAACTTGTACAAAGAAAATTGAAAGAGAGTAGAGAGCCAGAAACAGAGACAGCTCACCTTCAAAGTAAAAGTTGTGTGTTAGCTGCAGCAGCCAATTTAAGGAGAGCTACACTAAATGAACAACAAGTAGCCTAAATAATGAACATAATTCATAATTTCTTTCACACACCTTGGAAATGAAACTATGTAAAAGGAAATAGAGGTGGCGAAACCTGCCCCAGGGATTTCCAAAGTAAACGCAGTGTTTTCCAGAGACACGCTGAGCCGCTGCAGACATTTAAGAAAGTCCAACTTCTATGCATTTGTGGTCTTGTTGTGTGCATGACTTTGAGTTAACCTCTCCAACCAGACACCATTTAAATAGTTTACCTGTCCAACAGTGTAGCTAACTGTTAGCTTTAAAAGATTATCAATGCTAGCAATGCTAATTGGTTTATTTCATTCCTTTTTCAGTTTTCATTGTACAAGTTGCATAATGGCACAAGCTGATGCTTTGGCGCATTGAATTGCATTGCATGCATTAGGACAATGAAATTAGGAAATACCCCAAATACCCCGAAAAATGGAATTTTTCATTATACAATGTGAACAACTGCAGATGAATTATACTTCATGCATGGAGCATTTTGCTCTTAATGTTTAATGCTCTTAATGGGTTTCCCTCCTTTGTAATACCCTGCCATAATGTAAAACATTTATAGCGGGGTATTACACACATTGGCTTTTAGTTCTTTACAGTGCAATATACACAGGGTCAGCTTGACTGATGTGTTACATTATGGAGCTAAATGGAACATATGAGCCATTTGCATTGAAGGCAAAGCTGATCATACCAGCTTGATCACGCTTAATGTGTACTGTAAGACATGGACTGCAGCAACTGTGTTTGAAGGCAGAGTCTGAGCATAAGTAGCAGCTGTTCATGCAGCCTCTCTGTGCCATTATGTTATATAATTCTAATGCAACGCTGTTTGTAACACCTATTTACAGAACATCTGTTGTGAAAAGGGCACTTTATACATTTGGCTTTGAACAGAACTCCATCTAAATGTGAGTGTTGTGTAAGAACGTATGTAAATACAGAGCTTACTTTTGCGACTCTATAAAGGCAGTCAAGCAGAACTTTATCCTGAGTATTTCAGTGTCTGGTCACTAACAGAAGTGAGATGAGGTCATTTTTGTATCTGATGGTGTATTCTGCCAGTTGTTAGAACAAATCTAAACAAAATGGCCTAGAAGCAGCTAGCATTTGGCTTCATTTATAGTATGGAGCTCCTGTTCAATCACTTTAGTGTGCAGTGGTGATTTTTCAGCCTTGGTGGTAGCCCATACAGCAGCATTGCTTTGGGAGATTCTTGAGGACCTGCTACAATCTGCAAAAGATTCATGTGACTTACAGAGGTATCTGAGCTAGCACAGTGCTAGAGTGATAGCAGTACCTCAACCATATCCCACACTGCCACCTGTGATGAGAAAAGTTATTAATACCAGGTGTAAATGATCAGATGTCATTATGATAATGTATACAGAATCAGACTGAAAATATCAGGTGGAAATGGGGTCTGGGTGATTAAGTACCTTAAGAACAAGAAGACCCATGACATGTGCACTAATGCCAAAAACCAGGTAAACACACGGTGTGACGGTACACACTCAACATATCATCACTCATAATACTCAAGTGTTCTTATGTGTTTGTCCATGTAAGCTATACACAAAAGCTGTGTCTATGAAAGTGATTGGAATTGGGTGTTTCAGTGTTGCCACCACTAAAACACCATATAAATTTAAGCATTAACTGTAAATTCCTGTCAGATGAGATGTAACCCCATATTTGATACTATTCATGATCAATATTTTTTCTGCAATAGCCATTTCTGTATCTAGTATATTTTATTGGTGGTGGCAGAGTCTACTTTTACTGCCCTGGATTCAGATTGCCAACCTAAACATGAGGGATTGACAGGAAATGATCCAGCGCAATTTTATATCATGATATCACCCTTACTGTTTAATGTTCCCTCTCTTTATTATACTGTAACCGAACATCCTGCTGCAATTGTTTCACAGTAAAAGTATTCAACTGGCAAAACACATTTTAGCCTTTATTGTGAAGTGGCTAGAGGAAACAGTGTATAAATCAAAGTTAACAGTCATATTTTGTAATTTTTGCAAGGAAGTAATGGAAGAACAGGGAGCAGCCACAGTGAGCTGTTAGATGAAGAGCTACAGACGACAGGCTGCACACCTCAAACTTTTCCGTGTGGAACACAACTTGCATCGTGCGCAGCGTGAAATCAGATGGCGGATGAAATTATTGCTGACTGACTTATTTATGAAAACATCCTGAGTTTGTTTGGCTGCACTTTAAACAGATACACCAGCTGCTCCTCTGTTGTATTTCTGACAAAGCAGCTGCTCAAGGAATGTTTGCTGTAGTATTAAAACACAGTCACTGTTACCATGGTAACCACAAGTGTCACCAAATCAACCTGGACTGACATCTTAAAGGGTAACCACACAATAAATACATACTTAAATAGATCTACGTTGGCATATGAAGTTAATGCAGTTGATTTTTCCAATAACACATATTGTGTGTAAAAATGACTTTTTCTGCTCAACATTAGCTTATTTCTGTCTGCTTGGATTTGAAAATTCAGTTCCGATGAATTCTCTGCCCTTCCCTAATTGTGGCATAAATGAGAGAGGGAGGTGAGAATGCATTTGACAAGTTTTTCTCTCCCTTTTAGCTGAGAGAGAGAGACGAGCTCGATAGTAGTACCTAGCAGGTAGCTCTTGTGAAGAAAGTTGGATAAAATAGGTTATCATTTTGATTAAAGTAGAACAATAGCAAGGATAAATGAGGAGAGATTCTTGGACGCTGAAAAGACAACTTATACAAGAGCCATGGATCCAGAGGTGATTCTAGACTCTGATGGGGCCCCAGACAGAAAATCTCACGGGGCCCTATGTTCCCTAGAACACCTATAAAAAAATCAGATTTGAATCAAAAAGCATTTATAGAGTCTAAATTTTCATTTTGACACATTTATATTAACAGCAAAAAATCAATGTAATAAATTCTTTACTTACAATAAAAACATAGTTTAAAATGAAAGAAATAAGAAATGTAAATAATTTAAAAGTATAAAGTAAAAAAAGTATACAAATATATTATAAAGTCCTTCAATAAGCTAACGATGAGACGTTAGCTAGTTTTGCTGCAAGTTTATTGCAGACACTAACACAGGCTACTGTGGGTTGTAGCCAACGCTGCAGTAGGCTTCCACTTAGCCTATTGCCTATAGACTAACTCCCACATCCCCTAGCACTAAGAACAATATCCCCCCAAGCTTTCAGCCAATAACAGGTGTGCTATCTCCCGCTGAGCACTGTCATAGGTAGCTGACATGACAGACAGGCTTCACAGTGTCTAAGCTGACAACAACATGTTCACTGACATTCTGGAAATATCAGTACTTCAACGTAACAGTCCTGTCTGAACTGAACTAATGTTCCTTAACAGTGACACTCATGACAGTTAAGCTCTAACATGAACACAGTCCGTTACAATATATATAAAAAAATTATAAATAACAAATTTAACAAATAACAAATGACTTGAAAATGAACTCTCTTCTTCTTTCTCTTTGGGAACAAACCCCACATTATGAGATCAGTGCTCATCCACATCTAGTCTAAACATTTTTTACACTAATGTTAGCAGGAAAAAAATGTAATAATCTTCTTATCTGACTACTTAACAGTAATAAATAATCTCCTTAGTTATGGATAGTGGTGTTGCTGTTGCTAAAGTGCCGGAGATGGTGGAAGTTGATGGAACTGATAATAAAAAATAAAAGGGAATATACTGTCATGATGATTTGTAGAAGGCATGGCATATCTTATCAATACCATTAGGATGCAATGAACTCACATTCATCAGGATCAGGACCTGGAGGGGGGGTTGTTCCTTTTTTTTTTCTTTTTTGAGCTTCACCAATGTACCTGTGTTGAGATAAGAAACAGCTACTCTATGATACTAAGCAGAAATAGCATATTAGCAAAGAATTAGCATTCAGAATGAGCTCATATGAATTCCTGAAATGAATATCTAAATATTCCTTATGGCCTTATTCATTTATATTATCCTATCATCTTCCTTTTCTAATTCATTCCATTTGATTTACCTAACTTTAATCAGTTTCACAGGCTGGTTTCACAAACCTTACCAAAACTATAACTATTTATTTAGTTTACCTTAGATTTTAATTAGTCTCATGTAATCTCAAGGCAAACAGCCAGCAAGCTAAATTTTGTTAGCTTGCTAGATAGCATTAGTCAAGTTCTCGTCAACTCCTAAAACATTAGCTAGGCTACATGTTACATCATCATTACTGTCCTGCTTTCTTTTGTCTTCCTCCTCTTTCTTTCTTTTTCTTTTTCACTTCTGAATGGATAATTCTTCTCTATTTTGCGTAGTCAATGCAAACAAACTTGTACTGGTCACAGGCCCTGTTCACACCTGGCATTACCATGCGTCTTGGTGTGATCTGACCACAAGTGGACAGCTCTACGTACCTCAGTTCACACCTTGCATTAGAATGCGTCTCCACATGCATCTCGAGTGACTACTTGTGATCAGATCTCACTTCCCCACTCTATATGCAAATAAACACACACATCATTTCTGTTTGCAAAGACCAAATGCGTTCTTCTTTTTAACCATTGCACTTCCCGTGCCTATTCTAGCGGAAATTTAAAGATGAAGAAATTTGCAAAGACCTTGGTTAGCGGGCAAAATCAAAACTCTTAGGCCCAAATGGAAATCAGAGTGTGTTTCATGTGTACTCCATCCATGACAGTCCATTGTTGTGGCTTCTTCTTGTTGTTTTGCACGTTAACATGACACCGTTGGTGTGCGAATGAGGGCATACTTCCACTTACACAGAGGTCGTCAGTTGAGTAGGCAGTCCTTCAATGTGGCCCAGGGCACATTGAGCTCACACTGCTAAATGAATTTGTAGTATTGTATTTATTTATTGGGACAGAGTACAGTTTTTAACATAAATGATGCACTGTACCAGATTTAGCTTCAAGCTAATTTTCATCTGCAGTCCCTAAAAATATACATAACAGCACAATAACAAACAGTACAAAGCAAAAAACACACAGGACGCACTACACAAAATACAAAGCCACACACAACTGTGCATCACATGCACCCACAATGTCAACCAGAAAGTCCATGAGATCAAATCCAGACTCAGTGGCCACAGAGCTGAACAGCCTTCAGCAGAGTCTTCAACCTGGTTCTGAATGCACTGATGGAACTGAAGCTCTTCATATCATCAGGTAGGGCATTCCACTGAGTTATGGCTTTCACAGAGAAAGCTGACTGTCCAAATGTAGTGTGATGAAATGGTATGGTATAATCTTGTATAGAGGATATTCTGGAAGATCTAATAGAACTTACTGAGTGAGTGTACACAAAGTCACATAGTGGAGGAGGCCAAACCATTTAAAATTTTATAAACTAGGCACAAATTTGAGAATAATCTAAAATTCTCAAAGCTCAGTAAATTGTATTTCTCCATACCCTACAGTGATGGAAATGCATTGGCTTTTTGTCCAGAGTTTTTAGAGTTTGTTTGTATAAGGACCCAAGAGGTTTTATGGCTGTTTCTTCAGCCTGCCCCCAACATGTGATATAATAAGACATGGGAAATGCGGCACAGACCACCTCTGAATGTGATCTGAGTGATAGGATCTCAATATGTCCTCAATGCATCTTGGGTGCACTTACACCTGTACTTAGAGCTGTCCACTTGTGATCGGATCACCTGAGACGCATGTTAATGCCAGGTGTGAACAGGGCCACAAAGATACCAATGAGATGGGGCCCTTTAGGTGGGTTTTCCTAATATTGGTCGTCGCTGCAGTGGTACCGCAGTTAAGGGGGATTCCCACATTTTGAGACAGTGTGAGTCAGCCCTCAGGGGCCCCCTCATGCTGGAGTCTCCAAGCAGTTGCAGAATTTGAATGTGTGGTTACTCTTTAAAGTCCCTCTCCACTCAAAAATATGTTTTGCTTCTTGTTCCTTCAGTTTGATGTTGTTCTCTTCACTGTACAGAATGATGTATGTGCAGAGTTTTCACATTCATCTGCTGACGCAGGAAAGTTTTTCTCTGCTCACCTTTAATCTGAGTTGAACAGATGTACGTGCAATCAGAATTTGTGACATCACAACTAGTTTGGAGCCAATCATGGTCCAGTATGCAACTTACATAAGTGTGACATGGAAACTTGAAGCCTCCAGTGCACATACACTGAGATTGGACTTGACAGTGAAGTAGGAGACATCTTGTATCAACATTTGAAATTAACATTATGTCATTTTAAGAATTTCTAATGAGACATTTTTACTGCTCCATTGTGCAGTAAACACATGGCCAGATGAACTTACATGGGGGCTTGGGGCAAGAATGATAAGCTCGGCCCCAAATAATCCCCTTTTCATCCTGCTCTCTGTATTGTGTACAGTATTCGGAAAATTATGCCCCAGCTTCACTGTATGATAATTTCATCAAACTCAGATTCATTTAGGAAGATGGGTTATGTAAGCACAGTTTCAGCGAAAATAATGGTCTATAGTCTTTTATAGTGGAACCCCCTTCAAGCCAGGGCCTCATGCTCAGGTGACCACCTGAAGGCTGATATCAAGGCTGGTCTTGGTGTTGAAGAGTTAAATATATATAGTTACTAATGCTTCATGCATTAATAACGTCCATACAGTCCATAGACTGTATGGTCATAGCCATGGTTGCATTATAATTTCATGCAATCATATTATCATTAGGGTAGATATTATTAACATTTGAATGTAATGGACATTTTACAACATTTCTTTATTGGAGGAGCAATTTAGAGTTTTCAATTCACCTGACATGCATGTCTCTGGAGTGTGGGAGGAAAATGAAGTGCTTTAGGGTAGAGGTTATTAATGCAAGGTTTATGAATCACTAATTCACATGTATAAATTATCATCAGTGTGCATGAAAACAAATTATAATAATAACTTGAAAGGAGACAGTGTTAACCCTGTACAGTGTTTCTGTATCTGTCTGGCTTGTTTGATGAAATTCAAGTTCATATTTATTTGTTGTGCATAATCTCATTCAAAGGCAATTAAAAGTGTGAATTAAAAAAAGAGTTTTTAAATGGACAACAAATGCAGACACAAAAACACACACACAAAGCTAAATGAAACTTAGCTATACTAAACAAAACTTTTTATTTAAGAATAAATTGGATTTATTCTTTAAGAAAAATCATGTTTGGTGCAAACCTCAAATCAGTAGAAAGGCTGCTCCATGCTTTTACTAAAATACCAGACAAGCTGTCAGTGACAACAGCCACGTAAAAAAAATAAAATTAGACCAGCCGTTGTGCATTTAGCACACCGGTTCACTGTGTGCAGTCCATCTCAGATATGCATCACTTTATATTAATCTGATTTGTGTCTGGTTTCGCCTTCTAACATCACTGTAACAAATGTAATATCTTAATGATCATCTCTTATGCACAAAATCAGTTTAATGAACTTTGAAACACTGTGAAAGAGCCACTTTTAGGGCTTTAGGGAGATTGATCTTATCAGATCAGTATATAAAAACTGTTTTTTTTATCCTTGCGTGACCGAGGAAAAGAGATTAAAAAAAACCCTCTTACAACCACAGTAATAATCAGACCAGCACACCCTCTCGATATTTCACATTCTCATTCATGCCAGCTGTTGAATAAATGTATAGACGTATCCAGTAAAACACGGGTGTGAACTTTTGCGTCACCACAATTTTTAAATTTAGTAAGGCATTTACTATGACTACAAATGTAAATGAACCCAGCCACAGTTCATCTGATTTGCATGAATTGATGCTAAATAAGGCTGATGCCGGGCTGTTTTGATGTGAGTTGGGTATGTCTGGAAAGGAATGGTGTGCAAATCCAAGTGTTTTCTGCTGCTGATCTTGGAAAAGTGATTGAAAAATAACTTTTGGATCTGCAAGCTTGCCTTCATCCCACTATAACAAGTCAAAAGTTGCGTTCCTGATTGGTTTACACAGCCTTCTATACATTTCTCAAAGTTGGAAACACAAAACCACATATTTGAAGAGGTCACATGACCTGACACCACCACATCCGCCACAGATATCAGATTAAAAAAGATGATCTTTGGCGCAAAAATACATTCGCCATTACTTAGCTCACAAATAGCTCAGCTAGCTTACTTTGTGTTGCAGTACAAGTTTCTATGGTGAAAAAAATTCGAGAGCTCTGATGCTAACATATCAGTATAATGATGCAGGATATTAAGTTACCATTATTTACATTCTTCAAAAATGATCACTTAACCAGATAGTTTTATTAATTTGTTGGTCTGGTCTTAAAACATCTTTTCACACAACACACAATTGATAATCTAAATTTGACTAATTAGCTTGTTACACAATAAGCCTACGTTATAGAAAACTGGACAGTGTGATAGTGACTAACATGATGAGTCTCCACTGTGCACTCTGTGTTTTAGATGAAGTATTGTGTTGGCACATTTTCAACCAACACACTCAGATAACCTCTGTTATATCACATTGTTACAAACACCAACATATTGACCAGTCACCATGATGATTATAACACGCTAACATGACCAGATGATCCCGCTGCTGTGTGGGAGAAATCATCTAATTATTGTTGCTGTGTAAATAGAGAATTGATGTTTGTCAGACTGCTGTAGAGGAAAGTCTCATGTTCTTTCATCGCTGCCAGTCCTGAACTCTTTATACTCTTTTATAAATCTGGTTAGATATTTTCTAAAATGTAAAAGCAAGGTGAAGCAGCAGATGTCAATGTACACAACATGACACATCCTCACTTCTGGTGTAGACAGGAAGTAAAGTAAAGTTACTACAAGGAACTTTTAACTGGATGTGAAACTGTCTCATGATGCCTCTGTATGATCTTCATAAGCAAATAAGACAATCAGCGAGAAGATTGGCTATTTCTATATACTTATTTTAAATGGCTGCCACCGGGTTCTTGCAAACTCAGACGTAACGATTTACAGCAGGCAGACCGGAAGTCTGTTTACTACTACATGTAGCATTGTAGCATGAGGGAGTACAAAGACGGGACTAGGATGAGGGGAGGACATTTCTCTATGTATGATAACGTGAAAAGTAAATTTGGACTTGTTGGCTTTCTGATTCATTTTTAAAATGACAAGAGATAAAAAGAGAGAGAGCAGCGGTGGTCAAGCAAGCTAGAGAGTGAATGGAGAGAGGGAGTGATAGTGTAGCCAGAACAAAGGAGTGAACCTGGGAAATAAAACTTTATTTTCTGATTGTTTCAGAAGTTACATTCTAAAGCACAAATAAACACGACCACATCTCTGCACAACCCTGCTGGAAGGTGCTGCATTGCTGGATTTGGTGTGAATGCAGCCTTACATGTAACCTAACTGTAAGAACAGTGCTAAAATTTACTTTGTTTCACCATCGTCTTATTACAATTATTAATCTTACATAGCCACAAATAGATACATTGCCTCATCCCTATGCGTCCTGCAAACAGCTCACTCGCTTCCAAAACAAATGCATGCGCCATCCAGATCAAGATTTTTACGATACAAGGTGGAGCTCATGGGAAATGCAGTCTTCATTCCGGGAAACACTATCGCTTTTGTCCTCAGGGGCCGCTAAATCAACACAAAATGAAAATTCCTTTGAGTAGCTTTAAAGGACAAAATTATAGAGTCAGAACACTCGCTGTAATGCATAAGTTTAATAGTCTTTCTCCCTGTGTGTGTGTGTGTGTTGTTACGTTTGGAGACAACCCAGACAGCCTGAAGAGATGCACTTGTTGCCTTCTCTTGTTCATTTAAAGTTCAGTTAATAATTCCGCTGGCATGGAAAAGCTGCCGCCTGTGGCTTCAGCTTTAGCGCCGGTTGTGTGGCTAGAAGAATAGGTAGAGCCAACTGACGAAGCGCTAACAGCAGCCAATGCCTTCAGCAGACACGCCCCCAGCGTTTCAGAGCACATACTGCCCTTTTTTTCTCCACGATTTTGAAACCTAACTTTATATACCTGCTGTTTTTTTATTCAAATTTGGCTGGTTGGTTAATTACACATTTTTCTGTGGTGTGACAGACTCAGAACACATATTTATCATTGCTTTATACAGACTTTAAAATTAAGATGTTTCCTGCCACAGTGGTCAGTCTCTGGTAATAAATCAGGTGCAGCAGATATTTCTATGAATTTCCGCTCCCTCCTCCCACATTTTTCACCTCTAAACAGGAAATACATATTGCATGAGCCCAAACACGCAGTTTTCTGCAGTGCTGCCTTTCTTCCATTTAACCAGTGCAAAACCTCTGTGTGACCCTTTAATGAAAAAGGAGAGAAATGCACTTTGGCTGTTAAGCACTAAAAAGGGGCCACAAATTCTCAGTAAATATCCCCCTTAGACTTGTTGAAAGGTATGGCCAAAGACGAGTCAACTAAACTTAAGTCTACATCTGCCAACAGTTCAAAGGAGATTTCCTGAGCAGCATATTCATAAAATAACACACTACATGATGTGCATTAATGCAGAATGTGATGACAAATAATGAGCTGGCATGAAGTGGAGGTCTCTGCAATGTGTGGAGGGGATTATGCTAACATAATCCATGGTGACTTGGTTCACGCCATGTTACCAATTAACTCTAGCGAAACCAAACTAGCCATGGTTTAACCACTAAACTGTGTTTTTTTAATCATTCAGAATCACCAACTTTATTCTCTGATAGGTGGTCATGGTGTAAATGTACAAATGTACTGACATGTCCAAATATATACAAAAACAACAAACTCCTCAAAATGTGACATTGCTTTATGCTGTGGCAGTTTTTACCTGCACCTAATTATTTTATTTATATGATGATATCATAATAGGGGCCGCTGTGGCCCAGGAGGTAAAGCGGGTCTTCCACCAATCAGATAGTAGGTGGATCCCTGGCTCCTCCAGTCTGCATGTCCTTGGGCAAGATACAGAACCCCAAATTGATTTTTTTTTAAATTGAGTGTGTGTGTGTGTGTGTGTGTGTGTGTGTGTGTTACGACTGACTTAAGACACCACATAGATCATGATATGATATGCATGTCAAGCTGGTTTTTTAACACAAATTAAGCCCCAGAAAATTGAGACCCCAACATAAGGTGGACGTCCCTATTATATCCTCTTCTTAATTACAGAGCTACATGCCATCATTTAGTGGTTCATCATTTTCACACACTGTTAATGTAAATGTTGTTCACATGCTGAAGCTATTCAAGACCTATCAAAGATGATTCCAGCAGGACTATCTGCAATGTTCAGGGATATAATTACTGGTTGTCATTCAAACATAACATACTCATTAATCATTCAGTAGTTAATAATTTGGTTGTTGCATTGTTACAGTCTCATCATGCTGAATGCGTCTGAAGTGTCATACAGCTGCACATATTGTGGTCTGCTACTAAGATAATTAATAAGTCCGGTTTGTCATCATGAATGTTGGGTGTGGACGAGTGCAGACTGCTGTGGATAGTATTGAATGCACTTGAAAGAGAAAATGAATGAGCTGGCAGCATTCTCTGAGAGGGAACACAGCACTGCTGGTAAGCAAAGAGGATGGCATCCTCCACTCCAGTCACACTTTGATGGTGGGCAACTTGAAAAGGCTCAATTACTCATTACCTCTTCCAATCTCACTGCTTCAACACCTGAGTCCAAAATCAGGTATGGTCAGGACAAGGCCAAGGCCATCTGTTGAATCACAGTGTAATGCAGGGGTCATCTACTACATTTGTCCAATAGAGATCAAGATATTTTGGCTTCACTTTTGGGGAGCTTTCATGTTGTCCATCAATGGATTTGACGCTATTATGCAGTGTCCTGACTGGTGGAAAAACACTTGAAGGAAGAAAAGCCTTTTGAATTGTTTGTTAGGAAAGCAAAAATGACACTCTCAGAGAGCCTACAGTGGAAAGCTGACATAGAAAACCGCAGCTTTAATGAAGAATGGACTGACAAGTATGCATTCATCATGCCATCTTTCAATAATGCTAAACCTGTAGGCCTTATTTGCAATAAAACGATCACTGAAGGAATACAATCTTAGGTGTCACCATCACACAAGGCATGTATCTTTCAAAGAGTCATACCCTGAGCAAACAGAGGCCCGCCACAGAAAAACTGTCACCTTGAAAGCTGGATATTCCCATGCCAGCGGAATTATTAACAGAACAAACTAACATAACAAACCATTTACCGATGCTGAGGTTTTTAAGGAGTGCATGGTCACTGTTTTGGAGGAACTTGCCACTGACAGATCTATGGACAGGATAATTGCCTCTATTAAGGAAATACCTCTCTCTGTCCACTTCTTGGCAGAGAACGTCCAGCGGCTTGTACTTGATGAGGTCATGGAAGCTCAACACATATCCCTGGCTATTGACAAGTCCACTGACAACACTGACATTTCCCAGTTGTGCATTTTTGTCAGATATTTTGATGGGAAAAATTTCAAAGAAGAGCTGTTGGCATTGATTCTGCTGGAAGGTCATACCACTAGTGACATTACCTTTGGAAAACTGGAGGAGCTACTAATGCAAGCATGGCTTGTCATTAGTAAAAGTCAACTTAATCGTCACAGGTGTTGCTCCTGCCTTACCTTGCGAAACAGCTGGATTCACGACATTACAAGATCACACATGATTTCACGAGATCACACGAGAATCCATCTTGTCAGGCTTCAAGTTATGCTTTTTTGTCCAAACCATAAGTGGTTCAGATCTATGAGGAGCCACTGGCATCTACAGGCGTGGTTTAGGTGTGATCACAGCGAGGAGCAGCTGTTTGTTCAAGACAACAATGGCAGTTCCTAAAGAGGTTAGTGCAGATGCTGCTATAGCATCAGTTATATTAGAACTGGAGATTATTTCTTTATTGAAAGAAGAGCAAAGGACGGCACTGAAGAATCTTGATGAAAAAGATATTTTCTCTCTTCTCCCAACTGGCTTTAGCAAGAGCACTCCTACTACGTCATATGGTTCATCGATCTGATTGGTTGAAGTTAGCCTATGATAGACAGTGATAGACAGATGTTTCATCCAATCACCTGCCAAGTATTTTTTGAAAGTGCCTGCCCTTTTCCAAACAGTTTCCAAGGACGACTTCTCAGATGGTTCTGTGTAACAAACCATCTGGCGTGCCAGGTTAGCTCCTGCCATGTTCGTCAAAAATAGGGGTCTGGTGAGCAGAATTAAGAATGTCGCTCCCAAAACGAATGCACTTCACTGTCTCATTTACCAAAGCATGCTGTGTGCCAAACTAAGTGGGGATCTGAAAGAGATTATGGACAAAACAATGAAGATAATTAACTTCATCACAGGGAATTAAAGTACACAGCATTGCCTGATTTGTGCTGGAATCTCAAGCTATTCACAAAGGCAAAAGGGCAAAGCCTTGGAGCGCTCAAGTTGTGGATTTTTTGAAGTAATGTTAATGGAAAGGAGCAGCTGACTACAGTACCTGCATATCATGCAAGACAGAGAATACATGTGCAACGTTGCATTTTTAGCAGACATATTTTCCTATTTGAATGTACTCAATCTGCAGCTACAGGGGAAAGAAAAATCTGTGATGGATATGGTGGAAAAGCTTGATGCCTTTGGGAACAATCTTAATCTATTCCAAGCAGATTCATTATCAGGGAGGCTGCTGGACTTCAACACACTGAAGGCAGTGGGTGTAAGCAACGTCAGAGATAATATCAAGAAATTCATCACACATCTGAGGAAGAATTTCTCTGCCAGATTTGATGACTTTGCCATTTCCAGGGATGTCACTGAATTTGTGCGTGACCCATTTACGATCAGCCCAGACACAGAATTCTCCACTAATGTGAAGAAGGTGATGCTGTTGGACGAAGCAGTGATTCAAAGTGAGCTAGTTGACATCCAGGCCTCCAGTGAAATGATTGTTTGAAAAATTGTGCTGAAAGCTTGAGCACTTTTTGTGTGGCTTGTCCCAAAGACTATGGCACCATGAAGACCTTGGCTCTGTATGTGCTTACCACGTTAATCTATACATGCAAATCTGCGTTCTCAAAGATGAACATCACAGTTTCAAGATGTATGAGAAGAACCGACTGTTAAACCAATCTTTGGAGGACTGCTTGGCAATAAGCCTAACAGCTGTCAAGCCTGATGTTAAGAAGTTGGTGTCAGAGGGGAAATGTAATTTCTCCCATTAACCAAATGTGAGTATTTCAGCCTTAGGATTTTATTCATGGCATTCATTCTTAAATGGCATGGTCTACTTAACGTTTTATGGTCTACTTAATGTTTTATTTGATGTACAGAGCAACATTTCTGGCAACTAAGGCCCATCTGTCTTAATTTTTTCCATTCAATTCAATTTTATTTGTATAGCACCAAATCACAACAAAAGCAATCTCAGGGCACTTTTCACATAGAGCAGGTCTAGACCACACCTTTAGGCAATGTTAATTAAACCGATTTTCTTCTTTTGAGAAGTTTTGGTCGTTATTATGAATCACCATTATTGTGCATGTGAAAAAAAAAGAAATGTTAAATAAGAGCATGTGAGAAATAAATAAATAAAATGAAATGTTAAATGAGAGCTATGAATTTGTCCCCATTCTTGCATGAAGATACGGAACAAGCCACATTCCATTCATAAAAGACAGGAATTTGTTTCAGATTCATCTATCCTAGGCTACTGCTATTCAGTACACAACCAGCGAAGCCAGCACAGCTTTGTAAGTGAGGTAGGCCTGACTCCTGCATCAGGTTGTGTAGGCTACTCGCTAATAATAAGCTGACAGTTGGATTTTTAACGGATCTTTACCTGAGGGTTGAACACACATATTTTGGGTCAGTAAATCATTCCTAAAAAAATTATTTCCATCTCAATTGTTTTTGGGGTGCTTCAGTATAGGAAGAAAGAGATGCTAGATATCCTAAATACTGGAATGCATGTTTTTCCTCCTCACATTTTACTGAATTTATTGATATTCTGCGGGCCGGATAGGAAGCTTTGGCGGGCTGCATGTGGCCCGTGGGCTGCCCGTTGATGATCACTGGTGTAAAGGAATACTAAGTTATCTGTGACTGTCATTGATATCTGCACATATTTGTCTGCAGCATCACAGCTACAGCAGATGTATACTTAAGGCAGGGCACGCACTTTATATTCCAAATTTTCATTGTCTTGATGCTGATCATTGTCTCCAAATCTGACACATTTGCTTGCTAATGTATATAAATTAAACATTAGCTGCATTTATAAAATAATATGCATTACAAATGTTACGGAAGTTATACAGAGAAATAAGCAGTAAAGATTTTTTCATTATTAAAGGGGACCTATTATGCTCATTTGCAGCTCTATATTTTTATTTTTGGTCTCAACTACAGTAGCTTTGCACGATTCACAGTTCAAAAAATCCCTTTTTTATCTTACACTGGCCCTTTATGCAGAAATAATGCAGGGAGGAATAGTACAAGCACAAACAGCCACAGTGATGATAATTTTTGATGAAAAGCTGTAGCTGTAGCACACATCCAACAGGTAAACTGCTTCTTTTACTTTGCTGTGCTATATAATGGAGTCATGGCTCAGAGTGACTACCCCTAAAACAATGGAAAATAATAATGTTAGCTGCGCTGAGCAATGAACTAGCACACCATGCGTGGAGCAGATGACCATATAAAGAAATCCTTCACAAGCTGACCTCATCTCAGGCTGAAAGTAGAAAAAACTGTGTGAAAGCAAGTGTTCAGAGCAGTCTGAAGCTGGTGCTTTTTGTCCACAGGGATTACTTCTATATATGTTTACCTTATTATTTGGCACTTTAAGTGTACATTGATACATAAATATGTTACACAGTGTACAGTAATGTGCAAAAGTTTTAGGCACTAAAAGTAAAGTGAGGATGCTTTCAAAATTAGTGCCATGAATAGTTTTTATTTATCAATTAACTTCATACAAAGTTGAGTAAACAGAAGAAACCTAAATGAATGAGATGCTCAGTTTCCCTGGGAATAATGCAATACTGGACAATTTTGATCAATGATTTAATGATTTAGATCCAATGCCAATGTTCTGTGCCAATGCAGGGAGTAGTGTCTCCTTTATATTGAGAAGCTGAGTAAAGGAAGAGTAAAGATGTGGAGGTGGAAGCCTCAATATACCCATCTACCAAGCCTACACCACTGCCAAGTATCATGAACAATAAACCAGACTCATTTTCATTCATTTTCATTTAGTGATAAGCTAGCTAATTAGTACAAAAGCATTAGAGATTCCACAGAATTCTCTAGTTTAGAGGTACTGGAATAATGATATGTGGCGTCATTTGAATTTTTGGCTTTAGAACAAGGCCTTTCTGCCCTTTGTTCTTGACATGCAAATGCCAGGAGGGAGTGGATGGCCTTGAACTCTTTCAAGTGAGGAGGCCCGGAACAAAGTATTCAATTTTCATGGGCAAAGAAGCCTTACTATGTCAGGGGAACTTCTGGGGCCAGATGCATAAACGATGCCTACGCACAAAAACCATGCATATGCCATTTCCCACACATAAACTGGTCTTTATAAACACATTATGTGTGTATATATATATATATATGTATGTGTGTGTGTGTGTGTGTGTGTGTGTGTATGTATATATATATATACATATACACACATAGTTAATCTATACAATACAGCACACAGCAGTGTGTAATGAATCCATACACTGTGTTGTATGCGTGTTAGTTAACTGCTTGTTAATCTAGCATACTGAGGAGACACTTATCCTGCATATTCAGAACTACAGAGTCAGAGTTTTCCATGAGTGTCGGCTGTTGGCTGGATGGCTGGACACTAAAACATTTCTAGCCGACTTCTTTCTCACTTTCTTACTTCTTTTTGATAGCGAGTTGCTTCTTGCCCTATTGATGTAAGGTTCCTTACATCCAATTGAGGGCAGCCCATGTAGGCAGGACAGGTAATGAGGCCACAAATTTACAGGGTTTGCCAACTTAAGTCCAATTGGTTTTCTGCTTCTTTCCAGCAAACAAAATAGATGCATGGCTTTTTGTTATGTGAGCTGCTTTTCATGCTGATTGTATCTCACTGATTTATTGATGTAGAGTGTTGTTTTAGAACTCGTTTGTCTTACCTGTCTTCTCTATATTGATTTTAATGTCAGTCATGCCACTGAAAGGTATAGTATGTAACTTTCCCGCAATATAATGTCTAAAAGCCCTATCTTATATATTTTGTTTAGTTGTGTACTTACATTATGCCAAATGTTTCCAACAATGTGAAAACAAAAAAATGTTTTTTTATTGGTTTTAATTACCAGGTCTGTTTGTTTTTGAGAGGAGGAGACCTCTGCAGATAAAAACCTTGTGAATAATGATCACTGAAGGAATCCTAACCTAAAGTTAAAACCGCAATGGTGGTGGCTAAACAATGAAGATGATCTCATCGTCCCAGGCTACTTCACCATCACGGTCATCAAACTCTGTCTTTTGTTATTGTTTTGATTGAGACCCCTGGCAGAAAATTGAAAAGAAAAAGGACAGATACTTTTTTGAAAAATTTATTTTCCATTTTATTGTATTTTTATGTTTATACAGCAGGCCATCATACTGTGAAATGTAAATACAAGTTAGCAGAATGTAAATGAAAAATAAGTTTGATTTAAACAAATTTGAACTAATATAAAAATTAAAAATAAGTCTATACTATTTGCCCTATTAATCCTATTAAAAGTAATAGAGACCTTTCATCTAGAGAAAGCTGCTCAAAGAACAGTGCAATAAATGTTTCAAAGTTTGTTACCATCTTTACTTGAAATTTAAAAAAAAAAAAAATACAGCCTTAGTTGTTAAAAATGTGTGATAGACAACTTTAGCTCATGTTGTTGAGCAGGAGCAACAGCAGCAGAACCCCCCAAAACTCACGGTTCGGATGGTATCACGGTTTTGAATCACAGACTGGATCATTTTTTGGATCAGCAAAAAAAAAAAAAAAAAGAAAAAAGAAAAAGAAAGAAGACAAATATAACTGCTTTCCATTTATTCTGTAAAATGCTTGAAGCAAGGAACTTTTGCCCATGGTCCTAAATGAAAACAACATTCCAATGTTTAAATAAAATCTTCAAATATGTAAAATACTCAATAGTCAATTGTTAAAGTGCAATATCATATTATATATATTAAATATGAGTGTAGTGAATGAAACAACAGCTTCCACATCGTCCACATCATCAAAACTTGATGATAACTTACAAACATGAACACATGTCGTGTCCTGCAGCTTGTTGAACAAGCCACTAAACAAACATTCACTGGGGAAAAGTGCACTGCTAACGTCAGTTAGCAGCTAGATAGCCAATTAGCAGCCCAGCTGCAAAACATTAAATAGCATGTAAACATACCTGCAGATGTCACTTTGCAGCTGTTAGATGCTGGTTTGGTCGTTGGCCTTTAAAATCCCTGTTAGCGACACGCTGTCTGTCCATGACTTGTACTTACAGCAGTTTGTTTACTTTGTCTTCAATGAGACATTATATTTTGCTGTTAATCTGTGGTTCACGTGCGTGTCGAACCGTGGGGGCGATCCATACGGAACACGAATCGACTAAGTTCTCTTACACCTCAAATAAATATCCATGGTGCTCAGAGGAAGAATCCTAATGACTTTGGTGATCCTCTTACTTTTCCTCTAGTAGCACAGGCAGGTTTTCACAAGACTTTTCTTTTAGTGTCACCATGAGGCTCACATTTGTGGTTTTGAGTGAGATGTCTTGGCAATTATTTGATGGATTGCCCTGAAATTGTAAAAACTTCTAACAACCGCCTTTTCATCTAGCCATCATCATATCAGAACCATAATTTGTCCAATACTTTGGTTTATAACCAAATACCAAAAGCAGCAGCCTCAGCTGTACTTTGTTTAAAGCTGCTGTGAGTTGCAAATGTTAAATTGCTAACTTACAAACTAACATGGTAAACATTATACCTGCTTAACATCAGCATGTTAGCATTGTCATTGTCAGTGTTTTCATGCTTAAATAAGCATTTAGCTAAAAATTTCAAACTTCTCTATGTGTGAGTCTTGTTTCGTCAGTCCTTCAGAAAATCTGGATTGTGATATGACCATCTAATACTACATGTTCATAAAAATAAAAAATAAAAAGTTTTTTAACACATACAGGAGAGTCAAACACTCATGGAAGGTGTAGCCTCAATGCATACAGAGTCTCATGTGAATCAGATTATACCGTAAGGAGCAACATGTGCAGCGCTCCTTGCACAGAGCTTTTGTTCAGCTCCACAGTAACCCATGACAAAACCTTTTAACACAGACAGAGACAGAGAATAGCTGGGGTGGGCATTGGGAGCTTTGCAGCTAAATTAACCTGAAGGGTTCATCCCATTTTAATATGGAGATGCCAGACCAAAGTTTTTTATTTAATTCATGCCATCCCATGGCGGTGTTGGTGACAAGCCAGATCATGCAGTGGCTGATTGAAGGGGAGTCGTGCCTGGCAGTTGGGAGTGAAGTCCAGGATAAGCTGCATTTCTTGGAGGCAGCACAGTGGGTGCTGAGTGAGTGGGTGATGAAGTGAATTGGATGTTGAGTCAGTGATTGCTAGGTGAGTCATCTACATTGGGAAGCATCTGTATCCAGTGTTGCAGGTGGAGCTTCTGCTGCGATGTAGCATGAATGTGTGTGTGTATGTGCTGTACAGGCAATATCAGAAATAGGTAAATGGTTAAATGTGTGATAAATAAATGGGAAAATAAAGTAAATTACATATAGCTCAAATACTACAGTCAATTCTAAATATTTGCACTTATTGTTTCATTTATTTAAGAATCAAATAAGGTTTTCAATGTGAATGTCCATCATAAAGATAAAGGGATTATTGCTACCAACACATGATCAGTGGAAGAATCACTTTGTGTTGGTTTCATCCATCATTTTTCTGTGGGGAGAGCAAATACCTCGGTCAACGTTCACCAACACCACTTACTTTTACATTTTTCATAGAGATTATAGAAAGAGAGTCTTTGCATTTCCATTGATGTGATATCAAGTCAAGTCAAAAGATATGTCTGGTATTATTCTATATTTTTACTAATGTCAACTTAATCCCATGAAAAGGCCAAAACCACTCATATGTTAGTCCACCTCTCAATACTTTCTGACTTCACTACCCTGTCTCTGCCACTCATCTCCAAGGGTTTAGGTACACACACACAATACACATTAGTAGAATCAATTCATTAATGGTTTTGGTTTTTGGGATTTGTTGATTATAGAAAATATTTAGAATATCACCAGATTTATCCTTTAAATGTGAATCTTCAGCATGAATGAAACAGTATAATTTATATACATTAGGTGATCATGTTTTAGCATTTAGCGGAGCTCTCAGCACTGAGTGTGGAGCTCAGATCGTTTGTGTTGGTAGTAGGGGTGTAATGCAAAGCTACTTTCTGTATTTGGAAGTGGCCATGGCTTGCACCAGAGGTTGTTATAAACTGTCTATTCTGTTTTGTTTTCTGTAGTATTTTTGACATATGATTTGCATGTTTTGTAAGTCTAAACTCAGTCTAAATAAATGCTGTGTAAATGTTAATGGTTCCAGAGGAAATTAATAGTAAAATTATAATGGCAGATTAGTGGAAAAATACAAGGCAGAAATGCATGATTTTTTGTTTGGATGTGGAAGAACTGGATGTCATGTATATAATGGGAAGAAGCCCAGATGAATGTTAAGTGAAAAAACAGAGAAAGCTGCTGACAACATTGTGACAATCTCCTTTGGGCTATTAGTGTGCAACTTTTGAGACGGTCCCTAAATTCAACTCCTCAATTTCCTGTCTTCTGTCATGTCTACACAGTGCAGGCTATTAACTATATATATATATATATATATATATATATATATATATATATATATAAGCTAAATAAAGCTACATATATATATATATATATATATATATATGTAGCTTTATTTAGCTTTATGTGTCAACTTTATATTAAACTGTCATATGTGGTTTTGACATACATACATACATACATTCTGTTTGAGGACATATGCATATGTTCCACATCCTGGAAGCAGCTTCCTACACACCTACTCTCAGCATGTTGAACAGCGTTGTGTCACTGCTACTTTTTCAACAATATTACTTCAAAATCCTTATTTCACCAAACATGCTGGCTTCAGATATTTGCAGTGCTGAAGCTGCATTACTGTTACATTAAAAATACACAGTATGGGTCATAATGGCTGCCAAACAACATTACCAACTTCAACAAACTAAATCCCAAATCCAATGAGGTTTAAACACCTACACTTTGATATTTAGGGGAGACCAGGGCCTCTTGTCACACTTTCACACTCTTTTATATATCTTGGGATCAATACATCATATTGTTAAAAATTGGCATACCGAAAGTCTCATGCATGTATTTTGTATTAATTTCATTTTTGTAACTTATTTCAGGACAGAGTTATAGGCGTTTAAATAGTGAGTGTGCACATGTGACATGTAGATGGGCCAAATCCACAAAACAATTGCACGGCTTTTGCGGCTGCTAAACCTGTACAAATGGGACAAAAAGATAGTATGTAATTCACAAAACACCCGCTAAGGGTGCATTGTGAACAACCTTTCTGAGTACTTTTGTAATTGTCGTCAGTGTCTTGGAGCTTTTTCCTATACCAAAAGTGATCATGGCAAGTTGCTTCAACTGCAAACCTAAAGAAAAGAAAAGTCATTAAGAAACCTAATCGGAGTCACTTGAATTTGTACTGTTGTTGCAATGAAGGCACTGGCTGCATAATGCTTGTCACTGAATTGGACTGACATGAAACTAAAAGCAAACAGTACTATGCAAAACAAAACTAATTAGTCACCTCACTATTTTCATTCCAATACTATACTATGACATTAATGTATAAGCTTTATTTTTCTGCCACTGTTTTGGCACATCAACAACAAGACAGCAAAATGTGGTGGCCACTGCTGGAAGTGTCACAATAGAACAAAAAAAACAAATAAGCCAACAAACAAACAAAGCCCAGCAATAATTCTGAAGTGGATTCTGTTTATTGCAGTAGCCATCACAGTCCCTTAAAAAGAAATTACAAAGCAGAACTGAGTAATGACAATAAATTATTGCTGTTTCAAAGAGTGGAAGTAAAAGAATGGAACCAATAGCTCAATCCTATCCAGAGATATTTGATAAAACTACTGCATGGCCATGAATAAGAAAGAAACAAAAGTAGATGTGAAGTAGGATTCACAGCGGCTTTGTTTAAACAATATCAAATGATTTCATCTCAGCTCAATCTTTTCTCTTTAGTTAAAGCTCCCATAAGACTGCATGTCAGCACGAACCCCTCCGGGCAGAGAAGCAGGAAAATTCAGCCTACCTTTCCTTTCACTTGTTTTGTTTGTTGTTATGTGTTGTTCATTGTTCAAAACACCTACATACAATCGAAACACAACTTCTAAGTAGCATATGACAACAACATATGAACAAATATTTACAATACCTGTGTGGCAAGTTAGTTCAAATGAAGCCAAGGGGCTCAATACTACTACAAGATAGATGTCTGTTATTTGATTTGATTTGATTTATCTGGTATTCTGTTTCTTACACAACATGTCAAGAATTAAATTTGAAAATTAAATTTCTTGAAATAACTTGGTTATACAACAAAAAGCAAGAACTTTAGTAGACATGAATAGAACACCTGGCCTGCATCATTGTATCTTGTGAAAATGTGTTCACTTATTGCTTATCTGTGACAATGAGAGCTTATGAAGAGCCATCTCACCAATGCCTGATTTGGAATGTTAAAACAATAGTGTTTACTATGTCTCAATAATATTTAATATTTCATATGATATAGCCATAAAATGTCCCTTGGTTGATCATTAGGATATATAGTGTTTAGCCAATTCAGTGTGAGGTGGATGAATATAAAATACTGAAAGATTCTGGCTATAAAAGACTAAAAAAGAACACAACTTGTTAGCCCATGAAGAAGGCATCTTGCTGAAACGTCTGTCTTATCAGTCCTTTAACACTAGAATGAATGATTATCATGACTACATATCTGTGTGCAGTCCCTGTTCTACATTCTGTGCAAGTGCAAGTGTTCTGAAGCCTGAAGCACCAGACCATACAGTTCTTGACTGAGGCTAGCATCAGTACCATTCCTGTTTGTATGAGGTGCAAGAACTTATCCATTATTTTGGGTGTTATTTTATAGGACATGCCATGCACAGACCATTAGCTCTGCTTCTAAGAAATTAGAGGTGTGTGAGATGTAGTAAATGTTACTGTGACTACATTTATATAGCACTTTTCTACCAACCACTCAAAGTGCTTTACAACACATGCCAACATTTACCCATTCACACACTGATGGCAGTGGCTGCCATGCAAGGTGCCAACTTGCTCATCAAGAGCAATATAGCGCTTTTTATCCAAAGAGCTTTACAGTGTTTCTAATGCTCATTCACCCATTCACACACACACACACACACACTGCTACACCGATGACGCAGACATCCAGTTCAGTATCTTGCGCAAGGACACATCGACATGTGAACTGGAGGAGCCATGGATCGAACCACCAACTGCCTGATTAGTGGATGACCTGCTCTATCTCCTGAACCACAGCAAAGGATACTACTATATACAAGGATATACTGTATACTACTGTATAAGGATACTACTAACTACACATGTATAACTCACACTGCTAAATCTTTTATTTAAGGAAGAAATTGTTTGACTTATTTACTGATGAGACTTGGTGAATATTGAGTCATTGCACACAGACAGTGGTCAACTTTTGTGATGCTCACAGATCTGACGAAAAAGAAGGCAAAATGCTGAAAAATATCATATATAAAAATATCAAACATCAAAGTATATGGGGTAAGTTAGCTAGAACATATTGTTGTGATTGTCCAAACGTTTTTATACAGTAATACTAATATCAGATTTCTGGCTCCTTAATAAAACAACTATAATATATCAGTGAAAAGTGAACCAGGTCCAATGATCTACTCCAATGTTACTATGTTGCTGCTATGTTGTATGCCTTGATAGCTACTAACTTTTCTTAAATAACAAAAGATAATATAACTAGCTAGTTAGAGCCGAGTTTCTGCTTACCACCATAACCCATCGTTGCTATCACATTTTACCAGATACATGCTTCCATGGCATTTTGCACACTTCATCCTCCTCCTCAGGATACCCCATCTCTGCCTCCATCTAAGTATTCTTCTTTTGTTTGTCTTAGTATCAGAGCACCTAATATTTTTTAGAAGTCCTTGTAATATTCGTGTTATTGCGTCAGTAACTGTCTGGTTTCTAACCCAACAGCCTGTCTCTGATCTGGACCTTCTTCAATATCGTGCCACTTTAAATTTGGGCAGCTAGTCATCTCTGTAATGTTACGCCTTCATTCCACTGGACACAGCTGCATCTCGTTCCAGCTGCGATGTGGTTTCGCTCCGTCCTCCATACAGCGTCAGATGAACCTCTTGTCATCCATGGTGACAAATATCCACGGCTTCTGTCAAAAATAGGCTAGGTGCATATGTTTAGGGGAACGGAGAAGAGAGCCATTTCTGAAACACACTGTGGTACGTCTGGTGGGATCACAAGTTTTGACTAGAGTGGCTGCAATCAGCTCTGGCAGCTGGGTCGCAGTCGGAATGTGATGCAGATGCACCTGGTGGGATCAAGGCATTAGTTTGACTCACAGGATGTAGACTGTGGGTATAAGCCTGCCATTGGCCAGCTATTTCAGTCGTAATTCTCCTCCCCTTCCGCTATCTGTGTGCTACCGTTTCAAAAATCCACATCGCTATGTGACACAACAACCTCTGAGCTAGCAACATACACAAGTTCAGTGAGCTCCTCCAGAGCTAAGGTATAGGCAGGCTTCACCTCTAAGGCACCGATGATCAAGTTATGTTTGTCTTTTTTATTAGTAAAAGTTTTATCACATAGTCGACATACAGTATGTCTTTTACTGTTTTATGTGGCATTTTCTGTTGCGGGGATATATCTATTTTAATGCCATGCCAGGGCTCGCTTCCCACATGCAAATGTTCCTCCAAAACAAGTCCCCCCCCCACCACTTCGCAAGGGCATTGTTGCTGCATACTTGGCTTAGCGCCACCCAAGACAGCTGTGATTGGTTTAAAGAAATACAAACAAGCTAGAGCGTTTTTTTCTTCTACAGCAGAATGATGGGTTCAGCCAGACCTTTCTCCAGCGCCGGCACAGCACTAAAACAAAGTGTGGAGACTGGCTATGGCAGACTACTGGAATGTAATGTTAGTGTCATTCAATACCCTGTGCATTGTTATTTACATTTTTTTACTTCATTAAAATCAAACAAATTCAGCATGTGTACCCGTGTGCCAGATGTGGACGAATCAAACCCACCCAAGTAAATGTGCACCTACTTGACTGTCCAACAACAGAGAGCAAAATTCTCCTAAGACTTACACATGTGCAAAAGGAAACAGAAGAAGAGTATCAACGAAACAAAATACCCACAAAGTTAACTATTTGAGGTAAGCTAAACATGTCATTTGGATTTTCTTGTGGAACATAACATTGACATCAATCAGCCACTACTAACCACTTTGGCAGCAGATTACTAACCTGAGCTCAAAAATTTTATTCATGAAGAAGTCATTTGGCCGATTGTTGCATATCCACAAGCCATTGTATCTGAAAGGACGAAGATTTTTTTCATGCCCATGAGGTGAAAGATAATTCTGAATAGCAACACTGGTAGGCTATCCAACCTTCAGCCCAACAAATGAATATTTGATCGGAATAGTTTGGGTCAGCTCTAGTTATTATGTTACTAGTTTAGTCCAGGTAAGACATAAATACAATAGATAGAATTACAATCAGTTTTTTGTATTATACTTAACCTTATTACCTTATTACCTTATTACACTTTGTATTACCCGTTACTGCACAGCACCGTATACAGCAAGGGACATTCTCAGGACGGTAGATTAAAAAAGACCAAAAAAAAAAGAAACAAAAAACAAACTAAAAGAATAAACCAAGATGGATCAACAGAAGATTGAACACCATGAGGACCACTTTTAAAAACATGGAGGAGGTCAACAGGAAGCTGAAAAACAACAAAAAAGGACTTACTACCCTCCCAAATTAAAGGAGCCTGCATTTATTGGCAAATCATGTACAATGACAATACAATTAATGTTCTTCATACAGTACTATATGTTCAAGGAAGTCGTGGAGGAGAGAGCATAATAGGCTGGGTTTTCAAGAGCAGAGTGGATAGATATAAGAGCTAATCTTCATTGCGTTGTTTAAACAAACCTGGGATGTCCACTTGATTGGACATATGTTTCTACAATGCACAGAGCTGTGATAGTGCCACTATCGACTTTTCCTCCTTTTTCCTCCTCTGCCTGACTGGGTACCTTTCCGTCCTGTTGGAGGGGCAGGCGTTCATCACAGCATGCAGTGCAAAAGTTTAGCTAGGTTCAACTTTGGGAGCAAGTTCACCAAGGGGCGTGGGGCGACAAGCCGTCATTGTGGAGCCATTGGAAATAATGGAGTTAAGGGCACAGAGATGGAGTCAAGACCACCTCTCACCAAGATGACGGAAAAGTAATTTTAACAAGATTTAAGTTGTCAGTCCCTTTAAGTGGCTTTCAGATAGAATGTGGTATCTCCACCTCTGCACCCTGAAACCCATTATTTCCACTGCATGCGCTAACACACTCTCCTCAAGTTATGCTGTGCTCACCTCTGGTTATATTAGATATGTTAAGCCTCTGAAGCAGATAAGAAATTCCACTTACAGTACTGGTTGACTGTGCATCCTCCACTCAGGCCGGTCATGTTTGATGTAACCTCTGAGGCAGGTAAGATTGAAAGATTGTTTTTATTGTACTGCACCTTGTAACTCTTGTTTCAAAAGACGCTTTATAAATAAAATTTACTTACTTAATTACTTACTAAGAAAGGACACTACTTACCCTGCTGGTTCACTGTGCATCCTTCTTCCAGGCTGGTAATGGCAGATATTGATAGCCTCAGAGGCAGATAGGAAAGGAGCTAAATCTAATATAACCAGCCTGGAAGGAGGATGCACAGTGAACCAGCAGGGTAAGTAGAATCCTGTCTTGTCTGCTAGTACTACCTATAAGGTGCCAAATCAACAATGCATGCCTGAAAATAGATGCTGAAAAAGTTTATCTTTGTTTTTGTTCATTTTTTGTTAACAGATGAAGTATTCTGCTGCTATGGGAACGCCCTGAGGAGATTCACCAAGTCTGGATCCATGAACAAGGTCTTTGCCAAGATCAAGATTGACTGAAACACAATTGCAAGAACAGCTGTAATTGCTGAGCTAGCGATCAAATATCCGGACACCATCAAGGAGCTGCTACCTGGAGACGAAGATAACGAGAAGATCTCCCAGTTTGCAGAGCTATGGAGGAAGGCTATAACAAAGGAGATGGCTGAAATGATCACAGTAAGGAAAAAAAGTGGAAAACTCCTCCTGATAATGTAAAGTACACTTAAGAACATTTGGAAGGACATTGTTTTTTTTTTTCAATTTAAAGAACAAGTAATCCTGTTTTGTTTTTCCCAAAGTACAAAATGTACGTGCTGAGATATGTCAGAATCCTCAGAGGAGGAACAAGTAATCCAAGTCAACAGGTTTATTTCAAAAGTGTATTATTGTGTAAGTACAATTAAAGAAAAACCATCTCTTGACTCTTACTTTTGTTAAGGTATTTAAAACATTTGACAGTGTAAAAACATTTAATGACATCTTAATGAAAAGTACCACTGTTGTTGAGGTAAAGGAAAATATTCATGACACAATAATAATGATCTTATGACAGCCAATGTCCAAACAACATGACAGTTTAATGTAATTGCATTAAAATTTGCATTGAAAATTACATGACTGACAGATTGACACTCAATGACAGCAGTCATAAACATTCATAAAGATTCCTTCATGTTCATGACAGCTGTCATGTCAGTCTTATGTGTGCCCCTTCAAATAAAGTGTTACCAAATATTGAATGTAGATGGAATGAATTTACAACCACAAACTGACACTTTACATTTCATTTTGTACAAAATGCGTGTGTATTTTGACATTAAAGAGGGGGGGGGGGGTTGGTTCTGCCCACTGCCCAGAAATGCTGGGCCCGGCCCTGCACTAAGTGAAAATAGGGGTTGCATTTAAACTGCTCCACCATGTTCCCTGAGTTGAATGAAACGTGATTCCTGAGATGAGGTTTTTATTGACAACAGGGAGGAATAATCTGTCTCTCTTGTTGTGTCATACTAGGCTGCAAATAATCCCTGTGTGGTTTTTTTCCCTCCCTCGGTGCATGTAGGCTACAGATGTTCATCCTCTCTCTCTCTCTCTCTCTCTCTCTCTCTCTCTCTCTCTCTCTCTCTCTCTCCCTCGTGGGGATAAACGCAGACAGTGTATAGGCTCTCACACACTCACTCACACACACACACACACACGTTCCTCTCCTGCAGCCTCGCGCGGCAGAAAGTCTGATGCCATGACCGAGGACGCGTCCATCCTCTGCTGAGAACCATGCGCTACCGGCTGAGCCCTGCTGGAATGAACCGACTGAAGGGGGCTTTCAAGGGACTCACCTGTGGATTTGCGCCGTGAAGATGCCTTATCTGACCAAACCTCTGATTTTACTTCTATGCCTGGTCGTTACCGGGGAATGCCGTAAACACGGCCACCGGGTGCGGAGATGGACCGGTACAGTGGAGACCCAAAAGCATGGCACGTAAGTGGACGATCCAGGGGAAATAAACTCAGGATAAACACGTGCAAATGCGGAGAGAAGCTTAGAAATCTAATAAATAACTGCTCAAAATACTTTTATTAAATTGTCATCATTAATCAGTTTGACAGGTTTTATCAGGCTACAGTTTGTAGTGTTGCTTATTGTGGACATTCTTGAACTGCTTTCTATGAAGCGATGGCAGTAAGTGATGAGTGAACACTCATCACTGTCAGTTGTAAAATTATTATTATATAACATTTTGCCTAATTAAAATTATTAAACAAAAATAAAAACGCAGCTGTGTGCAAATAGTTGTATATAATAATAGTTATGTAGCCAGTTTGGTGAAATAGCTGTTTTATCAGAACGATGTAATGATGTGATAAGTTTGACCTCAGGAAAAAAAAATGATTTCATTTTATTGATTTTTCTCAGTATTACTGTAACATTTATTTACTTTTGCCGACTGGTTTGGTGAAAAGCAACAGTTCAAATCTGTACTTTCTCCATTGTGCACTGCATAAATGAGGTGTGGTCAGAGGGGATCTCCTTTGATTCAGTGCAGAATAATTCCTTGTTGACACTGAAGAACAAGATTATTAACAAAATGTAGTAGAAATCCTAAGACTGTTGAAATAATGGATGAGTTGTAACGGCCAATATTTCATGGGCTGTCATTGAAATAGTAAATGGGCTGTAGTTATACGGTGACTTCATCCTGAGAGCAGTGCAAAGTGCTCTCCCAAATATTCACCTACACACACTCTTCCAGTGATGGTGCTGGAGCTGCCTGCAGTGCTGTACACTGACCTGCTCACCGGGAGCAGTTTGGAGCTCAGTGTCTTGCTCAAGAACACTTTGATGAAATGTCCAAGTAATGTCAGAAAAACGACAAATCCCTGAAACAACCAGCATTTACATTTACCACACAAAGATCTTTAGTGGTTGTGTGAATTATGACATGTGTCTGTCAGGAGCAAAGGATGAAGTAAGATGACATTGCTATAGTACCCCAAAAAAGCTGGGGGTGGATGAATAGGATTGTCAGAACTGTTGTCCTCGCTCCCACCAGCAATCAGCGTCAGTTTCTTATAACCATGACCATGATCGTTCCCTACAACCCTAACCAAGTGGTTCATTATATGGATCATTTGTCTTGTATGTCATATAACTGATGAGGTTGTCACATCACAAAACCCTCATATCAGTAGTTTTGGAAGGTAAATGAAATAACCAACAACCTATTTTGTTATTTATTTTGTTGAACTGACAATCACAGAGAAACTGTCAGTTATCTCAGCAACTGCCTTACAACAACATATACTGTAGTTTATGGTCAAGTGACAAAGACCTCTAGTGGTCATATGAGATAGAGCCACAGTCTGCAGGGAGGGTCAGGGTGGAGGGATGGCCGAAAAAAAGTCTTCTTTCTTTCTTTTAAACACTATTGTTCCGTCCTCACAGTGGTGCTGGTATAGTCGACATAGGCTGCACCAAAGAGTTAGAGGCGCAGAGAGAAGGATAAAATAATACTTGGTGCTCGTGAAAGGCCAGTAAGTAGAACATTTCATCATTAAGCAGAAGCCTGCCACACACAAACCATCATCATTCACTTCGCTCTGCAGTTTCTCATTTACTGCAGATGGAAATGTCCATCAAAATATGACTATGGCGGCAGAGTATATTAACAGCTGAGTCTTATCAATAATGCCGTTGTAATGTGGTGTTTTGTAGAAATGTCAAAACTCTGTTTGGTGAGTGAGGTGCCTTCAGCTTGTATAGTCTCCTTCTACCTGCAGCCGTCACACAGCAGCAGCAACAGTGTGAGCATGACCAAGCTGACAGAAGCCCTGTGCACATTTTATGCACGTGGCACAGCAGCAGTAAGTTCATTAATGATTAAAATGTCCCGAAACAGCGACAGGATTGGTCAGGATCTAACAGTAACTGACCTTATCTGCTTCTACACATCAGAGGGTCAGATATTACACACAGATTCAAGCTTAACATTGACATTTTTTTTGGAATATAGCAGCTGCTCTGAATTAGTTTCTTCTTTTCAGGAATAGTCCAGCCTCATTTCTTTTGTCCTTCGATTTATTTCTGTCCAAGGAGATGATTACAGGAAGTTTTCAGTTTACTAAACTCTAATCATTAAAGTATAACAACAAAATAAGACAACAGATATTTATGTCAATAATTTAGTATTGTGTTTTGGACTTGACGAGGCTTCATGGAGGTGATGTTCAACACTGCAGCCTCTCTCTTTCTAGTCAATCCAAAGAGTCGGTTCACCCAAATGACTAAAACCAAACATATTTCCTCCCTCCCTCTTGTCTCATTTCAGTTTATTTGTCCAGTTTTCCTGGTACCTGTTCAGGTATTTTGGACAACGCAGTATCTCATTCACTCTGTACATTAAGCTGCAGAATGCACCAGATGTTTGTGTGTTTTACGTCCAAGCACGGCCTGACCTCTGACAGAGCACAATGACAGCTGACAGCAGTGATGAAATTGTTATCTATTTTGAATAATTGTCATGCAAAGCACAAACTGCAATCCAGAATGTATGTCAGATGAAAGGAGGAAGATAATGGAAATCAAAACCACACAAGCAGAGCATGCAACTGTGATTCATTCAAACTTCCAACTGGAGGAACCCTAACTCAGTGTTTCTAACTATTTAAGGACTTATGTTTAAAAGTGTCCTCTCAAAAGTGGGGTATAACAGGGTCTGAGGCGGGAAAAGTGCTGAAAGTCTAAATGGACACGGGGCAGGAGGGCAATACATTTATCTCTTCTTTTTTGCTCACTGGTTGAGATGCTGAATATCTGTCTGGTATAGTTTTGCCAAGGCCTTGCTGTGTTGACTCCATCTGTCCACAGAGGTGATTTAACACAGCATGTGGTCTAAACAGTCTAACCACTATCACGGTCCTCACACACTATACCACTGAAAATTATCACAGCATGACATTCTATTCAACCACGGACACAAATAGAATTTTAGGAGTGGCACGTCTGCAGAAAGATTCAAGCTAGGTCTCAGATTTTCTAAAATAAATGTGCATGTCATTTTAGATTAGTTTCTGTGTGACATTCTATGTGTGATCGTCTGAAGTTTGGAATGCAGATATGAGAAAAGAGACTTTCATCTCATACGCTTTAGAAAATTGAAAGTGAGAAAAAAAGAAACAGGTTGTACATAAATGATCTATTCATGCGGTTCTTGTTCTCAGTTGTCACAGCAGATTTAATCAGAATTTTCCAGTCTTTGCTTTTTATTTCTTCAAAGCCCAGTCTTTACTACCCTCTGACAGTGAATGTCTTCTTCTTCTAGCTCCCTGGCAAAGAAGCCTCCAGATGTGACCAAGTCTCGCAAAATGAAGACAGAGCATCTACTCAAAGTAGATGATCATGACTTCACCATGAGGCCGGCGTTCGGAGGTAGGTGTCCAGTGCTTTCTCATTGTTTTTGTGGACATGTATATGAAATCTGAGAACATAAATAGGCCCCAGTGACTTTTTTTGTCCATTATTTTCACAAAAATAAATACTCAAATAATACAAACTCAGATATTTAACATAATTGCATTGCTCAATTATGTAAAATGCAAGTGTTTTTCACATTCTTGCAAAGACACTCAAGAGATAGACAAATAAATAATAAATTAATAGATCAATTGGCCTTTGATATATCAGCTAATATTAGCATATTGCACTTAAATCGGGGCTTATATCAGCCAACAGGAGACGTCATTATAGAGACACTCAAGATATATTTGAAATAATTTCAAAACAGTATCTCCATTGCAGAGTTTATCCACCAGAGAGCACTGACAAGTTTATTCTTTTTCACTGTAAAATGTCCCCCCCATATCTACATCATATTTATTTAAGCTAATGCAAGGGAACCTCATCAAAATGTCTGTAGTGAAAGTCAAAGGATCACCAAAGTCATTAAGATTCATAGTCTTGGAGACATGAATGTCTGTACAAAATTACATGTCCATCCATCCAATAGTTGTCGAGATATTTCAGGACCAAAGTGGCAAACTGTTTGACCGACCAACCAACAATGCCATACCTGGAGCTACAATGCTAGCATAGCTAAAAATGAATATCACCCAATATACTGTTATCAGATTTTTGTAATTCTCAAATTTCACTATTGGCATTGGCTTTAACCCAGCGTCATCAGGCTTTAATAGACTCCATAAGCTTTATTAATATATTTTTGTTTGAGAAGCTGAGACTTAAAGAGGTGCTGTAGGGATTAAATGTTGCAATAGTATATTTAATATTACTTCTGTAAAAAGTTGTAGATTGTAGATTGGTAGATTAGTAGATTGAAAATTATCACCAACAATTTTTATAATCAATCAATCATTTTTAGTAATTTTTTAAAGAAAAAATGGCAAAATCGAAAGAATATTTTCTGGTTTCTTTAGGCCTCTATGACAGTAAACTGAATAATGTTGGGTTGTGGACTGTTGGTTGGGACAAAAGAAGACATCACCTTGGGCTGTGGGACATTTTATAGACCAAACATCTAATCAATTAATTGAGAAAATAATTGACAGATTAATAGATAATGAAAATAATCATTAGTTGCAGCTCTAGACAGATTAAAGTAAAAATGGTCAAAACATGTGCAGCAGAAGCAGAGATATCCTGACTTGTAGTCCTTCATATGAGCCACACTCAAAAAATGCTGAATCCTACATTTCCTACAATGAAAATCAATAGCATGTTTCATTCATTCCTCCCTGCATGGTTAAAACTCCATGCCCAGTTTGTAACACACGTCATCAGGGTTATTTTCCCAGAAGACATTATGCAACTGTTTTCACAGACTGAGTGGCACTCCTCATGACAAGTACACTGACCTTTATGTGATGGTGCCTTTAACCCAGTGCTGGATGTGATGCCTGGAACTTGAAACAACCTGAATAAAGACAGGGATGGAGGAAAAATTGGAAGCACTGGTTGTCACCTGTCTTCCCTCAAGCTTGAAAAACTAACTGCATGTCAGCACTTCCGTCTACCCTCATGTCTTATAATTGATTGGTCTTTGGAGTCCAGAACCTCTGATATGAAGAGCTCTTTGATGTTATACCAATTGAAAGTATCCATCCCTCTCCTGGAATGATCTCAAAGCATGAAGCATCTCTACCTCCACATTAATCCTGCTCTGTCACCAGGTTGTGACCAGAGTGAACAGACATGTTTTTTTATTCTGCTGGATCACAAGAAAAAATAGATCTAAAGGTTTTTTCAAGTTGACAATGTCACTAATCCTCCATTCTGGGTTTTTAAGATGAATGCTCAAACATTAAGAAGTTGTTCCCCACTGGTGTCGTTCTGTGTGATCTAAAGACTGCAGTTCATACACGTTGCATACCTTAATGTCTTTTTAAGGCATGGGTTAAATCTAAAGGTAGTGGTGTTTTATCATTGACATACTTCAGATAGTAGCTCAAGGCTAGGTCTTTGTTGAAGTCTGTGTCTCTTGTGTCTCAGTTTAGCAATCAGATGAAACTTGTCATTTCTGCTCAAAACTCAAATGAGCTTTCATAATGATATTTGGATATTGCACTAAGATCCACCCACATTCCTCCTCTGAAACAGGAAGGGAGCAGAAAAAAAAATCTTCTTCTGACTCATCTTCTTCTTCTGAAGTTGTACCTTGTTGGGTGCAGAAGAGGCAACCATTGTTAAGCCAACTTCTCCCCTGTTCAAGCGATTGTTACTTCAGAGAAAGGCAGGGCATGTAGCAGGAGGTCACAGTGGAAATGACACTAAAAATATCCCAGGTACAGGCACAAAGTCCCAGCGAGGATACACAGCTCTGGTCACATTAATATAAAGAGTCTCATACTCCACTCTGTTGCCCTACAAAGGGCTGCCCCCTCCAGATGTGTTTAAACCCTCACATTTTTTTCTACTTTGAATAATACTATAACGTGGCTTTTCCACCAAAACAGATAAGTAAGCAACTGGCTTAGCTGCATCAGAATGAAAGAGAAAATGCCCCCAATACTCCACCCTGTCTTCCAAAGAGGCAAGCCAATAACAGACTCTGAGCCCAAACAGCAGCATGGAGATTTGGTGGTGATGAATACAGATATCAAGCGGCATATAAAGACAGAACTATGGTTTATTACAATTTGGGCTTGCCGGCATTGGTCATGATAACATTCTACTCACCAAAGTTATTACTGAGAGTTACAACTGATCACTGAAAACATCCAATGGGGCAAGAAGAGCAAGCAGTCAAACCAACAATTCATCCAGACTATCTAAACCACTTAATTTGGAGGTCAAACTGAAACTGAGTACATCCATAATGTTGCTAATAATCTGGAAAATTGCCATTGACTATGTGTGTACAACTCTGAAGTTCAAAGTCACTCTGTAAATTGTATTGTATGTTCACAATATGGGGTTGGGTAATAATTTTACTGTTGCTGTTGTTTTCAACAGTTACTTCTGGTGAGGACAATGTTACAAAGGAGCGACCAAAATAAAAGCCTTTAATACTGATCACTCTGAGGTTGAAGTCAATGCAACTAACAATCCTTATGATGTCACAAGCCATCATAAAATATACTGCTGAAGGTTTTAAGTTACATCACCCTTGTAATTTTCAATCTTTGCATACTTAAATACTGAAAGGGTTTATCCCCTCAGGAGTAATAATGTGCTCAGAATGTCACGGCCATGTGGCTAATAGATTTTGAGATATATCTTGCTGCTAAATGGAAAATGTGAAGCAAAGAACCCGGATAAAAAAGGCATATCCTTCTCCAGTTTGGTGTGTGTGTGGTGTGGGACAAAAGCGGCTTACAATGGGAGTATTCTCCCAAGAGTTGAATAGTTTAAACTATTAAGGTTTGCCTTTACTTTGATGGTCAAAATGGTGCCCTATTAAACTCCAGGGAGCTTTCAGGATTCAGTGTGCAAACTCCCTCTCATTTAAGTGAAAAATGTGACCTGATGGTGATGGTAGAGAAAAAGTCAGGTAGTCACCCAAAATAGTACTTATCCTTCTGGGACCATGGAAATTAATCAGAATTTCTTTATGGAAATCTAGGCATTGTTTGTTGACCCAGTGATGGCGCCAGCTGAAAGGACTGGAATCACCAAAATTATTAAGATATTTCTCCAGGGGACCATGAATAACAATACACAATATCATGACTATCTGGCCAGTGGTTGTCAAAACATTACTCTGGATCAAAGTGTTGGACAGTGGATGAAGGGCATCTCCGTCTTCAGGATCCAGTATACTGTATGTACTGCAAGACTATTACATACTATATGTACACGTGAACATATTTAAAAAGATCAGTATCAAGGTCAGATGCTGGATGTCAGTCACTGGATAGAGGGGGGTGAGTGTGGCTAACGTGTGGGGTGTATTATTGCTCTTAATCCTCGGTAAAATAACACATTAAGCTTGTTGTTAATCCATGCAGAAGGGAAAGAGAGAGAAAGCCCATCGGCTAGATCATTTGATGTATGGGCTCGGGCGAGGCATGTTATGATCTGTTAACTGTATACCAAAGCCACTGTGTGCTTTTCAGAAAATGTGGTGGCTTAGCAGTGTTGCGGATTTATCAGAGGTCACAAAGTCAGAGGTGGGGTTGTTTCATGCGGCCTATTACTTTAATATTTCCTCCACCCAGCTCTTAAAGGCACACCGTTGGATTCAATGAAAATAGGTGTGTCTTAGAAAAATCCAAAAGCACCGAATGTATAGAACCCTTAAACAGTTGTAGGCCTTTTGATAATGATGCTTTATTTTGTCGCACATACAGTGACAAACCCACAGAGAATTATCACCAAGTCTGCAGTTTCCCTCAGCTCTACAGAGCTTTATAGCCTCTCTTAGCATATTTTTTGATTTCATCAACCTGTTTTTAGCAAAAAAGCTCACTACCTGCCCAGCAACAAACAACAGACAGACAAAGTTAGCCACTAGCTGGTAAACATTTAGCAGCTCAAGAGCCAGATATGCTACTGTAGGCAATTGTTGACTAACACATTAGTTACATGGACTGGATGACCTGCTGCTCACTGTCAATTTTAATGATATCCTCAACATTTCTCAACACAAAAACACAAAAGTGTCCTTGATAAGTCTTCTCAGTTGTAGATAGTGGAAGGCTGCGGAAGAGCACTGTGTTGTGGGTGGATATGGCGCATTCAACTACTGTTTTGGGTTGTCTGCCATCAGTGGGCTTCATTCCACTTCAAATTGCCACCAGTCAGCAGCAACCCGTACACCAAACACCACTATCTCTATTAAGAAAAGGTGTTTTATAGCCTGTGATTCTAAAATGTGAAGTTGCTCATTTAATTTTATATTTCCAAGAATATGTGGCTGAGAATATTTAAAATCTCTCTTAAAACTGAGTCCTCAATTAATATTGAGCCATGTCATCCAATAAAGCACTCCAACGTGTGTGTGTGTGTGTGTGTGTGTGTGTGTATGTGTGCATCAAATCTTGTACGATGGCCATATAAATAGGATGAAGACGGGGTTATCAGACTGGACTTTACATTCCACATCCCTCATTTAATCCCTGCACTTGTCACTTTCATATATTTCATCAGACTGGACTTTACATTGTGCATTACATTCAACCTCCACTGTTACATAATTAAATTATTTATGCACATGTCACATTTAATTGTTGCCTTTGTCACACTCATATTTCATACACTTCATTTTTTGTCCATAGCACAGTCCATATTTCCTTTGTACAGTCAATATTTCAAATCCCATTTCAAAACTATTACTATTACATTCTGTGAAAAGATTTTCAATTAAAATGAATATTACTTTGTTTATTTCATTATTATTATTATTATTATTATTATTATTATTATTATTATTATTATTATTATTATTATTATTATTATTGTTGTTGTTGTTATTATTATTATTATTACATTACTTTTGAGCAAACACCAAGACACATTCTTTGTATGCTTGCATTAGCTAATAAAACAGATGCTGACTGAACAGGCTCTGTCATGCTGACATAAGATCCCAAAACCAAGAATCATGAAGATCCAAACAATCTCCAGGGTTGTGTAAATAGTAACCTATGCATGCTTGTGTCCATGAAATGAGAAAATTAAAACTTTGTCGTAGAGCTAAACCAAATACATCGTTGGAAAGGTCTCAACCTGGAGAGTAACATATGTCAGTATGAAGATTCTACATGGCTCCTGCTTTGAAATAATGACCTTTGAACCTTGACCTCAGTGCATGTTTGAAAGTTTATAATTCAGCAACAAAAGGGGCTCCAGACATGGGACCAGCTGTTATAGAGAGTTCTTGACCTCAGCTATCATGTGAGTATAGTCAACAACTGGGGGCACTGTCAGATATGGATAAAATATGGTTAAAATTCATTTTCACCCATTTAACAATTAGATATTTAAATCTGATTGCACAAATGTGTTTACCATCCCCTTAAACTCCTAAGTGTACTCTCAATTCAGTATTTACAACTTCACATTCTAGGAAAAACACTAATAATTTTTAAAAATTACAGTGCCCTAGAGCAGCCCCATGCAGCTTGATACAAATCAGCACCACAGTTGTAGTTCTTCCAGTTTAGGGTTGTAAAAAGGTTTGTATAAAGATATATCTACTGAATATATCAAATATCTAGTGCAGCAGTAATTACACTGCATATAGATGATCTATGTTAAGAAAGAGATGTTGGTTTATTTCAGATATTTTAGCCAAAGCAGGAGTTAAACGCGGTCATAACACAATGCACTTCCATAAGCCACATCTTCCAACGTGAGTGTGTATGTGTGTATGAATGGAAGGGATTCACCAAACCAACTGCTCACAGACATCTTAATCAGTTTGTAATAAATTCAATAATTAAAAGTAAATAGCAGATATAATAGTTATTAAAAGTTTTCTAACATAACATAAAGTGGACTGTCTTTGTATCCGGTCGAGGAGGCTCATGGGTATAGTAGCAGCTTCTGCTATCAAAAACATTGACCTATTGTATTGTTGAGTTATCAAGGACACTTCCGTGTTTTTCTGTTGAGAAATGTTGAAGACGGACAGAGGGTCCTCCAGTCCGCCCACCAGACTGACTCATACCATTGACTGTACTGATAAAATTAAAATAAAGAAATAAAAACAAGGATAAAATCTCATGATTAAATGTTAATTGATGTAGTGGTTATAGTTTTAAAAAATGAATAACAAATGAGAAAAAAACAATACAGCTTCTGTGCTCCTGAGTCCCGACTGACAGTAAAAAAAACATGGTGCAGGCATGAAACATATGTCCAATTGAAATACATTAGTTTGAAAGTTGTGCTAAGCCATAAACACAAATCTATAGATTAAATTTCAGGACTATTTCATGAACTGCCGTGATACTGGGTTGGCCATCAACCAGTGCTCTCGTGTGATTTCATCTTTACAGCTTTTTAGCTGTAAACTGTAAAAAACCATGCCATTCGGCCGGCTATTGTTCCAGGCTGGTCTGCGCCAGCTGGCTGGTAGACTATGGAAGCTATTATTACAATTTTATCTTATAAATCACATCAAAAAATCTACACACTGGCTGTGGATTTGATTGTATTATTTTGAGTTTTTATGAAAAATGTTTTTGAATGGATCTATTTTAGTTGGAATTGAAGTGGTGAAATAGATGTGAATATTTGTAGTATGCAGTGTCTTATTTTTTGTACTTTCAGACCTGCCAACACTCCCACTTTTCCTGGGTGTCTCCTGTATTTTCACCCCCTCTCCTGCTGTGCTCCTGTTTTGTTGTTTCTCCTGGGAAACCCCTGATATTTGCACGGCCCTGAACCTTTATTATGAATAATTGTGATACACACAGATCCATAAGTTTTGTATTTTTATCTAATGTTATCCAGGTTAACAATTCCTCTATGAAACACAATCTACACACACAATCCACATACGACATACAGTTTCAACCCATCTGTCACCACAAATCAAGTGGCGTGTGCACAGCTGCTCTCGGTGCAAGTAGTTTTTCCTCCTGTCCTCTGTCCTCCTCCCTCTGCTGCTGATGTGATTCACTGCTGCAGATACACATACACATACAGACAGCTTTCGTTATTAGCTTAAGTAGCGCACTGTAGTTGTGTAAAACATACTGGCGGTGGATGGGACACTGCAGGCAAAGCAGGTGAAAATATCGATTTTCTACATGTTTATTATGCTTGTTGAACAGGTGGTTTGATAAAGTACTTGGCCTTTTACTTGCAAAACCGTTGTGAGTAAAAGGCCAATAAGTAAAGTAAAGTAAAAAGCCCCCCCCTTGCCATATGTTACCTCCTTCCAGGCAACATAAGTACCCCCATAAAACAGCACCAAGTCTAGGGCAGAGTGGCATCTTAAGGTCAATTTTGGGGAACAAATGTCCCTTTTCTTGCTGCCATCCCATAACCTGCAGTCTGCACAGCTACTTGGGCACACACAACTATAAATATGAAGTGAACACACCTAATCACATAATTAAACACTGAAAACAAGTAAAAACTGTCTGACAACAATGACACTGACACTTCATCATGGTTCCCAAGCTTTTTTTTTTTTTTTTTACAAATATCAACGCGAATTTGATCAAGTTTTTCTCTTTTACTTCTGACTGGCTTAATTTCTGCTCTCCATAACAACTTCATGAGTTGATACATCAAATTGTATTTTCAACTCACTCCACAGCCCCCAGGTGGCCAAAAAAATCTATAAATGAAGCTTTAACAATTTGTAGATGATCGAAGGCAAAGGGACAGCAACTGGCAGCGAACTTGACCGTAAGGAATACTGTCTTTAAGAGAAGGTAAAACTGCCACAGAAGACCACTTCTTTAGTCTTTATTTATCCAAGGAAGTTAACAAAGCTCTAAGGTCTTTTCCAGTGATCCCTGTTGCACCCTCATCCACACATCCACACTGGGAGCTTTGCCACTGAGCACTTTCTAAACTTTTAGTCCTGATGAAAAGGTTTAAGGGCGATACATGCATCACTGAAATGCACATAAAGGCATAATATTTATTGTATTGCATTTAGAGGCTCTTACTATAAATGAAGTAATTGAATACCATCCCCCGCAAGTCTTAGAATAAAGTGGCATGATATCCACCAACATCAGGGCTGTGACTGCTGCTGCCAGTTTGATTTCAGAACTGTAGAGATTCAATTAGAAGATTGTATCAAGCTTGCTACCTCAAAGGAAACTGAAATAATCTATAGATTTAGGCTCGCTGCTGCTTTATTATGTTAAACCAAATGAAATGCTGTCACTTGTAAATGTGTGCATGGCTAAATGGTTTTCTGTATTGACATGAGATGATGTTCAGCTTATGGAATATTATGAACAGCAGAAACTTGTCATTTGCTTTATCCCTGAGCACCAAAGTGACATGCTATCCCAGTGTGTCATCTGTGAGGGAGCAAGAGCTCAGGGGAACGTCACAATGATAATCACCACAGTTTTCAGTTTCCTTTTTTTGTTGCTAAAGCTTTAAGCAGTGCTCACTGATGAATGGGTCAGTAGCACCCAGATACCATCTGGAGATGTCGGCTTAATTTGAGGGGACTGGAGTGTGGCTTCAGCTGCTAGCTTCACCCAGTGTCATTCAACTGGCCTGCAATGTTAGCCTAGCTCTGCCTAGCTGCATGGAGGCAGGCCCCACTGCAGCAGTGATGAGCAGATTAAGCTGGCAGCAGTTCCTCCTGTTTACAGCTTAGATTAGCACAGGCACCAATCTGTTACGCCATCAGACAGCTGTTACCCCGCAAATGACACTTTGTCCCAACTGAGGAACACACACATAAATACGAGAAGATCCAGAACTAACTGTAAAAGTGCATCCAGACACCAGTGTGGGTGTCCAGAGGGAAATTCCAGGATTTTTCCAACCTGGGTGTCAATCCCAATTTTGTCCATTATGACCATCGGTCATGATAACATTTTACTCTTTTTTTTCACTGTGCAGTGTTTCTTCTATAATTGTACAGGCCTGGCAGGTCACCAGGCTAACAAGAAAAATATATTTTTAATGCTAAAAACAACACCAATTATCCATTTTTTTTGGAAATCAATAGCGTTTGGGAGCCTCTGTGCAGCGTTGTTGTGAAACGTGAGTCAACCTCTGTGTCGTTGCCTGGGAAACTCTAGGAGTGTGAGAGAGAGAGTGGAAGAAAAGTGACGGTGAATGTGAGTGGAGCAGAGGAAACTTAAGCAGTGAGTTGTCAATCAATCAATACATGCTGCAGCTTGTCTAGACAAAAAAATAGTCTTGTCTGTTGTTTCCCTGTTGGAAGCCAAGTGAAGGAGGTTAGCTCCAAAGTTAGCAACAATGCCTAACAACAACCTAACCTGACCAGGCTCACTTAAGGTGGACTGACCTTTAAGGTGGACCAGCTATTCTCATTTTAGTGTCAATCTCAGCCCCAAACAAAGAACTCAGAAATGTGTGGCCGCTGAGTCTCTCCCAGAACACCAAAGTCTACATTTCTCAAGGTAGATGGTGAATGAAATATTATCATAACCTAGCCATAATGGACAAAACTATGACGATACCACCCAGACAAACACTATAATTTCACTTAAATGCTACATAAAAAATAAAATAATGAACAATGGACCAAATGACTATAATGTGGAAGGTGTCACTGATACAAGGCCAAAGCCACTCTGCAGTTGACCGCAGCTCTACAGAGTCTTTTAGCCTCCTTTAGTTCATTGTGTGTGTGTGTACGGCCCACAACTCTGCTCTTATCAGCCTGGTTTCCTGCAGCAGCAGACAACTGTTTTCAGTGAAAAAAGTTCTGATAAACCCTCTGATACACTAACTGCTCAGCATCAACACTGAAACCTGCTATCACTCCTACACTGATTATCTTTTATTATACCAGGCAACTACTAAATCGTGTACATGTGTATGGTTTGTTTATCAGCAGTGTTTGTGAAGACAGCAGGAGAAATGCCTTTATTCTCTATTATTTATAGTTTATTATCCATTACGATCAGATAAAATGCAGATTCTTCATCTCTAAGTCAAACTCTTCATTTATTTATGTGAATGTGCAGTACATTTATGTGGGAAAAATAATTATGGATTACTGCTTTCAGGATGTATTAAATCTTGCAGACAGTGCTGGGCTGTTAGCATTCAAAGGCCTTGAACAAACACTTTTTACAGTGGTTAACAAAACTGATTTGTACATGATAAATTAGTTTGACTGACTGCATTGAGGCACAAAACAAGTGACCTCAGAGAATTAGAGAGACTGAAATACATCGGCTCTATTTATGAGATCAGCCAAACGTCTGATGTAAGGGAACATGTCATTTTTACTGATATTATATTCAAAGCCTTAATCAGTTCCTCTGAAAAGCTGCTTTTGGGCAAAAATCTGGTAGTTTAATTTTCTCTTCCTCAGCTCAAGCACTACACTGCACACTCACTGAGCACTTTATTAGGAACACCTGTGCAATCTAATGCAATCCAATACAACTACTCTGCCATAAATTCTACTTTTACAAAGCTTATACATTTTCAGTCTTTGTTGACATTGTCAGAAAGGTGATAATTCTACTTTATGTTTATTATTGTGGTTGTAGTGGGTGGTGGTGGTGATGGTGTACTAGAGTGCATTGTATTGAAAGTAATATTTCTTCCCTTCATGTATGTTAATGAGGTGGACAAAATATTAATCTAAAACCTGTTGTTAAAAGTTATTGTCTTCAAGAATTTTGACATACAAGTGGTGAATCAAGTGTCAAGTAGTTAGTTAAAGCTGGAGTGCAGGACACATAAATGAATGTCCGTTACATTCAAGCCCTTGCCACACAGTGCTGATTAAGCCAATCACTGCCAGATAAATCTCTCTGTAGTTCACAGTATAGCGGATATTTGAATCTGGTGTCTGTGGTGACATTCCCGCGCTGGGGCACTGGTAGTGATGCATTTTTCGTCAACAGGCAATGATTGGTTTTCAAGTGTTGAATGGGGTGGACTGTCCTCAGTGTGCCCCAATGTGCCCAAAATGTCAGGGGTCTGTGGCAATGATGTCAGTAGTGTTTGTGTAATTACTCTCACTGCCAGAAGGGAGAGACAAAAGGTCCAAACTGCAGGTTTAAAGAATAATTCATCCTCCAGATTTCATTCTTACTGTTTGTTACCACCTGCTACAGGTCTTTGTAATGCCTGTCCCTCGCAGTATTTGTCACTTTATTCCAACATGTCACCCCCATCTCTGGATCTATGACAGATTACCCCCTGAATGCAGCACAGCCCAATGTTGATTCTCAAGCCCCATGAAGAGTTTCTGGTATGCAGGTCATCAATATGGGACTCTGAGACATACTGATGAGACAGATACATTGATGTTAGATCTCACACACTCACACTTTCTTTGTATTGAAGTCTCTCCTTGAAACAAGCTGAAAAGACATAAAGACAAATATCAGGAAAGAAACTTTCCTCATGAATTCTTGCAGACTCTTCATGTGTGGAGCTGTATACGTCTGTGGGAATCTTCTGTTAACTGTGCGACTGTGTGTGTCATCACACCACAACTACATGTTAGTTTAATCATATTGAAATTTCATTTTTTCATTTGTTTGCACGTGATGTTGAAGGCAAAATGTAATTTATCAGTTTACTCCAACTCAAAGCAGTCACAATGACAATGAAATCTAATGTGAAATGCAGTTTTCACTTTTCTCGAGAATTTTTTGTGAATCTGTCAAAGTCAAGCATCATTAAACTGTCCATGGAAAAGACCATTTCATTTTCATTTGTACAACCACACAACCCCAGACAATAGAATGACCTGTTTTTTTCTCAGTAGAGGTTTTTCATTTTAAAAATTCAATTTGACTTTGAAAAAGGAAAACAAAATTTTAATTTGATCAGATAAATCATTTTATTTCAATATTGGCAGCCACACACTTCCAGAGTTGTGTTGCATATTATAGCCATATATACTGTATACTGTATTAGACATATGCAGTATATAAGCCATATGCCAATAAAACAAAAGAAATTCTAATCTAGTTACGTTTATAGAATGTAGTCAATGCATTATGTATAAACACTTAGTGAGCATATGTATTGCAATCAAACACACAAAAATTGATATTTTGAGTTAAACGTTAGCTGGTTTGTCCATTACCTGACTTTCACCATTTCCTTTCTAGGGAATTACAGATATATCTGATATTGAATGAATCTGGATTACCAAAAATACAGCCATGACATTGGGCAATTACAATCAATTTATATTTAGTTTATATTTAGACAGTGATTCAAAGTAGAGAGTGCACATTGACTGTGCACATAGTGAAAGAGAGAGAGAGAGAAATTTTGAGAGGTTTTACATTTGTTCTGTGAAATACAGTCCACTTACACTTGAAATTTATCATTTCAGATGATCATAGCATGTAAAAGAAGCAAGTTAGCCTTGGTGATGGTTAAGGTGACTAAGATAATGTTTGTTATGGTTTGGGGTTATTGAGCTTGTAGGTCTCACTGAGTAAACATAGTGATGGACAGTGGTGAAAGGTAACCAAGTATTTTTACTCAAATACTGTACTTAAGTACAATTTTGAGGTACTTGTACTTTACTTGAGTATTTCCATGTGATGTTACTTTATACTTCCACTCCACTACATGTCAGAGGGAAATATTGTATTTTCTACTCCACTACATTTATTTGACAGCTTTAGTTACTTTTCAGATGAAGTTTTGACACAATGGATAATATAACAAGCTTTTAAAATACAACACATTGTTAAAGATGAAACCAGTGGTTTCCAACCTTTTTGGCTTTTGACGTCTTACAAAAAGCAGTGTGTAGTCGAGGTCACATTTCACATGTCTATGAGTTGTTAACAGCTCAATTTACACATTTACAGATTTACAGAGACCAGCACACTTCCAACAGGTAAACTACTTATTTTACTTTGCCCTGCTGTGTAATGGAGTCATGGCTCAGCGTGACTACCCACAAAACAATGGAAAAATGCAATAATGTTAGCGGAGCGGAGCAGTGAACTCACACACTGCGTGTGGAGCAGATGACCATATATAGAAATCTGTCATGAGCTGATGTCAGCTCGGGCTGAGAGTCGAAAAAACTGTTGGAAACCGAGCATTCAGAGCAGTCTGAAGCTGCTGCTTTCTGCTCACAGGGATTACTGCTACATATGTTTACTCATTATTTGACACATCATTTATTTGACCACATCTAATATGAACATCCAACACTGTAACATTATATGTATGACTGAAAATAAGGAAAAGCATAATAGGTCCCCTTTAAGTAGGATTTCTCATGCAGGACTTTTACTCGTAATGGAGCATTTTTACATCGCTGTATTGGTACTTTTACTCAAGTAAAGGATCTGAATACTTCTTCCAGCACTGGTGATGGAGAGAGTTGTGCTTCTATAGGATGAAGATAAGGAACAAACACAGAGCTCAGGGGATAGAACCATGTGGTGTGGAAATGTTTGGCACTTTGAGACAAGGCAGCGGTTGTCATCACACAGGTGATGATGGATTAGCCACAGTATGTCAGTCATTCAGTGTTTTCTGCTGTTGTCGTCTCAGCTTGTGGAGACAAACTGAGATGATCCAGATCAAGATCCAGATTATAGCTGGATCCAGATTATTCCTCAGCACTCTCAGAAATGCACCGTGCTTCACAGTTACCGTGAGTGAGATATGAGATCTAAAAGTTAATCTAGGACTAAAAATACTATAGTAGTACCATACTAACTCAGAGTAGGACTTGAGAGAATGTATGAACCTTTTAGCAAGAGGGATTACTCTTGAAAAAGTGTGTGATATCGCTGTTTTATAACACTGAGAGCCACAAAATAGAAACTGTAATGGTGTGCCCTTTGCATTAGATGAGTTAACACTGGCAAACCACTTTAAAAAGTAAATCTATAAACAGTTTAAACTGCGGACTAGATAATGTGATTCAGCTGTGACATCCTGGTCAGATCTATCCAATTACATAATTTTAAAATGCCTAAATGAGTGCTGAATGTTGCATGTATTGTGCAGTACTGCATATGCAGAGATGATGTTGCAAACATGACTGTGGAGTACCTGGAATTTATCTTCTCCACTGTCCACTCCACTCACCTTATAACTGTACATATATAGAAGTTGTTGGTTGTGTTGGTCGATCCAAGTCATCACTGTTCACTGTCCCTGAGGTATCGACAGATATATGTGGTGAGAGCATGAGCTGTAAGCTCATAGTGATCAATGAAAGTCTCCTCCTGCACCTCCTGGTGACTCCTAACAGCTTAGGATTCCTCTGGGGCTCAGAGAGTGATTTCCTAAGTTAGGAGGGTGATAAATTGATTTTACTCCTACTCCTAAAAGTTAGGAGGAGTGACTTCATACTCTGAGATGCTTGATAAACACAGACTCTGAGTTTGTTTGGGTTTTCAGTTCCAAAAACAGACAACTTTAACTCTGTCAGTTACTGTGGTAACTTAGTCTGTGAAGCTAACCTGCTGGCTGGCAGCTTTCTCTCCCTGTCTCTCTAGCCTCTTCCACACATAGTTCCCAGTAAATTACTGCGATTACCTTTCAGGCATCACTAGTGATTTTCACTATTCACATATGCAGCTACATTCAATAAATGGGACGAGAGACAGTCCAGCAGATGGCGATAATGCAACACTTATAGATACCAACCGCCATAAAACTTAACAGAAGAAGAGTGGGCAAGTACGAATGTTCATATGCGGTGAAGACGTCTCTTATTATTTTCAGGAACACGGTGGGTGAGGAGCTGTTTTTGTCGGGTGCCAGTGTTCTTGTAATATATTTCTGAATCTGTCTAGTTTCCAGCCATTCTATTACTTGTTAGTTATCAAATCACCCACAAAAGTATTGGCAAGGTAAACAAGTCGTGGATTCAAATACATCATCAACAGAGTCTTGTGATTGGTTCGCTCGCTCCACATGAAAGCAACTTTCGTCAAACAGACGTAGCCGTGTACGTGCTTGTCCCTGTAATGTTACTGCTTTCATTCATAACACAGCCGTACCAGCATTTTCCTAGTGTTACTAGGTCTTGAGGTGGGAAATTGGCGGCACAGATTTCCCTGAATATCCATCCCTGCTCCCATTCACACATGACCCCATGCAGGAAATGTTCTGGAACATTTCAGGGATAGACTGCATGTGTGAAAGGGGCTTCTCTCTCCTCTTGCTGAGCCTGGAGCAGCTATCAGACACAGCGTTTCATTTCCTCATTCATTCAGTCCATATCAACACATACATCAAAGTGCATCAATTTGCAGAGGTTTATGTCAGGAGATGGAGATCAAAATCCTGTTTGGATATTAAATTGTTTCTCAATGACTATCTCTACCAACGTTACCGCTTTTATGTGCAATCAGTCATTTCTATTTGCACAGCAATCTCTGTCATCACATTCATATATTAAAACAGCGTAAATTCACCCTCAGCTCACAATTAAATCTATTCATGTCTTTTATTTTTGCTAGTCGGAGTTTTTTTTAAATAACATTGCAACTCTCAAAACAGTTCTCCTGCACAGAAAAGTGTATTGCACATTGTCATATAAAATTTGTATGAAGCTTTACTCCTACTATAAGACACTGATCAATCAATAATCATCTCATATTTAGATTCACACTGCTGGAACATTGTTTTCATATCATATTTTATGTTATATGTTAATATTTCTGAGTGAGCAGGATTGTGGTGCAGCCGCAGACTTTAAGATTTTAAAACTGGGCTAAATGTTTAAAACGGACTTTTCTAATAGGCTGCAATAGTTGTTACATGTTTAACATCATTTCAGGGGCTATGTTTAAATTTGCGACACACTTAAATATAGTAATTAAATGGTGTTGAGTAAAAACATGTAAAACAGACCTAAAGAATAACTTTGACATCTTTTCAACTGAAAATCACTAAATTCATAACTGCTGCCGTGGTTATTTTAGTATTGGAGCTCTATTGATTATTTTTTTCATTCAACATGCATGTGCTGAACATAAGGAGAGTTGATTGAACTGACTCCAATCAGCTGCTCTAGAACTGAAAACTCAAGAGTTTCAGAGTTCAGGGTTAGGTTCTGAGTTTTCAAACCTGTTTTTTCAAACGGGTCCTTGGTATCTGTCCATGCAGACAGTTTTGGTTGTATTTGTCCAGGTTTTGAGATGCCTGTTCGATATTTCTGCCTCCACACCAACACAATGGATGTAAGTAGAATTTAGTTTCTTCTGCTCACAGCATTAACAAATGACATTTAAAAACCTCTATGGCAGCTTGTTTTTTCCAGGAACAATGTCCCTGCTACTCTGGATAATCCACAGAGCACACAGTCTCCACTTTTAATGGGAAGACTATTTTTTTTTTTTTGTAGTGATGTATAACTAAAATAAACTGGTTCATACTGAAAGCAGTTCTTATTTCCTGGATGTTTATCCATCTGTAAGGCAGAAGACAAACAAACACAGATGTCTCTGTCTACCTAATTTGAACAGGTATGGAGGTATGTTCATAATCATAATATCATGATCTTGTGAGTAACATCAGAATACTATAAGTCCAGTTGGTGATTATCTGGGGTCTTCAGCCTGGAGTCTGACCTGCAGTACTGCTTGTGCAGTGAGCTCTTTTTACTTCACATGTCCAGCTGATTGAGCCGTTAAAACATCCGAAGGTTTTTTTTACCCCCAGTGTCACAATGTGCTGCCCTGAATAATTATCTAGAAGCACGTGTACAATGTGATCAATCGGTGTTACCTGCTGAGCTGTAACAGACAGATCCTGACATGTCTTTTCCCTTGATAAATTGAGTGTGTAGATGACAGTGTGCATGGCCTTTGTTGCGTGATGTAGCTCATCAGCCCGTTGTCTTCTGAAGGTTCATGTTCATCATCAAACCACTTCCACACTATTGAAGTCTCCACAGCAGAGCCTGCTCCAATGTTGCATTCACTTTCAGTCATATTACTATATCAGCATGTCATAATACTAATATTATGGTAAACATCATTTTTATCCCATTAATATCTCTACTGGTTTCATGAACATATGCTTGAGAATTGATGAGTTAGACTTTACTCCTTTTTAGAGGTTGAATATTTTGTGGAGTGTTTATATGCAGCAAATATACTCCATATTTTGGAATTCATGTTATTTCTTATTGCCATTCTAAAAAAATTGTCTTTTCTTCTTTCCTGTTCATTGGGTGTTTAAAAGGGGTTAACAAAGTCACTGAGCCCACACACTGAAGAAGGCATTAGTCAAAATATTTGTCCTTGTTCATGTGAACTATAACATTTTTAAAAAAAAGTTAAATTCTGTTTCCTCTATCTGGGTGCCAGAATTTCACATCAGTATTTGAAGTTGGAGAAATTCTTAGTAAGAAGGCTCAGTTGTACTGACTTTTAGTTGAATCTGGGGACAAACCAGCTTCTTCATTTGCCCCAATTAATGTACTGTTGGAATTACGGGTGTAACACAAAGATACCGCTGTATCAGTACCTGTATTCAGATTTAGGCCATATTCAGACCAAATCAGGTGGTGCGGCTTGGTGAGGGTTGAGCGGAGATATTGAGGGGGTTGTGGGCATGCTGTTTGGTTCCACATCTAACACTGGTAATTTTTCTATTGGACACGGACCAGACAGACATTTTCAACAACCCTGTGATAATTGCTTATATATAGGTGGCCTTTGAGATTAGCAGTCAAACAATCTGGTGCTTGTCTGTTAATGTTCAGCCTCAAAATTGCCTGAAGGCAGCTCTTTCAGCTCTAAAACTGACTGACTTCACTCATCACTTCAGACACTAATTTAAATTATTTAAATGACCCACAGGTTTTTAAGACTAGAGGAGGTTTTGGTTTCTTACATCTAAATCAAAAGAAGTCATAATAGTCAAACTGTTTCTTTTAGTGGTTGAAGTATTTTCAGAGCAGATAGAGCTGGTAAAAATCATCTCTGTCTGTGCTTGAGCTGACTTTAATCTTACTTCCTAAATATTTTGAATTTATTTCCTTGAAAATTTAACTGGGGCATAATAATTCAGTAATAGTAATTGGTATCTACAGATCTCCTTCTGCCCCCTCAGAAGCTCTTGAAAAAATTGGTGAATTAATTGCACCATTGATTGATCAAGAGGTGATTATCCTTGGTGATCTCAATTTAGACTGGCTTACCTCAGCATCTAGTAATCTTAAAGAACTTTTTTACAATCTTAATTTTACACTGTTTATTTCACACCCCACTTGCCCCAACCTGAGGATTCCTCCAAGTCAGGCTTAATATTAACAAACAGACCAGAGAAATATCCTGCCTGTGGTGTTTTTGACCTTGGTGTTAGTGACCATTGCCTGATTGTTTAAATTAGAAATGTGAAACAGAGGAAAACTGATTCACACATAGTGGTCAGAAGAAACTTAAAACATTTTAATGACCAGGCCTTTCTACATGTCCTTGATTCCAGTCCAATCGCTGACACTCTCAAAACCCCTGATCCCGACATAGCTTTTAAGTTATTTTACCCATGTTTTTAACTCAGTTTTAGATAAACATGCACCCTTTAAAAAGAGAAGAACAAAATGTAGCCCCACTCCCTGGTTCAATCATTTTGCGTCATCTTGTCAGTTATTTGACAGTCTTAGTGTTGGTCCCAACAGTTGTGTGGAAGAACATAATTCATCCTTCCTTAATACTAGTGCTGAAGTAAACCACTCCTTTAGCTTATCTCCTGTCTCCAGTTGGATGGTAGCTGACACCTTATGCAATATTGATGCATGGAAATCAATGGGTGATGACAAACTGGAACCGTTTGCTTTGAAATTCTCAGCACAGCTAATTTCTGAATATCTAATTCATATTTTCAATCTTAGCATTACCTCTGGCATCATTCCTACAGTTTGGAAGACTGCTTATGTTCTTCCTCTCTATAAAGGTGGTAGCAAATCTGAGTTAAATAATTATTGTCCAATCTCAAAACTATCTTGTCTTGCAAAAATATTTGATTGACTTCAAGTTGAAATTTATCCACACATTCCATACTAACTCCATTTCAGTCTGGCTTCAGGCCTAAGCATTGCACTATTTCTGCTACTTCTTTAATTATTAACAATATAGTCTCAGCATTAGATAACAAAAACAATGAGATGCTATTTTTGTTGATTTAACCAAAGCTTTTGACACAATTGACCACTTTCTGTTTTTACTATGGCTTTCTTCTTTGGGTTTTGACAATGCTAGCTGCCTGTTGTTGTTTCTCAATGATCTTTCTAACAGGTGCAAGTGTGTCAAGATAGGTAATATTGGGTCGATGAAAAACTTACTTTTAAAGTCCATATTGACATGTTGTTACCAAAGCTAAGGTTGAAATTGGGCTTTCTTTTTAGTATAAATAAATCTCATTTTCCTTTATTCACAAGAAAAAGACTTGTTGAAGAAGACTTGTTTTGCTCTCTGTATTGGACTACAGGGATGTTATTTATGGGCTGAAGGACAGTTCTGCTCTCAAACCTTTAGATGCAGCATTAAGATTCATCACTGGAGATAGTTATGGGACACAACATTGCCTACTGTATCAAAAAACTAGCCTACCTGCTCTATCAGTGAGGAGGGATCAGCATTTAAGCTTCCCCTCTATCTCTCAGTCCTGCTTTCTTGGAACGTTGGTGGCCATTGTAGCCACTCACTGACATGGCTCACCCTGCAGGTGCCAAAAATTCATACAGAGTTAGGAAGATCTGCTTTCTGTTACTGTGCCCCACATAGTTGGAATATGCTTAAAAAAAACTTCAAGTTGACCTCATTAATACTGCTCAATACCAAGGTTTAATTGCTAATTTTATTGATTGTAACTGTCATTGCTTTTAATGTTTTTAATTGTTCTTATTATTATTGTTATCATTGTTATTACGGGTGCACGATATTGGATTTTTTGCCGATATTTCCAACTCACTGTGGCTGATTGCCGATACCGATGTATGCGCCAATACTGATATATGCACACATTTTTTTCCAGATGGCTGAGGAGACTATTATGCATGCAATTATAGATTGTACTAAGTATGATCAAGAAAGATAATATATGAAGGAAGAATTTAGGAAGACTTAAAACTTAAATGAATCTGCTAAGTGGGAGGAGCAGTAGAGTTTTCAATGAATTTATTAGACAGACAGGATAAATGTGTAGGATTTAATCTCTGGTCCACACCCTGGAGCAGAAGGTAATGCACCTAATACGCTGGTTCCCAATCGGCGTTATAAACCAAAAAGATTTTTTTTTCCAAACAGAGTGGTACATCCTGTCAGCCAAGGTGTTTCCTATCTGTGCAGCCGAACTTAGCAGCTCCTCTACAGAACGTTTCTCCCTGACGGTCCGGGTGCTTCCTCTGCAGGCTCCACTTCACTCAAGCTGCTTCTTCCCACTTTAACCTGAATAACAAACCCGGGCTCGGTGCTCTGGTTGGATCCACATGGAGAGCTAGGGCTAACGTTAGCTGAAAGGCTAGCGGAGCGTTAGCCGCAGCATGGCCGGAGGGAAGCACAGCCAGCTAGCCTCCCAGCTAACGTTAGCCCCGGTTCTGCATGTGGATCCAACCAGAGCACCGAGCCCTGGTTTGTTATTCAGGTTAAAGTGGGAAGAAGCAGCGGGTCTGACGGGCAGCTGAGTGAAGTGGAGTCTGCGGAGGAAACACCGGACTGTCAGGGTGGAACAGTCCATGGAGGGAAGCACAGTCGGGTGGCGGAGGAGATGGCAACAAATCGGCCTCTCATAATCAGTAGAAATGGCCGATGCTGATATTTCATTTTAGAGCTTTTATCAGCTGATACCGATGACGTGCCGATAATATTGTGCATCCCTAGTTGTTTTATTATATTTATATATATTACACTTTTACTTTTTAGCATTGTTAATTTTACCTTGTTTCTAATTGATATAGCCATGTATTCTTTTATTGCTATTTGATTTTTTTCTGCATTTATTGTATGTCTGTACCTCAGCACCATTGAAAATGAGGGTTCTCCCTCAATATGTTTTCTGAGGTTTAATATAAATAAAATAAAATGAATGAATGAATGAATGTGCTTTCACATCCAGTAGTTCATAATGGTCTTTTGTTGGTCAGGTCCTGCCATCCCAGTTGGAGTGGATGTTCAGGTGGAGAGTTTGGACAGCATCTCTGAAGTCGATATGGTAAGAAAACCTGTTTATCCAACACTACCTACAGCACCGCCAGAGATTCCATATGATTCATGTCACAGAATGAGATGAAGATAAGATTTATTCATGCAGCACTCAGCAAAAGCAGAGCACTTTACAAAAGGCAAACATGAAATAATAAAACAAAAATAAAAGCTAAGTTAACAGTGAAAAATGGATCAAATAGCAAAAACAAAATGAGGATCAATGAAATATGAAGAAAAACCAGAACACAGAGTAAACCTACCTAGCAGAAACCTCCTTTAAAGCTTCAAATTTAACAGGTTTTTGTAATGTGCTTTAGTTGATAAATCATAAATCAAATGACCTTGCTATTATGTTATTCAAAATTTAAAGCTGGAATCAAACATCCCATTAAGGTTTTAGAGAGAATGATTAATATATCTGCACAGTCGACCCAGTCAGGACTGGATCTGTGGGTGCAGATGGTCGGGATCAATTATATGTGTGTGTGGTTAAACTTTTGGAGTAGAAGGATATTGCAAGTCACTGTAAAATAGTTCAGTAATCATTTTCGATATTTGTATGCAGATGGTCATTTATAGTCATATACAGTCTCTCCCACTGAAAGGAGGCGTGAAACATAAAAATAATACTGATTTTTTTTTAAATTTAATTCAACATGTTAATAAAAAATCAAATATTAGTCATTTCCTCACCTGTCCACCAGGTTTGCATAACGTAACACTAGTTTGACTTCTAATAATTTATTATAGTTATGGGGTTGTTAATTCTGTTAGACATTTGTAATACTGCTCACTCTGTTCACTCATTTGTTGTGTTTTAATGCTGACCTTTCTGTCTGTTGTACAAAAAGTGCTCATTAAATATTTCAGACTTTTCCCCACATGTTGTCATCTGGCCAAATACACTGGTTGGTATTCTGGTTGATTTGGTGACAGCCCTGTTACTGATGGTTACATGAGGGGTTTAATACTACAGCAAACACCTTGAGCAGTTACTTTGTCAGAAATACAAGAGAAGAGCAGCTGGTGTATCTGTTTATAGCGCAGTTAAATGCATGTTGTTCAATGCAGGAGTCAGTCAAAAAAAATTGCATCCTTCATCAGTACGAGTAGTTTTTCACACACAGCAGAGCTCAGTACCAAACAAAAATAGTGTTACAATATGGTTTGATGTAATGACAGTCTCAATGATTGTAACTTTAAATGTCAGCCCTAGAAACAGAACAGACATTGGGGCATCTTTTGTACCCAGTGGAAGGGACCATAGAGTATCAAGGTCAGAACTTTTAGTAATTGTATTTCTTACCTTAAAGAGAATTCAACAACATACAGATTTTTTTGTGTGTGAAAGATTCTTTGATGAAAATGTACAGAGCTGAATCAGTTTTCACAATAACTCATCACATGTAGTCAGTGCGAAGGCAAACACCAAAGTGAGGAAATCTAATTAAATGTTGACAACTGAAGACCAAAAGCAGTTAAACATTGGCTGGTTTTCTCTGCTGATGGGCTTTTTGATGGTGTAAACAGCAAACAGATTTCCCTTGTTGTTCAGCTCCCGTCAGTCATTTCCCTCTCAGTGTGGATGCAGGGTCACTGTTACTCAGAAGTCTTACATTTGGTTTCACAGCCTTGGGCTGCTTGTGCAGGTGTTACACTGTGTTTTAGCATGTCACAAATAAACATTTTACTGGTGTAATCAGTAAAATCCTCCTACCTTGAACATAAACTGAATTGAAACACTCCCCTCTGGCAGGAAGCTACAGTCTATTGAACAATGGCGCGTTACATTAACGCAGTTATTTGTATTTCTACATTTTTACATTACATGTACCGTTTATACTGTGAACATTTTCACATTCCAAGTCAATATCGTGCATATTATGTTTTAAACTCAACAGCTCTTTTCACTTAGAATAAACTATATTTACTATATCTTATCTTACCTGTTTTGGCTTTAAAGTCCCAGTAAAACAGGAGTCAGAGCACCTTCAGCCTCCAGAATGTGGAAGGAATAATCCAGAGATTTAATCACTCAAAGATGGTCAGGTAGATAGCAGAACAATCAACATAGGGACACAGGATTACTCTAACACTCTTTCTTTCTTTCCCACAGGACTTCACCATGACCCTGTACCTGAGGCACTACTGGAAGGATGAGCGCCTGTCGTTCACCAGCAGCACCAACAAGAGCATGACGTTCGACGGTCGTCTGGTGAAGAAGATCTGGGTCCCTGATGTCTTCTTTGTCCACTCTAAGAGGTCCTTCATCCATGACACCACCACTGACAACATCATGCTGCGTGTCTTTCCTGATGGACACGTCCTCTACAGTCTGAGGTCTGTATCATTGCAGCATCTGACTCATTGTTCACGACCTATGTTCATCTGCCTAAGAGGAAACATTTTAATTCAAGTCCCATGCAGCAGAAATATTTTCAATACAATCCTTTTACACAGCAGATATTTTGACTTGCTTTACAACCAGTTTACACACAGTAATTACTGGACCATGTAAGTGTATTAGGATTGGGAGGAGGGGGATTGGGAGGGGGTCAAATGTGCCCATCAGTACTTCTCATGGGACACTTTAACCTCAGGGTTATTACTGTAATCAAAAGGGTTGAAGAGCAGTAATCTTCTCATTTTGGATACATTATTTTGCCCGGTAAGAGATTAAAAATATAACACTTAAATTTATAACTGATGGATCCCTCTATTTACTATTTGCTAGCAGTAGCTGTTAGTCAGGAATTGACTGCTAAATACTAACAGTACAACGGACAAGGCTGGAAAATTCAGATAAAGCTAGATTATGTATGTAGAAACAATTCAGATTGGCGTTTCTTTCCATAGCAGTTCCATACTTTGGCTGAGCGTACAGACATCTGCTGGAAATGCACGTTTAGCAGATAAGAAGCCAACAGTTTCATTTGTAATTTGGCTAACTCACAAATGAATATTAATTGACAACAGCTGATAAAATTGGGGTGGGGGGGTTACATTACATTACATCACTTCATTACATTTCCCTCATTCTTACTGTATTAATGTGAATTGCTGCTATGCTGATAAACTGATAAAAATAAACACCTGTTTAACTCTGGGAGAAAATAAAGATATTCCACAATTTTTGGAAAAATTATTATTTAATAAATAAATCAGAATATAAAGTGTTCAATAAATAACAAATAACATACAAAGAAGATGAAACCTATTAACATTCCAGAAAGGGAGACAGATATGGGCCTGGATGAGCTTGCTCCTCTACTCAGTCAACATTACATTTCATTCATTACCCAAGTATTTAAAAAGGTGTTTCAACATAACCTGCTGAATCTCAGCTTCAGAGCTCCCTGTTCTGAAACCCCCTGCCCCTCAGAGTTTCAGCAATATATTTGCCATAGGTATCAGTGAGATCTACTACTATTGGCTCCTGCAGACAACTAAGTATGATGCACACACTGTAGTCCTAATCGAAATTGCCCCAAGGGAATACAGTTGTATATATATTTAACCTCATGTTTCAACTCAATGTTGATCATTTCACCTTTTTGAATACTTAATCACACATCATAACATTTGTAAATTCATTTTTTAGTAGCCACTTGCAGTTGTAGCTGATGCTTTGCTTATGTTGATATTTTTATAGTGTGCTAAGCTAAAACGTAGCTAGCTAGCAAACATGAGCAAGCTAGCAAGCCACAAAGCCAATACTAACCAAACTCTTTATGTGTACTGTAAATATAAATAGTATTTGACTCAAAAAGATTGATTGATTTATTTTCAAATTTAAAGGGCACTAGCAAAATATCTAGCTTTAGCTAACAGAGCATAAAGCTTAGGGTAGTGATACATTCAGCAGTTTTATGGGCAATGCTGCAGGCAACAACTTTACCCTTCTCACATATTCTTTTTAAGTTGCAAATCACTGTGTCCCCTCAAATGCCCCTATATTGCTACACTTACAGTGAAAAGTGTGCATTTCATTTGTGAACACAACAGCTGTGAGCACTGTGCCAAAGCTTTGGGTCTGGGGCTTCCACTGCTTCAGCCCCGAATGGTTTGAGCCGAGCCCCGCATATTTCTGCTCCTCAAAACTGGTATTTTAATGTAACAGTGGAACTTAATGTGGAGTGACAGGAGGAGGGCTAGAAATATGGTGATGCACATAACAAGACACATACAGGCTGTGGCTGTATTACAGGCAGTGAAGTTGCTATTTACAGTGAGCGGAGCTGTTTCTAGCTGCTAAATGCTCCACTATGTTCACCACCTAGTCGATAACTTTGTCTGTCTGCTGTTTAGCGGGTGAGCAGGTGGTGTACAGTGGTGTTCAATAGAAAATAAGGCAAGAGGCTTTTCAGTATATCAAAGATGCTATTTCATCTTTAAAAGAAAAATGATCTGCTCTCAGCAGGATATTTTAGGGACATATAATAATATTTGGCATGCTATATCGGGGCATCTTGTGATTCTGTACTTCTCAGTATGCTTTGTCAGAAGCTGGTCTGGACTCTCGTAATACTGCACAATTCCTAAGAGCAATATTTGGGGTATGAAGATATTTGACTCTAAGCTCTGTTAATGGTAGCTTTAGAGAATATTGACTTTATTATTTTGCTTCCTTCCTGTGACTCATTATGTCATAATTATATAATTTGAAGCCACATTAAGCTCATTTCGGTTCCATTCATGCCTTCCTTATTAAGGGCCTTGTTAAGGATGATGGGTGGTGCTACACTCTGTGCTTGCTGTTGTCAGTATAGCATGTGTATAGCAGGTGGAGGGCTTCTTGATTTTATCCCCTTGCATCCAGAGGAAAATCATTTTTAATTAGTATTTTATGTCATTAAGCTTTATTATTTTCTTGTTTTTTTATTTGATGTTTAGATGTTTTTAAAATTATTTCCAATTTTTTATAACAAATTGTCCCATAAAAGAGTGGTCTCTACTGATTAAGTATTGCACACCTATAACATTGAAACAAAAAGGGATTAAAATCAATGCAGCAGAAACAGAGATATCATGTTTTTTATAGCATGCCACCCTCTTCCTTGTAAAAACCAAGCACCTAGATTTCCCACAATGCACCTACACGTATTTCACTCCATTGTGAAATGTGTGAAATTCATGTGGGGTGTGTTATGCTAGTAGCAGTTAATGCAGCCTGGAGCTGCTAGCCTCCAGCAGAGATGAGGAGCTGCAGAGGTCTGCTAACCTCATTTCTTTCTAACTCCACACCTCCAGATTTTTTTAATTTCAAACCTGTAGTCTCCAGCCCCAACTAATGCTGACTCAAGTGACATCACTTGAGGCAATTTATCAGATTTCACATAGCTCCCTCTGGAGACACAAAAGACTTTATTCTTCTTTTTACACATATGCAGTAGTTCTCCCCAACACCTGGAAACACATGCTGATGTGTAAAAATGGTTCTCCTTTAATCTATTAAAGTCTAATTGGCTCCTTTTGTAACAAGCTACAGTAATTCCCATTTTTTTGACATTTTCAAAAGCTGTTTTAATATCAGGCCTATATGACCATCCTTCAGAGGACTCACTGATTCCACCATGTTCCACAGTATGAAGCTGACCCAGGACTCAGTGGGTGGTCACAGATTCTGTTCTATTTAAAGCTCTGTTCTGTTAGTGGTAAAAGTGTCCTGGTTTCTGAGTGCCACCATTGGTTTTGGACTCAATTCAAAAGCCAATACTGAGATCCAGCTGACTTCATTAGATGCGTTCACAATCAATTAGCTCAACTCACTTCACTACAGGGGGTATATAGTGACATCCCGTCAGGAAGATTCAAGCACTCTGCTGCCACCTAGCGTCTACAGGTAGGTAGTGCAGCCCCCACATTTACCGCCACGGCAGCACCGTAGTAACACAGCGGTAAAGCAGACAAATGAAACAAGAAACATCTGTATTATAGACTTTTTATCTGGGCTTGTAAATAATTTCGTCATTTTATAAAATGACAAAAATGATTTTTGTCATGATTTCACATCTTGTGCATAAAGTCCTATATCCTCAAAAGCAGGTTGTTAGAGGGTTGTTGTTGTAAAATGTATTCCATTAAAGTTGACCTTGTTTTTTATCTAGATTCTATTAAATCTGCTTTGAAGGATAATTGAGCCTTACTGGACCTTATTTTCCCTTTTCTGCCATCATAACAGTTTAAAATGTGATTCCTTATTTCACTGAAGAGCAGTTCCATGTTTTTTGTGAGCAGTAGCCTTCTAGGCTAAGCACAGGTTTCAAAGAATGAATGCAACACTTTCGTATAGTGTGGTGTAGAAAAAAAAAATCTTTTTTCTTTGACAGTTTTATTCCTATCCCAAACTGCCTCCTGATCTTGTTCCAGGTCTACAGTGTCTCTGTTACTGAATCTTTATCTGCATCCACTTTGCCCTTTCTTCTGCTGTTCCTTTTGTTCTTTCTATGCTGATGTTCCCTGTCGTCTGCTCAGAATAATCAGTGGATTTACTGCAAAACACTGCAGTGATGTCAGGTGGCAGACAGACAGAAGGTGTAACTGCAGAGATAATAACACATTAAAAGAACACTTGTATCTTGAGGGACAGGTGCATCTGAGAAGACAAAGAAAGACAGGATGCTAAGCTCTAAAACTCTCAACTAGAAAATTGTAAAGACAGACAAACAACATTTCAGTGTGGAAAGGTTCTGTCTCAGGTTTGGCTTTTATATAGAAGAGCCCCCCCTAGATAACCACAGATAATGAGAAATAGAATGTTGGGGCTTCTGAAAGAGGCTCTAATTGATATTCTCTATAATAACAATGTCTGAGCTGACAGTGTGTAATCTGTTGGGTGTGGCTCATAGTGATGGACCTACAGTACAGAGAATTATCAGCAACTCTGCAGCTCCCCTCGGCTTTACAGAGCTTTATAGTGAGTTTCAGCTCATTGTTTAGCTGTCTGACTGTAACTTTACTGTTTTGGTTCACTCTCAGCGCTCTCATATCCCCCTTCAAATGTGCTTTCAGTGTAAGTGATGGAGGCCAAAATCCACAGTGTGTCCACACAGTCATTTAAAAGTTGATGTGAAGCTTATATGAGTCTTCTGAGTCAGTCATATCAAGTGGATATCTGACACATTTACAATCTTTTTATTATCAAATTCCCTCTTCGTGTTCCCTGCTGAGCTGTGGTTGAAGAATAGTAACAAAAAGAGGAACTTTGGCACTAAAAAGACTGTAACGTTGAAAGATATCTACTTGCTTCATATTAGCTTCAGATAAACTTTAAAATACAGTTTAGCACAGAAGGAGGACTGTGGATTTTATCCTCCATCACTTCCATTGTAAGTGCATTATGAAGGGATCTTCTAATGGTCAGTATGAACAGGAGGAATGATTACAGCAAGAGAAACAGGTTTACATGTTCATTTGGGCTCCTGACTGTTGTTTTAAGACAGACATTTAAAAATTGGGAACCTGTCCTTTAACACTAAAAAAATCAGTGTATGTTGGTGGAAACGGCTGTTATGTGGGGGATGATTAGTCTTTGTAGGTTTTAATAATCTTTGGACTGTTTCATGTTTATCTTAATACAACACTCACATGCTATATGTACATTAATTGGTCACTGTAGTCATTCCTCCTGTCTATACTTGCTGTGAATGGATCTCCTCCTAATTCAACTACACTGAAGTGATGTGAGATAAAATCCAGAGTAATATGAGACTCGAGTAGTCTGAGCCACATCCTCCATTCTTACCGCACCTACACTCACCTACACACAACAATAACACAGGGCCAAGTAACCTACATCCATCACTTTATTGCATTAAACACATTTTAGCTGTGTTTTGTTCTACAGTATGTATACTATGCATACATTATGTATCCTCAAAGTTCAGAACAAAAGAGCAGAAATGAATGAATAATGTAAATGAAACACAACCGACGCTGAAAGAATACATTAATGAAAGACACGTAGCGCAGAGCCACAGGCAGCGAAACACATTATGAATGAGAAAACTGGCTGTTTTTGAAGAGAACTCATTCAAGTCCAACTTTCCAACCAGATCGGATGCAGTGGCCAGAAGTGACACCATCAGGTTTTGTTTTGAATGCATGACATTTGATAAAAGCAACATTCCTCCCCGTAGTTGCCGAAAGGAAGCATCAGATACAGTTTTCACGTACATGTTAGGAAATGTTGACTGTTATCCACAACTCAGCATTGTCTTTAGTATCTCTGAGTTGCGCTCTGTCTGTCAGATGGAAAGAAAGATGTGAAGTGTATCAGTTCATTAGAGATGTTTCTTCCAAATCAGAGGGGCAGCTGAGGAGCGAGTGTTGTCTGTCTGATTCTGTCTCTAACTGCATCTCTAGCTTCTTTTCTTTTTTAGTTAGCACTCTGCCAACTAACGAGCAGTGTCACAGCTGACACGAGTGTCTCTTCATTTCTGCTCTGCAAACATTTTAATTGGTTACAAAAATATCAAAATCAATGCAGCAGAACCAGATATACTGTTGTTTTTTATTTCATGTATTCGTCTTCCTTGTCAAAACCTGGCACCTTCATTACCCAGAATGTAACTAGATGGCTGACAGGTTGGATGGACATTCATATGTGTGAAGTTAGTAGCGGCTAATGTAGCCTGGAGCTGCTGTCCTCCAGCAGAGATGAGGAGCTACACCCCCAGATTTGTTTACTTTTCAAACTTTTAGTCTTTAGCCCTAACCAATGCTGACTCAAGTGACATCACTTGAGGCAGTTTATCAGATTTCACACAGCTCCCTCTGGAGACACAAAAAGACTTTATTCAACTTTTTTCAAACCTAAAGTTGTACTCCCCATCACCTGGATACATACACTGATGTGAAAAATAGGTGGAGTTCCCCTTTAAGATAGACTTAAAGGGCTGGGGAAAAAATACAAAGTCATCCTTTGAGGCCTGTAGCTAACTTTAAACCACCTACATAGCCACGGGTGTGCCTGTGCCACCAGAATCTCACTTGACTTGTCGCACTTGACTTGAGGGGGGGTTTTTTGTTGTTTTTTTTTTAGCGGTAGCCAAAATGGAAATAAGAAAGTGCAAGTAAGTTAATGCTACTTCAGACAGCATAGACTTCAAAAACGTGAGTCAGATACACCCTCTCTCTCTCTCTCTTTCTTTGTGTCTGTCTGTATCTTTGACTCTTCGCTCACTTCGGTTTCTGCCCTGCTGGTTAAATGTTCCACTGTGGCTCTCTGTGTGTCACACTATTTAAATCTTTACTGTGTTGTTGCTGTGGCTGTTGTGTTGTTGCTGTCTGTGGAGCCGGCCGTGGCTTTGAATAAGTTGTTTGCTGGTTGTTAAATCACCTGTTGCTGCTGCTTGTCTGTGATGTGTGAGTGTTTGGAGGCTGTGCAGAAGGTCTGCTGGTTGGTCCTGAAAATATCTTTATTCAGCACTTTGTACTGTACAGTATTTTAAGCCTTGAGGGATATTTTTTCCATGTCAAGCATATAAATGAGGATGTGTAAGTCATGTATATGACACATGCACTGATACTTGTTGATGTGAACATAAGGTTTTAGATCTGTTAATGAGCTCAAACCTGTATCAGAGTTTAAGCTTTGTTGGTCTGTAGCTGATATATTTTAGTTTGCTAAGTAAATAAGAGAATTGTGCAATAATAGCTTACATATGATATGTGGATTGCACACCCAGTTGGAATGATTTCCTGGATGAGTTACTGTCTCCCTCCTAACGACCCACTCCATCCAATTATGTATGTGTGTCTGTAAGCACATCACATCTTTCAGAGACAGATTTCTAACAAGCAGTGAGATGTTGTTCCGTCATGTCTTGCTATGAGATGAAACTTCAGCTCTGCAGAAACAAGAAACAGAAAAATAACAGATTCATTTACATTCTAAGCTCAGTTAAATATAGTGTCCACATTATCTGGGGACATTTCTATTACTTTTGTGATCAATTTTAACTTTAGATATAAAGCAATGTTGAACCTACAGTAAGCAGTTCATCCTGGGTGGACTGTAATGTGCATATATTGCTGAGTTTATTTGACTAAAATCCTGCAGCTACATTTCTGTGACTCCTCTCTGATTTTTAATCAATTCTGCTAAAGTCCGGAAGCAAAGGGAAATGACACATCACAGCTCTGTGGATGTTTCTTATCGTTTTAAACCTTGAAGGTGTGCTGACACATGTAAGTCATACTATTGTGCTTGATGTATAAATTTTGCTTTAGTAAGTAAGTCATTTTTGAAATGGAACCTGCTGGCGCAGCCTATTGTGTTCTTGGCTGAGGGATTGTAAATGTAATGATAGTTTATAAATGAAGCTAAACTTGGTTAATCTCACACTTTGCTATATTGTTGGATATGTTATGCTTACTTAATTTATGTCAGTGGTATGTTGTCAGTGTGTTTTTGCCATGTAATGGCATTGTGCAAATAACGTATAGGCATAGACTAAAAAAACCGTATGGTTGTGTGGTTACCATTGCTGTTAGAATATCTGATGTGATGTAGCTACATGTTCAATGCTGCAGATGTTCAGTAAGTTAAACCATTGCAGTCACCTCAACTCCAGGTTTGTCATTACTTTTATGCAACAATTATGCTATAATGTTATTAGGGAAATCACTGCAGCATTAAATGAAGAAACAGCAGAATCAGATACACCCTCATTTTTTATTTCATGCATTCTTCCTCCTTGTCAAAACCTGGCACCTTCATTACCCAGAATGTAACTAGATGGCTGACAGGTTGGATGGACATTCATATGTGTTAAGTTAGTAGCGGCTAATGTAGCCTGGAGCTGCTGTCCTCCAGCAGAGATGAGGAGCTACAGAGGTCTGCTAACCTCATTTCTTTCTAACTCCACACCCCCAGATTTGTTTACTTTTCAAACTTTTAGTCTTTAGCCCCAACCGATGCTGACTCAAGTGACATCACTTGAGGCAGTTTATCCGATTTCACACAGCTCCCTCTGGAGACACAAAAGACTTTATTCAACTTTTTTCAAACCTAAAGTTGTACTCCCCATCACCTGGATACATACACTGATGTGAAAAATAGGTGGAGTTCCCCTTTAAGATAGACTTAAAGGGCTGGGGAAAAATTACAAAGTCATCCTTTAGTAAGTAAGTAATTTTTGAAGTGGGACCTGCAGCATTAAATGAAGAAATAATGTTGCAGCTCGCCTCCGTCACCTTATTTCTTGAAACTATCATATGTTGCTAAGCAACAGTAAACAAAACCAGTGATCTGCTATTGATACAATGAATAGAAGGCAAATACTAATACTAATGTTAATGAGATCAAAACAAGGGTGAAAAACTGGTTGATGTTTGATGTACAGATCACTTTGGTTTTTGCACATCTAATATCCCACAGACACACCTAAATGAATATTTCTGGTGACACTACTGCTTTAAATGCATTCAACTCTTCAATAAGTGTTAAAATACATTATATAATATGATAGAAAGCAACAAATTGTGTTTGTGTCAGTACGTGACAAAGCCCTGCAGACTTCATTAAAAATCAATGTACAGTCATATCTGTATGTCTGGTTATTGTTCAGTCTGCAGCCAGAGAAATCAGTGTTTCTAGACTGTGCTTTTATGAGCTAACTCAGGCACTAATTCACTCATATACGTGTTTTGCTCAATTTCTACTTTAATTGCTTCCGCATTCTTCATCATGTCAGATGATGCTTAACTTTTGGGTGAAGCAGCGGGGGACACGGCACAGAGAATAGAGAAGTCTTCTGGCAATGTTTGAAGTTCTGTTTGTAGTTAAGCTCAACTCCACATCTCCAAATCCATGACATGGAAACTCATGAATTATTTTAAGATTAAGAGAAGATTTCTCCCATTTCATGAGTCATATTTCAGTCTGACAGCTCACTTTAATGAGCACCTCCCACACAATACCATACCAACCTGCAGGCTCATTTGGATCAGGAATATTTGCAGTTTAGGTATGATCTTATATTCTAATCCACAAAAACATTAAAAGCAGACAACAGCTTCGGTTTGTAGATTTTCAACATCACAAGCAACCAGTGCACCATTAATTCGTCATATGAGACCGACATATTACAAAAAAATGGAGTTAGACTGATTAAGATGTAACTGGTTTATTGCCCGCAGATGAAAGTCTTTCTCACGTTCGGTTTGAGATTTTTTTTCAGGACAGCAGATTGGAGAACAGAGCGGCAGGATGTGGGAAAGACAGCAATGAGAAAGAAGAGGATTTTAGGGAGATGATGACATGGTTAGAAAGCAAGTAGAATGAGAAGATTTATTTCAACATTGTGTGAATCAAAAAGTTCAGCGGGATATTGTGTGGAGCCAGGATCTGGCATCTAATCAGTGTTACTGCATGTCAAACAGTATCATCGCCTCAGTTTGAGGCTGTTTGATTTTACTGGTCACCCAGAAAGTTGGAACAACTGAGCAAATTGCCTGTTTAGTTGGTCCATGTGTACTTACACTACAACAAAAATATCATGTCACCACATGCATCTCCAGTAAGCTGATATCCTGAACATCATCTAAATGAAAAACCTGGTTACCATCACTGGAGAAGAATAAAGAAAAAGTAAAAATCAGATGCTGTGTTTAGTCTTTAAACATAGATAAAAGCAACATTTTCTCTCACCAGTTAAAATGAGTGAAAGATGATTAGAAATGAATGTCAAGGCTAGGGGAGAAATTGATGGGAAAGGATTTTAGACGACTTGTTGAGAATCTGATATGAGATGTTGTCTCACTCTGAATCTCTCTCTCTGCTGGGGGAAGGTGTACTCTCTTTACGTTCTGTCTTAACTGCTGCAACCTGTTTATAACTAAGTTACAGCTGTTCAAACTGTATCTAAGCTAATTCTGAACTCAATCAAAGCTGGTGCAACAGGCTACTTTTTTCCCAGGAATTAGCAGTTTCACAGCAGGTCTAAATGCACATTTCAAGAGATCTTTAAAGATCCCCTCCAGACCTGTTCTATCGCATGTAAAAATACTCTGCTGTGACTTTCCACAAAATTCCAATTTACTCCTTGAGCGTGGAGGATGTGACAGGAAATGAATGTGAAAACAAACTGTACATACAGTACATCATTCTGCACAGTGAAGAGAAGAACATTCATGGCTGGAGGGGGACTCTAAAGGATAATCCCTCTTCATTACATCATGAGTCTCATCTTTTTTACCATCATTTCCATCAGTTATGATCACATCTTTATCACCAAAGTAATTGTTGAGATCTGAAAACATGGTGACATCACTACAACAAAGTCCTACAAGGCAACACCAAACACATAAGCAGGATCACCATCAACAGTCTATCCAGATGTATAAACCACTTTATTTGGAGGTCAAAATGAAAGTGAGAGCACTGAAATGTTGCTGACAATAATAGTAATAATGATAATAAACTTTATTTATATAGCACCTTTCATAACATAAAATGCAGCTCAAAGTGCTTTACAGAAAGAGGTACAAACAAACAAGCAGGCAAAAAATAATAATATAATATTAAAAGAAAGGAGAAAGATAAATACAATAAACAATACTGTTGTGTACTACTGTGATAAAAAGAGGATAAAAGGAGGTAAAATCATGAGATAAAAAAGATAAAACAGGTAGTAAATAAACTGATAACAGTAAAAGGCAAATAAAAGGTTGAGTTCATTAAAAGCAAGCATACAAATAAGTTTTGAGCTTCTTCTTGAAAATATCAACAGAGGATGTTTGTCTAATATGTGGTGGGAGTTTGTTCCAGATCTTTGGTGCGTAGCTGCAAAAAGCTGCCTCATCATAACTTTTTGCATTTTGTTTGTGGCACATTTAACAAGCCAGCGTTAAGCCACGTAAGTGAACGGTTTGGAACATATTCTGACAAACAATCTGAGATGTACGAAGGTGCTAGAGACCTCTTTGGGCTTTAAAAACAAGTAAGAGAATTTTAAAATCTATCCTCAATGTTACAGGTAGCCAGTGCAATGACGCTAATACTGGTGTAAAATGTTCCCTTTTTATAGTTTTGGTTAAAATTCTTGCTGCTGAATTTTGAATGAGTTGCAGCCGATCAATGGTTTTATTTGGTAAACCAGTATAAAGTGCATCTTCCAAAGTAAGGTACGGTCTGACTCTTGCAATGTTTCTTAAATGATAAAAAGCTGTCTTTGTAATGTTGTGGACATGACTTTTAAAATTCAATTCAGAATCAAGGATAACACCCAAGTTTTTTACTTCTGGTTTAATAATCCCTCATTGCACAAGAAATCTTCAGTAAGCAGGCCAAAGTTGGAAGGAGGAAGGAAAGTTTGGCTCCCTTGAAGCTTGCTAACAACCTGACTGAACTCAACAATAACTCAACAATAGTAATAAAACTGAATTATCCTTTCATCTTTCATCTGTGGTGCTGACTGGTTGGTGCACACCGCAGAACCACAGAATGCTTAACATAGCAAATGACAGGAGTCACATCCTTCACTATGGGAAGCCACCAAAACTCTGTCTAATAAGTATGAGCTACTTCTGTCCGGTCCTGATTAGCTTGTAACTCTAAGCCTAAATCAACAAATTGTAAAAATAATACCATGAAGGCAATCTTTATATTATGATTCAGGCCACAGAAAACGAGCAAAAGCCGGGACGACACACAAAACATAATCCTGTGTTACTGTGGAGATGTTCCCCAGTCACCATGTGGTTGCATTCAAATAAGTCAAAGTGGCATTAGTGAATGTATGCAATACCATGACTGTTCTCACCATGTGTCTGCTGTCGTTGAACAGAGTGACGGTGACGGCAGCCTGTAACATGGACTTCAGCCGCTTTCCTCTGGATTCTCAGACCTGTTCACTGGAGCTGGAGAGCTGTGAGTACAGTAGCATGTTCCATTTATACTTCAAGAAATCATGCTCATGGTTAGTCCAGGAGAAATGAATACCCTCAAATCTGTTATTCTGTTTCAATGTTTACAGGAATGTTAAATTATCACATTGTTTCTTGACTTGTGTAAATGAGGACAGAGCTATACTGTAAACTCCAAAATGGAAAGCACACACAAAAATGAATGAGAGGGAACCAAGACACCAGAACATGTTTGCCCCAACACCTAAACACACACACAAGCACACACACACACAAGAAAAAGAAGGTTAAGTGCACTGAAGGAAAGGCTATGTCCAAGATGACACACACGGTGAAGCCAGACAGACAGCAGTAAATGCTCTTTTTTAAAAACATAGAGTAAAAGTTTCAGAGTTAATCCAGCTAAAATGCTTACAAAAATAGCATATGAATTAAAACCCTGGGGCAGCAGCACTCACTCAATTACCATCCACACACCGAGCCAAACCACAGCAGAGCAGAAGGCAACAGAGAGGAGAGCAGCACCAATAAATGCTTGAAACAAACAGAGAGAAACATATGAAAGTAACAGTTCTAAACCAACAATACCAGAGGAAACATTATTACTGAGGTCAAATACTATTAAATGCAGGTTAGTTGTTGTGAAAACTCTAATAAAATAACATGTCAGGCTTACCTGTCAGTGGCAATTTTCTATCAATGCCTAAACTTAAATCCTGACATTGTGTCAACCTGTTAAAGTATCACAGCAATGTGTATGAAGGCCTCACTACAACATGCCCAACATCATGTGACCATAATGAACAAGACCTCATTATGTCACACATTATCAGGGAGGAGTTGCACTGGTTTTGCATACATGACATACTGTCAGTCTTACCAGGCACCCCATTTATGTGCACAAGCCCAAAAATAATGTACCCAAAATAAGAAGGTGACTGTTCTTCAACCCTTTTGATTACACTCATAACCCTGGTCTCATTAAAAATGTAAATCTTTAAATTTTATAACCAAAAAGTCAGAAGGAGTATAAGTGATCCTGAAAATAATGCCACCAAGGCTAAAGTGTTAAAAAGGGGCAAAATCCCTCCATACTTGTAGGTTATTTGAGGTGAGGACACATTGGCTGGTATCTACATTGATTGAGAGAAAGATCAGTTTTGAATTAGATACATATAAACATCCCTGAAATATTTAGTATTGCAAGCATTTTTTTTCTGACAAACAAGCACAAGCTGCGTATTTACTACTAGTTACTACCTTAAAGATAGCTTCACAATGTTTCAAGTGTGTCTTCAAACAACAGTCAGGTGTCCATATGAACAGTGAAAGAGGTTTTCCTCACTGTAATCATTCCTCCTGTTCATACTGGATATTAAAAGATCCTTCAAATGTGCTTTCAATGGAAGTGATGGAGGCCAAAATCCACAGTGTGTCCACACAGTCATTTAAAAGTTGATGTGAAGCTTATATGAGTCTTCTGAGTCAGTCATATCAAGTGGATATCTGACACATTTACAATCTTTTTATTATCAAATTCCCTCTTCGTGTTCCCTGCTGAGCTGTGGTTGAAGAATAGTAACAAAAAGAGGAACTTTGGCACTAAAAAGACTGTAACGTTGAAAGATATCTACTTGCTTCATATTAGCTTCAGATAAACTTTAAAATACAGTTTAGCACAGAAGGAGGACTGTGGATTTTGTCCCCCATCACTTCCATTGTAAGGTCATTATGAAGGGATCTTCTAATGGTCAGTATGAACAGGAGGAATGATTACAGCAAGAAAAACATGTTTCGATATTCATTTGGGCTCCTGACTGTTGCTTTAAGACAGACATTGAAAAATTGTGAAGTCGTCCTTTAAAGGCTAATTTTTATTTATTACAACATGGCTCTGATTAACATACCTTTGGCCATCATTCCTATCCATACAGATAACACTGTACTCGTGAAAAGAAGTCAAAGTAGGTGAGAAACACAACTAGACAGATTGTGATACTTGTTTGGAAGAGAAAAACAAAGGCAATTGGTAAAATTCTTCTGTTGTAGAGATGTTGTCCTGTTCCTGGATCAACTACTTTGATCAGTACAGAGTTAAGGGCAACACACACCAGCAGCATACAACGTGCATTGCAGACTGATGCCACTGTCCTGTTTCTCAGTGTCGACATGCATCAAGGGCAACTCTACCTTGATTTTTTTTTTCTGTGTGTGGGACAGTATGTTTACTGTGTACACTGGGAGTAAATTCATCAAATGGCCGTAAATTGTAAGACAAACAGAATCATCATCATAATAATGATGCGATACTAAGTACATTTACTCAAGTACTTCACACACACACACACAGCTTTAGTTAATTTTCAGATTCAAATTTGACATAAAATATAATGATGAGTTTATAAATCACACTTAAATCAGTGGTTCCCAAAATGTTTGGCTTGTGGCCCTTTATAAAAAAATCAGTGTAGATATGTCATCTAGTCATGTTAGCAGTTCCACCAAAGAGACATTTCCCCTCACATGGTTTCAAATAAATAACAGTTTGAGGTCAAACTCACAAAAACTCAAAGATTAAAAGAAAGTTCTTAAAAATTATTCCAAATGTTTGTAGTAGAACTATGTTTGTTCTTCTTTCCTACCCAATATCTTATCTCATGACCCTTTATAAAGCAGTTCACACTAGCTCCACCCCGAGCAGCTACAACTATAAAATGCTGCTTATGCATTGACTGTTAAATTGTCCGTTAAAGTCACAGGATACATTTTCTGCAAAACAAATACTTTTACTTTAGTACTTTAAGTATATTTAGCTGGTAATACTTGTATACTTCTACTTAAGTAGATTTTTCCTACTATAGTATGACCTGTGAAAAAGGCCTATCACTGCCTCTAGAGTGCTCTTCTCACTAACCAGCTCAAGTGTTTCCTGGTGACGTAGCAGGGATAAGAGGGTGGGTCATACCTGAAAAGAGACTGAGCAAGAGGGACTCTAATGTCTGATTTCTTTTTGTTTTGTTTTGTTTTGTTTTGTTCGTTTTTTATGAGACATGAAAGATATTCTTATGAAAGACCCAGTACATGCCAGGGGCCATTTCTCAAAGAGTCCCCATACATTTAATATTAAGGCGCACCTTCTGATGTTTTAAAACTCAAGTGTGAACTGTGTGCAGCTTCAAAACATCAACAGTCAGCTGGGAAGACATTTGGGGATTTGGGGTTGCTACTGGGCACTATTCAAAATTACAGATTTTGTAAAGATAAAAGCTATTCACAAAGCTTCTTCCAGCTCCTGAGGTAAAGAACCGCTCCAAGAAAAAGTAAGCAGGAAGTGCAGAAACAAGTTTATCTGACTGTTTGTTTGTGATATTAATCACAGCTGAGCTGTGTTCATATTTTCTCTCAAAACATCACAGTTACATCATCAGGCCTATTTTACAGCCTCAGTTCATTTCATTTAGAGTCTGAACAGTAATAATGGATGTAATGGATTTCCTCTGTTCTTATACTGGACACACATCTGCATCAACAACAGTTTATTAACTTGTCAATGAATCATACTGAACTCTCAGTCTTGAGCCATTCTTATGTCTGTCTGATAACTGGCTGATGGTGATATCAATTCAATATCCAAACAAAACAAGACAAAACAAGTGAAAAATTCAGTAGTTTGTGTTAAGTGTCTATTAAAGGGTAAAGCTTTTTTCTATATTGCTCTTATTATTATCATGAAGACCAAAGCCAACAATGTGTTAGTCCACCTCTCAGTACTTAATGACTTCCTCTTTGTCCTTATTGAAGAGGAATTTCCTGAAACAGCCAGTTGCTGTTTAACAAACGTTACTCAAACAGGAGACTATTTTCAGCAGCAGATTAATCCATATTCTATGTTCTTGTGAGTATTTCTGGTAGAAGGATGGTGTGTGTGGGATTGAGTCAAAATAAACTAAAGTGTGTGTATTCATGGTAATGAAGAAACATGCCACCCTTTTTAATCGTTTTTAGCCATGCTAGCAGCGTGGCTTTAGGAATGACAGTCAGTCGGTCAGTCCATCATTTTGGTCCAAACTCTAATATCTCAACAACTATTTGATGAATTTCCATGAAGTGTTCTAAATACATTCATATTAGGACTCTGGTGATCCTCTGACTTTTCCTCTAGTGCTACCATGAGGTTCACATTTGTGGCTCTGAGTGAAATGTCGCTATTGGATGCCATGAAATTTGGTTCAGATATGCATGTTGCCCTCAGAACAAATTGTAATGGCTTTGGTGATCCCTTGACCTTTCATCTAGCTCCGTCATCATTTCAAAATTTCATTTTGTCCAGTACTTTGGTTTATGATCAAATCCCTGCCAAACTAATAACATTCCCATCAGCCTCTACTTTCTGTTTAATGCCAGTTAGCAAATTTTAAACTAAGATGATGAACATGGTAAACGTTACCTGCCAAATGTCAGCTTGTTAGAATTGTCATAGTGAACATGTTAGCATGCTGATGTTAGCATTTAGCTCAAAGCACCGCTGTGCCTCAGAACAGCCTCACAGAGCTGCTAGCTGCAGGTGCTGGGTGTAGATTCTTAGGGCCAAATCCACAAAGAATGGATTGCGCCCGCTAATAGCACCGTGAATTGCGCAGCATTTGTACCTGCAATCTGCCCCGTTTTAAGGTCCTATTCACAAAAGATGATATGCCGGCGCAAACACGCACGTAAAGTTTTGTAGCTGGGTGCAATTTGCCCTTGTTTTGCATCTGTTTGAACCTCAAATTGCGCATCTTTAATTAGCAGAGGAGCATACACACAGAGCTCTCCACAATCACAACTTTCATACATTATTCTTCTTTGACTTCTCTAGTATTTACATCTATAACATAATTTATTGAGATGTCCACTAAATTAGACTACAGCTATTAATGTGACTCAAGCAGGTCTGAAACATGTTAGATTAATGTCTGAATCTTACAATAATGTTGTTCAGGTGTCACTGAATGTATCCGGGATTTTGCAGAAACATCAGTACTGATGTTCTGTTTGTTGCCCACAGCTGGCTGTGTGTCACAGCTGGCTGCAGCATCACACAGCAACTAAAACGATAAGTGTGTCTCCAAACTGAGAAATAGACTGTATGCAGCACAGCAGTGGTAACTTCAATAACACCGGATCAGTCAGGATCTGACGGTAATTAATGTTCTGAGTTCTGGTACCCGCTATCTTTTTGTCTCATTTGCAAAGGTTTAGCGGCTGCAAAAGCCGCACAATCCAAAAATAGAATATGGTATCTTTTGAAATGCAGAATTTAATTTCTGACTGTATAAATTATGTGATTAAAAGGTGTTTTCATTCTGAAAGATTTTCATGATTATTGGTCAGTGATACCACTCATCACTGTAAAAAAAATCTCACACTGTAGCATATGCTGCTATTTTCTTCCACTGCTAGTTTCATGGTGCAGATTGTTTACTTGTGCCTCAGGCTGCTGCTCAGTGGTTGCTCATCAAAAGCTGTTCATTTTTACTCACTGCAAAGTACTGCCCATGTCAGCTCCCATGAGCCTGTGTTCACACTCACACACAATGACAACTGTAATAAAACATGTAAACAGCGTGAAATTAAAAAATATATATATCGATCAATTATATAAATATATATTGATAATAATATTGAAAGTAAGTCTCATTCATTTTCATTCATTTTTTATTTGTCATGATGTCATGATGAGACTCTCTGTAGTCCATACTTAGAATGAAGTGGACTGTGTGATGTTTTGCAGATGCCTACACTGATGAAGACCTGATGCTCTACTGGAAGAGTGGTGATGAGTCCCTCAGCACTGACGATCGCATTTCCTTATCGCAGTTCCTCATCCAGAAGTTCCACACTACATCTCGCTTGGCCTTCTACAGCAGCACAGGTACACAAGGAGCGAACTAATGCAATGAGAGCTCACATGTGTTTTCATTTATTAAGTTATGCATGATGCTTGTTAGATATTGTTCTTGTGTACAAAACCATGACATGAATGGCAACTGGTTTGTCCAAATGAATCATGTTTGAATCAGTCTGCTTCCAAAAAAGACAGAACAAAGACAGACCATGGACCCTTTTTATCTTAGTAAATGACTTTTCTTCTAGTGTCACTGTCAAGACAAACTTTATGCTTTGAGCTTCACTGCTGGCTTTTAAAGCTTTTTTTTATGGAATATCATGGAGTAACATAAGCAATACAGGCTTTACAAAGGTTAGTATTTTTTCACTAACCCAACCCCAGGCACTTACAGGGTAGCTGACACATAACATAAACACATATAGCTTATACCCATCTACAGACACCCAAAAGAACAATCGAAAAGGTTGTACATGTAAATTAGATCATAACAATACATAAAGTCAAGAGTTACTGACAAGGTTTTAAGCAGGTATTTTCAAAGGATTTGTGGCCTTTCTTTAAGCCCTAAAAACAGTCATAAAAACTGACCCTATGTTTTTTCCATAGACTGTATAAAAATATGGACGAAGTCACCGTGACTTCGTCAAAGTGAGCCGCTACGGCCATCGCCATCTTGGCAGTGCATGACGCTGCCTAACTCCCAGCCAATCAAAAATGGGCAAAGAGGCGGGCTGAATGGCTGAAACAAGCCACCTAGTGGCTGGCAGACCTGTCAGTCAAAGCAGCCATGTCCTTCATTATGCATAACTTTACAACTTAATAAAATTTAAACGGGCGAGTTATAAAAAAATTCACCCCCCGTACAGTTGTCATGAAAGGGGAAATTAGCTACAGAGACCAAAACCGTTTTTTGTACCAGGCTGTAAACATGTTTATTTCTGCTGTAAAGTTGGGCATTTTAACATGGGGGTCTATGGGGATTGATTCGCTTTTGGAGCCTCAAGTGGCCATTCAAGGAACTGCAGTTTTTGGCACTTCCGCATTGGCTTCATTTTACAGACCCAGAGGTTGCCGCTTGTTTATTTCACCAGAATCAGGCTTTGAAACAGGATTTACACCTAATGTTGAAAATATACGGAAAATATAACTGAACAGTTAACTCACATAGAAAAATAGCTGTTGGCTGTTTTGGAGATGTGTGGGGGGACCTCAGTATTTCTAAATTACTGGCTCCAGTCCAAAAATTCAGCAGCTTTTTTTCCACACAACTTTGTTTCTTTTTCTAACATGCTTGTGTTCCAGACTTTTCAGGCTCACAGCAGGTCCTGTCCAGTGCAGCAGCCAATGAAATACGGTGAATAGGTCGGCCTGTAAACAGATTTTCTTAAAGTTTGTTTACAGCAATAATCTTGTCAAAAGAGTTTAAAAGTTTTAAAACTATCAAATAACTCCAAGAGGCCTTTTTAATGAAACCACTGATCTTCTTGTTCGGCTGACAACGTTGGGATATCTCACTAATATTCCCTCACATATAACCATCCTCTTGTGTGATGAATTTACACTTACTGTTCCAAAAGTGTCTTCTCTTCAACTAATATTCCAAGCTCTGAAGTAGAAAACACTTTCTTTCATGTGCCTTACAGAGTCAGCATCAGATGTTATTTATGCAAATCAGATGAACTGTGTCTGGGTTTATTCAAACTAGTGCAGTGCCCGTTCAAAATGTGCCTGTTGGGAACGGGCTGATTGCTTGTCCTCCAGCCGTTACTTCAATGCATAGAAAAATGAATGCAGTTGATGTGAAGTGTTGATGAGTATAAACATGAAAGAAACTAACACTCTATTATACACAGATGTTATAAATAATATGTACTCTAATAGTAAATACATTTTCTTATTTTAAGTAAAATAAGGGCTGCATTTAAAAATCAAATAATGTGCATCCTAAAATATAGTAAATCAATCATATTTGGCTCTTACATCGTTCCTATTTTCTGTGCCTTCAGTTTGGATTTGAGTGGGTATGTTTGCCCCAAAGATTTGTGCTTTGTCTGTAGTGGCGCTTCACAATCTCTACGGTCTCGGAAGACAAACTGGTTCTGAACCTGCCTGTGGAAGTATTTGCTCTGTTTTTCATGCGTAACTACAGTCATTATGTATTGGGCTTCTACAACGCGGGTGACCTACGCTCAACAATGTACCTGAACGCCTCCTGTGTAGTCACTCGCTGCTGCTGATCTGCTAAACGTGCTGCTAACGCTACGCTTTCTGTCTAGACTTTTCTCTGACACGTGTCACACCTCGTCTCTGCTCTCTCTGACATGCTGGAGTCAGTTAGCAACCCTTACGCTCTGCCCTGCCCCTTCACAGAACAGAGTGGCACTGGTTTATTAAAAGTTTATTAATATTAAACACATTGCATGTCCAAATTGAACCAAATTCAACACTGCACTCCCTTTGTTCCCCAGCAATACAGCCGCCAGGTGTAGAGTCAATCAGATGAACAGTTCAAGAGATACGTGAAGGACATACAGACATACTGACAGAGATTCCTTCCTTTAGTAGATAGATTCTCTGCCAAATTAAAAAATTGCAGTGATGCAAAACTTTGCACACTTAAATATCCTGCTAAGATCAGTACAACCAGTCCCCGGGCCACCAGCTGGGCTTTACACGTTTAGTGCCCTATCGTACACCCGGTGCAAAGCAGCGCCAAGAACGACACAAGTGTCTTTGCTAGTTTAAGACCGACACTGTTGTCATTTTCCAATCCAGCACCCATGTTGTTTAAATAGTAAATGCATTTGTGCCCATCTGAGCGCCCATGGGCATTTTGGTCTTAAAATGAGGTGTGGTCAGGCACATTGTTGGCGCATTGCTATCTTGAGGCAGCGACTGACCAACACAAACCTAGTCTGAAGTCAGTGGAGCAGTGTTTCACTCTTATTTTAAGGGCACATTATCAAGACAATAATATGCACCTACATGGACGGGCACACAACACACATACACTCTGCTTGTTACACACACACACAGACGCGCAGCAGCGCACAAACATGCAAAAGATTACAACTAAAAGGATTACAATGTGAAAGACTATTATTGTGTACATTAACATATTTTAAAAAGTACATGTCATAATGGTGAGTCATAATATTTATCAGAATTAACTAATCACAGTAATGATGGATGAAATGGTCTAATTATTTGACCGAATCATGACAATACATGTAGGTATTTAAACAGACCCGTCAGGTTGATGGTGTCTGTCAAGACCCAGCAAACAGATCTCAACAAGGGATCAGACACGGATCAATTTTCCTGCTGCATCAATACATGAAGACATGAGGAACACATGAGGAAATAAATGAGGTGAAAACAATGATTCAACTAAAGAAGGAAATAAATCTGTACAGCTGCAGATTAGTTGCTGCCAGCAGCAGGATCAGAACCTTGGAGAGCTGATCAAGACCTGATAACTGTGTTGATGATTCTTTACATGATTAAAATTAATGACTTAATATTTAACAAATATTCTTTAACATGTTTGAGAGTACAGTGATCAGGTTTCCATACTTTCAGCAACTAAAACCCTGCTGATTTGACCTGTCACTCCATGACTGAACAAATTGATTTTAAAGAAACCAAATTAAAAAAATAAACCTTTTCAAAAAACAAACAAAAATAAATTTGCAACAAATGAATGAACAGGATCTTAAACTGGTGGTCTGGGGCCACAGGAGGGTCCAGGAGCAGCAGTGTGCGTGTTATGGATCGTGCACTTTCATTTTGGGCACGAGCAGATTGTTTCCTCTGCAGAGAAGTGCTCCTTCTTTCTACTTGAACAATGCACCATTACAATAGCAACCCACCAAGGTGCAAATGCACCTGACTCTTAAAGGAAATGGGAGATGACACTCTCATTGGTTTATTGCATGTTGCACCCAAAACATACCCATGATTAATAAAGAGACTAAGTACAACCCCTTTGAACCATGCGTCTGGCGCAATTTCGTTATCAGTTCAGTTACTACACAGAAATACTGTAATTATCCTATGACTATCCTAATTATGTAATAAAACATAATAAAGATTGTATTACCAGGGATTTAAACAGAAATGACACATGTAATTTATGACATGATGCAAAGTAAGCAGGTAAGTATTTATACACATAGCACAAATCAAAAGGTGCACAATAAAAGCATTTAGCAGGAAATATGATAGAGATGGGATAGCAACAAAACAACTTTTAAAAAAGGATAAAAACTAAACAACATCAAGCTTAAGAGAAGGAACATCAGTCAGGAATAGTCAGGGGAGTTAAGTGAGTCTTAAATGTGTCACTTGAATGAGATGATCTAATTATGAGGTAAACTTAGTTTTCCAAAGTTTAGGGGCAAAGACAGCAAATGAATGGAGCTCCATGACACTTTAAATACATGTATGAACACAACAATGCAGAAGTGCACTGTGGGGCTTCACCATGGAGTGCCTGATAGGTAAAAAAACTACAACACTGGAGACATGCACTTCCTGCTGCAGCATGTTGAACCACTCAGCTGAGGCAGGAGTAGAATGAATGACAGTAGGCAGAAGACACAAAAACATGGATTCATTTCATTCATTCATGTCTGATCTTAGAATCATTTCTTCATTGAAATATGAAATTGTTAATAACCTCATCTCTTAAATGTATGAAATGAAAGCTCATGTCGAATCCTGACAGCGTTCCTGCATTGTTGAGCTGTTCTCTCTCTGTGTTTGCAGGCTGGTACAATCGCCTGTACATCAACTTCACGCTGCGACGCCACATCTTCTTCTTCTTGCTGCAGACGTACTTCCCTGCCACGCTCATGGTGATGCTTTCCTGGGTGTCGTTCTGGATCGACCGCCGGGCTGTGCCGGCCAGAGTTTCCCTGGGTAAAAAAAAAAAAAGAAAAAAAAAATCTTGTCAAATGTCCTTTGAAGAAATTGTGCATGCCTGAGGTAAATCTGTCTGTGTGAAATGATGAAAGCTGGCTGTGACATGGCTCCACCAATTGGGAACACACACATGCATGTGTGAACACACAAACCTCCCACGCACCACCACTCTCACTTTTCTTTTGAATTATTTTCTGTATAGGGACTGTTGCTGTACTTGTCATATAGGCATCTGTTTCCCCCTCACTGAGATCTGCTCACGGCTCATTTCATTGCTCTTATTAAATTCAGCTGTTAGGATGGGATGTTTTTACAAGATCCTTTGAGATTTTTCTATCTTTTGTTTGCTTTTTCTCTTCTCTTTTGTACATTTTATCATACAGTACCAGTCAAAGGTTTGCTCACACCTTCCCACTCACTTGAATGAGAAACTATGTCCAAATGTTTGACTGGTACTGTATATTTACACAGTACACAAAGTAAAGCCTTGGTAACAGCTTGTAGTCCTCCTCCACTCAAAATGGGTTTTGCTTCTTGTTGGTTGACTGTGATGTTTGACCTTCACTGTGCAGAATGGTGTATGTGCAGAGTTTGTTTTCACCTTTATCTACTGGAGAGGGAAAGTTTCTCTGTGCTCACCTTAAAGATAGCTTTCAAATCTGTCTTAAAACAGCAGTCAGGTGTCCATATGAAGAGTGAAAGAGGTTTTCCTCGCTGTAATCATTCCTCCTGTTCATACTGGATATTAAAAGATCCTTCACATTTACAGTCTTTTTAGCATCAAATTCCCTCTTTGTGTTTCCTCAGACAATGTTTCCCTGTTGATCTGCAGTGGAAGTATAGTAACAACAAGACTAGGTCGAAACCTAGTATATAGCTGAGCCATGTATGCTCAATGTGTGAAACTGTGGCCAGTTTGTTACAGGGATAGTCAGTGGTAGTGTCTATAATTGTCTGTAGTGGTTTCAATATTTGTTGTTAATGTGTACTGAAGTAGTATAGCACATGACATGGTTAAGCTACGTTTGAGTAAAATAAAAGTTATAAATGCAGCTGCAAGAACAATACTTTCCACTTATACCTTGAGATATTTGATTTGAAAGAGAACTGATTTTAATTGCAATTATAACTATTGTAATCATCTGTTAACTCCCCCTGCTCTTTCATCTGTTTGACTTTGTGGGTGTCTCTCATTTTTTCACTCTGCATTGAGTGTTTTGTCAGGGTGATGGTTATCTGGGGTGCTTCAACTGTGTGCTCTCAGTCATGCCTCTATGCACCTTTTTCTGCCTCTTTCCCGGTCGATAATCATGGAGGCTGCAGTGGAAATTATAAATGAAAGTTCTGACAGCATTTTGGGTGCAAATTCAGGAGGCTTACCCCCCCCCCCGTTACCACAGTTACAGTCAAATCAAGCACACCTGCAAATCAGCAACCCCACACTAACCTGATGTAACAGCTACATGAGTCACAGGTTTTACTCACAACGATGCTGTTGTTCATCGTTTGTGATGTGAAGACGTCAGAGGAATAAAAAGTTTGCGTCCTGGTATTAGTTCAGTTATAAAATCCAAACACACTGCAGAGCGTCTCTCCTGCTGGCTGCTGACAGCGCTGTCAGCTGGAGAGTGGATCACACTGGACGGTAGAGGAGGGGATGCAGAGACGCTGGTACACGTCTGTTTAAACAGGAGTTTAACTGACTTCACTACATTTAACACTGCAGCTGAGTGTCAGAACTCGGAGCAGAGGCTTAGTCACTCTGAATCACTGCTGCCCTCCACTTCCATCATCTCAAACCAATTCATTTTGAAAGCGCTGATGGGGAAACTCCAACATGGCTGGCTGACCAATGGTGTAATTTCATCACTCACTCAGTCACTCACTCATGGACAACTGTGGTTATAGGGCTGACCCCGCTGTTGCAGTCCAGCCAAAAAGAGGAACTTTGGCACTAAAAAGACTGTAATGTTGACAATTGATGTGACTCATTTGGATGCTGAAGCTTCATATTAGCTTCAGATAAACTTTTAAATCCATTTTTGCACAGAAGGGGGACTGTGGATTTTGTCCTCCATCACTTCCATTGTAAGGTCATTATGAAGGGATCTTCTAATGGTCAGTATGAACAGGAGGAATGATTACAGCAAGAAAAACATGTTCATTTGGGCTCCTGACTGTTGTTTTAAGACAGACTGTGAACCTGTCCTTTAAGGAAAGCTCCACAGCTTTTATTGTGTGTGTTTACATGCTTTTAGCTCCCTGCAGTGACCTCATTTCTTACATATCATATAAACAAAACCAAAAACAGTATAGAAACCTGATTTCCCCTGCTAGATTTCTCTTGGAGAAAGCAGATTTCTTGGCCGTGTAGATGTGTTTCTAATCCTTTTTGCATGTACACAATATATGATTCAGACAGGGATTGACAGCGTCACTGTTAAAGCAGAGCAGCGGGATAAGAGAGGAGATCATTACACATAAGGATGCATTGTTGTATTCAAAGTAATTTCATTTAAAGTGAAACTATCACTAAGTAATCTCTAATCAGGCGAATTAAAAAACATAGAATTGCCTGTGTTAAAATAAAAACACCCAGTTTTGGCAGAGAAAAATATTTTTTCTTCTTACGGTCAGGCTGCCATTTATTTCAGCCCTTTCTAAAATACATATTATTCTTTGAAATCACTGTATTTAGAGAAGCAGCCCAGTCAATAATTTATAATGAACAGCTTCAAATTCCAATATAGTGTTAGTTTATAGAAACACTTCAGCAGCGGAAAATCAGTTGCTCTCTTGTTCCTCTTTCATGTTCATGTCTCCAGTGCACACACACACTGTCACTGACTGGTGTGGGCAATAGAATAAGATAAAAATGTGTATGGAGTTCTGTTGCCAAGAATTTCTGTCTGTGAAGTTACAACCTCAGTAGAAAAAAGGACTGGAGCACACTGATCTGCAGCCTTTAAAGTCTGCTGATATTCTATATTTTTCATCTTGTCAACAAATCTCATGTTTGGAACCAAACCAACAATGAACTGATCTAACAAGTATTGTGTGTGTGTGTATATCAATGCCTGATATATCTTATTATCTGTGTTGTTGTTTCTGTTGTTGTCCAAAAAACACATGGAGCCACACAGTTGCACTGGTTTATCCAAATAACTAAAAAAGTACAGTAACCAGCTGTTTTTAAATTAGTGAAATTAATATATCTTTATTTATATAGCACTTTTCAAAACAGAGTTACAAAGTTCTCCACATAAAAACACAACACCAACAGAATAAAAGTACTAAAAGAGCAACATAAAAATTAAAATAGTAAAACCCATAAAAAAGTTTTGTGCTTAGATTTAAAGAAGCTACTGACTCAGCCCGCCTTATTTCCTCAGACAGGGTGTTCTAGAGCCTCAGCGCTCTGTCCCCCTTGTCTTCAGCCGAGAATCTGGAACAGATTGAAGTGCAAGCAGGGTCGTACAGGGATGAAAGATCTGAGATCTGTTGAGGAGTCAGACCGTTTAGTGCCTTGTAAGTAATTAAAAGAACCTTGGAAATCAGTGTAAAGAGGCTAAAACTGGGGTGATGTGTTCAAACCTGTTTACTCTGGTTAAAAGTCTGGCAGCTCAGTCAATTTCAGATGAACTGCAAATGACTAAAATCATTAAACTACTGTAGATTAATAAATTACTGAACCTTTTGTAAAAAAAAAAAAAAAAAAAAAACGAACAGAAAAAAATGATATGAAACATTTGCTGTTAATAAAGGTCTATATGTCATATACATGTTAGAGTAGTCAGAGAGTATTGAGAGATGGACTAATATATTGTCAGTGTTGACTATAAGATAGAAAATTGTCAGCTTTTTCCTTTAACAAAACTCTTCACGGTTTACTGTGAATGTTATACCAATCTTAAATATTAAATCCATATTTATAAAATGTAAAATAACATCCAGTTTTGTGTGCAGTTTTGTAGTAAATACACAATATTCACTTGTAATCACTGCGTTCAGAGATGCAACCACACCCAACACTCCATCCTCATGTAATATCAGTTTATAGAAACACTTAAGGGCAACACACACTGGTGGCATATGACACATGTCAAAACACCTATTGTTAGTAGTGTAAGCTGACACACTGGCAGCACCTCGACATGGTGGGACTTGACGCATGTTTATGTGTCAAGATACACCATTTCTTATTTACCAGTGTCAACACGTGTCAACTCTGCAGAAAAGCAGCCATTGGATCAATATCCACTCCTCAGGTTGGCACCTCCCAGCTACCGTACTTTAACTGCTACCTCTAGCAGTTTCTGGTGTATGAAAGGTCAGTAAAACTTGGGAATACGAATGTTTATTCTCTCAAAACCTGGACTAAATTTGATGATGAAAGTTGAGTCCTTACCCTGGAAACAGTATTTCAGACACAATTTCACCACAAGGTCCATTACATTCCGGAGCCTTCAGTCATATCACACAATCTTCTTCAGCAGATGGAGTTGCCAAGTTGTCATGGAATTGTGGATAAGAAATCTTGGAAGGAGGAAGAAGTCCTTAAAGGAAAGTTTATACATCTACAATTCCATCACAACTCATCAACTTCATCTGCTGATAAAGATCATGTGATATGAATGTTGTGAGAGTTTTCTGTCACCTGGGCTAGATTTGGTGGCAAAATGAAAGTTTTAATATGACTGGCATATAACTGTTGTTTGACCAGCATTTCAATCATCACATTTCAAGATGCAGAAAATGTAATAAATGACCAGTTGCGCATCATTGAAATGCAAGCAAATTCCACTCAGGTTAAACCTGGATCCCTCCTTTTAAAACTTCAAATCCATCCTGACTGGGAGCTTCACAGGGTTTGTATTTATTACAGGGCTGTTGGATCATATTGCATCAGTGTTATTGAGTTCACCCCTTTAGCTGTAGCTGTCCAACACTGGTCAGCTGCCTGACTCAGGGTAGTAAGTGACTCCGTCATACAGCTGAAAGTAAAAATAACAAGCACAATACCAGCTGGTACAACAGCCTGTGGTTTTCAAATGTGAGTTAACTAGAATATTCTGCATCTTGTGTCTAGGCATCACCACAGTGCTGACCATGTCCACCATCATCACTGGTGTGAACGCATCCATGCCCCGGGTGTCCTACATCAAGGCAGTGGACATTTACCTCTGGGTCAGCTTCGTCTTTGTCTTCTTGTCTGTGTTGGAGTACGCTGCTGTCAACTACCTGTCCACCGTCCAGGACCGTCGGGAGCGCAAGATGAGAGAGCGGGCAAGATCCCAGGTAATCACTGTGCAGCTTTGTTTCTAAAGCATGTTGTTTGGTGCTGTGAGAGAAACTCTAAACTACCATGCAATATTATTAAAAAGAGGTGTCTCTCTCTCTCTACTCATGAGCCAGAAAAGTCGATCCAGAAGGTCCACTCTCACTGCAATTTCACTTATGTACAAGAGCATCTACAGCAACAGGCTGCCAGGATAAAGGCAAGAAAACAACAGCAGCATCGAAACAAAGAGCTTGTTGGAGGAAGAGTAGTGAATGTTTGTAACCAACTGTTACCTACATGGTTTGAGAAAGTTGGTGAAGTTCAACAGTTTTGTTTGAAACAGTTATCTGTTTGTAAATGACGTATAATTGCCTTTTATTGATGAATTTAAAATTTAAGCAAATTTAAGACAATGATCCAAACTTAACATACCGGTATTTAGTCTCTTAAGAACATGGCAGTGATGTGATCTTGCCAGCTTCCTGTCAGGATCTAGCTATTTGTTTTTTGTTGTGAAGACAAAACCATCTAGTTTTCTCATAACAGATGTCTGGAATATTGGTGTGACATCCATGCAATCCATTTTTCAAATTTGTTATTATCCACTCTAACTGAAAAATACATTGAATCTAACTTCAAAGCTGCACTAATCAATATTTTTACATTAATAATGGATACATTTTTTGTGTAATGTGAAAGGTGTCACTTGGAGTGATGAACCAACAGAGAATTATCACTAACTAAAGAGCTGGTGGAGACCAAAACAGAGCTAAAAGAGAGTGAATATTGGACTTACAATCATCAGATGGACACAAATACAACTCCAAATGAATGGTTATGTTGCTCTGTGTCTGCTTGATGTGTAAGTGGGCAAGTGTTTGCTAACACGGTTGCCATATCAATTTTGTAAAATTATAGTTATGTTAATGTTATGTGTAGCTGGTTCTGTTGCCCTCAAGTTGCCAAGTTACCTTGAAACAAGTTTAATGATCTAATGCAGAGCACTGACTTATGAAATAGTTTCAGTTTTAATCAATCATTCATTTTATTTGTCCGCAATGGGCAATTGGTTGCACATCAGTGGAACAGAAACGTAGAATAAAATGCAAAGCACATTAACACATCATATAAATATAAAGTAGGAATGAGTGAATCATTTGTTTAAACAATTGAAAAATAAGTCAAATTAAGATTAAAAATGTCAAATAATAGATCATTTAATATTCATTGAATAGGTATAGTGTATGTATGTGTTCATTACATATTCCTCACAGAGTTTAGTCGAGAAATGACAGTGGGTATCAAAGACTTTCTAGACGTATCTGTTTTTTTTGGCTCATGGGACCCTAAAAAGGGAATCAGAAGGCAGCATTTGAAACTCTGGATCAAGGATATGGGAACTGTCACACAGAACTGACTCTGCAAACACCACAAACACCAAGACATACAGTAGCACATGCAGTGTTTTTGTTGTAGTACACAATTGACTGCTGCATAGGGTCATATCAAAGCAAAGTCTGTAGTTAGTTGCTTTGAATGTCAATTGAAAAAGTAGGCATAACTAGTTCAGCAATATTATCTGCTAAATTATGTCTTTAGCCTCACTTGTGTCATAACATTTCTTGTGGAATCCAAATTGTTAACAAAAAAAACAAATAAAATTCCTATGTTAAACACAAACACCTACTCTTCAACTCAAAGTACTTTCCAGCTGTTTTGCAAAGCAAAGATGTTCCTCAAAGGGAAAACCAAGGTTTTTGGAAATCTGGAGACAATGTATTCAGTCTCCTTATGGTGTAAATTTAAAGTGGCTATAATCAATATTTTTTATAATAACAATGTATCAAATGACAGTATGTAATGTCAGAGGTGTCACTTGTAGTGATGAACCTAGAGATAATTATCAGCCTCACACAGCTTTATAGCAAGTTTCAGCTCATTGTTTAGCTGTGTGGCTTTGGAAAGAAAACAAACTGTACAAATGGTTACTGTTGTACTGTAGTGATGTTTGGCAGGACAGGGCCCTCTCTGGAGTGCTGTCAAACCACTGATGCTGTCTAAGGTGGTTAATGAGATCACAGGAGGAGGCTGTGGTGATGGTGGAAGAATAAAGTAGACCCAGCAGGCATCAGCAGCATGTGAGAGCCAGGGGGAGTCCGTGTGGGAGGTAGGCATCAGTGTTCAGCATGTAGAAAGAGTGGACAGGTTCAATAGCCTCTCTTCATAAAGTTTACACCATTGTTCCACAGTTGTATTTTGCAGTACACTTTATGCTGATTTGTACAAATTTGATGATATAACAAACCAACATCTATAGCAAGAAGACAGACTAGCAGTTGACAACATAATGACTACTTTTTAGAGCTTGTGCTTCTCAGATTGCAGGTCAAGAATCCAGAATTTTACATCCTTTTGTCCTAAATCAATTTGCTTTGTAACAATTGTACTAATAATAATCCATTTAATTTGTACCGCACTTGTCATTCGTAGTGAATCTCAAAGTGTTACAGCATTGAAAACATAGAACACACAACATAAAGAAAATAATAAGAGTAAAGATGAAAAAGCCTTTCTGAATAGAAAGTTTTAAGCCATTTTTTAAAGAGTCTAGGGTCTGTGCTGCCCTCAGTTGGTTAGGAAAGCTGTTCCACAAGCACGGTGCAGCAGAGCAGAAGGCTCAATCCCCCATGGTGCAGAGCTTAGTCCTGGGGGGCCAGAGGAGCAAGCTGTTGGCAGATCTGAGAGTGTGGGTGGAGGTTTGTGGTGTGATCAGTTCCTGTAGGAAGGGAGGTGCATGTCTGTTAATGGATTTGTATGTGAGTAGTAGGACTTTGTAGCTGACCCTGAGGGAGACAGGGAGCTAGTGCAATGAAAATATATATATTTGTGTTTTCACATTCTCATCAGGATCCTGGCAGTGCTGTTCTGAATGTACTGGAGCTTCTGGATGCTTCTGGGAGAGATTGACAGTTTGGGTGATCAGGAGGCTGAGAATGGGGATGTATGATTTGAGAAAAGCTGTGGGAATGGGGTCCAGGGCACAAGTACAGAGTTTCATCTTCCTGAGGATATGCTCAATGTGGCTCTGCCTAACGCCAGTAAAATGGAGTAGACAGTGAGCTCCCAGACAGAGGGCTGATGACAGGAGGAGGCAGAGAGGAAGAGCTGGACATCAGAGAGTGAATGTTGTTGACTTGGCTCTGAGCTGTTACATCACTCTTCTGTAGCCCCAATTGGGCAACCTGATTGTGGCTTCAGGAGATGATTCATGGTGGAAAAAAGATGCTTAGGGTTGCCAGGATTGTTATTAATTAGATTGGAGTAGAACTGTGACCAAGCATCTTTAAAGGACCTTGAGTAAGTCCTTTGATGTTCATGGAAGGCCAGTTTATGGACAGTGAGCCCAGAGCGTCTGAAGCGTCGTTCCAGGACACGTCCAGCTGTTTTTATTTTCCACAGTTTGTGAGTGAACCAGGGAGCAGAGCATGAAAAATTGACTTCATGGGTCTTGAGAGGGGCATGAAGATCAAAGACACTGCTCAGAGATGTATTGTAGCTGGGCAGGTAATGTGCTAGAGGTCCATAGTCATGATGGTTGGGTCAATGCTTTTCCAGTTCCAGAAAAGCATCTGACACTTAGCTTCAGTAGGGGGGTGACAGGAATGTCAAATCATTGGAGACCACCTTGTGGTCAGACACACCTAGATCATAGACCTATTATTGATGGGGAAGTCAGCAATTACCAGGTCAAGTGTGTGCCTCCTGGTGTCAATAGGGACATCAACATGCTACTTCATGCCAAGACAGTCAATCAGACTCAGGAACTAAACTGCAAAATAACAGGAGGGGTTGTTGACATGTATATTCATATCACCAACAATGTCAATGTTGGTTTACATGGAGCAGAGTGAGGTGATGAGGTTGTACATCTCAGGGAAGAAAGATGAGTTTGGTTTGGGGGGGCAGTAGACAAGAAGCACTGTCATGGAGTATGGAGAGCCACCACCACGGCCAGAGCTGCAGGCTTTTCTATGTAACTATAGCAGGAGGGCAGGCCTCATTAAGCACATAGTACAACCAGGGGACCCTGGTTTATGCCAGGTTTCAGTTAGGCACATGAAATCAAGCCCCTTGTCCAAGATGTGGTCATGTATGAGGAGGGATTTATCAGTGAGAGACTGTGTATTAAATAGTTCCATGGTGACATTAGACAGAGCTGGGAATGGAAGTCTCTCCAAACTCTGCAGTACATTCAATATTTTGCCTCTTCACATCACATCTCAGAAGAATCACAAACATAAGGTGGTTTAGGCCAGTGGTTCTCAAATCGGGGTCCCCGGACCCTCTGGGGATCTATCTATTAATAAATCTATTAATAATTGATAAATCTGTACTGTCTCATAAAACTGGAATTTATACACGTAAACACCCCTTGCACCATACTGCGCAACAAAACAAACATTGTTGTACTTACTCCCCCTAGCTAGCTTTGAGCAAATGGAAATTCTGATATGTTGTGACACATCACATCAGTATTGCTATGACTGCTGTTGTAAAGAAAATATGAGAAAATATGATGATAGCTATATTGAGTTTGGCTTTATTGAGAGCAGTGACGGAAAACCACAATGTGTGATCTGTCTTCGGTTGCCAACAAACAAAGCCATGAAGCCAGTCAAGCTAAAGTGCCATCTGACAATGCAACACCCGGAGCCAGCATGCCAGTAAACACACCCACACACAACCAACTACACCCCATTCTATCACCTCCCTCCTGACTCCCCACCGGCACTGACAGACTGTGAAGAGGATGTGTGTCAACTCTTTCAGAGACAGAATATCAGGAAGGCAACAGGCCCAGGCGGCATGTCACCCTCCTGTCTGAAAGTCTTTGCTGATCAGCTAGGCCCCCTTCACATGGATCTTCAACAGATCACTGGAACTGTGTGAAGTCCCCTCCTGCTTCAAACGCTCCACTATCATCCCGGTCCCCAAGAAACCCTCCCTCACTGGACTAAATAACTTCAGGCCCATTGCCCAGATGTCTTTGGTCATGAAGTCCTTTGAGAGACTGGTGTTGACCCACCTGAAGGACATCACAGCCCCCCTACTGGACCCTCTGCAGATTGTCTACAGGGCAAACAGGTCAGTGGATGAGGCAGTCAACATGGGATTGCACTACATCCTGCAACAGGATCCCGTTCAGGGATTTCAGCTCAGCATTCAACTCCATGATCTCAGAAGTCCTCCACACCAAACTCACCCAGCTCACTGTGCCCACCTCCACCTGTCAGTGGATCACACTTCCTGACAGACAGGAAGCAGCAGGTGAGGCTGGGGGAGAGTCGGCGCTGGCATCCCTTAGGGATGTGTGCTCTCACGACTGCTGTTCTCACTCTACACTAATGACTACACCTCAGGAGACCCCGAGATGAGTCTACATACAGACCGGAGGTCAATCACCTGTGGTGCAGTCACAACAACCTGGAGCTGAACACGCTCAAAACTGTGGAGATGACAGTGGAGGAAGAGGAGGAGCCCCCATCATGATGGGGCGGCTGTGGTTTAGGAGGTAGAGCAGGTAGTCCACTAATCGGAAGATCAGTGGTTCAATTCCTGGCCCCTCCAGTCCACATGTTGAAGTGTCCTTGGGCAAGATACTGAACCCCAAATTGCTCCTGATGGCTATGCCATCAGTGTGTGAATGTGTGTGTGAATGATTAGTTCCTACTGATGCGCATGTTGGCACCTTGCATGGCAGCCTCTGCCATCAGCGTATGAATGTATGTGTGAATGGGTGAATGTGGTTTGTAGTGTAAAAGCACTTTGAGTGGTTAGAAGACTAGAAAGGTGCTATATAAGTGCGGTCCATTTACCATTTACCATCACTGCTCCCCCTCACCATACTCAACAGCACTGTGTCAGCTGTGGAATCCTCCAGGTTTCTGGGATCTACAATCTCCCAGGACCTGAAATGGGAGTCCAACATCAACACAGTCATCAAAAAGGCCCAGCAGAGGATGTACTTCCTGCTCCAGCTCAGGAAGTACAACCTGCCTCAGGAGCTGAGGAGCTGATCTAGTTTTATACTGTGGTTATTCTGTTCTCTGCACATCCATCACTGTCTGGTTGGGATTGGCCACCAAACAGGACAGGAACAGACTACAATGGACAGTCAGGTGTGCAGAAAAGATTATCGGTGCCGACCTGTCCACTATCCAGGACCTGTACACCTCCAGAGTCAGGAAACGGGCAGGGGAAATCACTGCAGACCCCTCACACCCTGGACATAATCTGTTCCAACTTCTCCACTCTGGTAGGTGCTACAGAACACTGTTCACCAAAACCACCAGAAACAGGAACAGTTTCTTCCCCCTCACAGTCACACTTATGAACAGTTATCTTGACTGTGGCACTCTGCGATAACCCTGGAACACAGTACCCACGGTACCTACAAATGCTATATATTTATTTTAGTCTAAAATACAAAATGTGGAATACATTTCACTCACTCTTAACAGACTATATATACTGTACATATCCACCTACTATATGTATATAAAGTAACGTCATTTTTTTTTACCATTTAATGTTTATCTCATCTCTCCTTGCAGTCTTCACTTCTTTGCACTATTTGTATCCTGTTTACAGTTCACAAAAACGGTTTCACCTGTATATAGTCATTCCTTGTGTATATTTCTGAAGATTGTTGTGATGTTATTTTGTACTTGTGTAAGTACACTGAGAGCCACTAAACTGGAGTCAAATTCCTTGTATGTGTAAACATACTGTACTTGGCCAATAAAGATGATTCTGATTCTGATTCTGATTCTGATTCTGATTCTGATTCTAAATCCAAAGACTTTTTCCAACAGAAGGGTGAGGGATACACTCGCCAGGAAAAAGTGAACGGTTAACCTTGTAACCATTTCAGAAAAAGCACAGAAGGCTTATTTGGTGGCTCAGCGGATTGTAAAAAGCAAGAATATGCACACAATTGGAGAAGAACTCCACTTCCACATACTTCCAGCTGCGGTCGAATTGTGTGAGGTTATGCCCGGAAGAACATCAGGTGAGGAATTATTCAAACTGCTGAATGTATTCAAGACCGAAGCCAGACTGAGCTGGGAAAAATGTGTGTCTGTGACGGTGAGGATGGGCCACAAGAGTGGAGTTATTGCAAGGATAAAGGCTGTCAACCCGAATGTCGTGGCGATGCGCTATATGCTGCACTGCCAAGCACTTGCATCCAGTGTTATGAAGGCAGAGCTTCACTCTGTTTTGAACACAGTTGTTGCCACAATGAATTTAGTGAAGTAAAGAGCTTTACAGTCACGTCTGTTTGAACAGCTTTGCCTTATGTTTTTAATATTCTGCTTGATTTCTTCAAAAATAACACTGAACTGATGTGAATTGTTGGGGGATTTCAGTATAGGCGTTTGAACTGTTGACTATTAAACATGATGGAAGGTCTGACACTATCAGACCACTGCTGTTTCCACACTCACTGATCCACTGTTTGATGTCTGTACGTTAAGGGAATGAAAAGATGTAATACATTTACTGCACTCTAAACACTCATGAACTGGTTTGTCTGTGTTTATTATTCATTTTACTTGATTAAATAACTCCAAAAAAATCATGGGAAGAAGCTATTAAATGATTAAAAATCCTATGTGCAGACCCACAACAACAATGAATTGATCTTACCAACAAGTTTTGTGTGTATCAAAGTCTTGTACTGTATAGCTTCTTCCTCTGTGCCATGCAAATGCACTATTTCTTCCTGTTTGAGTAACCTTTGCTAAAAACTACAGTGACCAGCTGTTTTAGGAAATTATTGAGACTTAAAGAAAAAAACTATTTGTGAGCTGTTTTTTTAAGATTTATGCCTTCAGTTGGAATCAGTGGGCTGACACTTTGTGGGCACAGACAAGGTAGGGAAAGAAAAGTATTGGGAGACCAACTACCGCATTGTTTATGTTAATCAGTTCAATGGATTTGTTGACAATAAGTAAAGTATAAAATATTAACAGCCTTTAAACAAGTCTTTAAACAGTACTGAAAACCAATTCCAGCAGCTCCTTCAAGGGAGCAATAATTTTCATTGTTAACTATTATGGTGTTGGATAAAATAAACGAAGTGTAGGGGATTTTTCCACTCTTGCACCCTGTGTACACTGCTTACTGATTCCTTCCATTCATTTTGATGCATTGGTCAAGAGGAAATGTTGACCTAACAGTGATGCTAAATGCTAGGCCAGGTGGTCACCACAGTTACTGTAAAATGGATTATTCTCTAGGGACATCATAGGAAATCATAGGAAATTAATAAAATTTCATGGCATACTTGCCTGTAGTTGTTGAGAATTCTCACTCTGGTCCTAAGGGTTAGTGCAACCAATAGATCAATAATCATTGCCATCATTAGGCCCCTGTTTTCTATAGAACAGGTTAGGGAGTGAACAATAACACTGGGATCAGTTTTTGAGATACTTTTCATGGATGAAAGCATTGGTCAAGAGTAAATGTTGACCTCATGGTGCTTCTAAATGAAAGATGATCACTGCAGTTGAATGATATTACTCTCTAGGGATAATATATATTCAAATCAAACATTATGGCATTCTTGCCTGTAGTTGCTGACAATTCTCACTCTGGACCTATGTATTGGAGCAACCTACAGATTAATAACCATTGCCATAATTAGGCCCCACGATTAGCCTACTGAGGACATTTTGATGGTTTTGGAGACTTAGATTTGAAAACTTAAAGCACAGGATGCTTGATAATGTCCCTAAACTTTGGTGTATTCCTTCAAAATTCCAAATGTATCAATGATTATGTTGTATATTTCTTTCCAGTCATTGCCCTGCACCTGTGGCATCTCCCAGACGAGAACCATGACCATGTTGGATGGCACCTACAGTGAGGCCGATACCAACAGCCTGGCTGGCTACACTGAGGAGCCCATGGTGCCAGAGGAGGAGCAGGAAGAGATGCACGAGGTTCCAGAGAAACCTGAACACATGGTGGTCCATCTGTCGGTCAGCAGCGAATCCACCACCACCAAGAAGAAGAAGAGCCTGCGTGCCCTTAACATCATCCAGAACACGCACGCCATTGACAAATACTCCCGGATGATTTTCCCTGGTTCGTACATCTTCTTCAACCTTATCTATTGGTCCGTCTACTGCTGAAAGACACTCCTGAGTCGGGACTGATTAACACAGACAATATGAATGCTGCATCAAAATGGGACACTTCTGGACTAATAATAAGAATGGTGTTGTACTGTGTGTCTGGTGCTGATAGATCTTTAGGTTTAACGCCTTGGACAGTAACAGCCTGAAAAGATGAGTTGTCAGCAAAGTTCAGCATTGAGGCTTTGGTATTGATTGGAACACTCCTTTTCAGATTTTTTTTCCTCATGCAGCAATTTGAATGTTCATTAATGCTGTCTAAACTAAAACAAACACAAAAAAATCATTTGAATAGTGTTTTTAAACTACTGATGCTCATTCTTCTCTCAGTCTTTTGTCAGCTTCATCAACTGTCAACTGCTGTTGAAAAGCTCTTTGTTCTCAGGACTGCTGTCCTTGGAGTTTGTGAGATTCTAGATTTGGCTGAAGAAAAAGTCAATTTTTGTATTTGACTCATAACACTGATAGATGAGGGGAAAGGTACAGTTTGCATTTGTTCATGCTGTGAGCTACTCGGCTGATGGGTCGATATATGATGTATTTATATTTCATTTGTAATGATCATCAGGTTGAGAATCACCAGGGTTATATGTTTTTCGGGTCCATTCTCTATCAGTCATGAATTATAAATTTCATGATGTAATCCTTATTTTCTCAACATAACTCATATTTTTAAGCCTGTTGTCTCAAAAAATTATATTTCTACTTAATGTTGAGCTATCAACAGGACTAAGGGTTTACAGCCACATTAGCAGCTCTGTGAGGCTGTGCTAATGCCAGCATGCTAACATGCTCATGTAAACATGCTGTTGATGTTTAGCAGGTATAGTGTTTACCATATTAGTTTAGCATGCTAATATTTGCTAAACACAAAGTAACCTAACTAACCTGATGGCACTAGAGGAAAAGTTAAAGGGTCACCAATGATTATGATTCATCCTGTGGAGAACATGAATGTTTGTAACAAAGGTCATTCAATAGTTGTGGGGACAGTACACTCGATTGAGACATTTCACTGAACCAAATCTGTTTGTGGCACTAATTTAAAAGTCAAGGGATTAACAAAATCAGTTGGATTTATCCTCTGGAGACCTTGAATATCTGTACAAATTTTTCATGTCAATCAATCAGACAGTTGTCCTGATATTTCACTCAAAACATGAGATGTCAACCTGCTTATGGTGCTAGAGTAAGTCAGTGGATCAACAAAGTCATTAGGATTCATCCACTGGAGAAAATAAATGTCCGTACAATATTACATGGCAATCTAGAGATATGTCAGTCTGGACCAAAGTAATGGACTGATCGGCCAACACTGCCATCCCTAGAGCCCCACAGCTCGCATTGCTAAAAACTGTTTTCTAGTGATCATGACTTTAATGCATCTTTATCTGAGGATAACAGCCTTTCATACATCATGGTCTATCCATGTGGTTTTCATCATTGAGTCATTTCTCTCAGCTTTGACATGTAGGCACCCCATAAGTGAATAGAGGAAAAGTAATAGAGTATAAAGAAACTATAAACTATAAACAGGTCTTAGGATCACACCACAACACCATTTGAACTCTTTTATTCAAATCTAATAATTAAGTAATGACCTTGAGATAACAGGCCTAAAAAATATTAGCAGCCATGGCCCATGTTTACATCCGTAGTACCAATCATGCAAATCATGTATTTTCCACCAATTTGGTACTGGTTTTCTGATTCCAGTTTATGGTCATGTTGTTCTGATGTATAAAGACTACAATGACTTTTGGAGAAACTAGCCTCTTGGTAAACTTTCTTAGCAAAGTAATTTGCACAACATAACACTGGATTAATTAAAGGACAATCTTATGTATTGCTAGTTGCCTTAGCATGGGACAGAGATATGTACTAATGACAGACGTATTAGTGATGACTATGGTGATGCTTATAATATCTAAAAGGTTTGTTGGTTAGTGAGACATTTTCTCTTAAGGTCATTGTAGTCATTTATCCTAGTTAGCATACATAATGAACAGAAGCTAGCTTAAAAAAATGTCTTCGGATGTTACAGCATCCCCACTGATAAATGAAGACATTCATATCATTTCAGAGGGATTGATTTCTCTGAAATAAACATTGCGTATAGATAGACACTGGATTTAGCTTTGTCCATGTTGCATTGACCAGGCAGAATGTTGAGTTTTCCCTGAACTTCATTAGAAATGAATATGCCTGGTGATATGTTGATTGCACTTCTCATACTGTGAACATGCTTATGCACTTGAAGTTGCTGTTTTAATTCCCTTTGATTGTACATCTGTACTTTTATGTACACAAATATCTACAGTAATTAACTTCAAAAGATACTTCAAATGAAGCTTTTGTATTCTTGTTATTGATCTAAACTTTCATTTCAAGTTTCGTCATTAATATTTTGACAGATTTAATCTTATTCAAATACATACTTACCTTTTGAACAGTATGACCTAACAGTTACTGAAACAATGTGACCCAAGTCTCATGAAGAATATTTGCCTATGACTTTTCGTCAAGGTTTTATTAAAGTGAACCTAAATAAGTTTTAATGAACACAGTTCCCCAGACTACCAAACCATGGTCTGTCACTTCTTGCCCACTCATAGTCAGCTGTTGTTCCAGTAGCTTTCATTGCTAAATGTATTTTTTTTTCATTTATGGCTTCTTTAATCATTATTTCTGAAAAGCATTATTTCTGTCCATGAGTATCTGCTACTGTACTGTTTAGTGCAATTTGAACATACAGTATCATCATTTTAACAAAGATAAAACAGTTATTTTGTCTTTCATTCATCTACTGCTCCTTCAGTGCTTTTACAGGATATCTATGGCTAAGACTTGTGAAACATGTGAGTGATAACAAACTAATAATTGTTATAACTAATGGCCATCTCTGTTGAAAGGATGATGTGTTCAAGTTTTGATACACTACACTACAGTACAGTGATAGATACTCAATTTTCTTAAAGTATGGACAGAAACCTCCAGCACTATTTTTCAGACTGATGACAGAAACTGTCCATTAGAACATTACATCTGTTACATTCTCTGGCAGAAGCTAGTGGAAGAGAAACTAGCTTCAAATGGGTGCAGAGCTTTGGCTCTGTGTATGGTGGCTCAGAGGTGCGAAACACAATACAAAAAATTGAATTTCAGAAAACACGTTTCAGAAAGTACCTTTTAGACAAGAAACTTTTAGAAGATACAAATTTGGTGAAAGACATCAGCATTTCAATAACGCAAAACTTTTTTTTTAAAAAACACTTGTGTATTGTGTATTTAAAGTTTTATTCACTGCCATACTTGACTGTTTATTAATTCCCTTTGGGAAGGCTCTGCCATTGATCTGAAGAGCCTACAATATTTGATGACGATGACTCAAACAATGTGACAACAAATTCAGTCAGAATTAAGGATGAAAAAGATAACAGCTATCTTCCTCTTCTGGTTTCTTAAGTGTCATGCTTTCTGAAATGTTGCTGTGTTTTCTCTAATGTTTAATTTATTTCTGTCCATGAATGTTCCACTGCTACGTATCCTGTGCAGGGTTGCAGGGTAAAGGTGGATTCAAATCTAGGACTAGAACTGCATGATAAGTCAATTATTTAATCAACAGAAAATTAATAGGCAACAATTTTATTAACCAATCAAGCATTTTCATTGCAAAGCTGTCAAACATACTTGACTTGCCATTGATTTGCTGTTTTTCTTTGTCATACAGGAGTAAATTGAATGTCTTTATGTTTTGGATCATTGGTCAGACAAAAGCAAATTGAAGGCATCACCGTCAGCTCTAAGAAATTGCAGATGTCATTTTTTCACAATTTTTAACAATTCATAGGCTAACTGATTAATCAAGAAAATATTCGACAGGTTAAATGACAATGAAAATTATTTTAAGCTGCAGCCCTACCTTGGAATTTATTGCTATGAGGCACTGTACTGCCTAGCTGTGTGGACATATTCTTTGAAATTTTGTTTTGCACCTCAGGACCAGGACAGTTCTCTTGAAGTGAAATATCAGTTAAAGCCAGGACAGTAACTGACAGGTACTGCAGGTCCTAACCTTAATCATGCAAATTGTGAAATTATTCCTTTAAATTGTTAAGTACCATACAATTTATTTGGAGTGACGTGTCAAGTAAAATAGAATCTGAGGTCATGTACACAGTTCTTTTAGACAGTCCCCAAAATGTTATTTATTTGATTTATTCATATGTTACTAAAGTGACATTTGAAACATACTGGTTGTGTTTAAGAATGTATTGTAACGATGGAAGTCTTTATAAGCTTTCTAAAAAAATCTAATGATTTTGTATATTAGTTTAGCCATTTATAATTAAACCAACCAGCACTAATGTCTAATTTATAGTCTTTTGGCAGGTTCTATCATATGACAGCACCTGATGATACATGGCTATGTGGACATTGCTCAATGGAAAATTGGAAAAAATGTGATTTATAATATTTGATGTCTACAGTAAAGCTTTATTCATACATACTGTCACAGTATGCAAATTTATACAACTTATACCTTTTTTGGATGCTGTTCCTATATCATTAAACATGAAGCCTGTGGTTGAAATGTTCTGTAGGCCTATCACTGTAAGCATTCATGAGTTGCTACTGACATTAAAGAATGTTACAATGTATTTATTAGGGGATATTAAATGTAATTATGATGAACTAAGTATGCCTTTTATTTAGATTTAAATTCTATATAGCACACACAAGGCATTCTCTGCCATTAGTTTCACTTTACTCAGTTTCAAGTTTCAAAGATAATATTTGGATGATAAACGGGACATATCATATCAATTATCAAGTTTGTTTACTTCTGAATGACGACTGTTTCAAAGCTTCAGATCCCGTCAATCTGCTGACAGCTGCATGAAAATCTTTCATCTCATGGTGAGACTTGAAGCATTGGCACAATTAGAGGTTAACTCATCTAATGCCCTTACTTAAAGCTGCACTTCACAATATTAATATATTAACAACAGATCAAGTGACTAAGTGTAACATGAAAGGTTACTCTTGTGGTGACAAACCCACTGAGAATAACCACCTACTCTAATGATCCCTTCAGCTCTATGAAGTGTTTTAGCGTTTTTTTTAGCTCATTGTTTTGGTTTCAGTACTGCAACATCTCTACTTTGGTTGAGTCTCACTGCTCTCATCAACCTGGTTTCCAGTTGCAGCAGGTGGCTGTTTTCATCAGCTCACTGTACGCTACCTGCCCATCCAAATGTTTGCTAACATGTCAGCCACCTCAACATCATATGGCGGAATAAATACATTAATGCAGCTTCAAAGTCAACCATACGAGTACCTTGATATTCCTGAATTGCTAAGTTCTGACAACGCAGCAACATCACTTAATCAGATGATCAGACAGACTTGAAACAAACCACCAGGTTAGTCAAACTTATTTAGAAAAGAAACCAAAGGCAAACAGAAAAATTATTACCCCAACTGTGCATTGAAAACATCCATCGCAGTTTGCAAAGTCATTCCCTGGTTCAGCTAACTGTATTTACTGTAAGTTTCCTGTGTAATGAGGGATTATTAGCAACATTTCAGTGTGCTCCCTTTCAATGTGATCTCTAAATAAAGTGATTTCAATAATCTGGATAACCTGTTGGCTTGTTTACAACCTATTTGCTCAATACTTGGACCCATAAGCTTGAGCCAACCCACCACTAAGACTGATCTGAGTTGTAAGTGTAAGTCTAATTTGCAATACATAACACAGTGTGCTGTGCTATGGTGTAGCCTCAGTACTTTCTTTATATATCCATACATTGGTAACTTGCATTGAGCAAGAATGCTTGATGCATTTGTAGACCATTTTATGTTTATGTTGTTGAAAATTGAATCCTGATGCTGAGTGCGGTTTACAAAGATATGAAAGGCTTGATATTTCTATAAAGAGTGCAAAGAGACTCATGGCTTACTTGGCAACAGAAAAAGAACTGAAAAATTGTCCAATGTGTGAAGAAGTCACCACATTCAGAGCCAGGCACAACCATTCAGCCTCAGGATGAAAGCTGACAAAGTTTGATGTGGCTTTACATTATACAGCCGAGCTTCTGACAGCATCTCAGTGCCATAAATGTGGAACTACAGAAAGACGCAAACAGGTGCTCATGAATATGTATCATCTGAATAGACATGCCTTCAGAATAGAACTGCTCGTCGGCGAGCTGAATGCAAAAAGAAGAAGCTGCTCACTTTCTGGCTTGTAAGTGAGCATAGCACAGTCATCACACCTATTCCACAGGCTGGGATTCATTGGAAAATTGAACATACTAACATTTCAGCAGACCTGGTTGTCATGCCTTAGAAATTCAGTTTAAAATTTTTTTTGAGAATATATTCACAGTTGATGTGGAGAGTGTTACTGAGTGAAGTGAAGAAGGTCAGGTCTTAAGGTGCATTTCCCATTTCAGTTACAAACCACAGCTCTTCAGTTGACATTTTATGACTGGTGTTAGCAGAAAGGAGTGTGGAAAATGGGAAAAGCCATATCCTCTGATGAATATGAATGTGCTAGTACACTCTTCTTTAGATTTTGATGTTCCTTTCGTACAAGTGGAAGTTTTGGCCTGATGGTGGCACTAAAAACATTAGGATTCATCCTGTGGAGACCATAAATATCCTCACTAACTATCATGGAAATCCCTTTATTAGTATTTGAGATCAAGGGGTAATTTTTACTACCTGATCAACGTTGAACTTTGCCTGATCAGCTGATAGAGAGCGTTTACATGCGCACTGTTATTATGGTTATGATCGGGTTTTTGGAGGATCCTGGTTATGTTTTGCGCATATAGACACCTAATCCTGGTTCCAGAAACCTGGATATTCTACTTGGAGTGGTCCAATAGAAAACAGGATACTGTCACATGTAAACACCTGATCCAGGTTTCTGCACATTCTTTACTGGTACAGAACATAGTGGCTGAGATGATGAAAAATCAAGACACAACAGCAAACAGATGATTAAAAACATGGATACTGTTACAATCATGTATACAGGAATATGAATAACCATGTTCCATGTAAACACCATATTCTGAATATGATCAAAACCAGGATAAGGCTCGAAACCGGGATACTAGTGCACAGGTAAAAGAATTGTAGCAAAAATTCTGCTACTTCACACTTGCTACATTTGCTCATTTGCAAGCATTGTGTAAATAAGTAACCCATCATTTCAACAAAAGAGAAATCTCAGGATCTACAATATGACCTTTTCCTCCACAGACATTTCTTCCTGCAGCTGGTAAAGACAAAATGTTCTGGCTGACACTTTTTTTTTCTTTTTCTTTTTTTTCTTTTTGCAAATCACTAAGGAGCTTCCAGGTGACTTTCTCTCCCCATTTACAGAGAGTCAAAATACTTCAAACACTTTTCCCCCTGGAAGTGAAGACTGGAGTGGTGTATGACATCACATGTGACAGGTGTGGGGACACTATATCGATGAAACAGCAAGGACCCTGGACATGAAACATGTCAGCTGTCTCAACACCAGACCAAAACTACTCCCAGCGTCCACTGAGAAGAGGTCAAAGGCCAGTGGATGACCGGAAAAAGATCACATCTGATATCAGAGACCATCTCTGAACAGAGACAGGCGTTACCATCTGTCCCCCTTGAAATTACATTTATATACAACTAAATTGCGTTTCCTATTACATTGCTTTGGCAAAGGTAATCTCTGCCTGGATTATGTTCACAGGTAATGTTTTTTCGAATAAATGATGCTACACTGATATATCGCAGTCAAGTTGGAGAGAGATTTGAGGCGGATGGAAAACATAAGATGCAGGACTCTGAAAACAGAGCTGAGTTAACATCCTGAGTATTGCGTGTAGTTAGATTTAGGCAACAAAAGCACTTTGGTTAAGGTTATTGAAAGATGGTGGTGTTGGTTAAATGTGAATAAACATGCCAAGCTTCAAGTCGTTGTTGACTTTTTCTGTATTCAATCAAGACCACAACATTTCCTGAACCTTAACCCAGTGCTCCCAGTGCACTGGCCAGAAAAAGTTGAATATTACTGTAGTTTCTTCTAGCAGATATTGTGCTCTAAGATTGGATATTTCAGCTGGAAAAAAAAGAAGTAGGTACACTGTCTCTGAACATTTCACAACATTTTCTCATTATGTTGAGAGAAAACGTTTTACTTTTGCAATTTAGTCATATATGAAAGTAATTTCTAGGAGACATATACAACCACCTGTCATCAACTGATCGCAGTTCCATGCATAGGTCACATGATGACAACTGAGCCAACTCATGACAATTAAGAAAACTGACTGAGGATGAGGAGAGATGTTGAAATCTTCAGAAAAAAAACTAGTAAGAAGACCTTGACTTAAAGTTATTTTGTCAAATCGCTCAAACTTCTCAAATACTGACGACTCCTTTTTCTCACCTTGCTTGTCTGCATGCTGCTATCCCACAATGCCTTGAAAAGCATTTGAATCATGTCCCATAGAAAATGAATTGGGGGCAAACCTTTTTCACCACTCTGTGATCACTGCTGCTTCACAACAAGTATTTCACCATCCTAGCTGATTCGTACAGTTACATGTGATACACCAGTGCAAGCAAATGCAGCGCAGCTACATCTTCACATATCTGTGAACAGTATCATTTCTTGCTGATACTGATCCCCTTAAATGACTCAGAATAAATGTACTATAGCAATAGTAATCATCCATCAGAACTGGACATTATGTTCTTCTTCAAATTAATAAAAGAGGCTGCCAACACTAGAGCGGATGTGCTGATGAGTGAAGCTGAGTGCTAGTCTTGAATTTTCTCAAAATGGCACTGGTGCAGCTGAGGGGAAATGAAACAAAAGCAATGTCTTTAGGAAGGAAGCGCTCTATCCTATCCTGTACCTAACCTAATGTGTCAGGGCCGACACATCAGCCCTTGAAGAGAAGTTGGATTTGGATGTGATCTGTGCAGCCCTGCAGGGTTTATTGTGCCTCCTGCTGAATCTCTCACTGCTGCTTGGATTCATTAAGGAGTGCCCTCAGGAGCAGAGCCTATTCTAGCACACAAAATAAGAAATAATGCAAGAAATGGTCCTGAATTTTGGGGATATATAAGCTGGTATAAACAGTTACACAAATGTCTGAGGTTGTCAAGGGTGTCATTTCAGTCGGGGATAAGGGGACATATCCCCCTCATATTTTTGAAATCCTATTTTTGTCCTCCACACTTTTACAGCCACAGATTAATTTACTCACAAAAAAATCTCTCTAAGCAGTGTCCTAATCCAGATGAGAGAGGACTTGTCAAAAATGTTGATATGCTCAACTGATCGCCTTTTTAAGAGCAGTAGCAAGTGCCTGCTATTATTTTTTGCCCTAGGATTCACCTCTCAGGCTTCATACTGTACAGGTCCTCTGATTGGTGGAGCTTGTTGGGGCCACACAAGTTGAGGAAGACTCTCGAGGGACTGTGTTTTGGTAGTCTTGCTAGCCTGTCTACTTGTGCCATAATCACTGAAGGAGAAAATAACATACCTGTCCTAAAAATGTAATAAAACTCTGTACAGCAAAGAGGAAAATAGTATTTCAGTATTATTTGAACAATCAATGGAAACATTTTCAAAAATAGTGAAAAGTGATGATTATCAGGGAGACAAAATATACAAGAACTTGTAGTAGGCCAATGTCCATCCAAAATATGACATTATACCTCCTTACAATGACTTGTAACCAGGTTTTGAAAGCCACATTTGAAGATCCCTTTAACATAAGTCACTTTCCTGCAGTGGTGGAAGAAGTATTCAGACCTTTTACTTAAGTAAAAGTACCAAATACAGCAATGTAAAATACTTCATTACAAGTAAAAGTCCTGTATGAAAAATCCTACTACAGTAAAAGTACATAAGTATTATGAGCTTGATGTAGTTAAAGTATTGCAGTAAAAGTACATAAGTATTATGAGCTTGATGTAGTTAAAGTATTGCAGTAAAAGTACATAAGTATAATGAGCTTGATGTAGTTAAAGTATTGCAGTAAAAGTACATAAGTATTATGAGCTTGATGTAGTTAAAGTATTGCAGTAAAAGTACATAAGTATTATGAGCTTGATGTAGTTAAAGTATTGCAGTAAAAGTAGTGGTTTGGTCCCTCTGACTGATATATTATTATATATGACATCATTAGATTATTAATAGTGAAGCATCAGTGTTAGAGCAGCATGTTACTGTTGTAGCTGCTGGAGGTGGAGCTAGTTTACACTACTTTATATACAGTTAACTAGTTTAGTCCAGTGGTTCCCAACCTAGGGGTCGGGCCCCTCCAAAGGGTCAGCAGATAAATCTGAGGGGTGGTGAGATGATTAATGGGAGAGGAAAGAAGAAAAAACAAAGTTCTGATACACAAATCTGTTTTCAGTTTTTGGACTTTTTCTCTAATCTTTGATTTTTGCTGAAATATTGGATCATTTGAACATTTATTGAAATGAAAGCATGTGAGAAGTTTAGAGGGAAAAATCACTATTTGGTGGAGCTGTTAACAACTCATAGACATGTGAAATGTGACCCCGACTACACACTGCTTTTTGTAAGACGTCAAAAGCCAAAAAGGTTGGAAACCACTGGTTTCATCTTTAACAATGTGTTGTATTTTAAAAGCTTGTTATATTATCCATTGTGTCAAAGTGGAGTAGAAAGTACAATATTTCCCTCTGAAGTGTAGTGGAGTGGAAGTATAAAATAACATCACATGGAAATACTCAAAGTACAAGTACCTCAAATTGTACTTAATAACAGTACTATCACTATTATCACAGGATTCCCCCTCAAATTGTTTGTCGTTTGACGTCCAGCAGCTCTGTTCTGAATGTCATATGCCCAGGAGAATGCCACTGGATCTAAAAATACAACAAATGTCATTTTCAATAATCAGTTCCTACAAAATGTGTCATAACTTCTTTTTAAATTGGTAAAACACCTCCTGAATCAACAGCAGGAGACAACTGAAACTAGCTTTGTCACTCTTGAGGGTCACTCACTACTAAGAGTCTCCCACTCACACTGCACGCACTTCTCAGAGCTGAAAAAGCTAATACAGCCTTCTCCAAACTCCTCAAAAATAGATTAAAAAACAGACTGTTTTAGTCAAAGAAGCCATGACATCATTGTGCCAGAAAGGAAGGATTTCACCATGAAGACTGAGTCACATACTGATTAGTAACAGGTCAGGTGATCTTTCAGTTCCTTTTGGTCTAAAAATGTACTGTAAAAAAAAAAAAACTGTTTCTTTTTTAAATCAGTTTCTGCTGTGAAATTTGAAAGAGCCTCTCTATGGTTTAATTGTGTTTAGTGTTAAATGGCATCATTTCAGAGGGTTCCCAATGCCAAAATAGATGAGGATGTCTTACTATAAAGTGTAAAATTTGCATAAAAGAATTTATGATGTACCATTAGCATTATGAATGAGTGTTTTCTGTTGTAAAGATACACAAAATACCTGCTCTGTTTGTAAAACTACCATCCCTACCAGGAAACAATAAAAACCTAGAACTGAAACAAAATCAACAATCAACACATGTAAAATATAATTCAAACTTGACTAAATGTAGTAAACCAACAATGAAATACCACTTAACCTAAACTGATGCTGAAGTAAAGCAGCAGACATTTCATTTAGTTCCATTCTGACCTCAAGTAAACTTAAGTCTGGCTGCATGCCAGCTGCAGTTTGTGATGTCCATAGATAGAAAAGGAAGGAGACAGGTGTGTTTGGAGGGAGAAGAAGGGCAGGCAAATATCAGGAGACACAAGAGGTGAATAAAAGGCTTAACGGTATATTTCTTTCTCCTTCTTTGCTGTTTTAGAGACACAAGTCAGGTTAATTCACTTTTCTTACTGTTACTCTTCTCACTTTCTTCTATTAGTAGACAGCCATGCACATGCATGTAACATTTTCAGACAGTTACTCAGGTGATCCACAGACCTTACTTTTCATTTGAACTACTCTCTCAAACTCCCAAAGAACCTACCTACGACCTTCTTTGTATTATCCAGAGTAACAGCGACATTGATTCTGGATAGAGATGTCACTTCCATTGTATTGGGGTGGAAGCAGAACTCTCAGAGACATACAGTATATCTAAAAAACCAAAACTATCTGCATGGCAAGATACCACCAGAGTAAGTAAATACATTGTGTTGTAATTTGGGTCAACTGAACTTTTAAACTACAACTGTTAACCAAGTTAATAAAAGCTGGTTACATTCTGTATAGTTCAACAGATCTGGACTGTCACTGGCTGTTAATATGAGGTTTGTAGCCAAAGATTTGTGTGAGCGATGCAGCTTGTTATCAGTCATAACACACACCTGTGAATTCAAATAAATTAACATAATAATAAATCCCAGCAATTAAACTTTGGTTTAATATAATTTACAGATGGCTGTCAAGCACTGCTAATTGATATGTAATTCAATTTTCTACATTGTTGTAGTGTGTTATCAGTGGTGATTCAGTTATTTCTGCTGTCATGAAGTGTTCAGTGTAACCTCTGTGTATTTCATTGAGAGTCAGAGTAAGTTCTGACAGACTGAATGGAAACTGCTGCTGTTCTTTCTACCAATAGGAACAAAGACGCGCCCTGAAGTTTGAATGTCTGGCGCGTGGCGCTCTGGATCAGCAGCTGCTCAGGATCCGTTCCTTCTTCTGGTTCAATCTGGTCTGCTGATGTGTTCAAGTGCTGTCAGAAAACACTGACATAAAATATGACTGCAATTTAGAATTAAAGAGAAGAAATATAGCTGTTATGCATGCTTTTGATAAATAAATGTGTTCAGTGAAAGTCTTTATGGTCACATAATTCTCTCATTTAAATCTTGTGACTACAGTACACAATCCATACTTAACCTTAGATATACCTTATGTACGCACTGATTTTGACAGAGCTGGTTTCAAATACTATTCACCTTTTAATTAGAAAACACTGGCCTCAAAACTGGCCTCAAACCAGATTCTTTCATTCCCCTTGAGGATTTTATAGCTTTATTATCTGATGCTTTTTTAATGACTGTTGTAACTGTTTTTATTAATTCTTTGTTGACTGAGGTTGTCTGGTCTTGTTTATGTTGTTTCTGTATGCTGCTGGTTGTGTGGTTGTCTGATTAAGAATTCTTTTTGTTCTCTGCGTCTCTCTTGAAAAAGAGACCTCAATCTTATTGAGACTACCTGATTAAAGTTAAAATAAAATCAATAAAAATAAATAACAGAAGCAGTCTCCTGTCTGAAGTTGGCATGTTCTCCATGTGTCTACTGAGAGCTTTTCCCTCCCATTTCAGTGTGTATTTGAGTTAGTTAAAAATGACATGAAATGAATACATATGTTCACAAATAAGTTAAATATTTCTTTTATCTCCTTTCCAGGACAGAGCTTTTGACAGATTTTTTTAAAAAAAATATTGTGCTTATCATGTTTTATTTTAGAAAAGTACGTTCTGGTGATGATGAGTAAATTACTGCCATCAATCCAGAATGTCAAGCAACATCCCCCCAAAACATTATTTCATTATTGTAACCCAGGATTCCTGAGTATGATGGTGCTATCCGTTTCTTACAACTTTTATTTTTATTACCATGTCATATTTTGCATGTTTACACAGATAACTGGATGAAAATATGCATTTTCACTCTCTCACTCTTTCTTCCATTCTTAAAGGAAGTCCTGAAATGCATCAATTCAGAATTTTCATTCGCTTTGTACATTTATTTCAAACGCTTTCTATCATGATATGTAAGTTCCTGTGAAAACTGCAGTATCTATGTGTGCTGAAACTTTTGTTCAGTAATAAAAAAGGTTGAACTTTAGTTTTCTCGGATAGTAGCGTAGTTTACGAGGAGTCCTTGAAGGAAGCATGACAGACTGGCTGCAGCCACCGGCGGCCTCGGCTCTACTTCCTGCCCGCCATAACTTCACAGTACACAACACAGCAGGACGTTTGCACTCACGGCTGCTCTCACCTGATGAACACAACACCGTAAGTGTCTTTACTCGCATAAAGCCGTACTTGACCAGTAAACCTACAGCGTTGTTCAGCTAGCTTAATGATAACAGGCCTAACTGTAGCTACAAACGTGGATAATCCCCTGTTGTCTCTTGTGTTTTTATAGCTCCACTTTAGATTACTGAACTAAAATAAGCTGCGTAACGTTATATGACATATGGGTTTGTTGTCTGTTTCTGCCGTGCATATTACCGTAAACTAATGTGGTCGTAACAACGAATCGTCACGTCTAATTTAGCACGGCTTATAGGTGGTTAAAACCAGGCTGAAGTTATATGCTTAGCTTCTGTTAGACTGTTAGTGTCAATGCGAGTTTACTGCTGGAGCTGTCAGCCTGACGCAGCACGACCTCCCCGCCGCTGAGCTCGCTGCTGCGCTCTCACGCGCTCAACGCAGCCTTCGATCCGGGGTTTGGAGGAAAGTTATGAGAAATATAAATAATCATATTTAGCGGCGGATTCTCCGTTTTTGCACCACTTGCACTTCTGAACAAGTGTTAGTCATCGTAGCAAAAGCCTGTTTAAACATATGGTTTAAATCCACTTTCATGTTTGTGAAACCTTTATTTTGCTTATGAAAACATAAAAAAGGGCCATTTCACTGATATATCTCCATCAAGACCACATCGGATCAGTTCTAGATCAAAAACCATTATACTTAGAATAATCAAATCTTAATAATAGTAATTTAGTCCAGATTTGACAAGTATAAGTATAGTGGTTTTAATCTAAACCTGGTCTAATGTGGTCTGGATGGAGAAATATCAGTGAAATCGCCCTTTTTTGTGTTTTCATAAGCAAAATAAAGGTTTAAAAAATCTGAAAGTGGGTTAAAGCAGCGTTAAGTCTTCTACTACGATGTCTAACATGCTTTCAGAAGTGTAAATGGTGCAAAAATGGAAACTCTGCCACTAAATATCATTATTTATCTTTCCCTTAACTTCCCCCTGAACCCCGAATCAGAAGCTGACTTGCTACAATTATACCAGAAAATAAGTTTACAGCACATAATGTTGAGTCATTATGACGCATGTTTACAGTATTCACTTGTTACAACAAACAACTATATGATGTCACAAAAAAACAATCAACAGCATATATGCTGTGAGTTTGTTACAGTTTAAGAAACAAGAGTAGTGTGTGTTGAGCAGCACATTTACATGCATTAATGCATTCAAGCTCTACTTTAGTACTACTGTGAACATTTTCATATAATGTATTTATAAATATAATGAAGGGTATAAAATGTTTTGGTTAGCTTTCACTGAGCACACAGAGGTCTAAATATTACCAACTTTCAGAGTTCTGAGGAGAAACATGCTGATACTGGGTAGAAGGAATGTTGTGGTGGGGAGAATGAGTCATCCAGGAAAATGGCCCATGCCGCCTGCGTTTTATTTCCCCTCTAAGAAATGATGTGGTGTGTCATTGTGCTCCTGCGGTGCCAGGACTCCTCCCTGCCGTACATATTATAGCAGACTCTTGACTACCTCTGTCATTTGTGTGCAGGATTTTTCCTCCCAGCTGCATCTCCTGAGGGCACACTGGCTCTCTGCACAATGCTCTACTGCCATTCCTGGAATGTTGCCCTTAACATGTTCTTGAAAAACAGGACATAAGACAAATTGTTTCTTTTTTTCCCCCAAAAGTATGAAATATGCATTTTATATATAGGAGGTGGATATTATGAATAATTACAAAATAAAAAAGTGGCAGAGAGCAAAAACTCAGGTGCCAGACATTTCTCTGTTCTCTGTTTAAAAGCAACTAAGATTGGCCCTAAAATAAGAATAGCTGGTCCACCTTAAATGTTAGTCCACCTTAAGCCTGGTCGGGTTAGGCTAACCTATTGTTGCTAACTTCAGAGCTAACCCCCTTGACTTTTCCAGCAGTTGGGGAAAGTGGAAGTGGTGTGCCAATGATTTTAGATCACTTGTTGACAGTCTGTACCAGACTGTTATGAATGATGTGTAGAGGAAGAGGAGGAGGAGGAGGAGGAGGAGGAGTGAGTGAGTGTTGTCTCACTCTGAATTTCTTCAGCTGACGTAAACAGAAAAGTCTTTGTTGGGCTCTTTTGTTGATGTGGTCAAGTGTTGAAATCCTATTTGAGTGTATTGCAGATGTGAATGCCAAGGATAAGGCAGTGATGGATATGTCGTTGCTGTTGATGAGTGTGTGAGATTTGGAGTGTGGTTTGAGCTGCAGATTATTGTGTGTGCATCAAGTAACTGCTTGATGAACCTGTTTACATTAGTGGGGGACAAATGAAAGGAAAAACTGGTCCAGGTCTGAATGCTGGACCCCTACAGTAAGGGGATCTGGGGGCTCTGTTATGCTGTGGGGGGCATTTTGCTGGCATGGTTTTATGGCCTTTATGTGTAAAGTATGACCTACGTATGGCGTTCATGTGTAACATGGGTGTAAAATGGTAGTTTTCCTGTTGACAGGCTTGGGACTGATCATGACTCAGCAGGAGGAGCAGGAGTTCATGGAGAACCTGGAGGCAGCCCTCTCCTGGATGCGGGCCATCCAGGAGAGGCTAAAGGCCAACGACAACACCCAGGGGCCCCGGGACGCTCTAGAGGCCAGACTCAGGGAGACAGAGGTGAGATGCTTTCTCTTGTTGTTTGACCCTTCACCTCTGACCCCTGTTGCTACTGGAGCACTCTGTCAATGAAACAATTATCTTACATTATATCCTCAGTCATCTGAAGACACTTAAAGGGGACATATCATGCACATTTCCAGGTCCACATATTATCATCTGGGGCTCTGCTGGAATATCTTTGCATGATTTACAGTTAAAAACTCTTAGCTCCTGTCTTTTTAAGTAAAATAAATACTGTTTATCAATTAAAAGGATCTAAGATTCATGGATACAGTGCGTACCAGTGTTTTTTATATTTTAACCTCTTTTACTTCAGTATATACAATATATGATGGCCATTCCCATGCTCAATTATGTCTCATAAGTTGTTGCAGCAATTTTTGGATTGATACCATTTGTTACACAGATTTGGTGCAAAATTTAACCATTTTTGACCACTTGACAATTGATAAAAATGGTCCAAAATGTTCCAAAATACCACATTAACACACCTTGAGGAACACCATAGAAAAGCTTGTCAGGAGTTTGTGGGACCTACGGTTCAAAAGTTATAGGCCAAAACGTAAAGTTCGTTGTTATAGCGCCACCATCTGGCTGATTGGGGTCATTTTTCTTGGGCAGCACTCGCACATAACTTCCAATCAGTTGGCAAAATCTCATGTCTCTCACAGTTTCCATCTCACAGGAATTAGCACAAACATTTCTGAAGGGAAAAAAAACCAAAGTAGAACAAAAACAATAAGGTTGCAGCCCTTCAGGCTTGAACCCTTAATTAATGAGCATTGAGAAGAAAATAACTTCCAGTGTGTATATTCTCTTCTGTCAAAGATGCTAGATGGGAAAAGGCCAGAGGGACAGGAAAGTAAAGGCAGTGTATGTAGCACTAACTACACATCCTGTGTGAGAAATCTGCTATCAATCTTCACAGCTTAAGTCTGATTTGTAGTTTGAATTGACAGTGTTATTTATTATTTGAATGTTGACTCTACAGGTACATTGTGTATATATTATATACGGACTAAAAATGCTACTTCTTGGGCCCTGTTGAACATGTAGAAAATCCATCAGTCGGAGCATGAAGGTCGAGTGAAGATGGACAAGGCGCTGGTGGCAGCAGAGAACCTTTTGCAGAGTGGAGATGAAGAGCTGAGGAACCACACCCACACTAAACTCAAAGAGCTGAAAAGCCTGTGGGAGGAGACCAGCACCTACATCATCCACTGTCACAGGTGCTCCTCTACTCACTGCTGACTCACTTCAAGTCAGGTGTAACATGTGGAATGATGGTTTCCTCTGAGAGCAGCTTTGGCTAGAATGCAAAATCAGCCAAACTGTAAAAAATGTTGACACATTTCTCAGCTGGATGATGTAAGATTCAATGACTCATGATGATGAGTGGCAGATTCTCAGGCTAGCACATGCTACTACACTTGAACTGCTGCTGTTTGTGTCAAAGGCTGCAGTGAATGATAGTTTTAGGCAACAAAATGTCAAAAAAATAATGAGAATGCCCATCACAACTTCCCACAGCCCAGCGGGACATCTTGGCAGTCGTTTGTTCTGTCTGACCAACAGTCCAGAATCCAAAGATAAGCAGTTTACAGTCATATGAAACAGAGAAACACAGCAAACCCTCACATTTAGCTGAAAGAAGGGAATGTTTGACATTTTCTCTGACTCTTTCTCTCATAAATGACTTAAATCATTCATCAAATTGTTGATTGACTAATCCATTAATTGACTAAATGTTTCAGCACTATTTGTGTCATTCAAGAAGAAAATGATTCTGTTTTACTGCTGGAAAAGTCAAGGGGGTTAGCTCTGAAGTTAGCAACAATGGGTTAGCCTAACCTGACCAGGCTTAAGGTGGACTGACATTTAAGGTGGACCAGCTATTCTTATTTTAGGGCCAATCTTAGTTGCTTTTAAACAGAGAACAGAGAAACGTCTGGCACCTGAGTTTTTGCTCTCTGCCACTTTTTTATTTTGTAATTATTCATGATATCCACCTCCTATATATAATGCATATTTCATACTTTTGGGGGAAAAAAAGAAACAATTTGTCGTATGTCCTGTTTTTTCAAGAACATGTAGAGATCTATTCTATATGGAGACTGGAGGAAGCCACAGTGGTTAATTATGAGTTATTTAATTGGTACATTTCATAATAGTTAATAAAGTTAAGGTAAAATTAGGGACTTAAAGGACAGGTTCACAGGTTCTGCTTAAAATATGCAGGGGGTCTAGTTGAGAAGCACTGGTTTAGCAGACTCAAACTGCTCAGCCGAACTCCTCTTCATGTTGTTGTTCTTCACTCCCAGTCGGATCGAGTGGGTGTGGCTCCATTGGAGCGAGTACCTGAAGGCGTACGAGGAGTTTGAGCTGTGGCTGACGAAGCAGCAGCGCGGCCTGGATGTGGGCGTCGAGCAGCAGCTAGGATTGAAGGAGAAGCTGTGGCAGGTGGATCAGCAGAGGGTGTTGGTGAGCGACATCCACGCCCAGGCGGCGCTGCTGGAGAGGCTGCTGGACGAAGCTGCCGCGCTGTACAACAGAACCCAAGACCCCAGTGTGGAGCCCGAAGCCCAGGAGACATTGCAGGAGGCCTACAATGACATCAGGGACAGAGCTGAGGTGAGGCGCTTAGTTATTGTACAAACAAGGTGTGCCTTTGTATTTTTTTAAAAACCCAACATGCTTCAAAGATGAATTTCTAGTCCATAAACACATTATGCATGATCAAGGTTATATTTCTTTTTAAAAATCTGTCAAATTATTCATTTAAAAGCCCGAGGTGATGCCATCAAATTTATCAAAGTAGGTATTCATTTCCTATTGATTGACTAATTGATTAAAAGTTCCAGCTCTTGTTTTACAACTCAGTTTTGAAACATGGTCTCTCTAAAAGATTAGTGTATAACCAACAAACTGTCAGTGTTCTGAATTCCTTAGAAATGTATTGAATTATGTGCTTTTAATTGACATGCAGAGCTGTGAAATGTGTTTGGATCTCCTATGAGGATGTAGGGCCCAACAGCACTGAGGCAGTCAGTTATGTTTGTGTACTGCTGGTGGAGGTGCTGAACAGTGCACACACAGATCCTATCTGCAGATTTATGTAACGTATTTCATTTCTTTACTTTTAATATTGAGCAGAAGTTGAACATTTCAGCGATCGGGGTCTTCACAAGTTTTGAACTGAGCCTCCCGCCCACCCTGTGATGGCTCTGCCTACAGCACCAACACAAAGGATGTACAACACATGGGCTTATGTAAAAGTGCACTCAGATCAGCCTCTAGCATACTGAAGAAAAGCACAGAAGAGGAGAAGACAAGGACATGAAAAGAACAAAATAAATACTTAAAAAAAATGCAGTTGAACCATGAAATAAAAGCATGTTAATCCTCTAAAATAAACCAAAAAAAAAAAGAATACCTGTGTTTAAATGAGGAAGAGCTGCTTTGTAACAGGAAGCGCAGGGCTTGAGCAACACTTGCAGTTGCAAAAGCAGCGGCTTGAAATACTGTCATTGTTTTTATTGTGCTTCATTCTTTGCTTCCACCACTACTGTACAAACACACACACACACACACACACACACACACACACACACACACACACACACAGTTCACATGCTTGATTAAGTTCAAGAGTATTTTTGCGGAGGATCCAAGTGAACAGAAATTGACCACAAGGTCAGATGGCTGAAATGTTTTGCATCTGTGGGGGAGGGTATTTGGTTGTCTACATGTGTGAGTGTGTTGGCTTTGTATCATCAAGGGACATTTTCAGTTGAACTGAGCGTATCTAAGAATGTGCCTACAAAGCCTTAATTTACATTTACAGCAAAGATTTCAAACTTACATTCATGTTTACTTCTTCACTTCACTTCACTTTTCTTTGTTCATGGTCCTGCTCCTACAGAACTGTACATAGATTTGAGGTAAATGAAAACTGTGCTGACATTTAGCTTTTCAGGTGGGAATAATGTAGAGATACTGCTGCATTAGTCAATATAGTAAATAAATACAAGCTGCTTTTCTCCACTGTTAGACACACATTCAGACTGTTCTTCCTCTTCCTTTTTGTCACACAGCTCTTTCACATGTCAGTCAGATTCAACCACAAACCCACATCAGTCTCTACCTACATCATGCATTCACATAACCTTACCGGTCTGCTGGTAAAGCTGAGCCATTGGCTCCAAATGGAAGGTAGTGATTTAAATAATGCAGTGTTTTATGGGGTAATCTTCCCTGGAAGCACCTCTCACCTGTGAGCCGGCTCTTTTTGGTAGTCCCTGTTTTCTTGTTGTCTTAAATTTGAACAAATTTGAATTTTGCTTTCAAAAATCTTGTAGTTGAAGTAACAAACAGCAGAGCGAGAGTCTCACAGGAGAATACAGTCTCACATTCACATTCAGGCAGTTCACTCAGAAACCCAAATGTGAAGTCTGTGATGTGTACTGAAAGACTTTCATTCATTTTGAACAGCGCAATGCTAAAAATTACCATGAGATGTGTCTCCTGCTGTTCTAGGAGCGTCTGTCGCTGCTTCAGAAGATCGCTGAGGAGCACCAGACGTACCAAGGCTGTGTTCAGAAGTTCCAGTCCTGGCTGCTGTCGAAAACCAAGGAGCTAACGGATCTGATGGAGAGGGAGGATACAGCTGAGAACAAGCTCAAAGCCTTAAAAGTGAGACTCACTGAAACTGAATTGGGTTGCTGCTGTTTGGCGTTGCCATATTCCTAGTCTGAAAGTCTATCTTTATTATTTGCAGCTGTGGAAAAGGTAGAATAATCTATTTGGGGGTTTTACTTGTGTACTCTAGAAGTGCCAGTAGATATCACTATCCACTGCAACAAAACTGGTCTGCCACCATGCAGGTTTGTGTGAGTATGTGTGGTCTAAAACAGGAGAGTAATCATCATTACTAATGTAGTAAAAGAAGAAATACACAACATGGTAGTAAGATTAAAGTCCCACTCCACTCAAAAGTATGTTTCTTCTTGTTGATTCAGAGTTTAAGCTTCACCATTCAGAATGATGTATTTTAGTTATTTAGTCAATGAATTGTTACAAAATGGTGAAAAAATTGCATACACAATTTCTTAGAGGCAAAATATGAAATTTACTGTCATGTATAAGAAAGAAAAATGGCAAACCATCACATATGAGACACTGGAACCATAAACATGTGGCGTTTTTGCTTAAACAATGACTGAAATGATTATTCGACTTTCTAAATAATAATGTAGCAGCTCTGTGCTCATTGAAAATCAGATTTTAAGGGGTGGGTCTATGAGCATGATTTGTGAAATCACAACTAGTTTTGGAGCCAATGGTTGTCCAGCAATGTCAAGTTACATATTGGACCACGATTGGCTCCAAACTGTTGTGATGTCACAAATCATGCTTCTAAGTGCACGTATTAAAATAAGGATGAATGTGAGAACAGCCTTCCAGCATCAAACTCTGCACATACATCATTCTGCACAGTGAAGCTTAAAGGCCTCTAGTGTCACAACATTTAAGATTTGAGACTCCTTTAATGTATTTTTTCCAGCTGTGCCTTTTTGTAGACCAAGCCAACATACATCTGTTGTTCTCCCCCCCGTGTCAGGTGCTGGATGACAGCGTAGCCAGCGAGGAGAAAACCCTGCAACATATCGAGGGTTTGGCAGAAGCTGTCAGGGCTAACACCTCTCCTGCAGGGGCAGAGGTGGTGGTGGAGGAGGCTGAAGAGCTGAGGCTGGGCTGGCAGAGATTGAGGCAGGGCCTGTGTGAGGCAGAGGAGGGCCTGCGCTCCAGCCTGGACTCACACAGTCAGTACATGACCCGGTGCCAGCGGCTGGGAGACGACATCGGACGCCTCAGGGCGATGCTGCAGGGGCTGGACCAGGAACTGGTGGAGGGTCGTGAGAATGGGGACCACACTGACCGCACAGAGGACCAGATAGTGGGCCAGTGGAAGACATACAATGTGAGTTTTTCCCTACTAGGATGATTATTTGTGGTCAATTTTCACAAGATTCCACATAGTTAGCTGTTAAAAGAAACATGGTTAATATCTAAAACCCTGCTAACTGCTCCTAGAAGACTCAGTATTAATCACTGTACAAAATACAACAGTGTTGGATGGAACAACATTGTGATGACTTTGCTATGTTTAGAGCCTTGTCTCCAATGAGGCTTATAAAACAAAACAGACTATAGTGTGTTTCCAAGTTATGTGAGAACGTAGGTGGTAACATCCCTGTCTACAAGTCTGCAGCATTCAATATGCAACATTTATCAACTTAGAGGAGGAGAGGAACACACTTTTTAAATGCTGCTGTGTCATGGTCCAGGATGGACACTTCAGTGAGGAACCTTTAAAAGTCCCTGCATACTTATGTTAGCCACACAGGTGCTTTCACCTATGTTGGAGTATTAGAGCTCTTCTCAAGACTGAGCAGACTGTGTTTGATTGACATTGCCCTCAATTACTCTCCTGCTAGCTTTGTTGGACCTGCCAGGGTGGGACAAATTATCAAATTCACCTTTATCATCCTTACAGGTGCATGTAGTCAGGTGACCTCCCAGAATGCCCAGCATAGCTCTGTCCACCCTCAACCTGAGTTGAAGTCTAATCAGCCAGGATAATTATTCCAGTGAAAACACCTGTGTGGGTGTACAAAGGCTTTTGTAGCTCATTTCAGATTAATTTTAAAAAATCCACCACAACTGGAGGGAAGGTGAAATCCCAGTGACAGTACAGTTGTGTGTAAAAGTTAAAAGATATGACTTGATACAGTGGTTCAACCTCCAGGTCATGGCTGTGAGGTAACAATACAATAAAAAAATAACTGATAAATAATGATATAACTTTATAGGCTATTAAAGGGAACTTGGCTGTGTGTCTTGTTCTGTCAATTCCCAACAACAGTATACTGGTTTGTCACTAAAGTAGGTCATCAGTATGAGGAAATCATTCTGCAGGGCATATTACACTACCTGAGTACTGCTCAGACATCCAGCTTTTAAATTTTAGTGCCCACAATAAAATACAGACCAAATTAAGTGAAGTTTCTATTTAGTTGCTCTCCCTCTCTCTCATTTTTTTAAAGTGAGTATCAAAGCTTATTTGTATGTTGTGAAGATAAAAAGAGAGAGGTCACCCCTGAAGCAAAATCTGGAAAATGTCAAAAGACCTTGTTTCTAACAGTTAAGCTTGACAGATACAGCAGAGAAGGACAAAACTGTTTAAAACAGAGTTCAACAAAACAAACAGCACTACTCTTAAAGGGAAACTAATTGTGTTGAAGTGCTAAGAGTCACATGCTGTATCGACCTTCTGCTGCCGTCCATTTTTGATTTGTTCCATTTCTCTGTTTTGTCTCCTAACTTCTGTTTGGCTGTAGTATATAATGAAATAGAAAGTCTAGGACAGCACTCCAAAGTGACTTTTTAATTGCCACACGGACGTTTCTGGCAAGACGCCCTTCTTCTGTGTGTTTATTGGCAGTTTCACAATCAAGAGACACAGGTGAGGTTAATTATAGGCAACTGGCACAACAGGTCTGTCGCCGCAGGGGGAACCACAATAACATGATGTTGGTTACTACATCATGTTATAATTATAAAACATAAATAGAAGATAAAAAACAAGATAAAACCTAATGATAAGACATAGATGGCTGTCACTTCATAAGAAACAAGGAAATGAAATCTCCACATTCAACCAATTAGGAATGAGGCTATCAAGGGAGTGAGTCCAATACGCTTCCCTCTGAAGACGGATTCTGTCCCTGTTACCACCCCTCTGTAGCATATCCACTGTCTCAATGTAGGGTGTGTGTGGTTATGACTATTAAAATGCCTAGCCACCCATGATTTATTATCATGATTATGAATAGAACACTTATGTTTACAGATCCTGGTTGTTAACTCCTGTTTTGTTTTCCCATTATAATATAAATTACATGGACATTTTAACAGGTAACTATATATTTAGTGTTACATATAATTCTGCCCCTAACCTTGATGTAAACACCAGACTTCAGATGGGTGAATTGATTTCCCTTATTCATAGAATAACAATGTATACTAATATCACAAGGAATATTTCCAGCAGGGATCTGAGACAGGAAGTGAGTGGGCCTCTTAGGCAAATCTGACTTCACTAGGAGATCATGTAAGTTGGAAGACCTCTTATAATAATATCTTTGTGGAGTTTGAAATACACCTGCAATTTTAAGGTCACGTTCCTATATGTGCTAATATCTACTCACTACTTGTTTAACTGACCTAGATATAGGACTCTAGGTAGAGACCAGTGCAAGACCCTGAGAAGAGAGATCTCTGGAAGAAGGTTTGAATTGATCAGATCGCTGAACTTGGCGTAGCTTATTAAAATGATTGTCCAGTAATGCATCCCCATATCCCCTCACTTTAAAACTATCACATGGTAGACTTCTGTTTAATGCTGGTGAATGATGACTAATAAACTGTAAGAAAGTATTTCAGTCAGTTTCCTTTTTATGTACTTCAGTATGTAAAGAGGTTCCCCCTTTTTCACCAAAACATCCAAAAAAGAAATAAGTTCCAGATCATCACACAATGTGCATTTGATGGAAATCTTGAATTCATGAAAGTATAGAATTCTTTTAGGTCTTTAGCATTACACTCCAGATAAAAAAAATAAATCATCTATATACCTCCTATAACATTTAATGAACTTAGAATAGGAATAATGATTGTAAATAAAATCTAACTCAAACTTCCCCATAACTAATTCAGAGCCACTGGTGAGCCCATGGCTGAGCCCCGATGTTGGAGACAGTATTGATCTTGAAACTTAAAATAATTCTTTGTCAATACTTCCTTGGTTGAAGATAAGAAAAACTCAGTAGACAGATGTGATTCGGTTCTTTGATTTAAAAAAAAAATAGTTCAAAGCTTCTAGACTGTCTTTGCGTATACTAGGGTACAGGCCAGAGTCCACATGACAGTCTTTCAACTGTCTGTAGTCTGTAATGTCTTTGAGATAGGAAGGCAATGCATATACCAAGTCTTTGATATGACAGTCAACATACTGAGAAAGCAGCTCTGTTAGAGATCAATTTCCAGATACAGTCAGTCAACCTGGAGGATGGAACAAGTCTTTATTTATTTTAGGAAGGTCGTATCGAGTTGTCTTGAACCATGTGTTTATATTCATCCTCACAGATTTGTCCCTCTCATAAGGCCTGTCTCAAGACGATCTTAATTTCATCACCGAACTTTAAAGTAGGGTCTGAGTGTAGAGGAATATACACATCTCTGTTACTTAGTTTTTGAAGTTTTATCCTGGACCACGACGGCCCCACCTTCGTCTGAATGGCGTATGTCTTCATTATGCATCCACTCTGCTAGAGCTTTTCTCTCTTCTCTCTTTTAGCTTTCCTTTGAGCATACAAATCCATAATGTGTCTTTCCACTAGCTGACAAAAGGTCTCCACTGATGGATCATTCACCTGTGTTGTAAATGTACTTTTAGGTTTGAAAACTTTTTTACCAGTGGAGACCGGTTGTGACTAACTCATACTGTGATAAGACACAGAGTTCCTGACAGTATCCTTGTATAGAAGGCCTTTCATCTTATGGCTCTAAAAAACCTCAATAATCCCACTCTTGTAGTAAAGGAATCTATTTTTTTATAGAGGGAACAAATGAGAGACCTGGTGATAACAACATACATTGATCATTACTTATCTCTTGACTGGACATGTTGATCACATTGGATTCTCCTGGAGAATCTCTTGGCCAAGGCCTTTTCTTCCCCCTCCTCATTTTCCCTCCTCTTCCTCTTGAAGGTGATGTTGGTCTTACTTTTTATGTCTGTAGTATATAAAGTTAAAAGTCTCGATCTGGTTGGAACACACAACCACATATTTGACGCCATGTGACCTGACACCACCACATCTGCCACAGATATCGGATGAAAAAGATGATATTTGGCACAAAGTGACCTTTGCCTTTAACTAGCTTACAACTAGCTGTACTAGCTTCTTTTGTGTTGCTGCAGCTGTTTCTATAATGAAAATCCTGATTCTAACATATCAGTATGATGATGCAGGTTATTAAATTATTACAATTATTTACATTCTTCACAACTGATCACTGAACCAGATGCTTTTGACTGTGTTGGTTTGGAATCTCATTTAGCAAAAATAAATGAAAACATCTTTTCACCCAATTATGTAATATAGCAAATATTTGAATGATAATGCCATTTTGAATAATTAACTTGTTAAACAATAGTGAAGTATTGTATCAGCATATTTTGAACAACCACACTCACACTTCTTATCTGACTCCTCACATAATAAAACACAAATACAAACACTATGATTATAACAGTAACATGATGAGCTGATTCCAGTAATGTGTGGGAGAAATGACTTAATTAGCACTGCTGTGTACATAGCAGTTAGGGTTATAAAACTGGGCGATCACAAGCAGCAGATATCAATGTACACAACGCCTCCTCACTGGTGTAGACAGGAAAAAATAGGAGTCAGAGTACTTCCTTGTTGCTGAAACAGTTAAGGTACATTAAAGGTCCGTTGAACTTCTCAAACTTTTTAACAAAGATTTATAATTTGTACCACCAAACCACTACTACAGCCACGACCCACTGACAGGACATGATTTGTCAGAAGTTACAGTACACATCATGTTACAGTGATAGATGCACATTTCTCTTTATCCATTTACTCTACCATTTTCCATTTTATATGCCCATTTTCTCCATTGTTTCACTTGATACCCTCTCTCCAACCCTTCCCATACTACATAAATAACATCCTCCCTTTAGTCTCAGGGGTAATATCCATGTGCCCTTACATGATGACTCTTGACTGGATTTTTGATCTCCTTCACCGTATATTTAACAACCTCTCTCACATGCCTGACACACAGGAAAACAGAATCCTGTCAGTGAAGCTGCTTTATCGCTTCAGTGGATTAACTGAATGCCTCAGATAGGTGTGGTAGAGTCCCAGTCAGATTACTATTTCTATCCGGGTGCCTCACACTATGACATACCAGGTGCATCTATGACTCCGTGTGGCATGCCAGCACTGGCTGTAGACTGCTAAACAAGCCCTTCTCATCGCATAGCAGAAATATGGGAATTAATGTGACAAGCTTTCCCTCTTTTAGAATGTTTGCTTTCATATGTTTTTATATACACATTTGCAGCATGTGACAGATAAGAATCAGAACCAGCAGGAGACAGTTCACAGAGAATCTTACAGCGTACCTGTCGACCTGCGGAGCCGCTTCTGTTGGCTGTGAATGGAATGCTAAATGATCCGGTGGACTCATCTGTCCGTCATCTGCTGCAATCTAGACAGGCTGTCACCTCACTGTGACACAGTCTCTTTTCACTTTCAGTTGAAGACGTGAAATGGATATCTACATTCCAAATATGCCATTGTAGCTGAAATATTTCACTATGCAGAATTGGCACTGAGAGGTAATGGAAAGAAATGCCAAATTATAGAACATGAAAGAACATCCAGTGTGTGTTCTGTGATGGAAAAGGTGGATTTAATAATTGATGAGAGTACATACAGGAAAGAAGCCATCCAAAGCTTTTTTAGTCCCAGCAAATAGGTGAGAAGGAATGTCATGCCTGTGCCAAATGCCAAATACATTCTTTAAAGCTGCACTAATCAATATCTTTATATTAACAATGAATCAAATGACTGTCTAATGTAAAAACTGTTGCCCACAGTGATGAACCTGCAGAGAATAAAGAGAATAATTATCAACTCTGCAGCTCTATGCAACTTTTCATACAGTATAACATAATTGTACATTTTTGGTTAACATTATACAGGATGGCCAACACGCTCCAATCTCTCTCAAATCTCACACCAAGTAAGAGACCCTGCCTCACCACAACTGACTCAAATCAATGCAACTCTGAGCTCAGCACACCAGGTTAGCTAAGGCTGTTTCTCAGGTGGAGCACGGTCGGATGGGATGAAAAACATTTCAAATATGAAATAGCCATTCTTCTATTAATCATTTCCTGTCCTGAGCCACCCAATAATATACTGTTCCTGATGCATTCTTGGTTTTCATAGCACCCTCAATCTAACTAATCTAGGCTAGTGCAGGTGGCTGTTTCCTGACTTAATCCAAGAGGTTAGCTGGTGTAGAAATGCAGGAAATTTGTTTTAAATTACAATTTTTTTTTTTTTTCCAGAGCTCTGTGACTGCATGTCATGAGCACAGCTGGAGATCAGAGCTGTGCAGCGAGGAGTCAGAGAAAAGTATTTTCACACAGCTTGCTTGGGCACGTGAAACATTTCATGTTAATAAACTGTGAATAAACAAGAGAATAAGGAGCTGCTCAGCTGAGTGTGTGAGCGTGCAGTAGCTGTCCAGGAGTAAAAAAGAGCAGGGTGTTGAAGTGGTGACCGTCCTCCGCTGCTGGAGTTAAACATTTCTCTGAATCTGGAAATAAATAGGATTAATGTGAGTGGTTCTTCTTGCTCAGGATAGAATGAAATTGCATAGAGCCTAACTGGGAATGGCTAAATTATGCATGTAATAGTTAAATAATGAAAAAACTACTGAAAATATTGATTGTGAGTGTTCATCAAACCCTCAAGTCCTGCATGAGTTGTTTCACCAAAAAAACGTTTGTGTCTGATTTATTTGTACTCTATAATAATGAAACCATAAGCATGAGCACAGCCAGCCATCAGAGCTGCACAGTCAGGCAGAGAAAAGTTTTTTTCAAACGCTCAAAGAAATGAAAAGTAGAAAGAGATAACACAACTTTTTTTTATTTAAGAATGGACAGACTCTTAGGCTACTTGTCATGGACAGTTCAGAAGCAGTATGTCTCATATGAGTACAGATCCTTTGAGTAAATATATTCACTCAAATGATCTGAACTGAAGCCACAGAAAATAAATGATCTAGGAGCCTGATATGATCGATCCACTTTATTTTAGGATGCACATTTTTATCAAAAGTTCTGTTATGTATTTTATTTTTAAATGCAGCCCTCATTATACTTGAAATAAGAAAATATTCACTATTACAGAACTTAACATTTGTGTATAATAGAATGTTGATTATAAGCTTAAGGAATTAGGAAGACATTTACGTATGTAAATAATGATGAAAATAACAAGGTTGAGACTTAGATACAGTATCTAGCTGTAACAACAGACAGATTTGTAAATTAAGTTTGGTGTGGTGTGTCTTAGATTTGCTCAGCTCTGCTTTTCAAGAGACTTATTCACAGATGTGTCATAGCAGGGTAATCACAGCTGCAGCTGATAAAAGTAATTATGGCTACATTTCAATAGGTGTGCCAATTAGCAGCCACCCACAATAATACTAATAATACCACTGTTAATGCTTTCACCTTGATACATCTAAAGCAAATTTACTCATTCTTTATTTTCTGCAGCTGTGTCATTTTATCTGCTGTGACATTAGTAATGGCTGCAGTCTTGTGCCAGGTCCAAGGCTGGCACACCTTTAAATGGGACAAAGCCATCATTAATATTAGTTGTACCTGTGCTGTTTCTTGTATGACTAGTCCAAATGGCTACAACAGTGATGGCAGGAGCTGTTTAGAGCTGAAACAAAAGTGTAAAAATAGGAGCTAGTGGAAGCACAGCTCCAGATAGCTCACAGAACACATGGAGAAAGCCTCAGAAGGACACTTTCAAAAGTTTTCAAATTTGACAATGTTAAAATGTTTCAAAGTCGCATTGATCATCAAGAGAGTGTGTGCTGTGACATCAGTTATAGTGTGGAACTGAGACACAGCGGGGGTGTGAAAAGCATCCACTGGAAGTGGACTGATGTTGTCCTGTCAGTAAGCACAGCACTGTTATTTCAACTTGGAGCATTGAGGCGTTATTGGTTACCCCCACTGCTAGCCAGATAAATGAACAATTTTATTGTTACATATTTCAAGCAGAAACAAACAAACAAGTTTTATCCTTGACCTTGATGTATTGGTCTGTAGCTCTTTTGTATTTAGCTGAATGACTGTATTAATGTTAATGTTAATATTGGAAGCCATGCTGGCTCATTCTGCAGTCATTTTGCCTCTGGTCTATTGACATTTGTGTAGTGCATTTATCCTTCTGTGAGAGGAAATATCATCACATATATGACTCAGAATTACAACTTGGAGACTGAAGTTTAAGGAGTGATATGAGATTAAATATGAGATTAAACTGTGATTAGACATTGCACCTCAGGTTGCTTTTTCAAAAGAACCACGCCCTTTGATTTTCTGCCTGTTGTGACTTGACCTCATGTGAACTTGTGTCTTGCAGGGTGTGAGGAATACTCTGGCAGGGGAGGAGTCCCAAGTGGAGCACCTCAAAGCTCAACTCAAGGAGCTCTTCAGATTCTCGGAGGATTCGCGCCACTTGTCCGATGATGTCCTCGCTGTTGTTAAAGAACATCAGAGGTATGTGACAGGAAGTTTACAGCTGTTTTGAAACCCTGATAATCACATTAACCCCCCCCCCCTCCCCTCCCTTCCTGTTGCCTGACAAGACGTGATCTGATCCCACAGTGAACACGCCTATTCAAGTGCCATTCCTTCAGTTGCAGGGTGTCACCATGAGATGCTCTTTGTTCACAAAGACACATTGACATTTCAAACAATGTTTGACAGGTCACAGTACACACACTCATATTTCTCTGTTTAGGCCACAGTTTGTTTGTTTGTTTCCCAGACTTACAAAAGTTGCTGGAACTAATGTTTGCAGCACATCTAGTTTTCAATACTTATCACTCACATATTTTTAACGTTGTAAATCCAGATTTTACCCTCAATTTCCACCTTAATGACTTTGAAAAAAGAAAAGCATTCCTCCACTTGGTCTGATAGTATCTCATATATTGTGTATTGTCTTGTTCCAGCTCCTCATTGATGTTGAGTTATGTGATGTTAACACTGGGTGAAATATTCAATACTTTTTTACAGCTGCACTGTTCCATCAAATGGTAATATTCTTGATGTCTTTTGCATCATTAAGACACATTTCTCCAGATTTCAGCCTGGAACTGGCAGGTCTGAGGGTGCCGAGGGATTACAAATTAAGATTAAGTATGAATAAAATCATACTTTATGTCGCCTGATATGAATGTGATTACACATGTGTGACTATCTAAGATTAGACCAACATTTCTTGCATTTGTAATGCTCCTAGTGGTTGATTTGAATGAAATTTCAGGAAGTTTTCTGCAAGTTTTGTGATAATTGGCCAAACAGTTGTTGACTTTGGTCTATTTATGTGCTGAACCACGCCCTTTTGAAGCTCATTGGTCAATATCTATTAATAAGATATCAATTAGCTTTATGCAACTTTTGAGAAGCTTGGTCCAACTAGAAAAGTCTAGAGTCTGTTACCTCATCAATGACATTCAGGATATTATCATGGCAGTAGGAGAAATAAATGCCTTCCTTTCATTTTTTGCGCAGTTTGAAAAATAACTTGATGTTGCTTCTGGTGGATAAATAAAGGATAGCAGCTGGTTTCCTCACATGGTGCTCAGGAGCATTAAGAAGCCGGCGCCATATTCACTACATCATCAGTTGGGGATCACAATAGCAACCAAGTAAGCAAGGGCAAGGACCATAGGCTGGACTCTATTTATGTAACAGGCCCTGGATGTGAGGCCTGTAGCCAGATTATATTTTGTCCTTTAAAGAACAGGAAATAATGAGACAGGCAACAGGAACCACAGCTGACTGCTGACCACACCAAGCCGTCTCTCCAGGGAGGTGATGACCCCTTGTGACATGAATCCAACTCCAAAATAAGATTTTACACAGCATCACCATAAATAAGGCTCATTTACAAAAATACACTTGGCAACTATACATAATACACAAAAACACTGAGGCAACGAGTGGTCACATTTAGAATGACTGTATCTGGTTGCTCAGTGTAGTTACAGTATGACTACACTGAGTGAAGTATTTGAGTGTTTTTATATCGGCACCAAATTTAGAGGTGCATCACTTAATAAACATTTCCACCAAGCTGTTAATAATAAAGGTTAATATTCAGTCGACATGTGTCATCAGAATCAGGTCATGATTAATGTGCTTCTAAACTAAACTACTCAAAATAATAAAACAAATATTCTGTTCCCTGCAGCAGGTCGGCCTGCTGAGATTATAGTGCTACTGTCAGAGATGTGTGGGGGTTTAATGGAGTGCTCCTGTTTTGGATTTTGAAAACTCCGACATGAATGAGCTGCTGTGAACTATGCAGGGAGGTTATGATTGTGAGATTTTGGTTAAAAAGCCTAAAATAAAGTCAAGTGAAAACAAATGACAAAACTACATGTTTTGCTCTGAGGTACAACAAACCATGAAGTTACTGAAACAGTTGTTGATTTCAGAGTAACTTCTTTAAAAGAACAACTAAATATACATAATTGAATATAATTCTCATAATTGTATGCTTGCCTGTAGATACATTTAACATGTTTGCATGTTCATCTGACCTGCTGTGCATTGACTAGCCTTTTCTCTGCTATCAAAATAGTATTTCACACTTCAAAATAAGAAATGTTCAAATCTAATGGGCAGATTACCCTGAAAGGTTCTGAGCACATTCCTGCTCCCCAGAGAATGAACCCTTTTACATTTTCTTTTGGCAATTCAGCAGCAAGACTAAAGGACAACACACACAGGGGACGCCACGGAGCGTTGCCTGAACTGATGCCCTCAACACACATCAGGGGTGTTCCTGGGTAGAAGTACTGAGGATTAATATCTACAATCAGAAAAATTAGAAATGAAGTAATGAAAATGTCAATATTAAAACACTTAACACTAAGATGTCTCCCCACTGATAAAACACAGCCTATAATATTGTAAAAAAATCTAAAATAAATAACAGAGCTGCTTACTAAATTAAAACTGACTCTTTTGACCAGTTTGTATTGATGTGAGAGGAAAAGAACTTCATCAGTGTTAAATCCATCAAAGCTTCATATAAAATAGTCCACAATGAGAACAATCTCCTGATCTTCATCAGATGGCTGCAAGACTGGCAGCTGTTTAAGCTTCTGCCTGAACTCTTTCACTGTAGAAACATCATTAAAAACACTGTGACGATCTGTGGGCTGAGAGCCTTTATACTCCAAAACTTTCTTCCATGTTAAATCCAAAAGTAGGTGAGTGAAATTGCTAAAATTTCAGTCCACAGGGAACACGGTTTCCTAATCTTCAGACACTGTTAAAACTTCTGCCTAAAGAGGGACCATCCGCAACACAGAACAACCATCCACAAAACAGCTGCGGGCTGCAGGTGTTTGTGCACCTGTCCGGGGAATGAGTGTGTGGATGGGGGCAGCTGTAATAGGCTACAGTAGCCGAGACGCTGCTTCCTGACAGAGAGAGGCAGGCAGGCAGAGAGTGGACAGACTAATTAAGACTTCTACAGACTACTTTGTTTTAGTTTAAGTTTCAGTCAGACTTTGGATGGAATTATTTTTTTTAAATACGAGGACACATCATCCCGTGTGATGATCTCTCTTTTTTTGTTTACATGACAGTTAAGAAATCATCTTTCTGGAGAAAGCAGACTGTAACCCAGTTACTTAACTGAATGTCTGGACCATATTCCATTGGATCCAATATTTGTAGAGATATTTCATTCTGGTCCAAAATGATGGACTGTCTATAACATTGCTAACTCTAAAACCCAACCACTAGCCCAGCTAAAAACTACATTATTAGTCCTACTACTGTAACAGAGCTTTCACACCACAAAGCATTTCTGACCTAGACAACACACATCCAGTTGGAATCTGGCCTTGAAGTTATGGCTGCTTTCAGAATGGATGGAAAAATGTATTTTGTGCATCTCAGAATTCCTCTATTTCTGTTATGATGAACATACCGTGACTTGAGTAAAAAATCTCAAGCATGGCAATAGATTCAGATTCAAAAATGTATTTACATTTTTTACATTCTGTAGCAGTCTGTCCTAACCACTTCTTATTTCTGCACACTCCCTCATTGAAACCATTTTGCACGTTTGGTGTGAAGAAGAGCTGAATCGTCTGCATGTTGGTAGTTTTACTCCAACTTTTCAGCATCTAGGGAGGCTTTAGAATAGTAGCCTTTTTTAAAAATAAACAGATGAAACGACACAGCTGACAGAATTCCACATCACATCATGAGGGTCAAGGAGGCCAGAAACAAAGAGCATTGCATCATATTCACATGCACAGTAGTACTCCCAACACAATTAAACCCAAAACACACAGAGAGCCAGATTAACAGACAAAAGCAGCCCAACAAACCCACAGCAATCTGTGTGCTGGATTATCCGTTTCCATCTGGAAACACTGTGCCCTGATAGATAGATAGAAAGATAGATAGATAGATAGATAATGAGCATCTTATTCAAAAAAAACTCTGAACCTGGATGTGAGCTGCCAGAATCCTAAATCCAACTAGCTAAAAACTCTCGCTAGATAGACTTCATTGTCCCCAAAGGGTAAACTTGTTCCTACACTGTTCATTATGCATGGCCCACAACATAGAGACATTCATTCTCTGCTTGCAGTTGCATGAGCCTCACAATGACAAAGCTTGTGCTTCAGAGAGACAGTAACTGATGGCTGCTTATGGTGTATGTATGGACTTGGACTTTTTTTAATGGAAGAATGTGTGCTTGTACATTTCTTGATATATACACATCTTTTAGAAGTTTTCAAATGATTATTTTTCTGAACAGTTTGATTTGATTTATTGAGGAAATTGCTTTAAGATCCCCTCCAGACACGCTTTACATTTTAAAAACAGTCTGCTTTGAATGATAATTTGTCTGATATGGTTTTTCAACAACAACAAAAAAAGTAGGGAATCACAGATGAACTCACGATATGATACTATCACAATATTCTTCTCACAATAACAATATATCAGGACAAAGGCGATTCTGCGATACACAATATATCACAAAGAAATAATCTGATATATCATGATATCTATAACTGAAGAAAAAAATGTTTCAAAGAGCAGGAAATAGTCAGATAATGTATAATGTTTAATAACAGTACATTAGTTTCACAGAAAAGAAATGACACCAAGTATAAATATCACAACACTGATAACTGTAGCCGTATTTTATATAAATATCACAACACATCCTCAGTTTGTGGCTCTCACAGAGCTGCTGGTAGAGTCGCCGTCATGCTAACAACCCAAACATTTATTCCTTTTCTGTGGCAGTAAACACAACACACGACTCCCAATAACTAACTATGCTGTGCTATATTCACAGCTTTACAAGATATTTGAGGCTGAGGAGTGATGATGGAAGGCAGACGTTAACATGATAAACAGCAGGGACACACACACACACACACACACACACACACCATCATTTTTACATACATCACCAGTCAAAATGTTGGACACGCCTTCCCATTACCTTGAATGAGAAAGACAGTACTGTAAATATGATATGATATATATTATTATATTTATATTTTTTTATAATCTCCTTTATAAAGTTGTCTTTTTGTTACAGTGTGAAATGCAGAGCAACCAGGCTGTGTTCAGAGTCAGAGTCTGGGCTGAGAAACATCCTCCAGGACCCGCTGCTGGTCTACGCCCAGTGGAGCCATATGGTCTCTCAGGTTCTGGAGGCTTCTGCTGAAGTCACTGACTTCTCCCACATCGCCATGTTAGTCCAGAACATTGAGGTAAAACACATTTCCTTAAGAAAATACTCTATTTGATAGTTTTCCTCATTTCATGTGGAAAAGTCTGCTTGAAGTTGAACTAGACTTTAGAGAATGTTCAGAAACGTGTGTTTAAGCTTTGGTCCTGACTATAAATCAAACATCTTTCTCCTGTGCTCCAACACTTTCTAAATTACACAGAATACACAATGCCAGTAATTAGTCATTTGTGATTTTCTGTGAGATGCATATTTCATGGAACTGTGAGAGTTATCTACCAGACAGAGCAGACTAATGAATTTCATACATAGTCTGAAAACGTTTGTCACAAATTATACAAGTGTCACTGTCACAAATATACTAGAATATATTTTCTCCTCTTGCAAAATTGTGGTTTTCTGCCCAATTTGAGTTGTTTTGTTACATCAGAGACACGACAGGAAGAGCACAGTTCTAACCTGATTAGTAGGCATCTTTGTTACATGTCTGCTTCCTCCCAAAGCTCCTGCTACTGTTACATTATCACATTAATAATGTCACTCAGTACATTGTCTTTCTGGATCTGGAAAAATGTCTCCACAGCTCACCAAGGAAAAGGAAAAAGCAGAGAAAGCATGCTGGAAAACTACCTGCCATCCCCCTGCTGCCCACATATTTACATCCTGCTTTAAAAAATCATCAAAAAGATTTAGAACTCTCCAATTTCATGTCGACAGTAAAGAGAAATTTCAAAGTCAATGTGAGAGTTGCGTGTGGCGCTACTACTATATTATAGTCCTAAAAATTCTGTATGAAGTTCTGTATGAAATTCTGTACGGGGAGAGTTTCTGGTGTTGGACTTTAAATTATGTGAAAGTAACTGTGGATTGGATCATAAAATTACATTTGCACTTCTATAATATTAGTGAGTGCCCTTAACTTTTATGAGTAGTGGAGACTATTTAGTGAATAGGAGTTATCTCAAGAAGTTTGACAACAGATTTGAGGTGTTCTTTGTGTCTGTCCTGTGTTAGCGTCTGCTGAAGAACAGTATCCAGCTGCAGGAGCGTTTCAGTCAGCTGCAGGTGAAGGGGGACCTGCTGGACTCTGTGTTTGGTCCGGAGAGGTCTGATGGTCTGCAGGGTGAGCTGAGTGCTGCCATGAGGAACAGAGACCTGCTGCACGCTCAGCTGCTGCAGAGGAAGAGCAGACTCCAGGTGAGAGGGAGAACAGCACCAAGACACCTTCACTTCATTTTAAATATCAATTTGAACTATTCAAACAATAGTTCAAACAATGATGACAATATGCTATTAGAAAGAAGGAGGTTTGGTTTAGATACTTTCTTAGAGATTCTTGCTACACTGGATACCTATTTGAGTAGAAATCAACTTTTAAAATTGTAGAAATATAAAAATACATTTATTCTTCCTTTAATATAATATATAATAACTAAACATAAAGGTATATACATGTGTAGCACTTTTCAAAAAGTAGATATAAAAGCAGTAAAACTGATACATAAGATTAAGAATATAAATCAAGTAAGATAAAAACAAAAATATGAATAATTAAAGGAAAAATAGACATAGAATAAAAACAAAAGGAAAGTCTGAAATGCAGAGATGTAAACAAACTCCTCTGTGGTCTGTGGTTTTATTCTCTGCCTGGGAACTGCTGCCTCTACGCTGTGTGACAACGATCTTACAAGTTGATCGCATGCCAAACTGTGCAAGAGGAGACTAATTAAATGTTATGCAACTATGTGATTAGAGAAAAAAATGCAAGCAGGCATGTTATAAACTCACATCGTCCATCTGCACCAGTGTCATATTGTGAAAATGCAGCAAAATGAAAAACAAGCTTTAGTTATAGAGCTGACATGTCCTAACTTTACTACTAAATGTCTTTTTTTTTCTTTTTTTGTCAACTCTTTTTATATCTGCCATATTTAGATTGGTTGGTTTGTAGTGGTGATTCTACAGTGGCCAACAAAGGCAAATAAGCTGCAACTTAAAACACATGCATATAGACAAAACACAAGCTTCATCAATTTGACAACACATGAGCAGCATTTAGAAAACGCACTGCAAATACCACAACACGACACATTACACAAGTGTTTCTAGAGGACACCTAAGAGTGATGAACACATCAATAACTCATAAGCAAAATGTTGTTAAAACACAAATGACGCCTCTTTCCTACCGTAGTAAGGTGGGCAATGAGCCTCAACCTTATTTTCACCAAAACGAGCCGTCCTTCCGAGCTGGACTAATAACACTGGTCTCTATGTACAGCCGGCTGTGAAATGAGGGACCATCTAAAAAGTGCAACACTGAAAAGAGATACTTCAAACAATATTCAGTGAGCCCTAACCCTTGATGTTTGAAGTATCTCTTTTCAGTGTTGCACTTTTTTTTCTAACAGCCAGCTGTACATAGACCGTTAGTGTTTTAATAACATTTTATTTTAACTTATGAGTTATTGACGTGTTTATCACTCGTAAATGTCCTCTGGAAACACTTCCGTTGTTGTTTCTGTAATGTGTTGTGTTGTGGTATTTGCAACACATTTTCTAAATGCTGCATATGTGTTGTCAAATTGATGAAGATGTTTTCCTAATTTGCTTGTATTTTGTCTGTTTTCATGTGTTTTCTTAAGTTGCATCGTGTTTGTCCTTGTCGTACTGTATGATTCTTAGCAGCAGTTGTATTGTGAGAATTTGATCTCAAATTCCAGAATTTGTCCTACTTTGACAACTTCTACAACATGTCGCATGTCACTGACCAATAGGAACAAAGAATGCACTTTGTTCTCACCTGCAAACATGGACAAGAATAAGAGGAATGATGTTGGTGCTATCAGGTTAAACAGTGAAGTCGCTTCCTGACACATTGCTGATCACCTGTGTACATCAACTCAGTAAGCTGTGAAAGAGGTTCAACATGTCGTGTCATGCTTCTTGGCCAAGGCACAGCAAGAGTTCATATCATAACTCAAATGCTGACCTAATCTGACACAGTGACCATCTCAAAAGACAAATATCACAAAATACTGTGAAATCTCATCCTGGAAGTGGAAACAGAGAAGAAAGAAATGGAATAGATATTAAAGTGTTTGTCCATGAGACTTCATCAGATGTATTCCATTTGTCATGGTCAACTCCACTGGATGGAGGTGGAAAAACAGACACAGCTCATAATATAAGTCCCTGGAGATCAAATGTATCATATTAAATACAATTCATATCAAAATAGGTTTAAAATAGATGTAATGAAGCACTGTAGTTCAGAAGGCCAGTGGACTGTGTGCTCCTTGTGCAGATCTCATTTCTTTGCAGAAGAAGTAGAAACGCTTCCTTACAACACACTTCATGACATTCTTCCCCACTCTCAGGGCTTAATCTCAAGAACCAAGGACTTCAGTGATGCCTACAAGTTGATTCACGCCAAGCTGGCTGGTCTCCGAGACCGACTGGTGACAGCTGATGGTCGACAGCCAGACATTCTGGCCAAGAAAAGCCAGTTGGACCAATTCAGGGTGAGTTTAATCCCAGACCAGACCAGGGCCAAACCAGAGCCACCAAAATGTCTGCTGGAACACCAGATGCTCTGTATAAATTATCTTATCACAGCCTTCAGCAGATTAAGCTGTCAAATTCAGATGATTCCAAGTGAAAGTAACTATAGTCCAAAGATCAGAAATGACTTGTATTGAAGCTGTGATGTTTGAGGAAAGATGCTAGTCCTCCATCCATCACCAACAACATGAATAATGTGTGTTTTGTCATTTCTAGTACTACATATCAAGTCAACTTTACACTACAGTCATTTCTCAAAGCGTGCAGTAGTGTTTTAATGTTCTCCTACCTTCAGGCAGACTTTGGTTTCCGTTCAGTTCAGAGATTGCAGAGAAACTGGAAACTGGAGTTAGTTCATCATCACTGAACACTGTGTCTGCTTTTATTGCTGTTAGAATGATTGATTTGTTCATTATGAAAGATTGTGATGTATTAGCATGTTGGATATGGCAGCATCTCATATCTGAGATTTAAGAGGATATTATTTTATATGAGGTTGTATGAAATATTATACACATCAAATATTACTCAACACACAAGGTTCACATTTATGTTTTGAGTAATATATAATATAATAAATGTATGTTCATTTCAGTTCATGAAATTGCTCTCCTGAACTGAAAGTGGACAAGAAAAGCACAGTTGTGTGTTTCCCATGGCACGCTCTCTCACTACGTGTCCTGTGTGTCCTCAGGTGATCCACAAGGACCTGGAGGACTGTGAAGCCCACATCATAGCGCTGGAGACTCTGGTCTCCTCCAGTCAGAGCAACAGGACTCAGTATGAGAAGCTGTACACTGACTGGAAACATCTTCACAAGGCAGTCAGGGTAAGACAGGAGAGTAGTTTAAAATGGATGAGCTTCAGAATCCTTCCTCTCTGACTACAACTCATGCTTAACATCTGAGGAAGCCTCCACCCGGAGTTAAAGCTGCACTTATCAATCAATCTTTTGATATTAACAATGGATCAAATGACATGTATATGTAATATGAAAGGAGTCTCTTGCTGTGAAGACACTACAGATAAGTTATCAGTAACCAGTTCCCCTCAGCTCTACTGAGTTTACCAGCTTTCATTTTACAGTCCATAACTCTACTGTTTTGCTTCAGTCTCTCCACTCTCATCAGCTTCATTTCCAGCAGCAGCAGGAAACTATAAGCTAACTGTAAGCTATCAACTTAAGATCGGTTATTTTATTGTTACTTTTATTGAACTAGAGAATGAGTTTAGGCATACAATATAATTTTGGTGTGATTTTGCTTGTGCAGCCTCTCCTCACTGTCTCTCTCCTCTGCTGTCTGTGCGGTGTTTGACTGAGCTCGTCCAACACACACCCACACACACACACACAGCAGACAGCAGAGCAGAGAGATCATGCTGAAGAGAGAGAAAAATTACATTGTGCTCGAGTTAATGATAACTATGCTCATTACCGTAAGTGCAATAAAACCTTCACAGGTTAAAAGCCAGTAAGAGTAATTTATCAGAACATCTGTTCAACAAGCATATATTTGCAGAAAATTGATATTTTTAATCACTTTGTCTGTAGTCTCCCATCCACTGCTGGTATAATTTAGCCATAGCGTGGTTGTCAATTACAGATTGTTATAAACAAGTACACAAATGAAAACGAAAGCTGTCTGTATGTAGCTTTATTTAGCCCAATTAGCCACATATCTTGTATCTTGTAGATTGTATGGTTGAGCAAAAGCCCCGACACACCAAACCAGACCCTCCTCCCTCTACCAGCCTTACCTGCTGCACACCAGCAGCAGAGTGAGGAGGGCAGAGGACAGGATGAATGAGTGATAATGACTCATTTCTTCATTCTTTTGAAACTTCACTTAGTGTTTTGATATCTGGAATATTTTTCTCTCTCAACCCAACCGGTCAAGGCAGATGGCGCCCACCCAGAGTCGTGTTCTGCTGGAGGTTTCTTCCTGTTAAAGGGGAGTTTTTCCTTGCTGCCATCACTAAGTGCTTGTTCATGGAGGAATGTTGGGTCTCTATGAATTTAAGAGTACGGTCTAGACCTGCTGTATGTGAAAAGTGCCCTGAGATAACTTCTGTTGTAATTTGGCACTATAGAAAAAAAAATATATATATATTTAATTTATTGAGATTTTAGTTGATGGTAACACTGATTTTAACATTTTATTTTGTCAGATATTCTAAATGTAGCTTAAAACTTGTGCAACAATGGAATGGAAACAACTAATGAAGAAACTGTGTTGTTATTGTTTTATGTTATCAGTTTATTGTCATATCAAAAAGATACAGGCAACATAGTGCACTGATTCAAAAACTCACAGCAGGCATGACTGTGTGACAGAGCTACAGTATGAGGACTTCATGTGCTTTATGAATGCATCACTTCAGTGTAGCTCAGTTGGCAAACATAGGTTCAGATCTAACATGCTTTTATGCATGCTGGCCTCCCACAAAAGAAAGGCTTTCCTCAAACCACTCTCCAAACTAAATAGAATTTGGTCTGTTCTCACACTGCTGTCAAATGTGGCACTGTGAGCAAACACTGCTTTTAAAAGGAAATGTTTTTCAGGCAGAGCTCAGAGTAAAGGTAGATTAAAAGTCTTCATTTAGTCGGGCATATTAATGGTTTAAAAAGCTGGCTGGTTTTGACCTCACAGGGTCTTCATCAGGACAGAGATAATAAAAACACCAATAGACTTGTTGCAACCCTACATCTATTCATTCTATTCATTTAATGAATAAATGAATGAATGGCAGTGATTCACACTGGGAACACACAGGACTCACAGCAAGCAGTAAACATTGAAACTAAACTAAACTTAGAGCAATGTTTATCATGATATTGAAAGTATACACTCTGGAAGTGTTCACATGACATCGCTAAGCAGCTTGCAGAATTTGGAGGGTGTTAAGAGAAACCTGTGAGAAAACGTGTACAAGCAGTCTGTGCACAATGTGGTGAACGAAGCCAAATGCAGCACTTTTCTGTCACAAACCTGTGAGAACACACCATATCTGATTTCATCTGGAGCAAACCGCCAGCATAATTCTTGAATAAGCTGTTTAGGCTCTATGCAGAGCACAAACTGCTCATCACTTGACACTAATCAGACTGAAAATGATACTTGTCAAACATGGCAGAGTACTGTCATCTGTTGCTCTTTATTTCTCTCTGTGAGACAGAGAGGGAGAATTTGCTGTGAGTGTGTGACTGGAGTGTGTATGTGAGTGTGCATGCAGGGTAGTGTTAGCAGACATCAGAGTGTGTCTAAGAGTTTGGGAACATCCCCCTCCTCAGGGGGATTCTTAAAGGGAAATGCAGTATTTGTCAACCTAGTTCTTATTCTCATATTTATATACAGCTTTCCAACAATGTGCAGTTTACCAAAAATGACACTTCTTACATTCTCACATCTTTCAGTCTGTCACACAGTAAACACAGAGTGGTTCTCTGTAAATCCCTGTAGTGATTTCTCCATCAAGATCAAACTGAAATTTGAATTCTCTTCACATATTCGTGTAAGGAAATAAAATATAGTGATGCTGCAGCTATTGTGCATATTTTTCTGTATTTCATCTTATGATAAACTGTTTTTTGGAACTGTTTGTCTCTTTACAACATTCAACATTTTGCAGGACCTGTCATGCTGCAGAGTTTGTATTCCACTCAGACAGTGGAAGCTAGTGCAAACATTAGCACTGACTCCCACCAGAGTCAGTTCATCCTACATTATAAAAAATCGGGGGTTCGTCTTTGTGTGGTGGTTCTAGATGTGGTGATGGCAAATGACCAGACTGTCAAAACTCAGTCGTCAGTACTCTGTAGTTTACTCTGTGATGTCATGTTCAGAGTCACAGAGTAATAATGTATTGACTGCTCTGGTCACAGATGGGTTGAGCGACAGGTAACATCCTCCTCCAGTGTTCTCAAAAGTGCACACAAGTCACTGGTAGTGCAGCATTTGTTACAGTATTGGAACGTGAAGTTACCGTTTGCATAATGACAGCTGTTGCAAATATTGCCAATTCATTGCATGATTGTTTCTCCCTACCATTGACGGTCCAGCTGATAATGGTCTTTTTTTTTGCAGGTGAAGATGCAAGAGAGTGAGGACGGCATCACAGAGCACGAAAGCTTCCACGACAGCCTGCTGAATGTAGAGAAGTGGCTAATGATCATGAAGCAGAAGCTCGAGTCCTTCCACAGCCCCTCAGGAGGGTGGAGCATAGAGGGTCGCAGGCATGAAGCTGAGGTCTGTGTGTGTGTGTGTGTTCTTGTATCTCTGTGTTGATGATCAGCTGGTTTTGGGGAACATTATAGTTAATCCTTATTTATTTATGGAGTTTATTGTCAAGATTTTGGGGAGACCGTTATGCTTACATTACTTCTTCCAACCAGCGTTCATGAGATGGTGATATATTCACCTGAGGAAAATCACTTCTACAACAAAGGGGTTTCATTACTCATCAACTCCAGGACCCAAAACCTAAACGTATGGATACTGGCTGCCATCCTTCCTATCAGCACTCAGCCAATCGTATGAGTGCTGATCATGGTGTAGATTCACTAACCATGTAGCCTTTAATTCAAAACTCACTCAAGACTAAGAAATCAATCCACTGACTAAGTTCAAAGAATCAAGTTAACTGGATGAGAATTAATGGCGCCCAGTTCTGTCAGTCTAGAAAAGCAGAATATAGAAAAAATCCTTCAAAGAGTCATCCACAGATTTATCATTGCACTCCTAACCGTCATCAGACTCACAATGGACAGTTTTCAAAAAAAGGATCAACATTGATGCAGCAGAAGCAGAGATTTCTTTTTTTGTTCCACACATTCTCCTTCCTTGTCAAAGCCTGATGCCAACATTACCCACAATACAACTTGTTTTGATTTACTGGACATGACAGGTTCAGGTGTGTTGTGCTAGTGGTAGCTAATGTAGCCTGCAGCTTGCTAGCACAGTTTAGGTGTGGGCTACAGAGGTCTGGTAACCTCACTTCTTTCTAACTCCACAATCCTAACATGTAGTCTTCAGCTCACACCAACGCTGACATCACTTGAGGTAAATTATCAGATTTCACACCGCTCCCTCTGGAGATGCACCTATACTACTTTTTTCACACATGCAGAAGTACTCTCCAACACCTGGAAACACACGCTGGTGTGTAAAATTGCGGACTTAACCTTTAGCATACTGTTCACTGCACTTGAACTACTGCACATTGAATCTCCCCTGGAATGAAATGCATTACATAATTAAAATTAGCCTCGCTATATCCTGTAAGTCATACAAACACGACACAAAATGTCATTTCAACATGATAGAGAGGTGACACAGATGTCTTTCCACTACATTTCTCTCTGCAGTGAGTATGTTTGACTTCATTGCTAATTGGGAACATTTTCATTTTGCTTGTAGTCTGTAAGTCCAGAGAAGCGTCATGGTATCATGAAGCCTTCCAGTGTCAGGGTTCATGATGGATAAACTCATCAATTTATCCTAATCATTTCCCCCTGCTCTTGATTTAATATCATTGACATGTTTTGTTCTGTCAACCAGCTCTGTAAAAGTGCTGATAGCGGCTCAAACTGACCTGAAGTGATGAATTTTAATGGGGATATCAAGGAGACTCTTTATAATTACATTATTAAATTCATTATCAAACTGACTCACTTGCTGATTTCATCACCAGAACAGGTTGAGATTCTTCACAACGCCCTGAGTTAATTAAAAGCAAAGGTGAAGTCTGGCTGTGCAACTGTCCAGGAGCTCTGCTCTTCTATACTATAGAGTGGATATCAAATATATGTACCAGTGTGCAGAAAAGTTTCAAGATTTCAATTTTCTATTAAAAAAAACATCACCTATCTTATCAGCAGCAACAGCCAGAAGGAGTGAAACAGAGAGAATTCCATTCCCACAAAGTAATACTGTTGGTTCAGTGTGTTTGCCCACATTAAACAGAAGAATATGAACGTTTCACCAAAGACAGGTAATAATGTTTCAAAGCTTGAAAGAAGAAATGTGTACTTTCTCCAAGCAGTGAGTGAGCGTCACAAACTTTGGTTAAACAACCATGACCTTTTAGTAAAATGTTCTATCAACATAGGATCTTATATCCCTGGAACACTGACACTCACCTCTACCCAGTCCAATACAGATATAACACAGGCCTTCCCAAGACAGTAGACTGACACTAGTGATATGCCATAAGAGAGTGAAAACCAAGCAAAAAGAGTTGAGGGTTCTCAAAGGATAATTCTGCTTTATTACAAGTTGGGTCTTAAGTTTTGGATACTATGCCACCATTTCAATAATAATAACAACTTTTTACTCACTGTGAAGGAGTACAAAGTACTGTGACTGCCAGTGGAGCACACAATGACACACATGCACGCTGACATAAACGCACACCTACACACGCTGCACATTCACTCACTTTACGTTTTTCTATGCTAGCACACATGGAATGTACGACTGTTTTTGGTCTGCCTGGTAGATTGCTAAGGGTGCACACTTGTTAGTTCTACAACACCTGTCATTTACTGTTGGTCTACTTACCTCTTTGTGTGTTCCCAGGACTTCCTGATTCAAACAGGCTCAGTCCAATCAGCTGTTAAACAGGATTGTAGCAGGATGCATTAAGATGATGTAATGGTCATGCGACTGCTACTAGTGAAAACTAATAATATTTTCCATGTAAAGATACATTCTTTACACTGTCTGAGAGGTTATTTTTTGGTAATGAGTAAAGTAAAAAAACATTTGATTGACTACGTTGTGGCTGAAAAAACAAAATTAATTTTATGTGTTATGTAATCAGTGGGAGGGGCTTTGCATGGTTAAAGGGGCTCCTCAAGGATGGAGGAGTTGGAGATAGTTTGGTTACAGAGGAGGTAACAGCGACTTTGCCTTGCTGCAGTGAATGTAGCACTGTTGTAAATTGAGTTTCTTTTACCCGTCTCAAACTTTTTGTTTTCCCATTTGTAAATACATTTGTGCAACTAATCTGGTTGGAAACAAATCTCCAGGTGAGCAAAACTCCACAAACAAACACGAACAATAAAATATTTGCCCAAACTGTCTGTTCAGCTTGACCTGCAAATAAATCTATACATACTGTATAAGGTTTGATGAAGGTGTTTACAACCTGTCTGACGGCAGCAGTTACTTTGGTGGTTACAAAGTTATAATTATCCTGTTATGGCCTCTAGACTGACAAAAAAACTAGTTAACTGTATTTAACTGTATTCAAAGTGAGAACCTCCCCCTCAAAATACTGTTATTAAGTTCATTAATTTAATGAAATCAATCAGTCTCAGTAGTAAATTTTTCCTTTTCTTGGTGGTGATGTTTAGGATGTTTTCTTCTCATGAAGGAAATATTAAAGTTTAAAGACTTAAACCCAAATCAAGCCTTCAGGCGCTGAAGTTGTCCTCTGCAGTTGTCTGTTCTTTGGTACCAGATGATGTTTATCAGTCATAGAGTGACATAACCTGAACATTCCTTTTGCAGCTTTAATGCTGAAATTGTTGTTTGTTGCTCAGTCACTGGAAAATGTGTATAAATACAGAAGATGAGCAGTATACTAGATTGATAGTTTCACATATGACACATAGATGTTCTGTGATTGATCACTGAAAATAATCAATGGTGCGTATGTCTTTCAAAACTTTCTGCACAATTATGCAAAGTGTCACATTGTATACAATTCACATAAATGCAATAAATTAACTTAAAGAAATACGTGAATGAAATTGCACATCCCACTGATTGCTGCATGGTACCATTGGCCCTGTCCACAGAGAGCACTGGGAGAGTTTCCAGAGAAGGAGCTTCAGCTACAGCAGATGGATGTCCAGGGTCAGGAGGTTTTGGAAAGGACTTCAGAGGAAGGAAGCGTCCATATCATCAGAGACATGAAACGTCTTCAAGAGTCCTGGTTTGCCTTGTACAACATGAGTCTCAATCTTCACAGGTACTGTAATACAAATGTGCATATACAAGAAACTTTTCCCTCTGTGTTGTTGATCAGGTGATGAGCAGGTGATTTATGAGAACACTTAACCTCTCTCTTTCTCTTCCAGGCTGCTGAATAGCTCCTCAGAGTCAGACCTCCGTACGGATAGAGGCCTGTCTGTAGACAGCACAGCTCCAAGAACAGAGATCAGTTTGAGGGAGCCAGACAGTCAGGGCAGAGCAGGAGGCTCCAAGAGAGGCCAACAAAAAGACCAGACAGGAGAGGCTGATGGAGCAGGAGGGGAAGGAAGCCTGGAGGGAGAGGCAGGAGAGTGGGCAGTGACGGGGCATGGGATCCAGGGCCATGCTGATGATCAAAATGATGAACCTCCCGGCACATCAAGACTAGGCAGGGACAGCGGCCTGAGTCAAGGAGGAGGAGCTTTTATGCTGTTCAGAAAAGATCCAGCCAAGCAGCCATCTACAGCACCAAGTCAAGACACAATGGTATTGTTTTCATACTTCCAGCACCCACAGGCTTATATTCTGTCTTCTTTCCTTTAATTTAATGTGTGTAAAAGCACTACAACACCCATAGTGTCATACTGAATACAGTGTTTCCCTTATAAGGCCAATGAGAACCCCCGCCAGGCCCGGGAAACTCCTGGTAGTGTAGCACCTTTTAAGGAATAGGGCAGTGTGTAAGTGTGTGAGTGGTTAAGTGAGAGAGCGAGCGGCAGAAAAGTAATGGTGAATGTGAGCGGAGGAGAGGAAAAGGTTAATAGTAAGTTGTCAATCTGGCAGTAAATGTACAGACTACAGTGTGTCAGTTAATAAATGCTGCAGCTTGTCAAGACCAAGAAAAGTGTCGTCTGTTCTTTCCCCAACTGTTGGGAAAGAGAAGGGGGTTAGCCCTGAAGTTAGCAACAATGGGTTAGCCTAATCTGACGACGCTAAACAGAGAAATAGAGAACAGAGAGATGTGTAACTCCTGCAAAAACTTTCTGCTGCTCTTTTCTGACGGCTTGTCAGTAAAGTAGAGATGCTTTCATGTCATCTTTTATTGCACATGGTGGTCTTTTGGAGCTATATAACCAGCTCAAAAGTGCTAATTAGGGTAAAATTAGTGAAAAAGAAACAGAATGAATTGAGTTCAGAGCTTACCATTCATGCCAGTGATGGATGCAGCTGTCTAGACATCAGTCTTGAGATTCTTTCGTCTTTCAAATACTACTTGTGGAACATTGGTAAGCTTTGAATGGCTATAATCACCTTCACACCCATTTTGCACTTGTCTGGCAGAACAATCGTTCTTGAAATAAAATAACATCAATAGGAAAACAAAGAGGCACAGAAATCTGCTGACAGATGACTGCTGTGCCCAACCTTTCTGGTGATGGATTTGTTTACAATCTACACATCAGCCACTCCCAGCACAAAAAGAACATGAAACGACCGCTGACTTGTTGATCATGTCGGTGTGTATGTATTTATGTATGTGTGCGTATTTAGAATCCTGTCTTCATTTTCAGGGGAGCACAGGACAGTATGAGTCCAGGAGGAGGGAGTTTGAGGCCTGGTTGAGCAGAGAGAATGCACTCCTCTCAGGGATCCTCAGGTCCCAGGGTGCAACACTCAGCGCCGAAGAACTCAAGACGCGACAGGACACACTCATGGTGAGTTTCAAATCGATCAGAAGTTACTGTCACTACTGACATTAGTTTTCACTGCAGTTCTCTTGGAAGACAGGATACAGGTTTTGGGTGGTTAATAGAAATTGATCAGAGGACTCATTTACCACAAACCACACTGATTTAACATAATTTCTGGCTATTTTCTAAAGCACAACTAGATGTTTGTTGAGATGTTTGATTCTGCATGCATTTTCCTACCTAACAAAACAGATATTGGTGTCCATTCATACCAGTACATGATGACAATCAACTTGACACTTGTTTGAGTTCCACCAAAGTGGATGTCAACTTCATTTACTCGTGGAAAAGTTCTGTTATCAAAGCTGGCTCCTGGTATAGGTAGTATAGGCAAATGCTAGGGGTACTCTGTGATACTTTAGGGGCGCATCATGGCCCACCGATATTCATACTCATTCACAAATGGGCTGGTGTGTGGCTGGTAACATCCAATCACATTCATGCAGGTGTACACCAGATATTTTAACCCGACACTGGCACGTTCACTCTGCCGATTACACTCTTGCCAACACAGTTTGCTGCTGCAGCTGACTTGTCAGTGCTCCTGGTTTTGGACTTTATTTAAAAGTAAATAATCACAATCCACATTCTGAGAGCCAGTGTCAGCTGGCTCGTAGATAGCTGCCGGTTCAGAAGCCAGGACAGATGCTGAGTTTTCCTGTGGTAGGACCACGACCGCTCCGTCAGGGGGCCGTTCACCAATTTCGACTTGTCATTATGACAGGGTCTAAACTAAGTGTCTGCTGCTCAGCTGCTTGTGCCTCAGTCATTGTAATGTGGATTAATGTGCATAGGTCAAAATCATGCTGCAGTTGAGCTCATTTCTTGTGGTGTTATCTGGCATGCGCTGGCCTTGTTAAAGTGGTAAATTATATACTGTATGGGCTGAATTGGTTTTAGGCATTTTGTCTCAAGATACTATAAGTATCTTGCTATATGTTCATCTGAGGGTAATCAATAATGAGTTCCATCTCAAATGAGAAGGGCTTTGCTAGCATTCAAGGAAAATTGCACCATGCTGTTGCTTAAATTCAGGGTGGTGGATTGCAGTGGCTCAGTTGTTTTGGGGGTTTTAATGCACTCAGTAATACTCATTAAGCAGGGAGCAGTCAATTTGTTTCGGGGGATTAGCTCTCTAAGCAGAATTGTCGTCGCTGCTCAGATATTTTGAGAGCTCCCTCAAACAGCAGAGCCTTTTCCCACCAAGTCTAACTGTATAAACATTTGCTGTGAATGGTCATTCCTTGAGGTAAATGTCTCTGACTGAACTATTTGTTGGAGGTGTAAAGTCTTTTCTTTTAAATCCCTGTAGCCATCAAACAGCAGTAGCAATATGTGTTGCATCTGTAATCTAATTTTACAAACTGCACTTTGAGCATTAAAGTTGGGCTCATTCATTATTCAAATCTTCCAACACTCAGGAATCAAACGGCAACCGTCTGTGCAAACTCAAGTTTATACAGGAAGATCATTAGGAGTATATCTGTTTTTTTTACTTAAAGATAATCTACAAAGTCAATTTCCTCTGGATAATCCAAATAAATTCTGTTGTGTTGGCAGGATTACTGCAGAGTTAGTGTATATATCATATAAGCAGCCAGACAATGGCTTTCTCATTGCAGCAGCATTAACGGCATTATTGTACACGTTGAAATGTACCCTGACGTGACCAAGTAAGCCTAGAGCTGGCAGTGTTCGTAATCACTGTGTGGTTAAGCAGTTGAAAGTGCAGATTTCACTCAACAATAAGGTAACTTTAACAAAAGTAAAAGCTGATATCAGATTTAACATCACAAACAGTGATGTCATGTTAATTAGATGGAAAGAGCACATAAATTGAATTTCCTGAGTTCTTGTTAAGTGGAAGTGCACTTAAAGTGATTAATGAGGTCAGAAATAGTACCATGGATCCCATTTTACAGACAGCTCAATGGATGATCACTTGTGTTATTAGTATAATAAAACAGTATGCAGAGACTTAACATTCGCTTACAGTGTTGCTATGAGGATGTTATTATTGTCTGTGTTAACATGTTACAGTTCCACTTATATGTCGGTGTGCAAAAATGCATCCATATGTCAGGCAGTGATAAGGAACCATATGTTTAAACATATGAATAGATGAGAGAGTAGAGAACGGTATAATCCATGCACTGGTAAATCCTGCCCAAAGCAACGTATGTAACACTTCAGAGATGTGGTGACTCTTTCTGAAAATGGATCTTAAGTTTTTTTTTTTGCGAAATGAACTAAACTGAAATTTTAGAAGCAAGCCATTATTGGTATTTTTATGCTGTTTAAAAATAACTGAACCTGAATTTGCTATTACTGTGCTGGGATAAACCAAAAGCAAGACAGACCTACTGGATCTACTGCAGGAACTTAATAGAACATAACATAATGTGTGTCCACTGTCTCTGCTTTTATTTCCACTGGTATCCATCAACTTTGGGGATGAGTTCCTGAACTAAACTCGGGCACTGCTCAGTAGGTGGTGCTAATTAAAAAATTCCTTCTACATGGTGGCATCACTGTCAATTGTGATTGGTCTAGCATGTATGACATCACATTAAGGACAACTATAAGCGCAACAACAGAAACCACCATTTTCCGGCTTTATCTGCAGGACAACCTATTCTTTAAAAATGAAGAACAGTGGAGAATACTTGTTTATATACCAAGATGTCAGAGGAGCTGGAGGCAGAAGAAACGGGGATACAACACACAGCCAATCTGTGTAGGGAAAAAATGGGATGGGAAAAATAAAGGATGTGCACCGTGGAACCAATTGAAGTGCTGAATGCTGTTTTGGGCCACTGAGCCCAGCAGTGTCCTTAATTCAGTGTAAATGTTTTTTAAAAAAATCAATATTTGTCTTTCTTACAACCGCTTACATCACTCACCTCCTGAACAGCATATACAATGCCACAGTCAGTCCTGTTACTTTTTAATGGTGTTTATCCAAAACATCCCAGTTTATAACATACAGGGGAAACACATGAAGCTTGTATCAAAGCCTCACAGGGTTCTTAGAACTTCAAGTCATGACAAGCCCCAAGTCATTGGTGGCTCCTGTAGTGAATAAACTGCTGCAGGACTGGAGAATCAAGCAATACTTTACTATCTTTGACTAAGATAATGCATTCAAGGTTATTAATATTCTGTGTTTTGGCTTTCTGAACTTCCAAACAGTCAGTATTTTCAGATGTGAAGTTTTTTTCACTAGATGTTATGTTTTAGCCTTGTTATGCATAAGCTGACTTGAGAATAACTTAACATCAAGCTGAAAAGCACTGCACCACTGACATCTTGTGGTTAAAAATTTAAATTGTTTTGCACCTGATGCTGCTTGTTTCTTCTGAACTTGAAAAAACAGACACTAGGAACTTCCTGTTTTAGCGCAGCATAGGTAAAGCTCTCTGCTGTGTCCTGGTGCAGGGTCTGAGGGCTGGAGTGACCTGGGGTCAGGAGCAGTTCCAGCTTTTGCTCCAAGAGAGTCAGGGCAGTGAGGCTGGACCTGGACCAGCAGAAGATGTGGGTCTGGAGGAACTTCGCTACCGCTGGATGCTCTATAAATCCAAGCTGAAGGATGTGGGAGACATCAGGGCCAGACTCAGTGTCAAGGTGAGTGGACTGCCACCAGAGAGAGCTGACCCCCTGTCATTGTAGAGTCAGTCCTGCCTGCATTAAAATTCACATATTCACAGAATATTCTTCTTTTTAAGGCTTTTGGTTTATGCATGCAATAATCCTAAATGCGATTATAGAGTAATCTGAGGCTCTGTTCATGAGAAACCTGGCAGCCTGGAGCCCAGCTTCATTTATTGCTATTGTAGTCAACACCAAAATCATAAAGTTCACTATAGTTTCTTTAGATTTTGTCTCAAATGTGCACACTGTCTTTGCTGTAAATTGGTTTATTCAGGCTTGTGTGTATATGAGCTGTTGTGTTTGTCTGACTATGTCTTTGGTGTCTGAGTGATGTTTAGTCAACCTGTCCTTTAATCTTTTAAATTTCAAATGATGTCAAAACATAAATGTAAAGACAAATATGTTTCATTTGGTTTTGTCTGTATACTTAGAAACAATGGTTTCTCAAAGTCTGGACCAAAGTGCAAATGGATCCAGATCAGATGTAGGGATATACAATATTTTCTTGTGTTTGCGCGTTGTTAGTGTGATTGAATGTGTACGTTCACTCCGGTCCAACCACAAGAGCCTTTCGCCTTTTAATTGACAGCTGACAGTGGAAAAGCAGCCAGGAAACAATGGGGGGAGAGAGGGGCATGACTTGCAACAAAAGACCCCAGGCAGAGTCAAACCAGGGACATTGCAGTTATATGGTATGCACTGTAACCGTTCGGCTACCATGTCGCTCCCAAATTAGTATATTTTAATGAATATTTTTGCCTTTTACTGATGGTAGACTAATGAAGATATTATAGTGGTTAATTATGCATTCATGAGTTTGGGTCCTTGGGACAGGTGTTTGCATGTAAACACTGATTACAGAAAAAAAACAGTTTGAAACATTGCTCCATAGTGCTACTAGAGGTCTGGAACTCCACAGGGTACCTTTTAACTGCTGTGTTTTTTATTGTGATCTACTGTCATGGGGTTCCCTCTTAAGTGCACTGTTGATTTTTTACCACAGGGTGGCAGTGTAACATCATTTAGGCTCCAACTTGCACAGTGAGAGGGAAAACTAAGTGTACAGTTAGTTTGTTGTTCAGTAGACTCAATCATTACAAAGTTAAAAGCTACTTCCACAGTGTTCGCCGGGGTTTATGAAGCCCAATTAAAAGTATTTTGGGTACATTATTTTAAGGCTTGTGCACAAAAATGGGGATGCCTGGTAAGAAGTTGAAGAACAATATCACAGGAGGAGCCACCCGTCAGTATAACAGTGTGCTTCTCAGTGAGTCAGTATAGGGGCTGCACTGAATTTAGAGTGGTGAAAATGTCTCTTGAGTGTTGCACAAACTCACTGCTCCAACATACCAGTGAATAGTTTGTGTAAGGCTTGTTGAGTTGTGGAACACAGTCAACATAGTGTATCAACTGACATCTTTTGTCTCTTGGCAGAGAGTCCCAGCCAAACAGGAGGAGCCACCTGTCACAACAAAGGTCCAAAAGGTAACATCAAACTATTTAAGTTTTTAAAAATAGAGTTATCGTAATTGAACAGCTCAAATATGGCTTAAATAGTTATCACTACATATATTTCTCAATAATGAGATTAGGATAACCGTGATTATTCCCTTGTTGTCAATGACAAAGCATTGGAAAATATAAAATAGTTACAAAACTTTCACATTCATTGTATTTAAATACACTGATACAGACAAAGTCTTTCTCAAAAAGTCTTCTCTTGCATGGAAACAATACATTTATAGTTGCATGTAAACAAAATGAATCCCACAGTTGAGTGTGTGAGTTAGTGTACAGAGCTAGTGGAAGTCAAAGTTGTGATCATGCTTATTACTCCATTTGTTAGGCAGGTGTTTGCTGCTTCCTGTATGATAGTGCTGTAAAGCACCTAATGTTTAAGGATGTAGAGGTCAAGTGTACATTTATTCTCAACAATGCTAGCAAACTATTTAAAAGTAGAACTATTTCTTAGTGATCCTCATTGAAAATTACCTGATAAAACTCAAAATGTCTTTGGGCTGTAGAGAGCTAAAGACCTGACCTGACCACCCAGGACTGGCATCAAGTCAAGCGTATCAAACCAACCCCCCTCAACCCACCATTCATTTAGTAAGCAGTGGGTGGTGTGCAGATTAAAGAGTGCCACCCCCCCTCGGCCGCCCTGTTGACCCTTCCGATGCCCCAGCTGAAACAGCCCTCCAAACATTCCTAACTCTTTTCACACAGTCTTTACAGGCTGAAGGTTCTGCTACTGCTTTCTTTCATCAGCTTTTATTTTTAGGGGAGGGGGCTGATTGTTTTATTGACTAGATGGGTTGTTGAGTCACGTCATTCTTTTTCTTTTCTAAAACACCCATGTAGCAGCTACTTATGTCTTTAAGAGAAGAACTGGGGCGCTGGAAAAACTCTCAGGTCTTTCTAATTCTTTGAGTCTTTTAAATCTATTCACTCTGGAGTGACAGGCGTCTTTGTGCTGCTTGTCAGCTCTTGATTAACAATCAACAGTTGTCTGTTTTGCTATAGTTGGTTTCCATGTAATTAGAATAAGGCTAGTTTATCCGCCCTGTTTATCGCTTTCGCTTTTTCTTTTACATGCTCTCACTCTTGGTTACTCACATTAAAAAAATACTCACCTGTCTCAATGACTAATTAATGCACTGTTCGCGTTATCAGAGTCTTTATTTGCACTATTAACAAAATAAAAGAATAAACAATGGATAAAAAAAGCTCACACATGAACTTATTGGTGTATCTCCTGTCATATAACTCATCACTAGACCTGGTTCTTACAAGTAAAATGTATTAAGCTTGACTGTAGACCCTTCTTGTTTGTTGCTATGGCAATCCAAGCAACAAGTTTGGTTGTGTCCCACTCAGAGGTGTGACATCACCTGTTGGTTTCATTGGAGCCAGTTAGAAGCCCAGAGTTCCAGCTTCTGGTCAACGCCCTCTTTTCTGTTTGGAGCCAGGAAGCTTCCAGATAAGGAGTGCGGGATATATTTAAAATGGAAATGTATTAATTGGAAATATATTTAATTCCTAATAGTTAGGAAAAGAAGAAAGTATCTTAAATTCTGCAGTGGTAATGAACAGCATCTTAAATAATGGTTACGTCTCTCTATAAATTGTACTCACTGATTCAAAGTTCAAGCCATACTGAGAGCTGACTCTAGAAAACACACCCCTACCTTTGCCCTGTGGATGTTTGTCATGTGAAGGTGTGATTAGCTAGTTTCACTTCCTCTTCCATCAATTATTAACCTTTACACACACACACACACAGTCCAACACACTCTGTTTGTCTCTGTCTCTCTCTGTCCACAGCAGAGCAAACAGGTTCACTCCCATGAAGTATCTGAACACATTGTTAGGTTTGGATTTCAGTTGTATTCATGTTTCTTTCCTGCAGCTACTGTTTTCCTCCCTGCGGCGAGGCAAGGCCGTCATTAAGATGGCTACAAATAGAAAGGGTTTGGTGTTTACTGAGTGACACATATAGAGACCTGAAGCTGCAGGAAATGATTGATGTCTTCATTGAAGCCTGTCTGACATAGTTACAGGTTGTCTGCAAGAATTCATCAAGTTCTTTGCACTTATATGGAATACTCATGCAAATATCACTGGGGAAACTTTTAAAGAAACTAAACTCTAAAACTGAATCAGCTGACATGAATCAACTCAGTTTAAAACCATTTTAGACTGTTGTGTCATAGGTTAAACACCTGCGAATGTTTAGAAAGATAAAAATTCAAAACTATGTGAACATAATTGGCCATATACTGTAGTTTTCAATCATGATTTTATATAACTGTATGTAATGTAATTTTTTTTTTAATTGCCATTGTAGCTCTCCCTTTTTCCATCTTTGAAATGATACAGATGATTTTTGCTTAACTGATTTGTACTTTTATAAGATCGACAGCACAAAAGCTTAATTATATATGGTAATTATAGTAGAAGTAGTACTCATGAATGCCTTGCCGAAGTGGGGAAAATGATTTTGGGCATTCGCGGACCTTTCCAACAAAGTAAAGGTCTGGTTAATTTTCTGCATAGGCGATGTTGGGTGACTGGCAGCCGAAGCACTTCTGAAGCTTGAATAGACATGAGAAATAACTGAGTTAGAAAATATCAGGTTCTTTCATTAAAGTCAAAGGTGCAAGTCTTTTACAAAAGTAAAGAAATACTTACCTTTTTTTTTATTCTTTCTTTCTGAGAGTGAGATGAGTAGATGGATATCAATCTCACTCATGTCTGTTCTGGAGTCAGGATGCAGTTAGCCTAGCTTAGCATAAAGACTAGAAGCAGGAAGAAACAGCTACCCTGGCTCTGTCCAAAGTTTAAGTTTATGAATTCACATGTTGTATTGTTTGTTAAAAACAACAGTTTGTGCTTTTAGGGAGAGTTATGTGCTGGAACTACTTCTTGTTAACAGCCAGTGAGGTTTCCAGGTTTGAGACCTACACTAAAACTTGTGGTCAGACTGTATCTGGCAACTTGTGGAAACACTGCAGAGTACAGATGGGAGGATAAAGTAGTGTTGGTTAAGAAATAGTTCCAGCACATAACTCCTCCTGAAAACCACAAACAATGTTTTTTACTGTTCTGTTTGCATATTAATGAAACCAATGAGAATTGACCAACTGTTCAAAGCCCAAAGATATTGACATTACTACATCATACTGTATGAAAAAGAAAAGCATCAAATTTGTGCATTTGACGAGCTGGCACCAGCAAATTGATCAGTTTTCTGTCATCTAGTAATCAGCTGATCATCTTAGCTCTAGTATCTAGATTAACACTTCAGTGGTCTCCTGTGGTAAAGTCCACTGTGGGGTTAATGCCTCCATCCATCTCTCCTCCTCTGAATGAAGAAATTTGTCAACTAAACTGCACCACTGCTCTGCATCATAATTACTACAGCAGCTAGATGGCATCTGTCACTCAAACATAACTATGTTGTTTTGGGGGCAACTGACATTACAACCTGTTGTCATTTTTCTTGAGAGGACAGTCTTGTTTTTTGTGATCACTATTATTAATAATCTACTATCAGAACTCTTATTTTAATGTACTATTCTACCATGACATGGTGTTTCAAGGCTCTTGTGTATAAAGGTACTATAGTAGTTACCCTATATTAGTACCACAGTGTATCAGTATAGTGAATTTTAGCAAATTCTATTCACAAAACAATCCTACACAAACTCCCTGAAAGATTTTCCCATTTGTTGCTCTATCTACCTGTATCTGATGCTGGGCCTCAGAATTTTATCTTTGCAAGCAACTGACTGACTATTTTACATAAAATAATTTCCAGTGAGGCAGCCTGACGCAGTGTTCAGAAGGTGAAAGATGAACGTAGGTGGTAAACATTCACAGAATAACAAGGCTAAGAGAAATGAGGAAGAGTGTACAGGCCTCAGCTCAGTTTGCTGTGGTACATGATGTTGTTAACTGCGTGGGTGAGCTTTCATCTTCACATTTCCTACAGTTACCAGGGTTTCTCACTCTATATCTGTTTGTTGACAAGGAACAAAGTCATTTTTTTAAACATTTGTCCTGTTTCCACACAGCAGTAGCAGCACACATAGACATCTTTAAAAACAGTGGCATGCATTATGCATGTAAAGCATTATCTTAAAGGCTAATTCTGCTGATATTTTATACTTTTCTTATTGTCAACAAATCCTATAAACAGACCAACACCGACAATGTGTTAGAAGATACTTTCTACCCTGTCTGTGTCTCTCAGCTCCAAGCCCACTGGTTCCTACTGAAGATATAAATCTTTAAAAACAGCTCACAATAAAATGTAATTTCCTAAAACACCTGGTCATCGTAGTTTTTAGCAAGTGTTACTCGAACAGGAGGAAATAGTCCATTTCTTGGGGAGTATTTACAGCGGCGGATTAATCCACATTTGGTGTTTTAGTGAGGATTTATGGCAGCAGGATGGTGTGTGTGTGTGGGATTGAGTCAAAATAAACTAGAGTGTGTGTGTGTCGTTGGTGATGAAGGAACATGTCACCCAGTGCAACAGTGGGGCTCATTGATAAGTGTTTTTTGACAACAACGGATCTTCTTAGTAGATTAATTCATTGTCGGCTTGGTCTGTTCATGGGATTAATAGAAAATCACCAGACTTATCCTTTAAGATCATTAAAAAAGCAAGAACACAGTTGCCTTGTATTCTTCTGAGTTTTATTTACAAGATGCAGAGCGGCAGATGTCATGTCAATAGTACATTTAGAAGCCAGTAGAGCAGAGAGAGACAGGGAGCTCTGTGGATAAATACAGTACAGTGCAATACATTTCTAAAAGGCCTGTCAGCTTAATGATACAAATCCTAATGCAGAGTGTCAGCTTTACAATGTGCAATAAAATCCAAGACTGTCAACTGCATTCAGTGGCTTAAGAGTAGAAGGAGAAATGTGTGAACAAAGTCACTTTCTGTTTCTTTATTTAGTATTTAAGACATGCCATTTGCTTGAAAGATGATGTTTATATTTTAGCTATACTTCCATCAGTTCTGAAGATGATTCAATCACTGCCATTTTTGTCAGACAGAAATAAATAAAGGGGTTATCCTGAAACATGTCCCTTAAATATAAACTAAATTCCATATTAATAAGTTCATAAATAATAGGATTGGAAACCAGTTAATGTTGCCTCAAGAGTGTTGAGCTTGTGATGTAGTTGTCTTCCATGTTCACTTTTGCACCAAATACACAGTGGTTTGACACTTCCTAGCTAATAAAACTGTCACTGTTTCATCAAATGGCATCTCTTATATTATTGAACTTTATGGGTCTGCCTGGAAGCCCTTTTTCCTGTCTCTGCTGAATAAAATAGATAAACAAGACAATGGGAGATTTTGCAGGGCATTTCCAAAGACTACAGATGTAAATGAGCCCAGCCACGGTTCATCTTACTTGCCACTAAATGAGATCCGATGTCTGACTGTTTTGATGCATGTTCAGTTGTCTGGAAAGTAATGGAGTGCAAAGGAATTGTTTTTATGCTGCTGAACATGGAGCAGCATGGTCAACTGGTCAAAGACATAAGAAATTTTATCTGGGGTCAGCATCGCTGCATCCCAAAACATTTATCTCCCAAACATATTTGGTAACCCTTCCTTTTACAGTCCCCTAATTACTAAGTATTTAATCAGTAATTATATGGTAAATTATAGTACATTATTGGGTAATTACAACTGGTGGTAAGAGGGTAAATACAAAGAAACTACAGTTTAAATACTAAGAAAAACCTCCACTAGTACCCAATCAGTTAACTAACACTTTGAATATATATGTGTGTGTATTCAAAGAACCAAAGTTGATGTAATATTACAAAATACTCACCATAATTGATTTGGAGTCTGAACATTGTAAATTCTTCAGCAAATTGCACAGAAGACCAGTTGGATCAAGCTGTTGCAGACAACATCTCACCAACACTGTGTTCTGATGTTGCATGATGGAAGGCTTCATAGCACACACCTTTCTCCTGCAATATGGGGAGGTTTGAAGAATCCCACTAACAATGTCAGTCAAGGCCTCATCAGACATAGCTGTAGAGGTCAGTGGTCCAGTCTGTGCCTGTACAATGTCCTGCTGATTCCAAAGCATACAGCTATTCTTTGCCAAGGTCATTTGTTCATGTAATATATTGTACTGAGGGCAAACAGGATGTCCACTTCTGACTGTTGGCAGTAGTAAACATATCCCTTTGTCATTTCCACTGATCTTGAGTTGTCATCTGAATTTATGATGGAACCAAAATATACATACAGTGCCTCCAGTGCACCTAAGCTTCCTTCACTGTCACCCCCTGTCACCTCATTGTACAAGTGAAAAAATAGTAATGTTCTCCTCATTACCATTTACCTCCACAAACAAAACAACCTCGAAAAAGAAGGTAAATAAGTGGAAAAATCAATCATGACTACTTTGCTACTGTTCTTACAAAGTGCTGCTGCTTGATTTGAATGCCCCCACATAGCTTCAATTTACTAGCAGTGCTCTGAGAGGGTACAGGCTTTATTTTAGGCTTGTAAGCCAATCAAGGAATGAGGATTGAAACTGTCTCCCTGTTTGATCATACTAACTTCCTGTTGAATTATAGCCTTTCACACAGTACACTTCCCTCTCACATCATAATTTCTTAAACACTCAATTATGATCCCTTACCCTTGCCATTCCTTCTGAGTCACACTCATTTAGTCTAACATAGAGAATCTATGTGTGACTCACGCACAATTTATTATACTCATTCACACACACACACACCATTGTCTCTCACTTACACTATCGTTCTTTCTTACACACAATACTAAACTCTCTCACGTAGACAACAGTTTCTGTCATGCAAACAATATCATTCTTTCTTATTCACACCACTAACATATCTTGCATACACTACTATAGAAAGTATTATGGTATATGTGTGAGAGTATGATAGTGTTTTTTAAGAAAGAACTGCTGTGTGTCCAAGTGAGTGTGATTTATGGCCCAGACAATAATGTGTGTGAGAGAGTATGATTGTGCATGTAAGAGGTTACAGTAGTGCTTGAGTCAGAGTTTATATTGGTGTAAGTGTGATATTATGATGTTAGGTGTCAAATAAGTATGAATCATCTCTCAAGGTGCCTCTCATAAAACAGTGCCACGGATCTTACACCTTCTTTCACGGGTTATAAATTTCAGACAGTTTCCTGTTGCAGTGGTCAGTCTGTGGTGATAAATCAGGCACAGCAGATATTTGTATGAATTTCCATCCTCTCATATTTTGCACCTCTAAACAGAACACCTTAATAGACATTGCATGAGCCCAAACACACAGTTTTCAGTGCTGTTCCTTTTCTTCCATTTTATCTGTGCAGAACCTCAGTACAGTCCTTTGGTAAATCAGAACCAATGCAATATAACTATTTAACACCTTGAAAAAGGTCAGTATAACTCTAGGGCTGCATTCAGACCAAATCCAGCAATGCATGCAAAAATGCAGCCCTCCCATTCATTTGAATGGGGCAATGCATTTACGCTGCAGGATTGGGGACTGTTATAGGTTTAGCAAAAAACCACAGCTGCTGTCCAGCAAGAAGTTAAACTGGACTCAACTTTTGCCAAACACAACCCAACATCACGCTGCGTTGGCCAATCACATACATGCACACACACACTCTTGGTGGATTACTTTGTAATGTGAAGCCGTATTCAGCTCTTCACCTCGTGACGAAGGACAAAGCAGTTGCCGCTGTGATCATTTTCCAAAGCTGTAAAATTCTTTCTGTGAGTTTTACAAACCACTGCGTGGTGTTTTGGCTTCTGATGAAGTCCTTAAATGCATTCATCTTTAACTCCAACTTAACTTCGTGGATCATATTTCATTGTCTCACTGGTATCTTAAACAACATGCCCCCACCATTGCAGCCCCCCTGTGCTGTAGTGCCTGATTGCTGGATTTGGTGTGAATGCAGCCTAAGAGTCTACAGCCATGCTAGCAGCTCTGTGAGGCTGTACTTTGAGCGAAATGCTGACATCAGCATTCTAATGTGCTCACAATGATAACACTAACATGCTGGTGTTTAGCAGGTATGTTTTCCATGTTAGCATGTTGTGGTGGAGCAACCAACATTGCCATTCTCAGAGCCATGCTGCTAGCATGGTTAAAAACATGGTTGTCAAGTAAAGAAATGGGTTGCACTCAGTAGGACAGAGGATTTTCTGACACTGTTCATCCCTGACATTTATTGATGCTAAATACATCACATTATATGTATGTGTGTTAATGTGTGTTGCTGCTGATGTTGCAGAAGCCTGGGTTGCTGCAGCGGGTGTGTCGGCTGGCTCTTCCTCTGTGGCTCCTTCTCCTGGCTCTGCTCCTGCTGGCCTTCCTGCTGCCCCTCATGGACGAAAGCAGCAGCTGCTCCCTCTCCAACAACTTCGCCCGATCTTTCAACATCATGCTCCGCTACGACGGACCACCACCCACATAGGAAACCTCCTGTGGACGGCACAAGATACAGTAACATCTGATCTCACTCCCTACAGCTACTTGTTATGTCTATAACGGACCATGGCTTATGCTCCATTATAAGAAATGTTAACTGGACTACGTAAGATGTCACATTCCCCTTCCCCTGGACCATCACGTGTGACTGTAGCATATTACAAACAGGATCACACAACTCTCAGTTCAATCTAAAGGCTGTGTGACTTCAAACTCATCAGTGTTCCTTTACCACAAAGTTTATACTTAATTTAAGAACTACCCATCTCACTATTTAATAGCTTTGCTAATAACAGCAGTGAATGGCATTTTGTCCTGCTTTAGTATCATCTCTATCATGATGTACCACAACCTAGAATAGCACACACATCTGCAAACATCAAATCCCACATTTCCCTGCTCCTTCCCCACATTCTGGACTACACCATCAAATATCAACCCCCTCAGAACATCACATGCTTTTTGGCAACTTCAATATCATGATCTATAAACTATACGTCAGACTACCTATCATGAAGGATTAATAAAACTCCAGTTGGACTACAAATCCCATGCTCATTCTAAGAATTTTTAAGTACTGTACAAAACATCCTACCACAGTGTCTCCTTAGGCTTTGACTTGATTTTTCTTTTACTCATTTTAACAAGTTTTTTCTTTTGGATAACAACATACCCTCTTATGTTATAATGAGTACGCTTTTTTGTATTAAAAAGATATAATGGTGTTATGCAACAACAAGTTTTTTGATACAAGAAAAAAATTCTTGTTTATACAGAATAATTTGGTATGAAAAAATGATAACATGAAACACCTGAGCTCTCCCCAACTCTGTACAGCTCCTCTGACTGTCATAGTTAGACCTAAATTCCATTTGGTAGGATTAAACACGAACTATATGTAAAACTTGAGACACAAATTGAAACCTGGTTAATACCTCTGGCTTAGTGAGAATACTCAAAGCTCAAAGTCCATATTAGTTGACTGGAATTCATCCTCTGCTGGTTGTTTGATTTATATCACACCATAAATGGAATGAGACACGGTATCCGCAAGACAGCAAATAAGATGAAACACAGCCAAAGTCAGTGGAGGTCCATGGATACAAACATGGAACATCCAAACCAAAGACTACAGCAGCAGGACTGGACGTGATACAGAAGCTAACACTGCATTTCTGTTCCACTCCAGTCGTATCTTCCAAGATGTTTAGTAGTCTTTATTAGCAAAACCAGAGTAGCAACATACACTCTTTAGCTAACGTTGTGCTAATCATATGTAGCAAAGGGAAATAGATTGTTTGCAAAGAACCACAAAGTGCAGCTATACATTATAAATTATGTTTTAATCTTTTAAGATTTTACAATCAAGAAATTAACTTGTGTGTTGTTAGTATTATAAAAATCTACCAGGACTGTTACTGTGTGTTGATACTGAGAGCAACCTAGCTAATGCTAATCCTTCTGCTCTGACTATAACTGCAGACACTATCTCTCTCTCATTCTCGTCACAAAGACCTGAACAGAGAAATCTTGTATTTTCCTTGTCACAATGTTGACCTTGATAAATGTACTTTGAATTAATGTGTCAACATAGCTGGCAAGCACACAGCATTAAATCCCTAACGGTGTACAGTGTTTTTGACCCTGCTATGAATGTAGACTGTGAGCTCCAGTCAGTGTTGCCAGATAGGACTGACAAAAGCCCAATCACAGCCACAAAGAATCAGTCCTGTTGCTCTTGGTCTTCAGTTTTCTCAGTATAATTAGACAAACTCAAAACCAGTTACAAAAAAATGTAAAAATTAAATAGAGGTCTTTTAGATAATTTTATATTATACATTAAATGTTATCACTGGTATGAACAGATGTTAGAAGTGTTTGACCATCCTTGCCTACATAAATGGAATGAACTGCACAGCATACTGTTGAGCAAGTTCATGATCCAAAGCTAGATTTTTTAGTAATATGTGTAACAAATGTCGATGTAATTTTGAAGAAGGTTTTCTTATTTCTGAAACAGAACCCTGAACTTTGGGTTTACCTTCAGCTCTCTGCTGTGGATTCAGACTTTAGAAAAACAGCGTGTTCCACATAAAAGAACACAGATAAATGGCACAGTCACAGAGAGAAAGAGACATTTTTTAATAAATAGAGTTTGAAAAGAACCCTAACCCAAACCAGGCTGAAAGCTTTATGCAAACAAAACAGCCCACACTCCATCCCAGAGACACAACCTGTGAGAATACAGACTATGGGCTCTACCTCCCAACAAGAATTAACATTCAAATCTCTACTGACTTATTGTAAAGCATCAATCCCTCCTTGTTTTAGGCATTGTAGTTTTTCAAATTATAGTTTTAGGACAGTCATTGATCATGTTGCTCACACTGTGGAGACGACGGGTTCAGTAACAGTTTAGTCCAAGGATCACACATGAAGAATCAGAAGCACACAATGTTGATGCCGTTTTCTGATAACTGTCCAATGAACTCGTGTGTGTGTGTGTCCCTACTTAAATAGTTTGACACAGTACTGCTCTGAATTATAATTGAGAGGGATAATTTCAATATTTGTTCAATATTTGCAGAATGTACTTTGAAGCACCAAAAACCCTTTTTAGTTGAGAGAGTTTTTATATCTTTATTTTTATCCTGTCAGCACTGATGTCATGACAGCTACAGTAATCTGTGACTGTTGATGATGCTCGTACTGTCAGTCTACTCGTGTGTCGGTATAGTTAAAGCAGTTTGCCTTTCTTCTGTCTGTGTACCTGTTTTTAACTGTACAATCATCTCATGAGAACAGTTCCAGCTGCTTTTCTTATATGAAGGTGCTATTTTGGCTGGAGCACCATGATTGGTCTTGTTCACACTCTGAACCACTAGTGAAAACAGTCAGAAAGCCGTCAAACGTGGCCCCTGACGTGTTATTGGACTGCAGAGCGCTCCTGATGCCAAGCTGTAAAACTTGAAAACCAATGCTAAGTTTGGCCAAACGCCTTTTTTTTGTGCGAGCCCAAAATAACTCATAACTGCTTTTTAATCCTGCGTTCTCTCTCTCTCTCTCTCTCTCTCTCTCTCTCTCTCTCTCTCTCTCTCTCTCTCTCTCTCTCTCTCTTTACACCACCCGCACACCCCAAAAAACACAAACACCTCCACACACCCTCACATCTCTTTCCCTGGGTTTGTGTGTTCTATTGACTTAACATGTTGCCGTAGCAACAGCAACCAAATCAAGTTAACCTATTACCATCTCTTTATGAAACAAAAGGTTTGTTTGCTGCAACTCCACAAGTAGATGAGCATGAATTTAATGTTAAACTCAGCTTTTGTTTGGGGATGAAAGAGCACAGGTGAAGACACTTTAACTTTTAAAATGTTAGATTTAGCATCAGTAAATCATCATGTCAGTTCAGATGTAAAAGTATAACTCCCATAAAGAAATAAGACACCACTGCCAAGATGACTGGCAGCCTCCAACAGGCTCCACACTGTTTTTATTTGCTACCTGAGGAAAGTTTTGGATAGTTTTATGGCCTGAGGAGGGTGTTGTTTTTATTTCTGCACAGAAAAGGAAAAAGCCATGCTCTTATTATTTGTGGAAAAGCAGCATTGCAATGCACCCATAACGTCCCTTTTAATTAACAACAGCTTACTGTTGTTGTAAAATGGCTGAAAACTAGTGCTAAGTATCTACAAATTGCTATCTGTTAAATTGCTTCCACAGTCTCCTCCACTTCCTCCATGAATCCTGCACTGAGCAAAGCATGAAATGTTTCTTCCTCCATCACAGCGTGTCTACACAGCTGTGTTTTTGAGTTATTCATCTCTACACAAGTCTGATGGAACCTTATGTGCATACCCACAACTCAAACACTTCAAGTCTATTTTCTTCTCTTTCATGAACATAACTACAGTGATTGTGTGTTTACACTCAACACTGTGCCTGAACACATCCTGTGTAGACACAGATGGAGGAATGAAGCTGCTGCTGCTGCTCTGCTAACATGCTGCTTTCACTACACAGCCTCGGTCTGTGTGGACAGCCTGACATCATGCTGTAAAGCGTACGATCATTGGTGCTCTCTCTCTGCTATTTGCTGGTCTTTAGTGCCAAGTCATGCCATACTACAAGAATGCTTGTTTCCGGTTGGCCGGCAGGTGTTTAAAACATCACCATTAACCCTGTGGTTCACAATGTCAAGCAGGTTTGAGTAATCGTTAAATGATAATCCTGCTTTATTTATTAAAACCGGGGTCCACCTCCTGATCTTGAACATGACATAATCAACCAGGTTTATGGGAGAGATGGTTATTATCAACACACTGCTGTGAGACAAATACTTTCAGTAGTGTTGATGGTCTTATTTGTACGGCACTTATTTTGTGTAAATATGCTACATGTAGCAAGTGTACCACATGCTATTGAAGGCATACAGTTATCATGGCCTTGAAGCGTTATTTAAACCATCCAGTTAATCAGCTGTACTCGGTGCCATAACCACATGTATGAATTCACAATGTAACTTTATTAACCACTTGTGGCCAATGTCCTGTATAACAGTTATATAACACTTATAAGTTCAGTGTAAGCTGTAGTCATAGTCCTGTCATGCGTGTTGATGCTGCATTATATACTGTATCAGAAATTAGACTCCATGGTACTGCCTCTTATTGCACTGCTCTACTGTCTTCTATTATGCATGTGTCCCTTTGGAAACCTATGCAATGCCTGGCTCAAACTGTACATTATTGTGTCCATTGATACTTTATGCAACATATGAAGTGACTTGAATCTCTTGAGTAGCCTACAGCTGGTCCTGCAGATACAGAATGTGTGGATAGGAATCCTGTCAAATTGTCTGACTTCATGTTATACAGACATGTCTGCTGTCAGATAGAGGTATTGATTATGAAAATGCACAGATAAAGAGAGCTTTTTTTTGTAAAATTATGCAAGTCTATTTTATTAAAGTTTTGAAAAGGAGTAGAAATGCTTCATATTATTCAAGAGGCTGTGTATTTAACTACTGTTTATATTCTGATGTAATAAAAATACAATTGAAATGCTCTTTAGACTCCTGTTCTCCACCTTCTTGATACATGAGACTGAGTCCTGCTCACTCACTTTGACCTGGAGTTCAGGTATCCTAGGCAACTGATAAAGTCCACTCATGAAGATGCGAGTGAAAGCTCCAGAAAAAGCTAGTAAGTAGACCTTGTCAAACTACTATTTTCATGATCAAGAATGAAAACTCACACCCAGATTTGGAATTATTTGATGTTTTCTTTGTGCTAAGTGAGACTAGATCTGTACTGGATGCAGAACTTAGTCATATTCATCATATCTGACTGTGGCTTCTACAGCAAACAGGTGTATTTTCCAAAATGTTGCACTGCACCTTAAAATCCTGAGAGAGACTAAATCAATGGAATGGAAAACCATGAATCCACTGCAGCCTGTAATAACCAACACTTTATGGCTCAGTTGAAGGTCGTACTAAACACTAAAGCTAGCTGTTTGATCTTGGGGGGCCACATGTTTGAAAAGCCCAACCTGAGGAGCTCAAATTGTCGAAATCACATCTTGAAACTTTTTAAATCATTTTTACAAAAATGTCATTTTATTTGACCTCCACATTTGTTTATGGTAGAAAAACGCTAAACCTGTAAGTAGGGCCAGCTGATATCAGCTGAAATCAATGTCACTATTAATCATCACATTTATGTCAGTAATGATTGAATGAGTTAAATATTTAAATAGACCTGTGCAGACATTCTCGATGCTCAGTGGTCCTCTAGATGATTCTTTGTGCTGAACAATCAAAAAATGTGGATTTTGATTCTGAGTAACATATTTAACACATTTGTCATGAACCCTTTTAGGCTTTTGTTTACTAGAATAGTAACAGAGTCTCATACCATTATGGCTGACATGATCTAATTCCATTTGTGGGCTGTTTAACTCTTGTGCAGCAGACTGCTGCGTCTTAAACGTCCTGCTTCAGCCTCCAGACTGTGGTCGGGAAGTAAAGTTGAGAGGTTTTTTTAACAAGTTCAGGGTTAGTTATGGTTAAGTTTAAACTTCTGGGTTAATCCTTATCAGTGGACACTGTGCGGTTACAGTTACACAGCGTGGGGCTGATCCCACAGCAGCAGGAGTGAGTGTGATGCAGCGTTGAACATCTGCCAGTGTTAGACTACCAGTGTTAATGTGTGGGGTTAAACCTCTGCATGACAGTTGGCCAAATAAATCAAATCCTGTACCTCAGCTGCGTTTACTGTTGTGAAATTGGAAAAGCCAATGGCTAATATTTACTGCCCCAATATAAATCAGGAAGTTGGCTGATGTCGCCCTCATTTCCTCTATGTCTTTGAGTATCCTGTTACTACCTACTGCTACTACAGTCCTGTTTCTCTCGAGACATCATTACAGTTTCATCCTCTAATCTACATGCGTGTGTCTGTTTTTATGAGTGTTCTGGTTGAGTGTCTTGCAGAGTGTTTGTGTGCTTCCATATCCTGTGTGTGCAGCCTCCTACGCTGCTCTCACCTCGGCCTCCCAGCCAGGCCCACCGAGCTGTGCTGCAATCTGGAGCTCTCACTCTGCCAAATGCATGAAGCAAAAATACCAGAGCAGCCTCTCTTCCTCACAAGGTTCCAGTCCTCCTCAATCTGCAGCAGTTTCATAAAAACATCTTTTTCTGCTCTTTAACTCTTCTAGCTGTAACCAAACTGTCATTCAGTTCATTAAAGTGTTTCACATGTTGTGTTCTACAGACTAATCTCACTGTTGTGTTTTTTGTCTGATATAAAGTGAGAAACTATCACCACAACATTAACCTTTAAAAACTAAAACTGAGAAAATATCTGTGGTGACATTTTGTCTAGATGAAAATGCAATTTCATTTCATTTCATTGGTTCTGGTGAATATGGCCATCACTTGTCATAGCATATGATACAAGAAAATGTGTTGCAACAACATTAATCTGACATATTGTACATATTGACACATCGGGTAGAGGAATCCTCTGGCACATAGAGTTGGGTGTTAGCATTAGCAGTGATAGCAACCTTGAACAAACATATAAAAGACAAAAAGAAACTTTATTAACAGAAACTAGTGACAGCAACAAAAAAGTGCTCCCACTCTGTAACTTTATCTTTTAACTACACCAGAAGTGAGGATGTGTTGCATTGGGTTCATTGACATCTGCTGCTTGTGATCACCTTGTGTCTATATTTTAGCAAATATCTGACCAGTTGTATACCAACAGCATGAAAGACTGAAAGAACATGAGAGACTTTCTTCTACAGCAGTCTGACAAACATCAACCGTTTTTTCCACAGCGGTGCTAATTAGATCATTTCTCCCACACAGTACCAGGATACGCTGCACATGTTGTCATGACCAACCAAGTAAAAACCATCTGGTCTACTGATCATTTGTGAAGAATGTAATAATGGTAATAATAACCCGCGTCATCGTACTGATATGTTAGCATCAGAGCTCTTGAATATTTTCTCCATAGAAACAGCTGCAGCAACACAAAGTAAGCTAGCTGAAATATCTTTAAACTGATATCTATGGTGGATGAGGTGGTGTCAGGTCACTACAGCCAGCAACAGCAACCAGAAGTTAAGACAAAACAGGAAAAGGAACATGAGAGAAAATGGTGGACTGCATGAGGTCAATACACAGAATTAATGTAAAACTTAAAATTTACACCTTCCCTGAGCAGGTGGAAGTTACTCCTTATTACCAGTGTTGGGAGGTTACAGTAATGTGTTTACTTTTTTCAGTAATGGGTAGGATAAGGGATTATAATTTGAAATTCAATAATCACACTACAGTTTAATCCCAGTAAAACTCTGTTACTTTGACAGTTTGGGCCTGTTTGCTGTTAGACTACAGTAGGAGCACATAGTTTGTGACAGACTGTACCCCTTTACATTGACACTTGGTATTGTGCAGTGCAATTGCCTTTACTTGTAATAGACAAGAGCAGGAATGTGATTTCATGCTGAGCTGTTCAGGTGACCAATCAAGCAGAATCTTTTATGTTGAGATGGACGTTTTCCAGAGATGTTTGTTGATCGTTGACTTATAAAAAAATCAGACAATGTTACCCTGATTAACATGCAATGTAACATATGAATTAGCATTAGTGTTGACAAAGGTTTTTAGGTTCAGATATATGGTTAGAAATAATCACATAGCTTTTTCTGAATTAGCTACTGTGTGTGATTTGTCATTCAGCCTTAAGTAAGAACTCTTGAATAATAGATTGACATCTTTTTTTTAGCTCACATCCAAGTCTATCATTTATGATGCATCATCTGCCAATATTCACACAGGCATTTGTGTTCCTGTCTTCACTGAGACACACGCAATCATCATATACAGCAGGCTCATCAATCACCATCCACACACTTCACATGTCAGCGTGCTCTACCAGTCGTAGCACAAAGCTAAACTAAATCACTAAATCCATTTAAGAGCATGAATAATTTTTTGCTTTTTGCACTCCTCACTGTAGTCTGTTTTCTTGGCAAAGATCCCTGCAACTTCTTCAAGGATCTGAGATCATCCTCAAAGATCGCTGGGTCTAATTTAAGGATGTTAGTTTCTGCTTAAACATCCCTGGAACTTCATTAAGGACCCTTTGAGTTTCTCCTCAAGAAATCTTAGAACCTTTTCAGTGACACCTGGACCTTTCCCAAAGATCCCTGAAACTTCTTTAAGATTTCATTTTCTCTCCTAGGTATTTGGATTCCTGGAACCTTCAAAAAGCTTCTTCAACTTCTCTGCGAGACCCTGGAATCCCTTCAGCGTTACCTGGAAATTCTTCAAAGACTTTTTGGACCGATCCTCGGAAACTGTTCAAAAATCCATGGAATCTTAACACACCTGAAAACTCCTTAAAAATCTCTTCCCTGGAAACCTGGAAATTGTCCCTGGAAAGATCAGTTCCCTGGAAAATTTTCCTTAAAGATTACTGGAATTTTTCAGATATACCCAGGCTCCTCTTAAAGACTGCTGGGAATTCTTCAGACATATTGGAAATTCAGCAATTTCTTGTTAAACACATTATACATTTAGAAAATAATTACTGAAAACATGTAAATACTGTGAACTATGTAGTACTGAATTGTGGAGTTAGACTGTTAAACTGCTTTTCACCATTTCTGTGTGCAGGATTTTTTGGGCGGGCCTGAAATTGTGGCTCCATGAGGTAACGGAGTCATCAAATGAAACCTCCCCGAATACAGTATAAGGATTTAAGTGCCTTGGCATCAACTGGCTGTGTAGTCTGTTGTTTGCTAATGGCAGCATGCAATACTTTCAGTGCAAGATTAGCAGTCGCAGTTCATCCATGTTCACCAGATACCATATATTGGTGAGGAAAATACTGGAGTTAGCCTTAGCTGGTGGTGGCTTGGTAATTAATAGCACATTTTTCTTTGTTGTGAAAAACTCAGAACACATATTTATTATTGCTTTACATGGACTTTAAAGATCACTTAAACTTTTTCAAAGTACCTTTGAACCTCCTCAATCATCCCCTACTACTCCTCACTTGAATCATCTGCAGATGCAAACTTTGTAATGTGCCAACAAAGTGTAATTTAACCCAGTTCTAAACCTTTCCACGTGTTGCCCCCTTCCAGTGAAGCTCCTGTCTGGCAGGTAAATAGAAGTGTTAGCTGCGTGTGTCAGTGGAGTTAAAAGTGACAGGGGAACTGTGAATTCCAGACTGGAGAACATCCTCCGCCTCAACTATCCAACAAGATTCTAAACCTTACAGTGACGTTTTAGTGTGTTTTCAATTCCAGTAGATTATAATCAGATCATTTTTCACTGTGTTTACTTTATGTTGTCTCTCAATACCCCCATCTTCCCTATTACATAACCACATTTACATTATGGTATGGGTTCACATGCAGATCAAACTAGCTGATTTTCATAAAACCTCACAATAAACAAATTGAGTTACACAGAATATTTGCACAGACAGTGTGCAATCCTCTTTAACCTTGGGGTCAAGGCTCACTGATTCCTGTTTGGGCCTCTTGTGCTTTTTGTAAAGTAGAAGATGATCAAACAGAACAGATTTTAACACTCAAACTTTGTGCAGCTTTCAGAGGAGATTCTGAATCTTAGGTTTTTGATGGTGAACACATCTATGTTAGCTCCTGGAACTGTGCTGCCATCATTTAACCAATTACGCAAACAAGATTCATCCCATTCTCATCTGACTGCAGCATTAACACAAAGAAATCCTTTGTGAGGGTTAAGTGAGAGAACGGCCTATACATCAACAGCCCTGATTGTATTAGAGTCTATTATGGGGCTCTAAATTGTTCTGTTGTTCTGACAGGTGGAAATGGCAGCTTCATATAGAAGTACATACTTCACATAGAAATTGACAGTGATTACTGTTCAGGGCAGCAACTAACAACTATCTTAGTAATCAATTATGTTGATTATTACTTCGATTAATCAGATTTTAAAATAGATAATGCAAAAATCAGTTTCCAGCAATTAAAAAACCAAAACACATTTTCTTAAATGATGCTTTTGCTTTAGATATTCAAACTGTAGTATGGAACCAAAAAGCAAATGTAACTATGCTGTCATCATGTGTGAAAAAAGCAGGTTGATGCACATAGTTCACAAAGCAAACTCTTGTTCAAGTTTTAGCTTAAAGTGCTGAACTTTTCACAAAACACATACTTGCTTGAAATGATTTTAAACTGAACAGTTTAAAAACACGGAATGCTAACGGGCTATGCCTTATCAAAAGGCATCAACAACAGGCCATGGAGTTAAACTGGAGGTAGACCGGTGCAACAGGATGCACACACACTTCCCCTCATACTCAGTCATACATGTGTTCTTTCTGCAAGCTCTTTGCATTGAAGTGTTAGCATGTCCACATGCTGAGGGCTCAGCCTGGCTCTCTCTTTGGAGAAGAGATGGTCAGATGGTGTTGACATGCCAGGGATGCATAAATAGACTTTGCTATAATGGCCAAGGTGGGGCATCTATTCTCATTAGCCTTCCACCACTGTAATGTACTTTAGCAAGGGATCTGTCTCCAACGTACAGTATGTCAGGATTTTGTCAGGACTTTAATATTGAGATCCTCAGCTTCCCCCTCTCTACTTCCTCCTCACTGCTGGTTTCAGAATCAAGGATTGATTCAAGCAAAGAGACAGGTGTGGCAGGGGTAGAAGCTGCAGTCATGGTGGAAGGCCTGTGACAACACTTTAGCTTGCATTTTAAAAACTTGTTCAGGTGTCAGAAACAAAATAGTTTTCTGAATCTTGAATCCAGATCAGAGAAGAGGATCACTGTGTAAAATGGCCTCCTTTTTCCATCACCATTGAAGCTCCTCCACAGCAGAAACTTGGAAAGCCTGAACTAAAGCAGAGTTGAAGACGGCACTCTTCAATAACGCATTCATTGGGGTACAGCAGAGGCTGTGGTGTAGTTCTCCCCACTCATAAACACAGTGGCACATTCAAAGGGTTTGAGGGCCATGGAAAGCTCTTCACACAGGCCCCTCTTAGTGACAGTTGGGTCAGACAGTGTTGCAGTAAAAGGCAACCTTTGCTCAAGAAGTCAGCTGATCATTTAGAATGTACTATTCCATCTTGTGCTTACATCTTGAACAAGCTTGTGCTCAGGTGTGTCCATTTGTACCTGTTTTTTTTTTTTAAATGTTCTACAAGGCATCTTGCAGCTCCAGTAGCCCTTTCAATGACAGGCTGCTTCAGTGCAGCATTGATTGCCAACTGCGAGATGCGGCTTGCAACGAACAGATGACCACCCATGCTTCTGTTCCAGTATGTTTGCTGCAGTCACAATACCAGCACCAATGTTATGCACAATGTCAATGAATTTATTAAGAGGAATTCCTAACCTGACCACTACATTATCCAACCACTCTGCAGTGTTTGATGTTGTATGTCTGTCCCCCAGTGGTATGGTGGTAAGGCAGACTGAGTTCATTGTCCAATCATCTCTGATGTAATGGCATGTAATGCCCAGGTAGGCTTCATTAGCTACATTAGTAACAGAAAGCATTAGTGGAATACTCAAGCCACTCTCGATTGTGATACCATGATGACATGAATTACCTCCTTACGGTTTCAAAGAGACGTGAGGCTCTCTTCTCAAGTTGGACTTGCGTAGGCCCATCCGTTCTCAAAAATCATTGAGGAAAATGTTAGTCTCCATCAGCCGCTCAGCCCTGACAACATCAGTGTCCTCAGGAATTCTAACCATACCTCCATTGCTGCAGCTTGGCTGTGTGTCAGGATCAGGGGCTGTACAGAGCTAATGTTAGCAAAATCATTAGCTTGAGCTTGGTTGTCACTTTCATGGCTTATTCCTGATGTGGATGCTTGTGTCCATATTAATTAATTTATTAACTATATGTTCAACCTTGTAATATAACAGATTGGCTGGTCATACAGTGCAGATATGGTAGTTGGCTAGGCAGGGCTTGTTAGAAAGTTGTAAGAAATGGTTATTAAATGCAAATTACCATTGTTTTGTGCTTTGTTTTTGCATTGTTTTGAGATTTTTTCCCTGGAATATTTTCCCTGGACAGATATGTACCCTATGACTTCTTAAAAGACCTCAATAATCCCTGGAACTTTCAGGATCCCTAAACTTCCTTAAAGATCCCCAGAACTTTCTGAAGGATCTGCAGGCTTTTCTTACAGTAAATATCCTGAGGACTTCTTCAGAGATCTTGGTCCACCTTGTCAGTCAATTCTTCAGATGCAAACACCATGTCATATGCCAAACTGTATCTTGAAACCTCAGCATTACACTATGATTCAAAAGTATATATAAATCTTTGTACTGAGCCTACTACAATTTACAGTGAGTGATACAATGTCATGGAGCGGAATACTTGGTATATTCGTGTAATTTGTTCTTTCCATCATTATTATTATTGACAAAACAGACTGAACATGTGCAGGCACTGACAACACATGCAACATTTTGCGTTTGACACAGGCATTCAGGGACAGCAGTGATTATTTAAGCAGATGAGAGTGCTGGGCGAGAAGCTGTGGTTAGGCTTAGCGCTCAGATTGATTTGTATTGGACAAAAGCCTGGTGGAGTGACATTGATTAGTTAGAGAGCTTTCAAAAGCCTCAGTACTGCAGACAGCGGAACAATGGTAGACAAATCCCAGTCCGTACCATTATGAAAGATTATAAGCACACTCTTATTGACTCAGTGTAAAAGAAAATCTGTATTGCAACAATATTACAAGAAAAGCCTTCTTGATAAGGGAGGGGAATGCATCAGATCTTTGCTTTTCACCAAAAAATGCTCAGCGTCTTTGATAGCTGAAATAATGGATCTGCAGCAAATCAGAAGACACTTCTGGTTGTAAAAAGTGAGGACCAAATGAGAAGAAAATGCAACAAATTACTAGAGAGCTGCTTTAATTAACCTAGCTTAAGCTCCTGTGTTCAGACTGAAAACAGCATTGTATTAAAACAATGCATGGGGCTGCGTTGGTGTGGGTGATGGTGTGATGGTGTGGGTGTGTTGTTTCAGGAACCAGTGAGATGCTGAAATAAGATCCAGGAAGTCCAGTTTGACTAATAGATCCAGTGGAATTACAACACTTTATATGTATTTTGTTTGCCTTTGTTAATTTTAAAGTTGTTTTTTTTTCATATTTATTGTTTGATTGATTGTATTGTTGGTCCTGTTGTAGGTACATCATGTTTGGTTGGCTTTTAAATTTTTAAATTGATAAATACTTCATACTTGGAATATATGTTAGCTTGTGTGTTAGTGTTACTATTGTTGTGGCAGTTTGTTTTTCATGTTTTCTGTGTTGAGCTGTTTCACTTGTGTATCTTTTGTTATCATGCATAGGTGACCACACTAGTTCCCCCAAAAGTTATCTTTCTATCATCATGTTACATACAGTAGTTTTCTACAAGGGAACATATGCTTAAAGTGGGAATAACTGATTTTTTGGCCACTTGGGGGCAGCAGAAAAAAGTAGTGAACACAACACTGACATATCATCCGCTTTTAAGTTGATATGTTGAACTTGTCAGCAAACAGGTATTTCCACATCCAACATTTACAGAGCAACTTTATCATTCATTTGGAGTTGTGTTTCTGTCCACCTGGTGAATATAAGTCCAATATTCATCTCTGTTTTTGCTCTCTACCAACTCCTAAGGGAAACATCTGGCTCTTTAGCTGCTAAATGCTCCACTATGTTCACCAGCTAGCCTACAGCTAACTGTGTCTGACTGGCTGAAAACAACACTATGAGAGTGCTGAGAGTGAACCAAAACAGTAAAGTTGCAGCTGGACAGCTAAACAATGAGCTGAAACTCGCTATAAAGCTCTGTAAAGTTTAGAGGAGTCGCTGATAGACACCTCACACGTGACACATCGTCATTTTATTAATTGTTGCCATAAAAATATTGATTATAGCTTTAAATGTATCTGATTGGCCAACGCAATGTGTTGCCAGATGATGATGCATAGCTTCCTGCAAACGTTGAGCCAGGTTCAACGTATTTTGCAGGATGATTTTCTTATAAACCAAAGCCCTCTGCATCAGGATGTCTCATTGTTATGACTAAGGAAGCTGCGTTTTTTCTCATAGTGCAGATGACTGAAGTAGGTCCAAGTTGACCACAAACCTGGAGTTTAACATGTCAGCCATGCAACTGATGAGAAGAAGAAAGACACATTTACATCAACATCTCCACTTGCACACATTGTATAATGTAATAAGTTAAATAATGTAGAGCAAAAGTCCTCACTGTGCTGTTTGTTCCATTCAACATGTGGGATATAGTGGGATGTATAGTGAACATCGCAGCCTCTACTAGCAGTATGAGATTATAATTAAAAGTTACTGCAGGTCCCACAGTCCGTGCTTACCAGTTTAGCTGATGTTGATTTGAAAGTGAAATGAGTAGCCTGAGAAACAAGGTCATCCACAGCATGCAAAATGAATAGGAAGAGAGAGGAGTTAGAAGAGTTCACAACAAGGATTTTCTTTTCATCACATTATGACATTTGACCACTGGTCCTGCTGGTTGTAAATAAGTCAAAAGACACTGTAACATTCTTATTTTTATATGGTCATTAATGCTGATTTCCAAGCTTGTCCTACCCATCTGTATAACTTCATCCTGTTCCAAATTCAGATGCGGGCACCCACTCAGAATACAGTCATGCTTATTGAGATTTGACAGTGGTTAGCTGCATGATAAGACAAACTGAATCAGCTCTGTGTTTGTGCAGTCAAGTGTTGACTTGCCCTTCCTCTAACTGCATGAAGTCTCAGTGCATGGGAATGAGTGAAACTGATGATGACTCTGTGTGGTGGTCTGTCATAGGCTACTTTTGGGGACATATTTAAGACTTAGGACCAGTTAATTGGGGTACAGCTTGTCCAGTTGAGGACAAAAGCCGTGTCCCTAATTGGGGAAAAGCTGATTTTTGGGTCAGTGGTTAAGGTTAGGTTAAGGGTTAGGGTTAGGCAAGTAAATTAATTTAAGTCTATGTAATGTCCCGAAAAGTGACCATAATCTGATGTTTGTGTGTGTGTGTGTGTGTGTGTGTTGGCTGACTTCAGCCTTCTGTAGCTGAGCAATCACACAACAGATGGACAGTGAGATGGACACTGTGGCTGTGACAGGAAGGGGAGGAATTGTGTTTCTGACAGTGTGTTAGTGTGTTGGTGAATGTTGTGAGGATGAGGATAAGGAAGTGCTTGTGAATGAATTAATCTGTTTCTGTTTGTTTGTGTGCCCTTGCAATAATATAATTTGGCTTTACTAATAGTTAAAATACTAATCATTTGTCTACTGCTTTAAAGAATTTAATTGCTGCAAGACATGACAAGATCTGTCTTGAAGTATTGCCTTTTATTATGTTTTGAGTTTATTTGAAAGAAATTCATTTTGGATAATCTGATTGGTTTATTGATTTAAAGGACAATCCGTTCTCATTCCCAGGGTGGCAAATACTGACACCATGTCACACCCCTCGGCGTCTGATACCGACGCATAAGGCACCCTTTAGGCACCAGGCTTTCAATTAACTCCAATGTAAACCCATCTGCTTCATTATTGGATGCTCTGAGCAACTGCTCCAGCCGTCCATTCACTCCAATATTAATCATAACACGGTGCTATGAGACACTGTGAGTATCAGTCAGTGGGTGGACTGGAGGACGCGCTGCACGGAAGTATTTTTCCCACCGTCACTGTGTTAATGTTTCCTTTTAATGTTATCTTTAACATTTCTCAACACAGAAACATGAGTGTCCTTGATAATTCAACATGTTATGGCCATCAGTTTTAATTACTTCTCCCTCAATTCAGAGATATAAAGTTTTTTTTGTCAGTATTAAATTGCGGGAGGCTCTAAATTACCCATAATCCTCAGCCACTGTTGCTTTTTGTACCGTGGCATGAACGGGGCCCTGCCTGCAACGCTGTATCCACTTCTCTTTACAAATCCATGAGCGAGTCCTCTTCCACGGAGGCCGCCATGGTCCTTTACTGTTTTGTCTTAGTATTGAGAGGATCTGTTATTCCATCCAAGGATCACTCAAGAAGTTTTATAATTATTTTAAAGGTATTTTCAGGTATCTGGTATGCTCCACTGTGTTCACCAGTTAGTCTCTGATGTTGTCTGTCTGTGTTTGGTGCTGAACAGGTAGTGTACAGTGGGTTTATCACAACTTTTGCGGGGGAATAGGTTGATGAGAGTAAAGTTCACAGGCAATAAAAACAGAGCTGAGAGGAAGTTCAGACCTGGTGATAATTGTTAGTGGGACTGTCACACCTTTCATATTACATATAATTGTTTGATTCATCGTTTATATGAAAAGATTACTGAAACTTTAACTGAGTTCAAGATGGTTCAGCCTGGAAAAAGTCACATCACACAGAAATGCCTGGGCTAAGATCCAGATATGGTTAAATATAGCCTATCCTGCCATGTGTTGCTTGCTCCTGATTGGTTGAAGGTCCTGCAGGTAGGGACTCTGGACTCTCTGGCCTCTGTCTCAGCCAGAAGGACTGATGTTTCTGGCTTCTGATGGAGATGTCCCCTGAAGACACTGTGATGACTGACACCTGCAGAAAAACTGCATTAACGCCTACACACTGTTACATGAGTCAGACAGCTGAGGAGGAAACAGCACCTCTGCTCTGCTCGTCCACTCATATAGATACAGAAATAGATATACATAGATATAGACATTGAATCATTTTTTCTTGGGGCAGAGCAAAAGTGCATGAAGCAGGTTACAGATTACACACACGTCCAGTGAAGACTTGTGTATATGTGTGTCTACCACTGAGGAACTTTAAACCATGATTAGAGAAAGCATTACAGAGTTATGGCTCACTTCCTGTTTCCGTCTTCACTGCCAGCTCTGTCAATTCCAGTGAATCCGCAATAAATGACATGGTTCCGATAAAACTACAGGCAATTTAAACCATTCACTTGGGATAAGAAGAATGTTACAACTTGATGAATTTATTCAGAAATGTGACCCATCAGCAAGTCAGTTACTGTAATTAACACGTGCTGACTAATCACAGAGTTCTTGGTATTTTACAGTTTTTGGTTGGTTGGTACACCCAGCAGCCTATTTCACAAGCTCACCATGCTGGCTTTCCATCTTACCTCACTGTACTCCCACCTCATATCTTTATTAACTACCAAAAAAAGTGCATATATGAAGTCCCACAAAGAATCTAAGTGACCTTTTATGGACATGTTCACTTTTTTGAAACCTCTTATAGCCTCATATGAAAGATAATCTAAGACAGGACAGACATGTTGATACAGTTTTGAATATGTAGAATAACCCATATATCTCAGCATTTGATTTTTTCCTATAATACAGTACCTCCCAAGGCCTTACTGGCAGTCTGCTACATAGACTGTATATAAAGATGGACATAGCAAGCTGTGATGTCACATGCTGGTTTGCATTGGAGCTAGTTTGAGGCCCAGAGTTGCAGCTTATGGTTGGTACCACGCTAGCTTACTGGGAACACCAAGCGCTGCACACTTGAGCTAATATTGAGCTACTATGTTGCTATTAGCTAAATTGTGCTAACAAGGCAGGTATCATTAAATGCCAGGCTCAGACTACAGGAGTTTTAAAGTCCTCACTGATTTTGAAATTGGGTTGTATCATGCACATCAGGAGAAACTTCACAGATGTTCTCTCTAATCTCAAACATGCACACACTACTAGATCTGTGCCACCTCACGTGATCTCATGGGGAAGCAGATGTAAACAAAATAGAGACTAACATGGTGCAACAGCTTAATGCTTTGCAGTGAGAAAAAACAAAAGCAGGAGGCTGAACCAGTCTGGATGAGAAAATGGTTGGGGGGAGACGCGGTCAGCAGAGGTTGTCTGTTCTTCAGTGAGAACTGGAGGTGAGATTTTAACTGTCAGTTTTAATATCTGTCAACAGTAGTATGCAAGCTGACATTAGCCTCAAGGACTCAAATGTTTACGGTTGTTTGGCAACACCAACTTGTCTCTCTCATAGGCTATTGTGGTCTCGCTGGGAAAGTAGTGATGTAATCATCCAGATTTTAACCCTAAATATCAAACTTGTTTGAAATTATTGAGGCGGCCCCGATGAGTCTGTGAACAGTTCTGGAGGTTTAAGATTGGATCTGTAAACCCCTCACATTACCAGATAAATCTGGGTTGAACATCGGTAGCAACCAAGGTCCCAGACCAGATTGCTCCTCTAATTGTCAAGAGAAGTGAATTGGCGATAAATTGGCCCAAAACTCCTGTAGTCTGAGCCCGGCATTAGTGAAATATTGCAACAATAGTCCGACTCAGTGTGAATCCCGGAGTTGTAGTTTTTAGTCTAGGTAGTATGTCTTATGATTTTAAAGATTTTATCTATTATTTACAATGTAATCTGTGTTTCATTTACGTTACCTTGGGTTACGTGCAGTATCTTATGGTTAGGTTGAAATATCTTATCCCCTCTAGTTGAATGTAATCAACTGTTGTCAGAGTGCACAGGTGCATTGTTTGGTCGGTTTTGAATTACATTGATCATGCTGGTCATGTATTGCTTACTGTTTGATTGCAGCTGTGTGCAGCACCTTTTGCATGTATGCACCACAGCATTGTCTAGAGAATGAAGTATTTGGTGAACTTTTATTGCATTGTGTGATTGTAGTTGGGTTCAGCACTTTTTTGCACTGTGCACTACCGCATCGTCTAGTTTTGTTACACTGTATATCTCTTGTTATGTATCATGTGATTGCAGTGGTGTAAAATAATCTCCAAAATGGCCACCAGCACACTTATTAGAAGGCTTGAATTTAGAGATTGAGAACATAATGACTCGTTGAAAACAATGATTGACTTAGTATTTCTAGAGAGAAGTTGATGCTTTTTCAATGGGAGTCAGTTGGAGCATCTAGTGGCCAACATTGGCACTTTAAGGTACCTCTGCATTAGCTTCAGCCTCAAGCCGTGGTAGTTGCTGCTTGGCTACTAGTCTGCTCTACATGTTTTACATATCACACCATATGCAACATGTTGTTTTTAGCCATGCTAGCAGTGAGACACATGTTTGATACAGCCATTCAGTTGGCACTTTGGTCCAGACTGAAATATTTCAGCAACAATCAGATGGTTTGCCTTGAAATTTGGTACAGACATCCATGTTACCCTCAGGATAAATTGTAACTTTGGTGATCGATTGACTTTTCATCTAGTGCCATCATCAGGTGAAAATTTCAATTTGTTGAGTTAATCTATGACTACCTGTAAAACAAGCGACATTCTTCAGCTTCAGTTGTACTTTATGTTTAGTGCTTATCAGCAAATATTAGCATGCTAAACTAAGATGGTAACAGTGGTAAACATTACCTGCTAATGCTGCGTTCACGTTGAATGGGATGGATAGTAGAGGTAGGAAAGATGTCATCGGACAATTTAGGATGACTGTATCATTGTAGAGATATTCATATGATCTATCATATCTATCGTAATTGACTTGGATGTTGACATGAATAGTAGTTACAAGTTGGAAACTGGTACTTACAGTAACTCCCATATGATAAGAATGCAACATAAACATTAGCATGTTAACATTGTCATTGTGAACGTGTTAGCATGCTGACATTAGCATTTAGCTCACACTGCTGTACCTACTGTGTGGTATGGCTGTAGAGCAATGTTACTGATTGGAATGTCTCAGCATCTCAGCAAATGACAAGCCAAAGGAAAATTCATAATTAATCATCCTAACAATGCTGCCTTTCACATATCAAGATTTGATCAGTTCTGCAGAGGCAAAAAACAATGTTTTTGGCAAAATGGCAGTTGATATCTTTTTCTGAAATTGACCAGACTTTATTTTTTGGACTCACCTTCACCCATGTAAAAAGGTTCTAAGCATACTCTTGCCCTGATGGGAGTATGTTTTTTGCTCAAAGGCTTGTGAGCAATCTTGATAATGAGAGGACCAAGCAATGACATCCTTACTTTTCCAACCAGATTCATTTACATCTCAAAGCCAAACAGCATGTATGATTCAAATTCTGTTGCTAGGCTGTAAAGCCTCCTCAAAGGGTCATCCTTTCATGATTAGAATAACTTTTAAGATGGAGAGGTAAACCATGTCTGACAAAACAAAAAGTCAAATCTTAGGGGTGAAAGGGCAAATCGTAAGTTGCCATCAAATAATTACAAAGGCCATGATGATTCTACTACAAATGGTCATAATACTCCTCCATGTCACACTGATTATGATCTACCTATTTACATGCAATTTGTTTTATATTCAAAACAAATATGGTTCTGCTAGCAGTGGAAACATTTTACCCACAGTGACATCTCCAGTCTATCAGTAGATACAGTAGTTACCGACCAGGCACTGCTCAGGAGTGCCCATGGGCTCCAGACCCCCAGGGCGAGATGCTGATGAGAGGCACCAACTCCCCCTCTAGTACCACTAAGAGGTTAAAAAATGGATTTGTTGCCATGAAATTTGGTACAGACATTCAAAGTCCCCAGAGGATGAAACCTAAACATGTTGGTGATCCCCAACTTTTCATTTAGTGCCACCAGCAGGTCAAAGTTTTCACTTATTCATTGAATATCTTGACATTTACTGGATGGACTGGCACAGACAGAATAATTTGTACAGGTACTCATGGTTTGTTCATGGGTGAACCTCGTGATCCTCTGACTTTTCATTTAGTGTCATCATCAGGTCAGAATTCCACTTTGTCCAATATTTTGGTTAATGATCAAATACCTGCAAAACTAATGACATTCCCTTCAGCCTATGGTAGATCACTTTGTGACATGAACAGAGTATTTATACCATTTACCATGTGATCATCACAACAAATGATTAAATACTTGCTCCTGTGATAACTTTCCAGAGTTGTATTATGAGCAGTGTTTAGGTGTCTAATAAGCCTTTAAACTCATGGATCTGTTAGTCTAACTGGACTTTCTTCATGTCTTACTTGTATCTTAAACAACCTTTAGGTCTGAACGCCCACTCACTTTGGTAACACACACACTCACTAAATGAGTCACAAATGTTTATTTCATTTTTGAGAAACACATCTTGATGGAGCATTTCATGGCTCATGCTCACTGTGTTGCAACTCACAGCTATCACTCTTCCCTGTTATTCCACAGCAGGCTGTCGTCCCTTCATAACAGCTTTCCCAACCTTCTGACACACATACTGAAACTGAAGTCTCTGTACACAGCTTCCTCTCATCTGTGGCATTCTCTACATTCCCTTCAAGCAATTACAAGGATGATGCACTTACATATTGAAGCCACACACACAAACAAGGTGAACTAGATCAACACAACTATGTAATTAAACATGGCATTGAGCCAGAAAAAATAATCCACATCAGAGAGATGACAGCAGTGCAATAACAGGTAGAACCATTTTTAGCACTGTGACTGGATGGATTTGCTGTGAGATGATTGTATGACAGTAATTATAAGAAATACATTGTTGTCATGGAAGTATTGCTGTGTGATTTGATTATTTGACGAGGACAGCTGGATGCGGTGAAATGTGCCAGATGGCTTTTAAACAGATTACTCTGGATGATATCAGCCAGCGGTTTGCTGATTTTAGCTCACCAAAGATTAGGATCAACTTTAAGGTTGATACTTTCATTTCAGTGCCTTTTGCCACCAAAACATCATGTTCTTGTCAGTGGGAGGATGATGGCTTTGCTCTCTGAAATGCTTAGGTAACATCTGCCTGGGCTTTGTATTGTGTGGGCTGAGTAGTGCTGACTCTGCTGTGTGAAAGATAGCATCCGAGAGGGAGAAAATAACCACCAAACTGTTGCACTGGGTTAATGTGGGTCAGCATGCAAATGTGCTCCTCTCAGAAAATCTCCCTCACACTCAACTGTGTTTATTTATAGAAATCCCTGTTTGTGTATTAGCTTGTATGGGTTTCTACATGTGGGTTAAACAGAACGGAGGCTGATCCTTGAAAAGTATAGAAATAAATGATCTAGTCAAGTATTTAAGTATCTGGCATACAGTTGTTGGAGGTGTCTGTTTTATTATGTAATGTCAGGTTTCTATAGATGTGTTCAGACTAGGAGTGTGCCCGAATACAAATACGTTATTCAGCTAAGCACAAATAGTGGGTTTTTTACGAATATTTGTTTCATACAAATATTTTAAAAAGTATTTGTTTTCAGGTAGAAAAAAAAAACATCTTAAATACCAGTGCACAGGTCAGTTACATCACTATCTCAGTGTCTCTCCTCTGCCCCGCTGTTACGTCTATTAGCAGGTCTCAACAAGGGGAGTCACATCCACCTGCTACATGACGCACATTTCCTAATTTAGACATCCCTCCTGAAGTTGGGGGTGTTCCCCAGAGATAAAGCTGAACTACTGACACAAATGAAGCGCTCCCAAGGGAACACTTCATGAACACTTATTGTAACACTTTAATTTTCTAAAATTAAAAGCATAATAAAAACAAAAGCAGGATTTTTAAGGCTCTCTCCACTTTTATTTGAATACAAATACAAATACAAATAATTTTGCTGCCTCAACAAATAGAGATACAAATACAAATACCGGGCCCTCAGCACGTCCCTAGTTCAGACAGAAAGAAACAAACTTTCATTCTGGACTGTTTATTTGTCTCTAACAGCAGATGTACTGATTCTATGTTACAGATAGTAATGGTGGAGTGTTTCTGTGTGTTTGTGTTCATCTATAGCTTCTGTACGTTTATGAAACAGATTTGTAAAGTCTTGAGATACAAATTTTGCTTAAGTGGAAACATGTTCAACTCTCATGGACGCGCCTTCATTTCACTTTGAGCCACTCCGGGCATTACTTCAAATCTTTCAACTGACTTTTGATTTAATAATCAGTCTGATCTAATTGTATCATTATCTATTTATTATGTAATTAAAGTATTAAAGAATTCAACATTTTGGGAAATACACTTATTTGCTTTCTTTCTGAGGGTGAGATACATAGAAGATTAATATCAGTCTCATGTCTGTGTGCTGAGGTCAGAGCTGGAGTAAGAACATTGTTAGCTTAGCTTAGCATGGAGACTGGAAGCAGTTGGAAACAGCTAACCTGGCTCTGCTCACTGTTCAGTCTTACTGATTGTATGGGAGAAGCCTTTAAACTGAGCTGGTTTTGTTTCGTCCTTCGATCATCCAAACTGCTCAAACATAAAAAGTCGCCATTGAAAGTTTTTAGATGCAGTGCCAGTCTGTCTGCACACACACACACCTCTTTAACCTTGTAGCACCAGTGTAAACTCAAACATGACTGTCTCAAGTGTATAAACACGCTTCACTAATATGATCCTTATTTCCCGTGTGGTGACAGTGTACAGAAAGCAGACACAGCTTCAGTCTGGACTTAATGACCGCAGCACAGGAAGAGATGCATCGCAATTATTCAGCCGCACATTCACGTTGAATCCTTGTTCAGCTGCTGTTCATGCAAAAATGAAATTAGAGGTATCAGCACAGCAGTGTAGAACAGAAAATAATGACTTGTTTTCACATAATCCTACTTGCATGAGGAGCTCTTATTATACTAGCAAAAACATAGAAGACATAAAATATTAAACTTCCTTTCTAATAAAGGTTTTTTTGTAGTTTTTGGTGACCAATACTACATTGGTTGACACGCGTTTGCTTTGTGCCAGAGATTTTACATTTTTATGCCAAAGAAAAAGTGGAATAAAACTTACAGGTGTTATTATATTTATATTATTATAAGGGTTAGTGGACTGTTAACTGGACGTTCTTATTGTGGCTGTCGGTATCTGTGCAGATATATACTGTACATAGGTGTGTGTGTGTATGACGCATGTATGAAGTATATATACTATATACTGTGTATACAGTAAAAGCAAAAGCAGCACTGATCATCCTAACCGTTATCAACATCACACTTGTATCTGTTGCTATGGGATACAATAGATGATGTGCTCCAAAGACGGGATGTAAATAGCAGTTGAGTAATGCAGATTTGAAATAGCTCTGTCTCTCTCACACTCTGTTATTATAAATACTGGGATATTCCATTTCATATCCTCCAGAGCTATAACTAATGAATAATCTGTGGATTCTTTTCTCAAATAAAATGTCAGAAAATACTGAGAAAGTTCTCAGAGCCAGAGATGATTTCTTCAAACTGTCAAACAGTGAAAACCCCAAAGATATTTTTTATTTAAAAGGATATAAAACAGAAATAAGCAGAAAATCCTCACATCTGGAACTAGAGAAAGTTTGACATTTTTGCTTGAGAAATAAATAATTCATCAATTATAAAAAAGGCTGCAATGAATTTCTCTCAATCAGCTAATCAATTCATCATTTAATCAACTAATCAATACCTCATATAATACTATAATGCTGTATTGGTTTCTCCTTTAAAAGGATGCCTTGGAAATGATTTGTTTCAAACTATAATGCCTTTAGGAATAGTTTATACTTCTGGATGTAATTTATGTATAATTTGCTGGCAAACAAAATGACTATATTCATTCTTTTGGTCAGTTTTCAAATGTTTTTCAGTTGGTCTTCAAGATTCACAATCTGGGTTTTTACTGTATGTACACATTCTACAGCTAAAGTTGACTCCACATGTGATGCCCCCTCCCATGAACATCTGGATCCTGCTGGAGGACACACCACAATACATCAGTCTGCAATGGTTTGATTTGCAGAAAAAATATATACCAGCTTTTGTATTCAAAGCTGCATTACCAAAATGGGCAAATCAGACAACTGATCCGTTGCCCGGGAACTCCCAATTCCAGGTGGTATGAAAGCTCTGATTCACTGTGGAACAACTGGTTTGAGGTCATTTCATTAACTGTTGCTTTGTTATCTGGAAGCTGAATATGCAGGACAAAAACACAACATCAATATCCCAATTCATTAAGTGATGTTGGCCTTTAAAAGGGTATCCTTCTAAAAAATCTGGTCCAAAAAACCTTTTTCTTGCCTAATCTTATTTCAGTTTTGTGCTTTTATGTTCTGTATTCCTTCAAATGACCAGACAGTAAACATGGGGTGCTGCAGCAGAGGAATTATTACCTCATGTCCATATGTGTCCATAGCAACGAGTATAGAAAACAGCTGCCACTGAATGTCCAGTCAGATTTATGATCTCATACTTTCATCAGTAAGTTTCTGTTTGAATTTTCCCAATTTTAGACTGCACTTTATTTAGGTAAAGTTCTTCATAAATCTATAAATCGATTATCAGAATAGTTGAAACTTGAAAAACATTGTTATATTTTTCAAAATAAGATAATAAAAAAGCAGTGTTAGTATTGGAAGGCTATTGAAACTCAGGTATTGCATGACCACCGATATGAAATGATATGAAAAGATCATTAAACACACAAGTAAACAGGCTAAACACAAGGCTACTTAAACACACAGCCTCTTCCTTGCTGATTACTGGTGTGTGTGTGTGTGTGTGTGTGTGTGTGAGAGAGAGAGAGAGAGAGAGAGAGAGAATTGTTGCAGAGTTCTCTCTTATTTGTATCTATTTTATTTACATTTTTAACTGCAATCTCCACATTTTTCTATTTTTATTTTAAGTTAGTTATCTATCTATCTATCTATCTATCTATCTATCTATGTGTCTTAGAGGCGAAATCAAAATTCTTCTGTTTATGGACATTTTATGTTGTTTTTATTTCACACTTGCTTTGGTATTGTAAACATACAGTATGTTTCCCACGCCAATAAAGCCCCTTTGAATTAAACTGAATGGGACTGAGAGAGAGAGAGAGAGAGAGAGAGAGAGAGAGAGAGAGAGAGAGAGAGAGAGAGAGAGAGAGAGAGAGAGAGAGAGAGAGAGAGAGGTGGGCGGGGTCTGGATCAGCTCCATCCCACCTCGGAAATACCAACCAGGTGCTGCAGCTCCTTCCTCCCCTGCTCTCCAGTCATCTCCGCGGGCTCTCCTCACACAGCTCCATCGCTACCAGCGCAGCGCTGTGAAGGAGAGAAGAAGTCCGCAGTAAACACCAGCCATGTCCGGCCACTGAGTCACCGCTCCCCGTCATCTCAGCCTGTGTGCCCGGCTTGCATGGGTCCCGGTCGGCCGGCAGGACAATAAGACAGCCCGCCTGCCCGCTGCAGCAGCAGCTTCGCCTCCTCCAGCCGGGGAGCTTTCTGAGTGTTCCTGCCCGGGATCCCTGCAGCACTCTCCGCGGGTCCAGATGGCTGGACACGAGTGGGAGGACTGGTTCGAGCGGGAGGAATTTATCGGACAGATCAGCGACATCCGAGTGCAGAACCTGCAAGGTAGGAGCATCCTGCTGTTTGACTGTTTGATAACAGAGCGGAGCTGTGGGAGCGCGGTGAGTGGCCTGGCCACGCATGCACGACCTCAGTGCAAACTGTGTGCATGCTGCGACTCACGCACAGAATGGGTTTGGTATGTTGGGAACTTTTGAGACTATGCTTTTCATCACGCACAGCAGCCCGCAGAGTCCCAAACTTTCCAGATCTGCCTCAAACAGGTCTGCTCAGTGTCCCAGTGTGAGCTCTGAGTCCTTTTATAACCGCGCTGTTTGCAGAGGACTTTACAACCAACAGTATAACTGGCCGCTCTGGTCTGGAGGTATTTAATTCATGAAGAGCACAGAGTGAGAAAACAGTTGTAGTGTAAAGTTCATTTAGAAGCATTACTACAAGCAGACACACTTTAAATATGTGCAGAAGATTCATTTTAGAAGGTATTAACCATTTCACTGATTAGTCGACAGTTAGCTTATGAATTGTTCTCCATCCTGTAGAAATCAATGGATTCATAGAGATCTTCATTACATGTAACACATATCAGCATTAGGGTTGCAACTAATGATTATTTTCATTATTGATTAATCGATTAGTTGTTTGGTCTATGAAATGAAGCTGTAGATAAAATGTCAGAATAGTGAAAACTGTCAATCACATTTTCTTTAAAGTCCAAGCTGATGTCCTCAAATGTCTTGTTTGTCCTGACCAACAGTCCACAACTACAATATTCAGTTTACGGTTTCTAAAGAAATCATTCACTTATGAGAAGGTGGAATCAGAGTATGTGGACAGATGATTCACAACTTTTCAAATATTGATTTTACTCTTTATACCTGGCAGATTATGTAATTGGCATTGTGTCTCTGTCTGTGTGTGATGTATTTGTGGGTGTCTGTCAAATGTCAGAGAGTATCATGGTCATTATAGACGTGTACAGTCAGAGTAGATGTCATGGTCTTTGCAAAAAGTACTCTGGTCAGTTAGTACTGCACTACCATAAAATTGGGGGACTTAATGAATGGTAATAGAAGCTGAGATATCCTGGATTTTAGTAGATGGATGAAACTCCAAAAACACTGGATTCTAGATTTCCCATAATGCAACTGCATCCCTCATTGAACCGTCTCTGCCTGGTAAATTCCCATGTCTGTCAAACTCCACACTCCTAGTTTTAAGGCAAACTTTTTGTTATCTCCACACCCAAAGCTGAGATGATCCTGATGACATCATCAGGGCTGTACAGTCTGAAAATAATGCACCTTATCTGGCCAATCAGAATCCGGCTCTGACCAGTAATTTTAACTTTACTGTTTACAGAGAAACTGTCATCTAAACGAGGTAGGAAGCAGTGCGTGGTTGTGTATTTGATATTTTTCTCCAGAGCTACAGAAAGCGTTATACAACAGTACAACTGACTTTGAGGTTTTAAATTCAGAATTTCAAATTTTAAATACCCCTTAAATTCTCTTTTAGAGTGGTAAAGCAGAACCTGTTTGAACCTGTATTTGTACTTGGGTGTACCTGGGTGGCAAAGCAGAGATATTGGGTGTGATATTAGGTCTAAAATATCTCCTTCTGTGTTTAATAGTAATCCTACAGATCCCAGAATTCCTCTAAACAAGCCCTAGAGATGGGGGGGGGGGGGGGGGGGGGCGGAGGGACACATTGTTGTATTCAATGAAGAATTGATGTGGGAACAAAATGTGAATCTGGTAATCCAAGCAGCTACTGAGTGATGGAAACCTTCCCTCTCATGTAGCTGCATTGCATTCTGGTCTATTTTCTGCTCCTGTGGGTGTAGAACTTGTTCTCTCTTTTTCTCTCCTCCACTGGATTTATTCCTGTACGACTGTTGGGGATTGCAGCAGGTTGAAAGAAGTTACTTTTGATATTGATGGACGGACAGTAAAACCTGTTGTTCACTGCTGATATTTTAGATATCAAATTTCACTGACGCCACAGGAAGTTTGTGGAATGATGTCACACCAGATATTCACACAAATAAGATCCAGCAAGTTACATCACATGAGCACGGAAGTTCATTTTGACCTGGGAAACATTTATTTTAATAACTTAAGTGTTATCATATGATTGTACTCAGGTCATATCATTTTTCAATTTTCTGCTGAACAAGTTTTTTGTCATGAGGGAGTTTTTCCTTTATTGCCATTAGTTTGAAAAGTAAAGTTTATTTATCTATTGGTTCATTTAGCAAGACATTACTGTAAATGCACCAGAGATACTATACTATTTTGGTACATGTTGCAGACCACACTGGAACACTAACATACAGGCCAACATGTCTTTGTTCTGCTGTTGAACTGGAGTGATCCTGTAAATCTTGTGGGAATATCTAATATACTGTATGTGTTGCCAGTGTGCCAAACAGGGCTTAACAAGGACTAGAGGAGCAGACTAACAATAATTGCTCTTTAAAGTGGAAGTAATTGATTTAATGAGTGTGGTGAGAATGAAAGCTTTGTTTGGCTCTAACCCAGTTCATCCCAAAGCCTGTAACAAGTAGGCCTCTAAAAACACCAGAATACATTCACACCATCTCTGCATATCATGTGTTGATGCAGAGTAGTGTAACAGTAGGCTGAGATGGAGTATTAAATGATAGGACTGTTAGTGATAGATCATAGATGATGATATCTCATTAACTTGTGTTGTTTGGTGCTGGGCAGGTAGTGTACAGAGCGTTTTCAATGAAAAACAGGTTGTTGAGAACACTGAGACTGAACCAAAAACAGTCAGCTGCATGTATGAAACCAAGACAACGAGCTGAAAGTCACTAATACGCCTCCTGGTACTGAGGGGGAGCCTTTAAAGAGAGACTATACAACAGCAGCCACTGTGATTACAGTGATAATTATGGGATAATGCTAATGCTAAAACATAAGGCAGTGGTAGGCAAATAGCATCCTGTGAGCCAAATCTGTCCCTCCTGCAAAAATACTTGGCCCGTATATGAAAGCTAGCTTACATCAAAACTTTTGCATCATTTTCCAAAAGTCTTCTGTAGACAACAAAATAAACACAAGGCTCATGTGAATCCCGGTGAATACAGTATAACCTTGTTCCATCTTTTACTTAAAACTATGACTACCAGGAATTACATTTTAATGTGTCAATTCTAACACTGATTTAATTCCACAACTGTAATCTATTGGAGAACAGGTTTATTTTTCAAAAACAGATAGTTGGCTGTCTAATAGAGTACGTGTATTGATGTCATGTTTTTTTTAAGGCAACAAAAACGGAATTTTCAATCAACCATAAATGAAGCAGGCTTATCATGTGTAGATCATCAATAAGGAAGTGCAACACGAGAACATTCACATATGAGTCATTGTTAGCCAAATGCGTTTTAAATGAGTCGTAACTTACTAATGTGAAACTTGACATCTGATACAATCCAAAACAGTGTTATAAAAAGAAATAAATAAAACATCTAGTCCTGAGTTTCATATGCACAAGACCCCCAGTGAAAAATCCTAGAAAAACTGGCTGGTTGAATCTAACTGCTGACATAGAGTAACAGTAGCACAAAAAGAGAAGAGTCAGCAAGCTGACTCAATAATGTAATACAGTAAAATCCATCCTAAGCTAGCTAACATTTGCTAAAATTAGCCACCATAAGCTACAGGTATACCAGACAAAGTAACGCTGTAGCAGTAAAACTGCTGACTGTAAACTGAGCAAAGGCGCGTTTTAATCATTATAAGTTCAACTTTTCATTTTTAAGATGAAGAATGTATTATTTCTTCTTTCAAAAGTTGCATAGTCTCACTTTAAATATCCAAACCTTATGCAGAAGATTAGCGTGATGCTCCTCACTACCATGACTGTAGGTGATGAAGGCTTCCTTCCTCCTAATGGGCTTGAAACATGATAGATGCTGGATGGAGATGGATGGCTAAAGTGGTCCGTCCCCACATGTGCCAGTGACAACACACACAAGTAGATTAAAGTGAACTGTGTATCTTATTGCACCTGGTGAGCAACTGTTGCCCTGGAAACACACAACCGTGAGTCACAATCATGAGCCACAATCGTGGCTCTGAAGTCAGGGACGATACAAAGAAGACAGAAATGTATTAGAATGGAATACTGCTGATACTTGTTATATTTGTCATAGGCTTGTGTATCTATTCAGGGTAAATTCAGTTGGCTGTTCTATGCAAACCCTGGATTTGGTTCAGGCTCCGGCGTGAAATTGCATAGTTCACACATCGTGAGTCACTTTTCAGGCAGAAGACTTGTTAGTGTCGCATTTTTGGTTACAATGCATTGGATTTGGCATCAGCTACTGAGTGTCAAACCCATAAGAATGTGCTAAACATATTACAACAGCCCACAACCTGTGCTGTCTCTGCTGGATATGTGCACTAATGACTAGGTTGCATATTCACTACATGTCAGTTGCACGAGGGCTTCAGCTCTCTACATTCGTCCTGGCAATAAACGGAGCTGTTTTCCTCTGTGAACTTGGACATTTTCCAGCCTCTTGAAAAGATGCAGAAGTTTTCTACTTTTGTCCATATCTCTGCAACGCTGCCATATGAGCCCGAGCCATCTGATGAGAGGCTGGAGTGTGTGTGTGATTCTCAGCATGAAAGCTGGAAGAGCAGCTAGCGCTTTAAAACAATGGCCCGGAGGCTCTTACATAACACATGATGAGATGGTGAGAGAGGGAGAGCAGTTCCCTCTGCAGTACAGTGCTGGAGTCCCTGAACTGAACATTCCCACATCACACATCCCACACAGCTCTCTCTCTCTCTCTCTCTCTCTCCCCCTCACACACACACACACACACACACACACACACACACACACACACACACACACACACACAAACACTGCCTCCCACCTCATTCGGATGCAGTTTTCTCTCTCTGAGAACAGTTAACATTACTGGTCTGAGCTCTGGCACAAGATTATGCTAGTAGAAAACTGGATTCTGATTGGCTGGAGAACATGCATTATTTTCAGATAACTGTAAAGCTTTGATGATGTCATCAGGGATTATCTCAGCTTGCACTTGGAGACTTCAAATTGTTAATAGAAAGCCTGCATTAAAAACATGGTGCATGGGGTTTTAAACAGGCAGCGAGGGTCTAATGAAAGATGCCGTTAAGTTGCATTATGGGGAATGTAGGATCTATAGTTTTTGAGGTTTAACTCTAAATCTAGAGATTAAAAGTCTTGTCTTGTCCTTTTGAGCGTTCATCTTTTTAAATCCCAACTTAATGGACGTGCAATTCCAACTCACTTGTGTGGCCCCTTGAAGTTCAGCCTGTGGAAACATGAAATGTGTCAGCAGTAGATAGCAGAGGGAAACAATATGGAGATGGAAAATAGGGTAACAAGGTTTTGATTGGAGAGAAACTGACCAAAATAGAACAGAATAATATGAAGTCTTACAGGACTCCTCCTATGTGTTGTGGTTGTTACTAGGCTGCAGCTTCTCCCACTTGTTAGTAAAGTAACGTTTATCCAAAGGTTCACAAAAACAGTGCCAACACAAAGTTTCTATTTAAAGAATGTTCTGACCTGTATTTAGGGGCAGAACACGTTTAATCTTTGGAAAGTATCGTCAGGTGTTGTTGTTTGATAAGAGCATGACTCATGCTGTACTGCCCCAAATGCCCCAGTAAACATAGTGTGTATTTTCAGGAGTTTTCCTGCTCACAGTGTCTGCCTGCTGTCTCTGATCTGTCTTGTCATGTTTTCAGTCATAGTAAGAAACAAACATTCCAAAACATGCTGGCTGGTATACTGATTCATCTGCTATACTGGTTTTAATTTCCCTTACAGTATGAATATTTCAGATACCACCATACTGGTGCATAGCTGAAATAATTGCTGTAACTCTTCAATAGGCGACAGATTATACAATATAATCACTGCAAAGAGCGCTACAGTCAGGGCAAGCTGTGTAGATAATATTGAGAGCCTTCAGCGAATCGTATTAGAGTATTCTGTACGGTCATGATATAAGGTTAAATTATATACCACTGCTGTAAATGAAGCCTCAGAGAAGCAAGTTAATACCAGATATATTAGCAGGGAATTAAAGCAGCTGAGATAATGGGATTTAATAGAAGCTTCTTGTTATTAAAAAGGTTTAAGGCTCAATTCAAACAGAACATTTAGCTGATGTAGATGTTGTTGAGAGACACATTTGAAGTAAATGATGATACAGATTGAACATGATCATGGTTCATTGCCTTTCTTCAGTGCATATGCTAATTATTCCAGAAAGACTGGAAATGAAATTGCGTCTCTCTATGGAATTGTGTCTCAATCCTGTGTGTGATGGGACATTTGAGCACAGAAAAAATCATTTTTATCACACAAAGAACAATTTAATGTATCTCTCCGGTCTGCTGCTTGAAAAATGGACTCCTGATTGAAATGTGTGTGTGTGTGAGTGAGTGTGTGTGTGGTGTTTGAGACTGTGTGAAGGTGTGTGCAGTACACCATCTGTCAGCGTGTACATATGCAGTCCTGTGCAGCACAGAGGTCAAACCTGTATCTATTGTGAGAGGCAGAAACATGTGTAAAGGATTCCCCGTAAACCAGCGTGCTGAACAACAAACTACAGCGGGTCAAGGAGAGTTCAGACAAGCCAAACACTGAGGCTTCTCTCACTGTGCTCTGTTGACTCTCCGCGTCTGAGCGAGACGGTCAGACAGCAAACAACAGTGACAGCGCAGCCTCTTGCTGCTCACATTGGGCTGAATGTGTCGGTTCTTGAACGTGCGCCCAGTCCCCCCCTACATCCAGGAGCAGAGTGGATGGCACGGAGCCTCGGCCTTCACAAACTCTCTGCTATGAGTTATTCGGAGGTTAGAGGGGGGGCGGTGGCAACAAAGGTCCCTTTTCTTCAATTCATCCCCTCATTCTTTTTGAATTTCCTCTTCCATATTGTTCCTGCAGCAAAGCCTCTGTAAACAGTTTCAGATGTCCGCTTTGTTCACAGCAAATAGGCTCTCTCTACCCAAACCCTCAGGCTGATATTTACTGTGTAACAGCAGCGTTTTTCATGAGGCAGCACATGTTAAACACACACATTAAGGCTGCATGATATTTGAAAAAACTGACATGGGGATATATTTTTTTCCTGATGAAAATTGTGGAGAGGGGGGGGGGGACTCAGCAGCCAGACATTTCTCCAGTCTCTGTTTAAAAGAGGCTGAAATTGTCACTTGAGTGAGAATTGCTGGTCCACCTTAAAAGGTCAGTCCACCTTAAGTGAGACTGGTCAGGTTAGGCTAACCCGTTGTGGCTAACTTCGGGGCTAATAATCTAGATCTAGTGCTGGATTCATGATAAAGATTAGAAGAAACTTGTAGAAACAAGGAGACAAGCTTGATTATTGAATGGATTTATTTGATTGTGGAAGCTGTTTAAGTTTCTTCTCTATTATTTGGATTTAGAAATGTGTACGCAGCACTCTGGTCCCGGCTTGAATTAATTTAGTAAAACTTCCCCTTCAAATAGTTTTTTGTGATTGGGCAACAGACTTTGACCCAGCCCTGGAATTTCTTTTTAATGTCGTGAGATGAAGATAAGATGGAAATAGAAACTAAAACGTGTGTATTTCCATGGAAGTAAAGCAAAAATACACTGTGAGAAAGCAGGCGTGACACTGTCGAGCAGATGCTAGTGATGATGTATTGGGTGAGTTCTGCTGGCTGACTTAAAGCAAAGTGCATTAAAAGCAGTGATTGAAGCCAAATGTGGCAACTATTTCTGTTCACGAGCCTGCCTAATTTGATTTGGTCGTAGAGAGTACTGTGACCTTAAGGGCACGACTCCTTACAAATAAATGTTAAGAGTAGCAGTCTCAGTGGCTCCAGCCATGAGGTCTAGCTGCCTGTTCTGGAGTATCCATTTTTCTTAGATTTGGGGGAACCTTAAAAACCTCGTCACTCACTCTGACATGCTTGTTTTTGTTTAGTTGTGATCAATTTAGTTAATAGATGACAGCATTTTCTGTGTGCTCTTTCTCCCTACTTAATGATTAGTGATGATGATAGTAATGATGATAGTGATTCCTATCTTACTGGAGTGGATTAAAGCAGTTGTATTGGTATAATGTGTACAGAGGAGCCTGTTCCCACTGAATTCCCCTCTGACAGGACTGAAAGACATATGACGTAATTCAACCGATGATGTCATAATAACATAAGATGACAGATCATATGATTAGGCTCTATATTCATTACATAATTACTTAGGAATATACTACCCCATTGAAGTTTGTTATGGAAAAGATGTGTTGTCATTTCTATGTGTTAACAGGTGTTATTATGGGATGAGTTGCAACAAAGCTGTGCAAACAGGATTTCCAAAGAGGAATTCAGAGGATTTTATGCAAATACTATTGCAGCAGCCTGTACAGCATGTCTTCTTTCCAGTTCCAGACTTTGCATGTAATATTCATTTGCTTAGACAAAGTTGCTGTGCTTCTCTCTGTTGATGTTTCAGTACAGAGAATAAGAGCCTCTGCTCCAGCTCTCTTGTTAACAGAGGACTGCCTCCACAGGTTGAGAGGGTGGAAACAACAGCAGAGCTCTATGGACCAATACTGTAGTTGAGCGGTTTTTACCAATATGCCAAATAGTTTTTGATTTATTATGCTTTTGGATTACAAATGTCCCACCCTCTATCCCATGCAGTGGCTGAAAGCTAATCCAACAGGCTTTGATCAAGAGATTGTTTCTGGGTTTGATCCTTCCAAGGGTCATTCTGTCCCTTGTATCCATTCATCAACTGTTTGGCACACACTTTCAGCCACCCAGCCTTCACAAGCAAAGCTACTGATTCACAATCATTCAGTCACACTCTCTTATTTCCACAGATTAGCTTCAAATTCAGTAAATTCAACAGATGGAGGAGATTTTTATTATTAGCCATGCAAGCAGTGTAGCTGTAGGGGTGTTGGTCTGTCAGTCTGTCACTTTGCTCCAGACTGAAATGTCAACAGCTATCAGATGGCTTGCCATGAAACTCCTACTGACTTTCTATCTCTATTTGATCTCCTGACTTGTCCTGTGGTGTCACCATGAGGTTCACATTAGTGGTTTTTAGTGAAATGTCTGACAGCTATTGGTTGGATTGCCATGACATTTGGACATTCATGTTCCTCTCTTGATGAATTATGATAACTTTCCTGATCCTCTGACTTTTCCTTTACTTTTGTTTATGACCAAATATCTGCACAACTAATGACACTCCTATCAGCCTCTGTTGTATTTTGTCTTTATTGTGCTTATTAGCATGTAATAAAATAACATGCAACTATAGAAATTTAAGCTGGTTTGACTTTAAGCTGATGCTTAAGTAGCAAAGCCACATTCACACACTGTATTCCAATTCTATAACATAACAGCAAGTATGGACTGAAACTCTGAGGGTACTCAGCATGTGTGGGCTGATGGGCCACTTGATGAATAAGCACCTGGTTTCTGTGGAGGAGGTGTTGAGAGATCAGCCGTGTCACCCAACTGGAAGGGCTCCAGAGTTTGTACTGAAGGTATCCTCATTTCATAAAGTCTTTTCTTCACTTACAAGAAACAGGATCTTCCAACAGATACTCACTTCAGCTGAGACTGAGCTATGCTTTTCCCCTTTCTTGTAGTGACTGGATGGTTTAATGGCTGATTTTAATATGCAACATATTCATGAGGAGAGTCTTTTATTAATTACAAACTGACAAAAATAACATACATAAGCCATTTCTGTACTCTGCAGGTATGCTGCCTCTATAATACTGCAAAGCAGGGAGCACATCTGTCAGGTTACATAACTGACAAACAGCTGTGATGTCTTACCTGCTGTCATCTGAGTTACACTTTGACCATATTTGATTTATGTGTTGGTGGATAATTGAAGGCAGAGTTGGACAGCACGTATATCAAGTGTACACATACTGTACTGTACATCACTGAGAGCTGAGCAGAGCTGGACATGATCCAAATCAAAGACTACAATAGTTAACGGTAGCAAATAAACAGCTAGCTATAATAAGGTCAAACAGACTGATCTTAAAACTATTTAAGGCTGTTAAGTAAATATTACAGTTGAACCATTTCACAGATAAATATCATGGTGTAATCTGTATATACTGGTAAAAAGTCTCTAAATATAAAAATGTTTATATTTCCCAGCCTCAATTACAATGCCTTATTTGGGAACAGCAACAATATCCCAGCAATACTAGTGGCTTCCCTCCTGTTTCATCTGAATTTAAAGAACATGCTTTAAGACAATAAAACTACTCTTAAAATGACATCTGCTTCTCCTTCCTCACTGAAACATCCACAATCTATGAATATGCAAGTATGCATACTGGACAATGATTGGCTACAAACGAGTAGCCTAGTTGTTTGGATGCATTCTGACATACATTCCTCTTGTCTAGTAGAGCTTACACTCACTCCCAGTGTCTCCACCAAGCAATTACCTGTAAAGCCACGGCCCGGTAAGTGCCCTGAAAGAGCCGAAAGAAGTCTGGAAAGTGCTTCTATTATAAAGCTACACCCATTTTACCCCCTCTAAAAATACCTCAGCTCTTTTTAAAAGGTCAGTGGTTATATTGTGAGATAAACCTCCAGCGAGGGGTGATGTAAGCCCGGGTTAGCTCACTCTTTGTGTGCAGTCTGTGATTGGTCTGGAAGGCAGGTTTTTATGAGATGCAGGTGGCTTTGCGCGGCCGGGCAAGAGAAATGGCTCGGCACTAACACACTCTACTGAAGCAGAGCTGCCTTTGAAGGGTTAACAGAGATGCTAACAGAGAGCCTTGTGCCTCACCACGCAGTGTTTCTAAGAGACGACGCTCTCAGGTTGACCTGCGGCCCCCGGGGGCGTTCGCTGAGCAGGTATGAGCGGCACAGAAAAACACCCACCCACCAGGGATTGCTTTTCAATTTTCCACTGATTCAACCTGAGCTGCTATCTCTCTCTCCTGGTCTTTCACTTCGTTTTCCCCTTGCAGTCAGAAAAGGTTTTATGCCATCTTTGTTTATGTGAACTGAAAATGCTCAGTTTATCTTGTAAACCTGCTTTTTTTTTTACCCAGATCTGTCCTTCTTTTTTTAACTCAATACTTTGTTTTTTTGTTCTTAGGATTGCAGTTGCTCTTTATTCTCAGGTGTGTGAGCTTATCAGTTTAATCTTACCCATGAGCTTCTTTTCAGATGCGGCTGCTTTGTGTAATTTGTTTGGAATGTTGAAGATGGTTGATGCAGGATGACATCAGTCAGTTTGCCGTGTGTTGAGCTCTCAGCAGCATAGTTGAACATTTCAGACAGGAGCTTCCTCAAAGACACTTTCTCTGATTTGATCTAAGAGATCAAAGACTCATTATCACCTTGGCTGTCTTATGTCTGTCTGTCTGCAGTCAGGTAGAAAGTACGGTGGCCCTGAGAGCTCAACGTACTGCAGCTTAGAAAACACATGCAAATAGACAAAATGCAAATGAAGAAAACACCAATTTTACAACACATGGAGCATTTCTTTTATTGAAATGATTCATATGTGTTGTCAAACTGGTGTAGATGTTCTCTTCATTTGCTTTTGTTTCATCTATTTGCATGTGTTTTCTAAGTTGCAGTGTGTTGAGCTCTCAGGGCCACTGTAATATAGAGCTTAATGGTTCCAGTCTGTTTCTAACATGTCTCTAGCCTTCATATATTTATTTTATTTGCTCTGAACTACAGTCTGCAGAGAGAGAGAGCTGAATGTTGGTGGTGTCTGGATACAGCTGAAGAGGAGAGACAAACAAGTAGCCTCCGCCTGGACTGACTCATGTCAGTCAAACACACATGCTCCTATACATTTACCTCTTTTTTAAGAATGTGTGTATTGTCAGTCAAACTGAATTACCCTCACTTTTTCTGTGAGAAACAGCCTCAAGCTTCTGAGTGGGGGTTTCCCATGTGGTCGGCTGACTGACAGCTGAGAGCCAGCCTTGCTAGAAGACACCCATACACCCTTACCCTGATGCTCTGCTGACTGCAGAACTTACTGTGGCCTAGAAATGTTGATAGAATATTAGCATTAATCCATAAATCATCTTTTGTGGGGTCATATCCATACTGTTGATTAAATTCTTACCCTTCCTGAGCCCCATCTTTATTGCCTTGCAGTAAGACAGCTGTCTATTTTCAGGTGTCTTTGTGGTTATAAAGTGTCTCTACGTGTTTCTTGAGTCTGACAAGGCATGAAAAGAAGCAGAAAACGACTGGTCTTCCTTACGCTGCATTACCTAATATATAAACAGTTCTTTGATGCTGCAGTGGAGATGTCCAATAATGTTCTAAGGCTAAACTAAAGCTTTCTGCTGTATATTCTGATGGAGTTTGAAACCAGTCACTGATGGAATTCAATGAAGTGTAGCGGGGGAGTTAAACCACTGCCTTGTAGGGGTGTAACCATTACTCACTTACCTTGAATGACTGCGAAACAAGATGTAATTCCCCAACCCCAATACAACTGGTCTCATTACCTACATCTGTAAGTATGTTTTTACCTACCCTGGTATGCAGTGTTATTAATGTTAACACTATTAAGTATGTCAAAGTGAGCTCCAGAACCCCCTCCTAACACGGGAGCTACCTGGAGTGTAAGTGTGCACTAGCCTGTTAACTCGAGCTAACTTCAGCACAAACCCTCCCCCCCCTTTCTATATCTGGCAGGGAAGGTGAGACACCTCTACTCCAAAGTAAGTTCTTAACCAACAACATGAACCAGTATACTGAGCAACAATGAAATAATGAATGAATGAATAATGAAAGTTGTAATTCAATCTTTTCTTACACCAGAATTTTTATAACAAAACCAGTGAATGTTCAAAAGTTCACATAGGAAATCAAATATTCCACTTATATTCCTTTATGAAACACAATGTCTCAACTTAAATCTTTGTCTCAGTCTATAAAGTGTCCATGTTTATGAATTTCCATGAGTAATTTCCCATACACAGTAGCAGATAATCATCCACTAACAGATTGGATTGGATTACTTTAACAGTCACACATTCACCATTCAATTCAAGAAGACAAGTCAATATACCTTGGTCCTTGGTATAATAGTAGAAACAAGAACAATATATCAGTGTGCAGAGACAAGCAGGGTTGGATGAGATGAGTCACTGGGGGAGTTTAGTCTAGATGGCAGGGAAACCCTTGGTTCAAATTCCCTTAGAATCCCTCACGACATGCTGTCTACCTGAACAACCACCACCATCTCAATGTACAACTCGAGCCCGATCCCCAATGAACTCCATTCAACTCCTGACACAACCAATGTCTGCGCTGTCTGTCCTCAGACGCAACTTTCCTAGGTCTTCTCACTGGTGACTCCCTGACCGGAAACACACCAAACACTTAATTGGCTAATGGCCAATAACATGAATCAGTTTGAAACATCGATTTCTTATTCTTCAACCAATTCTGTCTCCCGTCACTCTCAGTTCACGACCACCTCAGAGACACAAACCTGGTCCGTTTCCATGTGGAAATGTCCGAAGCTAAAGCAGTTATCTTTCACTTGTACTCACCAGTAAAGTGCTACAGCCTGTAAAGCTTCAGCTTAAACTCCCATTTTGACGTCTGGCCCCTTTTTCCAAGAGTATGCCTCGCTGGAAGCAGCAAATAAATGGCTTCACCATGACGCAGGCAAAACATTGCTTCTACTCATTCCAGCATTTTCTCATCTTCTCCCATCTCCCTCTAGATGCACACCTCTCCACACGAACAGAGAACTCTGATAGGTCAACGCAAACATACAATTTATATACCTGACAGGACAAAACATCTTCCAACATCTGACTATGAAGAAATAATGTTCTTGTGTGCAAAGAACCACTTAGTTGCTCTTTAATTGAGCTGCTGTTAAAGGACGGTTTCAAGGTCAAGGGCCCACTGTGGATTTTGGTCTCCATCACTCACATTGAAATCACATTTGAAGGATCTTTTAATATCCAGTATGAACAGGAGGAATGATTACAGTGAGGAAAACCTCTCTCACTGTTCATATGGACACCTGACTGTTGTTTTAAGACAGACTTGAAAATGTGTGAACATCTCCTTTAATAGACCCCTTGTCACTGTAAATGCTTTCAAAACAGAAAAAGCAGAAAAAAAAGGCACATTCAGTTTCAGTTGTGACAGTGTGCTAAGCAGACAGTGTGTGGTCCAGGGGCAATGACACAAGGGCGAGCGCTTGCCTCCGGCCATTGACCAGTGATCACACAAACATGCTGACTAGATTAGAGGGAAGGATCGTGTTTCTGTTGTGCAACTAAAAAAAGATGGTTCAGAGGAAGAAGCGTTCTGCTTACTCTGTAGTATTCTCTACTGTCTGTAGAAAAATTAGTCTCTGAGACAAAACAGATAGGTGTTCAGACAAAAAACAGCACTGTAGTAACAATTAATCAAACTCAACTTTACTACTTACAGAAGCTCTTATTAATTATTTGTCTTGAAAAATGAACAGAAAATTGTGTCATATTTATTTACCATATTCTGTAGTTAAGAATTTGTATTTGTTTTAATTTCCTGGAAATTCAAAGTAAAATGTGGCTCTTTTAACATCTTGCAACTACCAAAATAAGTAATATTATAGATTTGAATAACACTTTTTTTTCTTATAACTCTTGTTATCACAGTATGCCACCAGTCAGATCTTTAGAGAACAGAGACATCATTTTAACAAACAGTTGTTGGTCAACTCAGCTGCTGAGATGTGAGAATGTAACATCGCTGAAGAGAAGTCAGACAGGCCAAGAAACAAGATCAGACAGTTTAGTGGGTGCAGTTATTATAACTGACAGAAATGATAATGATGATGATGAAGACTACACAAAAACCTACACAAGACCTGAGTTGAAATAAACCAGAATTTTCCTTCAACCCATTTGAGTTTAAATAAGTGCTCATATCTGGATAAGTTTCATCTTGTCATTGTTTTAGTTCAGGAGAGTGAATATAAACATAGAAGAAGCAGCACAGACTGTCACTGGGACTGTTTGGAAGTTGCATCATACCTGCTTATTTTCCAAGTTTGTGATTTAAGCATAAAAATAATCCTCAAAGTAGACTGTTTGGATACGTAAAGCAAACTCAGTCTCATTCTGTTTAAACTGCCTTGCTCCATGACTTATTAACCCTTTCCAACAGATAAGCTTGGTGAGTAACTGAACTGTGCAGATGGTGATTGGCCCACGTCTTATCTATTTTCATTCCATCCAATCATTTATAGATATTAGCTCCTGCAGTGCTTTCTTTTACAGTTTTATTACAGTTTATAGACATCTTTATAAGGTGAACATGATGTTAGTCATGTGTCAGCGTTAACGATTACTCACAAAAAATAACCCCTCTGTTCCAAGTTGAGGTTATTTAAAAATAACTTTATTGATCATACTATTGTGAGTGAAAAGTGTGGACAGTTACTGTATATGTTTAGTTTATTCCTGTAATGAATGAACATTGGTGAATGAGAAAGACATGAGGAGAAAGACTGGACGACTCTCCTGTAAATGATTGATTAGCCATTCAGAGCCACTGAAGCTAGCAGTCTCTGTTGTTGGACAGTCTCTTTGTCTGATCACTGCTCTGTGATTCTATAAAGTGCAGAGCTTTTGGAGACAGGTTATGTAATCTTGCTTTGTCAGACAATGTCCCATCTAACCATCTATTTTTGCAACGTCAGTCGCTTTCTGTCTGTCCGACACATTGGTGCAGAGAATGGCGATCACTAATCAGATTGCCATGGAAGTTGATATGGATATTCTCACAGCAGACATGTTGACTTGTCTAACAGGTGTGAATGATAACATTAACAATGGCTCAGTAAATGGAAGAGAGTCATCTTTACTGTACTTTTTCCTGCTATGACGAGTCAAAATGATTTGGTAGGGTAAACTCGAAGTTACTACAAGAACTTTCATTTTGTGTTGATTTTGTCAGCCCCTGTAGACAAAAGCAGTAGTGTTTCCCAGAGTGGAGAGTGAAGACTGCATTTCCCATGAGCACCACTGCTTCGTGTCATAGAGATCTGGCTAGCATGTGCATTTATTTTGGAAGCGAGTGAAAGAAGGATGCTACTTATTTTGAATACTATTTTTCTTTTTTAAACACAGCTGTTTGCAGGATGAATAGTGAGGAGGCATCATGAGACGGTTTCATAAGTTAAAAGTTCCTTTTAGTAACTTTAACATTTCACTTAATTTCACTTCACTAGCAAAACGTTTTACTTTTTTAGTTAGAAACTTTTAGTTTTTTTTGATGAATGAGGTCATTTCCACTCTATTAGTGCTGAATAATACCAAATATTACACCCAGATTGTATATAAACTATAAATTAATCAAAACAAGTGTATATTAGACATATATGTAATAAATGTAGTAAAATGTGTATAATTCTATGTAATATATTGTTATAAATATAAATGATTGAGTGTGAACTTATTAATTACTTACCTTATATATTAATTGTATTATTATTACTAGTAGTAGTAGTAGTAGTCATTCTGTTTAATAGTTCTCATGTCCAAATGAATAAGTAAAACTTTGCCATTTACAATTGAGAAAATATATATATTTGAAACTAGGATGTAGTTACACAAAAGATTATTTGCCTAGATAGGGTTTAACATTCCATTGCCTGTAGTAAAAATGATGATAATTCAGATAATGGTGTGGTAATGGTAACTGACATGCAAACATACATCTTTCTTATAACCTTACACGGATGTGAAATGATGTGGTGTTGATGCCCACCAGGTAAGATGATGATGATTTCTTCCAATAGGCAGGAGTTCAAAGAGCTTCTCTCTGATGGCTGCAGTTATGTAATACTGCTGGATGATGCAGCAGTGCAGTCTAAAGGGAAACCCCTGTCATGCTGCTGATGAATATTTCAAGAAAAAGCCCACATGTTATTCTTCATATTTTAGCGGTTACCATGAGAGGCATTCTGACACAAACTTACATTCATGTTCCCAGTCTGATTATGATGTTGAGAGGCACATGGGACCTAAAATACAAAACAACTAGAATCATTAAAAGAGAGGAGATACTCAGGGAACATTTATCACTTGGTATCATTCATCTCCTGGGTCTGTGCTCAAAGACTTCCTGCTCTGAATTTGGGTTTTGCGTAGGTGGTTCCAGCACGTCTGCAGGCTTTCCTTTTTACCGTTTTATCAGTGTGGAAGAAGTCGTCTTCATGGCTCTAATTGGCACCCAGTGAGAACGAACGCTCTCAGCTAAACACTGAGGTACAAAAAAGGGGGGTCCTCTACTTCCCATGTCATTTTATTCAGACACTCACATGAAAACAGGTAGAAAAATGGTTATTGTGGAATTCAGGCTGACATGGTGGCAATGTTACAGGTTTAAGAGACTGTATTCATCTGAAGTATGAAATCAGAACTGTTCATTTCTTCAATTCAGTGACACCAAAGCATCTTTTCCCAAATGGGGTTGTAAGATAATTGCTAAAAAAATAAATAAATAAAGTAAATACATGGTCCTTGTAAATCAAACTCATTTTCAAGAAGTTTAATTCAAATTGGAAAACATTAAAACATGCTAAAAAACAGATTGCTTTAAGTATGTTGCGTTATCCTTGCTACAGAGTCCCTCTGTGAAATAGGTTAGCACACGTGGTAAAAAAAATTAGTACAGGCACTCTTACACCCTTTTACACCAAAATTAGCGTGTATATGCAGGTTTGTTAAACATTGGTAAACGAGCTAAAAATAGGCAATTGAATCCTTTCTCACTGCCAGTAGACAAGTTTGTGTTTCTGCTTTTTTTCTGGTTCAATGTCACGGCTCGCAGCTAGTTAGCATGGCTAGCATCGTTAGCATAGCCGTGCCATGCTGTTTGTAGCCCATAGACTGTATAAAAATACGGTGTAGCCGCGGTGTTTCCACTTTAACAGGACCATGCTGGGCAGAAAAGTGTGAAAAGTGTGTTTACGGTGTTTGTGTGCTCTGAAAGACGTCATAGCACAGATATAAAGTTGCAGAGCTGATGGACTGTTAGCCTAGCATGCTGATCATATGTAAACATGGATGAGACCATATGTTTGTTACTGTAATAACAAAGTGGGTATTACGTTGTTATTACACAGAGACCATACAGGAATATATGGATGAGACCCTATGTGACATCTGCAAATAGAAACAGATGAAAGAGCAGCCAGAAAAGGGGCAAAAATTGGCGTTTCCATGTGTCATGTTTCCATGACTACCGATTGGAGCTGGAGCCGATAAATATCCGTGACTACTGCAGAGTCATTTGACCCGGGAATGAATGCTGATTGTACCCTTTCACACTCAAGACAAAAGCCAGATTTTTTGTCCAGTGTGAAAGGGCACTGATCAAGCACTACAAGTAGTTTTAGTTTTACTTATGGTTCCCCCTGCAAGCACACACTTGTGTGAAGCTGTATTAGTAGTAGTGCTCTGGTACGCATGAAATCAAAGTACCAGTCCAAGTTAAACATGACAGATGACCACCTGACTGCAGGCTGCAGGGACTGTTGTAGACATGGTGACTTCAAATGAATATTTGTGTTGACATGTGCTTTAGGACTCTTATGTAGCCTAGTAGTGATTTTAAAAACAGTCCTTTCATAACTCTTGCCTGTTTGTTATTAAAAAGATATCCACTAGCAAAGATGGTATACTATAAATAGCCAGGGTCTAAAAATGTTCAGATCTTAAATTGGGCTCTTGTGCCAAAACAAGTCGAGAACTCCTGTCTTAAAGTCTTCAACAGTGGATGGAAGCTCTGGCAGGCAGTTGTGGTAATATTTACTTGTTGCGTAGTGGTTACCACAGTTGTGATTGTGTTTGCTCTGCCCTGCTTTACTTTACCAGGCGTACAAGAAGCTCAGGTAGCCCGGCCTTTTACCTGCTCCATGTCTGCACACAATTATAAGATGGACCAGATCCTACTTTGTTATCTAAAGATAGCTTAAATGAGCCACAGTGTTTAAAATACGTGCTGTGTGTGTGTGATCACCACTGTCTGTCAGATGCATAGTTGTCTTTTATATCCATGAATCCTCCCTCTGAGGGAACACAGGACAATTAACTGACGTGCTTTGGTTAAGCTTCACAGAGCAAAGAGACACTGACGCCAGAAAACCCTACAAAAGTCATTGCCTGTCTAGTTCTTTTAATAGACGTGTGTTCATTTACAGCCTCCATAGAGTTAACTGCCTCTTAGTTATATTTGCTTGCTCCTTCTGCACCCTCCCCTCCACCTCTCTGACGCCCAAAAACGTTATAAAAGAGTTATCATGTTAAACACATCGTTCATATAGCTGTCAAGAGGCTGTGGTTGGTAACTCAGCTGAGCCTGCTCTGTTTGCATGACAAGCACTCAAAGTCAGTGAGTGCTTATCTTAGACAAACTGCTCAGAGAGATGGATGGAAAGGAGGTAAAGAATAATATCAAGTTTAGTAAATGAGTAAAAATAAATCACTTTTATACTTCATTTTATGGTGTGATTTCCTGATGGGATGTCTCAAATCACTGACACTTGATTTTTTTACAACAGGAAACGTGTGTGAGTACGTGTGTGCACATGTTAAACATGTTGGCAGTCACTTCAGTAAGCTCACTTGATCCTCACTGTAAGACGGAAAAATAATGTTGCTGGTCTGGATGCACCTGTATGTCAGGAAGTGCTACGACTGTGTCACTCTCAGAGCAAATGATTGTGGATGACGAAACAATAATGTTAATTGTGTTCACTCATGCTGCTGTTTGTCAGGGGGTTTAGATCAGACACAGGTTGGGTATCACACAAGCAGTATTAACATACCAACTGAGTGGAAAACATGCTGATTATTTTCATATTCAATGTTCAGGACCACCTCTTCTCTGCTAACATGACAAAAAGTCCTTTGTTAGCTCTTTTACACAGACTAATCCTGTTAGTGAAGGCAGCATCCACAGGTGTTTGTTGTTGACATCTTGGCACAGCGGAGAGTCAGACTTGTAATATGTGTGATAATTATGGGTGCAACACCACATTAACTTTTACCACCAGAAGTGATTGTATGAGGAGGAATCCATCAATCCATTTTCTAATCTGTTTATCATGTGCAGGGTATAATAATTGAGTGATTTATTCATTTAGATGTGTTATTTAGCTTTCCACACCAAGCACCATGTTTATCTTCAAATACCAAGTACTGAATGTTTCAAATGAACCGCAAATTACCTGGAAGTTTGCAGCAGCCGTGTGAAAAACATTTATTTGATTGTTAGAATTCCTTGCTACTGAAGTGAGACCACATCACCATCCAGCCCATTCTGTTCCTGAACAGTGCTGGGCCTTGCATTAGCACTGAACTCAGCAGCATCACAAGCAAGAGGTGCTTTTGGTTGTGGTGGTAAAACCAGTGTTTCTACAAAGTGTGAGATCTTGAAATAAAAACACAAAGTCTGGTCTCAGTCTGCGTTCTTGTCTATACTTGTGTTCTTGAAGATCTTATCAATCATGACCCAAGTACTGACCTAACCAAGGTAAGGTTATAAGGTTCATGATTTTATTATTTTATTGTCATTGGATTGGACGTGTGTGTGTGTGTGTGTGTGTGTGTGTGTGTGTGTGTGTGTGTGTGTGTGTGTGTGTGTGTGTGTGTGTGTGTGTGTGTGTGTGTGTGTGTGTGTGTGTGTGTGTGTGTGTGTGTGTGTGTGTGTGTGTGTGTGTGTGTGTGTATGTACTTCCGAACTTTTAAAAAGAAGATTTTTAGGGCGTTTTATGCCTTTGATGGACAGTGTGAGTAGAGAGATGACAGGAAATCAGGGGAAAGAGAGACAGGGAATGACATGCAACATGCAACAAAGGTTCCTGGTTGGACTGAAGCAGGGACTGTTCTCAGGAGCTCCAGAGTTCAACTCACCAAGTTAAAGATTTAACTTTATTTAGCTTTGCAGCTATATTTTCTATTGGTGTGTTGACAAATCAGTGATGTTTGCCTCATTTGCAATTGCGTCGTCTATTGCATGTTTCTAAGTTGCAGTACGTTGAGCTCTCAAGGCCACTGTAGTATACCACCATGAACCAATAGGTTTCAGAATATCAACATGCTTCTGTTAGTTTCTTTCTCGTGACTTAAAACATGTGAAAAACACTATTATTTACAGTATAACTCATCATCACCTGCGGTGCACTAATTTCAGAGCTGATTTGGCTATAAACGTTTGTGTAATTGCTTCCAAAAAACGATACACAGTCGTCTGTAAGAAGAGTGGGCCCTGTTCCCAGAGCCCCAGCTCTCTGCAGGGCCACATGGCTCCAGCTATGCACAGTGGCTGTTGAATGAATTAAAACGGATTGCCAGTTGTCCCGGCAGGGAGTGGAGCACTATTAATAAATTCCACTCAGGACTCGCATAAAGACTGGGTTAGCCCTGTGCACAGACACAATATCATTATGCAACTTGACTCTGTTGTGTTTGAACTTAGCCAGTCATTGGCTGAAAGCCAGAGCAGACTGTAGAGCTAATCCTAATCCTTAATCCTTAATTGTCACCTGCAGCCTTTACAACTGGGTTAGAATATCCCAGGTAAACTCAACACACTACTTTCACTATTAGTTCTTACTGTGAAACTCACTCTCACAGCATAATGGGTATGTTATGGTACCTGTCATTATTGCAGTATATGATTATAGGATTATCATTTGTTTCCATTTTATTACAAGTATATTACTGTAGTTTGGTAAACAAGGAGGGAGATATATTCCTGAGTTTATTCTTGGTAATGTGGACACATTCATGCAGAAAAACAAGTAAACACGAATAAGATTTAATGAAATGTAAAATATTTGGGTAAGTGCCTTCATGTGGCTCATTTCCATAAACAAAAATGGAGGAAATGTGTTTGCCCTGAGTGCAGTGTTTGGTTTCTTCTTCATTTGGTTGCTGTTGGTAACCTGTCACAGCTGTGTGACAGCACATTCATCTCTTCTACTGAAATGACCTCGTTTACTCACCCGAAGAATGTGGGATTTAATAAGATAGCGTTTGGCCTGCCAGCAGCATGGACTAAGGATGGTGAGGGTCATCTGTCTGTCTGTACTGATCAGTTTCTCTGAGGACAATTCCAAAAGTGGGAAAATTAGCCTTTGACCACTACTCTGAGATACGAGTGAGATCCAACGGCCAGATTTGCTTTGGATTAGAGCTGAAACAATTACATCCATTAATCAGTTCTAGCCTCTCAAATGTGAGGATTTGCAGCTTTTCTTATTTGTTGTTGCTTTGTCTTGATAGCAAGTGGAACACTTTAAGGTTTGGGAGTGTTGGGAGAAAGACATCTGAACTACTGAGACACTTTGACAAAGTGAAGGAACAGAAACAACGATCATAAACTATAGAATCAAGGAAAAAGTGATGAATTTCCCTGAGCATGCATAATACATCACAGTTACTATCCCATGGAACATACAGTATATGCTTCCACACACACACACACAAAGCAGCAAACTAACAAGGCTGTATATACAGAAACATAATGAGGACTTTTCCTCTGAGGCTTGCTGTGCCTCAGAGTAAATGATCAAACAGTAACAGTAAGGCTAACACGCCCTCTTACAGGCTTACTTCAGTGTTCCAGTGTCTAGCTAAGAAATGATGTTCACACATCCACTGCAGTGCAGTCAAATGCTTTATTGTGTTTTTCTTAAAGCTGTCATTTTCCATATTAGACTAACAACGCCCGTTTTGTGAGTAATTACTTAATTAGTTATCTTGGGGAAACACACAGAGTCAGACCTGTAAAATAAAACTAGCCATAACTTAAAAAGAAACCTATTATATGCAGTGAAAATGATGTCTTCAGCTGATGTCATTTTTCCAGGTATAATATCCAAAGCGGAGCTCTGGTTTGTGTTAGGAAAGGACTGCCGAGTGGCCTCAGAGTGTTTGACTCTTTTATGAAAGATTAGGTCACAGTATCCGGACCCACTTGGATACTTCAGAGTGTATCCTTATGAATGTGCTACATTGTAAGCTCTGGTGATTTATTTCTTTGCAATTGGCAAAGAGAGATGTTATTAAGTTAAGTCACTCCACTGTTGGTTGCTTGGTCTGGTCTCATAGAGGGTATGCTATTCTAGCCAAAGATCCTTCTATTTCCTCCACACTATGTTATTGCTTATTTGTTTTCAAAGAAAATACAAACCCCACAATGCAACATCAGTTGGAAAAAAAGAGACAGCTAGTGGCCAGGTTTCCATTCAGTTTGGTAGGATATTCATGGTCCCCTCAGGGTTAGGTGTGGGTATCAATCATCAGTTATTGGATGGATTGGCACTCATGGTTCCCAGAGATGAATCCTACTAACTTACTGTAGATTATCCTCTGATGTTTTGTCTAGCGCCACCATGAGGTTCACATTTGTAATTTTTGAGTGAAATGTCTCAACAGCTATTGGCTGGATTGCCATGAAATTTGATTCAGATATTCATGTTCCCCTCAGGATGAATTGTTAACACTTTGGTGATCCTCTGACTTGTTGTCCAGTGTCATCATCATGTTTGTCCAATATTTTGGTTTATGACCAAATACCTGCAAAATGAATGACATTCCCATCAGCCTCAGCTGTACTTTATGTTTAATGTTAACGTGTTAGTGTGTGTTATCAGCATGTTAAAGTTGTCACTACTGCTGTTTCTGCCACCCATTGATGTTGATGTTTTGTATTAGAGCTGCAACAATCAGTCAGTTATTGATTAGTTGCCAAGTATTAAATGAAAGCTGGAATGTGAATGGATCACAAGAAGGCATAAAAAACAGTCTTATATCATTTTGGGGAAACCAACACTGTTTTTGTGCAGGAACAAATGAATAGGAAATATTTAATGGATACTGAATTTTTGAAGAAGTATATTAAAAGACAAATTGATTTATTTATCCAATCCCTTGTAGAAGGGGGGGACCCTCAACACAGGCTAGAAATTGGTATAATTTGGGTTGCATTCAAGGTATACGTAAGAGGAATAATGTTAGAGTTTGCAGCAAAAAGGAAAGCAGACCTGGATAATGAAATAATTAAATTGAGGAAACACATAAATAGCAGATATGATACAAGTGAATAGTAAAACGTTAACCAAATTACAGTTGAAATTAAATCTGGACATTTTATTACTTGAGAAAGCTATTTTAAGCATAACTAACAAATTCGATTATATTTCTGCTAACAAATTGGGTAAACATTTAACCTCATTAGTCAAAAAGTTATAAGTTTCCATTTCTCTAAAAAATACAAAATCTAATTTAGTCTATAGAAATAATCAGATCATTAATGAAGAATTTAGTGCATTTTATGAGAACCTATATACATCAGGAATAAAAGAACACAATCCTCTTCCTTTTCTTAAATCACCTCATTTGAAATGCTTATCAGTGCAGCAAAGAGAACTTAATCTGTTATTAATAATTTACCTTTAAAAAAAGCTCCAGGAACAGATGGCCTGCCTATAGACCTATTAGTTTAATCAAATGTGATAAGATAAAATATTACTAAATTCATGAATAATGAGACAATAATCAACAAATGAATACATTTGAAAATAATTGTTAGTTACAGCTCTAGTGCTCCAGTGCACAGATTTCACATTAAGAGTGGTGAACTCTTCGTCAGGGATGGGTTTATTGGTAGATTCATTGTTTGAAAATCTGATCCTTTGGTGTGTTTCTGATTTCAGCCATGTCATTTATTCAGAATCATTTGGCTTGCTTCCACTGTACATCATTGAATAACTTATGCCAACATTTGGTAGGATGTTTTTTTTAGTCTGGAGCAGTGGTTGTTTCATTAATGTTCTTGATCATGCTCTTCATTTCATCTCATGTCTTGCTCATCTCCCTTCAGGCTATGTCTCTCACTCCTTCCACATCATGTCCTCTTCTTGTCATCCTCTCTCTGTTTTCTCACCAACCCCCCCCCCCCTCCCCTGCCACCTCCCTGTGTCTGCTCTGAACAAGATTCATGCATTAAAGCCTCAGCGACGCCTCTTGAATACCAACTCTAGCATTCTCTGAGAACAGTGGGGGAATTCTCTGTGTTGAGGAGTTTCCTTGTGAGGAAACACTGGACAGGACCGACTGCTGTTGGACTGATGGGGAACAGTGACAGAGCAGTGGCTCAGCCCTCCACATGCTACTGTTCTACACCTACGCCAATATGGATACTAACTTTGACCCCTCCGTGATGAAGAGGGAGATTTTCTTCCCTTGTATCTGTGGCTTCTGCTATAATGCAGAGCTGTCTGTACCCATCAGGCCACAGCGAAGCAGCCGTGATTCCAGAAATCAATATTATTACAGCAGCCACAGCACTCATTACCCTTGGTGTGCACAGTGCAGAGTTATCCCCGGTGCCTCCAGTGAGACATACTGGACATAAAGATGAATAACAGCTGACTTTGCTACCATGGTAACCCCTCCAGAGCTCCTCCCACCCTTTCTAGTTGCCATTCCCCCCATACGTCTGCTGTCTTTGCTCTGGTGCAGTCTGGACTGAGCACACTAAAGCTCCTTCAGTGTTACAAAGGAGGGCTGAGACATGAATGGAATTTTCCAATCCAAACAAGTCAACACAAAACATGCTGCAACTCCCGATCCATAACAAATATATGCCATGCTATTTTGACCTGTAATTTTAATATCTCATGAACAATACATAGATAGAAGCTTTATACTCATCTGTTAGTACATTAGTGTGTCCATCATTACAAATGTTGATGCTATACAATTAAGCATTATTCAGAAACAACAGAACTTAATGCCAGTGAAGAGCCCAAAGTTTTCCAAAAGTAGGAAGTGCTATGTAAAAATGTGTATAAAATGTGTAACTTGCACAAGACATTTGTTTAAGTGGATGAAGCCATAATTGACTTAGTTAAGGGATTTGTGGGGAAAATGTGAGTTCAAGGGCTCCATTTAAAAAAAAAAACAACTAAAAAAACAAATAGATTTTTAAGGCCCTTCACAGAGGTCATGATTTTCATAGTGGGCATGGGGGGTTCTACCTCATATGTTAGTAGTGTAAGCAGCTCCAGGCTACATTAGCTGCTACTAGCATAACACACCTGAATCTGTACAGTTGAGTGAATCGAGCACTGTGGGTAATGAAGGAGCCAGGTTTTGACCATAGACTGTATATAAAGATGGACATAGCGAGGTGTGACATCACCTGTTGGTTTGCACTAGAGTTAGTTTGAAGCCCAGAGTTGCAGCTTCTGGTCGGCACCATCTTTTCCGTTTGTAGCCAGGACCTTCTAGATAAGGGATGTGGGGTGTTGCCTTTCATGCTCTGCAAACATGCCCCGCTACCTTAGCTAATGCTAGCTTACTGGAAACACCGACTGCTGCACACTTGGGCTAACGTTAGCTACTTTAGCTAAATTGTGCTAATAGGGCAGGTATCATAATCAAATAACATTAAAATTAGTGAAATATTGTGACAATAGTCCAACCCAGTGCGAGTTCCAGAGCTGAGGACTCAATTACAGCTGTCAATCAACACCCACACGGCAGACATCAAAGCTACTTTAAATCTTCAAATCTTATTAACGGAGCAATAATTTCCAAAATGAACCCCAGCTCATTATTAGAGGGCCTGGATTTAGAGATTGAGACCAGAATGACTTGTTGAAACAATGATTGACTCAGTATTTCTAGAGAGAACTGGAGGCTTTTTGAATGGGAGTCAGTTGGAGCATCTTTAATGAACTTCCACATTAGTGTCAGCCGTGTTAGTGGCCACTTGTTTTTGACAAGGACCAATAAAAAGACAATATATCAGATTCTGCTGCATTGATTTTGATCCTTTTTTCCACTGGTCTGACAATGTTATAAGAGTGAAATGCTAAATCTGTGGAGTGCTCCTGTAAATTTGTGTTGCAATGTCACCGGTACATTTATATCATCTCCATGCTTTTTATTTGTGACATACTTAATGTAAAAAGGTCTTTAGTGTGCTAAGAACATAACATTAACTGTGCATTACATATAGTCAGGATCATAAAGATGATATGAACATCAAGATCAACTGAAAGTCAGTATGATAATAGTGAATTGTTGCCTAGCCGTAATATGAAGACAGTTACATCGGCATAGCAATATCTGAAAGTTCAGAAGACCTACACTGGTGTTTTAACTTATTAGCCTGATTAGACCTCTCCTCAGGACCCCCTCACACTGTCAGCTTTGTTGCTCCTGTGAGGGCGGGACAACAAGCACCTTTATCATTCTAATTGGTACATGGAGTTTGGTGACCTCATGTAATTTCCAGCATAACCCCGCCCAAATTCAACCAGAGCTGAGGTCTAATCAGCCTGAATAAGTGGAAACACCTGTGTGGGTGTGCAGGGTCTGTAAATGGTTATGCTGTGTTCAGGTCATGTGGGAGGGATTCAGAGATGCCAGAGATTCCCTTGTGTGGAGGTTTAAAATACTGTGCATTAACAAAACTATATTATATTCATTAAATTTGGGTTTAATTACATTGAACGACGGCCTTGAGGTCATGAGGGAGTTCTATATTATTAAGTGGCAAGTCAAATACTGTATAATAGAGCTTTGAGAAAAATCTGTGTCTCAGTTTTAATTACAAATAGGATGTTGATGTGAACATAATTTACAATTCGTAGACTTGTGAAACCAGATATGACATGAACGAGGCATTACTGTAAATACCAAAATGCGATGTCGAGATATGTAATTTCTGAATTGTGTTAATCTGATCGTTGCAGTCTTAGATTTGATTCTAATATCAGGATGTTTAATCTGAAATAAGAGCATGAAAGATGGATAGATAATAGTGAAAAAGAACATGTAGGTGTGTGTGTGTGTGTTTCTCATGCTGTTCCTCTGCTACGATGAAATCCCTTTGAGGCTGTGATTCATGCTCAGTGGCGTCTTCTCTCTCTGACAGTACTCTGGCCCTGGTTTCAGTGTCCCAATGACTGATATCTTTTTTCTTCTGTTTCTGTGTTGCAGTTGAAAGAGAGGTGGTTCAGAAGAGGACCTTCACACGATGGATGAACCTACATTTAGAAAAGGTTTGTTCAGAGCTTCATGAAAACACACAGAGGAGAAAGAGTAATCATGGTTTCCACCCTTGGTTATTACAGAGCTGCTCACTGAGCATTCATTCACTACCTGGGTGGAACAAGACAATTTCTTTTATTGCCACTTCACCCCAAAACCCAGGATAGCTCCATCCTCACCGCAGAGTGTATCATGATGCTGAGATGACTCCACCGTACTCACTGCACGCGCTTAACTCTGCAGCAGAGACACGTGCTGTACATAAACAACAGCTGCAGTCTCTTCATCGCTGTCTGAATTATACATGTGGGAGTGTGGAACTGCATGTGTGCAGCATTAAAGTTTCATGAGGCTGTAAAGTGTTACTCTGAGAGAACAGTGGTGATGTTACAGGTCTGGTTAGCCCACGGTGGTCGTTTTCCTCTCCACACCGCCCAGCTAGCTCCTGTATGTGAACAATGGCCGGGTGAAGGAGCAGCCCCCTCCCCTGCTCCTCCAGGCTTTTGGCCAATGAGAGTTCCTCAACAAGTGGCACAAAGAACTAAGGATGTATGGAGGCCCAAAGGGGACACTTAATTAATAAATACATAGATATGCATATTAAATTAGAAATAAACACAATTTTATTAAGAATTATTATATTTTATTTGTGTATTTATTTATTTCCATATTTTTTAAATGTATGTATTGATTTCTACATTTATTTCTGTATTTATTTATTTGCACATATTTAAAGAAAGTTAAATAAATGTGGAAAGTAGAGCCCAGCCTATACAAATATAATGGCTGATATTAGTTAACTGTAAATATAGATAGAAAATTAGAAAGTTCCAAGGTAATATCTTAAAATGACCTTTTTTGTACAACCAACAGTCTAAAAGCCAAAGATGATCAGTTTACAATGATATGAAACAGCAAATCTTCATATTAGAGAAGACAGATGCACAGAATATATGTTGTTGTTGTTTGTTTGAAATCACTCAGACCATCAGTCAATTATCAGATTAGTTTACTATTAATTTTGAATTGATTTATTAATCAGTCAGTCAAACTTTATTTGTTACAGCACCTATAGGTGTGTGCAAATATGTGGTAGTGCAGTTCAAAGTTCTCCACAGATGACTGACAAACTGATAATAGGAGAGTACACAACATTAGAGACTAATGCACACAAGAAATAAAATGTGCTGTCAGGGGTGTAGGTTTGGAATTCTTTTTCATTTTCACCCAAAATGTGCAGTGAAGGTGATTTTCAGCCCTGAGCAGAGTCTGCAGGTCCTCCTTTTAGGCTGCATAGAACCCCCACAGCCCACACCAGGTAGGGCAGCCTTTATGTGGCCTGAGAGTTAAAACCCTGGGCAAAAAAGCATGTAAATCCCTCGCTGCACCACTCACTGCTGCTGTTAAAGCCTGTTGCTCTGAGTGCACGGTAACAACTACAGGCACCCTGAGAATATCAACATTTTCATCAGCTCCTCTCCTCTCTACCTACATTATGGATGCTGGATATGAAAAGGACAATGTTGAGAGATCTTTTAAAGAGCAAGTCAACCTGAAAATATGAAAGTAGGATTTTAAAAAGTGTCCCCCCACGTCCCCCCCCCCCCATCCTCAGTGGAAATTCTGTCCTTGTGTGCACCTAGTGAAGCTTTCTGTCAAACACACACCTCTGAAAGCAGTGCTCTCTTGCTTTTTTTCACTGCCTGCTATAGTCACCTGTGCATTCAGACTCAGCCAGCTCCAGCAGAGCCTTACTTTCACTGTGCTTCTGCTGACACGCTGTGTTTCTGTTTCACTCCTGAGCTTCTGTTTGGCTTCTGTTTTCAGTCCCCAACCAGGGGTGAATCAGAGTGAGCCGAGAGTCTGAGTGTCTGATCAAGCCTTTTGTCTCCTGTCACACAATGAGCCTCTTTTCTCTTACTCACTCTTTGGCCTTGCATCAAATCTCTGACCCACTAATTGACAATCATACATTTGTCTTCAGTCATCTTGGAAAGTTCCAGTCACTTTACCCCACTACTGCCACAGTTCACCATGTTCAGACAAGTTCACAAATGCCCTAGTTAGTAATGATGTGTTGTGATAACAGGGAGAAATGTTAGCTCAGTCTGAGTGTGCTGTTGAGTAGCTGACAGATTTGTATAGATAAATCTGCATAGTTTACACTTTAACAGTTTGTGTATTTTATTTCACTCAAATTTCACAAGAACATCTCCATATATATCTTTCTAGTGTCTGAAAATGGTTGTGTGTTGATTTTTCAGTGACAAGTGTTGAAAGGAGAGCTGTTCAGAGCCATCTTAAGTGTTGAATCAATGCTCAAGGGTGTATTTGATAGGGATGAGTTCTAACTTTATTTTTATTTATTCATTTATTTTTATCTAACTTTATTATTATTATGTTGTTGTTCTTTGCAGAAGAGATTACTGGAACTTTGGCCTTGGGAACTCCCATCATCAAATTACCTACTATAATTAGCTAATACAGTGGCTGTAAATGATTAATGAGGTTTTGATTGCAAATCAGCTTTGATCAGACTCATCACTTTTCAGTATTATCTGAAGAAGGACTGCAAGTAATGATTATATTCATAAATCTATCAGTATTTTTTATAATGAATTTAAAATTAATGACTGTCCATCAGAACCCAAACCCAAAACCCATTTTTTCCTGTCTAGCAAGGACAAGTCTGAGCTGATTTGTTGTTCTGGATTTAAATGTATTGATTTTCATCAGATGAAACCCCCTGTTTGATACTATTTATGGACAGCATTTTTTTCCAGCAACAGCCATTCAGTGCATTTACATTCTGTAATGACCTTATCATTCAAATTGTGTTCCCATGCACATGAGATCTAAAGGAAAGGATGCATTCATAGGTTACTGAATATGATGAAGACTAAAGTTGGTGCATATGCATATTTCTCATAATATGGAAGACAACATTGCACCATGAGTTCAGCATTATTGTGTCAGAAGACATTTTCTGGTATTCTTCTTTTAATTTTGCTGACCTTTGAGGATAGAGAGAGAATCCAAAATGAAGAAAGCTACTGTAGCTTATTAGCTGTGTTGTCTTTTGAATACAGGCCCTGCTAACAAGCTCGCTAACTAAGAGTTGTAAAACTTTTTCCTCTTCAGTATCTCTGTATTGAATTAAATGATGTACAGCCCTGGCAACACAATGCTGGGGGGAGAAAATGGTTCAGTACAGAGAAAATAGAAAGAAGCTTGGAGTGCTATTGTGACTGACTAGTGCTAACATGTTCCCGGCTTGCTAGCTTGTCAGCATTAGCTTAGCCAGCAACAGTAGGTCTAGCCTTGTGAGTAGCTGCAAGCACCACCTATTTTACAGATGATCTTGCTGTGCCACAGTCTGGTGTGACTGTGCCTTTAGTCTTTATTAAAACAACATGACACGATGAATCCTCTCAGCGTACAGTTTGTTTGACTGCACTGTAAACAGATCAACACCAGTAGCTGTTTGCTGCCCTGAGTGGTCATTACATGTATGATTTAGAACAGAACTCCTGAACTATTAAAGCACACTATTAAAACACACGTGTCACCAAATTAACCAGGGCAAAAATCTGAAGGATTTTAACTTAACTCTTCTTTTGGCATTTTTTATATGCAGTCACTGCACGTTGCCTTTGCAGTAATGTCTGATATTATCTTTCCCTCCATTCTCAGTGTGACCCACCCATTGAGGTCCATGACCTTTTCCGGGACATCCAGGATGGACGCATCCTCATGGCCCTGCTGGAGGAGCTCTCTGGCTGCAAGCTGGTGAGACTCTTTTGTTTTTAGTGGCAGATATTTTCACACAGTGTACAGTGTTATGTATAATAATCACATTAGCAGCTCACAGAGCAGTGCTGGTAGTAAGAGTTGTGATCTTGCAGGCAGTTTTTATACTGATTAATTATATTTTTCTCATTCTGAATGATCTTCCAGCTTCATGGGTTCAAGAAGTCCTCCCATCGTATTTTCAGACTCAACAACATTGCCAAGGTCCTGTCTTTCCTTGAGGAGAGAAACGTGAGTACCAGCGTGTATTAGCATGAAGATACTGTATGTTTAATGGCTGAACTGTTTACACATACAGAATGTGTGCGTGCTGGTGTGTCTTCAGGTAAAGCTGGTCAGTATAGATGCTGCTGATGTTGCAGATGGAAACTCTTCCATCATCCTGGGACTCATCTGGAACATCATCCTCTTCTTCCAGGTAATCACACTTTCTTTAATCCGTCCTCTTATTTAAAATCTGTTCATCCACTCTCATCTGTACTTTGAGTTTCCATCCACCCTCCTTTCCTCCGCCTCTCTTTTCACTCAAATGAGGTCAAGTGTAACAATAAAGTGTCTGCTTCACAGCCTGTGCACTTTCCATTCACAAAAGTCCATCAAAGTGCAGCTTGCCTGGTAGTTTATGTAATCCACACTGTGGCTCAATGCCTTTGGACAGACACCATGAGGAAACAATTATCTCCACAGTCCTCTCAGACTGTCCTCTCATTCTAGAGGCATTCCCCTGTGTGAAGCTGCCTACACTGGCAGGTCTGAGCTGGGATAAATGCTAATGATGAACAGGATACACTGAGCTTCTTTGATGGTCTTAGAGCATTGGCCATTTCCCCAGCTGACACTTATTTTAGCATGAAAATTCATTCTTGACCTTGAAATGAATAATTCCACAAAATCTTAACTTATAGTCCACTTATTAGGTTGTATTTCTTTCACACATTTAATTTTTTTTAAACACCAAGACTTTACTAATGTTTAAGTGAAAGCTGGACAAAATGTTTCCATTTTTGCATTTGTTTTCTTGATGTGTATTTTTCATTTTTGTGAAGCTAATTGTATTACATACAGTATTCCTGTGTGGAATGTGATATGTAAGTAAAGTCTTATCATTGTTATTGATAGTATGTATATTCCTGTTCAAAGTTGGGCTGTAACCAACAATTATTTTCATTATCACTATATCTGCTGATTATTTTCTCCATTACTTGTTTAGTCTATAAAATGTCAGAAAACTGTGAAAAATGTCCATATTTCCTAAAACGCAAGGTCCAAAACACAATGATACTCATTTTACTATCACATAAAACAGAGAAATGAGAGTCAGGAACCAGGGAATTATTGGTGTTTTTGCTTGAAAACTGTCTTAAATGATTATTTGATTATCAAAATAGTTTCCAGTTATTTTCATGTTGATGCAATAATCGATAAATTGACTAAATGCTGCAACCTTAGTTCAAAGCCATAATCCACCGGTGAAATGACCTTACTAAAACTAATAAAATAAGTTATCCTGTTTGCATGATTGTATGTTACACAGTCGTTCATCTTTCTCACTTATTAATTTACAAAAAAAAGAAAAGAAAAAATGCATCAAACTTTTAAATAAAATTGTAATAAAGCGGTACTTAATGGTCAAAATCTGTGCTGCAGAGGCTGAGATGTCCTGACTTTTGAGTCTGATGCTACGTTTCACATAATGCAACCAATAGCATCTTTTCATTGGACCCTCACTTTCTGGTTAACGACCAGATGGTGACACCTCCGGTTTATAACACAGGCTTCTGTTTATAAATGTGTCTCTGAGTCTTGATGACATCATCAGTGTTATTTTCTCAGGCTTTAGAAAGCTCCCACAGAAGCCACTGAGGAGATTTCACACCTGTTTTTAAAGCCCGAGTAATACTCCCCATGATGAGTTAACTGAAGTTTTTGTGTTAAATAGGTGGAGTGCCCCTTTAATTACATCTCTAAGATCCAACCACAGATTCAGGACTGGACATATCCTCTGATTGTTTGAGAGTTTTGATTACAACATAACTGTGGAGGACAGCTGATGAAATGTTTACATGGTGTGTCATGGTTACCATGATAACCATTATATAATAAATCCCATTATTGGCTGGGCCTTTCACCTTATTGTTATCCTTACATGGAATTTTAAGCTAGAACAGATCCTATTTTATACCCGGGATACAGTAGTTCCTGTCTAAATACAACCTTATGCACCAGACATGGAGAGGATGAATGGCACCCACTAAGCAGTTTTTGGGATTACAGGTAATGGAACCTGGCTTTTATTAGGGACTGGCCCTCTGGCCCAAACATTATGTGAATACCAGTTTTTTATTCAAGAAATAATGGTATGTTCTCTTCACTTAACATCTAAATTAAGCAGTGGGACAGTGGACTTCAGACCAGTGTAGGGAATATAATCCTATTCTGTGTCTCCTGCCAGATTAAGGAGTTGACCGGGAACATCAGGAGCCAGTTCCCCTCCTCCTCCAGCCTGTCATCCATCCCCACCAGCTCCGACTCTGACACGTCTTTCAGCAGCACACCGTCAGACGAGAGACAGTCAGCGTCAACAGCCATGCGAGAACACAGCAAGGCCATCAAGAAGCTGCTGCAGTGGGTGCAGAAGCGAACACGCAAGTGAGTGTGGTCTGCCATTAAAGATATAAAGATTGTTAAATTAAATCTTAGGAGTCTTGAAAAATAACAATTTTGACATTGTACATGTCTTGTCCTAGGTATAGTGTGGCAGTGCAGGACTTTGGGAAGAGCTGGACAAGTGGTCTTGCCTTCCTGGCTGTCATTAAATCCATTGACACCAGCCTTGTGGACATGAGGAAGGCCCTGCTGAGAAGCGCCAGGGAGAATCTGGAGGATGCCTTCAGGATAGCCCACTTCAGCCTGGGTATCCCACGCCTCCTGGAGCCTGAGGGTAACAAGAAAATATCTTGTTATTTTATTACACATCATTGTAATCTGAAAATTCTGTAGTTAGGTCCCTTCCAGGTTATGCTATGTACACAACGCTGTGATATCATGAATAATCTAGTTAGTGCAGTAAATACCCCACTAAAATAAAATACTGTAATAAAATAATACTCCAATCATGTGTGAGTCCATGCATGAATGTGAAAACCAAAAGTGAAAGGTGTTTTCATGGCACGGCAACTTGTTTAAAGATCCCCTCCAGACATGTATTAAGACATAAAAATGCCTCTTTTTGGAGCAATAATGTGTCTGATATGTTTTTTCCACAAACAAAGTATAATTATCACTGTAAAATCCCTAAAATGACATCTACTCCTTCTTCCTCATTAAAAATTCCAGAATATATGAATACGCAAATATACTCATTCCAGTTCAACTGACAAGATTTTTTCTACTTCACTGTGAAGTCCATTCTCAGTGTATATACACTGGAGGCTGCATGTTTCCACATCACACTTGTGTAAGTTAAATATTGGACCAGGATTGATTTTGATTTTGAGTTGTGATGTCACACTTCATGCTCATTTGTACATGTGTTAAACTGATTTAAGATGAGCACAGAGAAACTTTCAAGTTTCAGCAGATGAATGTGAAAACAGCCTTCTAGTATCAAACTCTGCACAAACATTATTCTACACAGTGAAGCTCAAACATCCAACTGTAGGAATAAGAAGAAAAATATATTTTTGAGCGGGGGGGACTTTAATGTAGCCATAAGATAAACATATTAAACATATCTCTTATAGCTAGATAATGAGAATAAACTGTATAGATTGCCCTGTAATTTTTTTTTGCACTCAATTTCATAATTTATTCGGCATGACATATAGAATTCTGCTGCCCAATTTTAGAATGCAACAGTGCCCTAGCATTGTTAAGAAATGACTATTCATTAGGTTGTGATTCTCATTTAATTCCTGTTTGTTCACATGGATATAAAATGGATGAGCAGGAATGGATGAAAATGCAGGGAGACTGTCTGATGATTAATGTAGTTTCCTGATTATTTTAGTCCTATTGCCCTGATGTGTGAGGTAAAAAAAATAAGCAAAACCTATTTATACAGACACCTTTGACATGAGACAGCTGCTCAACAATGTAAAAATCTCTCCCTGTGTCTTTGTGTCAATGTGACAGAATTCAGCTTGGACTTGTGCCATGTTGGAACTGTGACAGAAATGTTAATAGGGCCAACCTAGTAAGATTACCATCATGAGTTTTACAAAAAAGTGGCTCATGGCTTTATTCAGACATGAGATCTACATGTAAAATTGCCATTTTGCCATGACATTTACATAATAAAGTGCAACTCTGAAAGGGCCTTATGACTGTTAGGAGGGAGCCTAATTGACATGGGAGCCTTTATGTAAAATGCTACTGTGGTAATCGTTCTTTATCTGCCCAGATGTGATGATCAACGCACCAGATGAGCAATCCATCATGACGTATGTGTCACAGTTCCTGGAGCACTTCCCTGGCATAGAGGAGGTACAAGTCCTTACTGGCAGTGCATGATTATATGTCTGACATCAGATTTTGACAAAACAGATATTTCTGAAGGTTAGCACTGATAGATTTCTGCCAACTTCTTTGTTTCTCTCTCAGCCGGAGGAGCCCTGCAAGCTTATTGAACGAAGTGTCTCAATGGGTCGACTCAATTTCCGTGACCCTGACTTCAACCACACAAGGAATGGTGCTTACAGAAGTCGAGTGAGGGAGAGGTCTTACATGTTCCAGAAGGACTGTGCCCAACCCCCACCAAAAATCCTAATTTCCTCTGTGTCAGAGGACAGAGGGGCCATGTCACCCCACTTCAGACCGGCTGCATCTCGCTCATGGTCTACTGAAGACTTCTTAATGGATTCCCCCCATATGGATGACAACTCAAGTAGTGTGGTTGAAGACCCCAAGGAACCTGACAGTGAAGTCTTACCCAACTCAATCTCAAACTCCCCACAGCTGTCTTACACTCACTCGCCCACTGGCTCTTCAGTGCCTGAGTCAGTGAACACTGAGTCAGTAATGGGCGATTCAGCTATCAGTTCTCCAGACTCCTGGGTGGAGAGTGAGTTTGGAGTGATGCCAGAGAAGTTTTGTGAGAGTCGAAGTGACAGTTCACTGTGTGACAGCGGAACAGCCTGGGATGTGTACCGTGCCACTCCTGTGGAGGTCACAACTCTTGATGAAGGATTTGTCCCCTCCATAGTGGATAGAGTCTCCGATGACCAGTCGATTACTGAGTCATATATCGATGAAGGGATTTACTCATTGACCTCATTGGAGAGCACCCAGGAGAGGGTCCAAGGACGTACCGGGAAAAATCAGAAGGACAACCAAGAAGTCAAAGAGAAAGAGGCAAACCTTGAGAATCATAACCAGGACTTGTCACTAGAACAGATGCCTGGTCAGAAAGAAGTAGTCTCTAAGCAGATGGATACAATTCTGTCTCAAAAAGATGAAGTGCCCAGAGAGAGAGAACCATCTTTTGGACTCTGTGATGCAGAACAACTGGCCAATTCTAGTGTTGGAGATCTCCTTGAAACTGATCAAACTAACCAATCCCAACCCAGCCCCAACACTGAACTACCACCTCCTGACCATATTGAAGAACTCGTAGAGCAGACCAGTGTTGAAGCAAGTACTTACAGAAAACCGGAAGGTTTAAAGGAAGCTGTGGATGTCACTGGGGATGCGCAGGATGGTGAAGGACTATTTAATGGTCAAACTGATGGTCTGAGTGAGAGAAATAATTCTGAAAAGGTTGAAGTGAAAACTGAATGTCAGAAAACAGATTCTTCTTTAGAGGAAAAAAGAGAGGAGTCAAGAGATGAGTCAGAGATTGTGAAGGAAGAGGATGAGGGGGTCAAAGAAACACAAAGTGAAGCAAGTGAAGGAGTTCTAAGAGGCTACCCAGATCCCCAAGAAAAGATTAGCACAGAGACTTGTGATGCTTTAGCAAACACACATCCAACCAACCAAGGCGGAGAATCAATACCAAGTCCGGATCCATGCGTGGACATAAATATTCCTCTCATCTCCATTTCCAGTGAGCCAGAAGAACAGGATGAAGAGGAAACATGTGGCCCAGAAGGACAAGATCATGTTGGGGATGAAGATGTGCCCCAGCCAGAGGCGTCTGAAAGTAAGGGAACTGGCACAGATGTCACCAGCCCTGAAAATCCTGATGAACTGAGTTGTGACTCCAATGAAGAAGATACCAGCAACCTTCCTGAGATTTCTTCTTGCCTGATATCAGAAAATGTTAAAGAAATAGCTCCGGAGCAGATTACAGATGGGCATTTGGATGATACAGATGAACATGACATCAGGAATTCTTCAAATGCAGACATATCTGGGCCAGACACTAAAGATAACATGGAAATAAGTGAAGCTGAACAGGAATCTCCTCACCATAAGTCTCAGACAGGTGACACTGACAAGGACTTGATTTGTCAGTCTTCTACGGATGCCGAAACTCATCCTGTGAATACTGAGCAGGACATAAATTCAACTGGTCAACCTGATGGACACCAAGACAAACAAGGAGACACCATTCCAGTCAACTTGACCGCCACCACACAGCAGAACACAGATCCAGGTAACGTGCAGCCCAATGGTAAGATGGGGACTTTGTGTTTTGAACCAACTGTTGTGTCCAGAGACATGGATTTGTTTTATACAGACTTTGACAGAAGTTCTCCCACAGAGGATCTAGTTGGTGACCTTATGGAGCCCATGGATCTGTTTTATCCTGACAAAGAGGAGCCCATGTTTACAGAGCCACCTGATAATGAAATGCAGAGCTGGCCCTCTGTTTTGAGTGTATCTGCTCTCGAACCAGCGCCAGCTTCAGAGACCCTGCCAGAAGACAAACCACTAAACCTGCTGGAGGAGGACTTCAGGAATGGAGGGGATTTATTACAAGAACAGGACAAGGTAAATATCTTGACAAGGGCTGCAACTAATCATTATTTTCATTATTGATTAATCTGTTGATTATTTTCTTGATTAATCGATTAGTTATTTGGTCTATAAAATGTCAGAAAACTGAATCCCTATTTTCCAAAGCCCAAGATGCAACCTCAAATGTCTTGTTTTGTCTCGACCAACAGTCCACAACCTAAAGATATCCAGTTTACTGTCATAGAGAACTAAAGAAAGAACAAAATATTTACATTTAAAAATCTGGAATTTTTAAGTAGAACATGTTGGAATGCTAAGATACTAAACACACTAGATCAAAACTAGCCGCAGTTTGTGTCTCTTATATACTAGCATACATTCGGGTCAAAATATTCCATCCGCTGAATGATAAAAAAGATTTTTAACCTGTTTCCCAGGTTTCCTATCATGGTTGCCAGTGGAAACACAGTACATATGCAATAGATATCAAAGGAGCAAAGGAACTCGAATTTTAAAGTTAAATCAACAAAAGTCTATTACTCTTGATGGTAGTTTTGCTGTATTTTTTCTGTCAGTGTAAAGTAAGTGGCATCTTGGAGAACACTGCCTTCAGAGTGTGTGTGTGTGTGTGTGTGCGTAATGATCCATCTGCCTGAAGAGGAACATGAAGCACTGTGACATTTCACACTTCCACAATATCACACCTAACGACCGGATGACCTGTTGACATTCATCATCTGATCACACCATTCTGTACCACTGATGCTCTTTGAAAGCTCAGGACCTGTCAGTGTGATGAGTTCATACTAAAGTTATCTGTTATTATGAAATATTTCCTGAAAACAAATTATTTATAAGCAGTGGCAAGAAATCTTGACAATTCACAGAAACAGGGACAATTATCTTCAGTTCTGTTTGAGTCCAATGTTTTTTGAGTGTGTGTGCATGTTCAACTAGAATAAAATCACATCATTTTCAAATAACATATGCTTAATCATTAAAGATGTCACACTGTGATAGATAATGGTAAAAAAATTAACTTACTATTCATTTGAACGTGAACTGTAAAATACAGTATTCTTATATGAATGGTTTGTTGCAATAAGATTATATTTAGGTTGAAACAATAATAATTATCACCCAGTTTTAATTTTAACATCTCAACAACCACTGGATTATATTAGCAGGTCGGCAGGCAGGAGTATGTGCAAAAAAGGCGATGTTTATTAAGAAAAATGTTAATAAACATGAAATTAAATTTAACAAAAATAAGTTAAACTGAAGCAAAACACAAAAAACCCTACAAGTAAATAAATAAAATGTGCAGCCTCACAGCACGCTACTCTCCCTCACTCCCTCGCTCCTTCTCACGCTGTGTTTGGAAACGCATACTAAGTACTATTTATTCAAAGTATGACGTCAAAGTGAGTATGTAGTGCGTTGCAACTACATAGTATGTGGATTTTATGTGCTCAAGAAATGCCCACATGTATACTAAACTAGCAAGAATTTCTGAATATGTGATGTGAGCTTACTGGACATACTCAACCTCTCTCTTCAGACTTTGCAATGGCAGAGATTTTGAGCCAGGCTAAAAGCTGTTGTAATTTTCACTCTAGAACTACATGTCACTAATATGTGACTTTAATAAGATTTAATATTTTTAACGTGAGAAAGTAACCATTTAGATTCCCAATATGTGGTCAATTTATCCAAATAACACCTGTTTGGAAATTTGCTGCAACATTTTTGGAGATGTTTCGGAGCTGCTGGCCGGGTGACCAGCTGGTCATCTCAGCTACTAGCAGCCTGACTCCTGAGATGATCAACCAGTCAATGTCAGTCGTCATCCCGGGGAGAACATGAACTGATGAACTGATCTGTGCGGCTCTTTAGTAATTTACCGCTGGCTCTAATGTCTCTGTAGCATTCCACATTAAGTGGAAGATGTAAGGTTTTACATTTGTGATAAACAATTTTCATTCAACAGTAGCTCAGACAGGTAATGTTGTGATTGATACAGTCATGTGATGCTGTCACATGACTATCTTGCTTGAGTATACTGGTAATGGCATGCTTAATCTTTCATTTAGTAGGCAGTATGCGGTACATACTGATTGATTATGTAGTAGACAGTACCTTAGTATGCAATTTCAAACACAGCCCCTGTCTCACCTAACTGGAACATACCATCTATTCAGGTTACCACAGAGTGAGCTACACTGATACAAAGCTTTCAAAGCATATAGAATAACACTGATGTAGGATTTCTTTGTACTGCTGGCAATCACAATTTTCTGTGATCACACACACACACACACACACACACAGTGCACCAGTGAGTGCACCAAATTATACAGAATGTCATTTACTACAGAATAGTTTCATCCTTCCTACAGCAACTTGAAAGCTAATGATTCACAACTGTTGTCACTTTCACTGATTAAGCAGACTGAAGCCCTTCAACAATAAAATGACATTGTGAATCACAAACTATTCAACTGAAAGCCATATTCCAGTATTTGTGTAAAATGACTGATAAATCAACGGATTAATAGGAAAATTGGACTAAAATTAATGATTTAACACAAAAAACACTGGTAATGTTGGGAACCAGGGCTTGGTGAAAAGGGAGAGGTGCAACCTTTTTACAGATTGATAATAATTTTGTAGAGACATGCATGGTTCCCAGGCGATGAATCCTACTACTTTAGTGGTCTCCTGACTTTTCCTCTAGCTCCACCATGAGGTTGACATTTGTAGTTTTTAGTCGATCTTAACAATTGTTGGATGGATTACTATGAAATTTCCTACACACATAAAAGTTCCTTAACTTAAACATCAGGTCAAAATTTCAATTTGTGCAACAAATACCTGCAATACTAATGACATATCCGTCAACTTCAGTGGTCCTTTGTGTTTTGTGCTGTTGTAAGGCATTTCTGCTCTTGAAACGCAGAAATGTTTGTTACACCTCAAAATATAAAAGTGCTGGATACAATAACAGTACGATAAAAGATTTCCTCTCTTTGCTTCTTGTTCTTTTTTAGGTGATCCCTAAACTCAACCAGGAGATTTACAAAGCATCTGAACCCCAGGAACAGTGTTTGTTGCCTGAGGAGAAGATGGGAGGACTCTGGGGTGGTGATGTTCCTTTGAATGGCAGTGATCACACTGAGGCTGAGCTACAGAGCCCAGGCTCTGCCAGGGAAAACACAGAGCCCGTGAGGTAGGCATTCTATTCTTAGTCAGTTCCCTGGTAAACTGAAAAACACACTGCACCCAGGGGGAAACCAGTGTTATGGCAATGGATGGGACTTCTCTGACCCGGCCTCTCTCAGTTTGCTCACATATTTCCTTAAATGTACTGAACAAAGTTATCTATGTAGGCTGGTGATGGAAATTAAGGCAGGCCTTATGAGGATAGACAGACTGTGGCATGAAGAGAGGGGATGAGGATTACAGACACCAATATAGTTGAATTAATTTATACAAGGGCATCATTCTGTTCATGTTCAAGAGAGGAATTTAATTATAATATTTAAGATTTTTAGTGTAAAAAAAATGATACTATATATGGCCGGCATTTTTCAGCAGTAACCACTCATTTATATTAACATTTTTTAACTGTCTCACATAAATACTGTTACACATAGGATTTATATTATGTATTCACACACAAGTGAGTTGCAGGAAATGATGCATGCATCTACTGGACATGATGCAGAAGATAAAAGTTGTTGCATCTGCACATATTACATAATAAAGAAGGAAGAACACGTCCTATCATGAGTTTAATATTACTGTGTCAGACAATCTGGTCTCCCTTTGTCTTTATTTACTTACAGTGTGACAAGATGAATCCTCTCAGCCCATTTTTGACACAGTAGCCACACGTAGTTATGTTTGCTGCCCCCGGTGGTCAGTGGTGAGACCTGTATTATTATCAAGCACATGCTGTTACCACCAGTGACCACAGGTGTCGCCAAATCGACCGGGGCAGAAATCATCAGAATGTCAATCTATGCTCTTTCAAGTCTGTCCTAAAACAACAGTCAGGAGCCCAAATGAACATTGAAACATGTTTTTTTTGCTGTAATTATTCCTCCTGTTCATACTGACCATTAGACGATCCCTTCATAACGCACTTACATTTTAAGTGATGACACACTGTGGGGGTAGTGCAGCGTAGTTACTACTGCGTCTGCCGCCCGGTGATGTCAGCTTTCTGTATTCTAGTGGGTGGCAGCACTCAAGTGCAATGCAGGTTGCTCCTGCTAATGATCTGCACCATATACTGCAGGCTACTGCTATCTGCTCTACTGTCATCATGTAGTCAAATTAAACCACTGTAATTATAAATAGAGGAAAGGGTCAGGGACTAATCTGAAATAGGCTTTTATTTGTTTCGGTTCACTTCTATTAATAAATCGTAGTATTCATGACAGCTTTTAGCACGGCATTTCCTGGGTCTGCTCTCTCTCGTAGAGACCTAAACTATCAGATTTCATTCTTTCAGGTGTGACAGTAAAAGCTCAAGCAGACAAGAGGAAAGCCAGATCCCTCCAGTTCTCCGCCACAGGAAGGGGGCTCGCTTCACTGAGGCCATGGTTGGTTTGACACTCCATTTCCTCCTCCGTGGAGATATTGCTATCCTTGGATAAATATTCTCTTTGATACTGTATACTGAGAGTGTGCGTGTCTGGTGTTTTATTCTACTCACAGGACAATCAGACAGCCGTCACTGCATTGACCAGAAAAGCTGACGACGCTGAATCTGATTGTTGGTAAGAACTTTTCCTTCCCTGCTTTAGTTATCTATCCTGCATAGGGCTTTCATGACTTCTATGTTCACTGGTTACAAGCTAGTAGTCAGTGAACAGATAGTGAACATGTCTGTCAAACAGGACTCCACAGCTGTGATCAGACTCCAGGGTGCAGCCACGCTGTCCTCTGTCCACAGGAAGTGTTGCTCATCTTGGTGACGTTATATTTTAAGCTTGATGTTTGCCTGAACTGTAGGCAACTTCCTCTACAAACATCTTAATCTTTTTTTTTAAGATAAACCTTAGTGAGTAACAAGTTAAGTGTGTGTTAGCTAACCTCACTAGCATTGTCAACACTTCCTGTGGTTGTTTTTACAGTCACAAATCTGAACAAATCTTCATCTCTGTGGCTAGAAATGTCATTACTGTAGATATGGGCATAATTCTACTGTTTACTGCACCTTGTTTTAGACAAATTATATTATTGCTGTAATGATAAATTTCCAGATTAGTAAAATTCTGTCTCATATTATTAGAGCTGCAGTGATTAGTTAAATTAATTGTCAACTATTTTAGTAATTGATTAATTCTTTTGAGTGAATGTCTACATTCTCTGATTTCAGCTTCGTAAATGTGAATATTTTCTGGTTTCTTTAGTTCTCTATGAGAGTGAACTGAATGTCTTCGGGTTTTGTTGCTGTGCTGCATCCCATATCAAGAATCTTCAATTTACCTGTAATGACCCTCTTAAACCAGACTGACAACAAGATCAAACTGAAATTTATGTCTGGCTTAGTTTACTTACTTCCTCTACTGGCTTTTTATTGGCACAGATTATGTGATAGATTTATGCTCACTTGAAGGCAAGCAGCTGGTAAATATGTCAAGTTCACATATTTCCAAACTGACGGGGGCTGACCCAGTGCACCCGTCAAACAACATTGTGGGGGGCTGCAATGGATACGCTGGTGTTGTTGGGCTGCAGAGAGCATTTCTCTCATTTCTAGAATAAAATAGTTTTGGCGACCTAGTAAGACTTACTGCTGAAATGCAGACTGCCAAGAAAGTGGACCCTAAATTGGGACACAGCACATGAGAACACCCAAAATAAATGTATCATGAATATTTACTTTGTGATAAACATGAGATTTGATTTGACTAATGAATAGATCCTGGTGGCCGCAGTGCTGCTGGCCACTATGATCTCTTTATGTTTTTTGTCTGCTGACCTTGTTCTGATCTCTTTTCTCTTTTTCTACTTGTGTTTGCCTGTGTGTGTGTGTGTGTGTGTGTGTGTGTGTGTAGGTGGAGTGACAGCTGGGAGCCATATCTGCTGCTGCTGCTGTGGCTGCTGCTCTATTGTTTCTGGCTACTGCCACAGATGGATCTGAAGTCACTGCCCAGCCTGCTGCTTAACCTCAACCACTGAACACACACTGACACACACACACACACTGATATACAGACATACAGGTACACATACACACATACACACACTGATACGTACACACGTAAACATAGTCACATGGAAAAAGAGAGGATTTTATCAGTTACAAACATATACACCTTTATGCACCATCACTAAAATGTATAAACAAACAAAAACACACGTACAGCTCAACTGCCACTTCTCTTTCCTCTTCAGTACACTTATTCCAGCTCAAGTGAAGGCGTTTAAAAGATGTATATTTCAGACTACTTATATTTCAGCTTTAATTAGTTTTTTGCTTTTTTGCTTTCGATGTGGCTTGAAGTGATCTGTATGACAAAGTAATAGCGCCACTGCTGGGGATAAATAAAATCATAGTGATGTGAAAATAAAGTAATTGTTTCTACACAAAACTCATAATATTATGAGAATGAAATTGTAATTTTACGGGATAAAAAGTAATGTCAAAAGAAAAAAGTCATAACTTTATGAGGAAAAAGTCATAGTAGTATAAGTTGTAATATTTTGAAATTGTGAAAAAATTGTGATGTTATGAAAATAAAGTAATAATCATGAGAAAAGGGGAAGTCATAAAAAGTCAAATTAAGTCGTAATTTTACAAAGAAAGTAAATAAATGTAGGTCAAGAATAAAGTGATAATGTTTTGAGAAAAGAACAAATGTAAAAATGGAATTATAATTCTGAGGAAAAAGTCGGAATATTTCAAGAATGAAGTTGCAATTGTACAAGAAAAAATCATAATACATGAATGGAATCATGATTTCACAAAAAGATATAGTATAATAATAATAATAATAATAATAATAATAATAATAATAATAATAATAATAATAATATCTTAAGAATAAAGTTATTATTTCACATGGATAAATCATAATATTTCAAGAGTTAAGTCATAATTCTATTGAAAGAATAAAGGAAGGAAAATTCATAATATTACAAATTAAGTTATAATTTTAAATGAAAGTAAAATTGAGGATGTATTCTCTTTATCTTTACATCATATTATTAAGACTTTTTCCTTGTAAAGCTGAGACTTAACTCAGCTCAATATTATGACTTTCCTCCTAAAATTATCTTTATTTGTGTAACATTTTCTCAAAAAATGACAAGTTCATTCTCATAACTTTGCCACATTTTTCACAACATATTACTATTTTATTCTTGATATCTCCTAACTGTGACTCTAATACTCCGTTGCAGATCTGCTCCTGTTGTTTGTGGTTTATTGCTGTGCAAAGCAGACAGAGGTGTAACGACTGTACAGCACACACTGATTTGTAGATAGAGATATATACTATGGATGTATGGATGCACAGTTGCCTATCTGAAAAGCCATTTAACCCAGATGAAGATGTTTTAAAGTGAAACTGCTTCAGGCTGAAGCAGGAAAGTGAAAACAAGAATATAAATGATAAAGCCAGGCTTGTACTTGTACTATTGTAAAGAGAGCGAATCAGTCTGAATGAAGGGTGATTTTGGATTTCTGTTGCACTTTTAAAAGAGTCCACAAACTGCCAAAGAAAGTGTTGGAAGTGTTGATACAGAGAGTGCACAACTCACCACAAGCCCAACAATGAAAATATTGTTTTTAACACATTGGACATCTAGAATAATTCTTGTACTAAACCATCACATCCGCTCTATATTGTATAATAGTTGGGGCAGAATATGTATTTGTAATATTTTATGGCTCATAAGATGTATGAATGGATTTCTAAAAAGTTTTATGATAAAGAAATGTTTTATGTGATTCAGCTATGCTCGTCCAAGCCTGTCAATGGGAAGAGAATGCTTTACATTGTAATATCTTTCTATGTTATTTTTGAACAATGTCTGTAGTGAAACACTATGACAAAGTGAATATATTTCATTTATTTGAACATCATCTTCCTCAGTCCTCCATCCACCAAGCACAAATGTTGTTCACACAACAGCCCGTCCAGTGCGTGAAGTCTCTGTTTACTATAGAATATAAATAAAGCTCCTTCATACACTGAAGGGCAGCAAAAAAGCCATTCATTCCAATTCAGTACAAACTGGGTCACCCTACAGCACAGTGCATCATAAACAGAGCTCAAGTGTGTGTGTGGATGTGTTTTTGTACTTTTATCCTTGTGAAGACTAGAGCTGTGTCCCCATTCCATGCTATTTACTAACTGCACACAGTACAGATTATAGGATAATTGCCATAGTATACTGTCTGTGCAGTTATACAATACAAGAACTGAATGTATTGTTCTGTTTTGTACTAATGGGAAATGATGCAATGAGTGCATCGACAGATATAAATCAAACTGTTTGGAAAAAGCCACTGCCAATTAAATCTTCCAAAGAGGAAGCAACTTTAATCTTGAAGATTTAATACTTTTTTAAGCATTCCTGATGTTTGAAACAGTTGACAAAATGGTCTCAACGAAAAGTCCACTTCCAAACTTTTTCCAGAGCTTTCATGCTTAAATTTAAGCCAGCACAGACAAGAACATTCTCAAAGAAATGGCAGTTAATTAAATTACCAAAAATCAGCTGACTCGCATTAAAAATGGCTCCTGGTCCCAAGGCAGTTGTCTGCTTTGTCTGCTTGCTGATCCAGCGCTGCTCCATTTGTGCATTGCGTTTTGGCACAATAGTGTTTCCACACTCAAAAATCAAGCAGATTTAGTTTGCATATTGACATATTTGACCACTTAATTTTGTCACAGATTCCAAACTTGGCTAAGAATGAGTGTGTGGTATAGAACTGGGACACAGCTAAGTTTTACACAAGACGTTTTGCTCAATCCTCCCTTTAATCAATGGCTAGTTTAGGGATAGGATTTGAGTTTAGGGTTGTATGGAAGTTCAATGAGGCCATGGAAGTTATTATGTTTTGTTTTCTTTGGATTGTGGAATAATTATTTTATATCTTTTCATGGTGCCAACTTTCTTCTCGTGATCATTAGATAAATATTTGTGGGATCTATAATTAAGGCAAAAATAATAAAATGCATACTTTTTTGCTTCCATGATTTTAGAGTGAATCAAAAATTATCAATGGTTTTTTTTTGTTCCTATTGCTTGAGTTCATTTGGATTTGCGTACCCCTCTCCTGCCTTTTAATATGTATACTTAGCAAACATGAAGTAGTTTCTGCAGGGATATCTTTATGTCAAATCAAAGGTATAATTATAGTGTAAATGTTGACTAGCACAAGTACCCTGTCAATCCCAATTACTTTAAATTTAGTACTGAAGGGGTATTTCAGTGACTTTGTCTTTGGTTGCAGCTGCAGTCATTGTTACCTACTCACATCTATTGAAATTTGTGAATTTGAATCTCAGAATTTCATAATTTCAGTAATGTTGAAATTAACATGAAATTATTTGACTGATGACAAAACAAAATTTAGCTCATAAAAAATATTTTCTCTGTCATGAGAAAACAAACATGGATCATCTTGAGATCAATACAGAATAATCATCATAATCATAATCATTCTGTGATCCAAGTACACAAACCAGAAAAATAGTCTACACTAGAGTTTTTAGAATTAGCATACTGTACATCAGGATAGGCATTAAATTAAGTTAAACATTCTTATAGGTTGAAGATTTAGATAAAAATTGGTTTGGGTTAGATTTAACTTTAAGTTTAAAGTTGAATTTACTCACATTTAAGATTAGAATAAGGATTAGATGGGGTTAGGTTAGGGTGAAAGTTAGATTTGTAAAAGGACTTTAAGCTTTTAGAACTGAGTTTAGATGTGAGTGAAGTTAAATGGGTACTACATGCCTTTGTTTCATTGGTCATTCTAGTGTCTCTAGTAGAAAGCTCTCTCCAATGCTTCTTTTCAAGTGAGGTTCAAGTTAAGTAATTCGAGGCCTTTAGCATTATCCTAAATGTGAATCAAAAGTGAGTTCATGTTCATAGCGTGTCTTAACTTTCCAAGCTTGTTTAAGGGGCTGGAAAACGATTGTATGTACCAGATGAACCTTTAAATTACAAAAATGTCTATCTTCATACTGTGGATAATGTTGACTACTTAACATGCTGTATGCTTAAGTGTTATCGTGGACAGATGATTTTAGTCCTAATTTTCCCAAGATACACTGGGTAAGGTCACCTTTTGGCCAGAGTCCCAAAATACTTTAGCAGTCCTTCAGAATCTGGGACACAAGTTAAAGAGAGAGGGAAGGAAGTTTATTGCACATCTGTCCATCCTGGGAGAAGGATCTCTCCTCTGTTGCTCTTCCATTTTTTTCCCCATTAAGGGTTTTTTTGGGGGGAGTTTTTCCTTATTTGAATCAAGGGTTTAATGACTGAGGCTGTTGTATTGCTGTACAGACTGTAAAGCCCCCTGATGCAAATTTGTGATTTGTGATATTGGGCTATACAAATAAAATTGACTTGACTTGGTCTTTACAAGGATATAGTAAGACTGTGTGTGTGTGTGTGTGTGTGTGTGTGTGTGTGTGTGTGTGTGTGTGTGTGTGTGTTTGTGTCTCAAGTGACCATGGCTACAGGATTATACCAGCCACCCCCCACCGCCAACCACCTCCACCAAGACACTGACCTAGTAAAAGCATATTAGCTTTTGTATGAAAGCCTCAAGTATACAATCATTCCAGTTGTTTCAACAGCACCAGACAAGTGCAATAAATGACATCTTTTAAACTCTTTGTCCCTTGTTGTGTGTGTTTTGCTTTAGCTTTTCATGGTGTTGGTAGATATTATAGATGTCTGGGAATAGTTTAAAGTTGTTTAAATATAAGACTTAAAATGGGTTATTCAGGTTATTTTTATTTAAAGCTGCATTAAAGAACAAACAGCAAATTATGATATGAAGGAGGTGACTCATAATGATGAACCCACAGAGAATTATCGCTTGACGTTGCAGTTCCCCTCAGAGCTTTTTAGCCTCCTTCAGTTGTTTTTGTTTTTCAACCCCCCCAAAAAAGTTTAGTCATTTCCAGCAGCAGCAGACAGCTGTTTTCAATGAAAACACTTTAAAAACTCACAATACACTACCTTCTCAGCACCATACAGCAAACACAGTTAGCTGTTGACTAGCTGGTGAACATAGTGGAGCATTTAGCAGCTAAAGTGCCAGATATTTATCTCAGCCATTAGTGGAGACCAAAACAGTGCTAAAAGGAGAGTGAATATTGGACTTACATCAGCAGACTCAGTGTCTGCTGAGTGTGCATCTGAGCTACAGCTGTCTGACATGTTAGCCTTATTGACTTTATATTAACATATTAACTCTCAACATAAGACATGTACATACGGTCAGGATTAGTGACATCACAACTAATAAACAATAAACAATCTCACAATGTCATAAGTAGGGGTGGGAATTGATAATTTTTTATTGATACCAATGCCCTCATCGATTCTGCTTATTGGTCTGATTCTTTATCGATTCCCATATTGATTGCTGATCAATTTTTATTATCGCCACTGTTTGAATATATAAACATAACTGGTAGATAAGATAAATGGTCCGCAGCCAAAAGTGAACTGCATTTATTAATGAATTATTTCATTTGAAAGCATTTTACAGTCTCCTGCCTGTATGAGAATAACAACATGAAGGGGAGGTGGAGGGCTCCGCTGTGTTATGAACGTCATGTCTCCAGTAGTGGAGAACAGCCTCTCTGCTGCACTGTTGGCTCTGGGGAATGTGCATCTCCATCACTGAGGCCGATGCAATATGCATCTCGATGCATTACCAGCCGTGTGATACATTAAAGATACATATGAAGCAACTATCACTGCGATACGATACGATTCATCCCTATTGCAATGCCTTGTCATTCCACACAATTTGATTCAACACAATGCAACTCACTGCAATATGACGCGATGCAAAGGAATGACACTCTACAATTCCTCATGGTAGAGAGTTTGATTTTATTTCGTAAGCGTACAGAAAATCATAAATTAACTAAAAAAGTGTCATTTTTACTTTACATATTCCAGTACTGCAACTCAGTAAGCATCTCATTTATGCTGTTTCTTTTTGACCTCTAAAAAAACACTCGAACCTTTCACAAACAGGCCTTTTCACAAGTCCTCTGTAGTGTAATGTTCACTGTCTCCAGTTTACACGCATATGCTCTGTGAACCAAAATATTACTGTCAAAATAGTTTAATAATCAACTTACTCTGACATGTGGAACAATAATTCTAGAGTTTCACTCGGAATGATTTGGCAGCGCTTTTTAGCTGTGGCTTACTAGCACACTTGAGAAACAGTTCAGAGAGGGGGAATCAATCTAAATATCAAATTATTGGTCACAGATTATTGGTCACATTTCTAAATAATAAAGGCATAGGGCCTCTACTAATAATTATATATAAATAAGTGGATTTTGCCGATGCAAATATATTAGAAACGATTCATCGAGTTCATCCCAAATTGTATACGGTGCACACTTTTTTAATCGGGGTAGTTGCATTGTGAACAAGCGGGTAGTTCCAGTTTCTGAAAAGTGAGATCAGTGTGGAAGTGACTTAAACCTACATTCTCTCTAATTGCCAGCAGGGGGCAACTCCACTGACTCCATAAAGAAGTCCAATTGTATGGAAGTTTGTGAGAAAATGACCCTACTTCTCACTTGATTTATTACCTCAGTAAACATTTTCCTAATGAATTTATGGTCTCAATCACTAGTTTCAAGTTTTCTTCAATATAGCATGATGTTCATTTTATATATTATGTTCTTGGGTTCCAGCTGCAACTGCACTGCAAGTCAGTGGAGCAAAGTTCTATTACTGTTCACCACCTTAGCCACCTTGTGTTGTTGTGTCACATCTCATAGATATTTGTGGAAGCCCATTTACAACTTTTAATGAACAAAATTACTTGGTGCTCTCTTAAGGTATCTTGGTTTGCCATGATCTTATTGAAAAAACATTTTCTTTTAAAGGTACCGGTCTGTCATGGGGTTCATCGTCAATACTGACACCCTGATGTAGATGATACTGAACGGCTACAATTTCAGCGATATATCTGCACTTATTGATTTAGCCAGGAGTTAAACTTGGAGCTCCTCTTCAATTCAATCAGGGCATCAGGTAGAGATTTCAGAAGTGTTCAAATTGACTTTTCAAAAAAGTCTTTGTCATCTGAAAAGAGCAAATATCTGTATTAAGCGTTGAGTGCATCTGTGTGTGTGTGTGTGTTTGTTTTTTGGGGACTGGAATAACAATTGCAGGCCAGTTCCAGGCCATTTTTTTGCTGTCTCATGGTTCAGTGCGATGTCTCTCCAAGCAACGTGGCTGCACAGGATGAGACTGTGTCCTTATCTGCTGTTGAGATATCCTCTGCTGTAGCAGCAGAAGAAACGGAATAGCTTCCATCCCCTTTTGTTAACATCTCTGCAATTGTGACCATAGCTACCTACCAACCCGCTTTGGTGGCCTTGTGGACAATGCCCTTGGGTACATATCAGGGTTTGTCATTTGACAGATTTTGAGGAAGCTGATGTGTGTGTGCCCTGCAGGCTTGGTGACAGATGCTGTGCCTGCATCATTTGACCAGAGAGCTACCACTCGCTTACACTGAAAAACAAAGAAGGGTTGATGATTTCTTCTGGAGGTGGTCAGATCAGCTGAGCAATTTATTCACCAGACATCATCAGGCAAGCCGTCAGTGTCCTTGATCAATCTGTCTGGGCTGAGACTGGTTCAGAGGATGTGTTTTTTCTCAGGGAGCACATTCAGAAAACACAGTTTGGAACTGACAACCATCATTATTTGCTCTTGTCATTAGTTGTGTCTGTCTTCCACAAATTCCAAATTACAAAGTGGCAACTCATGAAAAAAGCTGTGCAAAACAGTTCCGTTCCAAGGGTTTTAGTATATATATATATATTTTACCATATCATGTATATATGTTATACTGCTGTAACACTTGAATTTCCCCTCCAGGGATCAATAAGGGCATATTTTATTTTATCTTATGATTGTCTTTTTATATATCTGTTTGCTTTCACTGCTATAAAAATATAAAAAGTAGACTGGCTGCCAGTCTCTCACTATCTGATTTTTGTTCCATTTTTCTCATTATTAGCACTTAAAGATGCACTATTTCAATTTTTTCCCAGTATTTCAAAGTGAATGAGCTGTATTCTGACCTGGAGCACAAGAAAAGCTAACATTTTGGGGACGTGGACAGAAAAAGCCATTTCCACAATGTCAAAAAACTTTCTGCACATTTCATACACATTAAATTATATTATATAGGGATGTCTCCACAAGTATTAACAGAGGAAAATAATTCAGTTCATGTACTGTAAGCCTAATGTTGATACACACTCCTCTCTTGAGCATCTAGCAGCAATTATAGCCTAAATATCCAGATTCTAAGTAACTAGGGACAAAACTTTTTTTTGTACTCCACGTAGATCATAAACCTTTGAATATAAGAACAACTCATCGAAATTGGATGAGAAATGCAAACATTATAGTGCTTTTTATCCAGAAGAACTGCAGCTCCCCTGTTTACTTGTATTTGTTTACAGACAGTCTTGCTCTGTCCAACATGGCAGACGCGTTTGCATATCGCAGCAACAGGCTGAAGTGGCGAAAGCGTATATAATATACATATGTCTATGGGTTGGCTGAAACCTGCAGATTATGTCATAGTTCCTTCTTTTCTGCAGGTCTATGTAGGAGAGGAGAGGTGCGGTGACTGCTTGAGTAAGTTTAATATGAGTTGTTGTGCACATTGTATTTATGGCATTAACTGAGCAGTAACTCTCCTTCAGGAAATGCCAAACCTTGTATGTGAAGTAACGCTGCCATCTGGAGGACATCACACAGCACAGTCAACAGCTTCTGGATTACTAAACTGCACTCAAAGGCAGAGAAATGTTCCTATACTGCTACACTTTTGTTGTTTATCTGAAGCATGCTGGATTAGGAAAACGTATTGGATATTTATTATATCATTTTTATAATAACTTGCTGATAATTATATGCCCCTCCCTCACAGAATTTCACAGTGGCGTGTGTTCTACTGTTCATCAAACAATGTATTTGTTGATAATTACCACTTTATAGGGACACACAGCATTAGATGCATCTAATCTCATGCATCTGCAGTATTTGCTTTTCAGCTCTCACAATCTCATTCAATTGTGCCCTGCCTCCAGTAGTTACATGTCTCATGTCATTGATAAGGATAATTTAGGAATGCTTATTAAAAATGCAACCAGCTATCAGTCTGTGGCAGCCAATGCTCTGTCATCAAGCAGACTAAACAAGCCGGTCAGGAGGGTCACATCTGGGGTCGAGATGGAGCTAGACAGTCTGGAGGCAGTGGCAGAGAGGATGAGGGACAAAATCAGTGCCATAGATAACCCCTCTCACCCACTCTGTGGTGAACTGTTGCACATGGACAGTTCGTTCAGTCACAGACTGATTCCACCAAAGTACAAGACAGAGTGCAAGTACTCTTACAACTGCTCCAGGTAGGGAACCACTGACTTTATAGGATATGCTGCATGTATACATAATATATAACACTGCTGTATATTTATTTATTCATTTATTTTATATTTACCTACATAACTGCAACTATAATTATATTCATATTATATATATATACTATATACACTATAGATATCCCAACTTCTGTATGATTAATGAGACTCATTACTTCTGTGCATGCAGTCATTTGCACAGTGCACAAATCGTGTATCCAGCTGAAGTATTGCAATGTACTGTATATAATGGGTATATCTTTTGCATGTCATTTTCTTATTTTTTATTTTTGTTTTATTTATCCACCTTCCATAATTATCAATCTGTTCCCTCCCTCTCTAGACTGTTTCTCATTATTATATTCAATTTCAATCAGACTTTATTAAGGACACAGCTCATGAGAGAACAATAAAATACAATGAAAAACAAATAAATACACGATATACTGAATACTGATATAATATCTAATTGTTATTTAAATCTTTGTTCCTGCGCTTGAAATGATTTTATATTTTTGAAAAATATAAATAAAAAACTGCGTACTGTCAAGTTAAGCAAGCACAGCTGCTAATTTTGCTTTGCTGCTCCAAAAAACACACGAAGTCTGTGACGCTTAGCGTCTTTCTTCCCTCAGAGGCCAGTGACAGACGCACTGAGACCTCCACACTTCTAGCACATTACGGAGGACAGCGATTCTCGTTCACTTTCCTAGACTAGCGTACCAGAGTACGACCCGAAAGTTACGCAGTTTACGTTAATGTTTTGGCGTAGCAGAGGCCCAGGTGAAAGGAAGTGGTCCCACCGTGGACGAGTAGCCACCAAATCGGGACAGCAAGAGTGAATGGCAGTGAGGATATCAAACGAATTATTTCAAGTCTTTTTAGCCGAGACGATCAATTGAATAACACACATCAGGTGAGATTATTTACTGCATTCTGCGATTCGTCTTGCTGGAATACTTGTTTTTGGATGTGTTGGCCTTGCTAGCTATTAGCTGGTGTCTGTGTGACATGGTGCATGGTCGCTGCAGTCACTGCTCACACGTTGTGTTGCATTACACGCTGGACATTTTGGGTGAAGCCATGTTTCACTTTAGCTCCATAAATCACACAGCTGATGGTGTCTATGGCTATTGAGACGGTCAATAACTGACTCCAGACAAGCGCGATGCGTCTGATTTCATATTCAAGTGCTAAGTGAAGTTACCCTGATGAGGGCTGCAACAGGGTTTCCATTGCAGTTATGCGAGTGTTTGCTCAGTTGGTAACGTTGTGTAAAATGGTAAAAGATTATCAGAGAGATTGTTTAACTTAATTCATTTGTAACGAATTTTTCTCTCCAACATGGTACCAGCTAATGTTAAGCTAACGAAACGTACATAGGCGTATTTGTTATATGTTAGCGTTAGCAGCCAACTGTTTGTTAATGTTAGCTAACGGCACGGTACTTTTTCATCAGCTGTAAGGCCAAGGACGTTGAATTGCTCTCTTCATCTTGTGAATGAAGATAACTGAAAGCTTGCATTCCCAAATTTTTAATCAAATTGCTTTATGATACTGCGTATTAACGTGGCTAGCCAATGTTAGCAAACGCTTGGCAGACATGTAGCTGCTTGGTTGCTAACTAACGTTAGCTAACTAACGTTAGTCAGCATGGTCTCTGCTAGTAACTTTAACGCTAATGGTCAGGTGTCCAGCTTCTCAGCTGAAGGTTTTAATTTGCCATATATTAATTCAAACTTACATTTTGAGAGCGGAAGCTGCTAATATAATATGGTGATACCACAAAGATGGACGTGTGTTAATACCTGGTTTAGTACTGCGGGGTGCAGAAAATCGTAGAAATTAATGTCATATTGACCCGAGGTCATATAGTTTCAGCTTCTGGATATAATGCAGTGCAAATGAATGATTCTGGCTAATGTTGTACTGAACATTGTGTTCTGCATGTGTGACTTGCTTAGCACAGCTGCCAGAGACACTTTCCTGACTTGCTGGCAGCAACTGTTGTCTAAGACTGTGGGACAACATCAGATGTGTCAGTGTGTCAATATGAGCACACAGCTGTGACACATTTAGTCATTTAAGGCTGACTTTGGGATCAAGGTTTTCAGACCAATACTTCTTCATTGTAAATATTTAACATGCTGTTATCATGTTTGAAAATGGAAAAACATTGAAGTTGCTCAGACACACGCAGCTCTCTATACATGTCTGAAGACTGTGCACACAACAGTCACATTAACAGTTACTGTACATGTAGTGTTAAACTCCAAATGTCTCAACATCTCGTTATGAAAGCTGCTCAAGACATTATAATGAATTTCACACATAGGCCAAATGATCATCATATGCAAATCTGTTTAATGAATCATCGTAGGAACAAAATACTGTGAATATGCAAATTTTAAGTCAAAGAACAAACGTTCACATCTTGTCAGGGGTTTTTGGAGTGATGCAAAGGTTGATGGTGACTGATGATATAACACTTTTAGAAGCATATGTTGATTCTGAGTGATTTTTTGCTGTTGAATGTCACTAGTAAGCAGCATGTCACTCATCTTCTGCTGCTATATATCATGTCTCACAGGCATATTACTGACATTTGCTACATTGGCATGACATTTGCTGTGTTAACTATGCTTAACCCACAGCACATGCTGTTCCACCAACATATTCACATTTATTCATTTACATTAAAGGACGGGTTCACAATTTTCATGTGTATCTTCAAACAACAGTCAGGTGTCCATATGAACAGTGAAAGAGGTTTTCCTCTCTGTAATCATTCCTCCTGTTCATACTGGATATTAAAAGATCCCCTTCAAATGTGCTTTCAATGTAAATGATGGAGGCCAAAATCCACAGTGTGTCCACACAGTACAAAAATGTAAATAAATACAAAAATGTATTTAAAAGTTGATCTGGAATAGTGCTGGGCGGTTTAACGATTCATCCGATATACTGGTTTTAATTTGACGCTGCCAAATGGCATGCTGGGTACAGCTTGCTAGCTAGCCATTTAGCTCCGTTACTGAGATTCGGGCAGAAAAGGCCTCTCATATAATGAAGGTTATCGGGGTAATCTCCCTTCAGCCTCCTACTGCTTTAGAGATAAACACATTTTTTACATGAATCACCTCAAAAGTTTGTGAGTTTGAATGAAAGTAAACACATGACCTAGCCGCCTGTAGCAGAATTATGGCTATCTGCATAGAGAACTACATCTAGGGCAGTTGGCATGTCGGTTTGTTTATGTCTGAGGCTGCGAAGAGCTCAGCATCTGTTCATGCTACAGAAGTTGAAATAAAGTTGTTCAGTTTCTGTGTGCCGGTCATTCAGGGTGTGCATGAGAGCGTGCTGCATGCTTGTGTCAGGCAATCACAGCCAAGCACCCACCTTTAATCTTACTGCCAGAAGCCTCCACAAGCTACAACATAATGATGATATGATACACTTAAGAAATACCTCCCCTCTGTAACAAGCAGCCAATGAGATGTTTTCACTGTTAGCTAAATTGATGTGGGTATCTAGCGTCATATTGATCTGCATTAACTATTGTCAGCAGGGATGTTATCATTGTGTTATTAATGTCAGACATTAAAGTAACACCTAATATAAGATTATATGTACAGTAAGCATACATATTTCCTTCCTTTGTATTTTATGTGTTATGTTTGCTGAACAGGTGAATATGTGTATAAAGACAGTGAATGCAACTACATTCACATGAATGTTAACTCTACTAAATGTCATTATATATTTAGGCAAAGAGTTATGCCAAGAATCTGTAACTGCTGGGATAAGAAACCATGAGATGGTAGCAATGAGCCCATCGTATTGCAGATGTTGCTAATAAAAATTGTGAGGAATACAGCATTTTAAATTAATCTTTATTTCTCTCTTCAACTGTATTTACAGGGATAGAGGCTAATATTTTTAAGCACTGGCACAAATTTGGTAGCCAAAGTACGTTTTTGGTTGTCAAAATGTAAGCTTACATAAAAAACAATGCAGAAAAGGCAATTTAACACAACTTAACACAGCCTTCCTCAACAATGAATGAAAATAATTGATTATGTCATATAAATAAAAGAAGTTGACAAAGAAAAAGTTTAGAAGAAACCATATTTATTTATATTTTAAAGCCATATTTATAATAGGTGAACCTGAGTGTCATCTGAACACATGCTTTAATAGAAGGGATACAACTCAAGGAAATCTGATCTTTTGTACAGAGGAGTTAAGTTGGTCAATGCCACAAATTTGCATTTGATTGCTGACCTAGAAATGGTGCAGTCTTTAATATTTCTTCCTCATGTTGTTAATGTTAAAGTCTGTGTAAAGCAATTTCATACCACAGAAAAATGTGTAATTAACCACTCAGCCAAATTTGAATGATTAAAAAAGTCGCCAAACATATAAAATTAGGTTTCAAAATTGTGGAAAAATAAGCAGTACTCTCTGCTCTGAAAGGCTGGGGGCGTGTCTGCTGAAGGCGCTGAAAGCACGACCCAACTGAACAGAGTTAACAATGCTCATACCAAACTCCCGTATGGAAATACACTATTTAAAACAGGCCATGTTTGTAGGTGTAAGGCAGTAGCATGGATGATAATTTAAGAATAAAGTAATGTTAGGAACCACTGTTTAATTCAGCACATATTTTGTAGGTAAATGTGGATTTGTTTCAGTAAAAATGTAACTTAAATGACTAGTTAACAAGTAATCCATCATTAACCATCGTATGGTTAAACTATATGTTAAATTGTTGTTTTTTTGAATGGAGTTTGGTTCACTTAATGTTTCTCACTTCTCTGCTGAAAAGCAGCTTCATTGTGGCCGTCACCCCTTGGAGCAGTTGCCCAGCAAATGCTCTCCCTCTGGGGACCTCCCAGCTGCACAGCCGGTGCTGAAGCTGAAGCCCCTGGCGGCTCCACCCATCAGCAGACACTTCAGCTGGGTTTAAAATAAGTCATTGAGCATAACGTTGACTGAAAATGGCCCCATTCACCAGTAACAGTGGATTATCCGATGTGAATCCCAGGTGGTCATGCTAGTTAATCCTGTACGTCGTAGAGCCACTGTTTCAGGAAAACAGTTTAATGCAGTTTAATGCTCTAACTCCACAACTCAGTACTACACAGTTCTACATAGGTCTTTTGTTTTCAGCAGTTATTTTCTAACATGTATAATATGTTTGAAAATAAATCTCTCATTTTCCTTTACACAGACTTAATAATTGATCTGAATGTGCATATAATATTTGATAATATTATATGCACAAACTGAAAATATTTTACTTTTTAGACTGAGACCTGCAGCTTTTGTATGATGACATCTCTGACAGTGCCACATTGCCGCCAGTAGGCAGGAATATTCCTGGCCCAAAATAAGACGGAGGTGGTACCTCATAGTTTTAAAACCATTTATGTGCGTGTGTGCGTACCAGTCTTCCAGTACCAGTAATTGGTCGTTGATACCTGCTTAAACATTTCAAGAAGCACAATTTCAATTAGGCTACATAACCTCCAAGTGATGTAGCTACCACTAGTGCTACATTTAGGCTTAATGGTTTACATTGTTTACAACTCCACAATCAAACTTTTGATTAAACAGCAAAGGGGGGTGATGGTGGATTTGAAATTATCTCCAAAAGATGTTCAGCTAATTAGAAAAGATGATGTCAATGTAGGCCTTGCCCTTGAAATTATGAAAGCCTAACCATAGCCAAAAGAACATCTGTTGGGTCTGGAGGTAATACAACTGTTGTTCTCACTATATGTAAGAGATGACATTAAATGGTATGATGAATAACATAAGACAGATATGGGTAAATATATACATAGCTGCTGAAACAGTGGAAGGGTGCAAACACACTCCTATAGGTCTATATGGTAGTATAAACTTCAGGCAGGACTCCAGACTAACTTTTTTCACTACCGTCCCAGAACTGTCCAGAAGTGAATATAAACTGTCCCAAAATCAGACTGCTGTTTCCTTACTTTGTAAAGCATGGCAGAGTTTGTCTGTGGCCCCTAAATCACTAAATCTGCCCTTGTTGATGTATGAGTGTTGTCTTTAACAATTTCCTTCAAAGATTAGAGATGCTGCTTTCAGTAGGCCCTAATTGTAAACGCTTCCATGGTGAACTGTACCTTTGCAATACAGTTTCATATTTCTATACTATATATGCTGTCTGCTGCAGTCCGTTTCTGCTCCTGATAACCCATGCGGTCTGGAAAGATTGTAGCATGCTGAGTACACCAATTTCTCCAGCACTCTCTCTTTGTATAATTGTAGAAATACTGGTATTTGTTATTAGTGTCTGTATCTTTCTTAGTATTCCCTGTTGTTAGTTAGTTGTGAGTCAATAATTTGTGAGTCAATAATTTGTGCCTGACAAAAATGGAACTGAGCAGCAGCTCTGCTCTGCTCTGCTCTTTATGTTCACATTTTAGAGAATATAATTAATATTTTCCTCATTAATGATGTATTATTTCACCACCCGTGACCCATCTGCTATCAATCAGAATGTAATTTTTATGACCTGAAACCGCCCGATAAGTATTTGATAAGTGTTTAAGGCTTAGATTATAACAAAAAAGACCACAGTAATATATTGAAATCAGAACACATTGTCTACCGTTCCTGGAACGATGGGACGCCGTTAGTCTCGAGCCCTCATGCAGATATGGCTGATGGATCAAATTCTGATAGTGATTTTGCAGGGGTTGTGACGCTCAAAAATGTATCCACCCATTCCCATGATTGTGTGTGGAGAAAAATTCTTGGGCACCTGTTGGACCTGGAAGTTGTAATTCCATGGTTTGGCCACTATGTCAAATTGGCTTCAAAGCCCGGTGCTGTTCCTGGGGGCTTGGTTTATATGTACTGAATGGTCTCAGCAGCAGTTGGATTTAGTATACAGGTTTATATGTACTGAAGTCTCATTGAGCACATAGAGCTCCGGTAAACCAAGAGGGGAATACGTGTCAGTCAGTTACCTGTCACATGCACTGCTGAAAACGGTCTCACACAGTGCTCAAGTGAGTTTTTAGCATTATTTGCTTCCATTTTGATCGCTGGCAGTTAGTTTGGTAACATAAAATAAGCAGAATATTCTGCAGAAGGTGAGAGCTTTTGTTAGTGTCGGACTCAGAATGTGATTACATGGCTACTAGTACTTCCTGGATACAGTTGATACCATTACAGGTCCGGTATGTATCGAACCCGGAAAAGACACGGCACTTTTTTCATACATTTTTGGCCATTTTTGGCTTCATGTTAGCTTCAGATGAACTGTTTTTAAATACAGGAGGACTGAACAGGATTATGAAGGGATCTTTTAATGACCAATATGAACAGGAATAATTATGGCAAGAAAAATATGTTTCAATGACTGTTGACTTATAAATTTGTGAAGCTATCCTTTAAATAAATAAAAATAACATTTTAACATAATGTACACTGACATACCTAGCATTTAAAGGCTTGCCCACTGTACAGCCCATAATTCCACAAGATTAGATACCAGAAAAGTACCTTCCCATAATGAGTGGTTATCTTCCAGTGTAAAGTTGTGGTGTAAGCTACTGTGGGTTTTTTTTTTTTTTTTTAAAAAGCCACCAGTTTTACACGGTACCTGGCAGTGAAAAGTGGCACCTGTCAGTGGAACACAAGTAACATTTTTATATGGCACAAAGCATCTGCATGTTGGTAGTCACTAATGCATAAGAATCATCATATGATATGACAGTTGCCAGATATGCCAGTAGAACAGCAGCAACATACCCATAATCAGCAGTGAAATACCACTATTTACCAATATCATACCATTAAAAAAAGTAGCATACCATCAGACACGGTTCCACCTTGGCACTTGAAAATGTTTTTAATTTAGGATTTTTGTCTCTATGGTATGAGGCTACACAATCCATTTTAGTTTAGTTTTTTAGTTTCCATTGAAGTCTTTTTCTAGTAGTTTCAGCACTGTTGAACTTTTTGAAATAGACAGCAGGTCTAGAATCAAGAAGATTTCATCAAAGTACAGTAGCTGAGTGTGCTGATCCAAGAAGCAAGTGTTTAAGAAGTGGGGCTTTTCTGGTATATTGATGCTGTCGATGCTGGGGGAAAAGGGCTGTGGTGTATTGTGACACGGTGCTGTGCATCAAGCTGTACTGACACGTATGTCAATGCTGTTTGCTATGTGGGCTGACGTAGAAAACAAAAGGTGCAGGTGATTTGATGTCACCAGTGTCTGTTTATACTACAAGTGTGGTCACTGAAGCAAGGTTGAGCTTCCCCCACTGCTGTACATGTTCAGCAATCAAGCTGCCATCCCAAAATAAATGTATGTATCCCAGCAGTGTCGCCACTGGCTACATACCAGTGGTTAGTGCAGCATTGGTCCAGAGTGGATTGTAGTATATTTTTCACTAGGAGCTGTGTATTTCGTGGAGCACTTTTGGTGGCAGCAACAATATCAGATGACTCTTTCCGGAGTTAAAGATAGGGATGGGTTCTGAAGGCCGGTTCCATTTTGGATCCAGTTCCCAGTCTGTGAAGTGCCTTCATTCATTGAGCTTTGACGCTAACAAAGCTCTTATAAAACCTTTTATCTCTCCTTAATCCTCAGCGGACCATTGCTGTTGCTGGTTAAATTGACAGTTACTGCAGCAGCAGATTAGATAACGTTAATCAATGTTAATTCTTTAACCCTCCTGTTGTCCTTGGGTCAATTTTGACCCGGCAGGACAACAGGTGTCATTATGTGCTGTCATCAAAAATTGTTTTAAAACAGTATCCTGACTAAACTTTTACATCCATCAACATATTTTCCTCTGATCTCAACTATAATTAAAATAATTCATAATTTCTTAGTCAGGATACAGTTTTGAAACCATTTTAATTTTTTTGATGACAGCACATAATGACACCTGTTGTCCTCCCGGGTCAAAATTGACCCAAGGACAACAGGAGGGTTAATGGCTAAAATGATAGTTAACCACTGTACGACCGCCAGTGGATTGTATTTTTTGTAGTTTCACACGGTAGACACTCTTGTCTAGAGAAATGATCAGCTCGTTAATTGTCAGCATTTGAATTTGATCATCTGAATAGCTCTCAGTCAGCACCTTCATTATTTAAAGTAAATAGCGGGTGAAGTGCAGTAGGCGACAGCTGTTCATCTCATGTATCACATACAGGACCAGTCAAAAGTTTGGACACACCTTCCCATTCACTTGAATGTTACATTCAAGTAAGTTGGTCACTACGAGATAGCCAGAGACAGCTAGTAAACTGTGGCAAGTGCGCATGTAGTGTAACTAATCACCTCATAGTTTACAGGACTATCATGGCTCAAAACGCTGATGTAGCAGCTATGATCTACATTACTTTTTGACTAAAAATAGCCTTTTTGTGTATATTGTAATAACGTGATTTTATGATTTAGACATTTTATGCTGTACATTGTGCAAAAACAAAAATTTGAATTATTTATATATATATATATAATTATATATATTATAAGTTATAATAAACTTATTTTGCTTGCACCTTTCCGTCCTACTGATTCACTTGTAGTTGCACTACTTCCTATACCTTTTCTTGCCACTGCTCGATCAGCAAATAATGAAATTATATTGCTGCAGAAGATCATCATGTATTTTTACAAACTTTAAATGTGAAGTGTAATAGTGTGGAAAATGCAGCTCTAAAGAGGCAGAATGATCCCTGAGGTGGAGTTCATCACATTACAGACCACATTGACGTCCACAATTCTGCTAAACCACACTGAGCTTTAAACTTCTCTTCTTAATTCCTTACCTGAGTGTTGACAACCTGTACATTTGAAATGTTGAGGCTGCCAGTATTGGAATCCCAAGTGCAGTTCTGTTCTGGTTTGAAACACCTCTTGGCACTGAATATGTCAGAGAACTCACTTCAGAGCTGTTGAACTTCATTCTTGGCACAGGCCTATGAATAATTAGGTTAGATTTGATTTACTGCTTGAAAGTAGCTCCATAGATGAGCATCAGGTTGCATTATGTTTTTGATTATCAGCAAACTTGAGCCGCTCCTTTTAATGTAAAGACTTGTCTTTACTTCACAAAGCTGACTGCTAGGATTGCTTACAGCTGTTGGGCTCAAAAATTTCACAGCAGGGTTGTGTGGTCTGGTGATGATTTTAGGCTGTGTCAAAAATGTGTTGAAAAGCTTGTCTAAGACTAGTGTTGGACCCTTCTTCCCTCCGCTCCATGTACCTTTGTCAGCATCTGGCACCCAGCAAGACTTTAGCATTCTCATTTTGCTTTCTGCTTTTGTTTTTACAGAGCTGGAGGACTCAGTCAAAGTCACCGCCACTTCCCGTTTGTGTAGAGGTGAGAAGCGTTACTTTTGAATATAATAGTTACAACAATTCACATTGTCTAGGAATGTGTTGATACCTATTTATAAGTAAATCAGAAGCATTATTTATGGCAGTGTCTCAAATGCATGATTGCTACAATGCTCTGTGTTTTTGGTTTCTCAGGTCTGTTCCCACTTAAATGTGGGTGAGCATCAGGAGTTGATTAAGAGATATTTTATCATGAAGCCCAGATTAAGTGTCTGCTTATTCAGAAAGTCTCACTTATTACCTGTAAGTATATTTCTGAATAAATCAATTCTGTTTTGCATTGTTCCAGCCAATTCTCATCTTTCCTTAAACACTCTATATGTAGAATTGTGAAGCAATTTATATGTATTAATCGTTTTTTATTGCCAATGAGTGAACAGGTAGTAATGTAACATAAAACATGAGACCTTCCTTGACTTTCTTGGTTGTCTGTAACAGCCTGTGGACTGATTTCTATGTGAAGGACCAGGGCCGTATTTTCCGTTAAAATCCAAAAGAAGTGACATTTTTGTGCGCTCCCGAGAGCCTTGCCTCTCTCCCGCTAACATCAACAAACGACCGGCATAACGGGGCATAACGACACAACAAAAACTTTTGTTTTTCCTGTTGGTTGTCCAAAGGTCGTAATAAGCACACATTTCACAACAAATCGCAGCACCGGGCAGCCACAGCCAGTTACTGCCCGGCCACAGCTCATTGCTGCCCAGCCACAGCATGTTGCTCCCTGACCACAGCCCGTTGCTGCCTGGCCACAGCGTGTTGCTCCCTGACCACAGCCCGTTGCTGCCCGGCCACAGCCCGTTGCTCCCTGACCACAGCCCGTTGCTGCCCGGCCACAGCATGTTGCTCCCTGACCACAGCCTGTTGCTGCCCGGCCACAGCATGTTGCTCCCTGACCACAGCCTGTTGCTGCCCGGCCACAGCATGTTGCTTCCTGACCACAGCCTGTTGCTGCCCGGCCACAGCTCACTGAGCCTACCAGTGTTTAGTAAATACGGTTGGTAAAAAAATAAAGTTGGCAGTTTGTGAGTCGGGTCAGATTCGAGTGGTTGATTAACGCATATTTGTGCAAGTTTGGTGGTATGGCGCAGCAGGAACCTCTGTGTTTGTGTGTGAGTGAGCGAGCGCATGCACATACAGAAGGGGGGGCGGACTGACTGGGAGTGAGAGATGCTTTGCTGAAACACGGTGCAAAACACTATGTAAGAAATGTATATTTCATATGTAATTATGAGAAGTGTAAGTGAGGAAAAAGACATCACCTGCAATAGTCTTGAGCAGCGAACATGCAAGCGCGAGCACCAGGATGCAGCTCATTTAACGGCCACAGATGTCACTAATGAGAAGGAATTTCTGATTCCTGCATATAGAACCTTTAAGCACGTTTGTTTTCAAGGTCCAAACAACCTCTAAACAAGCTATTCTCAATCTCTTAACAAGCTGCTCTCAATCTGTTAACAATTTATTCTCAGTCTCTAAAATTGCTGTTCTCAACCTCTAAAAAATATTCTGAACCTCTAGACAAGCTGTCCTCAACCTCTGAGCAAGCTCTTGTCTAAACAGGCCATTAACTCTCTGTCCAATGGTAGACCTACTGCAAGCTGCTGTGCATGGCTGAGGTGTCTCTTCTCAAACCTGACTATGGTGATATGTGGTCTATTGTACATTAACACAGTATCCTCATCTTCCCTGCCAGTGAACTTCTGAGAGGATGATGAAATGAGATAAAGTGGACACCTGGAGGAGCCCAGCCCCCTCACCTCCACCTCTTTGAAGCATGGCAGGCCTGCAGCTTGTCACCCCTGCCACTTCACCCATGGGGCCTTTCTTTGGTCTGCCATGGCAGCAGGAGGCTATCCATGATAACATCTATACACCTAGGAAATATCAGGTCAGGAGGCTGGCATCCAAATGGATGTGTTTACTAGCTGCTGGATGTATTGTATATAAGCATGTACAGGATATATTGGTATTAACGTGGCATTAAATATTTAAAAATGTCTGCCTCCTCCAACTCACTGTCTGTAAACCTGATCCTTCCTCCACAGGTAGAACTTCTTGAAGCAGCTCTTGAACATAATACTATCGTCTGCTTGAATACTGGCTCAGGGAAGACCTTTATTGCAGTACTCCTAACAAAAGAGCTCTCCCACCAAATCCGTGGACATTACCAAGAAAATGCGAAGAGGACTGTTTTTCTGGTGAACACAGGTACCTGCAAGACACAATGCCTACTAATGTTTAGACATTAACAAAAACAGGAAGGAAATTGTATTGTCCATTCTCAGGTCTCACCCAACTCATTGTTCATTTAAATTCAAATGTATTATCTTTTTTTGTTTGTAGAATAATTCAACTTGCCAAGTTGTTTAATGTGTCTCTTATGTACATTGTCCAGCTTTGTCTGTAGTTCAGCAAGCAGCTGCAGTCAGGACTCACTCTGACCTCCAGGTGGGAGAGTACATAGATTTGGAGGTGACCTCAGCATGGACCGACCAACAGTGGAGTAAAGAGATAATCGAGAATCAGGTGAGGCCATTATTCTCATTGCCTTTGACAGTGTTTGGCCTATTAAGTTAATACTAACTCACACTGCTTTCATAATTCTTTCCATGCTGTGACTGCCTCGTAGGGGTAGGAATCTTTGGGAATGTCATAATTCAATTAAATTCTTAGTCTTTTGTGTTTTCGATTCAGATGTAGATACGAATGGCATGACAAAATAATAAAGCAAAGCCTGAGTTATCCTGTGTTCTTTTGACAAAGAATCACAGTACAATGTGTCGACTGACAACGCAAGGTCTGACTAAAGACTGATGGTACAAGTAGTTGACTTTCAGCGGGCAGCTCTAGTCATTTGCACCTTTTATTAACATATTGTCATTCTCAACTCTATGTCATACAGGTGCTGGTCATGACTTGCCACATATTCCTGTACATATTGAGGAATAAAATCTTACCGTTGTCTAAAATCAACCTGGTGGTTTTTGATGATTGTCACCTGGCCATCACGGACCACCCCTACTGTGAGATAATGAAGGTGAGACTGTCCTCGAAAAATAAAACAATCTGATCTGTAACAGCAGTATTCTGACCTCTGAGTCCCTTCCTCTTGCAGCAAGACTTGATGATTGTCGTTTGAAATGTGTCTGACTTGGAAATGACCGGCTGTCCTCTCACTTTGTGCAGCTGTTTGAGGGTTGCTCGTGTAGTCCTCGTGTTCTGGGCCTCACAGCCTCCATTCTGAATGGAAAGTGTGACCCATCAGAACTGGAGCATAAGATCCAGAATCTGGAGCGAATCCTGAAGAGCAACGCTGAAACCGCCACTGACCTTGTGGTCCTTGACAGGTACTACATCTATGGCTAAATGTTTGAGGATTTTTGTTAGTTACAACTGAGCACTGCAACTAGAGACTGACATGCCAGTATCTCTTCGGTGTGTGAAGTCTTCTGTTTGTCCACTTATTTCAGATATGCCTCTCAGCCAAGGGAAGTGGTGCTGGACTGTGGGCCCTACGTTGATGAGAGTGGCCTCTCCTCCCGTCTGCAGGCGGAGCTGGATGAAGCACTTCACTTCCTGAATGACTGCAACATATCTGTTGCCAGAGAAGACCGTGACCCCACATTCATTTCCAAACAGGTGAGAGCTAGAGAGCTTTGTACTAGTATTGTTCAGGCAATGGCTTCAACTGGGAACATTGAATAAGTTGTGTTCATTTTAAAGTTAAAGTTATAATCTCGAGGATTTTCAATTAAATAAATGTCTGTTAAGTCACTATCTATCGCTTGATGAGGTAACACAATGGTGATTGAGCCTATGGCCTGCTAATGAAAGCTTTTGCATTTGCGGTACTGTATTATAATTATTACGAACCAGTGGCGACTTTCCCGCCATGCATTCAAATCACAAGCAGCACAGTTAGTGATGCGTTTTCCATCACCCAGTGGTGGATCTGCCAGAGAGGGTAGGCCGACCTGATGCAACTGACTCACTCTTCAGTTTGCTTGTGCTAGTGTGACGTCACACAGTGACTAAGGGTGGAGCCTGTGCTTTTTTCCTGTGGGAGCACTGGTTTCATTCGAACTGCATACAAACAAAATAGTGCCCAAAGTTTAGGGTTCAAACAGAAATGCTTCTTGGGCAGCTGTGAGTCATTTCAATGTTAGTTCAGCACAAAAGAGCTCACATGTGGCTCAGAGCTGGAGAGGTGGAGTTGTCTGTCAATATGAGGAGTAAAGAGGTGACCATGCAAGTGAGAGAAGATAATAATGAGGCCGAAAAAGCAAAAATCTATTTGAGAGATATAAAGGTAGTTTGCCAAATTCAACAGTTGGGTAAATTCTAAAAAAGCAGGTGTTATGCAGATATGGGAAAAATGTGAGCAAATGTGTCATAGAAATCAGTCTTTCAAACTGCTGCACACACTGTCCCTGTCCTGTCCAGGTCCTGAGTGACTGCCGGGCCGTGCTGCAGGTTCTGGGGCCCTGGTGTGCAGACAAGGCAGCAGGCATCATGGTGCGTGAACTCCAGAAGTACATCAAGCACGAGCAGGAGGAGCTCAACCGCAAGTTCCTGCTCTTCACCGACACCATCCTGCGTAAAGTGCACGCCCTCTGTGAGGAGCACTTCTCGCCCGCCTCACTGGACCTCAAGTTCGTCACGCCAAAGGTCCTCCGGCTGCTGGAGATCCTGCATGAATACAAGCCCTTCGAGCGGCAGCAGTTTGAGAGCGTGGAGTGGTACAACAACCGCAACCAGGACAACTATGTGTCCTGGAGCGACTCTGAGGATGAAGACGAGGACGAGGAGGTGGAGGCCAAAGAGAGGCCTGAAGCCAACTTCCCCTCACCGTTCACTAACATCCTGTGTGGGATCATCTTTGTGGAGAGGCGTTACACGGCTGTCGTCCTCAACCGGTAGGCTATTAATATATACTAGAAATAATTCTGATTTCTGGTCAATACAGTGCTGCCTTTAATGTGCAGTAAATGACTGGTGGTATACTGGTGGTGTTATCAGTGACACTGTCTCTATGTGTTTTCCTCAGTCTGATCAAAGAGGCGGGGAAACAGGACCCAGAGCTGGCCTACATCAGCAGCAACTTCATTACTGGCCACAGCATCGGCAAGAACCAGCCACGCAACAAGCAGATGGAGGTGGAATTCAGGAAACAAGAGGAGGTATACAGACTGTCATGATATGGAAATGTTACACACTGAACGGCTCTAGACATTTCACTTTTTTTATTAATTTTGCACATAATATTATATAAAGTATATTATAAAAATATGAAGTTAAATTTAAAAAAAAAAAAATCAAACAGAGACTTAAATTTATTACAATAATAGATTATTTATAAAAAAAACTGTTATCAAGTTGGAAAGAGACCACATGAGGGTGGTTTTTCATCAAAAGATACACAAGAGAATCTGTCCACTTATTACTATCCACTGTTCTTTGACCAGTTTGACTGTGGAACAGGTATTCAGTTGCATTCTATGTGGTATTTAACAAGTCTTAAATTAAATTTACTGAACACTGCAAAAACCCTGAAAAATGGCCATAAGAGAAGTAGGAGAAAGGTCAACCCATATAAGGTTCTGGTGGGGTTTTCAGGTCACCAGGAGGAGGTTGTTCCAATGTGTGCAAACCACCACCCATGCCTGCCACCAGCTCTATATCACCATCATGTGTCCACACTGTACTAACCAGGACCGCCTCTTTCTCTCCCAGGTTCTCCGCAAATTCCGGGCTCATGAAACCAACCTGCTGATCGCCACCAGCATCGTGGAGGAAGGTGTGGATATTCCAAAGTGTAACCTGGTGGTGCGCTTCGACCTGCCCACAGAGTACAGGTCCTACGTCCAGTCCAAAGGCAGAGCTCGGGCACCCGTCTCCAACTACATCATGTTGGCTGACAGTGAGAGGACCAAAGCCTTCGAGGAAGATCTGACTACCTACAAGGCCATAGAGAAGGTCAGCTTCTCCTTTTGTGTCTGTCTGATCCTCTCTGGTATAGATCATGTATCAGAATAGTGGAAAGTAAAGCTGAATGAGGTACTTATGATGGAGTCATGATTTCTTTTGAGCAGATCCTGAGGAACAAGTGTTCCAAGTCAGTGGAGGTGAGTGAGTTTGAAGTGGAGCAGGTGCTGGATGATGACAACATCCTCCCACCCTACGTGCTTCGTTCTGAGGATGGAGGTCCCCGGGTCACCATTAACACAGCCATCGGACACATTAACAGGTACTCCGACTGATTCTGGTTGCCATGGTTACATTTTTTGCAAAGTCTTGAAGCCTTATAAACAAAATCATACAGTAATGAGTTTGTATAACATGTTCTTACTCTGGTGCTCAGGTATTGTGCTCGGCTGCCCAGTGACCCTTTTACCCACTTAGCACCCAAGTGTAAAACAGCGGAGACGCAGGACGGACGCCTCCAGTCCACTCTCTACTTACCCATCAACTCCCCTCTAAGAGTTCCTGTTAAGGTGAGGAAGAAAGTCTACATTTTTATACCATACACCAATACAATATATTTTGTCCAGCTTCCTCCCTGGGTTTTATGAAGGTAATGATACATCACTCTCTTCACAGGGTCCTACAATGAATTGTGCCAGACTGGCAGAGAAAGCAGTTGCACTATTATGTTGTGAGAAACTCCACAAAATAGGTAAAAACCAGATTTTGCACATGCATGATTAGGAATATTCACTATCAGTCTGTCTATATCTTTTCTTGGCATGTGTGTTTGCTGGTTTTGTTCCTTACTCCTCGCTTCCTTCCTTCCCAGGTGAGCTGGATGATCACCTGATGCCGGTGGGGAAGGAGACAGTGAAGTATGAGGAGGAACTGGACCTTCATGATGAGGAGGAGACCAGCGTCCCAGGCAGACCTGGCTCTACCAAGAGGAGGCAGTGCTACCCTAAAGCCGTAAGAGCCTGGTTCTGCCGTCTGTCATGAATGTTAAAAAGATTAAAAGAAGTGATATAATCCTGAAGTAGTTGAAGTGGTTGTTAGATGTTGCTTTAAGTTTAAGTTATGGAAATCATTTTGAATTATTCCAACTTTGTTTCTGAGAAATCATGTTTTGTCTGTCATTTTGGAATAGCGAATGGATCCAACTCTATATATATAGTACTTGAGAGACAGTATTGAAATAATATGATGAAAAGTAAGAAAAATATATGACGATATGATTGTAAACTGTAGTTCATTCCACAGTTTAGCGGCCATGACGGCAAATACAGGGTCACCACTGTTTGCAAATGTAGATTTTGGAACTGTAAGAAGAGCTTTTCCTGATGACCTAAGTGTTCATTCTTCTTCTCACGGGCTTTGTAGCTCAGAAACAATCCATTTAACGCCTTATGATGAATTTTAACTGTATTCTGGATACAATTGGAAGCCAGTGAAGGGATACTAAAATTGGGGTAATGTGTTCTTCTCTTAGTTCCAAGCTGATCAGCTGCATTTTAGACCAATTACAGATGGCTTAGTGCCTACTATAGAGTATGAATTATTTCTCTATAACATGAAATATTTAGGTTTGAATAAGCAACAAAACAAATTTAAAGTATGCAAAATGACACCCATAAGCATCATTTGTGAGTAGAATAATTCTGAAAACCTCCAAAATGCTAACATGCTTCATCAGGACTGTGTGGTCTGATCACACGTGATTGACCATGGTGTCCCACTGACAACAACCTCATGTTATCAGAGTCTGATTCAAATATTTCTGTTAGCTTCATGTGTTTGTATATGTTGGGTTTCTCGACCCAACTGGTCAAAGCAGATGGCCGCCCACCTAGAGTCTGGTTCTGCTTGAGGTTTCTTCCTGTTAAAGGGGAGTTTTTCCTTGCTGCTGTCGCCAAGTGCTGCCCATGGGGGAATGTTGGGTTTCTGTAAATTAAAGAGTACAGTCTAGACCTGCTCTATTTCTAAATAAAATTGAATTGAATTGAATGTTTACCATTTGTAGCACACTGAAATCCTATAAATGCCCCCCCCAAAAAAAATCCAGAAGATCAATCTCCAGCTGATTGTGGACATCTGTATCTGTATCTAGTGTGTGTTGTGTGAGATATGCTCCTGTAGCGTTTAGTAAATCGTCTTCTCTCCTCTGTGATCTGCAGATACCAGAGTGTCTGCGGGACAGTTATGCTGTGCCGGAGCAGACTTACTACCTATATGTGATTGGGATGGTCCTCACCACCCCTCTCCCTGATGAACTCAACTTCCGCAGGAGGAAGCTCTACCCACCGGAGGACACCACCAGGTGCTTCGGCATCCTGACTGCCAAACCCATACCTCGAGTATGTCAGATTGACTACCTCAGTGCTTCAAATAACTCTTTATTTTATTAGCAGTTCCTTGATTGACAGTAGTCATCACTAGCTTTATTTAGAGTTTCCACAAGAGGAATGTCGTTTATGAAAACAAAGAAATGGCTCCAGCACTTTCCTCTCATCATTGGTCATGGATGGTAAGCACTGCTCCCCCTTCTCTCCAGATCCCACATTTCCCAGTGTACACTCGCTCGGGGGAGGTGACCATCTCCATCGAGCTGCAGAAGTCCGGCTTCACGCTCACGGCTGCCCAGCTCGACCTCATCACTCGCCTGCACCAGTACATCTTCTCCCACATACTCCGCCTGGAGAAACCTGCACTGGAGTTCAAGCCCATGCTGGCTGACTCGGCTTACTGCGTTCTACCTCTGAATGTTGGTGAGTAGAGCCACACTCTGGCTTCGAAAGTGCACGCTAACTTTTCCCTCGCTGTTTTCATGGTCTCTTGTAAGAGAAAAAGTGTTTTCAGCTTCTTGCACTTTTACTGCTTTTTTGTATATATACATAAATACAAGTGTCCTTATCTAAATTACAAACATGAACATACGTCTTGTCCTGCACCTTAGCTCACTGAACAAGCCACCAAACAAACATTCACTGCGGAAAAGTGCAGCTGCAACACATGAAACGGCATTAGTAGAGGAACTAAGGCCCCTGAAATTTGAGATATCCTTACCTGAGGTAGAACAAAGCACAACCATTTTTTCATACCTTTAATATGTCAAGTTTTTGAAATGGATGGTTGTATAAAATATTTTACTGCAAAATTAGTTTATTTGGTTGATGTTTGGAAAATTTAGGTTTCTCCACAAGGGAGAAACACATGAATCTCTGGAAATAATGATCAGAATGTCACCAAATTTGGACTGGATGTTCACAAAAAATGTTATGGCATACAATAAAGCAAATATTTCATCAAAACCTTTGTCCATCTTTGAAATGTATACACTTAAACACACATGAATTATAGGCGGAAATTGAATAGGAAATTAAAAATCCAAAAGGTATGTATGTATATGTCTGTCATTAAAGTAAGGAAACACCAAAAAAGGTGATTTATATGCACCAAAGACTGTTATCATATGATAAAAGTAGGTTATATTACTATTCACTTCACCCTCTGATGTCACCAGCCCCCAACAGGTAACCATTGCAGCCAGCACTTCAAACAGACAAATACAATGGGGGCCTATTGGTATAAATGTGTGATGAGAAGGAGAGAGTAAGACCAATGACATGTAACAAAGCTCGTTAGCCAGAGTCTAACTAGAGACATAATTCATAGTGTATGTTTTGGACCACCAGGCCACCATGACGGTTTTTCATGATTTTAACAGCAGTTATTATTCTGTTCTCTAATTTAGCTGGCATAACAATTGAATGCTGCATTTCATAACTTCGTATGCATATTCTGAAAGCCTAATTTACATGCAGTTATTTTATTAATCTGTTCACTCAGCTCATCAATCTGCACATATTTAGATTTTTTCACCTTATGACCCCTCAGTTTACTTCTTGAATGTATATATTTTTGGATTGTCGGTCTGATAAAACAAGCAATTTGAAGATATTCTAAACATAATCTTTCCCTTACTGATTAATCCACAGATTAATCACTAAGGGAAATGATTAATTGCACCAGTGGATGATCTGTTCAAGCATTTTAAGAGATCTGGCCCAAAGTTCATCGAGGGGCAATTATGTTAATTGCAAATTTGTGTGATAAAACTTAATCACCAAAGCATTTCCTGCATTATTACCTTATCTTGAGGCCTGATATTGCAGATGACCCCTCCAAGTTCAAATTTAGTGGTAAGGCCTTTCTTATCCAAGTTTGTAGTGTTCTAGCATAGTGCATATTCCCACAGAATTAAAAAAAAATCTAATCAGCACAAACAAATGATTCATTAATACATAAGTAATGAACAAAGAGTAATTTGTTTGTTTTGTTTAGTTGGGGATTCCAACACACTAGATATGGACTTTAAGTTCATGGAGGACATAGAGAAGTCTGAGGCCCGCACTGGCATTCCTACCACTCAGTACACCAAGCAGAACCCCTTCACCTTCAAGCTGGAGGACTACCAGGATGCTGTCATCATTCCAAGGTACCACCGCACCGCATGACAACGCTGATGTTACATTTACTGAGATAGCGTGAGAAGTGTGTGGCTGTGTATACAATGAGCTACATAATGACATAACACTGTTCCTCTCCCAGGTATCGTAACTTCGACCAGCCTCATCGCTTCTACGTTGCTGATGTGTACACGGACCTGACACCGCTCAGCAAGTTTCCTTCACCAGAGTACGAGACGTTTGCTGAGTACTACAAAACAAAGTACAACCTGGACCTGTCCAACCTGAACCAGCCGCTCTTGGACGTAGACCACACCTCCTCCAGGTTAGTGGCAAACAGATTATGACATTTTCCTAAGTTAGTGTTAGACAACAGATTTTGCACATGGTTAAACAGAAACATTTGAGTCAGTCCTTTAACCTTAAGCATCAACCAAACTTCAAAGCTCAGTGTCATGAAGACTCAGTGAATCAGTTCTTTGTAAGCATGCCTCTTAGTTTTGTGTTGAGATAAAGTTGGGTTTAGCTTTTGTTTTCCTGTGCTCACAGACTGAACCTGTTAACTCCTCGCCACCTGAACCAGAAGGGCAAAGCCCTGCCACTCAGCAGTGCAGAGAAGAGGAAGGCTAAGTGGGAGAGTCTGCAGAACAAACAGGTAATGACTGCACAGCATTAAAAAACACTGTCAACAGGGGAAACTAGTTAAACCTTTGCAGCAACGCAATGTGATGTCATTCAGCAACAATTAGCATTGACCAGTTAAAGGTCACATTATTATGTTATGTTCACAGCTCGGAATCTCAGAGGTTCTGATTCAGAGCTTTTAAGGTGACAAGATTAAAACAACACAGTGTATTCACAAGTTTACCCGTGAGGTTCCTACAGCTTTGTCCACCAGCTGTCTGCTACTCCACAATTACCAGGATACCTGTCTGAAATTGATGTGAGGCGATCACTAAGAAAACCACCACTCTTGTGGTGTTTTTCAATAGCAGAAAGAAACTGCCCATGGACTGTTGTTGTTGTTGTTTTTTCTACAAGCAATTTTGATAAAAATGATGAATTTGCTCAGCTGTACCTGTATTTGAAACTGTCCCACACCAGTGTAGACTCTTGCATTTTTGGACACATGGCTGAAACAACTTCTGGGTTTTCCCTGTAAAAGCACTGCTGTTTAAGCACTGTGGTATAAACTTACATAAAATGTGAGTGTGAGTTACATTACGTTTATTTCTGTACTTCAGCAGTTCCTCTCTAACAAGCGTGTTGTGTTTCTAAGATCCTGGTTCCAGAGCTGTGTGCCATCCACCCCATCCCTGCCTCCCTGTGGAGAAAAGCAGTATGTCTGCCCAGCATCCTCTACCGCCTCCACTGCCTCCTGACCGCTGAGGAGCTCAGAGCCCAGACAGCCAGTGAAGCTGGAGTGGGAGCCCAGACCCTCCCTCCTGACTTCAGGTCTCTATAACATACTCTGTACAACCTGTCACTTCTTAGGTTCAGTCAGCATGAGCTGGAGTGCAGGGTTTAGGCCAAACAGGGGGACTGATATATAAGTCTGTACCAAAGTAGTGGACCAACTGACAGACATTGCCATTTCTAGAGCCATGCTGCTAGCATATTTGCCGTCTCTCCAGCCTGTTACAATTTGTGTGTAAGCTCATCCTCAACTCTACATCACTACACCCTAATGTAAAGCTGGTCTCTCTGTATGTGACAGGTATCCGAACCTGGACTTCGGCTGGAAGAGATCAATTGACAGCAAAACCTTCATCTCCTGTCCTGAGTCCTGCAGCGAGGACGGCGAGGGTCACTGTAAGCACCAAGAAACTGTATCGCCTGATTCCAATTCCCTAACACATCCCAGTAGTCACCACTCTTCCCAGCCCGGAGACGCCACCTGCACCAGGAACCTAACTAATGGCACTGCCCAAGTCGCCCACTGTGGTGACAACGGCCAACAAGAAGAGCACCTTCACCAACATGACAATTGCCAATGCTCCCAGCCCAGCTCCCCTGGGCTGCAGAGCCCTGAATCAATACAAACCACTACCTCAGTTCCTGTGCAGCCCTCTCACAGCTTGAAGAAGCCCAGCTCGAGTCCTCCACAGCCTAGTGATGAATGTACACCAGGGAGGACCTCAGACCACAACAATAAAGCTACCTCAGTCTGCAGCCGGGCAGCCACGGGTCCCAACGCTCCCACAGCACCTTCTCCCAACCTCGCTGTTGTCCCCCAGCCCAGAGCCGAGGCAGGAGACTCCCCTAAAAGCCTGGGGCCCAACCCAGGCCTCATCCTGCAGGCCCTGACCCTGTCCAACGCCAGCGATGGCTTCAACCTGGAGCGCCTGGAGATGCTCGGTGACTCTTTCCTCAAGCACGCCATCACCACATACCTGTTCTGCACCTACCCCGACGCCCACGAGGGCAGACTCAGCTACATGCGCAGCAAGAAGGTGAGACACTTCATGACTCAATAAAAGGAAGATGGGGCATCATGGGAGTAAAGATACGTGTGCTTGGAATAGTCAGTTTTAGGACATTCCATATTACCCTTAAAAAAACTGAATAAACAGTGGATAAATATCATACACACCATTCCCTGACTGAGTATCCAGAGGTCAATAACAGTGTTAAATGTTACAGTGTGTTACTGATGATGACCTGTCCTCTATGGTCTGCCCGTTGTCCAGGTGAGCAACTGTAACCTGTACCGTCTGGGGAAGAAGAAAGGACTCCCCAGCAGGATGGTGGTGTCCATCTTCGACCCCCCTGTTAACTGGCTGCCTCCTGGCTATGTGGTCAACCAGGACAAGAGCAGCACTGACAAACTGGATTCAGAGGAGGTCAGTAGACTTCCTTCATACCACACTGCATTATACACTCTGCTCATCACCTCTTTTTGTCTCTCTGCTGTGTGATTGTGTATTAATGTGCACAGTGAGGACACTTTTCTTATTCCTACCCTTCTTCAAAGAGCTGGATTAGGGTTAGCGATTAAAATGAGCATTAGCAGTAGGTGTGTGTTAGGGTTGAGAATTACTGAATGATTGAACTTAGAGAAAGGCCATTCTCACACATGTAGTAAAAATGTTCATTCATTCATTTCTGTCATTAATGTTGTCAGGCCACTAGAGGGCAGGGTTCACCTTGTCTGACAACAATGTGTTTTGGTTGTAATTCCCACAACTTGACTCTACAGTTTACTCTCACATATAATATGATCAATATATGGTTATAATGGTTTTATGTAGTAATTTGTAAAAGAAAAGCAACTCAAAGTGTATTAATAATAAAACACAATTAGAAGTTTATGGGTAGCATTTTACTTCAAGTCCACTGAGTTATAATTTTATAATCAATATATAAACATTTAATGAATGGTTTATAACACACTATGATGTAGTTATCAGCAGCCATAAGAACATTTTTATTTTATATTATTTTATTTTTATTTTATTTTATTATCTATGAAAGGTGTATTATCTGTTTATACAGCAGCCTCCATTCATGGGTGCCCACATAAGGAGTTATAGTTGTTGACAAGTACATTCAACATTTACATCTGCTGACAACTGCATTATAGTGTGTTATTAAATGTTTATATATTGATTATACACCGATCAGCCACAACATTAAAACCACCTGCCTCCACAAGACCTCTGAAGGTGCCCTCTGGTGTCTGGCACCAAGATGTTAGCAGCAGATCCTTTAAGTCCTGTAAGTTGCGAGGTGGGGACTCCATGGATCAGACTTGTTTTTCCAGCACATCTCACAGATGCTCAATCGGATTGAGATCTGGGGGAATCTGGAGGCCAAGGCAACACCTTGAACTCTTTATCATGTTCCTAAAACCATTCCTAAACAATTTTTGCAGTGTGGCAGGGTGTATTATCCTGCTGAAAGAGGCCGCTGCCATCAGGGAATACTGTTGCCATAAAGGGGTGTACTTAGTCTGCAATGTTTAGGTATAAGTGGTTCATGTCAAAGTAACATCCACATAAATGCCAGGACCCAAGGTTTCTCAGCAGAACATTGCTCAGAGCATCACACTGCCACACTTCCCATAGTGCATCCTGGTGCCATCTCTTCCCCAGGTAAATGACGCACAGGCACCCGGTCATCCACGTGATGTAAAAGAAAATGTGATTCATCAGACCAGGCCACCTTCTTCCATTGCTCCATGGTCCAGTTCTGATGCTCACATGCCCATTGTACGTGCTTTTGGCAGTGAAAAGCGGTCAACACTGGCCTTCTGACCAGTCTGTGGCTACGCAGCTGCATACGCAGCAAGCTGTGATGCACTGTGTGTTCTGACACCTGTCTATCATTGCCAGCATTGACATTTTCAGTAATTTTTAGCTCTTCTGTGAGGTCAGACCTCTGCACGCGCCTCAGTGAGCCTTAGCGCACATGACCCCGTCGCCAGTTCTCTGGTTGTCCTTCCTTTGACGACTTTAGTAGGTACTGACCACTGCATACCGGGAACGCCCCACAAGACCTGCTGTTTTGGAGATGATCTGATCTAGTTGTCTAGTCATCACAGTGTGGTCCTTGTCAAAGTCACTCAGATCCTTACGCTTGTCCATTTGTCCTGCTTCCAACACATCAACTTCAAGAACTGACTGTTCACTTGCTGCTTAATATATCCAACCCCTCTTAACTTCAGCTGTCAGTGGTTTTAATGTCGTGGCTGATCGGTGTAAATGCTACAGAGAGGACGGACCTTATGATTTTATCCCCATCACCCACTCCTACTCAGTACGTCCTCTAATATCCTGGTTTTTACACAAAAACATGAAAAAAGTTTCCAAAATGTTATTGTGTTATACATAATGATTGTATGGGATGCAGCTAACAAATTTAATCATTAATACTGATCTGATTGATCTTTTTGATTAATCAATTCCTCGTTTGGTCTATAAAATGTCAGTTAAATAATTCCATCCAGGATGTCCCAATCAAGTCTCCTCTCTGATCCCTATCAGAGTCATTTTGATATTGATTACTGATACTGAGTCCGATCCAACACTTAAATTTACCTTATTGTTGAATAAATGTGGATCAGCTGTAGCCTAATAAATCTGACCTTTTTTTTCATGAGCTACTTGATCCAAATATTCAGAACTATTAAGTTGATCAGGTTACATTAATAATATAATATGAATGAACGTTAAGCTGCAGAATGCAATTCCTGATATTGACATGACAATCATTTAACTAGACAGGACGCATCACTCTATTGGCGTTGTGGGGTCCACTCTGATTGTACAGTGGTGTTAGAAAGCGGATTGTTTTTCCTCACAAACAATCTTTGACTATACTGAACCGGCTGCTGAGTGCACTTGAACCTGACAAGTTTCATATCGGCCTGTCAACAAGTTGCTCACAGAATTAACACTAATTAAAGACCACTGATATAAGCTGCTGCCAGCATCATTAGTCATTGTAATGGGTGAACGTGACAGTCAGTGCCGGCTAACAAGCTTCTACCTAAATGTTTTGTATGCTGCTTTTTGCTAATAAGACAGAGAGAGGAGAGACAGTTTTGATAACAGTTTTGTTAGTGTTGGAGTTGAACAGATCTGTGTTTTTTGCAAAGTTAATCACATATGGAGTCACTGTGGACTGTTGTAAAGGAGAGCAGCGCTGCAACACTAGCAGGCAGAGGTAGACAAAACACTGAGCAATGAAAGGATCGGCTTTATTTTAAATATGCATGAATCATCCCTCATACTGATCCTTTGGGCTCAGGACGTCTCTAGTGACTGTTGTGCTAATTTCTGTGTTTCTACAAACAAATAAGTATTTTACTAACAGGTTTTTTATTATAGGTTTATTGTTATAAAGGCCATTTCCCACCACAATCAAAGAGTAACTTGTGTCTGAGTCATGGGTTTGGTTTGGCAGCATCTCCCACACACTGCGCTGCAGGATGTTTCACTCAGCATGTCAACCTCATGAAAGACTAGTCATGTTGGAACCTCTGCTACAGGAACATGGAGACACTTCAAGACCTAAAAATCGTTTCTCATTACTTAACCATAATTAGTTTTTTTATTTACTTTTTTCTTGACCTTCACCTTTGTGTCCATCATTCAGGCCAAAGAGGAGCTTCTGGCTAACGGGCGATCTGGGAATGACTATGATGAGGATGATGAGGAGGTTGAGGAGGCGGATGAGGACAGCGATATGATGTTGAAGGACGAGCCAAAGGACGAAGTCAACATGGAGGACGACCTGGAGTACTACAAGGAACACATCAAGTTCATCGACAACATGCTGTTGGGATCTGGCGCGTTTGGTAAGAAGATCTCTCTGAGCGGCTTCCCTCCCCCTCTCACCCCAGCCTCTAGCTCGTCCCCTGCTATGGAGTCTCCATATGAATGGAAGGCCCCCAAGAAGCCCCTTCATCCAACCACAACCCACTACCCCTCAGAGCCGGTGCACAGCGGGCCCTCAGCTGACGAGTTCGACTACAGCTCATGGGACGCCATGTGCTACCTGGACCCCAGCAAGGCCGGCGAGGAGGACGACTTCGTGGTGGGTTTTTGGAATCCGTCGGAGGAGAACTGCGGCGCTGAGCTCGGCAAGCAGTCCATCTCCTACGACCTGCACACTGAGCAGTGCATCGCCGACAAGAGCATCGCTGACTGTGTGGAGGCTCTGCTGGGCTGCTACCTGACCAGCTGTGGAGAAAGAGCCGCCCAGATGTTCCTCTGCTCATTGGGCCTCAAGGTGAGCTCGGACCTCCCATTTCTTGATACAGTTAATGTGCGGGGGTCCTGTTATGATACATTACAGTGTGCAAGTACATAGTTCTAGCCATGCAGCTCATCAGCCCTAAATTTATATACAGTATATCAGTCATCAGAGGGCTCATGTGTTGTGTGTACTGCCACAGAAGAGAAAGTGTGTCTGTGAAAGGAGCCTTGCTGGATAAGCTTAAAACTAGAGGTCTCCCAAACACATTTCCCAGCCACAGGTGCAGAAGCCACTCGAAACTGATAAATAATAAATGGAAAACACTGATTATTAATTCTATAAGCTATAACTCACAGATCTACTCTCCTGGTCAAAATGTGATAAAGAATAGAGAGCAGATCATGATCTTGTAACGTCATTGGCCACATCTTCTTCAATCTGCTTTTACACTTTTTTTCCTCTCTAATGACATATAGTGAAGCTGTTCTTGCACACACAAACATCTTAAAGAATTCCTGTTGGTTTCACTCACTGTGTGGTATAGGGCTGCAACTAACGATTATTTTCATTATCGATTAATCACTTAGTTGTTTGGTGCATAAAATGGTGAAAAATGTCAGTTATGGTTTCCCAGAGCCCAAGACGACGTCTTCATTGTCTTCTCTAGTGTGGAAAACTGAGTCTGGTTTTGAGGGGAAAACTTCTACCAGCACATCATGTGCTGTTGACAGAATGGCCAATATGGTTTTATTCAATGTGACAAGTAATAGAATAATAGAAGATTACTACTGAAGAGGAATGTTTTTTGGGGTGTAGTTACTTTTCAATATCACACAAAAGTGACATCTATTGAGCCTTGTCAGACCTCAGAGAGTAAAGCAAAATGTGCACTCCAGGAGGCCTGAGGATGACCTTCTCCATGTCTAAGTACATGTTAAAATGTGTTCCTGTGAAATAATCTGTGTTTGTATTGATGACAACAGGTGTTACCATTGGAGAGAGGGAGCCTGACAGAAGCAGTGGTTCACAGCCGTCAGACCACAGCCCTCGACCTGTGCTACGGCTGGCTGAAGATCCCGCCCCGCTGCATGCTGGACCATCCAGACGCAGAGCGAACCCTCAACCACCTCATCTCTGGCTTCGAGAACTTTGAAACAAAGATCAACTACACTTTTCAGAACAAGGCTTACCTCCTGCAAGCCTTCACCCACGCTTCCTACCATTACAACACCATCACAGGTCAGACTGCACCTCACAACATCAGGACATTTTATGTTGTTCTTTTAGCTTTTTCAGCTTGTTTTTTAGTATAATTTACAGAACAGTTCAGAATAAGATGTTTGGGAAGTACATGTGTCATCTGAGGAAAAAAATATTGGCAGTGGATGTCGAACATATGTCTTTAATATGCTTGCTGGTTGATAATGTTGACTGTTTATTTAGATTAAATGCAATATGACAGAATTTAGATGTTGGCAGTTGCCAAAATTGATAAAGGGATAAGTTGGTTATCCATCCATCTTTTTTCTTTTGGAATTGGTCAGTGCATGTCGATTGATCCTCTTCCCAACCTTGAATGCTGCCCGGCTTTGGTGCACAGGCCTTTCCATAGCAATGAGAATTCAATTTAAAAGAAGAACTCCTTGCACCCCTATAACATTGGACAGTTACTAAATACACAGTATTAAAATCAATGCAGCAGCACCAGATATATTCTATTCTTCTTGTCAAAACCTAGCACCTACATTTCCCACAATGCAATTCAACTAGGTTCACTTGAGGAGTGGGTTACAGAGGTCTGGAAACCTCACTTCTTTCTAAATCCACAACACCAGATTTTTTCTTTTTCAAACTTCAGCCCCAACTAAAATCACTGGAGTTCCGCTTCAGTGTTATTGACATTTAAAGCTGGAGTGTGGGACTTTTGTCTCCCCCTTCTGGCATTGAGAGTAATTATAAAAACACTGTTGACACAACACACACAACCCCTGCCAGATGACTCATTTCACTATCAGAATTTGATAGACCACAATGGACCATTTGGTCCAATAACATTTGGAATGTATAGAAGAGCCGCACAATTAAATGATTTTATCCCCATTCAAGTCAGCTGAGAGCTAACTGGAAATTAGCCGCTCGGCCAGTGGAAGTCTCTAGTACACATGCTCTGCCCATAAAGCATGCTCAGTATCCATTCATCTGGCCAGTAACGGAATGTCAAACCCAACAGACAAATTAAAAACTCTGATGTACTGCAAAATACAGAGAGATTGATCTGGCGGAGGCTTAATCAGCATCGTCTGACAAGAGTTTCGCACTGCAGGTTTAAACATTTAAAGAAGCAGCAATACACATTTTTTGGCCACTTTTAGGGCTGCATAACAAGCTGTAACCACAACACTGACATATCATCACTTTCTAAAGTAACTAAGGCGAACATGTTGGCAAGCAGCTGACTATTTCACATCCAGCAGACACAGAACATCATTAGCATTCAATTGGAGTTGTGTTTGTAAGTTTAAACCGATTGTAGTTAAGATAACATACTGTAAGTGTTTATTAAGTGGAGATATACAGTATTTTGTAGCTGCCTGAACCAGCTGAAATAGTTTTGCTAATGTATGATCTGTTTAGATTGAAGAGTAAAAAGGTATCCGATGCGTTAACACATCTGACCTGACACTTGATTAAAATTCTGTTTTAATAATTATCTAAACTGGGGAGATTTTCAATAACATTTCACAAAAAATCAAAACTACACTATTGGGCCAATAACATTAGACTAAGTGAAGAAATAATGTTTATGTTAGCATGAATACCACACATTTCTCCATGTATGTAGATATAAATAAAGCCATACCTACAATTATGAAGGATTGGAAATTAAGTTTGACCTCCCATGTTATGTTGCAGCTTGTGATACTGCAGTGACTTGCTGTTTATATCGTGTATTGCTTTCAATTGGATGGAGCTACATACAGTATGTTTCCTAGCAACCAATTTACAGATTACTGAAGTCTTACCTAACAAAGACCCACCTGCATTTTTAATACTCCAACCCATTTTAGTAAATCACCAGTTTGAAACTAGCTAGAAGTTACTAAGAACGTGACTACCTGATGAATGAACTTTTTCACTAGAAACCGCTGCAGCCGGAATCCAGGTTGATGAGAATAGAATCGGCTGGCAAGACAACAAGCTAGAAAAGGCTAAAACTCACTCTGCAGAGCTGAGGGGAACTGCAGAGTGGGTGATAATTTGTGGGTTGGTCACTACAAGCGATACCTTTCATATTATACTTAGTCATGTGGTCCATTTTGAGTTGGTGCATGAATAATCTGTTTTTTCTTTCCCATCCATGCAGCTATGTGACTGTCTGTTTCCTCTTCTCTTCAGATTGTTACCAGCGGCTGGAGTTCCTCGGTGATGCAATCCTAGACTACCTCATAACGAAGCACCTTTATGAAGACCCGCGGCAGCATTCTCCCGGCGTTCTGACCGACCTGCGCTCAGCTCTCGTCAACAACACCATCTTTGCCTCTCTGGCTGTCAAGTACGACTACCACAAGTACTTCAAGGCCATCTCGCCCGAGCTTTTCCATGTCATCGACGACTTCGTGCAGTTTCAGCTGGAGAAGAATGAGATGCAAGGCATGGACTCAGAGGTGAGTCCCGTTTCTATCAAGAACACGGCCTTGTAGGAATAAGCCTAATCTTTGCTGTTTTAGTCTGGTTTTTTTTTTCTTAAATAATAGTCAGCATTCAAAAAAAAAATCTGCTTCTATGAATCTGTTTCATATTCAATGATTTCAGTACTGAAGAGAAAATGCAGTTGGATTTAATTTGCCTGGAAATGGCTATCTTGGCAGCAGATCTCCCTCATTCTGCTTGAGAGGTACTTGTATGCCTTAGGGACAGCAGGCACATGCACAAACATGCTGAAAAAACAGCTGAAAGGAATAAAGAAATGTGCTGCAGTAACATGGTACCACTTTACTGTTCACTGTTCATCAAATAACACGATGAAGCTGCTAATGTAGCATGCTTTAAACCGTTATATGCCGTGTTAGTACATTAACAGTCTGGATGGTGTCAGCAGAGAATTTTATAAGCGAGGAGTAAAGTACAGGGAACTGCATGCGTGTTTGGGTTGCATTCATTCAGTCACAGCTGTTCTGTGCTCTGTTCATTTTCAGCAGTAAGCTAATGCTGATGCTAACTCAACACTTGCATGTGCTTCACAACACATGTTGTTGTAAGTTTATCTATAAGTGGTTTAACAAAATATTCTTATCACAAGGCCCTTCTAGAGCTTTCAGCCACATCGTCTAGAGCTTTCAGCCACATCGTCTAGAGCTTTCAGCCTTTATCAGTGGATGGAATTATGTCAGTTGTCTTGACAGCTCAGTCGTCATCATGTGACCTCAGTATGGGATGTCAGTCACATGATAATGGGTAGTTGTAGAGGGCTGGAGATGGTCGATGGCCTGTGACCTCTTCTCGGTGGATGCTGGGAGTGCTTTTGGTCTGGTTGTGTGTTTCTGTCCTTGCTATGGTGTCCTACACCTGTCACATGTGAGGCCACAGTGATGTCTTTGGGGGTTAAATGGTTTGTGGAAAGTGTTGCCTCCTCGTGACTTGAAGACTAGTTACGTGTTCTGACAGCGTATTCCTGATGAGATGTTGTGCTCTGTGTAGGAGGCTCTTCACCACTGATATTTTATGATGTGGCCATCTCTATGCTTGTTAAGAGTTCAGATATTGGTCTTTGCTGGTATTGAGACATTTTTCAGCGTAAGCAAAAGTGCCAAAAATTCACTTAAATGAATATTTGGTTTTCTTTTTCTTCTAAGATAGTACACAAAATATGTTTTTGGTTATGGTTCTGCTGGTTGGACAAAACAAGAACTTTGAAATGTCAACTTGGAGCCTCTGAAATTGTTTTTGGCATTAATCTGTATTTTGTGGCATTTTGCTAAAATGTAAAACACTTCATCCATAAAATAATTTGCAGATTAATCAATAAAGAGAATAATTGCAGTCCTAGTCCCAGCATTGTTCTTTAACTACTCATAGTTGTATTTCACTTTGTTCAGATGCTATGTTATTGCTATATCCGACTACCTTTAGGTTGATATTGTGTGTCAGTGTATGTGGCGGTGCTGTGCTGTTCTTCAGTTAGGACCTGATTATTAAGTCGTTATTGTTCAATGATAGAATGTTTGTTCCAGTCTGTGGAGATCTAAAAGCTGGTTGTACTGATTGTTCTAAAGCCTTTTCATCAGTGCTGATGATTAAATGTTTGTTGGCCACATCGCTCCACATCTACAGCATTAATATACATTTTTGCCCATATCACCAAGCCCAAAGTGTGTACTGCGATGTCATCACCTGATAGCTTTGTGTGTTTTCGTTTGCAGCTGCGACGCTCTGAAGAAGACGAAGAGAAGGAGGAGGACATCGAGGTCCCTAAGGCCATGGGGGATATCTTTGAGTCGCTAGCTGGGGCAATTTACATGGACAGCAGGATGTCATTGGAGACAGTGTGGCAGGTGTATTATCCAATGATGAGGCCACTTATAGGTGAGGAAGAGTGAGAGCACATGTATTATTGTGTTTTTTTTTAAATTTTTTGGTCATGATTGTTTAGCAGTTCATGTAGGGAGCTTCGGTGATTCAGGATTTTTTGCCAGTTGTGTTGACATGTTGAAGAAGGTCTGAGGATGTTTATGATGTCATTGTCTTTTTAACCTCATAACACTCCATCCCCTCTCCACTTACAGAGAAGTTCTCTGCCAATGTGCCACGCTCTCCTGTGAGGGAGCTGCTCGAGATGGAACCAGAAACTGCCAAGTTCAGGTAGGGGAGCAGGTCTCAAACTGCAGTCATCATATGGAATAGGTGACATTATCCAGACAAGATGCACTACTATCATGTCGATTAGTTTTGGTGAAATAATTAGCATGTGAAGGTAGTGAATTTATCAAGCTAGCAGGTAAACAGAGGAAGTATGAAGGCCTGGTTCTGTCTAGCTGAGGTGAATAAGGAAGAATCTATGGTATCTGAAGTGATGTTAACTTAACTGTCATCTGTGTTCAGCCCTGCAGAGAGGACGTACGATGGGAAGGTCCGGGTAACGGTGGAGGTCGTCGGGAAGGGCAAGTTTAAAGGAGTTGGTCGCAGCTACCGGATCGCCAAGTCGGCGGCGGCGCGGCGAGCTCTGCGCAGCCTCAAAGCCAATCAACCTCAGGTCCAAAACAACTGAGCTCCCCCTCCGAGCTCGCAGCATTAGCACCTAAGCTATTGACGCTAACGGAGAAAAAAAAAGCGACGTCGGCTTCCCAACACAGTGTGATGCTAGCCCTGTATCTTCAGCCTGCGACGGCACAACTAAGGCAGCCAGGGAACACTGTGTGGAGATGCAACAGAAGAAGCAGACTGATCACACAACAGATTTCACATCGGATTTTTTTTTTTTTTTTTTTTTTTTTTTTTTTTTTTTGGTTGTTATTGTTGGGTTTTTTTTTGTTTTGTTTTGTTTTTGTTATGCGCAAACACAATCTTTACTTTCCCTCTCTGCTTTGTGTAATCACATGAGTGCTTTATTAACGTTTAGCAAAGTGTTTAAAAAAAAAAAGGTCAGGTCGCAGTGTCTATTCCTCACTGTTTTAGTTTTTTTTTTTTTTCTTTGTTAACCTCTGTGTCAGTGAGATGAGGCTTATGCTTATTGTGTAGTATTAGATTGTACATAGTTCAATCAAAAGGTGTAAATCAAAGTATGTAGGAAGACGGAAAAAAAAAAACAAAAAACGCTAAACTCCTCAGCCTGTGCACTAGTGCCAGTCAGTTTTAAAGCGGTTTTTAAAACGCTAACGGCAGACATGGCTAACAGATACCACTGGAGCAAAAACCTGGTGGCACTTCTGTCTGAAATCTGTCTTGAAATGGTATTCTTAATCATTTTTGCACTTAGTCCATTAGGGTCTGTTATTTTGAGAATTGTGTGGTCACATTGACACCAAAATCATATACGTAGCAAAGTATATAAATATATATAAAAATATAAAAGACATGAATGATATTCTTGGCCTTAGATGCTAAGGCTCACCCTCATATCCTGCAAAACGGATAGGAATTTCAACATTCCCAATTACTGTAATTTAAACTAGTTTTTAACCGCACTTGAGGTTGCATGTTCTTGTAGCTTATGTATAAACCATGACAACTGGATGGCTTCTATAAATGTTCTAAATCAATGGATATATCTAGAGTGTGTGAGAGCGAGATTCGATGTTTATGGCATTATCTTGGTGATTTGGTTTAATATGTTTTGATACCAAGAATGGATGGGAGTTGAATTAGTCATTCTTGCGCACTTAAATGTCTTTCCACAGAGTGAATCATCCAGTTTTGATATAAGAAGAGAAAGACATATCACACGTACAATATGCTGCAGACTTTTCTACAAATTGGATACTTGTGTAAGACACACAGAATCTTTTCAGATACAGTCTTTATGAAAAAAAAGGCCAATTCATTTCAACATGCTAGTGTTCCTCACATCCCATACCTACCAAAGCTATAGCAGATGTGACACTATGAGGTTGAAGTCAATTCCTAGGGATAAGGATACCAGCCTTCTTTATTTTTGTGGTTTCTGTTCTGACAAATTTTGCTTCTCGCTAAATGTCTTTTTTTTTTTTTTTTTCCTCATCAATAAGCCCTTTTTTTCACTTGAATACCTCAGTTAATTGCATGCATTTCTTGTCTTTTTTTTCTTTTTTGTTTGGTGCTATGTTTTTGTATTAAGCTTGAATTTCTCATCTTTTTTGCACTGTAACTGTAATACCTCTTTATTTGACCTTTTTTTTTTTTTTTTCTTTTTTTTTTTTCTTTTTTTGAAATCTGTTTGATTTGGTTGTCCTGTCGGTCAGCCATCAAGCTGTAGAGGAGAGCTGCGTTGTTGTCTCTTCCCCCTCCCATACTTGAGGTTGATGATTTTTCATGGGGGGATAGGAAGTGTATTCTCTGCACATAAGCCTAACTGTTTTTCCTCCTCGTTCATTAGCTAGTAGTTAAATTAATTTCATCACTTGAATTCTGGGTAAAAGCGACAGAGGGTTGATTGATCAGATGGGTATTGATCAGATGGGTATAAATGCTTGTAGAGATAATCAGATTGCACTCTTAAATCTCTCACTTTACTCCAAAACATAGGCTGACAGGAAAAATACTTGACTTATTTCTTCACATCTATCCTCATGAATAAGGGTTGGAAGAGATATTTACCTGTGTGGTTCCTCAACTGTGTTAGTATAGCTATCTGAAATCTAATTCACAGTCAAGTAATCCCACCTGCAGGTGCTTCTACCTCAAAGGACGGTGCACTCGGTGTTTGTTTCTGGACAAAACTACATGTCAATTCAGTAACCTTGTCTGACAGTGACACACATTCTAGTCTCTCTACTGTGATATATGTACTGTCTCACATATACAGAATACAACACACATATATCTGTTTCACTGAGTCGACATTCCCTCACAGTAACTTGTGTCTCATGTTTTGAATATAATCTAAACTCAGTGCCTTTTCTGTGGGAGGGCGTTAGTTTCAGCACAGAGTGGATTATTTAAATTATTAGAATCATACTGAACATGAATAACAAAGGAGGAACTTGTTGAATGAATCAGCATTTAAGTTCGGAGATGCAGTCGAAAATAAACGTGAATGTACTTTTTTATTTTGAACACACATAAAAATGACCTATTTTCAACTAAATATTTTAACCAGAGATGGCAGCAGTAGATTTATCACAGGAAATCTTAACCTACCCAGTCCTGAGGTGGACACATTCGCTTAAAAAAAACTTAAAATGAACTGACCCCACAGCAGCTCAGCTCCTAAAATGGGGTCCTTTCAATGCGCTGCACAAGACGTGCTAACCAGTTAGACAAAATGAGCTAAATGGATAACAGCTAACAGTGATGGGGACCTTAAAGCTGTAACTGTTGTTTTTTGCCACCTGGGGGCAGTGCAACAAGCTTTAAACAGAACACTGACATATTATCACCTCGTAATGTTATTATGGTGAATATGTTGGACAAAAGTTCACTATTTACTCATCCAACAGACACTATGCCATTTTAAAGCTGCATTAAAATGCAGCTTTAATTTTGCATAGAAATGCAACTTTAAAGCTGGAGACACAGGAACATTATCATTCATAAGAGGTCATGTTTCTGTCCACTTGGTGAACCCAAGTCCAATATTAACTCTCCTTTTAGCTCTGTCAGTCGGTTTATCAGAACTTTTTGACTGAAAACAGCTGCCTGCTGCTGGTGGAAAACAAGTTTGATGAAAAACAAAACAATGAGCTAAAAGCTCTGTAGAGCTGTGCTTATTGCAGAGTTGGTAATCATTCTGTGTTCCCTTTCACATTACAAATAGTCATTTGCTCCATTGTTTAGATTAAAAAATATTAGTGCAGCTTTAAGGCACATTACTCAAGAGTTCCATATTCCTAAATAAATTTGTTCTTAGTCATGTTAGTAGTTTGCTACACTTTGACTGGCTGACTGAAAATACAACATTTTTTAAATTCAGTTGTCAAAAACAAGCATAATAAGTTCATTAAATCCACTCTTTGCTGGGACTGATCTCTTCTTCATCTCTGTGGTCTGCCAGCAGCTGAATTCTTCTCAGATCTGTCTTCGGGCGCCATACTTGTCATTTTTTGGTCCCACAGATAACCATGTGAATGCTTAAATGTACATTTTTGAAATCCTCCATGTGAAAACGAAATGTAAACTTTAGCAGTTACACCATGAAACTTCAGTATATCTAGCTATGATCTGTCACTATCAAACAGAGTGCAATCTGTCATTATTTCTCAAGCAGGTGTCTGACTGAAGTCCCCCTATAAAGACCTTAAAATCTGTCCTTTGGCTTTTAGATTTCCCCGGTAGAGAAAAACCTTGTCAGACTTTAGATTAGGAGTGTATTTGGCCCTCTTTTTCTTCTGGCTCAACACACTAATTTTCCGAGACTCTGAGATGGACAGGGGGAGGGATTACTAAAAAAGAATGTGAAATCACTCATACGGTGCCACGCCCCACTCTATTTTTGTCTGTGACTGATGAAAATAAGGATCACAAATAATCTTGTCAGCCAGAAGTGGCATCAGCATCCAACAACCTCGTCTCTTTTTCTTTGGTTTTTTTTTTTTGTTTGTTTGTTTTGTTTTGTTTTGTTGTTTTTTTTTTAATGGAGGAAGGAGGACTGTTTTGTGGGAGTGCTGAAGTTGAGGTAGACACGTGTTAATTCAGAGCCGAATACGTATATTTCTTGTACTGGCAGATTTTTTCTTTGTTTTGTTTTTATTCTTTTCTTTTTGTACATGTAGCACAATTGAGCATTGCACTTGGGCGCCATACTTTACCTCATGTCAGAGTGTGAAAGGGAGTGAAAGATGGAGGGGGAAAAAAGAAGTGTATATATGATGCCGTAATGTTAAGAGGACTAACTTGTGGTTCAGGCTTTGCTGCTGTTTCAATTGCTGGTATTACACAAACCTATTTAAAAGAGAATAATGGGCTATGGGAGGGCAGACAAAATATGCCTGCGAGTTATCATTGAAATAATACACTGTAAAAAGATTCTCTGTAATTTGGGGCTAAAATGTCTGGATGTCCCGCCTTAAACAGTTGTTCGGAAAAAAAAAATTGTAAGTCAAACTACCACGTCCAATCATGACTTGAATGGTGAACTGACACTTATTTTCATTTAGTTGGGACGACTTTCATACGGACATGTTTCGATGCTCCCGGTCTCTTTTCTACTCCTGTGGTGTGTTAGTTTGGAATACAAGACAAACCTCCCCCAGCCCTTTTTTTGGGAACTTAAAGGAAAAATCCACTCCAGCTTGCTCCTGTACTTTTGGACAAATGATAGACCATAATGTGTGTGTGTGTTATGATTTTTTACAGTAGTGTTCACACTTGTCTCTAACATCACTAGTCTGTTTCTAGACCAGTCAGTGAATTTCTGTGAACTGGGGCCATCACTTTTTTGAAATTTGAAATACTGTTCCTATGTAGGAACAAAATAAATATTCGATCTGTAATGATTTACTCAAATTTAGAAAATGAAATGCTGTGCCTTGTACTCCAGTAGGTGGCACTCCTAAAATGCACAGTCCGTTTGACCCAGTGCATGCCCAGTTAGTCAGTCAGTGAACTAGATTATTTTTGTTTTTGCTAACACAAAATAGAGTAAACTAGCCAAATCACATCAAACAAATAGTCTTAAGAAGTCATTTGTGGAAGCATTTTGGATTTGACAGCATTGATTTAAAAAAAATAAAATAAAAACACAAAAAAAAAAACAATAGTGGATAAAGTTAAGGCTTTTTGGTGCCTCTTGAAAAAGCAACCGCCTTAAATTAACGTTAGCTTAGGCTACAGGGGTTATGTTTGAATAATTTCAAACAAATTAAGTGTCATTTTGCATATTCACGTATAGATCTGCATCATCTGCGAACATATATATCAACTGCTTTAGTATCTACTCTAGCTCTGTAAAATTTCATGGGGACTTCACTGTTTTTGGCTTAACCAAACAGCATTTAGTATGATGGCCAAAAGGGAATACTTTGGTCCATCAGACCATCTCAGTCCTGAAGACCTGTAGCTCCTTCTGAGTGACCACAGGACTCCTCGACTAGTGGTTATCTCACAAGGGGACTCTGTAGATTTTCACCTGTGCCGTAGTCTTAACAGTTTTTATCACTGACCTAACTGCTCTGAGGGATATTGAGTGCCTTGGACGTTTTCTTGTATCATTCCCCTGATTGGTTCTTCTCAATAACCTTTTCACTGATTAGTTTAGAATGTTTCCTAACGTATCACAGCCTTGCATCAATACCTCCTGGAACTCTCACATTACAGTCACTGAGCAAACTCACAGGATGGTAGGTAGTCCTCTTAGCCTGTTGGAAGGTGGGGAAAAATGACATTGGGCAAAGGTTGACTTACCCAGACCAAGAAATGTCTCTTTTATTAAAATCAATACAAATCATGTCCAATCAAAGATGGAGCAGGGTTTCTTTCTCATGCAGTGCTGCAACAAGTGGCCAGAAGCTATATTAAGAAGGCTACTGGTATAACACTGTTATACACTGTAATATATCTTCTGGTTTGTATTGAATGTACTGAAAGGCAGTCACGTTTTTTTGTTACTCTGCACTTGCCTATGTTCCAGAAGAACATTTCCTACCACCTGACGAATTTGTATTTTTAGCGTTCTTGTAACAAACTGTATATGAGCGGATCAGGGATTGAAATGTATGAGTTCCACCAGATAGCAATGTAGGAATGCGATACGTATTAGTATGATGATATTAGTATGACGTCCTGGATCAGGGATAGCAACCTCTAAAACCAGTAGGCTGCACCAGTGATGCTGTATGTTAAGATGCCAACAGCATCTGTTTTTATATTTATTCTTAATTTAAATCTATTTGACTTGTGTTTACCTTGATATTTGACATATAGAATTTTCTGTTGACCACTGTCAAAAAATCCTAACTACATCTGCTGTGATTCAGAGATCCTTGGAGTGCTTTTTTCAATGTTACATTGTCTACATGTAGCCAGATATTCACAGGAACTGGAAAAAGAACTATACCAACAAACAAGAAAATTAACCCAGATAGCCAGTATGTTTTCCAACAGTATTAGTGTTTTACGGTGGATTTTTCCATTAAGGACCATGGGAAAGTGGTAACTATGTTAAAAAGAGAACTTAAATTGCCTTTGATAAATGCTGATGGGGTGGGGAGCAGCAAGATATTGGTCTCATAAAGCCAGCATGGAGCACCGGCGGTGACTGTTGAGGTATACGTTGTCACCGAGCAGCAGAACACCAGCAGAGTGGAGCTAAACTGAACGATTGATGAACTGTTATCAGTATGGGGAATTATGGGCCATCACAACCTGCAGCAAATGTTTAAGGGACATTGGAATAGAAACTCCTCACTCATACTGTAATACCGTGCTGCAGTGGTTTGCGGTCTGCACCTTATGGATCACAAATACCTTTAATTTTTTTGTTTGGATTTTTTTTCTTTTTTATAATTGTAGCCCAGTATATCTACAATAAAAAGTAATGGTATGGTCATTCAACTGTGGTCCTGTGGGCTTAATTGAGTGTCTGAGTAGAAAACTCAGTCTGAGTTGGTATGATGAAAAACTGCAGGGTGCGTGGAATTAATGTGGATGTTCACGGTCCTCAGAGGATGAATCTTAATCCTAAAGGCCAATTAATCTGGCAATAACTGAGCACAATCATGTTCGTCAGAGGGTAAACCCTTTCCAATTGGACATTTTGCAGTTCTGTTAACTTTATCAGACCACAACCTCCAGCCACACTGGGACAGTTTGCAGACAAGTGTGAAGCATCCAAGATTAGGATAAAATCATCCAAGTCTGAGGCCAGAAGTCTCTGCAGGAAAATGGTGGGTTATCCCTCTCAGGTTCAGAGAAAGTTGCTGCCCCAAGTAAAGGAGTTTTACTATCTGAGTCTCGTTCACACTTGAGCATAAGATGAACCATGAGACTATCAGACGGGTTAATGCTGCCTCATCAGTGATGCAGGTGTTGTCCCGGACTGCCTTAGTGAAGAGGGAGGTGTACCTGAAGGCTAAGGTCTCAATTAACTAGTCGATTGAGCAAAAGGGCAAGGATACAAGTGGTCGAAATGAGTTTCCGTCTCAGAGTGGCTGGACTCATCCTTAGAGATTGGGTGAGAAAGCAGCTCAGAATAGAACTGCTGTTCCATCATATTGAAAGGAGACAGTTGAGGTGGTTTGGGCATCAGATCAGGATGCCTCCATGCACATCCAACAGTAAGAATGGTATAAGCCTACATATCCCATCTGGCTTGGGAATGTCTTGGGATCACCCAGTAGGAGCTGGAGGATGTGGAGGTGCTGGAGGGGTGTCTTAGCTACCTTACTTTGCCTCTTGCCACTGCAGCCCAGACACTGATGATGAGCTGCAGAAAAGGGATGGAAGGGAGGGAAATTAAATGAGCTTTCTTTTAGCAAAACCCTCAGGACAAAATGTCAACCTCTGCACACGAGGTTGGTCCTGAAGACATCTATGATCTCCAGATGATAGATATGAAAACATATCCATGAACATTTTACAGGAACCTTCAGATAGTGAATATAGTTTAATGGTGGTACGTGTCTAAAAAGAGATGGGATTGATTCTTTTATTCAGAATTCACTTTTTCTCCCATGCCATTAAAGGAGAATGTAATTTTATTATAATTTATTTTCATACTTTTGGCCATCAATTCCATCAGTCATGCTAATATTGTACAGATCAAAGTAATTGCTGAGATCTCAGTACAACATCAAAGTAGCAGCAGGGAAGTTTAAAAATTGGATTTGGGATCCAGCAACTGTTTGAAAACAGAACTGGAAACTGAGATCTTCTGATGAAGCTTAAATGTCCCCTTCATGTGGAGAAGGGGAGATTTAAGCTTTAAACCACACTGAAAAAGTAACGTTTACAGTGTGGCCTCCTCTTCACCTCATTTTGGTTTGCCAGTATGGGCTCCTTACTGCCTCCTGTGGCTTGAGGGCATAAAAGAGCCTCTGCAAGTACAGCTGGTGAGAAGTGCCGTTGTACTGGGTGTTTTATTTTCCATCACACACTCAAAAATGAAACTTGGACAAGCTGTGTAAAGATGAGATTTATGCTTTATTGGAAGTGTTTGCAGGCACGTTTTTGGTTTTTCAAGGATGAGAACTAACTATGTTAAGTACAGTAGGTCAAAGCTGTAGCAGGAGGTGGGTCTGTAAACTTTCAGGTATGTTTCCAACCGACAGTTTGGCTGATAATTTTATAGATCAACTTGCTTTCGCTTCCAAATAAATTTGACTAATCTGGAGGTTTGTTTACAACCTGCTGATCATCTGACCGCTCGTCTGTCTTAGTGATGTCACCATGTTCCCAGATCTTAGCGATTAACTTGGTGAGTACAATGTAATAACTGATAGAATAGATGGACAAAAGTACAAAAATTAGACCCAAGTTGTAGTTAACTGGATGTATCCTTTAACATAAAACCTTGTAAGACAACACGCAAAACAACACAAGGGAACTGTACTTGCCAAGTGAACTTAAATAAGTTCGAGTATGCTGATTGAGGTCTAGCAAACATATACTCTATTCTTCATGACAGTCAAATCCGTCTTCTGCTGACATGCAGAGTGCTCAGAGAGAGAGCTGTTTTCACTCCTTCAGCCCTGTACGAGCCCATCATCTGCTCAGCTCCTGCATTGCGTCTGGCTCTGAGGCTCGTCAGCAGCACCCACTATATTGGCTCTGTCTGAAGTGCCTGCTGACTATACACCACAGCAGTATAAGCAGGACAGCAGCTTTAGTGGGCCCCGGGGACCGGAGAGCAGGTTCACCAAGAGGATCGGGTTTCAGTCTGGACTTAAGGCTTACAGTCAACTCATTTTTCAGTCAAACCAAAATGTCATCAAACTATAGACGATAACGCTCATTTGAAATTCATCCACAATAATTCATTAATATTCATATGTTTGCATATTCAGCTAATTTAACTAACATTATATTCATAGTGATTTGTAAACTGAGCTGAGACCTGACTCTGAGGTCACCAGCTGTGTGCTAATCTACTCATACTGTTACATGAAATAAGCCTGTGTGCTTGAGGTTTTAAGGACTCTGGCGAAATGAATGAAGCGTGTACCTGGTTTGATGAGGTGAACAAGGACAGTTTGCAGGTAGAAGGGGAAACAGGAAGGCAGCCTGTTAATCTGTGAAGTATAACTACAGTATAAGAACAGGGCCGTATGTATTTAAAAATGTATATCTTATGTAAAAAAAAATATAAGAATCTGCTTGTAACTGTAGAATTTAAACTTCTTAGGTTGTTAAAAAAAAAAGAATACTGAAGACATGAGCTGGGTGTCCTCAGTGGCAGCTCTTCCTGGGTGTAATCTGCTCAGTGACTCTGGATGTAACTGCGTGTGTCTTTGGCATCGTGAGTTCATAGCAGCGTAGTATGTTCACAGAGTTAATAGCATATCTTGTGACTGGAAAGTGAGTTGAATATTCTACAATCATCAGTAATGTTCTCTGTGTTCTGCGTGTCAAACCTGTAAACTGTAACTGCTGCTGTGGGACAAATGTAGATGAATTATCTGCACAAGATTTCTTTACTGTGAAAAGTAAAAGCATCAAATTTCAAGTAAACAGAAATACTAAAAATACTAAAACCTTCATAACTGCATCCTGACTTCACATATTCACATCATTACTACTCAGGCAACTTTTAAAGAAACATGTTTTGAACTCATTTTAACTTTAAAAAGGTAGATTACAGTGTTGGGTTATACATTTGTAGACACAAATTAACACAGTTGAAGGAAAGCAAAACAATAAGGATGGTGAGAAATCTATTTATTAGTATCATGTATGACTGGTGTAACTATTATGGTTTTGTCCTTTTCTATGTGATTATTGACTAAAAGTATTTTGATGTTTTTTAAGGTACTTCTTTGTTTCTAGAAACAGAAAAATAGGTTGACTTTTGGCAATCTTTGGCCATTTTGACATGGCAAGAACCTTTTCATATATTGTATGTAGTTACCATCAGACAGTGTTGGTTGTGGTCGCAGCCAAAAAAAACCCCCAAAGAAAACACCAATATACAGTACTGTGCAAAAGTTTTAGGCACCCTAGATGTTTAGATTCTTATCCATTATGCAACACCATCAGGTTGATGTCTGATCGGTCCAAAATTTATTCATGACATGACAATGACCCCAAGCATACAGCTAGAGTCATAAAAAACTATTTTCAGCAACAAGAAGAATGATGAGTCCTGCAACAGATGGTATGGTTTGGCCCCCACAGAGCCCTGATCTCAACATCACGGAGTCAATCTGGGATTACATGAAGAAGCACCTGAGATGGCCTAAATAATAAATCCACAGAAGAACATTCTTTCTCCAGGATGGTTACAACAACCTACCTGCAAGTTACCATGAAAAACTGTGTTCAAGTGTACCGAGGAGAACTGCTGCTGTTTTAAAGGCAAACTTAAGTTAAGTTAATTGATAAATTAGAACAATTATTGCAATATTTTTGTAAGCATTCTCATTTTACTTTTAGTGCCTAAAACTTTTGCACAGAACAGTATATTTTCAGGGGGTTGCAGAGCCCACTGCCTCTATTCATTCTCTAAGTGTGTATGTGTTTATTTCTATTAGTTGATTTTAAAGTGTATATATTTTTAATTGATTTATTACATTTGAAAAGAGAAAATAAAATAGGGAGGACTTTCACAGTTCTGCTGTAGGCTGAATTCAGTAAGGTCCAGTGTGTGGTGAGCAGTGGATGGAGGGTCAGGGGTTTGCTGTGTGGGAAAGAGCAGACTTAATGGTGACTTATTGCCTGTGTTGACAATGTGCAGGCTAGTTCTGTGTCACTTGAGCCATTTATCCTGCGCTGTAAAAACAAAAGAGGGCATGAATAAATATGTAAGTGGAAGGATGGAGGGGGGGGGCCGTCTGCATTGTTTCCTTCTAAAACAAAAAAAACCTTGTGTGCTGTGGCCTGCAGAGCTGATGTCCCCAGTTAGCGCTAAAGTGTCCGTCACTCAGCGCGCACAGCTCAGCTCTCAACCTCACCACTTCTTGTTATTCTCCAACTTTTAAAGCCCTGTGGCATTCTGGGAAAAATGTCATTGAGGGGTTTGTCCCTCACCCTCACCTCACAGGCACAGATGAACTTGTGGACCAAAATGAATGTTGATTTTTTTCATTCTACAGTACATGTATCTGCTGCTCCACTGTGATGGACAACGATGGACTGTTAATACTGAGAGTTACTGACAGGCCTGGTCTTCCTCACCCCTAACCACATCCAGGTGTGTGTGTGTGTGTGTGTGTGTGTTGGGGGTGGCAGTGGTGGGGGGTTAGAGTTACACTTGATCCTCATCATCATTTTTCAAATGCAAAATGCTTTTTGCTCTCTTCTTTGTGTGTCATTTAGCTGCCTGACACTGCAACATGAATCTAACTGATCTCTGTCCTCTGGGATGGGGAATGGATGATGGTTTGATGGTTTGATAAAGTGTTGCAATTCTTACAAAAGTTTAGGAATAAAGTTTGTTTATGTACAAATATCAGTTATTCTGTCTGTCCTAACACACACTTGCAGTCTTGAGCATTTAAAGGTGCAGTGTGTAGAACTTAGTGGCATTTAGCGGAACTGATTTGACAGAAACGGAATATAATTTTTATAAGTATGTTTTAATTAGTGCATACTCACCTGATAATAAGAATCATTGTGTTGTCATTACCTTAGAATGAGTCCTTCATATCTACATAGGGAGCAGGTCTTCTTCTACGGAGCCTACCATGTTGCACCACCATGTTTCTACAGTAGCCCACAACGGACAAACCAAACACTGGCTCTAGAGAGGGCCTTTCATGTTTTTCATGAGTTTCGCGGCTGCTGTAGGTTCTCCTACACGCTTGGAAGGGGAGGGGAAGGGGAGGGGAAGGGGAGGGGTATTCAGTTGTTGCAATCTGCAACCTCACTGCTAGATGCCACTAAATCCTGCACTCTGGTCCTTTAAATTTGTATCCATGTGCCACCACATAGAAAGGCAAGTGTGTCCCACATCTGATAATAAAGACCATAAAGACAGATCATTTGGACATGTATAATAATCTTTATTTGGCAACAGAGAAAGACGTCTACAACTACAAGCTGGTTTTAGGAGCGATAATCAGCAAACTCAAAGATGGTGAATTCAGCACAAATATTCTCATCCAAAAACCTGCCCTGCACTTTATTTAGACACATGCTTTGCTTATTTGTACTGTATTGATGACACATCTGCTTCCTTATTTATGTGTTTTTATTGATTTTTTGGTGTGTGTGTCAGAGCAGATGGTGCAGAGGGAACAATGAGTGTGTGCAAATGTGTGAATTTAACAAAGTCAAATGGAGCTGCTTCTTTAAACTTCAACAGGCTACTTTGTGTTAGTTTCAGTTGTAGTTGAACTTTGTTTTAAATACAAGAATACATCACTTCATGTAAGAATCTCTCCATTCATCCAGCCGCTCTGGTGTTACTTTCTCTATGTCAAGTCTCTTGTCCTGCACATGCATACAAAAGCTTTTATTTTTTTCAACTTGTCACAGGACAGAAAGGTTGGAACCACTGCACAAAGAGGACAGACAGTGTGTCCTGTATCCTGCATTAACATATATCTGCTTGTATTCAGGGCCCACTGCAGTCGACATGGATGTATTGGAAACTGGTGCACAGATTCATACACATTCACTTGATGGTGTGTGCTGGATTTACATGTACAATAGTTTGCATTTACAATCATTCCGGGGTCTTTCTACAAGTATTTGGTGTCCGGCCCTCTCAACACTGATCTCACATACAGTAACTTGAATGCAGCATACTAGAAAGTACAGTGTCCTTTTCTCTCTATTGTTTTAATGTCTTCAGAATTCAAACTGTCACCTCTAACTGCCATCTGGGACTCCCAGTGTTTCCCAGTACGACTGTCATTTTAAAGGACCGGTTCACAATTTATCAAGTGTGTCTTAAACCAACAGTCAGGTGTCCATATGAACAGTGAAAGAGGTTTTCCTCGCTGTAATCATTCCTCCTGGTCATACTGGATATTAAAAGATTCTTCAAATGTGCTTTCAATGGAAGTGATGGAGGCCAAAATCCACAGTGTGTCCACACAGTCATTTAAAAGTTGATGTGAAGCTTATATGAGTCTTCAGCAGTCTGAGTTAGTCATATCAAGTGGATATCTGACACATTTACAATCTTTTTAGCATCAAATTCCCTCTTTGTGTTTCCTCGGACAGTGTTCCCGGGTTCTGCTTGAGATTTCTTCCCGTTAAAGGGGAGTTTTTCCTTATCGCTGTCGCCAAGTGCTTGTTCATGGGGGAATTGTTGGGTCTCTCTCTCTGTAAATTAAAGAGTACGGTCTAGACCTGCTCCATGTGAAAAGTGCCCTGAGATTACTTTTGTTGTGATTTGGTGCTATCTAAATAAAATTGAATTGAACTGAATTGAATTGAATTGAATTGAATTATAGTAACAAAAAGAGGGACTTTGGCACTAAAAAGACTGAACTGTTGAAAGATATTCTATTGCTTCATATTAGCTTCAGATAAACTTTTAAATACATTTTTGCACAGAAGGAGGACTGTGGATTTTGTCCCCCATCACTTCCATTGTAAGTGCATTATGAAGGGATCTTCTAATGGTCAGTATGAACAGGAGGAATGATTACAGCAAGAAAAACATGTTTCACTGTTAATATGGGCTCCTGACTGTTGTTGTAAGACACACTTGAAAAATTCTGAACCTGTCCTTTAAAGATAGAAGAGGACTTCATTTGGAAAAGTTCAATGTAGCTAATTCTACAGTAAGTTCTCTGATTCTTTCTGTAGCAGTTGTTTTCAGCTTCAGTTGCCTTTGTCAGTAGCACCTGATATTATACAGCAGCTCTGGCCTCTGTAATGAAAACCAGAGTAAACCAGAAGTAAATGAGAATCAAGCTGTTGATTGAAGCCTTAGAGAGTGTTAGCGAATAGGAAAATGAGCTGATGGCGCCCGCTTAGGCAGATAATCAACGCAATGTCAACTTTCCACAATGCTGCGACTGCAGCTGTTTTGATTTGTTTGTGCTGTGGCCGCTGCGTGGGGACGGTCACCACCCTCCCCAAACAGGTCTTCCTTCGCCCTTCAAATACTCTTCCCCTTCTCCTCTGTCTGATGAGACGCAAATATTGAAATGAGGTTTGGGCGTTGGAGGCTTGGGTAACAGCATGGGAACGATGGGAGAGGTGCTACATAATTAAAAATATCATTTCAGCTCCTGCTCGGCCTATTTCCATTCAGCATTACCATGTCTCCACAGGTAAATTGCTCCCCGTACTCCTGCGATGATGGTAATGAGCGGTGGTTAGGTCTGACACCACGTCTCTTTGATTTAACCTAAATGAGAAATATGCCATCAACAGGGGGGACTCAATCATAGCGACTTTAAATATGATATGAGCCCAGCTGAACTAGAGGGGGTGAATCACAGTGTAAAAGTATGATATTAGGTTGGCTGATGGAAAGGGATACTCACACCATCAGAGGTGTGTGTGTGTTATCACTCAAGTCATGTCAACTCTCCTGGAAAGAAAAAAAACCTTATACAGATAATAATATATCAAAAACATATCAGCTTTGGCGTTGGCTCCGTCCTCTATTCCACAGAGCGCTGGCTGTCACTACATTTCACTCTCACTGCATTTCAACTAATTGTGCACTTCATTCAAACACCAGCAAAAATAAGATTTGATCTCCTCCCACAGGAAGTGTATTCATTTGAGAACACATTTTATGGACTCAGACTCGCTGATTTCAAACCTCCATTAAGAAGAAATCCACCAATAACATCAAAAGAATCTAAAGTTTTTCTTACAAGAGCACTTGTTGCTTTTTGATAAAGAGCTCAAACCACCAATCCTTCAATAGCAAGCACACAAATTTAATAAAATGATCGACAGAGTAAATGAGACCATGTTAGCGCACTTCTCATCCTGAATGGAGATCACCAGGACTCCAGGCAGGAGAGGAAGAGGACAACACAGCTGACAAAATGATTTTACAAGTAGGTCTCCGTTTTGTTTGTATCATGCACACGAGCATGAGAGTGACACGATACACATTCTTGCTAATGGCTTCACACTATTCAATCATCTACGGTAGTGCAGCAAGAATATGTTTGATGTGTTTGTTAGAGCTCAATAATACACAGAATGTGTTTAGGTTACAAATACTGTATGTAACCAGACAAACAAACTTTGCTTTTCAAGAAAACTCAGTTGGAGTCAGAACTTGGTTAGCCCCAGACCATGGATGTATAATAAGAGCTGGATACAGCACCACCGCTCAGCCTTGCAGCCAATTTTTCCCAGTGGCCACTTGCGGTATTACAACAAAAAAAATCCCCCTGCGGCCCAAAAAGGATTTTCCCCATAGACGACCATTGTAAAAGAGACGTCTGTACAACTGTTGACATGACACCTCGAACTGCAAACAACGTCAATTATGACTCTTTCTATTATGGACTTTTGATCCATGGAGGTTTTATGTTTGTAAAACTTTCCTCGAGCCGAGAAAAGCAATTTAAAAATCCGTACTGTCATCACAATGTAAAGTCTATGGACTGAGCGGGCGCTCGTGGGCGAGGCCAGCGGGAGAAACACTACTGCGCGTATTCAGTGGGCCGCACAATGCGGAAGCAAACCCGGAAGCTAGAAACTTTTTTGGCGTATGCGCCAGGCGAGCAATTCCTATAGGACTGAATGGGTGCCTTTTTAGCCCGGTATCCAGCTCTTATAATACATCCATGCCCCAGACCCAAATCCGGGGGCAAGTAGGAAGTGAAGTGTGTGACATGGAGAGGCCGCGAGTAATGGAGTACTTGACAGAAAAACAAATACTACCTGGTCCATCGGCAATGAAGGCGATCATCTGGACATATTTTGGATTATCTTATCTCGAAGGGAAGAAGGAGCTTGACAAGACTAATGCCAGGCGCTGCAACGCATTTCAGCAGGTTTGTGCCATTGTGGGCTTATTTATTTGTAACTGCTGTGAAACAGTCAGAAAATAACATTTTATTGATCTGATTCACCAGCTTCCTCACTAACGTTACCAGCGCTCCCTCTCCTCATTCACTCTTTAACTCGCTCGACCAATGCTTCTCTCTGTTGTCTTTTTGAAATGAGCCAGGAAGCCGTCAGCAAAGCCTAACTTTACTTTTAACGTTATCAAACGAAGAGAAATGTCCTCCCCTCTTCCTAGTAATGTTTTTGTCATATGGCAGGATTGTACAGCGTTACAGGTTGCGTTTCTCAAAAAGTTGATTCTGGTTCAACTTTCTCACTGCGGCCCCTGCAGCCTGAACGCACAACGCACAACAGGTCTGCTGCCAGCTGGTTATCTAAGGACGAGAATGAGAAATTAATTTTCTCTCAAAGAAAAACGTCTCCTTGAAGCTTATGACAAACTGCCAAAAACGAGCCAACAAGATGCAGCAGTGAAACAAGCGTTTAAACAGCTGTTCTGTATTTTGAAACAGTCAGTAAAATTCAGTAAATAGCGAAGCTGCCTGTTTCATTACTTTATACTCATGTAGTAAATATACAAATATCAATTAGATGGTAATCTGCATGAGAAATTAAGAAAAAGAAACAAAATTGGTTAGCCTATAATAATCACTCGCTAATAGTGATCAATTTTCTTGTTTGCACTTTGCAGCTAAATGTAGCAGGCAGCTATTGTTTGTTTGATTTTGTGAATTGAAGGAGGAATTTAAGTTATTTGAGGTTTAGCAGTTTATCTTTGTAATCATTTTTATTTTTGTATTAAGTATTCATTTGACCCTTCTCAGGGCCGCTACTGACTATGTGGACTAAAGGAACATAAATCTTACTCAGGTTGACATTGAGTAGCAAATGTTTACATTTGATACAGTGTGATCTTTTTTATTTGAGACCTGCAGTCAAATGGAAAGAATACTCAAAACATCAGTCTAGAATCAAATCTATGAATGTATTGAATTGAGAACTGATTTTGAATCGCGAATCGATTGTGAATCGAATCGTGACCCCAAGAAATCAAATCGAATCGTGAGATTTCCTGAGTCGTGCACCCCTAATAATCATTGCTTTAAAAAGTTATAGTGAAAATGTTTGCAAACAATTAGACATTTACTCATCCAGCAGCCACAGAGGAACATTAGCATTTATGCATTCATTTGGAGTTGAGTTACTGGCAACCTGATGAATGCCTAGTTTTGGTCTCCACCAACTCCTGAGAAAAATATCTGGCTCTTTAGCTGCTAAATGCTCCACTATGTTCACCAGCTAGTCACTAACTGTGTCTGTCTGCTGTTTGGTGCTGATCAGGTAGTGTACAGTGGGGTTTTAGTGCTTTTTAAGTTAAAAAAGCTGCCTGACAACATTGTTGACGGAGTGCAGTTTGTGGGTTGTAAAACCAAAACAATGAGCCAAAGAGGCTAAAAAGCATCATAGAGCTGATGGGAACTGCAGAGTTTGTGATAATGTTCTATGGGTTTACCACTATGATTGACACATTTCACATTACACATACTCATTTCATCCATTGTTAATACAAGAAAATATCAGCTAAATCCCCTCCACTCAAATACATGTTTTTTTTTTCTTGTTCTTTTCAGTTGGATGTTGTTCTCTCCTCTGTGCAGAATGATGTATGTGCAGAGTTTGTTTTCACATCTATCTGTGCTCACCTTAAATCTCAGTTGTGACATCACAACTTGGAGCCAATCATGATCCAATATTCATATGGAAACTTGAAGCCTCCAGTGCACATATACTGAGAATGGACTTTACAGTGAGATAGTAGACATCTTGTGTCCAGCAGTTAAACTTCTGAAATGATAAATATTTGTATATTCACAGACTTAATGATGGAGAAGGAGGAGATGTCAATTTTGAATTTCTGAGTAGGTAATTTAACTTTTTTGTGGAAAAAACTTGTCAGACACAAATAATTATTCTAAGCAGAGTATTTTTATGCATCTTAAAACATGTCTGGAGGGGATCTTTAATGGCGCTTTAATTGGTGCTTTTAAAGATAAATAAAGCTTAAAATGAATTTATTGAATTTCCATTTTTGTGATGGGCCAGAGTTAAACAAGCAGTTGTATTCTGTTTGATGTGCTCCATGACTGACAGTTTCTAGTCTCACAAACACTAAAAAGCACGTACTGTACTTTATTACATGAACCATCTTATGCCAAAATGGCATCCTGCCTCTTTAGAGGAGCACAGCCCAGCCCAGCTGAGTGGAGCTGAGCTTAATATTTCCACTATGTTAGCCTATGATTATTAGTCATTAGTAACTCAAGACGAAAATATTAGCTTGATTGTGCGTGGTACTCTGAAGGCATAGCACGCTACCAGCAGACATGCATTATTAGAAGAGAAACTAAGTCGAGTGATTGTTGTGTGCTTTGAGCGTCGGACCACAGCAATTGGTGTGTCGGTTTCAATTAGAAACTGATCACTACAAGCTCCTCTGTCTGAGTATCATGTTTACACTGCAAATCATGAAGTACCACAGGAGAGAGGGATTGGCAGTGACGTTTGGAGGATTTGTTATGTGTGTGTGTGTGTTTGTGTGTGTGACTGCCTTTACACATTGTGTATATTGTGTTTGACACAATCTCCTCAGACTTTCAGGAAATGTATATATATGTATATTTTAATCTAATTTTTTTGATTGTGTCCTTTTTTAAACTTTATTTGATTTGATTTTTCCAAAAATCATTCATTCATTCTTACTCCTGCTGTTCTCTGAGAGTTGCCACACAAAATTTTGTGTCCTATGTCTTATGACTTATGAATGTTTATATGACAATAATATGAACTGAACACACAATAGTTTAATGTCTTGGTGTTATTATTTGTTTCATTCTGTATTTCAAATGTGCACACACCATGTCACCTGCATTAGTTCATGCTAATTTTACATCAGCATTCAGCTCAGGCCGGGGCTGACGTGCTGCTCTGTGGAGTGTGCGTGGTAGAGGGATCTAGTTGCATACTGCTGTGGTCTGCAGCTGCAAAGTTTTGATCAGGCACATCAAGCTTTGACACAGAAACACAAGATAAGAATTTATCCCATTTAAAATGTTGCTGTGTTGGCACTGTTTTTATTATAACAAAGAATAAATGACGTCAAAGCTGACCATTGACCTTAGATAAAACTAATTGATAAATTAAGTTTGGGGAGCTATGATCCAACAAGATATCTCTTGCTGAGATTATCATGAAAATCAATGGATATTCACTGTGTCTAAACCCAGCTCTTCATGAGGACAAAATCTCTGCTTTTAAAGAGGAAACATCAAAGTCTAATGAACAGATTGTCATGAAACTGACCGAGCACATTTATCACATTCATTTGGAAGACCAAAGAAACTCTAAAGGAAGAGCTAGATGTCATCAACATCATAAGAGCAACCCTCCAGAATAAGCATTTTTTAAATAAATGAAATCAAAGTGAGTGCTAGCATGTGGTGTGGAGATGCGGTCTGAAAAGGTGGTTTGGTTACAGTGGCGTAACTCTGCTGTCCTGACTTCAGTCAAGAGTTGATTCTACCACTGCAGGGCCACAACAGAGAGGAGCCTTGACCGAGACGAGCGATCACAGGGTTGTCAGAGTAGCATGGTGGCCGATCATCAACGTTCACGCAGGAGCGTTGAGTTTGACCATGGCTTTAAGGTAGAGGCGCTTCTTTTCACTGCAGGCCAGAACTAGAGTCTTTAGCTGCAGCAGGGAGTCAGTGAAGTGGAGCCAGACAAGAAGCGGTGTGTTGGTGGAAGCAGCAGGGCAGGCAGCAGCATTCTGGACTAGCTGCAGAGGTCTGGTGGCAGACACAGGGGCTCCAGAAAAGAAGGGGTTTGGGTTGCAGTAGTTCAGGCGATGACAAGCTCTTGGATGAGCACCTGAGCCGCCTCCCTGCTGAGGAAGAGACTGATCCTCCTGATGTTATACAGGAGGAATCAGTAGCGGGTAACATTCATGTTCTTCAGAGGAGGGCTGCTTTCTATTTTTCTCCTCTAGCATAACCCTCAGGCTGAAATGTCGACTTTGCAAAAAAAAACATCTCAACCCAGTATCCTTAAGAATTATCTTCATATTCAACAATTCTGCAGAACTTAGTTTAAATTAGTGTAAATGCTCACTGTCGATGCAAGAAGTTGTGTGCTCAGTTCATGTTTGTTCTTTTAAACCATAACCACCATCTTCCCCTTACCTTAACTATACTGTGGTTGCTATGCACATGGAAAGAAATGATTTTTAAATGTTGGCTGTGGATGTTAAAAAACATTGTCTCTGAACATAATCTGGGGTTTTGCAGAATTGTCCAATATCAATGTTCTGTCTGACAATAAAGTTAGACATCTAATATTCTAGTGTAACATTCAGACATGTTTTTCAGTCGCTCGTCTCATGAGCATCTGACCCAACAGATACACTTTGTATTGTACAGTGCATAGTGTCAGGAACTGTTGAGCACATTCATACTTACAGAGAGCTTCATTAGCCCTAGCACATATTAGCACAGTATATTTTGTGTTTATTTTAGTTCATATTGTATTGTGTTACGCTGCGGTTTCTAGGGAACACTAGAGTAGCTTTGCACTTTATCAAATCTTTTCAAGACCTCTTACAACTTGTGTTCTTGCTCTACCTACCAGGCACGAGTGTTGTTCATAAAAAAAATCACACAAGCAAGCACAGAAATCTGAATCTGAACTGAAAAAAGAACTGTGGACATCTTTTCTTTGGCTGAGTTCCCATGATTCACTGAGCTCTATAGGAAATAACAAAATGTGACATGTTGCTTAAAGTGTGAGTCAGTCATGAAATGAACTGTGAAGGGAAAAAGATGGAGGGAAGACTCAGTAAACTTCTACCTCAAAGATTAAAACTGAAGGTAAACCCCTTGGACTTTGGATCTTGCCTGTGGTGACTGTTGGGCTGATGAAGATGAGATGGAGTTATCAGTCCAGATGGTTCTGCTGAGCGTCTCAGTGACATCGATACCAGCAGAGATAAGCCGCAGCATCTCCTCGTGCAGGGAAACCGCAGCAGTCTACGTCGATCTGTTGTGATTGGTAATACGGTACAGCTGTGACCATGAAATCAGGACTTAGCGTAATTAGCCACTTTGAAGCGGAGATTTAATACCAAAATCTTCGACAAAATACCAGGAGATCTGGTGCTACTTGATGATAATCTGATATCCAAGCCTCTCGTCTCATGTATTTTCCTTCTTAACAACCGTGCCATTTTGGGGCAGAGAGATGAGTACTGGGTTCCATTTGGATCGTCTGTTCCTGAGCCAGACAGAAATGCCGCGGTGCAATACCCTCAATTCCTATTTGTAGAAGGGAGCCCAATGTGACACATGCGCTTTTTGAAAGAAAAATAAGGAGCGTAAGTATAATATTACAGTGTTATTAGGGTGGCTTTTTCCCTGCTGTAAATTCCTCTGTTTTGGCCCCATACAGCTTTAGCATTGAGTTGATTTGCAGTGGTAGATAGATTTCCGTGAGGCCTTTGACAGATGGCATGCAGGTTCTAAGAGTATTCAGGGTGGTAACATGGTCCTTTTACTGTGTTCCTAAGTGTATTTCTAAATCCTTTTATATCAGGGCAGCGGCAAATTTAATGTGGACGTTTGTAAATTTGACCAATTAATGAATATTGAAATAATTCAATAATGAAAAACAGTTTATTGCAATTTGGGTTTGATTTGTGTAGTTCTGGCCATTGGTTCTATTGGCAACAAGAACACTGTATATACTAAAGTAACTGATGAGATGTTACAAGACGAGAAACACAGACAGTCAGATGATCGGAAAGGTTGTAAAAGCCCCAAGTTAACCAAATGTATTTGGATGAACAGTAAAATTATTACCAAAACTATCTGTTGTAAAGCTTACAGCCCTATTTACTGGTTCAACTTTGAGCTACTGTACTTGCTGTAGTACAGATTCACGCAACTTTTCCTGGGAATTGGGATTATTAGTGACATTCCAGGTATGATTCGAACAATTCAGTTAGATTATCAGGCTGCCTCTGAGTCAGAACTGAAAAGCACAGACAGAGAAAGATTGCGATTAGCTGGTGAATGTAGCGGCTAAAGCGAAAGATATTTTTCTCAAGAGTTGGTCTAGACCAGAGCTGAAAGAGTGAATACTGGACTTACACTGGACACAAACACCACTCCAAATGAATGCTAATGTTGCTCTATAACTGCTGGATGTAAATAAAAGTTTGCTAACACATTTGGCATAACTTTTTAAGGTGATGCTAATATGTCTCTCGTTCTGTTATTCAGCTTGTATTGGAGTTTTTCTGCCTCCTAGTGCCCAAAAAGTATCAGTTAATGTAGATTTGAATGCTTTAAATGAATACTTGAATACTTGCTCTGTGTCTGCTGGTAATGTAGGCAACTGTTTGCTAACTTGTTAAACAAAAGAGAATTTTATGTGTATAAAAGTGGTGAAAAAAAAATCCTACAATTTTTATATACATTTGACAATAGACAGAAGCTTGAATGTATGCAGATCACACAAGAATTTATGGACTAAATGTACTATTTGTCTTATTCCTGACAACACAACCCACTCTTTAAATTTCAGAAACAGATGGCCTTATTTGGCCTTTCTGTTTTTTTGCACTTTTCTCTTTTTGGAGGCTATCAAGCTGAATTGTTTCAGACAAAGTAATCCCTCTAAACTCACAACTGGTTGTTTGTGCAATATCCCTAAACTGCATCAAAGCTAATTTGGCCGACGGTGACTCTCCACCAATGATGTAAACTGAGATCCCGCCGGCCGATGATGAGGCATAAACGGACCAAATCAAGGCTCCACTTTGGACTGAATTGGCTCAGGCCTCTCAGCTTTCGCCCTCAGCTGTTTAATGCCTTCCCGGAGCAGCCAGGGCAAAGCTGCAGCGCGGGGAGGCCCTTAATGAAGTGCTTTCAGATGGAAAGGCTTTTCAGGCCTCGCAACACTCCTATCAACCCCCCTTCAAGTCCAGAATAAGAGAATTAGCTAAGCCTTGTCCAGACCCCCACCCACGCCACCCCATCCTAAACACCAAACCTACAGGCCCCCCCACACCACCCTTCTCAAATCCCCCTTCCCATTCATTTTTCCCCTCCAGTGCTGTCTATGTTTAATGAAGCTGTGATATATTTATGGCCAGCCAAATCCCGCTCTAATCCTACCCCTGATAATAATGGCTGGGTAACTGTTTGCCTTAAACATGCTTCATGAGCACTGGCTGGAGACCCACAGGCCCCAGCTCTGTGGATATTACTCAGTAACCTAATTTGCACTTGCTGTATGTAATGCACACCGATGTAAAGAGGGAGGGGAGGTAGCTGCACAGGTCAGTGGCAGGCTGCTGCACTTGGAGGGGTGGGGGGGCTTTGTGAAAAAAAAAAAAAGGGGGTCCTGTTTGCGTCACGAAATGGGCACCTCGAGGGGTTGAGGGGGCAAAGGCAACAGCAGGGCTACCTCAGCGAGTAACGAGGTGTTGCTGGACCTGTTTTTTAGAGTCGAATTACATCAGAGCTCATGAGAGCCATTGTAAACACGAATAAAACGCACTGGCCTCCAAAACGATATTTGAGAGAAAACAATAATATGCCTGTACAAAAATGACGTAAAGGCATTAATACTGTGTTTTAAAAACATTCTGAAATTTCTGTTGGCAGAGATAGAGGTGATTTAACATTTTATTCTGCACTATAAACAAAAGTGTAATGGACATAAACATGTCGCTACTCAGCCAGCGCTCACACTGCTGATATGATGCAGAGGAGATTTAGACTGTCGACTTTTAGAGTAAGAGGTTAGTTGTAAAGGCTCGGGTTTTAGGACACTAACTGAAATTAAAGACACTACATTAAAGAAACAGGCCTAATTTGAGAGTTGGGGTAAAGAATCACCAACCATGACATCTTCACTATCACATATGACACTACAAAGCATTGCTAAGACCCACAGAACAACATTTTAAATCCAAGTCAAGATCCCAGTGTGCAAGAAAGAGTGTATACAATGACTTCATTCTATTTTATGAAATAAACAACATGGTAGTTTGGCCTTGAATATGACAGAAGTGTCATTTAGCAGATATTCTATACTGCAGTCATGTCACGACAGCTGAGCCAATTTCATTTACTGATGAAGACAGTGAGATTTGGTAGAAAGCTGCAGAGAAATCTATCAAGTGAACCTTATTTTATCAAACAAGGTCAAGAATGAACACTGAAATGACGTGTATTTCAAACTCGTTTCAAAGCGATGTCATGTGAAGCTAAATAGATTTAAGATGCGCAACTTCTTTGAAAGGTAAAAGTGTAAAACGCAGTAAGCGCTGAGATTAAAGGGAAAGCACTAAAACAAACTGACAGATTTAAAGATTTGTTTCACCCACATTACAGAACATACAGTATTTTTCTCTCTCACATCTTGAGCACTGAAGCCTTTCAGATGGCTTTGGTTGGTGGTGAATGGAATTAAGTTTGTCAAATGTGCCTGATGTTGAGGAAAATGTGCATTTCTTTCTTTCTTTTTCTCTTATTTTTATAGTTTTAGTTCTCATTCCTTTTAATCAGTATTGTATAAATAATATCTGAAGTACATTATATATTTACTAGAGAGAGAGAGAGAGAGAGAGAGAGAGAGAGAGAGAGAGAGGAACAAGAATCATCTTAAAGGAATATATGTTGAAAAAAATGAAGGGTCAACAACAGTGGTGAATTTATGGAACAATGATGAGGATGGTTTAAAAATGTGTAGTACAGTTCAGAAAGAATGCTCAGAATTATATAATAAACAAATATAAAATGTTGGTACAATATAATAATATGTGTGTGTGTGTGTGTGAAGTATACATTTCAGAGTACACTTTTATATTGTTATTAGACAGAAATATAGCTAGATAACATTATACTCACAAACTCAGTTGTAGGCATGATGGATACATAGTTACTAAGCTTTTTAAATCGTTTCCCAAACTCAGTAATTGTTGTTGTTGTTAGATTTTGCAGAAGTATATTATGATACTGTAAATGCAGGCTTAGGGTTAGGGTTAGGGTTATGGTTAGGGTTAGTAATAAGTAATGCATGGCAATAATGGGTGAGTTAACCTTCAATTTTACTTCCACAGAGTTTAACCAAACAAGTTAAACTGGACTATTTTAAATCCTTCTGGTTCCTCATGTTTGTGATTTTGTGACGCAGTGTCCAGCAGATCAGTATGTCCCCACTCCTTAGTAATTAAGCTGGTGATGTAAAATATTATCATAACCCTGAAATGGCCAAATTTAAATAGAAAAAAAAGAGAATTTCCCTTAAGGGTATAAAAACATCTTGATTAAAGTAAAATCTTGATTGGGCCTGGTTTATAGTAACAGGACTGATTTGAGGTCAAAGGGAGGGAAGCTCTTTGATTCTGTGAGGGTGAAACTTTCACACCTAAGCTGTCAGTGAAGCGAGAGAGAGAGAGAGGGCGGGTGAGAGAGCACGAGCTTCCACACGACGTCAGTGCTGGTAGTTCGGACGCCTGAGAAATCACAGAGTCACTCTCTGTGGACTGTTGGTGCCATTTCAGGCACGCTGTTTATTTTCACCGTTTCACACAAGAATTTTAATTTATTTCATCGTCCTTTCATTTTTCTCGGCGACTCTGACTGTTGTTTAAGGATACCTCGGCTCCCCGGCCAATTACTGTGTCAGGAAGAGTGAGCTTAAACATCTGCAGCCACTGAGGGAGATTTAGCTGCATCTTGAAAGCTCCTCCATCTGAACCAGTGTTATGTACAGAGCTTTATGCAAACCACTCATCTCTGTCATCACATGTGGAGAGATGTGACCTGCTCTGACAGACTGATGGTTATTTAACCTGGAGAAACATATAAAATAGTTTAAGAGAGGACAATAATCTTATGTGTTCTTGGAAAAAACAAAATCCTCTTACCTCCAAATGATGCTGTTTGGCTTTTATCTGCAGAACAACACCTCCAGTAAAAATTTTCCGCTGGCCTTTTATTTGCCAAGCCGTGCCCGGAGACTGAGTGTGGATTAGCATTCTTAGCTGAGAAATACCTCCCTATTACCCTTTTACACTGTGACAATTTCTGGGGCGATGCCTTCGGAGTATTTCTTTGTTTAAGCTCTGTGCCTCTCCTATAAGAGCGACTCAGCTGAACGCACATGGGCAGTGTCAGCCGTAATTAGCTTTGACAGGGGCATTTAGCGGTTGTAATTCAAATCTAATTCAGAACATCTTAACCCTGAAGTCTGTCAAGACGTTTGAAATGCACTGGAACACTCATGGTCCCAATCAGGTCTGCGTTTGTGTGGCAGCACGCTGATGTGTCAACAAGGCCAGTTAAAAAAACAGGCACAGAAAACTCATTTACAGTACAGAGCCGGATGGGTTCAGCGTGGCAGAATGTGAACTGTTTAAATCTTCCCCCGCAGAAAAAAAAAGGAACATAAATACTGATAAATCTGCTTCAGATTTTGGCCCTGCAACAGTCATTACCTTTAATGCAGGAACCTCTCTCAGCTTCATACTGCATGCCACCTTTTGAACTCGTCTACTATACAACAAGACATCATCTTTGGTCGTGGAAAAGAAAACACACAGAGGTCTGGTTAGGAGGGAGGAGCGGGGAGGGGTGGGGGGGGCACACCACTGACCTTCAGCTGAAGAGGCTCCTGGACCTTGAACAGCATGAAGCTTTGTAATCCTCTTGAACTGCACAGGCAGCACTTAGCCTTCTGCAAGAAACACTTTGCTGTACAGTCATGGTTTGCAAAATAATTCTTTTTTCTCATGTTCTGTAATCCTCAGTGTCAGCCTCAAAGGAGATATGCAACTACACATAAAAAAGCAGCCATTGTTTACATTGACCACTAGATACAGTAGACACAGTAGTGTTGTCTATGAATTTTTGCCTTGGCCGAGGCTATATCAACTTACATTTGTATGGAAGCTCAAACAGGTCATGGTTGCAAGTCATTTTTCAACTTTACAGAGAAGTACAGAGTGCAAACACATTGGAGTTGTTACACAGGCTTCAGTCATTTAAAGAGGAAAAATACACAAATATAAATAAAAAATACAATATAGACACTATTATAGACAATATATATGAATATCATTTTATTATATCAAGATAACAATAGCACTCATATTGAAGGAATATGTATTTCTTTATCATTTTTATTAAAGCAATGGATTTTTGTCATCACATATTGTACTGTAGGTGTCCATTACGTTATTGTTTGTTTCAGCTCCAGCTATGATAGGACCTTTACAGAAAGGATGCATTAATGATGGAAAACTTATTTAGTTGTTAAATCCGTAATTGTCCGTCATGAGGGAAGCTTTCCCGTTTTCTCACAGTGAATCCAATAATATATTTCTTGTCAATTTAATCATTTATTAGATTAAAAATTCTGCTGTCGATTTGATGATGTCCAACAGTGACCAAACATGGAATAATGGGATGTTAAATTGTGACATGTTGTTGTGCATGTTGCATATAATGCATTTTGCAGGCTATTCATAAGTTCATACATTTCATGCAGTTAACATTAATGAATATTTGAAATATAAGGAGGAAGTGCTGGTATGATTATTATTGTGGTTGTTTATTATTGTGATTTTTTTTCTTCTATTTTAGAATTTGCCCCACACTGAAAGAGGAAAACACAAATTTTGATTGCTTGATCCGACATTATATTAATGTATTACAACTTAAAATCAGATCATTTACAGTATTTAGTGGTTTACTGCACTAATTATATTTTGTTAATGAACATATAATAACAGATAATTCAGTTCAGTATTGTGCTGAGTGGGACATGTTACAGAAATGTTACTATGTACGAGGCAAAATCACTGTCATATCTTTTATAAAAAAAAAAAAAGTGTCTCATTCAGACATGAGAACAACTTGTAAAATCGCCATGACATTATCGTAAAGAGGTGTATTTTAGCTCATTATCCAGAAGGACTTAATGGTAAAAATGATCTCAAGATAATTTTTTCTCAGAAATCAGGACTTAAATATGTTATTATTTTGGGATGAAAAGGATAACAAGTCAGTTTCATCATAAAGTCGTCCCTCTTGGCCTTCAGGCAAAGACGCAGAGCAAAAACAACAAGTTAAGTAGACTTAAACAGATTGGAGTTATCTAGATATGTGATCACAATATACTGGTTCAGTATTTCCAGACAGATAAGTTAATTTCATCTTTTGGCCTTAAAAATAAATAATCTTTGTAACCTCCTGTCTCTTTCTCCTGTCAAGACCTCCATCTAATAAATCTCTACCTAATGTCAGTATTTAATAAAAAGGCAAAGACATATTGCAAGAAAAGTAAATAGGCCACAAAATCATATTTTTTAAACAGAGGATTAAAAAAATAAGTCAATATCAACATAATGGATCGTAAAAATTATTCACACTCATCGGCTTTTGGCCTCCGTACACCATAGTAAATTTATGAGACTTATTAATATTTTTGCCAAAGTCTTCCTGCCAACCTATAACGTCCATAAATCTTTAGATCATCAGATATCTGATTTCTAGAGCAGAACACATGCCCTTCAAAGTGTCTGTCCTTTTTAATTACACCCTGCCTGCCTGAAAGCAGCGTTGTGCCTGCTGCCAATCCCATCCTTCATTCAGCGAGGACAAATCCTCTGCCAGATGACTACTTGTAATTTTCTTTACAGTGAAAACAGTAAGCAGAGATTCAAAGAGCTGGGAAAAGCCAGCTGTCGGACAGCATGTATTTAAGCCGGCATATTTGCATTTCTTCCATAATATAACACTTCTATTAAGTGACACATGATTGATGATGGGGAGCGAGGTGGCTTTTCTAACCCCTGTAAGTGCTCTAAAAACAAATTAAAGCTTTCATCATTGTAACATGTCTATTACAAGATGTGGTAATAGCCCCTCATTGTATCAAATTATTTGTGTGTCTAAATAATTTTGAAAAATTAAACTATTAATCATCCCAGAGAGCATCTGACAAAAGATCACGATGAGGGCCCAGTGGAACGTGCTGGGCCTATTCACAATACACTTAGAGGTGTTTATGGCTTACTTTGTGAAATGGGTGTAATTGCTTAATTGCTCATCTGTTGGTGGCTGCGGTGTTTTCAGGGTAAAAGTTACCGTCTGACTTGAGTTTCAGCGGAATTATCCAAAGTAAAACCAAATGTTCGCTTTGAGGTTTTCATTGCTAATTTGAAAATGTGATTGTGTTTGTAGGATTTTTTTTTTTTTTTACAGTGCACACAGGGCACTGTCAAATAAATTGTCAAACAAAAAGGAACAATACATCAAAGAAATGAAAAGAAGTTCACAATTAAATTTTCCTGCTTCGTAGCAACAGGGCTGTTACACCTTTCTTGATCAGTAACGTAACTCCTAAGATCCATTTCCTGAACATGTCTTATCCCAGCAACAGTCTGTTATGGTACAGTAACTAATAGTTCCAATCCAGCCTGGCTTGGAGAAAAGAGAAAAAAAGGAGAGAAAGTTCACACATGGAGGTAAGTGGAGGTGTCGGCTCTTCATGCTCCAGCAGCTCTCGGAGACGTTCATGGGCAGAACGATCCACCGGCCGGCCGTCCGATACTCTTTGTTATTAAGCAGGTCCAAGCAAAACACAAAGGGATACTGTGTTTTTTATATGAGTAATGCATTAACCTGCTCAGGAAAAGTTCATGTTAAACGTATGGGCTCGGACAGCACAAGATTTATGGCGATGGCTACAGAAATTATGCTTTTCTTCCCCCCAAAGGCACTTTAATTATGTAATTATTGCCAGCTGCTTTTCATTTGCGGTCGCCGTTAATTAGGGCCTGGGGTCCACAGTTCAAGTGCTGGGTCTCTCTCTCTCCCTCTCTCTCTCTCCCTTTCTCTGATAAGTCCAGTTGTCCCAGGGCGGCGTCGGCGGCCTGAGATGATTAGCCAAATCCTCAGCAAAACTCATTTGTTATTCAAGCTTTACCCGGCAGCCTCCTGCCAGGCCGGAGAAAGAACCCCGGAGCCCAATTTCCTCCACATCCTCCAATCCTTATCCCCCCAACTCATCAGCAACAATTGTCCTCAAATAAGAAGCAGCGATATCTGTGTTTGCTTTCCTTATTAGGCCCTCAAATGCTTGGAAAACATATCAGGAGCGGGGAGCCGAGGGGCCCCGGCACCTGATAATCTGAATTAATCTCTTCCATCACATTTTACAGTGGATTCCTTCAAGTAAACAGCAGGGGGGGAATGAAGTGAGGGAAGGAAGGGTAGAGTTGGATGGATGGACAGAGGGGTGGAGGGAAGGAAGGGGATCTAGCAGAGGCCCAGAAAGCAGGTCTGTGCTGTCCCCAGACTAATTGCTGGATTGATATTCAAGTCAAACTCATCTGAAGCAGACAAATGAAGTGCAAGCATCGAGGTTTGATCGCTGTCCTGCTGCCATTTTTTTTCCCTCCATCACAACAATAGAGGATTTTAGAAAAGAGGGTTGAAATCGCAGGATCAGTCACAGTGTCTTCCATAACAAAAACCTTGTGAGACTTCACATCTCTAGTGTCAGATTTTCACAAGATGGTATTTTGTCTTGTAGTTTGGGTTGAAGCAGCCAGAAATGTCAAGAACAAACCAAACTTTTAAAATTATTGTGTGTAATGAATGTTTATGATATACAGTGGGCAAAAATGTAGATTTGGGATTGTTTATCTTAAAATTAATGACATAATTTGAAAGGAAATGTAAATGTTGATGATGTATGTATGATTATACTGTAAATTTATTTCACCTGCTATAGTGTACAGTAGGGATGTGCAGAGAGCCCAGTATTTGTATTAGTATCTGTATTTGTTGAGGCAGCAAAATTATTTGTATTTGTATTTGTATTCACATAAAAGTGGAAAGAGGCTTAAAAATCCTGTTTTTGTTTTTTTTATTACGCTTTTAATTTTAGAAAATTAAAGTGTTACAATAAGTGTTAATGAATAAACTACCTTATGAAGGAGGTTCCCACACTGGGTCTTGAACTGGAGTCTCCCAGATCATAGACGACTGCACTGACTACTGAGTTAAAACTTTACTCATCACCTCATTGCAGACAGACCTCTAACTAACAAATATTTTTTAAAATATTTGTATGAAACAAATATTCGTAAAAAAACCCTATGATTTGTGCTTTGCCGAATGATGTATTTGTATTCGGGCACACCCCTAGTTTACAGGTACATGTAGCTGTGTGCACCCATGTACATGTACTGTATATGAGTACACATATATTTCTCTCAATTAATAAATATAATTGGGTTTATATGTCATTGATAATGACAGACATGACAAACAACATGTGAGAAGGATAGTTCATAAATGGTTAAGTGGTTATAATAATATGTTCGCCTTGCTGGTAGTAAAAGTGAATAATGAAGGTAAATGTGGAGACCCGCAAGGGTCCATTTTGAGCCCTAAATCGTTTTACTGATTAATGAAAATTGTGAAAAATGTGCATGTAATAACATTTTATTTGTTCTGTAGGTTACGTAAAATACTTTGGGGTAACATTATCATTAAAAAGTGTCATACATTTTCAACAAAATGAAATTTATTGATTTCAGGAATCAATAAATTTGGTTTTGTAAACAAGGGATAATGAAGTTACAGTTAAGATGAGTTCACGTTAAAAGGGAAATCAAAGTTTGGAGTGTGGTCTTTAAATGTGAGTTCTCTTGGAAATCTCACAGCTCACATGAGAACAAACCAATCCAAAAGTTGCAAGTGTTGCAATTCTGAAGTGCATGTTTGATTATCAGGCATTTCAAATGTCATACTGTTTGTTTATTTTACCATATTTATGTTTCTGTGTAAAAGTGTTGAGCATATTCAACAAATATAAATCAATTTTGTACACTATAGACAAGAGCAATAAGAATTATAAATCAGGTGGGTCCAGGGGAACAAAAAGACAAACTGTTAAGTCCAATGTAATAAAGCACACAAGTTTATTTAAATATATATGACTTTGTTACTGTTTACATCTTATACTTTGTTGACATTTTTGTAATGAATTTTGTATTGAAAAGATACACTTTTTTTTGTATCTTTTCCCTTTCACTACTCTTGTTTTATTTTAAAACATTTTATTATTATTGCACTATTACACCTGCAACTGAAAAGATGTGATGAGTTAGAAGTTATGAAACCAGCAATGATATCATTAATGTAGATACAGTATAATGAATGTAAACTGATGACAGAGTATTTTTAAAACATAGGTCTACTGAGAAAGCATCACAGCCCAATGTTTCCATTCATTTCTCAATATCTGATATGAAATTGGTTTCCATTTTATTCATTAGCACCAATAAGTAATCAGATACATCAAAGAATAGAATAAAAAATCAAACATAAGAGTGGACATAAACATATAAAGATAAAAACAGCATTGAATACATACGATCAGGTTTTTATCCATCATTGATGACCTTTTTTTTCTGGGAATTCAGGGGTTTTAACATTTTACAGCTTAAAATGCAAACATTTGTTAGGGTGGTTCCAGTATTTTTAGACTGATTTTTTTTAAAAATTTGACTACCTTTTAGGCCAACAAAATGGATTGATAAATAAAGCATTCAGTATTTCTCCACCTGAATTGTATTCAGCATGGAGACAGCTTTGAAACAGCAACTAGAAATTCATGTTGGGCCAAGCTTTTTCTATTGGTCCATAACTTCCTGATCATTTTCCTGAAAATAAATAATTTGGGACTAAGTATAGCGAAAATAGAGACAAAGTTCTGGGACAGCTGTTGGAACAGAGATTAGTTAGTTGTGATGACTATATATATATATATATATATATATATACGTTTATTTATTTATTTTATTTACTTGCTTTTTGTTGACTTCCATTTTTGGGATATGCAAAAATGCTCCATTCAAATAAAATTTTCAGAAAATAAGAAAATACAAGTGAACAACTACTGTAACCAAATTAAAAAAATATGAAATCTATATCAAAGGATCATATGAAATATGTCTATCAAAGGTTTCAAGTATATGACCCTCTGTCTGTACTTAACACACACAATCATAGAATCTATGATAATTTATTCAATTCCTGGCAGCCGCTGCAGTAAGAAGTGGACTGTGAATTGAGGTCATTAAGATACATATAAATCATGAGACATGTTGTGCACCTCGAGGGTCTTTATAAACTTCTTCACATCTGAATAATCACATGCCATATATCCACGAAAAAACAAACAATTCCAAGAAAAAAAGTCTGAGAGTCAACAAGAAAAAAGGAAAACAAAACAGACGAGACAGATGACTTTTCTTCCACAAACCTCTTTAACCTGCGGAGTGTGTAAATGGTGCCAACTGAAAACAAAATGACTCGTACTAGGGCTAAGTGCTGCCATTTCTCTGCAACCGCTCTGGGCCTTGGCTGGCCAAACGGTAAACCACTTGACACTGAGCGAAGAGGAGTGTCCCGCAAGCCCTCATGTGTCACACTTGTGAATACGAATGCTTTCTTTCTCTCATGAGCCCGTCTGCATCCATTTGGCACTCAAAAGGAAAACTCAAGAATGAAAAAAATACATATTTGGAGACATGGGCGTCGCACAAGCTTCCCAGCATGCTTTGAGTGTGTGTGTGTGTTTGTGTGTGTGTATGTGTTTGTGTGTCTAAGAGATGACAGGTCTGACAGGGGCTTGATATTTTACTCATGGAAATGATGCCCTCACCCAGCCATCAGTGTCACACAGTCTCCCTAGGTGTCCATCACAGGCTTTGGAGGAATAAAAAAAAAAACAAAATGGGGGAAAAAAAACATGTTGTAAAAAGGATGTTTTTCATGTTTGGAGTGGCCGGCCGATTGGCCTGTCAGTGGGGGAAGTGGGGAGAACTGACACACATGTGATTACCTATGCATTAGGGGAGATGATAAGGGCCTTACAACTCAGGAAAGCTTCAAAAGAGCTGTGGAACATTAAGGCAACCTAGTATCGAATGCATTACAGTATAGGACTGTTTATCTGAAGCTTATGTATTCCCGCCTTTATAATGCTGGCTGAGATGTCTGTGGTTGCAATTGTTGAATAATGCACCAACACAAGTGGTGCATTTTGAGGCTTTCTGCTCAGCCTGGTCTCCTGAAATACAAAGAAATGAGCATGATTTCTTAACAGTCTGCAAAATTTTATTGTGGTTATTGTGACTCAAAAAGGCTGCAGCTTTTTTTTTTTGAAAATTTACAATTTAATTTCAATTTAAAGGTGCAATAATAAATGTGTTTTTATATTAACAGGGGATCAAATGATTCACAGAGAATTATCACCAACTCTGCAGTTCCCCTCAGCTCTACTGAGATTTGTAGCCTCTTTTATCTCCTTGTTTTGGTTTCACAACCCTCTACTTTACAGCTCGGTACAATCTCAACACTTATCAATCCCATTAACAGCTTCAGCAGGTAAACCTCTGATGATGTATGCTAGCTAGCTGCCAAGAGTTAAACAGCAGACAGACCAAGCTAGCGAATACCTGGATAACATAACATATTTAGTGGCCAATGTGTCAGATATTTTTCTCAGGAGTTGGTGGAGACCAAAATAAAGCTAAAAGAGGAATGAATATTGGACTTCATTCATCAGGTAGACACAAACATGTGAACTCCAAATGAATGCTCTTAGTGTGCTGGATGTATAAATAGACAGCTTTTTGCTAACACATTCACCATAACCACTTTTTAAGGTGACAGTATATCAGCTTGTTACACTGCCCCCAAGTGAAAAAAAAATCAATTAATGCAGCTTTAAGATCTCAGTAAACCCTGTTAATGTTTCACAAGATAGATCTAACACAAGATCACAATTAGAAGATAGCAACTGTGACTGTTTGGAGAACACACTGATACTTATAATATGATTTTTATTTTAATGTCTGGCTCGTTTCACCAGATACCTTTTAGCAAGAATTCAGCCTAGTTACTGATACTCATACACTGTCTGCAAATAGTTCTTGAGAAGATGACTTCAGTGCAAAAAAAGCCTTTTGAGTATGAATTAGACACCTTCTGTCTTGCAGGGTAGCTGTAAAGTTTAGCGCGAACTTGAATTCATGTGTTAAAATGAATTTCATTGATAAGATGAAGGAAAAATCAAATCCAAAAGAAAAAAATTACAGGAATGTCTCAAAGTAGTCGAGGTAGGTACCTCATCCATAAACTATATGCTAATTTTGCTAAATAGCTTCTGTGAAGCTTCTGAGCTTTGAGGACAATGATTTGGTTAAATGTGTAGTGGATCTAATTCAAATTCCAGGAATGACCGTTTTAAAGTACTAAAAACATATTCTACATTTCTGCAAAAAGAAAGGGAAATCTGTTTGATCACCAGTAAAGGCGAGATGGAGTGACTCAGTAGTAGCAGTAGTTTAACCTTGAAATGGAGAGGAGAAAGGTGTGGAGGTCTCGGGAGCGGGTGGACAGGCACATACACCTTCAGATCAAGTCCAGTGTTTGACAACAATTTGTCACCACCTAACATCAGACAGAATGTTGATTGTGGACAATTCTGCGAAACCCAGGATTACATTCAATTACAACATTTTGTAATGTTCAACACCAGTGTAATATTATGTTTTCATGCAATAGTTTGCATATCAGCTTCAGTAAAGTTAAGGTGAGGGAAAGATTGTGGTTATTGCAGATGGACTACAGTTGAGATATGGTTAACGTGAAATGCTTGGTTATGATTAGTGTTTGATAATGGTAACAATAAAAAAAGCATTCATGGTGTCAGGCAAACTCTGTTCTTATACATTAAAGTCAGATGCACAACACAGCCATCTAACATCCAGACTCAATCCTAACTTATGCTCAACAAATGAACTTGTCCTTGAACACTGGAACTGCAGAAGCGTCAATATGAACGCAATTCCAGGAATTGGAACTGGGCTGGTTTCTGAAGGTGTCAAGTTTGTCACAGTTGTGTTTCTTGCCAAAATGTAATTGTTAGCTAATGTTGTTACAAAGGTGTAAAAATGGCATTTGCAACTAAAGGCCAATTCATGGTTGCTGCAACCATGTGTCTTCCTGACAAAGATTTTGTCATTTGCCCATGTCCACACAGGGGTCCATACAGCCCAGAATAATGCTTAATGTGCCTTCCACACAGGCCATGAAGAGGAGAGAGTAGAGGAATGTAATGGGTATTATTTTTGTCCACAATAAATAATCTGGATTTGGGAGTATGTGCTTTTTACACAAAGGTTCTGTGTTGTTTCTGGCATCAGTATGGGCTAAATTAACACTAAATGTGAAAATAAACCCTGTAAAAATAGAAAAATACACCATTAAACAATATGCTATTTTCATAAATTCCCTTATGCAGTTTAATTTCTTTGGTCACAAATCACAGACATTCTTATGGCAAGGTATTGCTTGAGAATAAAAAAAAGTTATGCATTAACTTCACAATGGAAAAAAGGATTAAGTGTTGTATGAAAAAACTAAGGTCTGGTTTCCAACAGATATACAATAGCTCTCACTGGGATTTTTCTATCCACTTAACCAAAGCTTTTCAACAAGCAGAGTTATCAGTAATAGTCTACATATCATACTCATACACAGTTGGATTGTGAACATGGTGGGAGAGGGTCATTTAAAGGGAGCATTAATCAAATGAAAGTTGACTTGTGCCTGATGGCCATTTCCAAATACCTCATTAAGATACCTCAGTCTTTAGGACATTTTGACTTGCTCACATATGTTTTAGGAATTAGCTTCAGTGCAACTTGTGAGGTTCACTTTCCCTTCAAACCGCAGTTTTAAAAGCTGATTGTCTCAAAATGAGCAAACAGGCAGCAAGTGTTAATGCAATACACCTCTGTGAAAAAGGAAACAACGCTTTCAGGCTTAATGCCCTCATGTTGCAGCCCAGGACTCAACAAGCCAAGCCTGGGATATTTTTTGACACTTACATAACTGAGTCAAGAGAGAAAACGCCTCGGGCTGTAGCATTATGGGCAAAGATATTTCCCAACCAATGAATGTCCATTAGTCAGGTCATCTTTGGATCCCGCTCAGAAAAAATACTTAAGTTTGAGTCGCTCTCAATGCTTCGGCCCCTCACTCTTCACCATATGCTGAGAGAGTCTTTCCTTGCTCTGCTCTCACTCAAATGAAAAGTACCATTGTTGGGAATTAATGTTCAAAAAAGACAGGGGGGTGGAAAAAAAACTATATACAGAGAAGAAGGAGGGGGAGATCTTGATTTTTACAAAATCCAGGCCTCCAGAGCTAAAAGTTGGGAGAAATACCCTTGATAGTTCATTTTATGAGGGGTTTGAAGTCCTCGTCTTGTAATAATATATAATGCCTGCCTGGGTCATCTGCAGTGAAGCGGCGGCCGTGACCTGGGGCAATTACAGACAGGCATCAGCGAAGCCTCCCTTTAAGTCCCGTCGCGTCTGAATTCTCCTGACAGTGCATATTACTCCGCTGTCAGGGCACAGCCACTACATGTGTGTCTTGGGGCCAAAAGCCTGCAACTTGCTAATGTTTGGCTCTTGTGGAAACTGCAGAACATTATAAATCTAATAGGGAGAAACACCTCGGCTTTCTTAAAAAAAAAAAAAAAAAAAAAAAAGAAGGGGGGGCAGGGGGGCATATGTCACTAACCGCCCTCCCAATACTTGACTTTCAGAGTCAGGGCTAAACTTCCAGGGAGATGGAAGGGGTGGAGGGGTCTTGGTGGAAATCTGACAGACATATCGGGTTGTTTTTACTTGCAGGCATGTTTCTCGTTTGCGTTGCAATTTGTTAATTCAGCTAAACACTCTCATAAAGCATGGCTCTTTCACTGTGAAGGTGTTTGCCAAGTAGATGGTGGGTATTTGGATTGGAACGCTCAAATGAATGCTGGTAAGTTCTTTTTTTCTTTCTTTCTTGCCATTACATCTACTTCTTTTCTGGTGGGAGCACTTTTAGCCTCCGATAAAGGTTAAAAGGGCTTTTCTGAAAATCCACATGCAGCTGTCTATGTCTGTGTGGCCAGCCTGTACAATTTACACCATCCCTGTCCAGCCACCCAGCAAGTATGACAGAAGACACGGCCGACTCATACTGACAGTAAACGTATGATCCCTGTTTTCAATCCTAATCCTCGCAGATTTATTGGTGCCTTCCCCTGTGTTCATCCTGTTTTTTTTATTCCCCATTCTCCCGTTCACCCTTGCTCAGGAACTTATAAAGGTTTTACGGGGTTCAGCAGCCGTTTATTAGCTCCAGGTGCCTGACTCCATATAGTTTTATGGGATAGTAAGGATCTTCATCCTCAGGTCGCCATGTTACAGCAGCAATGGTGAGCCTTCGGGCTTGGTTATGTAACAAATAATACCTGTTCTAATCCTCTTGTCTGAGGTAGAATCCAATTCAGGGTGATCAAATAAAATTGGACAACCAGTCAATTACGACTGGTAGGAACAATGTAGCAGTTATGGCAGTATACACTGACAGAAATCCAATTTCTCCATTTTAGTATCCCTTTCCCATTCCTTTTGGACAATTACACACCTCATGATTTACATCTTATGCCAATGTTCAATGACAAGACAGGAAGTAGTGTGCCCTATATGTAGTGAGGTGGAAAGTAGGGGTGTGAAAGGTTGGGGGTGGGATGTGTTGAATGTCTGATTTTCAGGCAGGAGACTGGAGTTTACGTTGTGACACAGACCTGCAATTAATGCTCACCTTTTGAATAACCATAACCACAGTCTTTCCCTAACTTTAACTAAATGATTTAGCTGCCTAACCCAAACCATACAGTTGACCACAATCTTTCCCTATTCGTACCATAGTTACCTTTTGCAGAAATTGTAGAACATGACAATTTTAAAATAGTTGGCATTGGTGTAAAAACAACAAAAAACAAGAAACAAAGATTGATGACATTGTCACTGGATATATTCTGGGGCTTTGCAAAATTGTCTAGTATGTCTTGGCTGGCAATAGGGCTGATTTTCTCAGTTACTCCTAGTGATGTCTGGTCATGCAGATTGCTTTGGTTTTATGTGTAAGGGTTTTGATATATCTGTCTCTTAAATTTTACTGCTGCCCGAGCATAAAACTCAACAGCATTGTATCTTCCAAAAACAATGTCCTGGTCACACAGTATAATCCACAGACCTCACTGTCAACAGTTGTCATAGGGACTATTTCTTTGGCGGAAAGTAGTTCCAACAAAAACTTTTCATAGCAAGATCTGTGGATTGTCCAAACAGACATGTTTTTTTTGAGTTTTTCTAATGTATTTCCCTGTTGTTTGAGCACCTCAAACACAATTTCATATATCTCTGCTGTGTGTGGGTGGAAGCAAAAATTGAAACAGTCCACATGGCTGGAAAATGGCACTTTAAGATTTGGCAAAGGGTGCCTCAAACAGCTAACAAGACAACAAGTATTTTCATATCCTTACAAACTTGTCTGGCAGTTTAGCTCCCACCTGCCTCTTGTCTAAGAAAAATGTATCATACCAATACATACCGATACTTTTACCCACCGACATGACAACAGTTCTGTAGACTCTGCAAAATGTGAGTATCGTCAAAACCCTTTAAAAAATTATGCATGGTAGCATTTGGATTACCCAGTAAAAAAACAAGTCTAAGAGTCTGCAGCCATGCTAGCAGTTTTGTGAAGCTGTACTGGTGCTTTGAGTTAAATACCAATGCTAACATGCTGAAGCTAAAAAGGTATCGTAATGTTTACTGTGTTCACCATTTAGCATGTTAGCATGTTAACATTGCACTAAAATTACATTAAACATGAATGTGTATCAAATTACATGGCAATCCATCTAATAGTTGAGATAATTATGTAAACCTCATGGTGGCGCTAGAGGAAAAGTCAGATGATCAGGAAAGTCAGTAAGCTTTATCTTCTGAAAGATGTCGACCGTTATTGTTCGGCAGATGCGTTCAGCATGAACATTTTGCTACGTTGCGGATACATTACTTAAAAACATCCCATTCCTCGTTATGTTGATAAAAAACATAATATGTGTGGCGTTATGTTTCTTTTAAAACATATTTGCTGTTGAAATTAGTAGCATATGAACATAATTTTTTGGAGATGAGGTTGGCACAGGATGAAGTGGCCTGTCCAAGCTTGAAAGAAGAAAAGAAAAGAGAGAGTGTTAAAAAAAAGGAAAAGAAAAAGTCATGCATGGAATCTAGTTCTTTTTACTAGATGCTTTGCAAGCTATAAATGTGTTGATGTGCATGATCAAAGTTGGGAACTAGAGTCCAAAGTGCCCTCAGACTGGCATTCACAAACACAGTGAAGGCAGTGTGAATACACCGTAAGAACTGATACGGTCAACAGTTGAAAGTAACCAAGCCATTCCTAATGCCACAAAGGAATGACTGCAAAATTTGGGCAACTAAAACACTGCTCCTGAAAAAAAAAAATATTTATTGCAGATCAGTGACAGAATGTGAACTCTGGTCTCCTGTATGAAAGTCGGACATGCTCCATCCATCGCCTCCACAACCTTACTTTTCGACTTACTTACTTTACTTTTGGCACTGGACGCAATTTATGAACTGCAGAATCATCAAATATGAACTCCCAGTGCTGCTGCACAGAACATGCAGCTATGAATACAATGATATGATTTCAGAACAATATTTAAGACCTTTTTCTATAGAAGTCGATATCATCTGAACTTTTTGTTAATATATGTGCATGAGTTTTTGAAAATCTAACAGTGGTTTTGCACAGGAAGCAATCACGGAAAAAAATAATTATTTAGCTGTAAACAGTGGTCATAGTGGTTGATGTTATGCATGTGAAATGGAGATCTTCCAAAGCTGAGTTCTTTATCAACTGCACTTTGGTCAGCAACATTATTAACTCAAGACCTTTTTATGAAACTAGTTGCCCACAAGTTCACTATGTTCATGATTATATGTTTATCGGTTTGTCCTGGTCCTTGTACTGTGATGATTGTATATTTATGTGTGTACTTGTCTGTAATCTGGCGGTGGATTACATCCCACCCCTGTGGTTTTCCAATTACCCCAGTGACAGGCCAGGCAGTGGTAATGACCTGTGAGAGCTCGGTTCTGCTTTTCAGCTACGTCAGCCCTCCGTAAACCAGTTTGACTTTGGGTGTCTGTCAGAGCCGACCTGTATTTACACATAACTCAAACAAGTGGGGGTCTGCTCCCTGTGTGAGGTATTCTGGCTCTTGCTGACAAGACCAAGGTTGCCTATTCACTTGCTTGTGCAGCCTAGACATGCTAATACCAAGAGGCTACACTGATGGAAAAGGATAATAAAGCAATTTTTTTGTCAACAGCCAGACGCGGATGATGTTGAGCTGTTGCATTTGGAAAAGAATGCAGATTTCTTAAGAGCCATCTTTCTTTTTCCTGAGGCCTCATCAATGCTAATGCCCCAACCCCGGTGCCCTCCAAAATAATTCAGATGAAGTGGTCCCATTTTGAGCCTATCCATCCCCTCCCATCCCCATCCTACTGATTTGTAGGTAAATCATGGCTGTCAGTATAGTAGCAACCCTGATTAAAGTTCAGGGGTTTAATAGATCATTTTAAATAACCCCCAAATTACTCCCCTCTCCCCAGCCGATCCACCTGGACCCCTGCCCTGGGTGCATGGCAGTTTTCAGCCGTCGCGGGGCGAGCCAAGTCCAGCCTCGTGGTTCCTGCCTATTCCCCCAGGATGGTGCGCTGCAGGCCTAGACCAACATTCTCAGCTGTGTTCAATCTGCTCTGAGACAAGCTGGCTATGAGAAAATGCAAAGGGAAAAGTCACTTGTGCGCACATGCACACACACCCACACAACACACACAGGAGGAGAGACATGGAAAATCCTGGACAGTTAGCGCGCTTTGTTCACTTGGTTCAGCTGGAATCTGTCCAGAAACACCCTGACACACACACACACACACTCCACCACCACCACCACCACCTCCCAGCTCCCCGGGCGACTGGAGTCCGTTCCAATTAATCGTGTTTAACCATTCTAATCACACTTTAGCACATTAATCCTATTTTCAATCCAAAACACATCTGAGACGACCGGCATGTGGCCCGCTCATTTTTTTTTTTTTTATTGCCACTGCAAATCAGAAGAAACCCAGAGCCTGCTGCAGGCCCCTGCTTCAGCCTGCACTCTCACTGAACTTGGACTTTCACTCTCTTTTTTTCCCCCCCTCAACTCATAGGTAGAATTTATAGCATGATGCTGATGCCTTCACTCAAAATATGTCCCTGCAGAATTTAACAATTACCCCGGGTGAGGTAATGAGTAAAAGGCTCGGTATGAGGAAGTGCAGTTTTTTCCCCTCGTTTGCTTGATTATGTTGTATTATTGTGTATCGTGTGGATACAGTCACAGTATCTTATCAGTTTGACATTCTAAGTCACCAAGACAGCCAGATAATTTGAGCCCAATCCATCTGCTATTGGAGTACCCCGGGAGGCAGGTCATGATACTGTATCTAGGCTCTCGTTTAATGCTCTTGGAATACATCTGAGCTGCATAATTTCTCTATGGATCATCTGGAGGCTAACAGTTATCAAGAAGAGGGAGGTCGTTGTTCTGCGAAATTACGTCTTTAGGGTCCTAAAAGAGAAAAAAAGAGGGGTTTTCTGCTTCTTTTTTGTGTGTTTGGAGACTTTCACATTGGCAGCAGCGGAGGTGTTTAGCGCCCCCAAGGTTCCTCCTGGAAAGCCCTCGAAAAATCACAGATCTAACCTCTCCTGGAGCTCTTAAAACCTTACAGCCAAGGGTCCTGTAAAAGGTGCTGGTGCATTGATAATTGAGCCCTGCAAAGCAAACAAAGCGTCAGAAATGGCGTTTTAATGGGCACTTTTCGGGGGCTCACAGCAGCGCTGGTAGAATGCAAGAGACATTAAGCTAATTGAGTTTTAGAGTCGATGTAAAACTGGCAAAGAGTGATATTCAAAATTATGAAAATAAACAAAAGGGCTACTCATAGGAAAACAAATGGCTTGGAAGCTAAGTAAACTGAGTGACATCACTGACTCCCAGCTCAGCATGTGGGTAGAATGATGTAATGGGAGCTGGAGCAGCTCGCCTGACATTGACTTCTCTAACCTTGAAGCCATTCTAACCCCCCCACCCCCCCACACTTCATAACCCAGTTATGTACCAGCCACAGTGGTGCTCAGGGACACATGTTTTAATTAATCAAAGGTTCATTAGTGCAGAGAGGTGAGCCTTTAACTGCGACAACTATTAGACACAGGAAAAAACAGTAATGATGGCGTGACAAGTTCTCCTCTTAATATGGCTGCTTAACATAATGGTGAGACAACAGACATTAATCCATGAGGAAGTGGGAGGGCAGAGAGCTGCGTGTGCTCTGCATAATCTCTTGTTAGTTGCAAACACACAGGAGTTGAACTTGCAGTCAACAGCGTCTGTCCTCTGTCTGTCTGAGGTCAAACTGAACTCTTGACAGAAGCAGTTTGTTGGATTGTAAGGAGTCAAAGTAATAAAATGAATGTTGGACTTAATCTCCTATGTAATAAAAGGTATATTTGATGCCAGCACATGATTAATTACTATACTACTCAGTATTTTATATCATATATCTTAACCATAGCTATGACTTTAATAAAAAAAAACTACAAAATTACAACAAAATGTTCTGTTTGTAGCTGTCCTCCAGAATGATACATATGAGCATTTTCTGATCTGACGCCACTATCAGCAAGATGACATCATTACTCTGTGCCTTCCAACTGTTACAACTCAACACTGCAGAAACAAAAAAAAATGGTTAGGTTTATGCAGATATCATGGTTTGGGTTAAAATAATCCATAAAGATTGTCATCAATTGCTACTTGCTTTGTACTGTTTCTTATTGTGCTGTTATATGTATTAATTGTGACCTGCATAAGGGACTGCAGAAGAAAATGAGCTATAAGCTAACTCTGGTACAGTACATCAAATGGTAAAATTTATGTTTAACACTGTACATGGTCCCAATAAATACATAAATAAATAAATAAAAGAGTATCCACTGATTTAGCTTTGCACTCCTATAACATTGTCAGACTCATGATTTACAGTGGGTTTTTTTTTTAAAAAAAAGGGATAAAAATTGATGCAGCAGAACCATAAATATCATCTTTTTGTTCCACGCATTCTTCTTCCTTGTCAAAACTTGGAGGCTACATCACCCACAATGCAACTCAGCTGCCTCCAGTTCGATTCAGGTGTGTTATGCTAGTAGCTAGTAATTGCTAATGTAGCCTGGAGCTGCTAGACTCAAGCAGAGATGACAACCCTGTCTCCAAGAAATTATGTTCATATATGACTAAATTGCAACAGCAAATATGTTTTGAAACATAATTCTGTTGAACCATGTTTTCTCTCAACATAATGAGAAAATGTTGTTAATTAACGTATTTGGCAAGTTGCAAAAATGTTAATACTGAACGTATGAGTGAAATGTTCAGAGACAATGTACCTATTGGTTTTTTTCCCACCAAAATATCTGATCTTACAATACAATATCTGCTGTAATAACTTTATTTCTTACTTACTTTTACTTTTTTTTTTTTACTTTTTATGGTTATGTTTCAACAGCAAGGTTAGGGAAAGATTGTGGTCTTGGTTTGATACAGAAAAAAGTCTGCAATGACTTGAAACTTAAAGGATCAGTGTGTAGGATTTAGTGGCATCTACTGGTGAGGTTGCAGATTGCAACCACTTAAATACCCCTCCACCCCCCCTCCAAGCATGTAGGCTGCGAAACTCGTGAAACTCTTGAAAAATGCGAAAGGCCCTCTCTATAACCAGTGTTTGGTTTGTCCAGAGTCCTGCATCTTGTACGTTTTCCATCCACTCTGACCTCCTCTCTTGAACTTGAGAATGATATATAAAGGTAGCTTCCTTCACTCGGAAAAACGTAAACATAATGCAGGCAAAGATTACATTTGCCAATGCAATGTAATTGGGAAAACAGTTTAGTTGTATATGAACATAATTGCTAAGAGATAGAGTTGGATATGAGGAGCTACAGAGGTCTGGTAACCTCACTTCATACTAACTCCACACTCCCAGATTTTTTACAGTTTCAAACTTCAACCCCAACTGACACTGACTCAAGTGACATCACTTAAGGTAATTTATCAGATTTCACACAGCTACCTCTGGACCCACAAAAGGTTTTATAGGTTCCCCTAGGAACTAATACTTGCTGTCGGTAGGAAATGGGAATCCAACAGTGGTTTCCTTTGTCATAATGCAAAGATATCTACTGAAAAAACTACTTCAGTAGTGAATAACTTAAAAAAAAAAGTGGCATACTACCATTTTATTCTTACCTCTTTAACTTCATTTGGACACTGACATTATTTCAGCCATGAATGGTCTTCCCCAGGTAAAGATACACAAGTGAACATACGCATATGTGCAATAGAGATGATGTGAGCCCACCACATTCAGGTCTCCTGTCATAAGAGTACAAGAGTACATCAGTCAGTGGGTTCACAGAAGTGGCCATATACATGAAGCCAAGAGGGAACCTCACATTTTTATATTTGAAATGACTGATTAGGTTGATAAGAGTGTGGCAAATTATAATTTGTGCTGATATAATGACAAATAATAAAGAGAAAGGTACGGACATTTTTTATAATAAATAGTATTTGTAATAAATAAGCAGTTTATCAGTTCTCGTTAGGAATGTATTTATGTAACTTAATTCTCAAGCATTTTAAAAGTGTGTTATGTCACTTTATTTTTATTCTAGAAGAATAGAAGATCTGGAAGATTATTAGACATGGTTAATTTTTGCTTTATTATTTTCAAAATTGAATGTATTTTTTAAAATCAGATTTTTAGTGTTATCTATTTATTAAGATTTGAAAATATCCATGATATTCAAGATTCAAGATATCTATTGTCACTCCGGTTATACAAGTACAATCATGTGAAATACTTTGGCTGGGAGGCTCCATTACAGTAAAAACAGTAAATAAATACATATAAAAAAGACATATAAAATATAATAACAAAATATAAAAAGCGACAAAAAATATATAAATAATATATATAAATATAGATATCTCACTTACCAATTGTTCACTGTTTAATCCCAGTGAAAATTGTTCTTTTTCCGTTCCTTTCAACATATCTACGCCAAACCAAACTTTCTGATTAATCCGAATGTTTCTTAGCTTCTGTCCAGAGGCTGCAAATGAGAATTAATTCCTTTTCCAAATCTGGAGGAGTTGATGAAGCTGCCAAATCTCTCTGTTAAATGATTTAACACGCAAATACAATGGCAAGAAACATCAGTCAGCAAAAGTTTCATTGCACTCTGGCCAGTGCTCAGAGAGATCACACCTACGCATTGATATACCCTGTAAACACTGGTTGTTATGGACGATTGTAGCTGCACACATTTTCTCATGCTCTTTGTTCCTGGGTCTTTGTCTTGGGAATCTCCCAGGCCTTGTGGTCAGGTACAGCTGGTGAAACCTTTTCACTCTCCACTTGAGCTTTGACTCATGTCATAATGCCCGCTGGAGTGGTGCTGGTGCTTATGCTCAAACACACAGAAGCTCTGTGGTAATGGAACTGGGCCTCTTGGAACGGACTTCCTCTCAAATGTATTCTAAATTGCAGACTGCACTGAGAGACATCCAAATAGAAACATATCTAGTTACCTTTGTTTGGTCACTGAACGGTCAGCAGGAGTCACAGTGAGAAAGAAAAGCAAGTACTCAGTACTTGTGGTTTATTTGACCAAGACTATAGAAACAGCCAGGGCCAGCACAAAATCTTTCGGGGCCTTAAGCAGACACCCACAACCCTCCACCCTTGCTGGACAGTCTAAAGCCTCTTTCACACATAGTTCCCCGTAAATTACTGGGATAACCTTTCAGGCACCGCTACTGATTTTCACTCTTCACACATGCAGCTACATTCAGGAACATTTCCGTCTTGCGCCTTGTCACACATGCCATGGTAATGCCAAAATAGAAGGAGGGAGATGTTCCGGTGTCTGCCCGCTGAGCCCTGTTAATGAGCAGGAGTGACGAGTGAATTTTAAATCCCTAATTATAAACCAGTTTGCCATCTCTTTTCCATGAATCTGACACCCTGCATCTCCGTTCTCCGTATGCCTGCTAACCAAAACTTTGCTCTGTGAATAGATGTGACAATGCTAATTTTAGTGTTGCGTTTAAATATTTTAAATGAAATGTTAACACTCTTTTATAAATGTTTATTCATGTAAGTAACTGTAGTGCTTTCATAAAGCCATATTGATTATTCAAAGCTCTGTCAGATTAAAGATTTTGAATAGTCAGCTTGAGCATGGCTCAGTATCTGATGGAGCTTTGAATAATTGAGATGGCTTTATGAAAGCAATACTGTTAAAGTTTGTGTGAATAAACATTTACAAAAGAGTGTGAACATTTTATTTAAAATATGTAAACATTCAAAAACTAGCAATGTCTCCTCTATTCAGCGGAGTCTTGTGATTAGTTCGCGTACTCCACATGAAAGAGTCTTTTGTCGGATGGACGTAACCCTTTATGTGCTTGACCCTGTCATGTTACTGCTTTCATTCACAACATAGCCGTACCGGCACTTTCCCTGAAACGTTACTAGGTCTTGAGGTGGGAATTTGGTGGTACAGATTTCCCTGAATATCCATCCCTGCTCCCATTCACACATGACCCCATGCAGGAAAGGTTCCGGAACATTTCAGGGATAGAATACATGTGTGAAAGGGACTTATGTTTACTTTTCCTTAAGATGATCATTAATGATACTGAAAGATAGGGTTATGCTGCATGAGGAATATTGAATAGGAATGCACAATATACTTCAAAGAGAGACTATGCAACTTTTGAAAGAAGAAACAATACAATCTTCCCTTACAAAGGAAAAGTTTAATTTACAAGCAATTAACACACCATCGATTAATTCAATACACTAAATAGTTTTGCTGCTACAGCCTTGCTTGGTGTGGTATGACCAGCAGCTTGTGGTGGATAAAGTTAGCCAGTGTTTGCAAACTTTAAGATTGTGTTTTCCTTTTATTTAAAAAAAAAAAATTAACTTTGCAGACCAACAATCAGCCACAATGAAACCCATAAAAATAAAATAAAATAAAATACTTTAAGTTGCTCAGTTTGAGCTCCCGGATGGCCAAAAGCCCTCATTTAATTAGTGTATGACAGTGTATGAAATTCAAAATTCATCTTTTTGAGTTTCACCTGTAATGTTTCTAACCATATATATTACAGGTGTACACGTGTATAATTGTAAAAAGAGTGTGTTAAATACTGCTGATGTTAAACTGATAACAGCATCTGAAAATATTAACTTTATCCAAATCTAAATACTCAACAGTCATGTTGAAGAGTTTGATCTCCACTGAAAAGAATACATTTCTACAATATGTTGAAATTTTATATCTCAAAAGTTTTCTTTTACTTTTGTTATCTTCAGTCCTCCTCTCAAAAGTTATAAAAATACATTTCAAAGTAAAAGTAAAAAAGTGAATGAAACAAAAATGATCTTTAATAATATCTGTGATTAATAAACAAGATGAGTTTGAGTTTTTAAATTTAGGTTATGGTTATATATTTTGTGATTATTCATTTTGTAATTTGTTATTCTTTTTTTTTTTGGAACACTTTGGGCCTCTGTAACCTCCAGTCCAATACATTAGTATTTACTGCATACTAAATCTCAACTAAATCTCAAGAATACACAGTGCAGTCACTGATAGGGTCTTAGAGGAATACAGTCTCGCTCAGTCTTACAGGCTCATAGAGAATCATCCAAAACACAACTGACAGCTTTGATGCTGCTTCGTCATTTGAATGGATGATGTAAAATGCTCTGCAGTTTCTCAACTCTGACTCTGAAATACTGCGAGCTGAAAAAGGCTTAAAGCAGGCTAGATTTTGCCACTCAGCAGCGGAACAGCGTGAAAAAAAAAAGTTCTATATTAACTTTACACATGGTCTGAGAATGACTCTTTGTTTCCTCCCTTTTCCACAGCCACCACTTAAGGCTGTGCAGAATAAATAAGCTGGCAGCACAAGGAAACACTAGAGAGACAGAGTGTGTTCTCTGGAGTCATGCCACCGCTTGGTTGTCAATGTGAATGTAAGTAGGCCGCAAGTGTGAGCAATCACTGGAAATTATACGCTTTTAGAGGGATTTGATATAAAGGTATTAAGCTGGTCTGAGATGTTTGGCAGCCCAAATCGATGGGAATTATATTCATGGACATGATATGCACCACAACTGCGGCTTCCTGTCAATTCCATCGTGTTGCATATTTTCCGAGTGTTTGTGAGTGTATGAAGTGGATCCCAGCAGATTGGTGTAATAGGATAAATGCGGCTATGGAGTGGGCTCAGGCCCGGTGAGGGCACCACGTGGTAGGTGGGATGGAAACTCTACTCTTCAGCCCGTATCCCTTTCCCAGTGCCTCTTCTCAGCTTGTAGCGTCACTGGAAACTTAAGAAAGCCTCTAACAGGCTGCTGAAGGGAGGATGGTTACGATGAGCCAGCCCCACATTCATTTAGACTCCACTTTTCTTCTTTGTTTTCACCAAACTTTCTTTAGACTTCAAATGCAGAAGGCCTCTACGATAGGGGCGGACAACGAGTTAAAAATGATGTCTGCTGCATTTAGCATGTGGGACGCTATGGTTCAGTCTACCATCAACTCTCAGTGTGGCCAATTGCAGTCGGCACGCAGCCATGCAATCAGGTCCAAATTTCAAGCTCGGTTTAGTCCAGCGTCCGACGCGGTTTCTCCGAGCACGTGATACAAGGGTGTTATGACTGGTTATCAGGTCGTAAAATGGCCGAGATGGAACTGATGAGATCAACCAGGGTGTCCGTGGGTGAGATCACTGCACAGCTGGAGAGGTGATCTGCTCCCACTGCTTCGGGTTTGATTGTAAATGGTTGAACCTGACACTGACACTCATTAGGACTTCATACTGCAGTGTTTCCACCAACTGCTAACAAACTCACATCAGGAATTCAAGATCTCTGCAGTCTGTTCAGCTCAAATATCAAAATTCCTCTTAAGTGTATGTATCTTCAACTTTTCCTCTTATTTCTAAATAGTAAGATGAGCATTACCGAATAAGCTAAAAAGCATGACTATTACCTCTGAAAATCTTAACTCTAAAATCTCAAATTTTCATATCATGTCTCATGAAACGTGATGTTTTTTGTTTCAAATCTACAAATTTCTATTTTTCCCATTAAACAGAACAGGTTTATTCTAGATTTTGACTTGTTTTTTATGGGTTAAGGATCGGCTCAGATATTTTCATTCAAGTTGGTTACATTACTTTGGTTAAAGTCAGGTGAGAGATTTTGTCATATTGCCCTATCAAGGCCCACATCATGAAAACTTTAGGTATGTGGGGTTCTATGGAATGCTAGAACTAAATCAGTGTATTGATGACATATTTTGTAACTTCTTACCAACCATGGGTCATCTTGCCTTCTAGCACCATGTAATATTTAAACAGACTGCTGGACAGATCCCTTTACTGCAGTAAAAGTTGCAATACCATATTCTAAAACCTGTATTCAAAATTCTAGTTAAAGTAAAAGTTAAAAAGTACTATCATGAAAATTTACCTAAAGCTGCATTAATTGATATTTTCTTTGGCCACCAGGGGCAGCAGAACAAGCTGAAAACACAACACTGACATGTGATCACCTCATAAAGTTGTGAAGTCAAACATGTTAGTTGCTTTTTTTACACATCCAGCAGACACAGAGCAACATTAGCAGTCATTTGAAGTCAATTTGTGGCCACCTGATGAATGCAAGTCTAATATTCCCTCTCTTATCTCTAGTTTGTTCTCCACCAACTCTTGAGACAAATATCTGGTTATTTAGCCATAAATGAGTTCTCTTATGTTCATCAGCTACTCTCTGACCGTGTCTGTCTTTAGGGCAGGTAATGTTCAGTAGATGATTACAGAACTTTAGGGCCAGAAAACCAGAAAAATGAGCTGAAAGACCCCAAAAAGCTCTGCAGAGCTGAGAGACACTGTAATCGTGTGATAATTCTCTGTGGAATAGTGCAGCTTTGAAGTATCAAACGCAGAAATACTCGTAGAATATCCTCTCCTAGAGTTTTTATATATTATTGGATTGTTATCATTAATGTGTTGATATATTGTATAAACAGCATTTTTGATGTTGTAGGTCAAGGTGTGGATAATTTTAATATATCATATACTGTTGGGTACTTTATGACAATATGAGATATTTTTCTATTTAAACTCTTATTAATTAACAGAAGCTGTCAGATAAAAGTAGTGGAGCAAAAAGTACATTTCCCTTTGAAATTTAGTGGTGTAGAAGAAGAAAGTAGCAACAACAAGTTCCTCAAAGTTGTACATACATACAGACAGTACTTAAATATATGAAGAAATGTATTTTCCACCACTGCTGCTACTGTCATTACATGAATATAAACATGTAATGTATGTTTAAATGGTCAGATGTTTAATATCAATGAGGCCTGTTTTTTTCAAGTCATTATTAAATAGAATCCCATGACGAAAAAAAAAAAAAATCAGGCACAAGGCATCTTCAAAACAGTCTGACAGTCTGGTAATGTAATAAATCCTTGAATACTTCATGGCCAGACTTATCATAATCAAATATAATCTGTTTGCTTTCATTTAGGCAGAGCATTAGCAGAGGGAGGATGGGTGCTAAAAGGTAAAAAGAGCACAAATAAAGACAAATAACAAGGATATTTGTGTCTAAATAAGTGAAAGAAAGTCTCAAAAGCTATACAGCTGCCCACTGTTTTCACTTCAAATTATAGGGGACCTCTGCATCTCGCTGTTTTTCTTGGCACTCTGTGTCATCATTTCTGCAGAATGCTACTTTATAAGATGACAATCAAGTATTGAATTCCACAGTATCTACAATTGCTATGATCACATTTCCTCTCTCTTAAAATGGAAGATCTCTTGATTTAAAAAACATTTCTTACAACAAAATAAAAGGAAAGGAAAAATAACTGCAAATGGAGTAACTTGGACCACATGTAATGAATATGAAACAAATTAAGCATTATGGCAGAAAGTATGCCCCTTTAATTCTCTATCCCCAATACATTTCCTCTATCAATACAATCTAATCCAGCTGAGGCTGAGGCCAAGAGCAATATTCACTAAACGGAGAGGTGCATGTTTGTGCTGATGGTGTATTCATAAGGCACAGAGGACAAATGAATAGATTTTTTTATTCATCACTGACATGCTATTATTAAATTCTTATGTTTGCAATGTGAAGCTGACATGATGCGAAAGCTAAAATGCATTTGTGGAATTACAGTGGACGGGCTGAGCCATTACTCTGTATAACAGATAGCTGTGCCTGATATGCACCTCCAACTCTCATTTCTCGCTCAGAGACTTGAGATTTCCCAAGCCTCATGTAGGGATAAGAAACTTTTATATTGCTTGTTTTGACATATGGGTGTGTTAAAATTGCCTGCCAATGCAAAGCCATTTGCCTTGTCAGAGGTTTTGTAGCTGCAGGAAAATGTATTTACTGTCATGTTATGGATCCAGTGTGACTTTTCATCTCCAAGGGATATCATGGAGAAGGGGAACACAACTATTCCAGGTGCTCTGGTAGTCTCTTACCCTCAAAAATGTGCATTTATATTATGTGTGTGCATGATAGAGGAGACATGCTGGAATCTTGTATGTATAATATGACCCTTTAATGGTCTCACCATTGCATTTCTTAGTGTCATTGAGTGGTAACATCAACATGCATTTTTTGAAAAATAATCTGACAGCACAGTTTTTTTTTTTTTTTTTTTTTTTTAAAATTATGACTCACTATCACATGCTTTAGATGTCAACCCTACAAAAAACAGCAAAAAAAAGTCTCCATTAAAATGAAATACAACACATTTTTAACAATGTGCAAAACCCTCTTTACAAATAATATAAAAATGTCACATTTTAACCATAAAAAAGTAAAAGTACTTCGACCAAAAAACAACAACAACACAAAAACAAAACCCTAGCGCAAGAGTGGAATTTTTCCAGATCTTTCACCACATGTTTTGGCCTTCATCAGCTGATGAGGTTTTCTCAGATGTTGTGGAAATAGTATAAAAATAACCAAAAACTATGATCTTTGTAGAATACAGCCAAACTTGCACATTTGTTCTTGTTGCAGCAGCACAACAGTTTTTTGAGCGATGGATCCTCTTGTTGTTGTATTCTACTAAACATTGTTAATACTTTATATACAGTATGTAACTATGATGCTCCTGGTGACCAGTGTCAAACTGTCAAATGTAATTATGCTTGAATTTGTTAAATCACTTGTATTACTAGCATGAGTATCACACATTTAGTGAATAAAAACATACTGACATTATAACTGTAATTAATATATAATTCATAAAACATTACATTAATATATTGACAATATTTTAGAATCAGAAAACATTGTATTTCATGGCAATATTCAGTTTCGGTATTTAAAAAAGTAACAATAGCTTTTTTGTATCCACTAAGAGTAAATATGGTACTTTGCAAGTGTTTTTTAGATGATGATAGTGAAGTTTTGTATACGTGGTTTACATACTATACATACTTACCTGAGATACATAGTTTAGTAACACATGACTGATCAGTGGACTGTATATAAGGGAACTGGAGATAACCATGAATTAAGGGCAAAGAAGTTTCATTTGAATGAGCAATACTACCTTTACCATCACTGACATTTCAATCAGTTGACTTGTTTGTAGGAAATCTTAATAAAGTGATCAGACTTTTTTATGCGTGTGCAGTTACATTATTCCTCTCAAGCTAGTTTGCCCAGAGCTTGCAAAAACATTTTGTGATCCTCCTTAGAGATAGCCATGTTGATCTCCTCCATGACAAATAAGCAAAATCCATCCACTGAGGAAGACCATGAGATGTGGTTGAAAGCTCTAAAAAAAAAGCAAATAAGTGGATCTTAAGTTTTTCTTATTCTTATTTACTTTTTTAAAAATCAAACTTCAGTCTCTGAGGCCAAGAATAAAATGTCATGTTTATACTCTGAAACCGAATTAAAGTACATCAACAAAATATAATTTCCTTTGAAAACTTGACAAAAAACATGGCAAGAGGTTTTTCTACCGCTGACTTCCTGGACAGAAGCCGCCTGAAAAATTTCACCAGCAAAGCTCTGAAAACCGCAGTGCCACCTGGGGATGGTTTTGGGCAACAGAATGCAAGAGGTGGCTCAATCAGATAGAACAAATTTTTCAACATGAGATCACAACATGGAGTACTTAAGAATATTTTTTTTCATCTTGTATGCATAAGATCTATATCTGCTGCACACACATTATTATCTTTAGAAATTAGATAAAAACGCAAGACGTGGATCTTATGTGCACATGAGTTTTAAAATATATGTCTTCTTTTGGGACTTCAAGGCCTCTGTACAACTGCAAATGTGGCCAAAAGACTGAGCAAGCCATTAGTGTAAAGGAGGCATACTGGAAGTAATATGTAATATATTGAAACTTCACTGAATAGGAGATGACTTCTTCCCTCATATCTGTTGCAAAAGACAATCTATGAAAATGGACAGTTTCCATAAAATGATTTGATTAACAAAAACAAACTCTTTCTCCATGAATGTTAACGTTTGTATTGATTATGTATTAGCTCTCCTCACCCTTTTCCCTCCTCATCAAAGCCAGTCATCTCATGCTCTATAATTATTTTCATATGGAACCTGCTCTGAAAAAGCAGGTTTCATCAGCCGCTCTCATCTGTCACCTAAAGCAAGACAAATGGGGGAGTTGTTCATATATGCATGTACATTTCTACACAGACTACACAAAGCCCATACATTAGGCCAGCTGGGTTCACTGCAAAGGCTAGAGCTGGTTTCCTGCAGCCTGAGATCAGATTCACCTCTTTGATTTTTGTGTGTGTAACGCAGTCCGCCAGCTGCTGAAGCCAGTGTCAAAACGACTCAATTCTCCTGCAGGGGAGTAATGATGAATTTAGTGGAACACTCTAAGTTACAGCTCAGTTAATGTGAACGCTTTACAGGAGATGATGAAATGCCATATGTTTTTATTTATCTGGAAATTATATAGACTGTCTATGTCATGATATAGATTTGACCTCAGATATACAGCTAGATTTGGATATTGATTTGAGATGTATGAATTAGATTAGATATAGATACAGAGGTCGGAGACATGTTCACTTAAATAAAGGAAGACAGTAGATGAGATCTGTAATAAGACACAGATAACAGTGTAAGACTGTAAATAGATAGCTGTTTATTATCCCAACATAATAATCAGATAAAACAGCAAAGATCTTTATTGCAGACGTAGACATGATCTTGTATATTTATTATTCTCTCACTTCAGTTCAAGGCAATTCTACTGAGCTTGTGGAGGAAGACAAAACACATCAATACCACTAGATGCACTGTTTAGTCTTCTATATCCAAGACTGTAGGCAGGATTTTAGAGATACTGGGGTCATATATCAAAGGGCCCCCACTCCAGTTAATATCCTAAAAATACTCAAAAATAGTCAAAGTTGCTATTAAATTGGTTACTTTTGTTCGATTTATTCAACTGTTCTATCATATTTCTTATCATTTTAATGTACTTTTAACATGTGTTTTATGCTCTTTTTTAATGTGCTATTTTTTATATATACAGTCCAGACAGTAAGTATTTGGACAGATGTTCTGTTCTTTAGGCTCTGTGCTTCAGCACATTCAATTAGAAATAAAATAATGATAATACATTAAAGTGCCAGTCTCAGCTTTAATTTGAATAAGTTTATATCAATATAGAAAGATCTGTGTGTGGGAGATATATTGTCCTTTTAACACATAGTGCCCAAAGTTTGAGGGTTCAAATGTAATCGGAAATTTAACCTCAGCTCCATACTTAGGTCGGGTTATGGCTAATGAGCAATGAGCCATCCTCTGAGGAAGACTATGAGATGTGATAAAGCTATAAGTGGAACATACTAGAGGATTTTTTTGTATGCATTTAAAAACAAGATGTATGTCCCTGAGTTTCTCTACATGATGGTCTAAAAGCTGTTGTTAAAGTGTGTCTCTACTCTATCAGGAATCAGTTCTGCTGGTAAAGTTTGTTATAGTAAATGTATTTATTTATTTATTTTTTGGCCTAAATTTGCCCATTGTGACCTGTAACACCTGCTAGCAGTAATGTCACTGCGTCCTGGTGTACACCTGTACATCACTGCAGCAAGATGAGAGGTTGAACCACTGCAGGTCATGCAGTTGGTGTTAAAGTTACACTTTGAAGTAATTTTTGTATAATTTTGAATGCTGCTATATTTTATTGAAAGTGTTTTTCAGGACAAATTTAAATGAAACAAATCCTTTACAGCAGACATTTTGACTTGTCATAGTAGGAAAAACACAGGTGTTACTAAAAACATGAACAATGGTTCTGTTCTATTCAAGTGTCCCAGTAAACCATGACAGCATGACCAACATGCACAAACCAGGACCCTGAAACTGAAGCAGCTAAATGGAATTCAGCCATCATTCATTGTGCCATTTACACCTGTGCTTTTGTTGAATGTGTCCACAGTATGGGGAAGAAAGGGCTCCCTTCTGTGTTTGTCAGTGGTAACTGCAATAATGAAAACTAAAGTAGTGATTCATTATTTTTGTTTTAACTTAAAAAAAAAAAATCAGGGAATTTATGAACATTATTGATGGGAAAATGAACAGGTGAGAATCAGAAATAAACAAAAATCTGAATGAAATTTGGATTTGAAAACTGATTTGAACAAACACTGTGGTTTATTATTATTAATAGTAGTAGTTAATTATTAATTACTATAGTTTACTATAAACAGAGCAGTGACTAAGGACAGTGGTCTCCTGCAGCACAGTCATCATCTAGATAGCCTCCTCCTAACAAGGCAAAAATCATCTTATCAAGTCACTTTATATTGACGTCATCTGAACTGCGTCACTTCCCCGGCTCATAATAACCACGGCTGCTAGATGGCGTAAACATAACTACAGGTCGTTTCTGCCAGCCTGAATTTTAGTCCTGTACTGTTTTTCTTGTGAGGACAGGCGGCAAATTACACATAGTGCTGTTTTGAAGGGGTATTTATATTTTAATTTCACTGTTTTTAGGCCAAAAAAAAAAAAATCATGTTTCCTGTCTGCTTCTTCACTATCAACTGTAATAAAAGCAAATCTTAAAAAAAAGGGGGGTTTAGTATTTCCCCCCCCAGAATGATCTCCTGACAGCCTTTGAAACAACTATTTTAATGTACTGAAAATGTCATTGAAAAGCTAAATGGATTTATAGAATGATTTTTATAAAATGTAATAATCTGAAATTTTAAGAAGGTTTTTTGGTGACTAGTCAAAATCTTGTAAGGGGGAAGGATTGCACTGGGGCGCTTGAGGCTCATGATGTCAGTAGTTCTAATTTGCTTGCTATGGCCCTGAGTGTAAACTGTTGATCAGTGTGGTCGCGAAACTCAAAACACACAAGTTTAAGTTTTGTGGGCACATAAAATTCAGTTTTTTTCTGCTGTATTTAAATGATGTCATTTGTTGATGCAATGTCTCTGCCACTTGTACTCATCAATGTCCAAAGATAATTTTCCACAACATAGACAATACAATTCCTAAACTTCAGTCAATCTGCTACTTTTAAAAAGTCTAAGTCTTTGTAGTTTTTATAGTTATATCTTTTACTCTTGTGGGCCCCAGGAAGAGTATCTGTTGCCTTGTGTAATGGCTAATGGGGATCCTAATAAACTAAACTAAACTAAACTAAACTAAACTAAACTAAACTAAACTAAACTAAACTAAACTAAACTAAACTAAACTCTCCCATCTTTATTTTATACATTTATACATTTTTGACAGATATTTAATGTCAGCCTAAAACCTGCAAAAGAAAGATAGCATTTTTGTGGGTTTAACCTCCTAAAATTGCCAGGATGAGTTATGGGTATGACTATGCATGAATGATTCTAGCATTTTTTTCAGGTTAATATTGATTTAGGTTATGTCCTCTATATACAGGACAAGTTCTTCATCTTGCTTCACCATCTTAGTCTATTTCCTCTCACTGTGGTTGCATTTAACATTATACCTGTTTAACATCCATGGCCAGTGTAAAACTCCTGACATTTTGTGTTTTGTGTTATCTTACAGAAAAATACATTCATCTCCAAATTAAGCAAATAGAAAACAGCAGCATTAAAAAAAGACATATAAACCCAGTTCCCAGTCCACAACCACATATATTCCTTCCCTCCCTTTTGGATCATTCCGATCGTTCCTACGGGCTCGGTCTAAATCCACACAGGGAGTGCTTCGGTGCAGAGAAGACATCTAGATCTGTGAGGTTTAGACTCTAACATGGCGGCGCTGGTCGGACCACCCGTAAGGATCAGATAAGTGTATGTGGCGAGCCTGGCCCGGATCAGCATGGCACTTGGAATTACACTGATGTTGAAGCGCTCCCCCCTCCATCCTCCCCAGCTATATAACCACACTGTTCCCTTGTAATAGATTTCAGCAGGTTTTTTGCTCTCCTCTGCTCTTGTTTATTATTGTTCCAAATGACAGAGTGCAGAGTTTAGGGTGGAGGAGTAGGGCTGATGGTGGTGGTGGTGTGTTTGAGTGTGTGCCTGTTCTCAGTTTTCTACACTTATGAGAACCAAATGTCCTGTCAGGGATAGGAAGAAGAGGAAAATCATCCAAGGTGAATTTATGCTGGCTGAGGCCTTCACAAGTACAGTAATACAAATGTGTGTGTATGTGTGTGTGTGTGTTCTACTGAAAACCAATCATCTTCAGAGTAGAACACGCCAACTGTCAGTCCGCTCTGAGAGCTGAGTTTTAGCCCCTCGGCTCAGGAGGTTTATGGGGTTTTAAAAGCCACATATCTTGGAGGTGCCATCCATCCACTCATCTAACCATCCTCAGCCTGATAGGAAATTTGCTACTGATGACAGCTGACCCCCCCTCCCACACACACATATACACTTGAGTGATGAGAGTGGATGAAAAGGGGGTCAACAGTCACTCCATGCCCCCTCAGATCAGCTAAGCGGAGCTACACAACAACAGAGACAGTTTTGTAATTTACAAGTTTGTAAGTACTTTTTACTTTACACTAGTATTTCCATTTGGTGCTGCTTTGTACTTCAAAGCTATGGAAGTCTATGGCTGCCAATATTAAAATAAAACCATTTCATGAAATTTATGCGAAAACTTCACCTCACCTACAAAAGGCATTTATGCACTACTAATATGCAACAACAAATATGTTTTGAAAGAAATGTAATGCCACCTGAATACATTTTTCCATCAACATAATGGAGAAACATTTTTTAATGAGTGTATCTGTCAAAACATGTTCATACTGAATGTATCTACAAAACATTCGCTGACTAACTTTTTAACAGTTTAGGTAACTCAAAACACCTAGTTAATGTTAGGGAAAGGTGGTGGTCTTCATTAGATATGGCAAAAGCCAAATTTTTCTTGAAGCATGTGACACATCATGTTAACTTAAGTAATATTTAAGAAAAATTGTGACATTTTCCCAATCTTAACCAAATTGCTTTAGTTTCTTAAACCTAACCACATGCAGGACTCAGAATGTGAAAACCAGTCTCTGAAGGTAACACTACCTGCACTCAAAAAACATTTACATGGAACATAATCCAGCCAATGATTACATTTCTCTCAAAAATATTTTAAAGTATTGACAAAACAGATTGTTATTTAGTATCTAAATGTAATTTCTAGGAGACAAGGTTGGGTATGGACATAATGCATGTCAAAATTAAAATAGTAAAATTAAACTAGCATTTTTATTTTCATATTTAAAACTTAAAAAAATACTACCAAAATAAACTTAAAATATACAATATTCAATGTCAACATAAGACTGCCATAATGACAATGATATTGATATTGCATTAAACACAAGATTAACATGTTATCACCATATAGGCTTAGGTTTTTAATGTGTTAGCTAACAATTGCCTGGCAGAGCAACAGTTGCATTCATTTGGAGTCATTTTTGTGCCCAATGATGAATTTAAGTCCAATATGTACTCTACTTCTAGCTCTGGTTTGATCCCCACCAACTCAGAGAAAATTATTTGGCTCTGTTAGCTGTTAAATGTTTCACTTTTTTTGGCGATAATTTTGAGTGCTAGTTAGCAAGTTGCTAATTTTGTCTGTTGATTGATTCTGGGCAAGTAGTGTACAGTGGGTTTTGAAGGGTTTTGGCTGAAAACAGCTGCTTGCTGTGGCTTGAAATTAGGTTGGGACCAAACCAAAGCAGTGAAGTTGCCAGGCATAAAAACAGAACAGTGAGCTGAAATTCACTAAAAAACTTTGTAGAGCTAAAGAAGCAAAGTGGTTGTTTATTGATTCTGGGTTTGTCATGAGCACCCCCTTTTACATTAGGCTTAAACATAGTCATTTGATCCAATATGATACTGTAATATGAAAATATTGATTAGTACTTTCCTATATCCTGCCAGCATCCCTTAGGACTATTGCTCCTAACACCCCAAAACACCCACCCACACATACACACAGCTGCAGGTCTAATGGCTTTAGCGCTTTAAGACGTTTGTTCTCCAGCCTCCTCTATTGTCAGATTAATTACAGGGCTACTTATTAGTCCATTCTAATTGAGATGGGATTAGGGGACTCCATGGGGTTTAAGTCAATTGGCTCGTCTCAGTGTTTTTCAATGGACTCCATTGAGGAGGCTGCTGTTTGCATTTGTATTGACGGTACACCTACTCAGTGCAGCTTCATTTGTGACAACAACTCATACCGACTGGATACACAAACCGGATTTTAAAGAATGTCGTAGTTAGTGAAATTGCTACCATTATTCATCGACCCAACAGGGAGAATTATGAAAAGTTATATTTTTCTACAACTGCCAGTCACAGTAAAAGAGAAAAATGGCTGGTTCATGGAGTATGTCTTATTTATCCCAAACATTGTATGAACTCCAGTGTAATTAAATAACTTTGAGTCTGAGGGGGAATCAAAGTGCAACCTGATATACAGACTTCAGCAACAATTGAATTTTCAAAATATCACCGCTCACCACCAGAAAGCAGCCTGCGTCTCTTTAGCAACATGAGGAAACTTTATCTCAGAGTTCCCCCTCCTGTACCTGGGCAGGACGCTTGAATTTCACTGCTGATTTAATAGAAATGAAACAGGATGGATTTGGGGATATTTCATTAATCTTCCTTCTCTTTCATTGCAGAGGAAATTAAGGCGAATAGAGTTCACTACAGACTTTTTTCCCTCTTCCCTCCTCTCTTGGGCTAAAGCCTGCCAGGGACTATTCTCTCTCTCTCTCCCTGGAAAGTTAAGACCCAATTAGCTGGCTAAATTCTTGGCTGATCCCTCCGACTGGCTGGATGTGTATTCTGCTGCAGGTGTAAACATAAGCAGAGTGGTTAAACTACCAAAGATTTTACATCCAGGCCTTCCCTTTACAATACTGAAGAAGATACTGAAGCATCTATCACCTTTTATTAAAAAAATCCCCAAAGTAAAGGTACAGAAATATACTTTTGTACATTAAGTACACATGATGTGGAATACTACCTTCGAGTAGATACCACTGATATGTAAATTATATTGTTATTGTTATTGTTATATTGTTGTTTACTGTTATTGATGCATTAACTTGTATATATTTAAATGTTCCAGCTGGGCGTGGTAGAGCTACTTTTCACTACTTCACTTATTGTTGGGTAATTTAACAATGCATATTTTATTATTAGTTTACTTTTTTTAGCTTACTATGTATTGTGCGAGTAAAATCTGGATCTGCGAAGTAACAAGAAACTACAGACAATACGCCAGAAACAACAACAACAAACCAAACAAGACAAAAATCCCAACAAAAAACAAAAAAGAGCTAAAATCACATTTAATGGATAGAGACCTGTTACTTAGATAATGTTGTATTTGCATCTTCACTAAAAAGAGTACTGTCCTTTCCTGCCTTGTCTTTTTGTCTTTGAATAGTGTAACATTACAATATAGATTCAATCATTTTTATTTTCTCCTGAAAAACTGCAGAGATAGAAGTGTAGTTTTGTACTCTCTGCAGACGCCCTTCTCTAGCTACCATAAAACAAACTATTGGGAAAACCCATAGCAAAAAAACCTTTATGGGCTAAGTCCTGCTTAGGTGTTCAAACAGTGATTGTCTGGGTGTGTATGACAGATGTGAGACAATTAAATGTGATGCAGGAAGCCAGTTTTAGCAGTATATCCATGATTTTGAAGGTTTAGCAGACACCAAAACACAGATTTTACATCTCTGTAAAGTTATTATGATGCCGATCATTCTATCCACACCAGTCATGTTACAAAATAATCTACCAGGAGTGTGTGCTTGCAAGTTTTCATGTTGCTAGTTACATTATATTGTATGCATAAACTGAGCCAGGTTAAAATGTTTTTGCTGAACAAAGTGGCCTGATTGACATGAATGAATGTTAATGCTAACTATGGTGTAAACACGACCTTATTGCTGTGAATGTGCAGTAATAACTGAAGGTGTCAATTTTTATGCTCTCAGACTTTGACTCATCAGGATTGTGGCAGCTGGACAGTCAGAGGACACTATTAAGAGAGATTTTTAGGAAGTAAATGAAAGTGAAATGGTAGAAGCTGTGTTGACAGTAAAAGGATTTTGAAAAGTGAGAGACACGTCCCTCCATTCATTCCCTTGTAATGTTGTAACAGTACACTATTTGTGTCTGAGATGTAGTAGATGCAAATAGCACCTCAAATTTGTATTTAAGTACAGTACTTGAGTAAATGTAGTCTAACCCTAACCATTAGTATCATTTCACCACCAATGTTTATTGTCTCCCAGTTTGCATGCAATTCAATATTTGCATTTGCTTATGCTGTTTTGCATTAAAGCATTTGATTGTGAGCGATGAGAAAATCATTCTGTGTGTTTGTGGTTTACAGATGCTGCACAACTCTCTTGTTTCCTTTGTGTCTTCACAGAAAAACACAGCTTGTCTTTGGAGCTTTTCGCTGTTTATTCCAAGTTGTATTATCTGCATATCTCCCAGATTTTTCCCATAAATGCATATTAAAACAGTATTACATTAACCATAACATAACCCAGTGAATTGGTTGGAGGCTATCTCTAGAATGCCCTCATGCTTATTGAATTACCCAACCTGCGATAGAAATCTGCAGCAGTTACGTGCCAATAACAACATGCCGAGAGGGGTCTAATTTGAGAGGGTGCAGTTTAAGGTTGAGTAAAGGTTTTAAAGCATTACCAGGCATTGTTTATTGCAACAGATACGCTTGCTGTAATGAAATGTTCTGTCGATTTCAGGCATGAAGTGTTTTAAGCGGGGCAGACGTAGTGAGCGAATTCCATCCATCACACACAGACAGCATGGCTTGCTAATAGGATCTGCTAAATACCCATATCCCAAAACGAGTAAATAAATATCTGCACAGCACTGAATTTGCTGTGTTTTCTCTTCTTAAAACAACATTTGTCTGTGTGATTAAAATACATTGTAGTGATTATTTGAATTACCCCAAAACCAACTCAGTAATTGAATTTTACACAGATTCTTTCAGTAAAAGCCTCTCTCTTCCTCTCTGAGAGTGCGCTTGGAAAAGGAAGGGGGAAATATGGAAGTTGACCTTGTAAACTCCTGGGAGAGTCCGCAGATCCAGAGAGCTGCAGGGCAAAGCTCTGACAGTTTTCAGCTGCAGGGGAATGTTAATATGTATTTCCAGGATTATTGAATTATGTATATGACAAACGTCTGAAGGAACGCACAGCATTAGCTTCAGGTTTATAAGCAGAGCCTGGTCATCTCCATGCTCCAGTTACCCCTAATGATGGTAATTATTACATGACTTAACTGTAATACTGGATTGATTCTCAGGCTCCTGAATAACCCCTCATGCTGGCACGTTGCACTAACCCCCCTCCCTCACCCCACCCTTAGCTACCCAACAAAGGCCACGTTGAGGCTGGCGAACAAACGCACCTCGCCTTGCAAAGGGGTCCCTCCAGCGCTCTGGCAACCTGTGTGTGAGTGTTTTTGACGGGGGTTAATGCTCTAGCCATATAAAGATGGGATTAGGGCCGGGGCTTACACAACGAGGAAGAAAATTGAAAGTTTGGAGGGAAATATGCGGCTAATTCCATTCTGTCATCAGTGGATATTAAAGATTTCTAGCTGCTCTGTCAAATTATTTGTAAATCACAATGGTGCCACTGTTAAAATCAGCTTTAATTTCCAGGGGCAAGAAGTGACCACAGAGTTTAAGTGGGGTATTGTCTCATATCAATCCTTCATAAGACCTCAAGGTTTTTAAAGGATTTACATCATTACGATGAATCTATGTAGTTACTGTTGCCTGATTTTTGCTACTTTCTTCACATATTATCTTGTGTCTTGTGTGTTTGGGCAGCACATGCAAACCATTATAAATAACCACAGAAATAAATAAATATCATTGCAAATTCACCCTAACAGGTAGTGAAGCGTCTTTTCTCCCTGCAGTGGGTTGACTGGGCTGTTTGGCACCTGCACCGGATTAATGGGGGACCTCTGCCAGTAGCTCGACAAAGTTAAGCTTTTAGATTGAGTTACACAGAGGGGTGGGACCCATGCAGGCCAGGTGCTGGCTGGGTAATACCTCCCAGATCTCAACAATCTGGTTCTGTTTCAAGGCTGCTCTGCGCTCCCCTTCCCCTGCTGCCCTGGGTCTTGGTGTTGTGCCATCACACTTGGTATTTATCAGGCCTCTCAAGGTAGACGAGGCAGACTGTGAATCACTGCAGCCCTGCGCTTTATAAAGGCTAGAACAGCGAGGAGAGTGTAGAATAAGAACTCCAATGAACCTGATTGGCAAATAGATTTTTGAAGGTCAGTTCTGATATCAACGTGTCTTAAAGGGGGAAAGCACAAAAGCTTTAATGGCACTCCTTTGAGCTCTTACTCTTTTTAACCATTTATAATAAGATCTGCTTGAGGAAGATCTTATTATATTGCAGATATTATGCATGGCTGAAAAAGCTCTGCATGTTTTTGACAAATGAATCATGAAATACATATTTTGATTTACTAGTGACAATAGCATGTTATAGCATTCATGTAGTTTATTTTAATCATTTCATTCATTTCCCCAGCTGCTGTTTTTTTTCTCATCTATAGAATTAAACTCCACACACAACACATGTTTCCCACCTCATTCACCAATATCAGGCTTTTAGGAGAATATTTTATATTTCCTCCTGCTTTTCTCAATCCAAACATACACAGTGGTCTTATTTCAGTGCCTTTATTGTCTGAAAAGTCATTTGAATTTGAAATTTAAGCCTTTCTGGGCTGACTGAAATACTTACATTTTTGCACTTGGTAAATGTTTAGCTCAGTCCATAGCAAACACACCCAAAATAGTCTTTCTGTTGAAGGCACATCGTGGAACTTGTAAAGACTCATTATAAAAATCACTTTCTACATAAGTGAAACGAAAAACACAAAGGAGGAAGAGAGAAACCAGGAAACACTTGGGTTTATATGACATTTGGCTCATGGGAAAGACAATGAATGTTTGTAATTTAATTTTTTGCACTCAGGTCAGGCAGGCCTTAGTTTCCAAAACTTGAGACATGCATACCTGATGACCATCTCTGATTAGTTGCTGTAACGCCACTGCAATGAGAGCGAATCCTAGATCAGTATTGTGTGATAGAACTGATTACCACCAGTCCTGGATACTGTCCATGTCTGGGCCATATACCAGAGCTACTGGAAGCAGAACCACATGGTGAAATGCAGCTGCCCGAGAGCTGCTTTATGTCATCATGTCACCTCTCTCCTCCTTCATTTGTTCTCTGTATCTATGATGTCCACTCCTGCGTAAAATACTGCTTTTTGAAAAAGATCAGAGCTTGACATTAAGAAGGGATACCACAGCGTGCTCGTGTTTTATTTTTCTACTGTGCTGTAAATTGCTTGCTAAAAAACGAAACAAGAATGGAGTTGATTTGGAGTTAAATGAAACCTTTAGGCACTCACACCATGGTGGTGTTTACATTGACATTTCCTTTCTGGAATAAATGAAGAATGTTGCAGTTACACAGCTGACACCCTTGATACCTTTATTGCATGTTGTTCTTTGTTTTTATTGCTTGTTTTTTTGAAATGCCAACTTTTCAACACATCCTCATAATTAAAGGACAGAATAGGTCTAAAATTCAGGCCGCCAAAAACAACCTATAGCTACATTTACGTCATCTAGCAGCTGTAGTAAAACACTGTGATTTTCCAAAATTGTTACAAATCACTGTTAAAAAATAATGATGTTTAAGGGTGTGATGCTGTGGTTAAGGTCTGGTTAGATTTAGGTACAAAAACAACTTGGTTAGGGTTTGGGAGAGATGCTTTGGGTTAAAAAAAATCACTTGAAACATGGTTTATACTTCCTTAAAGTTATGCAACCTTTGTCGTCATGGCAACAGTAAACACTGCAACGTTTTTTTTTAAATTTCACGACTTTGGGTTGTGGGAATTGATGTAGCCACCATGACGGCACCCATTGATTTGTGGACTCCTGTTTTTAAGCCAAGTTTGCATCATGGATGTATTATAAGATCTGGATACTGGACTGAAACTGGTGTCTATTCAGTCCAGTAAGAACTGCTTGCCTGGCGCATACACCAAAAAGTTTCTAGCCTCTGGGTTTACTTCTGTGGTGTACAGCCCACTGAATATGCACATTAGTGTTTCTCCCCACCTACAAATATAAAACCTCCATGGATCAAAAATTCATAAGAAAAAGAGTCATAATTGAAATTGTTTGCAGTTGGAGGTGTTATGTCAACAGTTTTACAGATGTCTCTTTTACAATGGTGGTCTATGGGGAAAATGCTTTTTGGACCGCAGGGGGATTTTTTACTGCAATATCGTGAGTGGCCACTGGGAAAAATTGGCTGAGCGGCTGAGCCCTATCCAGGTGGAGGAGCGAGTGGAGCTAACCCTAACGCTAGCTGCTAGCTTGGTTAGCACGGTGCATTTACAGTCTATGGTTAACTGTGATAATGCTCATGCTAATTTTTGCCAGCGAAAAACAGGCTTAAAACAAAATGCACTTAATGGAAAAAAACTGACCAGCCAACTCCTAGAGGGTCTTTAAGCTCAACCAAATGCTGAACAAGACTTATTAGGTGACAATTAACTTTCATCAACTGAAAACACACTGAAATGGCAACGGCTATGTCTACGCCTATACACTATGAATCTGGGGTTACACCATGTTTAACTAGTTGACTAGCGTTGTCACTGTGGTAGCAACTTGTCAATCACAACATAGGAACACCCTGAAGCATACCCTGCTTTATCATCTATTTTATGTAATGGGACCATAATTTACAAAATGAACATCATGATATACTGAAGACTTGAAACTAGCGCCTGAGACCATAAACTCATTAGGAAAGTGTTTATTGAGGTAATAAATCAAGTGAGATGTAGGGTCATTTTATCATAGACTTCCATACAGTCAGACTTCTTTTTGGAGTCAGTGGAGTCGCCCCCTGCTGGCAATTAGAGAGAATGCAGGTTTAAGTCAATTCCACATTGGCTTCACTTTTCAGACCCGGAACTACCCGCTTGGGTTGGAAGCATGACACTTGTGGTTGGAAACATGAAGTGAACATTAAAGCAGGAATCTATATAGCCATCCACCCAACCTGCCTCCTCCTAATAAGGCAGAAATCATCTAATCAAGTCACCTTATATTGACATCATCTGAACTGTGTCACTTCCCCAGGTCATAATTACTACAGCCGCTAGATAGCGTATAACGTAATAAAGGTTGCTGCAGCTTTTCCACCACAGCGAAGTGTATAACACTCTATAATGTAGTTGTTTGCTGATATAAGTGTTTATGTATGTAGTGTTTATGTGTATGTATGCACCCATAAGTGGAGGCTGCTGAATAAAGTTGTAATAATATAAAATATGTCAAATACCGTACACTAATAAACATTTTAAAAAGTCATTATATCTGCTTATATTATGCTTATATACATTATAGTGTGTTATTAAATGTTTACTACTGAGTTTTTTGTGATATTTCCTCTCTTTTTGAATTTCTTGCTTTTCCACTTTAAATTAGGAATGTGCATAACAAAAGGTGTACTAGTGAAACATCACTAGTGATCATTATAACTCAAACAGCCACCAACAAAAGAGAAATCAGTGTCAGAAAATCAGAAAAACATAAATTGATACTTTTTACCTGACATCAACCTGTCCTCACATAACCTCCACAGGTCTGATACTATATATTATGATCTACACAAGCCTCAAAGGAAAACATCTTACAAAAGAGATTTATGACTGACATGGCGTCCTCCAATAGTTTCTCAGGTAAGTAAAGATGATTTTGACTTATTGTGACATTGCACACTGGTTTTCATAATAAGCAAAGAATGATAGAATGTGTAAGATTTTCATCCTGAAATATAAATATCTAATGTAGGATCATTTTATGAGTGAAATAGACTCATGTGAAAATGAGGAAAAGAGTAATGAAGCAAAATGCACATTGAGTTGTTAGATGTAAATATGCACTGCACTGATGCATTTATTGCATGCTGCCATGACAATCACATGTGGATATGTAAAAGAGATTTTAAAGTGCTGTGCAGCCTTGTGTTAAAACAGGGCTGAGGTTTAAATTCTAATGTGTTCAATCCATCCTGGCTGCGTCTGTGTCGGCTTGTTTTGATAGAATAATTCTAGGTTCCATTATGTTCCTGCCACAGCCTGTAGAGCTAATTTGAATTTCTTATAATTCCAAAGTGTGTTAAGTAGCACCTCTGTGAAAAGAGGGGGGAGTCAGAGAGCCTGTTTCAGACCTTCTAATGTGTAAATGTGTTTCTGATTCCTGACATGACACACGGTCAGACAGCAGTGTGTGTGCGTGTGTTTTTCCTTGATCCTGCCACATGACTCGCTGCCTGTAATCAGTAATTACCAGGATTGCCTGATGGATTGGTTATAATGAATGATTGATGACCCCTGAAAGAAAGCGGCCGGGCCATTTCTGGCCTCTGACAGCATGACGTTAGCACTGAATTGAAACCATTTAAGTAGAAAATGACTGGACACAGGCGAGGGCTCAATAGCAGGTACCACACTGCTATTTTGAAAATGGACACGCTTGCATTTGCCCCCTCTTTGAATAGTCTGTATATTCATGCGGCTCCTGAAATCTGAACTCTTTGCTTGTGCCAACAGCTCAGGGCTGTTCTTAGGAAAATCAACCCAAATGCTAGACAGACTTAAATGCTTCTAAAATGCATTTCATTGACAAAACCACAGGAAATAAGAACACATTGATTTGTTTGTACTGTTTTCATCTGTGGAACCCAGACTCAGAAAGTTGTGTAAAAAAAGTTTTAACCTAAAAATCCATATTATATGGACAGCTTCGCTTGAACGCTCTGTTTCTGGATCATGATGGTGGGACAAACTAAACAGTCAGTCATGTATCTATGAAGGAAAAAGGTTAGCTAAAGGTAAAGATTAGGTAACCAAAACAACTGGTTAATTTCGCATCAACTAAACCCTTATTCAAAGTCAATTTACTCCATTGTTTTTAGAGCTTTGGACTGTTTTTATCAACTTCATCTGCTGATGATAAACTCTATCAACTTAATCACTAATTAACACGTTATATCTTGTTTGTTTAATCTATACATAAAATGAAGAGCAGTGACTTCCTAACCTCCTGTAAACCCACAACATGACGTTTTTACATTTCTAATTATGTATTAAACAAACTAGATATAATTAGTCAGCTGTAGAGGTGTTGGTATGTGTATTTTGTTATCTTTGGACAGAGCCAGGCTAGCTGTTTCCCCCCTGTGTCCAGTTTTTATGCTATGCTAAGCTAAGTGTCTCCTGGCTGTAGCTTCATATAGCATCACAAAGACAGATATGAGAATGATATTAATCTTCTCATCTAACTCTCTGCAAGAAGGCTAATAATATATTTCCCAAAATGTCAAAGTACTCTTTCAAATAACTTCTGAAGGCTCCATATTAGCCAACAAGGTCTACAAATAGAAGTGTGAGGTCTCATGTAATTTATTTCGCATCATGTAACCTTTCATTTAAAGCAGCAGTTATTAATTTTTGGCCACAAAACAAGCTATAAACACAACATTGACGTATTATCAAGTTGTAGTGGACATGTTAGCAAACACTTGTCTATTTACACATTTAGTAGACACGGTGCATTGTTAGCGTTCATTTACAGTCGTGTTTGTGATGAATGTGAGTCTAATATTCACTCTGTTTTTAGCCCTGGTTTGTTTTCCAACTCCTCCTTTATTGCTAGTAATGTGAGTTTGTCATACATTTTTTTCAAACTGAAAACAGCTGCCTGCTGCTGCTGGAAGTGATGCTGATGCTGTTAGACTGAACCAAAACAATAAAGTTATATGTTGTAAAACCAAAACTATTAACTGACACAAAATGCTCATCTGAGGTGAACTGCAGACATGTGAGATAATTCTCTGGGGGGAATGACTCCTTTCACATTACACATTTGAGCTATTATTAAAATAAAAATAAAAAGTGAGTGCAGTAACATTTTTTATGCTTTTTATGTTGTTTTCCTTCAGGAAGTATGGGATTTAATAGTAATATTATTGTAGCTGAATGTTGTTCTGTACATGTGCTCAGTCTAAAATCAATATTTAAAAGAAATAAAATCTCTCAGCCTATTCATCCACAGGTCAGATCAATATACTGTACCAATCGTATCCTTTTTATGATCTAGGTTGATAAGACAGCTTTTCTAATTTTGCCTCGTGTGCAGCTTCAAGAATCTCTGTGTCTCATAGAGGAATGATCATGCACTGGGAAGGATCATTCATCACTGCCACTTGTTTTCCGGTTGGCAAAGGCCTTTTGCGCAAGGATTATTACGTTTACAACTTACTTGAACCTTATGTGTGAAGTACATGACTGCTGAACAAAAACTACATTTTGCGATTCGTGCCCTTTGATGTGTGAGGCAGATATTAAATTTGTGGTCGGGTTACAGGCACTTTGTGGTTTTGTTTGAGAACCAGACGGTTTTCATGGGGTGGTGGTGGGAATGATGAGGAGGGGAAGGGATGGGTGGTGGGGTGGGGGGTGGGGGGGCTGCCTCATTGAACTGCAGCTAGGGTTCTGAGCAACACATGGGTTTCATCGTGGACACTGAACACAGCCCCGGCCTGATCCAACAAAAGGAACCAGTGTAGAACTCTGCAGCGTCGACATGACAGATCTGACATGTACAATAAATATGGCTGTCTGCTGTGTGTGTGTGTGTGTGTGTGTGTGTGTTTGTGTGTGTGTGTGGGTGTGTGGGTGTGTGTGTGTGTGTTTGTGTGAGTGTGTGGGTGGGTGTGATAGATGGGATTGAAAGAGGTCTGTCGAGTTCTCTGTGTCCCCTTCTGAATACACAGGAAGTAAATAAACACACACACACACACACACACACAAACACACACAAACACATATCAAAAAGAACAATAAAAGTACAGTATGTCATGCTGTAATTCATGCACTGTATATATATTAATAACTGGGTATATTAAAGAGATAGCTACGACAGAATAAACTGTAAGGCAAAATCTCTAATGGTTGAAAAATGTATATTGTTTCATGGTCATATCATCCAAAAGTTCACACACTATAATTCAAGAATACATTTTCTATTGCCTTTGCTATTGGAAGCAGGTCATACACAAACATTATGGCCTTGCCTTTAGTGATAGTCTTTCTCCTTGTAACTACTCTTTAGGCCAATGACATATTTTCAGATGGTTTTGTAGAAGCCTAATTACAAATACATATTTGTGTACATTGGACAACACCATTAAAAACTTGTGTCGTTTGACCGTTATTTTACATTATAAAATAAAGTATATTGTATTCCATTATATAAAAAATAATTACTTAACAATGTACTCTTCATGAATTTATATGTATGTATATATATATTATATATGTTATTTGTGACATGCCATTGAAAAAACTTCAAGCTCAATAATTATCTCAGCTTTTTGTGATTTTCATAAAATGTGCATCTTTTAGGTAATGATATTTTAAAAAAAATTATGACAATGTACTTACTAGGGATGTGCAGAGATCCCAGTTTTTGTATTTGTATCTGTATTTGTTGAGGCAGCAAAATTATTTGTATCTGTATTTGTATTCGCATAAAAGTGGAAAGAGGCTTAAAAATCCTGTTTTTGTTTTTATTACACTTTTAATTTTAGAAAATTATTATGATTACTGAGCTACAACTTAACTCATCGCCTCATTGCAGCCAGACCTATCTATTTATACACCCATAACACAGAAAGAGCACACCGTGTAACTTGTAGGGAGGAACTTCAAAGGCTATTATTGCTTTGCACTTTTCATTTATTGCCTATTTTTTTACAACCTAACTTTGTGGAAAGGAGAAGGGGAACAACAGGTTATGGAGTCTTTAAGAGCACTTTGCTTGTGTCGGTAGCTCAACTTTATCTCTGGGGAACACCCCCAACAAATAACTTTTAAAATATTTGTATGAAACAAATATTCGTATAAAACCCACTATTTGTGCTTTGCCAAATAATGTATTTGTATTCGGGCACACCGCTAGTACATATTTACTTACTAATGCATCAAATGCTTATTTTTGCCAGTAATATGCAGTACTCCAAAGGTAAAGCTTCAGTTGTGAGCATTCTACCAATTTGTTTGCAATACTGAAAACAAAGATACACACATTACAATATAGAAATACATTAAATGAAGGTGACTATGACTTTGGCATAATTTCTCTGTTGATAAAAGGCAGCTGCAGCAGGGTTACTGTATCTGATACACCCTGCACTGCTCTAAACTGAGTTTGTGGCTTCTCATGCCACATACACTAAATCAAATCTACATGTGGAGGTCCACCACACCTTCTCGCACACAAAAACACACATTTCCACACAGTACTCCCCTCACCCCACCCCCTACACTTTTAAGACTTGACAGTCCCCATCATGCAGTGGTGATGAGGAGATTAGTCGGTTATCAGGCCCAGTAGTGTGCAGGGGCTGACTGCTGCCTCTGTTTGTTTAGCTGGGAAACTGGACCGTGTCAGGTGAGAGGAAACGTGCCAGTCAGTCTGCACGTTTCCCACTGGACTGGCTCACCATTTTCACGTTAGGGTTACATGCATAATACAAAGAAGCTGAACTGAACTGCTGATCACAAATCATGTGTACTAATACTGAGTTCTATTTCAATATTTACTTGTTAGTGTAAAAGGAGCCCAGACTTGGTTGTAACAAAAATTTATGAAAGAAAAGTAATAAAGTTCTAAAGCCTTATGTTCAGTTGTCTCTGTGAGCAATTACTTAAAAATTATTTATGGAATATGTATGATAAGGATCATGTTTAGCTGTCTCACAATACTTACTGGTTTAATAAAACGTGACAGTTTATGCTTTAACAGTTTACTTTCTCCATTATGGTCTGCATTAATGGGGTGTGGATCTCTTGGGGTTTTTTGGGACATGCAAGAGTTTAAACAGATTTTTTCTCAATCAGTAAATTTTTGAATTGGTTTATCTCACAGAAAGCTCTCAAAATCCTAAGAAAAATAAAAGAAAAATGCAAATTGTAACAGCCAGCATTGTATTTGTTAGCATCTGTTAGAAAGTTTTACTTGTCTGACAAAGAAAATTCCATTTTAACATGCACTCTGAACAGGGCCAGATCACCCTCTCCAAGCTGCTGGAATACTACCTGCTCCGGGTTTACTATGTGTCAGGAAATGTGTGGTACTTTTATTAAACACACATTTATACTTATATTTTGAAAACATATAAGCATAATATCAACTGTGATATTAAAGGTATAAAAACTAGATTTTGACACAGGGGCACTCTACAACACAGAGCTATAGGAGGTAGAAAGTCCAGGAGTCTGCTTAAGGTTCAAACCATTACTACTGCCTTTGGGACCCCTGAGGGTCCTGGGCAGTTGCCTGCTTTGTGCAGCTGATAATCCAGCCTCGGTTTCAAATGACCCCACCATGTCAGCCATGATGGAACACCATGATCTATCTTATCCCAACACTTCATGAGTTTGAAGGCTTATCAGAAGCCAAAACACTGCACAGTGGTTTACAATACTCTCAGAAAGGATTTTACAGCCATGGAAAGTTATCATGATGGCAATTATTGTATTTTACATCCCAATAATTGGCAGGTTAACAGTACAAATAAGACATCCACGTTATAAAGTAATCAACAGGGAATGTGCACTTGCACATACTGACTGGCCACTGCCATCTGCATCACAAGACTGGCCTCACTGAAATAAATGAGGGGGCTCATGCAGGGATAAAGCTGACCTGAACACTCCTAACACACAACACGCAAAACTGCTGTCACCAAAACAGTCAACTGTTGGTATTTGAAGGTAGACAGACAGAATCTTAAGAAATAGGAGATGGTAACAAGAACGTTACATCTTTCTTGGGACAGCAGTCTCCATCTTGAGTTGTTCAATACATAAATATCTTGCAAAAGCTAAAGCTTCAAACAGAGTGCCAGTCGGGTCGTCAACACTTTTGCCTTTGAATATGGTTGGACGACACAGTGGACAGCCTGATTCTTTTGAGGTTTTAGGCCTTAAAGTGTTCAGTATGGTTCCAACAAACTACTTTGTACAAAGTGTCATTTGAACATGTAAACAGACAAAAGTGTTTGTACCTCCTAAGTGAATTGTAGAAATCCAAACTGTGAAGTTGGAAAGGTTGATGCTGTTTGGCAATCTAACAAGCACTTTGGTTGAAACATACTTATGCCTTAAGCAGTAAGAGAGAGCTGAGAGACACCACTCAAACTTGTCTAAACAATCTATCTATCTATCTATCTATCTATCTATCTATCTATCTATCTATCTATCTATCTATCTATCTATCTATCTGTCTATCTATCCATCCATCCATCCATCTGATGTTCTGATTATGTAAATTATGCAGATGCTACTTTCTCCTGCAGTCAGATGTAAAAGGACAAAAACGTGGACAGCCCTCACCATGTATTTATCCCCTCTTGGAGGATGCATTACCAAGTCTCCCTGTTTTATTTTCTGTATTTAACCAGGTTTTACAGATCAGGGCTCTGATATATAAAGATGCATCTGCCATTGTAGCTTTGTGAGTCTTCAGCCTCCATCTGCAGCCTGATTGATGCTTCTATTCACCTATAAGTGCTGCCTTCACAGCGCTTTTCCACAGCTTTTAATTTCAAATGGACATTTCGTTTTATAGCAATCCCTTTTGACTCGGTCCTTTCACTGCCACTTGGAAGTAAAAATATAGAAATAAATGTGAAAATAATAACAGCATATGGTTGTGTGTTTTTTTCCCTCTCTCCCATTGCACTGGGCTGGAATCACAGTGTGACTGTATTACAGAAAAGGCTTTTCAGCAAGACGAACATGTTTCCTTATCAAAAGGCAACAACAAGCTGGGTTTCTGCCAGACTCATACATGCAGGAAAAACTCATCCTTGGATGTTATTACACACAAATAAAATGTGTCACATTCAAATGATATTCATCTGTAAATTATTTGAACTGGAATGTAGGTGGGAGATAAAATTCCAATTTAATTTTAAACCCTAAAAATCCTGTTTTGCTTTTCATACACCAGCAATGTGTATGGAATAACCATAACTTATGGGCTAAAACTGCTGAGTTTCATCTTTAATTCACCATAAAGATCCCTCCTGACTCTGCTACATGTTCCAAAGGTGTGTGGATTAAGTCCTCTAAGCTAACAAAGAAGAATCCAAAATAAAACAAAGGCAATGAATTGCACAGTTTGAAGAGACATTGTACTTCATATTGTTGCCTTGGAGAAACAAAGTGTTTTTGACAGTCTCACATACTATTTATTAATATTTTAATGTGCACATGTTAAACTATCTGATGACACATTTGTGATAAATCAAATGAGAGCTTCCTCCTGTAGCACAGTGCAAGAAAAGGGTAATATTTTACTGTTGGGAAAATAAAAAATACAAGCATATGCATGAATTTAAAGAAGGAAAATTGATGGCTTAAAGATATATATATATATATATATATATATATATATATATATATATATATATATATATATATATATATATATATATATATATATATATATATATATATATATATTATATTATTGCTAAACTGTGACTTTCCATTTGTTGCTTCAAGGTAAGATTATGCAGTTAGAAACAACAACCATGCTCAGTGATGGAGATGTAAAATGATGAGCCTGGTCAGTGTTTGTGCTACAATACTCACTGACAATAGTAGACACAGGCACATTTTATCTGTAGGGGTGAAAACAATAAAGCTAGTTTGAGTCTTTTTTAGCTGGTAGTGAGGGAGACTGGATCCACCAATCAGGTTCGAGAGGCAGCTCTGTAGGTTTCACACACATAATTAGATATTATTTAAACCAAACATGGTTTATATTTGCCATTTATGATAGTGCAAACAGCATGTTGTGAAGCCATACACATATGGCATCTCTTATGCAGAGTGCGGAAAATGTGACACCCTGTTTGAAGACCAAAAGCAAAAAAAAAAAAAAAAAAAAAAAAACTGCTTTCTGAGGTTCCACACAGAATGAGAAACCTGAAAGGTTCGTAAGATTATTGGGAAAAAAAACTAACAAACAAACAAAACAAAAACAACAATGAATTAAGACATAAAGACACAAAGAACTACATGTATGATTCAATACAACTTTAATGAATATGTTGCGTTTTTATATATATGTGGCACAAAAACTATGTGGATGGATACACTAACAGACTAACTGATACCTTATGGGGTTAGTTTCTATTTTTAATTTTTATATGTTGATTATATTAGGAGGTGGAAACAAGAATAAAATGGTCGGTACATACATTCCCCGTTTCACACAAATAACATATAAATTCTTACATATTTCAAAGAATTGTTGCGCAATGAACTTGAAGAAAATAACAATTTTCTTTTAGAAAACATCCAATACAAATTTGAATCAGCAGACTGTGGTAAGCTGATATTTATGCTGGATAAATATTTTATAGACAATTTAAAATAGCATTTAAAATTGATATACTTCATATTTTCGTGCAGGGAAACAAGTACCTGGAATTCATCTTCGGAGTTGATTGAAATCAGTTGTTTTAGCGCATTAGTGGAGGACAATAGGCTTCAAACAGAGCTCTAACTCTGTGCTCTCATATCTAAACAGCACATTTTCAAATCACAAACTTATCTGTCAGCCTGACGTGAGCATGTGTTAAGACCCCGTTGAGTGTTAAATGCAATCAGTGAGTCCCATTAAGGTCTGAACTGCGAATCCACGTTCCTCCACAGCCAGCGGCCCCATCTCCCCCACCTCCCCAGCACCACTCAGCCCATGTTGATTAGCGGTGTAAATATGCAATAAGTTCTCTTTTTCCAGGCTGAATGGAGGCGATAATGGGCCGTTATCTTATCCCGGTCAGGGGGGAAATGTTCTGTGTTGTTGACCCGCGGAGAAGGAGCTGCTGTCGGGAGGAAACGAGCTGATCTGCTCCCCGCGGAGAAGCGAGCGGAGGGTGGATAATGAGATGAGATGCTCAGTGGCTTCTTGTCTGACATGGAAATACGGTTAATATTCATTTACTCATGTAGGAAAGGAGAGAAACAAACACATAAAAGCCTTGATTAAAGTTTTACTGCATCGTCACGCACATGTGCTTTCTGTAACCCTTCAGATAAATAACTTGTGTTTATTAACTTTTCATCTACTACATGAACCTGACGGCTTTCTATACTAATGTTAAATGAATGTTCAGTAATAACTGAGTAATAGTAGATTTATTGTTCACTTATAGACACGAGCTTCTCCTGGAAAGTTTGACTCTACACATATATCACCTTATAACATTTATATTTAGTGATGTATCAATAACTAAAAATTCAACATGTTTTGTGTTGGCCTGTCGACAGGTCTGGTGGCTCCAAAATTATATTTACATTTATTTTCTGATAAATTAATGAACAATTTCACGTACGCGCAAAGTTTCACGCGGGCTGTAATTAAATAGGTTGAGGTTATAGTAATAACCTCAATACAACATTTTCATTTCTAAATCTACTGAATAACATCAGGCCTACAGATGTTCCTCTAACCTCACTGAGCACTGCTTCGAAAAATTATGAAATATAAAATGACTTCTTTTTAGGTGCCGTGTATGTTTGGTTGTCTAATTTTATGAACTGATGGAAAGGCCCTCCCGCCTCCTCACAGTAAACACTGATGTAAATGTCTTCCATAGATTATGATGCCTTCGCTGACAAGGAAATAATCGGATTACTCTGTAGGAAGAGCCTCTCTGACCAGCAACAGTTTCCAAAAGTCGGCAAACAGTGCGGATTATCTTAATTGAATTAATTCTCAATACACAGATCTGTAGCCGTTCACGCCGCGATCTGCAGCGCTGATCTCAGAGCAGCTCCGCTCCGCCGTGACGTCACCAGGGTATAAAACCAGCCGTGCTCTCAGCTGGTCCCATTAAAACCACCAGTCCGCATCCCCGAGACAAGCTCGCGGAGCTGCGCATGCAGAGAAGAAAACTACTCTCCAGAGTCATCATGACGCAGTTTTAGGGAACTTTTTCCACGGAGCCCGGAAATCTTTCAGTCCAGGAAACTTTTATTTTACCCAACAGTTTTCACTTCTCCGAGTTTTCATTTCCCTGATTCCCAGCCGCCGCGCACCGGTGTGATGCCCGCCGGGATGTTCAGTATAGACAGCATTCTGTCCGGCCGGCCGAGCTGCAAGGAACCGCTGCTGCTGCACCGGAGCGGCCCGGTAGTGCTGTCCGCCGGCCTCACGGACTCTATCTACACCGACTACAACGGACTGTACACGGCCACATGCGGGCCCACTCCCCCTGGGGTTCAGTCGGTGAACGGGACCAGAATAGGATATAACGGCTACTACTACGGACAGCTGCACGTCCAGGGTACCGGAGGAGGGCCGCCGTGCTGCGGCTCAGTGCCCGGCCTCAGCCCGCAGCAGTGCCCCTGCATCCCGGCAGGTAGGACACTTAATCTCCCGCTCTCTCGATCCTTCTACTGTCTTAACTTTCTACTGTAGGAGTATAAACCTTCCTGCACACTTATCAGCAGAGTTTTGTTTTATACGTTTGTGCAAAATCGGTCTTTCCGTCATGTATTTTAAAGTATTATTAAAAAGATTAAAGGTGATTCTGAAACGGTGCAATAATCAGTTTTTAATTCGTTGCATCAGATCTAATTTTGACCGAAATGTTTAGATGTAATACTTTATTTAAAGTAGAGTACTGACTGTTTATAGGCCTGTGCGTATAAGCCATGATGCCTGAAGTTTTAGTGGATACTTTAAGTGTGTCTTTTCTAAACAATGTCGATTGCAATGAAAAAAAAAACAAACATTCTTTCTAATCTCATGCGTAAAAATGAGTAATGTTGTGTTTGTGCGCAATCTCAAATCTGCACGTTTACACCAGTAAATGTTATTTCAAACACTTGAAACATCCACATCTCACGTCTGATGCGTGACGTGTGATGTCTTTATCTTTATATAAGGCCTATAAGTCTGATGACCTCTGTGCTGTTGCGGCTTCAGTGTCCAGAATAAATATCACTCATCAGTTTACAAATCGTTCCTTTACGCAGGAACTGAAACTTGTTGTGTACAGTTAAAAACTGTTTATGTTTGAGGTAAACTAGTCTACTGTATATGTCTTTACACAGTTAAATATTACAACAGAGCTTTTTATGTTTTTATGCATCAACTATAACCTTCACATGCACACAAAGCCAAAGCTTATACCAAAGTTTCCAATTTTCTGTTATTTTACGCATCGGCTGTAATCTGTATGTACACAACCGAAACCAGAGTTTCCAATTACTCATGAGCACTGTTTATAGTATATGTATATATAGGCTGCGGCAGTTCAATTGTTCCAACCATTTGAACTCACCCAAGTGTGGTGTTTCTCCGTCCCTCCCACCTGCAGGCTACGACAGCCCGGGCTCGGTGCTGATCTCTCCGGTCCCGCACCAGATGATGTCCTACATGAACATGGGCAGCCTGTCCCGGACCGAGCTGCAACTCCTCAACCAGCTGCACTGCCGTAGGAAGCGGCGGCATCGCACCATCTTCACCGACGAGCAGCTGGAGGCTCTGGAGGGCCTCTTCCAGGAGACCAAGTACCCCGATGTCGGCACCCGGGAGCAGTTAGCCCGCAAAGTCCACCTCCGGGAGGAGAAGGTCGAGGTCAGAGCCGCTTTTTATAGACTTCTCACAAAGTGCAGCTTCCTCCTGCTATTTTTAACCACTTAATCACTCCACTGATTCAGCCAAAACTATTCCAATTTCTCTCTTTTATAAATAAGTTATTTAATAAGTAGAAACTAAAGGAAAAACACACATCTCACCAGATTTAGCTGATCTAATTTACATCTGAGCTCTAGTGGACATTATTATTATGATTATGCTTGTCGTTGGTGATGTTGACTTGTGGATATTTTAGCGTGTGACCAGACCTGAATCATTTTTAATTATCATTTTTAGTATTTTTGTCTTCCATAATTCTACAGCCTTTGAAGTTCATCTAATAAAAATAAATAACCCAACACTTTAATGTCTCAATTATCCTACATTAAAATAATTACATATTTAGATAAATACAACCTACTGTAAGTCTAACTCTAACTAATAGGCTCATATTATAGTGATGGCTTTGTTTTCTATGACGTTCAGTTTGGATTTTTTTTTTTTTAAAGTTACTACGGTCATAAACTCTATAAACACATTTTCTCATTAATTCAGACATTTTATCTGGAAACCACATTAGATGTGAAGCAGCTGAATTTGAATCATGAAATAACAATATGTAACAGAATATTAGGCGTTGATCTGATTTTTGCGCGAAAATGTAACCGAGTTGTCCGGCGATGACGTCAGTGTTCGCTGCAGGTATCAAATGATTTTTTTCATTAGTCTGTAAATAAAGACATTACATTTGCAAATAGAGAAATGGCGCGCTGTAGGGAGGCCAGGAAACAAACATAAACATAAACATTTCAACAAGCACTATTTCTTATATTTTAACCACACAGGATATAAAGACGAGACATGGAAAGAAAGAAAGAAAAATAACGACAAACACTGTAGAGCGTCATGTTTAATGAATTTGTGAATGAAAGTAAAAGCCCCCCCCCCTCGTGCCCTAACGTGACTAACTGTGTTGGTATGTAGTAACTGTTATGACTGAACAGCTGACCCGCTCTACTCGTTTAAACCGGGATAACTGTGATTTACTAGAAAAAAACAAACAAAAAAAACATAGGTATTAAAATTGTGCTTTTTTATCATGTAGGTTTGGTTCAAAAACAGACGCGCGAAGTGGAGGAGGCAGAAAAGGTCTTCATCAGAGGAATCAGAGAACTCTCAGAAATGGAACAAAACGACCAAAGAGTCCGCGGAGAAAACCGAGGAGAGTAAAAGCGAAGTGGACTCGGACAGCTGATAAAAGCGAGCTAACACGGCCACATGTGTGTGTGTACATATAGTGGACTCGGTGTGATGAGACGTGTTGCCATGTTGCACAGTTGTACATATCTACATTTTATTATTGATTCTGTGTCCGCTATTTATATTTAATTTAAGTTGTTTTGTAATGTTACGCACGCCAGGGGACGTGATGCCCGCTGGATTGACTGACATGTCTGAATATATCGTAATGCTATATGTGACATTTTTATGGATATTAAATGTTGTAATTCTGGTATAACATTATTGATCGCGCTCAGCCAGCTGCAGGGGAACATTGTGGAGTCTGTACAAACATTCAGGCTGAGCTGTGGAGGAATATGCCGACTTTTTATGTTATTTTATTTTGCAAAAATAAGAAAACCTACTTAAAAGTACAACGAGTATACATTAAAATATAAAGTAAACATCTTCAACACGTTGTCTGAGTTCATTTTTTTCTTGGAGGTGGAGATGTTTTGGTGATGTTATTTGCTTTTTAGGTAACTTTGAAATAGATTTTTAAATATGGCTTCAAATCATGAGGACAGATTGGAGCAGAGTTTTTTTTTTTTACTGAGCTGCCCCCTTTAACATTTTATAAATAAAGAAAAACTTAAAATCGCGTGATTTTTTAAAAGGCAGCTCGTAATTTTAATATTTTAATCGAAATAAAAGAGAAGTTTCCAGCAGATTCACGGGAAACTTGAAGCTTTAACAGTGAGTTACTCATTAAATGCTCCTGACTCAACAACACTCTGCTTTTTTTTTCTTGAAATTTGGAGGATTGAGGAACCTGACGGACGTCACATTCTGTCATTTAACACCAGCAAATGTTGCACATTTTAGAGGCTGATTTAATCATTTTTAGAACTTTAGGCCAAAAATAAATAAAGAAAAAAAAAAGGATTCAGTATTTTCCAACCAAAATATTTTTCTGACATTGAAGAAGCAGTTCAGAAAGAAAACACAGAACTTATAGAAACAACAGTTTATTTAGTAAAATATATGAGAAAAGAAACAAATAATAATTAAAAACATGAGATTTTATTTTTAATGTCTGGGTGGGAAGATTTATGACCTCAGTGTTTTTTGTTGATTATAGGTCAGATTACTTTATTTAATGTGTGAAACAGAATAAATAATAATATCAAACACCCATCACCTCCAGAGGCCAAAGTGTGTCTTTAAACTGCTTTTTTAGTCTGAAAATCTGCCAAAACACCCCGAGTATAACACTTCCTCACACTGTAGAGCTGTTTTGGTATATTTACTCAACAAATGGCTCACACAGTTGTTGTAATTACCAAATCACTAGAGAACTAACTGACATCGACTCACTTTCTGTGGTCAGACAAACAGATTAATTGACTATAAAGGATTTAGTGCTTATCACCAGTATATTCATTGTCATTTGAACTATATTGACTAGTTCTGTCTTTATAAAACCAAATCAAACTTCATAATTTACCCTTTAAATATCTATAAAATCACTATTCAGAAATAAGCGTATCAGAAAATGATCTTTTTCTGCTTTCTGTTCCTCATAAGACCCTATCCTCATACTACCTCCATCAGCTTTTCATTTTTGCAGTGAGGCTGCGATAGCTGCTATTTCACAGAGTTTATATGTTTAACCATTTGCATGCCAAAGCAAATGAGGAGAATTCAATATTTCCTCCAGTGTGTTATTTCTGTCAGTGTGGAAAAACCAGAAAAGAAGCCTTTAGAGCATAACGTGAAGCTACATTGAAAGCCACAATACTAGAACTCCTCCAGGATTAATACAACTTCAGGTACTACTTTTACACATTATGGTGGATAATTCCAGTTGTACCATACAGCAGGGACGTGTGTGGATGTAGTAAAAAGCCTTTAAAATCAGCACGTTGTTCTGTCAGTTACAGTATCTGTAGTATCAGTGTGCTCTCAAAGCAAAGTGACCTGATGATCAAATTCTACCACATGACCAATTTCAACAATTCTTCATATGTGAAGTCTTAGCTCACGCAGAAGTCCAAAAAACTTTCTCGATGACTGCAAATGACAAAATAAATCATACAAAAGTAACAACGGCAGAGAAAGGTTTGACACATGTTTAACAAAATTTCCACAAAGGAGAGAAATGTCTTCACCACATTACTGAGCTTGCAACGTAGAAGGAAATGGGGCTTTAATATGAAAATGGCAAACGAAACGAACTGAAGGGACAAAGACATTATCAGAGGTTAGTGCACATACTGTGTGTGTACATGTGTTGCATCAGCAGCAGTTTTTGGTCGGGGTGGTCCTGCCATCAGTGGTCAGGAAACACTCAGATACAATTCTGACTTCAAAATAAAGATTTACTCTACAAAACCATAACTGAGCAAATAAATAAATATGTTGAGTCTCATGTTTGTGTAGATCTAGTTCATATAGCTGTAGGAGGGCTTTCGGATGAATTTCGCAAGTGTTGAAAACTGTCAAGTACTGAGATTTTGGCACCAAATACTCAGATTCGTGTTCTTGTTAACTCATTCTGGATCAGATATTTCCTGATTGAAATCAGAATTTGATACAGTATTATATTTCTGCAGCGCTCTTGCACATCTATTTGTGTTAACCCTGTCAGACCTGGATTTATCCGCTCATATGAATTATATTTCCTACTTTTTTCTCTCCTGTCTCCATTGTAGAAATGTTCTGAAGATTATAATGGATCTCCTCATTTATGGCTGTTTTAACCATGTACATGTTAACTATGCACACTACACTGTGTTGGTTTTACTCTTACTTTTAGCAGTTTCTTTATTTTTTTATTATTAGCAGTTTTTCTCTATGTTCTTATTTTATTTTGCAGCCATCGGCCATTTTTGCCAATAAATGGTCTGATATCCCTCAAGCAGATTTTATTGGCCACTTACTAACTTTTCTGGACCTTTCAAGAACATTTAATAGTCTTCATCAGCAGATAGAGTTACACCACTTTCTAATACGACACCCTGACAGGTTTACAGGGTTTGTTAGATTCATCAGTTGTTAATAAATGATTTACAGTTATAAGCCATTAATAAGGATGATTTTTAGTTGGCAGGTTGTGAAAATCTCTCTGACTGGTTTATGTTCTCCTCTATTATGACACTTTAAAAAAAAAAAATGTTAATGAGTTAATAATGAAGTGTTCTTTAACCCTTCGATTTATGTGCCTCTCAGAGTCTCTGAAAAGCTTCACATGTGGGTGGGTTGCATGTTTCCTGAACGGAATATTTGATCTGAATAATTCTACTCAAGTTTTTGATGAATTATATAGTACATGTGTAGAATTAAGGCTTTTATTACAAAATGCATTTTACCGGAATAAATAGATTTGGTCTTTTTCAGAGAGGGTCCATTAGAGGCTCATCCCGATGTATTAAAGAGCTAATGATGTCATGATAGAGGAGCAAACAGCAGAAACAATCTGTTTATTAAAGCATTATTAAAGTCTGATATAACAATAAAGCATCAGTGAATAATTTGTTAGCCAAAAGCCATGTGTTACAACTATAAACCCTTTATAAAGGATGTTTTATTAGAAAGTGGCACCCAATGGATATAATAATTTATTTATTATTTTTATTATTTATTTATTTGGTTGTTTTTGTCAAACTACTGTTTCCAAGGTCAAGAGTGAACTTTCATACTTCCTCCTAAATTTATTAGATATGTTTACTATTGTCTTATGACTAATAACTCTGGTAGCTGTATAGTCTAAAAGTGAAATATTATGGAAAACTTTATATAATCTGAAATGATCATCTGGATGTCCATTAGACCTGATGTCCACTGGGATGGACATTCAATTTTGAAAAATTCTGTGTTCGCCATATTAAATGGTATAAATATGCAAATTAACTTTTGATATGATTCATTTATGGAGTTCAGTAATGTCAGGTCTTCATGTGTGTAAATTAACATTTAAAAAGATGAAAATGTGTCAAAGTCAAAAACAATGTTTTTTGATTGGCTAAATCCAATATTTGATGCCTATAACAATGGAGGTTGGGTCTGAGGTTGTTCATACACTGATGCATTTTAAAGTTCGGCTTTTTAGGTTTATCCTCAGCAATGCATCGAGAAGAGCTGATGACCTCTGTTCTCGTGTGATCTTTGAGAGTGATGCACTGTGAATCATAGCACAGTGGTGATGATGAGTGTGAGCAGCACTAACTCTTCCTTCAGTGCATTTGTTCTTGATTATAAACAATGTTTTAATACAGCAGTGGTGCAGACATGCAGCCTGACAGCTCAGCTTTCTTCTAATCAGAGCTGACTGCACAGCACACTCTGCAGCCCAAAATGCTAACCAGAGGTGGACCCAGCAAACACTGTGCCACGGCTCATCTTCAGCCAAAATGAACAAGGCTATAAGAGCTGTGTCTATAATCTGCTCACACTGTAGCTATTTTTGAAATGTATTGATCATTTATGTGAAAGAGCTGCGTTTCCAATAAAACAAATGTGTATTCTTTTCTGAAGACTTGAGTATAAATCATGTTCTCTAAGTTGCTTTATTTATAAAGGTTACAAATGTGCTTAAAGACATGGAGGGGTGGGTGTGGAGTGAAGGGCCAAATGTCGTCTGGGGTTCTTCAACCAGACAAAAAAATAAACAACAACAACAACAACAACAACAAACTATGTGGCCTTTTGTATACTATCCTCGACTCAACATTAATGCATCTACTACGTCTTCTACTTCTACTGGAGCTCATTCCTCCGAGCTGACTGCAGAGAGTAACAATAATCCTAGAACACTGTTCACAACTATAAACCTGTAACTCAATCCTGCCCCTGTCAACGACATCCTGAACCAAATATCTTCCACTAGATGTGAGGAATTTGCAATATTCTTTAACAACAACATTCATTTATTTATGCATTTATTGGGACCATGTACAGTGTTAAACATAAATGTTACCATTTGATGTACTGTCCCAGAGTTAGTTTATATCGAATTTTCATCTGAAGTCCCTTATGGCAGGTCACAATTAAAACATGTAACAGCACAATAACAAATAGTACAAAGCAAAAAACACACAGGACACATAATACAAAATACAAAGCTACACACAATAGCACATCACATACACCCACAATGTCAACCACAATTGACTAATGTAAACTTGTCAGATTAAAAGCAAGATTATTTGCGTTCATGCAAAGACCATGAGATGAAATTTACAGTCAGTGGCTACAGAGCTGAGTAGTTTTTAGCAGATTTTTTAATTTGGTTTTGAATGTACTGATGGAACTGCAGCTCTTTATATCATCAGGTAGGGCATTTCACTGAGTTATGGCTTTCACAGAGAAAGCTGACTGCCCAAAAGCAGTGTGATGAAATGGTATGGTACAATCTTGTATAGAAGATATTCTGGAAGATCTAATAGAACTTACTGAGTGAGTGTACACAACGTCACATAGTGGAGGAGGCCAAACCATTTAAAATTTTATAAACTGGCACAAATTTGAGAATAATCTAAAATTCTCAAAGCTCAGTAAATTGTATTTCTCCATACCCTACAGTGATGGAAATGCATTGGCTTTTTGTCCAGAGTTTTTAGAGTTTGTTTGTATAAGGACCCAAGAGGTTTTATGGCTGTTTCTCCAGCCTGCCCCCAACATGTGATGCAATAAGACCTATGGGAAAGAATAATAGCATGCATAAATATCTTGGCTGCATCCAAAGAGAGACAGTTTCTAATATGTCTAACATTTGCTAAGTTGTACTTTATGGTTTTAACCATTTTTTTTAACATGTTTCTTAAAGTTCAAATTTGGATCCAGTGTCACACCAAGATATTTAAAATCAGTAACTATGTCAATCCTTTCACCTTTGATGAGAATATCAGTGTTAGTACCATGGTTTTAGAGAATATAGCCAATAAGGGCGGCTATTGTCATAAATGCTGATTACAACATCAATCGACATAGCAAAATTGCCAAATGTCCAAATTCACCACTATTTCTGATCAGGAACTATGTAAGCTTGTGAATAAAAGTAAGTCTTGACCCAGTTCCCACTACATTTTTTAAGAATTGTTTTAACAGTATGCTTCACTCTGACAGAAAGATCATTGACATGTCTGTTGAAACTGGATGTTTTCCAGAATCCTTCAAAATTGCAGCTATAAAATCCCTTTTGAAAAAAGCAAATGTAGATACAAATGTCTTAAATAACTATAGGGCTATATCAAATCTCCAATTTTTAAATAAGATACTGGAAAATGGTTGTTTTTAACCAAATTACAGATTTCCTTAACAAAAATAATATTTTAGAAAAGTTTCAGTCAGGGTTCAGGGCAAATCACAGCACCGAGACAGCCCTCACCAAAGTGATCTCAGGATTAGCACTGATGCCAACAAGGTCTCAGTTCTAGTTCTGTTAGATATAAGTGCTACCTTTGAAACCATTGATCACAATGTTCTTATTGAGTGCTTTGAGAACTGGGTTGACCTCTCTGGGAGTGTTTTAAATTGGTTCCGCTCTTACATATCAGGGAGAAAGTTTTTTGTCATGGGAGATAATGTATCAAGGAAATATGAGTTACCTTTGGGTGTTGCTCAAAGAAGCTGACTTGGTCCTCTGCTTTTTGCATTGTACTTGCTTGCTTTAGGTGATATTATATGAGAACATGAGCTTAATTTCCATAGGTATGCTGATGACACACAGCTGTATATTTCATTGGACCCAAGTGATGACCAAACTCTTTGCCATTTAACAACTGGTCTGGCTGCAGTAAACAAGTGGGTGCAGACCAACTTTCTTAAATTAAATAGTGACAAAACAGAAATTTTTATTGGTTGGTCGGCAGATAAAAGGAGAGCTAGTTCTTGCCAAACCTGGCAGTTTGGCCCCACAGGTTAAATCAGAAGTCACAAGCCTGGACATTATCCTAGACTCAGACTCTTAATTTTAAATTTCTTCAAATCAAATAGTACGGTCTAGACCTGCTCTATGTGAAAAGTGCCCTGAAATAACTTCTTTTGTGATTTGGCTTTACATAAATAATTTTTTTTTAAAATCCCACCTAAAGACAGTGACTGAAGCAGCTTTCTTTCATTTAAGAAATATTGCAAATGTATGGCCGTTCCTATCCAAACAAGATGCCAAAAACTTGTTCATGTGTTTATTTCAAGTAGATTAGACTAATGTAATGCTCTTTACACCGGTCTTCCAAAACAATCCATCAATAAACTACAATTAATTGAGAACTCTGCTGCTAGGCTTTTAACTAGAACAAGAAAGAGAGAACATATGACCTCAGTTTTAGCTAACCTGCACTGGCTCCCAGTGTCTTTTAGGATTGATTTTAAAGTTCTTTTACTTAATTTACAGGGCTTTTAATGGTTTGGGACCAGCCTACATTCCTAATTCTTTGTTGCTTTATAATTCTTCATGGCCTCTTAGATCCTCTGCTGTCAGTTGTTACATACAAACTATCACACTAATAAAAAAATCGGCAGCTCAGCCTTTGTTAACTATGCACCAAAACTATGGAATTCCCTGCCCATATAATAGATGGAAGCTCTGTGAACATTTTTAAACCACAATTGAAAACTTATTTATTCAACACTGCTTTTAACTGTCACTCTTCCTTTGTTTTATTTTACATATTTTATTGTTCTTATGCCTTCCTTTGTTTTATTTCTATCTTTCACATATTCTTAGCATACCAGTTCTTGCTATTTGCTGCTTCTTTTGTTTGTTATTCATTTGATTACTTGGTTTTATCACACAGTATTTGCACTTGTTTTAATTTGCCTGTTTTTATTGATTCTCTTATTTCTTAATTTTACTGTAAAGCACTTTGAACTACACCCCCTATATGAAAGGAGCTATATAAATAAACTTTATTATTATAATTATTATTATTACTTGCAGAAAGTGAGATATTTTTTGAGTCCTGAGTGTGTCAGGCTGCACACACAAGCTCCATCAATAGAGCAGCCTCTAGAGGCATCTCTCTGCTGTTAACAAAGCTGTTGAATGTTACCCTGCTGTGAGTGCAGGGTAACATTCAACACTTCTTCATACTATAATACATACACATGTTACATTTCAAAACCTAGAAGTTGTACTATATTGTACAATACTGTACAATATTGAATGTACTAATATATACTTTAGGCTTACATGCATGTGTTGATGAGTGGCTATTTGGGGCTCAAAGCACATTTTTTCTCTTCAGGGTTAATACGGTCATTGTAAGAAGATAGCTCCACAGTACCGAAGCTTTCTGTCAGCTGTTATCACTAAACTAGAGTACAAATCCCCAGACTTTCATGTTTAATTATGACTAATATGCTCATTTGACATTTTGTATTTGTTGGGATCTTTGAACACATGACAATTTTTTTGCCAATATTCAATCAAATACGTTAATTTTAATGGCAAAAAACCAGGATAGTAAAACTCATATCATATATCATACTCACAATATTTTCACCTCCGGACATACTCACCCTATTTTCACATGCACATGGGATGGACACACTACTAAAGCCAGTGTCATTGTTCTTATATTCACAACAAGATATATTTGAATACTGCTGCCACCTTCTGTTGAATGCCTCTATTCCATCAGGAGGAATGAAAGACTTGAAAAAGGAAAAACAATGGAGACTCCACATCGTGTGTGTGTGGAAAGAGGAGACAGACCCATTTGTTACCACACAACATAATTTGGCTTATTTGGTGGGAAGCAACAATGAAATATCACTATTCAAGAGTCACAGAGTTTCAGTTTTTAATGTCATGTTATTACAATCTGTTGAAAGTATTTGCGTTGCGCTAGATGATGGAAATTCACATTTTCTTTAGAAAACTGAAATTTCCTTAACATTTGTCTGACATCTGCAAGATAACAACCCTGTCTATTTAAAATGTTTATATAAGACTAATTTGCAGCAACAAACACGTTTTGAAAGAAGTGTATTTGCCCTCCAGATTATGTTTTCTATCAATATAATGAGGAAACATTTTAATGAATGATCTGCATACAATATCAGCTTCTGTAACTGAAGAACAATTCATGTTTTTATGCTTATGTTTGGGCAACTCAAATACCTTGTTGAGAAGACAAGACTGATTTAAGTATGAGACAGATTGAATTTATTTTTTCTATATTTAACCAAAACTATTTTTCCTAAAACTTAATTGTTTTAGTCAGCTTAACCTAAACATAAGTCTTGCTGTTTGTACACCCAGCATCCATCCCAACCTCCACTGTTCAATTCCAGGACTGGAGAAATGTTACCACTTTACAATTACATTTCCTCCCATATTTATTTACTGAAATTACTTAGCAGTATGTAAAATTAAGTTTTTAGGTTATAGGATTGATGACCTTCATGCTGGGCTACAGCTTAATGTGTGCTGATCCTACATCTGCCCCTGGTGTATGGATTTTGCAGCTTGTTTTAAACTCTGCAGCAAAATGGACCTGAGAATTTTTGTTTTGCATTTGTTGATGGAAGCTCACACTGATTTATATGTTTCTAGAAAATGGGAATTTGCTTTAAATGTGTGTAATATTTGCATGAAAATATATTGTTCTTTTTTTCTCCACAAAAAGAGTATAACTGGTGCTTTTAGACCCATCAAAATCACAAATTTTATGACAAAATGGGATTTCCCAACCCTTCTGGGCTGAAGCCAGAATATTTGCTCATGCTAGAAATGCCCCTAAACTATGAGTAGAGGGATGGTTTTGTGGCTATAAAAGGTCAAATCCTTTTTTTCAAATCATTAGACACTGCAGCAAAATGCATAAGAATACTTGTATTGCACTTGATAGAAACATACACTGACTCACGATGGAAATTTGCTTTAAATTTGTGGAACAGTTGTGCAAAAACATACCTATAGTCTCCAACAAAATAAATCAAATGTCACAAAATAAATCTTAAAATGAGCATAAAAGGTGCTTTGAGACACTGACATTCCCTAAACATTCTCGAGCTATGGTGCTAATTAAACGCTCGTAGAAATGGGAATTACACAGGAGTATGGATTTTGCAGATAAAAAATGTAAAATTCCTCTTTCAGAAAAGAAAAATCACAAAATGTATATGTCTGAAAAAATATACGTATATAGTATGTAGTAAAATTGTAGTATAGTAATTTCTATATTATAAATAAGTAATGACTATCACTGTATACTATAAGTATACTATACTTATAGCATTGTCATTTCCAACATAGTTGAGTTATTTGAATTAAGTCTAACATTTTTTAGTCTAACATTTTATGTGCAGTTTGGCAGACATTTAGGTTTCTGCTTGTGGGGGGTGCTCCTGGGCCTCTCTGGGCTGAGGCCCTAATGTTTGCTGATCACGTCCCTGGACAGTAGAGATTAAAGTTCGATATGGATTTTGGCAGTGCAAAAGATTACCTCCTCTTTTTAACACTGCAACAAAACAGACCTGCAGTTTGATCTGTGATGTGTTATGATGAGTTAAAATGCATATACACAGATTTTCCATCTCTAAATCAATCAGTGCAAGATGGGTTTATATACACATTTGTATACTAAATTTTATGAGCGATATTGATCAATCTATCAATCTATCTCTGTGTGTTAATTAATCTTGAATAGTTTAATCAAAGGGGAAATTATCACCTTGCTTTCTCCTAGTTATGCTTGGATCGGGAGGAAAGTCATGTAACAGCAGGCTTCTAATGTGACTTTTGAAAAACAGATTAGAGCCGGGGCCAGATCAGGCTCTCTGAGATTTGGCACCAACACAATCCATGAAAACACACCATCCCTAATAATTCCTTGTATGTACAGCGGTGATTTATTAAGTGCTTCACTGCACAGCACCAGTGAGATCCACAAAGCCCACAGCCAGAGTCATTAATCTTTTTTTTCAGCAGCAGTAATTTTCTATTTCACAAATTTAATGCAACTCGTTTTTTTTTTCAAAAACCATTATTTCTTTGACCTTTTTATGCACAGTTCCCAGCACTTGGAAAAACAAAGGTGGAGTCCAAGAAAAATTAGGTATTGAGTTAACTTTCAGAGTAGATAAATCTTTGCTCCTTTTGCAAGCATTTTGAAAAAAAAAAAGAAGCAGTTTTTCATTTTTTTCTTCTTTCTGTGCGACATTCAGTGGGCGAGCTGCTCTTACGTAAGCCCAGCTGATGATGCAGAGGTCTGATTTATTTACTCATTTCTACCAAAATACCTCCACTTCTTACAGTATCAGACCCCATGTATGTGTGCGTGGTGGGCGGGTGGATGTCTCTGAATGATGCTGTTAGTGTTTGGGGGTCTGGAGAGTTTTAGCAGTCATGGATTTGGCGGCTGGACTGACAGCTCTTGGGTGGATTCCCTGCTCTAAAGATAGACAGGGGTGTTGGCTGCTCTGTGGTCCACTTCCAGAAACATTTCAGAAAATGGCCTCCCTCATCACGGCCGGCTGAGCCACTCATAAACGAAAGCTAAGACAAATAACGCATATTTTTACAAAATGTAAACTTCCTCCTATATTATTACCATATTTCACTGGGATGACGTGTGGTTTGGAGTTTGTTTTTGTTTTTGTCCACGACTATCTTTTTGGCCTCTGGATCTTTCCAGAGAGCCCAAGCCTTGAGGCTGGATTAGGGCTGGATGGATACACTGATATGCATAAAGCCACGTACAAATACACGCTGCAGAGTAGTACCACAGCCATTTAAATACCCAACATGTGGCTGTAGTATAAGGAGCTACATATTAACTGCCTCACCACCTCTGTCCTTATTTCCATGGTGATTTATTGGATTAAAATGCTAAATTACTGTATTTATCTGACCATTTTACACAAGAGCTGACAGTATGTGTGAGGTACAGGAGTTATACAGCTTATCTTTGATAACATTACCCTTTTGAGCTGTGATCTTAATCTATACAGTTTATCAGTATATCCTAAACCTAATTACAAAATATCTGTCTTTCTTAATTAATCAGGGGATGAACAATAAGGAGATATATTCCTAACTCTCACAAATCTCTTGGAATATGGTTTAATAATAAACCATAGATGTAGGAGATAATAGACCTTAGATGTGCTCACTTTCAGTTTGACCTCCAGATAAAGTGGTTTAGATTATCTGGATAAACTGTTGGCTTGTTTACAACTTGTCTGATTTTCAGACCCATGCTCACGTTTCTTGACCTGTCGGACTTTGTTTTAGCAGCGTCAGCATGTTCCAAGATCTCAGGAATTACTTTGGTGAGTACAATCTCATGAGATGAAACTAAGAAACTATGAAAATTAGACCTAAGTTACAGGAAGAACTCAAGTCTGTGATGTCAAAGGAGCTTTATCAGAACCATAGGATATTACATGTGGGGTTCTGCAAGGTTCTATTTTAGGGCCTCTTTAATTTTTTATGTATAACGATATGCCAGTGTCTGTGGAAAGCAAGCTCTTGTTGTCTTGTTGGCACAGTAATGAATTAGAAAGTGTAAGAGAGTGGCCTATAGATAACACATTTTCAGTACATTTGGATAAAAACAAGTCAATCTTGTTTGGAAATAAGAAGAAGCTGTGAAGAACAAACAGAGTGAAAGTATTTTGTAATGGAACTGAAACTGTATCTGAGACATGTGTTTCATATTTAGGAATGATATTGGACCAGTCACTCTCCTGTGAATCTGTTGCTGCTAAAACAGTATCTAAGTGTGCCAGCAAACTCAACTTCCTGTTTTGCAGAACAAGTTTTTTTTCTATTAAGAAAACTTCCCATGTCGTCATTTATATAGTGTCATCAGCTGCATTATATGTACAGTATTTCAATAGGCGTGCTCCTCAGTACTTGTGTTCACAGATAATAATGGTCCATACTTATTGCTATAAATCCAGGTCCAGTATGTGTTCATGTCAAGTTCCTCAGGTTAATAATGTGGCCAAAAGCTCCGTTTTGTACACTGCTGCCATGTTGAGGAACAGCCCTCTGTGACACATCCAGTTGTTCAAAATGAAAGGGGCTTACACAAGTCAGTTTATAGACTTAAAATGATTTATAATGAAATCTTCAATGACATTTTTTCTTTAACCATCAAATTGTCCTTGTTGCAATACGGTGTTGTTGATGTAGGCATTATTATTTTTTTATTTAAATTGTGGTGACTTGTTTTTGGATTTCAGGATTTTATTATTTAATTTTATGTTGAATGTCTTGTGCTTCATTGTTTCTTTGTCTTTTGATGTCTTGGGACCATGTTGGAAATAAGTGTTTTCACTGTAACATCTTATCCCTTGGATTTTGTTTTTGTGCCTGTAATCCATAAATAAATCATATCATATCAAGTTGTCATGAACTGGAACTCCCCTGCAAGGATTTTTTTTTTTGTTTAAAGCTGCATTGATGAATATGTTTATATTAACAATGGATCAAATACATATGTGTAGTGTGAAGGGTGCTGCTTGGAGTGATGAACCCACCGAGAATTTTCACTCACCCTGCAGTTCCCCTCAGCTCTACAGGGCATCTTTCAGCTAATTGTTTTGGTTTTCAAATTTATTGCATTATATAGTCTCATGAACCTGGTTTCCAGCAGCAGCAGTGAAAAGGTTCTGATAAACCCATGGTACACTTCCTGTTCAGTACCATATAGCTGACAGACAAAGTTAGCAACTAGCTGGTGAACATAGTGGAGCATTTAGCGGCTAAAGAGCCAGATATTTATATGATATATTAGGAATTGGTGGAGACCAAACTTGAGCTAAAATGAGTGAATATTAGACTTACATCCATCAGACGGACACAAACTTGATTACGAATGAATCCTAATATTAATCTAGGTCTTCTGGATTTGTAAATAAGCAACTGTTAAACTAACATGTTCACCATAACAACTCTGTAAGGTGATAGTATGTCAGATGTTGTGTTTACAGCTTGTTTCTTAATCTTGTTCGATCCACATTGGAAGATTTGATCCTCTTTGTGTTTTATGTGAAATGTGTAATTTAATCACTCTATCCTTACATCTTTTGTAAGAGATATCTCCAGAGATTTGGTGGTTAAAGGAAGGATAAAAAAAATGTACATACACAGTAAATTGAGGCCAAGTTTGCACAAGCACACCCCCACACAAACACACAGCATATTCAGCAGCATGACAGCACTGCCCATGCTTTACAAATACCTAAGTGTAAGGATCCTTTTATTGGCCGAGTTAGCGCCCGCGAAAGCTCTTAACTACTGTAATGTTCTTTCTGACCAGCCGTGTAATTACACTGCCTGTCACCACACAAATCACAGCACACCCGTCATCTGCTGACTTCAATTAGCCATCTCCCCTCCCCCCAGCACCCCTACCCGGCTGGCTTAAAACCACCAAGGAGCCCTAAATCTGAGGAGCTATAGTGCGGGTCAAAGCCACGGGCTGCCAGTGTTCACCGATCTCCAAGGCGGAGGAGGTGATCGTAAAGCCCTTGACAACCCTGTGCTGAGCCGCCCTCCAGGGGACAAGACCTGCACTGTAAAAAGTAACAAGGCACTGCAACATCAAAACACAACACTAAAAAAGAAAGGTCCATCCTAAATTTGTATTTGCATGTTGTAACCAACAGTACTTACTGTATGTATACTTTCCATTACTAAATACCATCATTTCTGTGTGGTATGAAAACCAATTTGCAGAAGCTTGAAGCTTGCTTGAATTGGGTAATCCATCATTGTGAGTATCATGTCTGTTTTTACTGTTGTCAGAGTAACATTATTGTTGGCAGCGCACACTGATTCAAAAAAGTCTGCAGTCTGCACCACTTTACCACACATAACTTTGTTGGGGATAAACTCAGTGACTGTAATATATTAAGGTGTTTTTAATTGATTACCTGTATGTTTTAAGGGCTTTTCAAAGGGATAAAAAACCTTAAATTGACCAAATAACATGAAAGCTCAACTTTAATTTATAACATTAATTGGGATATCATTTTTTTAATGAAGGTGGAATTTCAGAGATTGCTTTCATACCATTTGGTGAATTTTAAAGGTTTTTTAGTGCTTAAACCAGATTGGGGATGAACCCCTAAATTGGTGGTACATACTATAGGGGTGTGCCTGAATATAAATATGTTGTTCGGCAAAGCACAAATAGTGTTTTTTTTTTTTTTACGAATATTTGCTTCATACAAATATTTTTAAAATTATTTGTATTTGGAAAGAAAAAAAAAAAACATGTCAAATACTAGCGCGCAGGCCATCCCAGTCTCTGTCCTCTGCTCTGCTGTTACATCTATCAGCAGGTCACAATGAGGGGAGTCACAACCACCTGTTACATGACGCACATTTCCCAATTTGGACAGGTGACATCATTCTCTAGCCCTGATTTAAACACACTTTTAAACTGCCTTTGAATCCTCACCTATTTAGAAAATCACCAGCCATCATCATCAGCTAACAACATCACCACCATCACTGGCAGCTGTTTGACCCACCAAACAACAAACCAAACAATCTTTCTTAGCTATCTCACCTTAGCAAGAAAGCATAAACTTCTGTCTAACATCAGCTAACAACATGCTAGCCAACAAGAACTAGCTAACAACATGAGGCTAACTAGCATGCTGCCTGAGCCACCAAACAAACCACTCTTCCTCAATTACCTAAACTTAGAAAGCAACAAAACATACACTTCTGTCAACAAAGCCAACACTATCAGCTAACAAAATGTTAGTCTAAAAAGTGGTAAGTTACCACCATCACCATCAGCATGCTGTTCAACCAATTGTTAACTACCATGACCTGGGGCTGAAGCTGATGCAGAAGTCCCTTAAAGTGAAATGCCACCAACGGCCACTAGATGTTCCTACTGATTACCATTGTCACTAACCCTTTGCTTCTCCACATTTGCCAGGGCTCTTTGCTTTCTTTCATGCCACTGAAAATAGTTTTGCTTGCCCACACTGGCATGTGTCATAGGTTGCTGACCCCTCCTCTATGGAGGAAATGTACTGGACTTAAACTTCTATAACCCTGGACTTCGAAAATCACTCCTTCCACTTTACGCTTCTAATCTATGTGGGCTAGTGAAAAGCATTCTGGGAATTGTAGGAAAGTAATAGTAATAATAGATGTAGATGGAGCAGATTGATGGAAAAAAGGTCAATTTCACTGCATCACACTAAATTCCTAGAATGCAGTTACCCTGACAAACTGATGGTATGTGACAGTGGAAGTGAATAAGGAGGTGACTTGGTTCCATATGCTGTGCTGCGGTTTTATAGTTTGACTTCTATTCTGGAGGTCTTTAAGCCTTGTCTCACTCTGCTAGGGGGGTACAATGTGTTTGCTGTGGTGGGCTCATGCCAAGGAAAACACACATGAATAATCTAGATGAAGTATACCTATCAAAACACGTGTCCGCCTCGCCTGCACTGCATGGTGTACACCGCAGACTGGGGTAATTGTGGTTTTTCAATTGGTTGGTGATGGAGAGCGGAGCGAGTGTATACTGGGATGAAGGTCTGACCACTTATTACTGCCTTAGGGTGAAGCTGAGGCTGCAGGCCCAGGGGACGGGGTGTGGTTTAGGGGCGATGGGGTTATAGGGAGTGTATGTAAGGCATGAGGAGAGAGAGAGCCAATGAAGGTTAAAGTAAAGAGAGAAAGACATTGACTAACAATCAGCAGCCTGAGACACGACATAAAAGGAACTTTACTTTGAAGAGTAGCATACATTAGCTCTCTGGCTAATGTCTCTCATGGACACATGTCTTGTATTACACTTGCTGAATGAGCGACCAAACAAACATACAATGAAAAGTGCACTGCTATCAGCTTTGAGGATAGGTATTCAGCTACTCAGTTATAGCACGCTGAACAGCTAAATCTAAACATTGGCTCGTTTAGATGCTAAATGGTGTGGTTCTTAATCTTCAATGCCACTGCTAACAAAACTACCTGTCCTCGGCTTGTAAGCTACAGTTAACTGCAAATTTGTTTACACTGGTTCTCCAAAGACCTATTAATTACTTTCAGTGATAAAAAATATTAAAAACAAATGTGAAAATCATTTTGTCACAGATTTTTGATTGTAAAAAACTGATGACTTTTGTTTCAGTTGGACTTTAAAACTCTGACCCGGCAAACATGACTAATGAAAGCTGAACTCTGAGGGAGGACTGTAAGAAATAAGACAACAGGAGGATGTTCACATTATTTGATTACATCCCCCAGTATGAAAATGTTTGAGGAAACAATCAACAAGCTGATGAGTTTTCTCTGGAGTAATTAAAGGCCGAATGATTTGGAACCACATTACTATGGTGGAGGATGCTAATCAATGATGAACACAGGTTTCTGAATGTGAAATATTTTGTCTTCTGGACCTTTGAGGACATAGTAAACTGATCTCTAACAACAAAGGATGCATATCTGAACACAATGAAAAAACAAACCAGCCAACAATTTTCACATCACTGTTAACATCAACATCACTGTTAAACAGGTCTCGTTATATGCATGGAATATGTGAATAAATACTTAATTGATGTTTTATAAATCATAAACTTTATAAGAACAAACTTTGGGTTGCAAGGTTGTGAAAAATCCCTTTGGCTGATGTATATCCTTCTCTTAACTTAACATTGACAGTGACATTTACTACATCAGATGTAGCTCTTCTACTGGATTGCATATTTATCATATATTATCATATTTCACTTTCTTATTACTTTCTTAGTGAATGTGATTGAATCTATATAATACTGTAAGTCAGTATTGTCAACCAATTTTCACAAGTTTTCCTACTCCAATCTACTTCTCAGTTCACTACACTGGGTCTCTGCTGCAGCTTGTATCCAGTTCAAGACTCTGGTGCTGGTCTACAGGACAGTGAAGGGAACTGCTCCTTCCTACATCCAAGCCATATCAAACCCTACACTCCTGCGCAACCAACAAACTCTTCCATGTCTGGATGACTGGCTTTTCAGACTGCAGCTTCACACCCAATAGTAGCACTTAATTATGTTTTATTTCCACAGAAAAATAAATTTTACTGCAAACTCTGGGAGGGCTGCACTTCCAATTTTTGATGACATCTAGCTCTTGTTCCTGTGGAGTTTGAATGCACTTATTATAGGTTGCTTTGGACAAAAGCGTCTGCCAAATGAATAAAAAAAAGCTCCACAGAATGAAGAAAACCCTCTAATCAGTGGATTTACTGGGTAAGTTGATGAATGGGGTTATGGTGAGTCGAGGAATCTTGCGACATGGCTGGGCTCTCAGGTTTATGTTTGGGTGTTGGGGGTGAACAGGGGGGGTTGTAGGTGTACATGCCCTGTTGACCTGCAGTGGAACGTTTGCCCCAAGTTCAATTCCACCCTCGGGGGATTTCTGGGTTTTTTGGCTGCTGCTCGCCTCTGTCGGCGACATTATCCAGAAAACATTCACCACAGCACCACCTGAAACTTCCAGCAGGCAGCACATTTATATCACCCTGCAACGTCAACCCGTCCTCCCCCACTCGCCTCCACCCTATAGGCAGGGACTCACAGTAGATCACTTGTTTTTGACCCCGGAGTGTCCCCCTTGTCCTCCTCCACTCTGTCTCCTAGTTGCTGAGAGCGAGGGGTAAATAAAACAATGTGTGGATTAATGATCAAGTGATTTGAAGGCTGTGTTCTTCCAAGGGCCAGAGCAAACCGCTCTTTATTTACCCAAAGGATAAATCAAAATTATGGGCTGTATCAACAATAGAACTGTGCTCCCAAGAGGAAAAAAAAATAAATGATAGATCATCAGTGGAAAAGAGCATGCTATGAATTACACAAAGTCCCTTCTGTCTAGTTATCTGATAATAGCTGCTCCTTCACACGCAAGAAAATGACAAACTGATTAATCAAGCTTTTCTGTTAAATACTCAGAAACAAGGAAATCCACTGTGGATTATAACACATGGTAAGAAAGTAATTATTACTTAATATATTAGAGGTGGGGCAAGATCAATGTTCTGCAAGTCACAAATAAGTCTAAAGTCTTGGCTGTGACATCCTGAGTCACATCCTAAGTCAAGATCAATGAGTTTAAAGTCCCAAACAGGTCAATATTTGTCTGTGTAAAGTCCAAATGAAGTCACAAGGCATTTGTGTTAAAGTTAGTTAAAGTCTTGTCATATGCTGGTCTCTCTCACTCCTGTTCAAAGACAATATACTGTGTGGTGTAGGTCATGATACTGACCTACAAAAATTTGGACCTTCCAGATACAGGCAGATTTTTTACATACCACAATCAACTCAAACCCCTCGGTTATCTCCATTTAACTAACTACATGACCTGTAAAACCAATTGGCTGCCCCAGTGAATACTTCTGCAAGCATGTATTTTGCATTTAATACTTGTAATTCATTTTAATGACTTTTGAAGGGATTCATTGTGACATTAAATGGTCTTTTTTCTGTTGATGAGTGACAAAAATTAAATTTACTTAGACTCACTGTTGTTAAACAATACAACTAAGTGTTTTCTGGGGGTCCCAGAAAAAGCTTTGGCAAGCTGTGGTGTCTTCATCTTTGGTGCCATGTGGTTGTTGCTGTGGTGTCCATATTTGCTGGGTAGCGTTTCTCTTCTTCTCAATCAGTGGTGTGAGTTTCTGTGAGAAGCACTCTTATATGCAAAAAAGGGAAAAAATTCATTCTGCTGACTCCCCGAGAGAATTTATCACATTCTGTATCTTTGTCTTCAACACTCTTATCAAAACTTCCAAATATATCAGGACTTTCATGATGATTCCTGTATCAGAAAGAAAGGCGTGTACTTGTGGATTCCCTATATTTAGTGTTGAGGGTAGTGCTCAGTGTTTTTTATCTTTCAACATGTATGTCTTATACAGCTTCCCCCGGAGCTGCTGCTTCACTCAGGAACAGCTGTATCTGCTTATGGCTGACATGCAGGGAGTAGATCCTAATTGACTGTTGCATTAGATTTGCTTGTCAGGCTGCCAGCTCCTGCTTTAAACAGCCAGTGGGCTGTTGTACACTGCTGAAGAGAGGACAGTGTGCATGTAGTGAGAGATGGCTTTAAGTGTAAACCTTTTGCAGAAATATGTCTACACAGACTGCTCCTGCCCTCTTGTGGAAAAAAGCCATAGTACAGTAAAGGAGTAAATCATGTGCTCATCTGCTTTTATTTCGGTATGTTAAGTAGACAGAGGGACAGTAACTAATGTTTCTGTTGTACCACAGTAAAAAATAACTGTAATATACAACCATTTATGTGATGGTGTTCTGGAGCAGGACCAGTGACTCAGCGATTACTTAGCCAAGTTCTGCCTTCCTCTCATACAGATCAGGGTGAATGAACAGTTTTCCCACACTAGACAGTACACACTGATATATTCATTAGTAATGGAATCATCTGAGAGCATCACAATCTGCACAATGTACACAATGACACACATCAGGCCAACTTTAAAGGGTCAGTTCACCTAAAGTCCCCACCCAAAAAAAACAAAAATAAAGAAACAAACAAGAAATAGTATTTTTCCACTTCCCCCTTGTGGCACCTATTCATGCCCCAGTACAAAACCCTCCAATACAATACAGTGAATGGAATTCCATTTCTGGTGCTCACAGCATTGGAAAATGACATTTAGCAAATTCAACAAACAAAATCTTTTTTCCAACAAAAGCATTCCGGTTAATAATCCACAGAACACACTGTCAACAGTTTTTAATAGAGACTATTTGTTTATTAAAAGTAGTTGCCAAAAATTGATCATAAGAGGGTCTGTGGTTTATCCTGCGAAACCAGGAGATTATTTCTATATAAAACAAAAAACAAAACACTGCTGATGAATTTTTTTAGATCCAACTTTTAAAAAAATTCGGTACAAAGCTCTGTTCACTACCATTGCATTGAAGTCGAGGCAGAATTTATTTTTTATATATTTTGAGTAAGATGACATAAAGTACCTTTATTTCTGTGGGACGTAACATGTAATACTATTTATATTACTTTGGCTCTTTTAAAGATCCACACATGTTTAAAGACATATTAAAAGACTCTGCTTCGAATAACAGTGTCTGATATGGTTTTTCCATAAAAAGGAAAAAAAAAACCACATTTCTGAGTGGAGGGGAATCTAAAGCCTCTCATTCATTCTATTTGAAATACTGTAATGGTGCATTTACAAATTAATATTCTTTGAAATTGTTTATGTGGCATTTTCCCTCTAAACTAGATGTTTGTGTGGATCTCTGCTGGACTCAGGAAGCTTGCATTGTGATTAATTTGCAATAGAAATTTAGACTGGAATTTGCAAAACGTAAACCTACATGATCAACTAAGACTCCTAGTGGTCCTGACCTGCAGAGGGGCCCAGTGTTAAACTGTATGTATAGTGAGGGTCAGCAAGGGTCCAACAGCAAATATTTGGCCTACGACAGCTAAATCCATAAAAAAAGGGTTTATCTCATTGCAGCCCATGCAGTATCCCCAGATGATTCTTAACCTCATGATTTATGTCCAGTGCCAGAAGTAGTTTGTACTTTATTAAACAAGGTGTGTAGAGGTCTGGGTGGTGGAAAGGGATGTAGCATATCTGACTTTCATGTCAGGAGGTGGGAGATTACTTTTTTGTATAGTATAATTTGTATCATATGATTTGTGAAAGACATGATTGGATTTTCAATTCTGATTCAGGTAACCAATTGTGTTCAGTGGACAATTCCTGCTCTATGGTCTGTCCATTCCTTCTGTGAGAAGTAAACCTACCTGTGGTATCCTCATATATGATAATGGTGCAAGATCGAAGGTCAGATCACCAACATTATTAGAAATACAAATGAAATACAAGTCATCGTTCTCCAACATCTCAAAACTATTCCTGAAATAAATGATCAGGAAAACAAGACTACATCAAGTCCCATCATCCTCATTATAGTCCATAAAATAACCACACGGTTGTTTCCAAACGCTGAGATAACTATTTGCATGACCTGCGTCTCAGGTTGCTTTGTTGGTTTTCCAGGCAGATGACATGATATCTACAAAGTCTGGTGTTGCTTCACCCGTTTTCCCCCCACCCGTCAGCCTACATGTATACAGACTGTGAGCTGCAATCAGAGCCTGACTCTCTGAGGCCTCCCGGCTCCACATCCTCTCCTTCACCACTCTGAGAAAACAGCGAAGTCAGTCTTGACGGACAGCGGGTTTACAGGGCTCGTCAGGCATTAACAGATTTGATCCTTACTGGAAGGAGAGGGGCCTTTGGGAGGGAGGTTTGGAGGATATCAGCATCACAGAGGAGGCTGAGACTCCGTGGAGGGGTGGGGGTTTCCAGCCAAGAATCCTTGTTGATTTGGCGGTCATGGTCGAGGCGAGGTTCATGCTCTTACGTCTGATTTAGGACTGGTGACTGAACTGACTTTTATACGTATCTGCGCCAAATATCTTTACAATGATAATATGAGGAGCTACAGTTTAACTCTAAATTTAAGTTTTGAATCAAGCTGTCAACATTGCTATTTTTTGACATACATTTACAATAGCTACAGTAATTGGGGTTCTCTCATTTTTGGAAAAATGACACAGATTTTTATTATTCCCATTGCAGATATTTTATGCTCAAGAGATTTTTTCCCCAATACATAAAAGTACAAAGTTGCAATTGTAAATTTAATATTAACTATGATCAAATAACGTGATATGAATAATGAATGATAAATAGATGACAGATATAGACCACAGTGGTTCCCAACTTGGGAAGATTTACAAGATGTTCGAAAGGAATTCAAAAAGTTATATTTATTAGCCATGCTAGTGGTATATCATAACTATCATAACAACAGAATTGGTTGGTCCATGCACTCAAGAATGACACAAATATTTTCTGAGCTGACACCCCCATCAGGAGGACAACATTTTTCATACTTCCACACTAAAGTAGCAACTATTTTATGGATTGCCATGAAATTCTGAACAAACATTAATGGACTGTACAGGATAAATCCTAATGAATTTGGTGACCCTTTAGCTTGGTGATTTTTAGTGCCATCATCTGGTTAAAACTTCAAGTAACTTTAAATACTTGATTTGATCCCTTATGATGAAATACATGAAAAAATGACATTCCCATCAGTTAACAGCTAACATCCTGAACTCAAATGGTAAAGATACCTGCCAAATGTTAGCATGTGCACATTGTCATTGTGAGCATTAGTTAGAATGCTAATGTTAGCTTTCAATTCCAGGCACTACTGCTGTGCCTAAGTAGCCTATAACCTCACAGAGCTGCTAGCATGGCTGTAGACTCGGTTTGGTTTAACATACTATATTTTCACCTCTATAACACATAACTACCACAAATTATTGTTTTTACATTAATGTATTATTTTAACTTTGGACAAAGTCACACTTGCTGTTTCGATCCCCCTGTTTCTGCTTCTGCATCTTTATGCTAAACTTGGCTAACTATGACCTGACTACACACTGTACTTAACACACAGACATGAGATTGATATTAACCTCACTCCTGACAAGCAAAGGCATTTCTTAGTATTTCCCAACATGTTGAACTACTGTATTTCTTTTATGCGCCACAAGCTAAAGAAGTTGGGAACCACTGCACTAGAGGGAAAAGGGATATTGTGTTTTATTGACTTTTGTTGGTTAAATCAGCTCTTTAACACTCAAAGTCTCACCAAAGTTGATGTTTTCCACCAACTTTTATGAAGAGGGACTTTGGATTATGCAGTTCCAAGAACACGACAGATATCAATGAACTGTGTTTCCATTGACATGTTTGGGTGATTGGAAAACCAATATGACATAACCCACTGTGTCCCACACTGTGTCCTCAGGCAACATTCATCCAAACATGCCTGTGAAGTTTCATGAACTATGAAATTCACTTAAAAGGCAGCTAACACACAAGTATAAATATTTGACTTTGCTTTTCAGGTGAGTTGAGTAAAAGGGCAGCAGGCTGTGTTTAAAGATGGATGACGGGATAAGGTGGTGGTGGTGGTGGTCTGGGGGTATAGAAACTGATATAACTTGTGATTACAGTCATCTCCACTGACCCCCAGAAAGACTGTGGTGTTGGCAGCCGCTCCCCTGTCTAATCTCCAGCTGCTAAGTGAGTAATTGGAAGTGAGAGCTTATGTATTTTTGTAATGAGCTGACAGCATATTTCCACTCCTTGCCCGAAAGGTTCGCCTAATCAACATGGTCACGCTGTTTCTCTGTTAGTGACAGCTCTTGCCACAATGGCCGTGACAAAACAAAACGTCAAGCCAGTGGACAGATGTGTGTGTGCGTGTGTGGGGGGGAGGGGGGGCTTCAAATGCTCCCCTACTGCTCTCTCAAATCACTCCTTCAGTCTACAGCCTTGGACGTGAAGCCAGTCTTGCTTGCTGTGCTCAAAAGCCCTCTTGTCCCTTGCTACATGATAGATGACTTACATGAATGTGGCATGTGTGTGAATGTAACCTTTATATATCACCCTAATCAGGTCCCCAGCTACATACACCACAACCTCACACACTTCGTGACAGTGGCAGCAGCTACAGATGAAGAGTGTTTTCATAAGGCAGACAGTCATTGTTTATGAGGAACTATAACTGCATGTGCATGGCATGCTGAGACAAGGACCTGTCTCACATGCAATGCACATGCATCTGTTACTGTTCTCCCTAGCTGGATCAGGACCTGTTGCTCTGCTTGCACAGGAATAGAATAATAAATTAAACTGAGACTATAACCTGAAGTTATAGGGTTAAGAAATTATATCGTAATATTAAATTCGGTTGAGCGGAATGGATGGAAAAAGACAGCTGGCTACCACGCATGACAGCAGTGCCAGGTTATAATATTCTAAGTAGTACAAACCTCCAGCAACAGAACCCTTTATTTGACACCACTCCAAACCAACAAAACACTCTATTCAACATCTAAGAAAACATTCTAGTGACTGGTAAATTTAAGTTGTAACATTAAGAAAATCCAGACAAATACAAACTGCTGTATTTAAAGCTTTGTGAGTAATTAGTTTGATCTAATGAAAAAAATAGTCCAAAAAATGCATCTTTAGTCTTAATCTTTTTTTTTTCTTAAAAGATGTTAAAAGAAGCCGAGGAGTGAGTGAATTTGCCTTGCGTCCAATGCAAATAAATGTTTAAAGACTTTCCTTGAAAAGTGCATAAATGTGAAGTTACATTTTTCTTGCTCAAATAGAAAAATGTTGATTGAAACATGTTGCAAGAAAATCCCTGCAACAATGACACTGTGTGAGAAAGACAGTATTTTCACTGTATAGGCAGAACTCCATAAATCTAACTTCTAAGGTGAATAAAACTGAATACAGGAACGTTCTGTTTCCACAGCTGTTGGTTTTGAGTCATGGGATGTGTGCAAAAACAAGTGTTGTTCCAACACAAAGAATCATGTGAGTTACAGTTTTAATACCAAACATTTGTCATGTGCGCTGACTCTCTGTACAGAATATGTTACTTATTTTCTGCTGCATCCTGCTCCAGTGTCACTTTTAATCTGTATCCGTATCTGTTTCACCTTTTTACTTCCATGTTTTGCTCTCTTTCAAGATGATACTAGAATAATTTGACCAAGATATGCGCGCTGACATCAATTGAAAGCAGGACTGAACCACATTGGGAGGGCTTGCTCATTTATTTTTTCCCGTGGTAGACTTGGCTTGGATGTTAACAGTGTGTGGATATAGTTGGTCTGCGGGTGCACCGCTCTATCAGCTCAGCCCACAGTAATCAGAAATGTTACCTTCCTCATGATTATCACTTGTGATTTGGACAAAGATAAGACAGCAGTTGTTTTGTTAGCATGCAGCTTCAGCTCCCATGAGGGTTTGATATAGATGCATTAAACTTGTAGGGTGAAATCATGGGTGAAAATCACTTCTAGAAATAAATTTGCAGCACAAACATTTACATTTATTTTAAAATTTTCTCCTCACTTACTATGCGTCGAAACATTTTATGAACTGTCCTCAGCACAGATGGAAACACTACAACTTTTGGTACATTGAAACATGTAACCCACATCGAAATCAGTTCAAACATATCTACTCCTTTTAAAAAGTCCTGGTATCATGTAATTTAGTAATAGCTCCTTAAAGCTGTAATAACTGATTTTTTGTCCACTTGGGGTCAGCAGAAACAAGTGGACATAAGTTGATATGTTGCACTTGTTAGCAAAGAGTTGTTTATTTCCACATACAGCAATTTAAGAGCAACATTATTGTACAACTGATTTTATTTTTTGTGAAAATTCGTTTTGTAGATTACATTATTTTGGTATTGGTTGTTGGGATGTTTATATAATTTTATTAATATATCGTTAATATTTTTATGTACTGTAAATTGGGAACTATATAACATATGCATCTTTTCTGTGTGTGTGTGTTCAGCATAGTTTAGATTGGGTGCAGTGATACTTCATACAGTGAAGTGATGAATCAAGTTTGTTGTTGGTGTTGTGGTCCTACTGTTTTTGACAGATATTAGAGGTACACAAGTTCCTCTGATGAAGCTGTCCCTGTGATTTTCTTACCCACAACTCAAAATCTGGTTTAATCCAAGTAATAAGTAACACCAACATACACCAGTGTTACATTATCATTAATTTGGAGTCACGTTTCTGTCCTCCTGGTGAATGTAAGTCCAATATTCACCCTCTTTTAGCTCTGTTTTTGCTGTCTACCAACTCCTGGGGGAAATATCTGGTTCTTTAGCTTCTAAATGCTCCACTATATTCACCAGCTAGTTGCTAACTGTGTCTGTTTGCCATTTGGTGCGGAGCATAGACTGTAAAAAAAATAATAGATATAGCCACTGCCATTGGTTTGTGGACTCCTGTTTTGAAGCCTCGAGTTCGGCATTTTGACCATTGCCATCTTGTACTTTTTGAGCCAGAAGTGACCATATTTGGATGAGAGGGTGGAACTGACTGTAACGCTAGTGTTAGCTGCTAGTTTGGTTAGCATGGTGCATTTACAGTCAATGATTAACTGTTTTGGCTAGCAAAAAACAGGCTTATAACAAAATGTTCTTACTGGAAAAACTGCCCCGCCAACTTCTTAGGGTCTTTGAGTACAACCAAACACTGAACCAGACTTTTTAGTTGACCAAAATGTTACAATTAATTTTCATGAACTGAAAACACACTAAAATAATGACATCTATGCCTATACTCCTATTATAATTTGGGATTACATACAAGGTACGTAACCAACATTGTTGCCGTAATGACTTGTCAATGAGAACGTGGCCACACCCTAAAGCATATTCTGTTTTATCATCTATTTGACTCTAAATGTGACCATAACCTACAAAATGCACATCACGCTGTATTGAAGACGACTTGAAACTAGTGATTGAGACCATAGACACATTAGGAAACTGTTTACTGTGGTAATCAATCAAGTGAGAAGTAGGGTCATTTTCTCATAGGCTTCCCCTGCTAGCCATTTGAGACAATGTTTAAGTCACTTCCACATTGGCCTCATTTTTCAGAGCTTCCTGCTTGGTGCTGAGCAGGTAGTGTACACTGGGCTGTTTCTCTGAAACAGAGACTGACACAGAGCTATATAGCAAGTTTCAGCTCATTGTTTAGCTGTCCAGCTGCAGCTTTACTGTTTTGGTTCCCTCTCACCGTTCTCATAGTCGTTTTTGGCCGCAGCAGGCAGCTGTTTCCAGAGAAAAAACTCTTGCCTGATGAAGGCCTGAGGCCCAAAACATTGTTAATAAAGTGAGTACAAGTGATTGACAGTGTGCAGGATTTTTTGGATGTTTCACAGCCAGTTTATGAGTTTATAGGTTTATGATTTAATGCAGCTGCTTATAAGATTTTCTGAAGTGCAAGAATGGTGTAATGCTTGATACATTGTTATTATGAAAAATATTGCTTATAGCTGCTTTAAAGGGTTAATTAACCCAAATAACAAAAACACTTACTCTCTGTTTGTATAGATCAGAGTGATGGAGGCAAATTATAGCTGCGATAATTTTAATCTTATGAGCAACTAAATACCTAATTGTGACATTTAATCACTTCTGAAGTCTTGAAAATACTTTTGAAATGCTTTACTTCAAAAACCACCGTTTCATTTTTATTGTTACCCCAAATAAAATTTGGTTTGCAGGCATTAAGACATGGGTCATAATACACTGATTACAAGGAACAGCATAAAATGAAAATATGTGGTTTGAATTCCCCCCATTTCCAGTAGGTATTTTTAAGTGGTGCAATTTCAAAAAAGTTTTTTTTATTATTAATTTAATTAATGTAATATTTCAGTGCCCGGAGAAGCACAAATAGAATTCTATACATTCCCACCACATATGGATGGAGGCAGACATCTCAGAAACAGATATCTCAAAACCTACACAGATAAAACCAAACTATCTGCATGGATAGATACCACCAGAGGGAAGTGAGAAATTTGTGTTAGCTGACCTTTAAATCATGTTTAACAAACAGCGAATTTGCTTCCTTTCTTTACACCAGAACAGTGAATGACCCACAAGACAACTTTTGAAAGTCCCACAAGTGGTTGTGCTCAGTCTGCAGTGCTGTAAGGTGAGCTGTCTGCAATTGCTTGTTGGATTAAAAATCCTAAAACTGGGAAATAACAGAGCTGAGAGAGGTGAAAAGGCAAGTGATACTAGAAGGGTCCTGTCTTTTAAATCTGTAACTCAAGCTGATGGGGCTACATGGGAAATCAGCTTTGGCCGAGGGCTTCACGGATTAGGCCCTATCTGCTGCATTCCCTCTGGGCCGAGGCCCCCAACCACAAACCCTCGAGCCCTCTATCTCCACTGAGGGATAGGCAGGCACATGAGAGGCCAGCATGGATTGCTTACGGAGGTGTTCCATTTAAAACGCCAAAACAATTTCCCTCTGACCTGTTGAAAGTCTGTTTTGGAAGTCCTCCTTTGCCACTTCACCCACAATGCAGTTCCTGACATGCGACACCAGTGAACCCGCGGTAACCTAGGAGGGGTTTATGGTTGGTCAAGACCTGCTCTGGGCCTCACATGCTGAAGACTGCGAGCAAGAAGGGACAAAATACACTGAACACCGGAGACCATCCCGATGCGTGTTACATATTTCCTGGAGTCATTACAATCACAGCAGCTTCGTCTTTTTCCCTCCATGTGTCCTTGCAGTAATCTGGAGTTCTGGCGACTGCTCTGGGGCCGCTGAGGCTCTGGTATCTGCAGTACAGGGCACCAATCCATGCGTGACCATATGTAATATAATCAAAAAGTCAGTGCTGTGTTTTATACAACCAATCAGAGCCAATCAGTGTGAGCCCTGTGTGTGATGGGAAAGTGGAAAAGGGGGGTTGCTGGGGGTTGCTGGGGCCCCGGCCGAGTGTGTTACTCATCAGTCTCCCAGGCCCGGCGCTCTGTTTGGATTGCTATGTTTGGATAAAGCAGATTGGTTTGCACTTAACCCTGTAATATATGCAAAACTATTCTCCTGATAATACTCTTTAAGCCTGGCCAGTCACCACTGTGGCAGATGCCGTAAACGTGGCACGGCTTGAAGAAAAATGGCACATAATAAATTGTGACATGGTCGCCGAGGGGGGCACATGTGTCTCTGTAACACCTCCCCACCACCACCCCTACACACACACATAGTCCTCACCTCTATGACGTTAACAAGCAGGATATGAAATATGGTATGGAGATTTACAGATGAAGGTCAAGGGGTCAGTTTTCTAAAGTGAGTGTGTGTGTGTGTGTGTACATGTGAAACACTTACAAAACAGAATTAAACTGCTGGAACTGCAAGCAGCCATACAGAAACTGGCCTCCAGTCATTTAGTCACAACAAACACAGGAAGTTCAAAGTTTTACTGTGGGAGCTTTCTCATGATGCTCAAAATCTCATTTTCTGAGTTTCAAAGGATAAACGTGCAGAACTTTTAAACTCTTAAACTGAAGAAATACAGTAGTTCAGCACTTTGGGAAAAAATGATCAATGATCTTTCTTTCCAAGAATCAGATGACAGAATCAAAACCAGTCTTATTTATTTGTATTAAGAACAGAAGTGGAGTAAGGAGGTGATAATCCTAGGTTAAACAAAAAAAATCCTCCCAACAACTCTAAAGCTCAATATTTAACAAACCTTTAAACCTTTGTTTAATCTGTACACAAACACAAAGGAAAAAGATAACACTGTTTATAATTTTAGAGGAAGTTACACATGCTGGAATTATTTCTTGACAAATAACAGTTTATCCATCCACCTGTGCACTTTGTCCAGCTACAGTGTGGGTTGTCAGATGCAGTTGATGAGCACTGGTTTTGGTTTTTGTCTTTGCAAAGGCACCATGGTAACATACCTTACACCCTCACTGTGATGATAAGACTCTATAAAGCTGTACACAGTCACAGGTTAGCTGTTCCCTCTGCTTCCAGTCTTTATGCTAAACAAGGGAAATTATGTCCTGACTCCCTTAAAAAATGCTGAACTATCTCTTTAATACATGTGACGTTTCTTTGCAAAATTGTATACAGTATATGCTACATTTTGTTAATAGATGGAATCATCAGTGGAAAACTCTGCTACTCTGTAGCCCTGTTACTTTGCAGTTCTTGTTGTACAGTGTATTCCAGTTATTCTGCACTCTGTAATTTGTAGTTCTTGGTTCTAAATTGTATTTCTTTTCCTCTACTTCCTTTCTCTCTCTCTCTCTCTCTCTCTCTCTCTCTCTCTCTCTCTCTCTCTCTCTCTCTCTCTCTCTCTCTGAACAGTCATGGCATGTCCTGCACATATGGCTCATATATAATGTTTCTTTTTTTCTCTGTTACCGCAGTTGTTTGAATAATCCAATTAATTCCAAGGATAAAATATGTTCAAAACTAAAAAAAAAAAAAAAATCCCGAAATTTCAGTTTTCAAGACAACAGATAAAATTGACCTCAAATGATCTACTGTATGTTCTCCATCCATCCATTCATTTCTATACAAGCTCATTCTGGATGCAGCACAGCCTTGGGTCTGGAGCCTGTCCTCACACACACTGGACACACAAGAGGCACTGTGCAGACCACACAATCTATCAGAGGGCTCGATCTTCTCTGTGTCGTAAATTCACTTCTCAAATTTTAGATTAACTTCACATTAGAAATGAAGTTACATGCACGAATGAGCACAGATATTTTTGTTTGTCAAAGCCTCAAATGTTTATACATTCTTTTAAAACCAGTATAATTGGTGCTATTTGAGCTCTTTGATGAAGGTTGTGGAGACATAGCACAAACAGCTGATTTATAACAAATGATCAAACTTTTGGACCTTATACAGTTAGTCATAGCACCACCTCATTCACTGGTGTTTCCATAATGACTACAGTACAGCAGTGTGGGCTGGATGTATTCCTGTTCAAGGGAAGGCAGTTTAATCCCTCCAGTCACAGTAGTGACCCGTAAAATCTTTATTTTTCAGGCTCTACATTTACTGTGTAAAGGGTTAGTCAACTTGAACTGATGAGATTTGAGTAGTGTCACCTGTTTAGTGTTCCTAAGTGCAGTGTACTCAGTCAATAGTCACATGCTATTTACCTCCTAGTTGCACTTTGAAGTGAAACTGAAGTAATCAAAGCTCCATAAAAAATGCTTAGTAATAGTATTAGTTAAATATAAAATGATTTTTGGTAGATACCATCATGAAAGGGTCACATATTCATATATTGTGTTAAAATAATAAAACGTAGTGCCTGCTGGCATAAAGAAATAGTTTGTCAGTCACAATAATTACCCATGGGGCAATATAGGGAAAATTTTAGTTACCCACCTGATGTAAGTTTCTCTACAGTCAGTCAGATTGTTGTAAAGTCAATAATCCACACCCACACAATAAAAAAATAACTAACTTTATTAAGAATATACATATAATGTAAAATGTATGTATAATTGAAGTGGGTACATATCTGAACACTTTTAATTAAATATGTTTGTAAATAAGAAGAAAACAAACAAGCAACGAAAGAAAGAAAAAAAAGAAAAGAAAGAAGAAAGAAGAAAACACACCAGCATGGAAGTATTATCATTATAATCTTCAGAGTTTATAATATTGTCAAACCTTCTGTATTAATAGTGATTTATATGCATGAGAGATAATGGGGAATGGCAAAGCCCTCAGATTAACAATCTTTGAACACCACACTAATGTGAACTAACTGCTGTTTAGATGGTTAATGACTAGCAACAGACTGTGTGGGCTGCAGGGATACATGGGTGATGTAGAAAATGATTGACAGCCATCTCTGTATGTGCTTGATTTACAGTATCATTAAACTATCTGGCAAATGAAAGACCCTACTGTGGTCTGCTGCCAGGACGTTCTGCACAAGCTCATGTTTTATCATAACCCAGCATCAGACGGGATCTCCCTCCATGTAATAAGTAGCTGTGTGGTTTTCATAGTCCACTGCTCTGCTGAAATGTTGGCTGAACCCAGCACTCTGCTGCCAGACTTCTTCATGAAACCTAATAAGAGTCTGGTGCTCTGGGCTGGTGGGGGTGCAATGCAAATGATGACATAATCAAATATGTCTGTTTTCCCAGAGTTCAACTGCATCCTGGACGTATCTCTATAGCCAGGCTTTGGGGAACAAATGCACTCTGCAACTGAACTGGCTACAGTTAAGATCTCTATTGCTTTCTAATAAATTATTTCAACTTTGTAACTTCTGTTACATTCAACCTCCACATATCTAAATCTTTCAGTTTATTTCAGTACCCACTGGAACTCTGTCACAACAAAGGACAATGGCTACTAATACAGACACAGGAACCTGTTTGTCATGTGTGCTAACTTGTGAGCCATCAGAACCCTTAAGCCAGTGGATATGAAGCTGTTTGGCTTATGACCCTTTACATACTGTATGTACACATGTTCACAGCAGTAAGAAGAGTAATGTTCCATATCCATGTTTCATTTGACTATGTTTTAGATTTAAAACTATCCAGTTTTTCTTTACAATTACAAAAAAGTAAAGATTAGAAAAAAGTCAGAAAAGCACAAAAATCTTTTTAACGATTTTTTAATTGTTGCAATGTAACACACAAAAAAAGACATTGGGATATAAGACAAGGTGTTGGACAGTGTCAGTGAACATACAGACATTAAGACAAGACAACAAAACAGTTGACATTGAACTGGGAGGCTGAGTTTGACGAGTTCACATTTGTGACGTGACATGTAGGGTTGGGTAAAGTATAAAGGGGAAGACTAATGAGTAATAAAAAAGTAAAGATAAAAAGAAACAAGATAGAGGGAATAATGAATAAAGGTAATGATAATAATAATAATGGAACTGGAAGATGCAGGCGATTTGAGTCTTGTGGTGTTCCAACTTGTCCCCTGGCCAACGTACCTGGGGCAGGGGAGCAGAGGGCAGGATGGCAACATCCACTCTGGAAGTATAATCATAATAGGATTTTGTTATTGTTGATGTTGTTACAAAAAGGACTTGGGGAGTCGTTGCAGTGGACCACCCCCAGACCAGTCAGAGGGGATGGGCCCACTGCTGAACTTCCCACCCTGGACCACCCCCAGACCCTAACTTATTGGCACAATATTAAGAACCTAAAGCCCAGCTACTGACCCCTAGTGGCTGAAAAAAGTGTTGGACTGTACAAATACATTTTTATATTAGACATATTATATTATTTATTATTATATATTCAGAGTATATTTCTTAAGAGCAGGCATAGATATTTGGTCACTAAAAGTTCTCCAAATGAGAAGAGAAACAAAAGAAGGTCAGAACACATGCAGTGAAATTGATAAGGTGAGCAGAGAGGACATGCTGGACCAGCGTGAATGAGCCTGGCTCAGTCTGGCTGAGCTTCAATAAACCTCCAATAAGAATAATCCTCTCTTGATCATGACAATCCAGACCAGAATCAGTGGGACTATCTTGCTCTGGAGTATCAATGATCAACAGACCAACATCATCATCCTCCTCAGGGTGAGTCTAGAAGGCAAAGATCAAATGCAGATATCATACATGATGTTTGTAAAATCACTTCCGTTGTTCTATGTATTTGTTTGATGTGTCAAGGTCAAAGCAGATGGCCGCCCACCTAGAGTTTGGTTCTGCTTGAGGTTTCTTCCCGTTAAAGGGGAGTTTTTCCTTGTCACCAAGTATTTGCTCATGGGGGATTGTTGGGTCTCTGTAAGTTAAAGAGTACAGTCTAGACCTGCTCTATGTGAAAGGTGCCCTGAGATAACTTTTGTTATGATTTGGTGCTATATAAATAAATTGAATTGAAAATTGAAATGTGTAAAAACTGCAGATTTCATTTTGTATGTTGTGGACTTCTTTCTTTCTTTATCCCAGTATATTTTCTAGCAGTTGTATAGTATGCTATGCTTGTTATTAGCATTGACGCATATGTGCTTATTTTATTGTTGGCACATGTAATTATTCATTATTCTATTCTTTTGTTTATTTATTTATTTTTTTTCTATTGTATTCTTTTGCGCTAATATATATATTTTCTTTATATTTTAGATGTTATTATTATATATAAGCCCTTTTGATTTTTTTTAATCTCACCTTCTTTTTTGACTCTTTTAATGTGCTATGGGTTACTTGTGTCTTGTTATTTGTGCAAAAACAAACAAAGCATAATTAACAAATAAATAAATGTCCTCATATCAATATGGTAATTTTGTACAAAGAAGAAAATGATAGTGTTATCACTAGTACAGCATTATACCTGGACAGATCATAAGATGATGGGCCTTTGGGCAGAAGCATGAAAAAGCCCCATGCATTTGAGCTTTCACACAATAATCATAGTCATTTTCAGCAGCATCCAATGTGTGTGCATACTGTTTGCATATATGTTACTTGTTCTCTCATAGTGCACATATAGTAGAAATACTGTAAGAAATATGGATGTGAGTATATGATTTTTTTGGAAAAGTACCAGTGCAAACATTTTGAACCTTTCACATTTATAGAATGAAGTTGTTTCCTTGTATCTCAGCAGCAGAAGATATTACTGATTGTGTTTCAGCTGCTTCTCTCTGATATTCCTCTCTCAGACCAGAGGCTTGTTGTCTTGTACAGAAAGAAGAATACCAGCAGATGGCAGCAGCTGACTGTGACAGACCCGAGGTGTCAGCTTTAGATCCACCATATTCAAATGTTCCACACGCACTTGATGTACTCTCCTGTTTATATTCTCAGTTATTATTTTTGTCTTTCAAGTATTTGGATTTTGGATTCAGATTTTATTTTATTATGCCTAGTGCAACATACCATGTTAGTGTTTACGTCAACTGGACTTTGACGAAGCAACTAACAGGACATATTTGACATCATTTGCATTACATGACATTTACGTACTTTTATTCAATAGAATTTGGAATTTTTAATTAAGAAAAGCAAATTGATATTGTCCATGAGAATATTCAGATTTGTACAATCTATATGTATATATTGTATCTCTGAGTGTCAACTTTCTGTTGTTTAGTGAAATACCAAAATATGAATGTGCACCATGTTTTAGAATTCACCTATTCTTCTATAGCATGCCCAGTTTAGGCTTCAGTCACTGTTGATCAGACAAAGGGGAGTTTTTCCTTACTGCTGTCACCAAGTGCTGCTCATGATGGAATGTTGGCTCTCTGTAAATTAAAGAGTACTGTCTAGAAGTGCTCTGAATGAATAGTGCCCTGAGATAACTTCTGTTGTGATGTGGCGCTATATAAATAAAACTGACTTGACTTGACGTTGACTGTAACATGACATTACCCGACAAGATAGAACAATAATAAAAAAAAAAATGAAATAACATAACAAAGGTCTGGTGCAGAGCTCTACAAATGTATTTTTCTTAAAAACAAGCTTAGAGTAATAGTTAAAATATCCACACTACTTCTCATTTCTAATTCATATACTTTAAATACACTGGGAACATACTGCATGTATGATGTGTTTTTTACTACTTTGTTACAATATAGCAGCATGAGTGCTACAGTATATAAGAGTAGCCAGTATAGTGAGATATTTCACTTTTTCCCAATTTCTTTTGTGCATTTCCCAATATAGAGCGGAGTTACATCACACTCTCTTCAGGTTACACAGCAGGGAGTGAGTGATGCATCTCACAGAATCTACCTTTAATACAGGAAATAAGGATTTCTAGTTGTCACTGAGATGTGTTTGATGTCAAATGAAGAGCAAATGTGAATGGCATTGAACTGTCTAACTTGTATCCAAACTATTTTAAGGGGTTTAGAACTTTCTCTCTTACACACAAAAAAGCAGCCGTGGATATTCATGCAGGAAGGAGAGATTAATGGAAGTTACATCTTGTCTATCTACATACTGAGAAGACAAATAGACACAAAGAGATATACAGGTAGTCAATGAGAAGGAGCTTATCATGTGAGCAGAGTGCTGAGGCCAGCAGTAACGTATATGATAGAGTGCTAAGAATATCTTTGATTCCAGGTCCCGCATCAATACAGCTCTACACTCTGATATAGATCATTACTGTATACTAAAAGATTGAACAGTAAAAACATTCACAGCTCTAAAAGTTTATGTTCACATCAAAAAGTGCCAAGGCATGTATCACATACATGACTTACACACTCTTTTCTAGATGTACAGTATGCCATACAAAAATAACAAGGATTTTCTATATTTTTCTTATTGTCAACAAATGTCATGTACAGAGCCAAACCAACAATGAGGTGATCTACCAACAAGTATTATGTGTGTATCAAAGCCTGATAAATCTTAATCCTCTGTACTGTAGAGGACTTCACTGTTATATATATATTAAAGGACCTTTCTAGAAAACTCAGTGATTGATAGTAACACTATGAAGCTAAGCCTAAAATAGGGATAAGTTTCCATGGTAACTTAGGCCATGTTATTTAAACATCCTTCTTTTTAAAGTAATTTCCTGAAAATAAGCCTGACTTACTGAAATAAGCTAGTTTAACTGGTAATCTGACTTCACAAAACACCCCTCTGGTTTCATGTAAATGGTGTTGTTTTGTTTGTTGTTGTTTGTTGTGAGGCTAGGGTATGACAGGCTTCATGGTTCTCTTCACTGTTTCTTTTTAGCAAAGTAAATGTTTTCCAGTCAAAGACGCCAACATCTTTCTTCCTTTCAGTAGACATTGGTCGGACTGTATTACTGTGTTTGACCACACACACTGGCTGACATTTACTAGCTGTTAAAAAGAGAGGCACTGTTTCACTCATTTGAGGCAACTATGAAAAGATTAGATAGATATATAGATAGATAGATAGATAGATAGATAGATAGATAGATAGATAGATAGATAGATAGATAGATCTCACAGATTTGCCTCAGAAATACATCCTCTATCGTTATACACTCAATTTAACAATTTAAATATGGAAAAACTCCCCCAAAAAACCTTTAACAGGGAAAAAAATGGAAGAATGGAAGTATGGACAATCAGGATGAAAAAATTATAGACAGACTGATTCAAGAGCTTTTGATGTTACATGCACAACAACAAAGCAGGCAGCAACATTGGAGGCAAGGAAATTTGGCTTATTCGAGCTCTAGTTCCAATTAGAGTACAAAATAAATATTTACAACTGTAGAAAAAGAACAGAGAGAAGAGAAAGAGAGAGACAAGATAAAAAATATAAATATATACAAATATACACATGCATATACATTCTCCATAACATATATGCATTTACATATGTGCACAGGAACACACCCATATATGCTGTATAAACTGTCTTTCTCTTAGCCAGGTAAATGCATCACAGTCAACCTTATATTAATCTATCTGAAATAGCTGAGTGAAAAGGGGGTTTCCTTCCTTCTTCCTACAGCAATATGCAGCTGAATCAGGTGCCTCTCAGATCAGCAAACTTCAGACAGAAAAAAACGGAGCGCACTGATATATTTGCAGCCTTTAATAGTGCAAACAGACATTTTGACACTACTGTGTCTTCATCAGAGTCAAAATGGACAAAGGCATAAGACAAACACATATATAGTTAACCTAAACTAGATGTACATTTTGACTCTGATGAAGACACAGCAGTGTCTACTTGCACCATTAGAGGCTGCAAATCCATCTGTAATATATATCAGGAGGATAAGGTGAAGGTAGTCAAGTAAGTGCCTCACTGAGCTCTATCAAAAGCAGATGCTCTGAGAGAAATATAAGATAATGCATTCCACCACAGTGAAGTGAGGAAGGGGAAAGGAATGCACTGCTCTGCTCTGTCCAAATGAGCCTCCAGAGGAATCAAAGGAGAAAACACATTGTTAGACAAGAATATCTCTGCTGTGAGCATCCAATACAAATCACATCACAGAGAGGAATCATTTCTGAGGACGTTTTTTCCTCTGGGATTTCAGGTTGTTTACCCTGAAGTTTTGACTGCATCTGAATCTTGGTGTGAGAAGAGAAAAAAAGTAGATCTAACGGTAGTGATGATGTGGATAAATAAGGCCTTGGAGAGGTAGTTAGTTGTTCCCTGTGTGACTTTGAGCACTCAGGTACACTCGATAATAATAATTAGATTTCTCACATGTAATTGTTTCCCATGCGGATGACTAGAGAAGTGGGGTGTGTGATGTACACTAGTGTGCCTCTAGGTGGCACTAAGATGCCACACTTCCACACACCTCCACAGATTCTCCCCAAGCACACATTTCACTCACAGACAGTCCATTTCCTGGGTTCTCACCACATTATTATTCCTCACCAGCAGGGACCCTCAGGCAGAAGGTGGAACTTTAATATGTATATTTTCCAATGGTTGAGCCACATTTAAGTGTTTCACAAACAGGGATAATTATTTGCGAAGGGCGGATTGTGAGCACTCCCTGCTGACCCCTTTACCTTCAGCTGGGGTGCGCCTCAGCCCATTTCACCACCATTTATTTGCCCCCTCCTCTACCCCCCTCGAATCTCTCCTTTCAGTGGGGTTTAATTGGCGTGATCTCCAGCAGCACGAGGGAGCAGCAAGACTAGTTAGGCCTGTGACAGCTGCTGAAAGAGAGTGTGAACACGCTCAAGCATCTACACCATCAACACCAGCACTGACAGAGACGGGCCTCAAACTCACTTTACTGAAATCACTTGTAACGAGAGGGAGAAGGTTGTGGTTTGACCATGCAGTGGTCAAAACACAACATGATGTGATGACATGACACATCAACTGGGATTTGTCCAGACTCACAGGCAGGTAAGAACATTAGATAGATAGATAGATAGATAGATAGATAGATAGATAGATAGATAGGAGGGGTGTGCCCAAATACGAATACATTATTCGGCAAAGCAAAAATAGTGGGTTTTTTACGAACATTTATTTCATACAGATGTTTTAAAAATTATCTGTTTTCGGGAAGAAAAAAAAAAACATGTCAAATACCAGTGTGCAGGTTGGTTACATCTCTATTTCAGTCTCTCTCCTCTGCTCCGCTTTTACGTCTATCAGCAGGTCTCAACAAGGGGAGTCACATCCACCTGCTACATGACACACATTTCCTAATTTGGACATCACTCCTGGAGTTGGGGGTGCTCCCCAGAGATAAAGCTGATCTACTGACACAAATGAAGTGCTCCCAAGGAACTCTCCATAACCTGTTGTTCCTCTTCTTCTTTCCACAAAGTTAGGTTGTAAAAAATAGGCAATAAATGAAAAGTGCAAAGCAAGAATCACCTTTGAAGTTCTTCCCTACATGTTACATACTGTGCTGTCTCTGTGTTATGGGTGTATAAATAATTTACAATGCACTTGGTTTTAGCTCAGTAGTCAGTGCAGTAGTCTATGATCTGGGAGACTCAAGTTCAAAACCTGATGTGGGGACCTCATTCGTAAGATTCATAAACACTTATTTTAACACTTTAATTTTCTGAAATTAAAAGCGTAGTAAAAACAAAAACTAGGTGATTTTTTTCACCTATTTCCAGTTTTATTTGAATACAAATACAAATATAAATAATTTTGCTGCCTCAACAAATATACATGCAAATACAAATACTGGGCTCTCTACACATTTCTCATAGATAGCTAGATAGATTAGACAATTAGGTAAAAGATAAGAAATTTATTAACATGAGACAGAACTCTCCATGCACAGCCAGTATTTTCAGTCAGGTGCTGGTCGGTCGCAGGAACATATAAGGTGAAAATCAAAATTAACCACCGCACACTGCGATGACTTTACTGTGACTTTATTGGGAGAAAACAACACATTTCGCCTGTAGCTTCTTCAGGTGTTGATTTTCAAAATACATTTACATATCCACTCATAAAATGGTAGTCACACTAAGACAAGACACTAAAAATGCTTCTAAAACAAGACAAATACAGCAGACATTAAACATAATATGTGTAAAAAAAAAACCACAACAGCAGGTCCTTTTCCACGGGATATTGAATAATTCTGTCCTACAACAAAACAAAAAAGAAATATGTGAAAAATATGCGATGTTAGATCCCTAAAGTAAAAGGCAATCTGTATCACAAACCCCTTACTCTTAAAAAAACAGAAATTAACTCTTGGTGGAATTTAGTTTATTACGTCCTTCTTGTCAACAAGACTGTGGAAGTACAGGTATTGTATGGGTGGTCTCCGGCGGTCATCTGGGATTCATAGAGAACACTACCCTGCCAAGAAAAACAATGCTTCAGTCGTTTCCAACAAGTCTTCCAAATGAAATGATAACATACGTTGTTGGTCTATGAACTCCAGAACGACACATACAAGTGTTTAGGGGCGTCATCAGTACTTTCCAAAACTGTTATACATCACTGTGGAAAGAAAAACCTGTTTTATGATGTGACAACACTATGATTAAGGTTTGGTTGGGTTTAAATACAAAAACCACTTGGTTAAGGTTTAGGGTTTGGGTTAAAATGACTACTTCCTCAAGGTTAGGGGACCTTCGTCATCATAGGGATGATCATTTCAATGGTTTTCAAAAAAACAAACAATGTTGACTCACATTTGGAAACAGGAAGTGAACAGTGATCTCCCATGTTAAAGTGCAATGTTTGTTGACTCATCCATACACCTTGACCTCATCCCTACACAGACTTTGTCGCTCTATAATAACCACCTCTATAATCACCTGATTTCGTCCTTTGCTCCATCATAATTACAACAGAAGCTAGAGGGCGCTTGAACATAAACATGTCATTCTAGGCACTTTCTGAAATGACTGAAATGCTCTCATTTTATTGGGGAGGACAGTCTTTTCAGTTGTTTCAGTGAATTCATTTTAACTTCAGATCATATCATATCAACAATAATAAGTATAATAATAATACAAGAGTCCAGAGTAAGCTTCAGAGGAAGTTCAGGGTAAGTTCCTGAATTTTGAAATGTCATGCAGCACTTAAAGTGAGTGCATGTACATGATAATGAGAGTATGATTAATTGATTTTAAACTAAGTGGCTAATTTATTGGTAAGCAATGTACTGTATGTTAAAATACATCAAATGCTCAGCATACATAAAATAAATGGAAATGACACAGTAGAAGCATTTTATTCACTAGAAATCATCACATTAAGTGTATAATGTAAATGTTGCCTAATGTTCAATTATAGTGTAACACTTGCTGCATTTCATAGGATATATATTGTAGAATTTAATGTACTTTTGGTGGGACATTTGTCGCTCTCAAACAAGAATGAAGAACTAGCCTCAAACTTTGCATGAATAGATATTATTTCTCGGTAGGATCAATAGCATCATCTTCATTTCATACAGCAGTGGTGTTAGCTGCCTTGTCACACTGTTGTATAAGAGCTCCATCAGCCAGGAGAAATTTTCTGTCAAAGTTAAAAAAAAAAATCGCATTGACACATTACAACAAATGAGGAAGAGAAAAAGTGACAAGAGAAGTGAAAAGTGGCATTTCAGCCAAATGAGTTTAATATTGTTATTGAAGGAAATAGAGGAAAAAGCCCATCTTGTTTATTAGATTCAAGGACATGTTGACAAATGAGGATAAAATGAAAGTGTGGGATGACTTTGCCAAAAATTGTGTGGCAGCCTACTTCTCTTTATCAAAGTGCTGTGCTGTGTATATTGTTGAGCAAACTGACTGAAAGAAGTGGAGGATGAGCGTAGCTGTTTCCAGCAGCAGCAGCAGTTTTCAGAGAAAAGCTCTAAAAAACCACTGTACACTACCTGCTCAGCACCAAATGGCAAACAAACACAGTTAGCTGGTGAACATAGTGGAGCATTTAGCACCTAAAGAGCCAGATATTTCCTTCAGGATTTGTTGGAGACCAAAACAGAGCTAAAAGACGAAAAAGACGACTGAATATGGGACTTACATTCATCAAGAGGCTAGATGTGTAAATAAGCTACTGTTTGCTAACACATTAGCCACAACAACTTTATAATATCTGCCAGATGTTGTGTTTAAAGCTAATTCCACTGCCACAAGTGGCCAAAAAATGGATTTATTCTGCTTTAAATGTAATTTGTGGTGTATTACAAGTTGGGGTTTGTAGTACACCACAGTTCCTATCAGTTATGACAACATTGTACTCACCAAAGTCATTGCTAAGATCTGGGAACATGGTGACACAATGAAGTCTTTTTTATTTGGAAAGTAAACTGAAAGTGAATGCACCTCAAATGTCAGTAATACTCTCTCATTGCACAGGTAACATGTGAGTGCACACAACTACAGTGAGTGAGGTAGGTCAAGTTTGGTCAGTCACCAAAGTAATCGACTGAGATCTGGGAGAGAGGCAACACTGCATCTCAGCTATCAACTTGGTGAGTATAATGTCAATATTACCAACAGGAATGATGACCAAAACTATTAACATAAAGAGCCACATTGCAACAAACCAGGATTGTACTTTAAGATGGTTTTGAGAAATGGCATTGTGAATGCCATCAGCATCCTAATTTGCCTCTTTGAACATAACACACATCATCAGATTTCAAGAAAATGTTTGTAGTGATAATTGAAGGATGTCAGGATGCTTTGTGTATTCTGCTTACTCAAACGCATCACTTCCTCTGAGACAGTCTGAGGATGTGTTGTTTGGTCTTGTATTGTGTTTATGCGATCTCTTGGGTCAGTGCAGTGTTTACGTACTTGATGGCTGATATCCTCATTCATGCCATCTAGGAAACAAGTCTTCAGTTGTTCCCAGGGTGTATCCTTCTGTGGGTTATCTGGTTTCTGCATGTCACTGTTGTCTGTGAAAACCTTAGTCAGTCTTACTAGGTAATCAGCGACAGACTCTGTTGTTGTTTGCACACCTTTATAGCATCCCAGCGCATAGTCACTTGGAGAGTATTTCTTAGTCTCTAACATAATCCATCAACAGCCGTTCTGTATTCAACACCAACCGTCATGTCATGATGATCATCCTCATTGTAGAAGTCTTCCTGAACCCCCCCACCCTCCCCCCTCCGAGGTTCATGCAGGGAGGGCTTGTATTGTTCGACAATGATTTGCTGCAGAGCAATTACATAGTCCTGGCCCCCTTGACTGCATATGTCAGGGAGTTCGCTTGCCACAGAGGCCATGTCTTTGCGTGTCTAAGGGCGTTTGACATACATTATTTCTCCACCATGTTCTCTGGGGTTGAGGACCTCTATCATGGGCATCATAAAGAATTTCTCTCCGTTCTCAGCTCCTGGTGTGTTTGGAGGGGGTGCTGTGCATTGTGATTGTGCCGGCTTTCGCTTGTACTGTTTATTGGGCTGAGTCTGTAGAATATGAAGGAGGTCTTGATGAGGGCGGTGGTGATGATGGTCAAAAGAGTACTCCACCAATTTAGTATTGCATTGGTGGAAAAAAAAATGTTTTAATTAGTGCCTGTACTGGCTGATCCTGACATTGCTTCTAATATGCCTCACAACTATTGGCTCATTCAAATCTGTGTGGCCAGTAACATCCAATCATATTCCTACAGTTGTACAGCGACATTAGAAGGTGGCAGTGTTACTCTTTAATCTGATGTTCATACTGATGCCAACGCAGTTTGCTGCCACAGTTAATCTGTGGGTGCCTCTAGTTTTAGACAGTTTATGAGGGAGCAAATAATGTGTCTGCTTAGGTAGTTAGCTGGTTATGGAACAGCTGTTGGTCCAGATGCAGGACAGAAGCAGAGTTTTCCTGTGTTTACTTTCAGACTCTGTCAGGAGACCGTTCAGCTGATTTTTTAACTCATCTTATGCCAGGATCTACACTAAATGCTGTGTTGCTAGTGACTGCATGTTTTTGTTCAGTACAGGCTGTTTGCTTACTTATGCCAGTAAGCTAGTTATGGTTGCATTAGCCTAATGTTGGATATGTCTTCTATAGCTTTGCAGCTGTGCTGTTGCTGTTCAAATTTAGTACGCAATGAACATGAATTAATGGCTTTTATGGCTTCCACATACTTACAGGTGATGTGCTACTGGTTGTTCAGCTTTAAGTTTAGGTGCTGCACCTACTCTGCAGTGTAGGTGTATTGATTTTCATTAAGTTCATGAAGCAGTTGAGCTTGTTTCTTGAGCTCTGGCATATTTATGAAATTTTCCTGTATGGGCTGTGTGGCAGCCACACCAGTTGCCATCCAAAACCAGTATTAGTATTCTTGATATTTGGTCACATTATGCACCCAGACCTTTTCCAAATAATGACACTACACATCAGTGGCAGCTGGTGACTCAAAAAGTTGGTGAGGACAGGAGGAAAACCAACATGGAATCTTACAACAAGCTGCATCACACTATATCATTGTCCCCCACCTGATGAAATCGGAGGGGTGGGGGACATTTTTATATGCCAATAAAACAATTTGCTTTGAAAAACAAAATCCTCTGAATGGTGAAAAGGCTGCGTCTTTAATACATTTAGCATATACATATTGTTTCTAAACAAAGAAGTGCTCATTTTAGCCGTGGAGTGGTTCAGAATGTGTCATTTTACCAACAAAGTGAAATTCAAATTTATAGCATTGTTCAATTGTGACAACAGATTTATGTACTCATTAAAAACAGACAACATATCACATGATTTATACGTGTTTCCTATGTATTTTCTCAATACAGAAATATATAAAGTACCACAAAGCTCATAATCTGATACAGGTTCAGATCAGTGCTGAATATTGGTAAGACTGAACACTAAAAACATTCACAGATCTAAAAGTGTAGGTTCACATCAGAAAGTATAATTCATACACAAATACACGACTTACACACTCTTATCTATATGCACGACATACAAAATATAGTTTACAAAGCTGACATGTTAATACTTGTTATTCTAGTTACTTTAAGGTTATTACTCAATATAAAATCCAGCTTAAAAATGACCTGAAGAAACTGTCACAACAAGCAGCCAGACCTCCTGCATACTCATTCACTAATCACACAACATCAACAGCTGACTGAACAACCACTCAATTAAAAACTGGATCAACTCTAAATGAATGAGTGAGTCCAGACAGCTCACTGTAACTTTAACAAGCAAACTACCTACAACACATTATATGATCTCTGCTGCATTCTTGTTAAGGAGATAAATTCAGACAACAGCCACAGAGACATTTAACCATCAGAGATGAAATTAATGACCAAAGAGACGGAGAGAGAGAAGCTGTATCTGATTGACGTTATCTGACGTCTTCTTCTTTCTTTCATGGAGATGAAGTATTGATGTATTGATGAAGTATAACGTCCATTTGTGACTGCTGGTCATCTTGTTTGTTAGTTAACAGAACTTTGTGGCTGCTGGTTAACCAGTCTGATATCATTAGCAACAATGACAAACAAGCTAACTCTCCTGGTTGTTTCTCCGGTTGTTTCTCTCTCCAGCCTCCCCGGCGGCGTCCTGCCGCTGCTGCACTGCCCAGTCCAGATCCATTCTCCCGTTAGCTTAACAATGGTCCTTAACAGTCCTTCCATGGATGTATTAAGAGTCCTTCAGGGCTGCTACAAGACGCTAACTGTTGGCTAACAGAAGCAGCTATCTACTGCTCCATAAAAGAAGTGAAACGTAACCTCTAAATCTGAAAAAAGGAAATTTGTTTGTTGAAAGGGCCTGAATAAGATTTAATGGTTTACTGATGTGTTTAAAAATATAGTTCACAATTTGCATTATAATTTATTTTCTAATATGCTATCAATTTATCTATATCTTACTGGTCTTCTTCCCTTACCAGTTCATCACACTCACATAGGTTACAGTGGTAGAGAATTGAAGATGAAATCTGGAAACTATCATTAGACCAACGCCATGTCAATATTGCATTCTGGTTGTTGATTGGTTAGGGAGGACGTCCTCCCTTGGTGCATCATTTTACATGTCTTGGCCAATCACAGATGAGCATGAAAAAAAATGAAGTACATTAAATTGATTGTAGGAGATCCCATCCTGTGGAGGAAAGCAGGAGCCCGTCCTCCTCTGTCCACATTTCTCCTCCTGCTCTGCAGGTGCCGCTGTTGAAGCATTTTAATCAGAATTTCAATAATGGATTTTTTCCAAAGAAGAGAGAAAAAATATTTTATAAATGAGACTGAGATTTGGTAATGGTTTATTTCAACCAAATATTCTTTTTTATATTTTGATCTCCCTCTTGCCTCTTAAAAAATAGAGGAGGAGCAACCTCCTATGCCTCTATGGACCAGCCTCCACTGCTACACATAGTCCTTTGTTTTCATATTACCTGCTTTATTCAATTTAAGACAGTTTGTTTTCTAAGACTGAGTGAAAATTCTAGTTGACACATTCTGTTTTGTGGTTTTGTTCCCCTACGAAGTTCTTCTTCTTCTTATGATGAATTTCCAGCAGGCTATTCTATGCTGAAAAGCGTAATGCTGCCCTCTACAGACAAGGGTTTGCTGTTTATCCCATATTTTTAAATATAGGCTAGTTGCGCAGTGAAATTTTAAGACTGTTCTGCCAACAGGTTGAAAATTCATTTCAGATGCAAAAATAGATGTGAAAGAGAAATCTGACAACTCCTGAATAACTGTTGCCTTTCACTTATCTCTTTGTTACACGAGAACACAATGGACTGTTTCCAAATCTCCACACTGACATACACCCTTTGGATGTTTGCCAATGACTTTCAAATAGCTGGCTAGACCACAATGCCTCAGTCTTCCAGAGTTTATCATCCGCCTCTTACTTTTAACAGATGACTTCTGAGAGAAATAATGCCTACCCCTTTGTTCTTCGGTCCACTCCCTTTGCCAATGAAGATCTAATTTTTCTTTGCAAATGCTGAAGCATTCACATTTTTCCAAATGGACCTTCAGAGCAATAGTTTCCCTTATCAGAGATTTTATTTCTCTCAACCCCTGAGTTCCAAGGTATCCACAAAAAGCCTGCATGGCCTACAAAGCCTACTTTCTCATATTTACAAATTATTTTATCTATATGAGTTTTCCATGTTAGTTTTTCATCCATCCACACACCCAGAAATTTGAAGACCCTGACTCTTTCTAAGGGACACTCATATATAGAAAGATTTAAAGCAGGATCTTTCCTCTTGAAGCCAAAGATCATGAATTTCCCTTAAGAGATGGAAATCCTAAATCACCACTTATCTACCCACTAAATAACCTGGTCCAATGCCTTTTGAGTTTGACCAAACAGATGACCCATATTTTCCCCTCTCCTCCAGATGATGCCATCATCTGCAAATAAAGACTTCCTAAAACCTTGCTGGTCTTTTTGAAATATGTCATTTATTGTTACATTGAAGAGGAGTGGACTAATGACTGAATGTTACGGCCCTCCGCCGTATGGTTTTGTGTGTACTATTGAATTGTGCAACACCTTTCATAACAGAGTGGGAGCTCTGTCTTTTCTGTGTGACCTATGTTTATTGACAGGTGCTGGTACCAGCCCGGATTCGCTGCCCCTCAGTGCCACAGCCACTGTGGATTGGCTGGTTCAAGACGCCGGTCTACTTAACTTTCCAGGTGATGCCAGGGGTTGGCGCTGGCAGCAGAGCCTCGTCCCTCCACCTTTTGTCAAGCGTTGTCTGTGTTAATTATTGATAGAAATGTGAGCATAGACTGAGTCTGATTTCTCATTTTGTTGTAGTTTTGGGGTCATTGTTAGGATGTGTAGCCTTCCGGTTAGTCTGTGATGTGAGCCTAGCACTTTGCTAAAGCTGCCTTGCTTTGTGTGGTGTTATCACTCAGACCTTGTAAATCATGCACTCTGTAAATAGCTCTAACTCTGTAAATAGTTGAGACCACTAAAACTTTCTTGAAGCAGTAAGGGTGAATCGCCATTTCCTGTTGTTTCCCATTTTTGTTAGTATAGGGAGTTAGGTTCAGAAAATGTCTTTTGTTTACTCTTCTGTTTGATTAGGGAATAGTTAGAAATTGTTTTGGGTGAGATAGTTGGTTCTGTTTATTGTTTTGGCCTTGATTCACCCTGAAGCCTAGCTTCATTAATTGAAAATTAAGTAATTTTAACAAGGAACCCAGTCATTTGTCATATTGGCATACTGCTCACATGGTGTAGCAATAAATTGCTTCTTTTTTTTGCATTCATCGCCATCTGCTTTTTTGTCTGTATGTTTTGCCCTCATGCCCCTAGACCTGGGCATAACATTGAGCCTTGAGGCGTACCATTTTCAGTGTCAACAGTTTCAGAAAAAACTCCCCCAGCTCTAACCTGAATTGACTTGTGATTGAGGAAATCATTTATCCAATAAAATATCCTGCCATTAATACCTGCATCATGGAGTTTAATAAGAACACCCTCCCTCCACAGAGAATCATGCACTTTTTCAATATCCAAGAATACCCTAACTACAGCTTCCTTATTGATAATAGTTTTCCTTATATCCTGATCTAAGACTGCCATGGAATCCATAGTGCTTCTTCAAATTCTGAAACCATTTTGATAGTTCACAAAAATTCATTAGTTTCAAGGAAATAAACCAGTCTATTTGTAACCATTCTTTCCATTACCTTACACAGAACAGATGTTAACGCTATGGGTCATTAAGATGATGGAGAGGAGCAGTCTTTTCCTGCTTTCAAAATTGGAATCACTACTACATGTTTCCATTTTGTTGGTAACTTACCTACCTCCCAGATATAGTTAAAAAGAGCAAGGACTCCATCTAACACAATATCATCTAAATGTTTAAGCAGCTCAAAACTTCAGAACTGGCATTATTGTCTTGACAACTTTTCCAGACATTTTATGGATTCTGGACCGTATCTATCTGACTGGAGTATTCGGTCCTAGCGTCCCGCAAAATGTCCTCCAACATTTCTTCATTGCATTTTAATAGTTTTCCTTGATAATACTGTGCATTGCTTGTAATCAATAGCATTTGCCTGAGTAGGGTTCTTACGTAAACTTCTTAATGCTTGCCCTCTCTTCCTCACTACCTTATCACAGTCCCTGTTCCACCTTGGGGGCCTCTCTGCAAGGGATTGTTTCTGAAGCCATACTCAAGATCATTGCTATTAAAGAATTATTGTACTCATCTATCAATCCAATGCTATTGACTTCCCCTAAAGCTACTGCTTTACCCTCCTCAAACTTGTCCCATTCAGCTCGGAAAAAATCAAATCTCTTAACTCTGTCCTCAGGATCCATAATGAGGGACCTTCCAAACTGGCTCAGAACAGGAAAGTGATCACTACTCATTGAGTCTTTTACAAGGATATTCCATTCCCCAATTCTTGCTAAGGCTGGAGAAGCAAGCATCAAATCTAAACAAGACATTTTAAATGAATTAATTTCAAATCTAGTTGGTCTGCTGTCATTCATAGATTGCCATTATAAGAGTTCTTCAATCACAGCACCATTTGCATCTCTTTCTGACTTCCTCACAAGGGGTTATGAGCATTAAAATCACCTACCCAGATGACAGGGGAGCCAACCTTACTTACTATATCCTCAAGCTCTGACAAAATTAGAGGCTTACACGGATTATAGAAGTTGACTAAATTTATTTTGCCCTAAGAACACCACACTTCAACTATTAAGCATAAAAAAGATAGAAAAAGCTAAAACGATACCTCACACTCACAAATTTTATACTGAATCCCTGATTTGTTAAAAGTAGCACACCCACCACTTGGCTTATCAAGTCTATCTTTGCGCAGACATGTATATCCTGGAATGACAAAATCAAGGCAAGGTTTTAGCCTGTTTCCTGAACACATAAAAAGTCAACTTTAATCTGACAATCTCAAATTAATTTCTTAAAGTCCTGCCCATTGGCAATAAGACTTCTTGCATTTCAATGAAGAATGCAGATCATCAGAAAAAAAATAAAAATCATCAGTATTCTCAAAGAAGTCATCCTCATCCATATACACTCCTTCCTCTGTCTCATCCCCCTCTCAGTGTGGCTTATTGATGCTTGGCTTGCCCTCATAAACTCATGCAGTGACTGGGGAGAATAATACTTAATAATACAAGAACCTGACTGCTGCTCCAGACACAAACTTAATTATATGAAACCTTGATTTCTTTTTTTGAGCACCATAAACTATAAATGCAAGAAGGGATTCCTTGTTGATTACGACTTCCCAATTAGCAATGGCAGATGAAGGCAAATGAGACACCAAGGACCCGCCGATAGGCATTCCTCCAAAACTGATTGAGCCACTATACCCTTCCACTTTTTTAAGGGCTCCTGCATATGTGACTCTATGCTGATCTCTGACCTCCTGAATTTGTTTCGCTTTGACAAAGTGGCAACACTCTAAACGAAGCCATATGACTTCCTCCACAATTACAACATTTAGGAGTTGACACTTCACAGCTCAAGATGTCATGAACTTCCCTGCACTTTGCACACCGTCTGCTTCCCCTGCAGGACGCAGCCATATGTCCATATCTTTGGCATTTAAAATGACATAGTGGAGGCCTTTGATAGTTCCTGACTCGAAATGATAGACATCCTATGAACACCCTTGCTGAGAGTACATTTCCATCAAAAGTTAGCAAAACTGGGGCATTGGGATTTCCACCTTCCCATGTTTTAAATCACTTCACATCATTCACTTCCCCTTCCTTAATATTTTCCTTAATTTCTCTTTCTGTCATGTCAGCACAAACACCATAGATGACATCTTTTACCACATTTTTCTTTTCTGGGATTACTGCTTCCACTTTTTTCCCTCCTATTTTCCCCATTTTCTTTACTTTTCCTACTTCAAACTTTTACAAATCACTAGAAGCACCCTATTAGGAAGTCCATGCATCTAGCCTCTCACCAACACACTTCAGAGAATCAGCCACTTTCAACGGGTTCACACCTCTAAACCCTCCTGCACTCTGGTCTTTCAATTAGAAAATAACTATATTCCTCCACAGCCTTGGCAAATTTCAAGATCCTCTTTCCTTCCTTTTCTAACTTAGTATCAGCTCGATCTAGATCACTCCCCCACCCTTTCCCAGCCCTGATTTATCCCCCATTCCCCCCATGCCTGAAGCCATGCAACATATAGGAACAGAAGAATAAAAAAAGAAGAACAGGAAAGTGCAGTATGACAATCTAAAAGACAGCTTCTTACCCTGGCACAGCAGCGTACGAGAAGCAGCGTACGAGAAGCAGCATTCGAGCACCGCTACCAGACCTATACAGACAGAGTAGAATATTGAATATAAATGTACTTTGGAATAACTGTGTGTAATTTTGACACCATACATACCATCAAACAGCAGAGCATCCTCCACCAAAACTAACTGTATACCAGTTTGCTAGAAAAGGTCAATTCATTGATGCAAGTGTCTCTGACTGAAATTAGTTTCTCACCTCATTTGTTTTTGTGACTTTATGTGAAGTAGCTGCTGTAACACTGGCATTTCCCTTTGGGATTAAGAGAGTATCCCTAGCACTATTTCTCCATCCTTATATCTATCTCTATGATCTGACCATAAACTAGCCATAGATATGTCACTAGGCACTAAAAGTGTCTTAAAAGTCACCAAAGCTAGCAATGCCCCCCCCCCCCGGTGCATTAAAACAGCGTTGATGCTGATTTCTGGATGGTTGTCATTCTCATCAATGCAAACGTTGACTTTGTACTTAATGATGTTTAATTTTTAATCTAGATGTAATGATACAGAATTAAGCATTAGGGAGGGCCTCAGGGGGTCTGTATACTCTAAGCATTGTTTGTGAGAGCTTTTCTCACTAAGCTGAACAGTCTTCTGCAGTCACAGGCTCTTTTAGTTAGGGCTGGATAAAAAAATAAAAAATAAAAGAAAAGAAAAGAAAACAGTTTTCCAATTAGTCACAATTTTTTTGAATGATCCACAATCAATTCTTGAGTTCCAGAGATGGATCTTTGTATTTGCACCTTTATTCAGTCAACATGTTTAAATGTGCACTAAATGTTATGTGTGTGCAGTAGTTGTGTAAAATGTCTACTTCGATTTATTACAGCATGCACAAAAAGTCTGACTCTGAGTCTGACTCTGAAGATAAGGAGGAAGAAGTGAAGTGATTTTTATTTTACCTCCACATCAGAGATGCACATCACACACATTGAACCTCATCTTATGCACCTCATCATGTGGATAAATGGCTGATGTCAAAACCTGAAACAAAAGCAATTACAGAAACGTTACCTTAAAAAGTGCAGGGCTGTGGAACAAGGTGAGTCAGGCCACATTGGCCTTGGAGATTGTGGATGACGTTATTGTGAAGAGGCTACTGGTACATTGCACAACCAGGTGGAATTCGTTTTATGATGCCCTGGCTCGAATTTCTGAGATACCTATGGTCAAGTTGAACACAATCTCCTCCAAACTACAGTTGAAATGTATAAATGAAAGGGTACATCAGTTCCTCAAAGAGCACTGTGCTGTCATGAAGCCACTTCAATTGTTTTACGGCAGACTCCTTCCCACACTGGAAACACACTGGCAACCAGGAGAGGAAGAACCTGGCAAAGGCAAATCTGGTAGCAGAGTGCCAAAAACATGTCCCTGAGCAGGAGCAGCAACCAGGGAAGACCAACAACACAGCGCCTGAGTTCTACCAAAGAGGAGGAGTTCTTTTTGACAGGGATAGACACTCTGAATCAATTTCCAATGATAAAGAAAATATCTCTTAAACATAACGCAGCCACTCCGTCCAGTGCCCCAGTAGAAAGACTCTTCAGCCTGGGAAACCTGATTCTATCTCCAAAGAGGAACAGGCTATCTGATCAATAGTTTGAAAAGCTTCTCCTCTTGAGCTACAACCATTGATTTGAGGGAATATTGAGGAGCTTGGAAAACTTCCTTCTGCAATCCACAAAGTTGGCTTTTTGTGAGGAAAAATACTGATATGATGGATATTTGGAGAGAGGCAAACAGAGTGAGTGAGTAGAGAACAACATAAAGCCCTCTGCTGGACTAAAGACTAAAGAGACCAAAAAAAGAGACAGAGAAAGACTAAAAAAACACACACGCACTTTCACTTAGAGAAGGTTAGTCTGTAATGTAAGAACAGAATTTTGAGGTGTTACATGTAGGTCACTGGTCAGAGATAAGGTAGCCTAGGAGTATTTTGTTAAGCCATTTAAGATTGGGTACCTTTTGTTAAGCACTGCACATCCAGACATTGCTGCCTTACTGAAAAGCATCTCAAGGTATCTGTATTTAGTTTATGAGTCTGAAAGCACCTCTTAAGTTTATCCACCATTATTGATTCAGTTAATTCTTCAGTTAATTCCTTTAGCTAAATAGCCAGAGGTGAAGTAAGGTTATTTTTGTCAAATCATAACTGCATTTAGTTTCTCTTTGTGAGGCTGAAAATGCTGTTAAGTTTGCCCACCATTATTGAAGATTATGTCTCCAGTTGGTGAATTGAGTTCAGGTGATTTGAGTTAAGGTTACAAAGGATAAACCTCAGTGTGTTTATCCACCGCTATTGATTTCTTCAGCTGCTAAATGGTCAGAGGTGAGGTAAGACTGTTTTTGTTAAGGGTACCTTTGTTAAATATTGTACATCCATATAATCGGATCTCGGGGCTATGTTGGATAGCATCTCAAGGAATTACAATCTACTGTATTTAGTTTCTCTTTGTGAGGCTGAAAATACTTTTAAGTTTGTCCAGAATTATTGAAGATGATGTCTCCAGTTGGTAAATGGAGTTCAGTTGATTTGAATTACTGTTACCTCAGTGTATTTATGTTTTTGTAAATAACTTTTATCACTTATTTCATTAGGACTGTCAAATGTCTAAGAAACGATAGTTATTTAATTTTTCACTGCCAAAAGAGTGTAATAATGCTTCATTTGAAAGCCTGTCGAGACTACAATAAATACACATATCAAAATATATCTATTGTGTTTTATTGTTCTACTGCTGACTGTTCATCATAGTGATAATGAGTACAATGATAGATCAAATTTGACAGTTGTCTTGTCCCACACTGTGCCACAGCAACACTACAATAATAAAGTTATGTGTGCATTAATAAGAGAATTGAAGCAGACATTTAAAAGTAATTTAAAAGTACTTTCCCTAGTAACTAATTACTTTTATTATCCAGTAATTGGTAAAATAATTCAATTACTTTTTGAGAGAAGTAACAAGTAACTGTAACTAATTACACATTTTCAGCCCAACACTGATGGTTACAATAATAACCACGTGGTAAAGGGACGACTGGGATCATGTTTGTTTGTTTTTTAAACAATGTCGACCAGCGTTTGTTTTAAAGTCTGATGTTTGCATGACCCAACATCCTTCCTGACCTTACTGTGACTATTGTTGGCCTCTTCTGCTAAGAAAAGAGTCAACATCCTTGTATTTTGTAGTTTTTGGTTTCCCCCAGGCAAGTCATTGATATCACTAACATGACTACTTGATATGTGTGTGGATTTTCAATGTCCTGTGTGTCCCTCTCAGCTTGACTGTCAGTTCACATAGGTCATAGCCTCACCGCACGAATTTCAGCTCAAACAACCTGACAAGAGGGATGTATTAAGATTACACTGTTCCCTGTTACATAATGTGATGCATAACACGGAGAAACTTGCAGACTATATTAGTAAATGGAAGATTTCTTCACGTTTTCATGACTCCACATCTATGCTGGCAGTGTATTGAAGGACACACCACAATGTCTTCTCATGCAGGTCATATTTGCCAGCTCCAAGCATTTTTTTTTTTAGCATGTTTACTCCTGCATGAATTCCACTGTCCTAATTGTGTTTTCTATAACAAGCCTTTGTTCAAAGAATCCTCATTAATCTTTGCTCAAACAGTTTGAGATAGAGAAAGAAAGTTGTGCCCTGAACCTCTTCTGACTGTGAAATCAGCTGCTGAGGATTGCTCTAAACTCAGTGGTAACTTCCTTATTGACTCGTTTCTTTCTCTCTCGCTCTTCTGGTTAATTGTTTGTGCAGGATGTGACCCTGCTATTAGTAAATCCTCAAATCCCCAACAGTGTCTTTTAGCAGGCTCAGGGGGAAGCACTGCAGCACACTAATCCGTTCTCAATCAGTACATTTGGAGGCGATGAAGAGCTGAGCTTCGTTACCCAAAGCCATCTTACTCAGCTGTGGCAATGCATCGGTGCTATTGCATAACCAAAACAAAGAGCTCTGGAATGTGTTTCCATAGCTAAGCATATTTACATGTTTTTCCACTGTTGACATAATTAGGTCAAGTGTTTATTGTTATGAGACATGTGACTAGTGATGGAGGGAACTCAATTACCATTTCCAAGACACTGCAGTTTGAGGCTTTGGGTGAGACAGAATGTCTTTGGCTTTCAGTTCAGAAACAAGAAAGTTACAGGCAGCATTATACCATAAAACCTATTTGATCATGAAGTCTGAGGTAAGATGCTATAATATTGCTTGGCTTCTTTTCACCATCAACTTCACTGAATAGCTGCAATCCATAAATTCCACCTAAACTATCAGTGTAATCAACCAACACCACCAACAATCAGTCTTACAATGAAGTTACCTGCAGCTGAAGATCTGATGACAGAGCTACTGTAGGACTAGATTCCATGTAATCCCCAGCTGTGACTTTGACAAATACCTTATACTTACCTCCTCCTTATAGGTTCAAATTGACCATAATCAAGATAAATGCTGCTTGCCTGCCCAATTACAACCGTGTGGCTTGGGGCTACTAAAAGCTCTCATGTTTTAGAAATCAATAAGTTATTTATTGTGGCCTTTTCTCCCATGATACTGAAACTGTAAGGGCCCATCACAGGTAGTGGCAAATGTGTGGGAATTTAATTCAGTTTCCAAATAATCATCAAGTGTTTGATGGACAAATTGGTTTTCCTCTATATAGCAAAGCAATATTAGAAATGATGCAAACTAATAATATCATAGTTAAGCGGCCAGTAGGGTAGCACTCATAGACTCTCAAACAGTGAGGGTTCAGCCCGTCTAGTGGCAGATCTGTAGAGGTAATTTGTGCATTTTCTTGAATGCTCCGTCACTCAGATAAACCAGGATCAGTACCCTCCAAAGAATCAGACAAGAAGATATGACAACTGATTGTTTGAGGGCTATGAATACAAGAATAATGTGTATTTGAGAAGAGTTATGGCTTTCATGCAGCGTGCCTTTTCTAGCGCAACCCTATCACCAGACTAGGTTGAAATTGGGTGATTTGTATAGTAGGTTACATTTGAATGTGTCACATACACTGAATTAACATTTCATATAAGGCTGCAGCTAATGATTATATTCATTATCGATTAATCTACAGACTCAGTGAATCATTTGATCAACAAAATTCCAGAGGACAGTGAAAAATGTCTCACACACTCTCCTAAAGCACATGGTAATGTCATCAAATTCACTGTTTATTTTTACCAACAGTCCAAAATTACCAACAGTCCAAAATTCAAAGATATTGAATTTTTGAATTTGAATTTTTCACATAAGACATAAGACCTTTAAATGCCAACATACATTCATAACAACAGATGGTGCTAAAATTCTGTGAAAGTGTGCTCCCCTCCTGACTTAAGTGAGCCACCATCTCTCACAACTAGCCTACAGTACCAGGGGCCTGAAAGATGGAGAGACACAGTGATCTCCTCGAACAAAGTGGCTCAAAAGTAGGTAAACAACTGAGTAACAGTAATGTAACGAGTGTCGTCAACTCAACTACTTCACTGTCTCTCCTCTCAATGGTGCCACAGAGCTCTATGTATGTGTGCTCCACCTGTGGTGAAACAGAGGAGAGGAGAGAAACTCAGCGTAACTATAACTGACAACGAAATGCAGGAGAGAGTCTCACACTGTGCTGAAATAAAACAAGTGCACATAAATTAGGTAAGCAGTGTGAATGAACATAGTCTCTACTGCTTATATGATGTTTTTGTGTAAAAGAAGCGGTGTCAGTTGGTTAACACTTTTGGTAAACTGACAACACCTAGGATTTAAGTCTGACAGACTCAGACATGTACTTCTTGCTGCCATTTGGGGCATGTTAAAACAGCTGTTTTATCAACCCATACAGGACTGAGACAGAGAGAAGTTTATTCATTCAAAATCTAATGTCAATATTGTACATTCATCTAAAACATACAGTATATATACACACTCACTGGCCACTTTATTAGGAACACCTTCGCAACCTAATGTAATCCAATACAGCAGCTCTGTCTTCAATTGTACATTTACAAAGCTTAAACATTTTTGGTTTTTGTTGAAATTTTCAGACAGGTGATAATTCTCCTTTATGTTTATTATTGAGGTCATAGTGGTGGTGGTGGTGTACTGGAGTGCATTATACTGATTGGTGTTCCTCATATTTTGTCCACTCCATTAACATAAATGAGTGGGGCAAAATACTTTTTACATATTTTTTTCTTCTCTATTTAAGAGTGTTACTGAACTCTTCATCATTGAACATTAAACGTGGTCTATTGCTGCTATTTGAAGTTGTCAAAGTTTAAAATTGCATTTATCAGGTGGTGTTTGCAGGTCAGGTTAGTGAGGAAACACACTTGCATTTCTTAAATTCGCCATTAGTGACCCTAATATGTCACTGCAGTATAATAATTGGTCCCATAATCTCAAAACTAAATGCAGTTGAATGATGTGTTGTCTTTGGAGACAAGAGTGGGTAGTCTGGAGAATGATGCCCTAATTTCAAAGAAGGAAATGATTCAATGGGGTTTCAACTGTGAGCTGGTGACATTGACACTCCCTGTATTATACACCTCTCATTTGTCTTTCTCAGTCCATGCCTCTGGCTTGATTCCTCCTCACCACCTCAGATCTATGTATATTTGTCTCTCCCCTAGCAGCCTGTAAGAAAGAAAACTTTCTGCCTTTTGTTTTGCATTGCTGGATGGGATTACTGATGTTGGTTGAGATGTGTCTTTAATACTTACTTAAGCAACTACTGTTTGCCATGAAATCTGCTGCAGAAATGTATTATCCTTAAATGATGAATCCTCATGTTTTTCACAACCCCCTGAACTTCCCTCCAGAACCATTTACACTTCATATTAAGGCAGAATGCATTGTAATTGGAATGTAGTTGGATCGGCCGGATCACATTTGGAAATGGTATTTAACGTTGTGGTAGGATCTCAGTCAATTTGACTCAGTTTGAATATAATCTGTTCAGTTTGGCAACATTCTTCAGAAAAAAAAAAGTTGTTGAAAGGTCACCAAAATTCCCCCTCTTTCTGTTATCTCAAGCTGCTTTCAAAAAGCTACAGACAAACGATTCCTCTGCATAGAAATAATAAGTAGAGCCCATAATGCAGCATCACTTTGAGGGACCACTATGATGTGTAACACAAGGGTCACATGACTAACCCAGGTAGCCAAGCTAGCACAAGTGTTAACACATTTTTCCACTGATTTTGATTTTGTTGCTGGGTTTACAGCACCATTTGAGACTATCTAATCCACTATGTGGAGATTTTGAATGATGTGGGCAAGTTGATCAGATGTACATCTGCCAAACCAACCAGTTAGTTTTTATCCTTGAGGTCTGAAAAAACAAAATATACAGTTTGAAAACACCTCCGATAAAGCATAAATCTCACCTTGTGTAGCTTGTCCAATTAGATTTTTCAGGGCGTCTTCTTCACCTTATACTGGTGTGCCCAGACATAATGGGCTCAGTGCTACCCTGTAAAGCTAGGCTCTTTTCTCACCAGCCCCGCAGGTGAGAAAAGAGCCTATTTCACACTCAAACTCAAATATGGAAAATAGACACAAAGGTGAGGTTTATGCTTTACCAAAAGTGTTTTCCGAAAGTACTTTTTGGTTTTCCAATAGAAAAGGTTTCAAGGATGAGGACTAACTGGTTGATTAAATTGCCCACCTCCGATGAAGGGTGGCTGCTTTCCTGAGATTTTCTATGGGAGCCATCAAGGACTGTTTACTACTTAGTGAATGAGACAGTCCAGGTGATAACAGCGGTCTTGGTGTAAATACCAGCAGTGTAACAGTGATTTATTGTTTAAATTTCATCCATTGATGGCACCACCTCAATACGGGTCAAAGGTATCATGTGTGATCTAGCTGTATAATGCTTTAATTACATTCCATGCAATACCTGTCTTCACATTCTTTCATTCACTTTTTGATAAAGAGCAAAGGGTTGGCTTCATATCCGCAGCACTAAAGAGAACTGAGTTACATCCAGGTAACTTCTATTCTTTCTTGTTTCATTATGTTTTATGTAAAGCTCTTTGAATTGGCTTGTTGAAATACGCTACACAAATAAACTTGCCTCGCTTTGCCTTACTGAACATGAGACTACAGCTCTGCAATCACTGTTTTATTCTGCTGTGAATGCGCTGAGCCATTGGATTTGCAGGGGAGTCATGTTTGGTAGATGTGTGTATAAGAGGAGATGGGTTGTGGTCTCTGAGGTATATCCATATCCTTTGGTGTAGCTACACCATAACCCCTAAATGGACAACTTTAAATTCCCCTTAGGTAGCATTAGCCCAGTTAGCAAGCAAACAAAATGTAGCCTACAGATGTAGCAGATGATGAGTAGCGGGAATAGACCTAAATGTAGAGACCAGAGGCAAAGCAGGTCTGAAGAAAACTCTTTATTAGGAGTGAGCAGCATAAACAAAAGCTGACAGAACAGCAAACAGGAGCATAGGCAGGCATCTAAACAGAACAAACGATCTGACAAAGACTGAACAGAAAACCAGGACTTAAAACCAACTGAACTAACGAGGAGATGAGGTGCTGGTGGGGAGATGGGTGGAGAACTCAGGAGAGGGGAGTGAGGTGATGAAACGGGAACAGACAGGGAGCCGACTGGCTGGGGAAACACAGGGAGCAGGGTAGGGCTGACGAGGCTAACACAGGGCAGGTGTGGGGAAAACACAGAGCAGAGCAGGGCTAACAAGTCAAGATGCAGGGCAGGTGTGGAGAGAAAAACAGGCCAGGGAGGAGCACAGGAACAAAGCAGGGGAACACAGAGCAAAACTGAAAACCAAAACCCAGAAAACTCTCAATACAACCTACACTAAACCGTCCAAGAACAATCCAAGTACACAACACCCTAAGCTAACCAACAAAGGCAGTTCTCTAACCCGACCACTCAAATCATAACGAGCAAAACCATATGACGAGAAGGACTGGACAACAGAAGTGTAACACAGGAAACCCTAGAAAACACTAAGAACAAACAGAAAGTCCAGGCAGGATGTGGCACCTTGCCTTGCATGTTTAAGCAGTCCCTCGATAGTATCCTGCACTGCTGTTGACAAGTCCATGAGCCCCTCTGACCTATTTTGTACATTGAGATACGATCATAATGCAGGCACAATTCCAATAATGTGAATGCTTGTTAATGTATTACTATAAGGTAAAAAAATGCAAAGGCACATGATCAGATGTCAAGTATCAACATCTAAAAGGCTGATTGCCAATTAAATTCACATAGTTAATCATATTCCCCCAAAGGATGAACCCTTGATGAACATTTCAAGAGCTTTCTGTTACCATCCTCAGGATAAAATGTAACTTTGCACTAGACAGGATGTCCCATAACTAATTGACAGCTTCCGATGAAAGCACATTCATACCTTCCAGGTGATAAACCTTGATGATGATGATTTTAACTACTACATGATCCTTCCTCCAGCACCACCCTCAGGACAAACTTTTACATTTTCAACCCCACGACTGGCAATGTGTCAATCTTAGTATCATCAAGCTTCTTGATCATATGGTGATGCTAGTATGGTGGTACAGGGAGATGATGGAAATGGGATAGAGTTTTAGAAAGTCAGTGCAGTCTCTCTCTCTCTCTGTCACACACACTCTCTCTCTCACACACACACATACACTATACCACTGACACTCCCTAATGGCCTGTGGATGGACTAATACAGAGCTTCAGGGCAGAGCTGCTGGATGTGGCTGATAACCATGCAGACAAATGACCCAGCACTGGCTGCCTTGCTGGGCAGGAACATCACTGTGCATGCTGGGATACACCAGGGAGGCATCACAAAAGTAATAAACAAACATACCACACACATGCAGCTAATCATCCACACATGTATACACATTCACATCCTTGAAAAGAATGCTTTAGGTAACATAATAGCCTCTGTGGCAGCCACATTAAAGCTAATCCTGTTAATCATGTTAATAAGGGTGATTCTATTTTCACAACATCCATAAACACACAAATATATCAAAGAAATACCCCAGTTTAAATAAGTATGAGAAGGAGTAGGTCACCAAAAAGAGTTGTGGGAGGAAATGAGTGAAATGAAATCTGTTACTACAAACCAGCTCTCTGGGGGAAAGGGAAGCAACATAACATTGAAATAGACTTTGGGAAGATGCAATTATTTATTGCACGGATTGATCGTCAGGCAAGATTTACACATAACAACAAAAGAGGCAAACTACAGTTCAATGAAAAGCAGGCCCATGGGTTCACTAACTCAAAGACATCAATAAACCCAAAAGAGGACTCTTAACTCAGAAGTTTAAAAGGTCTCTAAAACAACAAGAAAACCTCAGTTAGCTGACCTGTCCAAACTACACATTTAAACCAACAGCTCTGCTCCTTGTGAATCTATACAACATCTATACATGTGTGGATGTGAACATGTGAAGAAGTTACAGAAAACTAGTCTATGCCAGTCTCCAGGTAGCTTGTCAAGTGAATGCCTCAGAACTTCTCAACTACTACAAAAATGTGTTTTTCTTATTGTTACTTTAGTTAGATGTTGGAGCTTCACTGTGCAGAATGATGTATGTGCAGAGTTTGACACTAGAAGCCTTTTTCCACATTCATCTGTTGAAGGAGGAACATTTCTCTGTGCTCACCAAAAATATGAGTTTAAGGGGCTTACCTATGAACATGATTTGTGACATCACAACTAGTTCAGAGCCAATTGTGGTCCAGTATTCAACTTACACATGTGTGATTTGGAAACTTGAAGCCTCCAGTGCACAAACACTGAAAAAGTATTCATAGATTCTGGAATTTTTAATGAGGGAAAAGAGGTAGATGTAAGTAGATGTAATTTTCAGGGAAAACTATGTCAAACATAAATTATTATTCAAAGTAGAGTATTTTATATACATCTTAAAACATGTCTGGAGGGGATCTCTAATTAACAAACAGCACTAGAGACACAGTTGTTCACATAAAAATCACAGCTGCCCCAAATGACAACTTTGTTGTGTATATGTAGTATGTCGATGACGAAACGAGAGCCAGACTGCCAATCACAGTTGTCCGGATGGCAGCCAGGAAGTAGGATGGGTTTTGGGCCAGGATCAGGGCCAGTCTCACACAGGAGTCCACACATTCTAATTGACATAAAGACTGAACAAAGCTAGTCACACAGGGAGCTGGCTATGGCCATAACAATAACCAATAAATTATACATGAAACATACGAAAATAAATAAAAAGAGCTTTTTCAAATTCATGTTTTTTTTAATGATTTCTGCACAGCAATTAATATTTTTTCCCAATATTTCACCTTATTTAACTTAATTTCCCTTGCTGTGTTTATTCTTAAAGCCAGTGGCCGCAGGATTTGAAAACGTGACTTTGTCACCCTCCTCATAGGTAACATAAAAATGGTAAAAGTGGCATAAAGCAATGGAAATAAAAATGCTATGAAATAGAAAATAGAAATAAAAGAAAGAGAGCCATGGTCATGCTGAACAATGAGTATAATTAATCATTTTTTCTTTTGATATATGTCTCTACATATTAATTTATATAAACATGTATTTATTAATATACATTTGTCGCATTTATTGTTTGTAATATTTTGAAGCTTTGTAACATTTTGCTACTGTATCTTAATGTTGTGGTGTATTGTTGCTGGTTGGATAGACTGAGTGGAGCCAACATTTCCCCACTAAAAACTTCCATAAACCACCACAAAAAAACAAAAAAAAAAAAACAAACAAACTTGGTTGCTAGGAGAAACAATAAATAAATGCCATTATTCAAATAATCACATAATAGCCAGTCATGCCATACTCACCACTCTGCTGCTTCACATACTGTTTTCATTCACTAATTCAAATTGCTTTCTACTTTGCTGGGGTTTGTTTTTGCTGCACTGTCAATAAAACTCAACAAAAGACTACCAGGAACAGGAGCAAGACTTTTATTCTGTTGAGTTGAGTTGAGTTGTATTGAGTTTTATTGATGGCAGCTTAGCGGCAATCAGAAAAAGGAGAAATGGGAGCAACTGAAAATAATTAGAGTGAAAACAGCATTTCTGTTCTGAAGAGAAAGTGAGAGCAGCAGAGTGATGAGCATGACATGACCCTGTTGTTGTACTGATGGAATTAGTGCTGTGCAAATGTACATCATCCTGTATTAAGACAACAGAGGAACATGGAGGAAGTGTTGAGTTTACATCAATAGCAAATTAAAACAGATGCAACAGCAAGATGTTACAGGCTAATATTGAAGCCTATCATGCACATTCTCTTGCAAAGAAAGAAATAATGCACTTCTTTTTAGTCTACTAGTCCCCCCGGAGTCATATCTCTCAGGCCTTCTTCACAACATGCGTTAACACATGCTTGCTCGCTACCAGACACTGGGATGGACAGGGCCATTTGAAGTTGTCGGCATGGCCTGTCAACCCCTGCAAGACTGGAAACATATTTCCTGGAGCTGTGTGGACATTCCAGCAGCACAGAGTAGGGTCCAATTCAGCGTGCAGTGATATGCTTGGAGCAGCCTTCTGAGCTGTTGTCATGTTTCAGGCTGTCACTGACTACCGATGAAAGTCTAGAATGGGACAGAGGAGAAAAAGCTGCCTGCATGACCAATGGTAATTGGCAACCCAGTCTCACATCAAAATGTGTACTAGCTATGTTGGTCCACAACGCAAAATATATTAGTTTCACAATATCGGCTCTAAAATTGTGAGAAACCTACGTTTTGTTTTGGGTTTTTTTGGCCAATTCTTTTCTATTGAATTATATTGCCTGGGCTGAATTTTTGCTCCCAGTCTGACCCTGGACAACGTCATACATGAACAAGATATTTATTCCTTTCCTGTGGCAGTAAACACAATACATGCATCCACTTAAAAGAGACACATCATGATTTTTGTGATTTTCTGTTATTTATATGCTGTTATGATGTCAAATGTCTATGTTAAATATGATCAAAGTTCCAAAAAATGAAGTGAACGTATGACATAGCCACCAACATGCCAGAATATGAGATTCAGGCATCACATACTTGGTTTAGTTATGAAGGACATAAGATGTCTGATCATATTTATCTTAAATATTAGGAGTCTGTGGGTAAGCAACAAAAATATTGTTCAGCCCATGCAGTTTTAGATATGGCTTATGGTGAAACAAATGGTAATAAATCATACTGTAACACTATATTAATTTGAGATGTTAAGGAAAGGGTGTTGCAGGTTTTTTTTTCTGTCTAAGCAGGGTCTTGTATTTTGTGAAAAATAAGGTTCGGCCCCTCTCCCTACACCACTAATTTTCATACAGTCCCTAAGATTAAAGGCAACGGACAAAGAAAAATGAGGGTTATATTCATCCTCAGTTACTTCACCTCCAGCTTTTTGTTCCTCATATAAACTTTGTTCAAGCTTGATGTGACCTCCTATTTTTTAAATTTCACAGGTCAGAAGGTTATTTTTGTTTCAGACTGGCAATCATCCCACTACATTGAACATATTAGTAACCTCCGCAATTAGTAATATTTTCCTGTGACTGCCCACATGTCTGGCATCAGAGGCCTAAACACACACTCATTTCCTTAATGATTTCCCTTCCTCTTACATTATTTAAACAAAATAGGACGCGATTATGCACCAACATTAATATTCATCAGTGATGCATTCCACCTTATTAAGCATTTAGAGTAAACAAACTGTTCAGGATCATTAGAGTTGAAATGTAAAGACAAAAGGTGGTGGGAAGGCGGTGGAGGGGGTCTCAAGAGGCCAAAGGGAAGTGTGTGAGTCTCTTGCAGCCGCTGATAAAGAGTGTACCCCAGCTAAGTGGATTAATTATTAAAATGCTGCTTGGATCTCTTGTGATTTAACAAACATTAAGAGCCTTTATTACCTGCACTAAATCAAACGAGGTGTATGCAGACTGACATTTTTCATCAATAAAGTATAAGAATGACACAAAAGGGTGTCTGGGATGAGTCATACATAATTTCATACATCATAATGACAGAGATCACTATATTCAAGAAGATGATTACATATTTCAGTTTCTAGAACTTTGGTTCCTTTGATTATTAATAGCATCTTAATATTCTGAGAGTTTGCTGACTTTTTCCAAGGTCTAGGAATAAATTTCAATAGACAAGAATTGTTTGGAGCTACATCTGGCAAAGGAGCAACTCATATTCTATTCCTTTTAATCAGAGCAGGATTTCTTCCCTGTGGACGTAATTACATGGTTCATAATTCAGACCTGGCGTTCTCGAGCAGGCTCTATATAACATAACACTTTGTTTCCGCCTCACAAACATGTTCTCTGTACCTTGACACGATCATTGTTGGATGCTGGTCTAATTATTAACCTCAAAGCACAGTTTTTTACAAAGCATGCATGCTGTCAGAGATCTTGTATCCTTTACATATCAGACATCATTTCCCGACAATAATAACAAACTGACAGAAGTATTTTATTTTGTCAGTATTCTTAACGCTCAGCACCAGCTTTTAAAACAGCAGAATCCTGGAAGGAAACCAATAATTTCAAACTGTGGTAGGCAGTTAATTTTTGGCGTCATTGGACAAAAATTCCATGATAACCTTTCAGCATATTGTAATTCAAATGGTCTGAGAGAACACTAGATTCTGCACCTCCTCTTGGCTCTGGATTCAGACTTTAGAAAATCTAGCCGGGAGATTTAAGCCAATCATGGGTCATTTCAGAGAGTGAGCGTTCCTATAGGCGGTTCTACAAATGCAGATGCACATACACGTCGCTTCAGATAGTGAAAGTCTGATTCAGTGGCGGCTGAGCTTGCTGAGCTTGCTGTTCTTCTTATGGACAGGTAAGCTGCTAACTTCATTTTACTCTAATATAGCAGAGAACTAGCTAGTGACAAAGATTGAAAGTCAAAACATAGCAGCTGCAGAACAGCACAGATGTGTGTGTGTGTAATTTCCTCGCCTATGTTTAAAAACAATGCTCACAATATAAGCTGTGAAAAGTGTCATGCCAGCCTGGTATGTGGTGTTATCCCTACTGTAGACGTGATGTCAGCCCTTGCATTGATGTATTGCATCTTAGCATACACAGTATAACAATTTTCAGCATATGCTATAAACTACACTGTGTGTGTATTAACAACAGAGATGAAGACATCCTGTCAGGAAATGAAGGATTGGCAGAAGATGTTCTACTGCAACAGCTGGGAATGAGGCTGGTTTGGTTCAAGTCTTACTATTGCAGATATTGGCCTTTATTGACTTTTATTATTTATTGATATTGACTGTCGCATTACTTTGCGTGATGCCTCCGTCATGTGGTGTCCCACAGGGCTCTGTCATGGGTCCTATGTTGTTCTCTTTATATATGCTGCCTCTTGGACAGATTATTAGCTGTTATAGCGGCATCTCTTATCATTTTTATGCTGATGATATTCAGTTGTATTGCTCTTTTATACCTGATGAGAGTAACCAACTGTCCATTTTAAATGATTGTTTGGATGCCATCAAGATTTGCATGGCTGACAACTGCCTTCAGTTACATGCAAATAAGATAGAAGCTCTTATAATTGCTCCTGAAAATTTTATTCCAAACATCAAGCAGTATATGGGGTTGTTAAGTGTTTGTGTTCAGCATAATCTTCAAAATTTAGGTGTCATCTTTGACCAATCACTGTCCTTTAATAATCATGTCAGCCAGCTTATGCGCTCATGTTTTTTTTTCAAATTGCAGAACATTGCTGAATTAAGATCTATGGTGACCAAGGTTGAGATAGAGATTATTATTCGTACTTTTATTTCTTCTCATTTAGATTATTGTAATGCTCTTTTTACCTGTTTAAAAGAAACTTCTCTGAACCATGCACTGGCTCCTGATTACATTTCAAATCCATTTTAAAATACTGTTGCTAACCTATAGAACCTTGCATGGTCAAACACCCCAATATATTGTTGACCTCCTCCTCCCTTATATGTCCAATCAGGCTATTAGGTCTGCTGAACAAAAATTACTGGCTGTCCCTCAAACTCGCTATAAAACCCAAGGTGACCTTGCTTTTTAAGCTGTTGCACCCAAATTATGGAATTCTCTCCTCTTATTGCTGCGATCCCTAGACTCCTGAAACATAGCTGAAACATTCTTATAGTGGCTTATTTCCTCATCTGTGTTTTGGAAATTCGGTACTTGTTTATGTGTCTCTGTCCTCATTTGTTTGTTGTTGCTATGATTTTAACTTGTGAACCTTGCACTGTCTGTTATTGTTGCTATTTTTAATATTGCCTTTAATTTTGTATTTTTTATTAATGTGAAGCACTTTGTGATTTTGTATCTGTGAAAGGTACTATACAAATAAACTTTACTTACTTTTTGAACTGTCTTTTTTGTTTTGCCCAAATTGTCTGTGTGATTTTTAGTCATGGTGTTTTGCATCATGTTACCTGCCATCACTGAACGCTGCCCAAGAGCCACAGCAACATCTGGACTGAGCAAGACTGCACATCAGACCCTGATCTGTGGCTGAGGGATGTGGAAAAGTTCTTGCCTTTAAGGTAAGTAAATAGTTCTGCATTTTTAGTAATAAAGTGTGCGTTCACAATCACATGGTTCACTGTGGACATATCAGGTGAAGAAATCAGAGAGAATTTTATCCCTCATCTATTAGAGAAAATATGTTTAAAGTGTTTTATAATTTGCCATTTGTATGACATGTAGATCAACTGCAGAACTGGAGTCAACATCTTGATGTACACTTCCAAGAAGCCTGGATCATAACCATCATGTCCACAGGCCAGCAATGACAAACCAGGATGACTTTTTGCTGTACGTTAAGTCCAATTACCTTACTAAACCACTGACTTACATGTATTTATAATTACATTTACAAATACAACTACTACAAAACTACTGCAAATCACAAGCATCATCATGTACAAATTGTGTGTGTTTTATCTTTTTTTTTTCTTTAGGTAAGTCTGGCACAAAAAGTCCAGGAGATGGATGCTGTCACAGTACCAAAGGAATACAGTGTTGGGCCGCACACATGCCAGAACAAATGGCCAGGCCTGTGTGTCCACACAGCAGCCTGACCCCAGGCCCTCATGGGACTCCCACTGCCTAAGGCCAGTGAAAAGAGTGCCAACGGACTCCAGCTCCCAGCAGCCATAGCAATCTCGTGATGTCCAGCTTGCTCAAACTCTTGACCCACGTTGGATGAGACCCACCAGCAACCCACCCGCCGAGAAGACCAGCTGCCGCAACCCACCAACAACGCGAGGACAGCGGCTTCCATCTGCATCGAACTGAAGAACTGAGTTTGGACCTAATCGACGGACTACACAATCACCTATTCGCTTCCCTAAATGGTTCAAGTAAGAGGCTATGTCTGGGCAGTAATAGGTTATTGATAGCGTGTTATTTTAAGATTGATTGCTAATTGTTGTGAAACCATGGACTGTGCTGGTTGTGTTCCTGTAAATGCTTTTGAAGTATTATTGCTGCTGTTGTTACTTTTGGTTGTATTTATCACACTTAACTGATTCTGGTGTTTGTCCAACTGCTTGGGCTGCTCTGTGTTGGTTCGCCATCATGTGTGAGACTGTGGGTTGCATTTCATTTGTTGTAATCAGACCGCAACTGGAGAATAAGGACGTTTACACGTTACATCTCTATGAGAAATAAAAACAAGAGCCACCTCTCCTCATGATTGCTGAGATCGTTTGGTCTTTGGTGCGTTCACCCTCTTTACCTCACTTGCATGAACACACAAACACGCTCTGATGTTCATCCATATGCTACTCTGTAGTCAGACATGTGTTGATAGGCAACACAGACGCTCAGCTTTGTCCAACACCATCTTAGTGATCAGAGGCACATGTTGACTGGCAGTCACCATTTAATCGCAGCCTCTGTTCAAATCTCGTGGTCAACCCTGTCGACCGAAACTCTCGTGTGACGTAACCCCAAGCAGTTCACGTCCGCCATCTTGTCCCTCCTACTTCCTTTTTACACCATCCCTGCACACGCACTCTCTCTCACACACATGCACACACATCCCTGCTGGTGTTGTATGTTTGTCTTGTTTAGTGTAGTTGTATGATAGATGTTTGTTAATTGAGGTATTTATAACCCTAACAAATAATTATTATTCATTCAAATTAATATTTTTTATTGTTTTTTAATAACTAATAATTATATTTGATAATTATTACTTATTGCTAATAACCAAACCTGCTCCTAACTAAGTCCCAATAACAGTTATATGCCAGACCTGCGGAGTGCCATTGTGAGATGACGGCTGGCTGATGACAAGGGGTGTAACATTAAAGACTTTCTCATCAGCAGAATGATGCCTTTCACCCCTTATCGGTCAGCCCTCATGATAATTGAAGCCAGTTTACAGTGATTCCTCAAGCAAAACCTATTGTATGGGACACTCCCCTGGATTTCTATGAGCAGGATCGCAAAAGAAAATGCTGTTATTCAGGGAGGGGAAATAAAGGGGACAGCTTAATGGGCTATTTCCTTGATGAGAGAGATGACGATATGTCAGATATGCAGAATAGAGATAATGACCTGCAGGTGGATAATTCAAGGTACGGCCAGACAGAAATGCACTGACAGCATGCAGAACGCTTCAATGGACCATGAAGGAAACTAAGAAGAGTAATGTCTTTGGTCCTGCTTATTACAAGACATTTGTTTCTTTGAGTAAAACATGGTTCAGTTCATTTAGAGCCAAAGCCAAGGGACATAATGTGGCCTACTTCTTCTGATTTATGATAAGATGTCAAACAAGCTCTCACAGACCTCTCCCAAGCTGGGATCCAGCACTGCTGCGAGTACTGTATGTTACTGTGTGTGTAAAGTTTTAAGAGTTTTTGTAAAGGGTCCTGTACAGCTGTATGCTCTAAATAGCTGCATGTTTGGTTATGTGTGCAGCAGAATGAAAAAAGATAAAAGACTGTTTGAAATATGAGTGTCTGAAGGTCCTTAGAAGGTCTGCAAAAATCTGTAAATGCCAGATTATCCACTCAATTTCACTATGTAATGCTGGCTTATTCTCAGAAAGGTAAATCACTTTGATGAAACTAAAATAACACTGTGCTGTTGCTGGATTTTATCTGGTGATATTTAGTTGAGGCAGAGTGGAAAATGAGACAAAGTAAATGTCATGAATTGCACCATTTTATCCACAGATGTATTTAAGACCAATGTTACTGTTGTTTTAATTTCTGAAACTGCATTCAACTGCACGTTCAGTTCTTAAATCAATACAGAACATGGTTAATATGTTATTCCAAATATTTTGGATGTTATGTTTTGAAAATGTAATTTCCAGATATCCAGAGAATTCATTTTCTTACCTGGTTTGTTATATTTGGGATAGAGGAGCATACAAAAAGTAAAGGTTCGGTCACTTTTCCTAATTTCCCACAGTGTGGATTACAAGGTCACAGCCAAACAGAGAGGGTTTAGTATACTTAGCATGCATTAGTGTAGGCCATTGTCATTACTCAAAATGACAAGACAAAGAATCACAAAGTTATTTATTATATGGGCTGAACATCCTTGTATTTTAACAAAATTAAAGGGCAACACAGCAGTGGCGTCTTGATACATACCATAGTGACACTTGACACTCATCATGCCACTATCCTTTTTCCATTGACTCACACACACATACACACACACACACACACACACACGCACACACGCACGCACACACACACACACACACACACACACACACACACACACACACACACACACACACACACACAAAAACAGCAGTATTAACACATTTGCTCCCTAGATTGACACTCTCTAGCTACTGCACATTCTTTCACTTCTTTTGTCTGTGTGGTATGTCCGGTTTGTGTTCCAGGCGTCAACTGACACAATTACTAGCCGACAACCACAATGTGTGTTGTCCTGAAAAGTTTAAATGATTGTGCTAGAGGAGAATTTAAGGGATTGCCAAAGTTATTACTATTCATCCTGTGGAGAACATAAATATATACTGTATACCAAATGTCATTGCATTTCATTTAATAGTAGTCAATACATGTCACTCAAAACCAAAAGTGTAATCCTGATGCTGGCCCTGAATGGGCATCACCAAAGTTATTAAGATTGATCGTTTGGGAACTTTAAAGGCCTGAATCATATTTGTGCCAATACATCTGGTCAATGCTGAGGTATTGCAATGGATGAGTGAAAAATATGACCTGATGGAGGCAAATGGATGAAAAGTCAGAGGATAAGCAAAGTTATTTCATTCAATTCATTCTTTGGGGACCTTGGATACCTGTACCAAATCTGATGGTTATACATCCAATAGTTGCTGAGATATTTCAGTCTGAACCAAAGCAGTCCACCAACTGACCAACTAACATTGTGATCTTCCGAGCTATGTTGCTAGCCTTGGCTAAAAATCTATTAGCAATACAACCTATGGATGCCACTGTCCTTCTTTTGTGCAACATACTGGATCTTGTCAACTAGTCCAACAACTACCACTACCTTTGGTATGATTCCCTGAGGATTGGTAATTGGTTTTGCTGACCCTCTGATCTTCCATCCAGAGCAAATTTCATATCAAAATTTCCTTTTACCCACAATTGGATGCATCACAATGTGTCTCAAAAACTAATGACAAGATTTCCATGGAATTGTCTGAGGATATTCATGATCATCAGAGGATGAATTTCCCTCCACCCACTCTCCCCAACCTTTCTTGTTGTGCCACCATTAGGTGAAAGTTTAAACATAAGAAATATTCAAAATCCAGAGAACAGACGGCCATGGTATTTGTTAATAATATTCATGGTTCCCTGAAGTTTTACACTTTTATTCTTGAAACTTAATGGGTCAGTGCCACCCTCAGGACAAACGTTTTCAACTTTGTATTTATGTTATCTGATGATTTAATAAGCAGGTTGCTTATTAGATTCCTTAGTAAATCCATGGTCCCAAGAAAATTAACAATTTCATTTCAATGACCTGATGATCCTTCTCTAGCATCACTTGTCAATGTTACAGTAATACCTCCAACAAGATATTTATGTTTCATCACCTCAACTTTTGTGATGGTTGAATTAAAAAAAGAACATCCTGGCACTGCATACTGTCATTAAAGTTGGAAGGTTGTGTCATCAGTGTCCCCCTCTCAATGTAAAGCTTCACTTGGTGCCAAAAGCCATCAGATAGAAACTGATGAAGCGGTATAATTATAATGCCCATTATTCCTAAGGCAAGGCTATGCAGAGGAATTTCACCTCCAGACTTGTAAAACTCATCAAATAAGGATTCTTTCATCTGATGACTTTTCTCTTGTCTCTTGGGGAGTTGTTACAAGTCATTATCAGTGTAACGAGGCAAAGCAAATCTCTGGAGCTCCACATCAACATACTGTAATTAGCCAGTGATGTCAAAACACAGCGTTCTTCCTCTATAACCAGAGCCAGGCTGTGGACCACAGATATCTTTAGGTACCACCACCGGGATGTGTGGAGATGTGAGATAAATGATGCAATTTACCTTTTGCAAACTGTTGGGAATACTAATTATTTGAGAGATATATGTAGGAGAGTTAAACCTAAGGCAATGAAAGAGGAACATGAGTGAATTTGAAAGATGTTCATGCAGCCAAACAGAAACTTCATGGAATGGCAAACTGCAAGCTAAAGAGGAATATAAATCATATTCCCAGTATTGGTGAAGTTATCACTGAGTGCTGTCTATAAATGAATCGTAGACTTGCAGAGTTTGAGCTGCACTGGCACTAATTCACTCCTCTACTGTACTCCACCTGATTCACATTTAAAATAGTGTTGAGATGTGAGCAGATGATGAATACACCCTTGGGGCTTTGAGTTGTGCTCTCACCTATATTAACAATGTTATTTGCAAATCAACATATTTTAGTCCAAATCTTAAGTTTTAGCTTAAGCATGTTTACAATTGCACAAGGAGAAGTGCTCCTATTGGTGAGCATTTACAGAACATGTCACAGAAGCTGTCAAAGGTGAGAGAACGCAAAAAATTCTGACATGCTAGTCCAGATTTTTCATTTGTCCTCCAGTACTACACACTACACATGATAAACAAGCTATTGTTGCACCTGATGGTCTTTTCAATCCCCACATTCCACATGATTTGGGGTGGGCCGTTATTGAGACGATGATGTAGGCTGATCCCAGCACAGCACTGAGTGGTTTGCACTTACAATAATTACCTGAAAACAGAAAAAATGTTATCATAGAGCACTTGGCTGCAGTCCACCAGTGTATTTTTTTCTTTCAAATTACTCACACACATCACTGTGTATAATTCTGCTGAACTTGGCCAGACTCTCCAGATGCTCATTTACGCTACTACTGTGATTTAGCCATTAACAGAGTATGAGGACACAGAGAATGTGAACACTCAGCTCTATCTGGTCAGCTGGCACCTCCCAATTACCAGTGCACCAGCTCCATTTAGCCACAGTACTGCTGTGGGCTCTGAAGCATTTTGGCAGACTTCATAGCCTGTGGGCAAACTGAAACATGTCTGTGCACACAGGTTGTAAACATTAGGGCAGGCTGCAGAGAAAGTATCTTTTGGTTTGGGGTTTTATAGCAGTAAATATGCAGAGTCTCCCAAAAACTGTATTTTGTGGCGTGCCAGGTCCGATATCTAACCTAACTACATGTGAAAAGGAGATCACTGAGGCCACTAACCTTAACATAAGTAGCCTCCCTAATTTCACACATAGAAACAAAAATCTCATAATACCTCTCATAGGGAAACTCTTTGGAGAGTATAAAGTTTCTAGCTGTTCTTGGTTGGCTGATTTTACAAATGTTCTCTGCTACCTTACAGTATCATTCCCTGCCTTCGACCAGTACTCACTGTCCAACCTCCGCTGAACAGCCCTCAAGGCTCACTTCCCATGAATAACAAACTAGTATCCCAGACCATTAATAATACATAGAAAAACGCACAGCATAACGATGCAGTGGATAGCCTGCCTACATGCTACAACCCCCCTACACCTAAAGCCTATAAGTGTATCCAAGTTGAGTGATTCTGCACTCCGAACTTCTGAGGCCTTCTATGTTAAATTCCCTGATTTATTACACAGACTCTGAACTGCAGAAATTGATATGCCCTTCATCTGGATGGAGGACGTAAAAATATCCCCCACAGTTGGCCATGATGTGTGAATAAAGGCGGACTCTGCAGGGCAGGAAGGCAGCCTCAATGAACCATTAGAAAGTCATTATTACGGCTGTGTATGATTGATCCTTTCCCAGGGACCCTCGGTACGCCTTAACAATTAACCCACAAGCTATTAAATGTTGGCAATATAGCAGAGTGGCAAATAAATCAGTGTTTTACACCTTCCGATTCAAGATGGCTGAGGACTTTATTAAAGTGGCATATTGAATTAATCTGAAATCAAGCAAAGAAAGAAGTCGTCCCAGCTCACTACAGCTCTACAGCTACTGTATTCTAGATTAATGGACACTGGATTTAACGATGGCAATAATGTGATTAAGATTTGTTACTTAGTGTAACAAAACTGGCTTATAAGCAGTTAACTAAGGACTAAAAAAATCTGAGGTGGTTTAATGTAATTGTACTTGAAAACTCTAATTTGTTAATAGGCTTAATTAATAGGCTTAATAGGCTTTAACTGAAGGATTTTGCAGGCTTCTCAGCTTCAGGCTTCAGGCTTCAAACAACTTGCTCTGATTTACACACATGGGATGCTGCATGAGGAACTCCAGTGATTTAATACTACACTTCCATAAAGTTGGAGAACTTGCAAGAGAAAATGGGGAGGAAAGTATAAAATGGAAGGCCAAGGGGGCCAAGATTTCCTGACCGTTAGTCCCCAGTATGGATAAATGTCCAAAAGCACTGGACCTCCCCCAGTTTTCCAAACTGGGGTGGGTGGGGGTGGGGGGGGATTTGGATTCTATAATATAATTACAATTGACTGACAGTGACATTTCCATTTCATGTTCTTGGGACAGCACCTTAATATGGCTCACCCATCTGTCAATCAAACAAACACACTCCAAACAAATTGACGCACATTAGAAGTAGAGGAATAGCAATGCAAACACTGAAACACACTGCACACTGTGTCAATATGTTTTGTAAATGTAATGAGACCATGACTTGTCGATCTATTAAAAATGACACAGCCCCCAATGTGTTGCATGATTATGGTATAATATCCTGTTTGTAATTTTGATTAGCTCAGTTAGTCGGGCTAATATGGCTTTATTCATGGGCCAAATCATCAATATTGCAGTATATCACCATAAGGTCAGACATTTGACCAGACATTTGAATTTTGTGAGCAAACTAATAAGATTATTGATTGATCTGTTTCAGCAATAACTGCACGGTAATGCAGCAATCATGTTAGTAGCTATGTCTGTATTTGACCATCGAAATGTCTGCTGTGAAAAAGGTTTATTCAAGTCCACATTTTTCTCCCTGGTCATTTGACCCCTGGCAACTCTTAAACCTACTAATGTTTTATTACTGACCAGTTAAACACTAGTAAATGATTCTCTTTAACCATTTACAAATGTAACCCAAGTTGGTGTCATTTCAAGTATCAGAATCAGATCAGAGCTCGCTCATAATAAGAATGAGGGAATGGTGCAGACCAGCACCATTTAGATTAGGATGGAATAGCTCATTTCAGAGGTCTGAGGTATTATCCACAGTGCTCAGTGCGAGGCGAGCTGGTTTTGGCAGGTTAGACACTGGCAGCGCCTATAGCCTGACAGCACCAGACATGCACCACTGTGTTGAATCTGAAATAATTGCTTCTCTGCTTTTCGTATTAAAGAAGCCATCATGGCTCATCTGAGAATGAGGGATTCAATTCTTCTTTTGTATTGCAATTTCATTCACTCTGATGGACCTGGGCCACATGATATTTAATGGCCTTTCATTTTACCCAGCATGCTCTTTAGCCGAAGGACTCCAACGTGGATTTCTACACAGGTCACGGACACATTCAGGAATGTGTGTATAACATGGAGTTCCTCTGTATGGTGGAATGTCATACGTGGAAAAAAATGTGGACAGTGGTGTGACAAGTGTGTTATTCAATGTCTGGTGGTATACTTACTTCCTGTCTAATTTCTTGATTATAAAACATAGGATAGCACATCAATTTCTTATGTGCTAGTTGTCAAAACACTCTACTGTAAAGATTATTACTGTATATGGAGTATACTTAACTATATTATTACATAGTATAGAACTGGGGCAGAGTCATATCATCTGACACTTTGTCATTTTTTACATTAATGTTTGTGTATGGATTTAAAAAAAAGTAGTTATTAATTACAACATTTTTTATAAAATGTTAGTAGGCGTATTTTTTTAACTTAGCACAAAGCCAGGCAAGCTGTTTCCACTTACTTCCATTCTTTATGCTCAGTTATGCTAATCATGTCCTGACTCCACCTTTGTACTTAACCTACAGACATGAGATTGGTATCCATCTTCTTATCTCACTCTCTGAAAGAAGGTGGGTAAGTGTATTTCCCAAAACATAGAACAATATTAATTGAAGCCCTGCTGCTAGCAATGGAAAACCAAGATTGTTGGAACTTTGGACAGAGCCAGGCTTGCTGTTTTTCAATCTTTTCATCTAAGTCTCAAAATGTTGATCTAGTCCTTTACGATTCCATAGTCCTGTTTGATTTGGTTTGAGCAACTCCTCATATTTACAGTGAAATGTAGGAGCAAAGGGCGTAGCCATAGTATAGACATTTGGGGGGTCCGAATGAGAGCCTTCCCCATAATTTTTTTAAAAGTGCATTTCCCACAACTCCATATATTTATATATGAAAATTTGCACATTTAGAACATTCACATTTAAAGGAATAGTCTGTGATTTCTCAAAGATAGTGGCTGCCCCTGTCTCTCTTTGCTGCCTGCATTGTGACCAGACTTCATTATTTTACCAGAAGAACAATGACTGACCTTGATGATCATTTTAATTTGAATATTCTGCTTTTATTACTGGTTTTATTTACTGCTGACATATAGGCCTGGGTTAGAACTAATGTGATCAAGCTGTTTAGTCTTGCATTCTAATTTCTCACATAATCATCTGTATCTCCAGAGCATTTCCCTGTCACACCACTGCTTTCAGCAGGCCTCTCCCTCTGCCTGTCTCTCTGTGCTGCCTGCACTGTGACCAGATTTCATTACTTTACCAGAAGAACAATGACTGACCTTGATGATCATTTTAATTTGATATATTGAATATTCTTCTTGTATTACTAGTTGTATTTGTTTTAATGTCATCATGCTGTTTAGCTAGCTATGTAGTAAGTGTATAAAGAACAGATTACAATGTACAGTAGTAACGTTAGCTATCACCTTATCTACTAAGCTAACATTACCTATGTAAGTATCTAGTTACTTACTATCTGAAAAAAACCTGGTATGTCTGGCTGCTGGTCCTGCTTTCTCTGCTTTTTAGGAAACATTATTTCATCCATTTGTTCCTCCACTGACTGACCAAAAAACCCTGTCAGATTACCATCACAACACAGAACAATGTGAGGTGGATTACAATGTTAGGAGATCTGATTCTGATCTTCTTTAGTGAACATTAATAGCAACGACAACATGCTAAATCAGACAATCAACTGTGTGTGATAGCTAACCGTGGGCCCAACCAAGTGTACAATGGGGGGTGGGGTGGGGGGTCACACACTTATGTTTTCCTCAACAAATGTAAATAAATTGAAAACAAATAGGAAATAACAAGAGACAGATCCGTTGACAGGGGCCATAAAAGGAGGACATATTTAATATATTTTATGATGTATATTTGGGGGACAGATAGGTATTTTCTCGGTATTGGGGGACACACGACCACCCAAAGAATGCATGGTTACGGCTGTGTTAACAGCATTAATCACAGGTGTGCTGGAGCAGGACTAGCCAATTACACCATGTTTTAGCCTTCGTCTGCCCCATTTTTCCCTCTTTAAAAAAAAATCTGCATAGTTAATATTTTTATATACTTTATTATATGATTTAACATTGTCAAAGTTTATTTTATTTGTGTGAAAGTTTCCATCCATTCCATCTGGAATAACCACCAATCTAATAAATGTATAAAGATTAATAGTGATGAATGAAATAACAGCATATTGGCTGAAATAGAAATAAGGTTTGCTGCTGGTAGACAAGGTTCATCAGAAATCAGATAATAAGGTGAACTTTAATTGTCTGCGCTTCCTTTCAGTAAATAATGCAGACAGTGGAGGCACATGGAAAGTGATTACAAACTAAATCAAGCAGCTCTCATCCTTTTGTTTGCACCCATGATTAATAAAAATCTTATAAAATGTGCAGTTGTTAGGCAATGTTTCGCAGTAGCTGCAAATAAAACACTATGATGCTCTACTTTATACATATTAATACAGGTTAAATAATATCCATCATGATTAATGCTATATTGTATATGAATTATTGGTAGCTGTAATCGTCCCCGATTGTCCATACTGGCTGAAAAGAGATCCCTACTTAAAGCGACTTCAGTATAAATGACGGGGAACAAAATCCACTTTACAAAAATAAAGTGTGTATCTTTCAAAGTTACAATGTTTTAGTATGAAATCCTTCTTTGTGTTTCCTCAGACAGTGTTTCCTTGCTGAGCCACTGTGCAGGGATAGTAAAGCTTTAATTTGATAGTAATCTCACTGTAACTTTGTTTCAGTATGGACAGGAGGAATGATTACAGAGACCAAAAAATCTTCCAATGCACATAGGAGCATGTGAGTATTGTTTTAAGATAGACTTGAAAAAAATGTGAACCTGTCCTTTAAAGACACAGAGAAATAAAAAAAACAACATTTTCACAGTTTTAATCCTGTGTCCCTGTGTCAAATAGTCAGTTATCTCTTGTTATATGCCAAATATACGTTAAAAAAATCAGTTTTGAGTATTTTTATACCAAAATGCCTGTCTTCTCTTCCTGTAAAACATTTTACAGTGTTTGATGACTCATCTTGAATTCAGGGGTGTACACAAAAATGTATCCAATCAAATGGCACTTCAGCCAACTAGCTAACCGCACCCATCTTATAAAACTGCACTTGACCGCGTGTGGGTTGTAGTTGCGGCAGAGCAGCATGATAGAGGGAAGTGTGTGTTACATCATTGAGCAAAAGTTTTGTTTTCAAGAATTTGGTTGATGTCTAATTCATTCATTTCTCCCTCTTCCAGGTGAGGGAGGTGTGTGTGGAGGCCAACAGTGCTTCACAGCTCCGTTTCCCTCTGCAGCTCTGTATCATGCTGCATTCGTTAAGCCACAGAGACTTTTTAGCAGTCCAATCAAATGGGAAGGATTTTATTTAAATCCCTCTTGTGAATGTACACCGCTCACATTTTCCATTTCACTGGGAAATATGTCAAAGTACTGAAGCTAAAGATACTCTAACTTACGTTTCTCTGGGACTTCAAGTTCAAAATTTCACTTTCAGCGGTTTGATAAATACGGGCCCTGGTGTCCACATACTTTTGGCCATATGGTGTATATACACATAGGGAACAGTAAATAATGAAGCATTAAATTGACGTGTGATGTGACTGTTGCCACTGCCTCCTATGTGTTGTTTGGTTTTGAATTTTAAGTTTGCAGACTTAACACTAATGAGGATCAACAGGGGGCAGTACGGATAAACACACAGGGGCAGCACACACTGAAAATCAAGAGCAAGCACAGACTGAGAGATTGCTTTCGTTTTATTCAACTTCACAAAGAACACACCAGAATGGCCCTGAACTATGAGACACAGCGACTGTTGAGGTGTGATGTGTAATAGGCAGGCTCTGACTCAAAGAGGAAAGCCACTGAAAAGTGAGGGTGTTATGTTCTGTCCAGAGACAATGGCAGACATCCAGCTCTCAGAGCTACGCTTCACAGGCCTCCAGAGCTCTCTCACAGACGTTTACTGTGAGTTATAACATTTCACGGCAACTGATTGAAAAAATATTTGCCTCGGGCAGACAGAAGCATGAAGCAATATGAATAAAATTACAGTCACACCTCTATGAATAGATGGTGAACTCAGAGACGTGTGTGTGAAAGGCTCTCTTCATTGACTTGAATTTTTTGGTCCATTATGTAAGGCTCTGCTGACACAGAGTGATGATTGTGATAAACGGTGCAGACTATGGAGATGTTTGATTGTACCAATTGTGAACCTTTTGTCATGTTGGATGAAGAAAAGGTGAATGTGAGAAGGAGATAGGAGATAGGAGGAGTGAAAGAAAGAGGGATGAGGCAGGGGAAGAAGGAGGGGGGTGTGTGGGGATATGAATCCATTAAGGGTAGATGGAACTCATTTTTCCCTCTAAGACCTCAAATCCACCTGCTGGTAAATCTGAGACGCACTTACACACACACACACACACACACATACACACACACACAGTCCAGCAATACATTTACAGCTCTCTGTGTGAGGTGTAACTAATTCGACAGCCAATAGCTGTGGAGATGAACACACCTGCCCTCTCATTTCCATACAGCGGCACGCCAGCAGCTCGACAGTGACTCCTCCTCTACAGACAGCATGAAGATATATCAGCTTCTTAAAGTGACAAGTCTACTATTTACATTTTCCTCCACATAGTCCCCCACCTGTTTACTTATTCATCAGACCGAACAAAACCAAGTTTTCTCAGTTGTCTACAAGCTTGACAGCAATTTAGGTTGCCCTGGGATACTGATATCAGTGTGAGCAAAGTGCAGAAAAAAAAAGAAAAATTCCAAAACCCTGCTGGCAGTGCCGAAGTGTTCAAAATTAAATGAGCTGACAGAGTTTTATTGATAATTTATATTAATTACTAAGTTGATTTTAATTGCTTGAAAAAGGTCCTGATTTACTTAGAATAAAAACTGAGAATATGTTATATCTGAAGAGGTGGGGGACGTGTCACTATGGCAAGAGGCTGATAACCTCTCACTGGACATCAGCAAAACCAAGAAGCTGGTTGTGGATTTTAGGAGGAAGCAGCAGAGGAACTACACTCCTGAGAACTGATGGAACTGCTCAGGTCTGTAGAGTCCTGTAGAGAGTGGTGTACCCTCAGATCTTCACTCCTCACTCTGCAGGATGTATTGCCCTTGTTCGGCCTGCCCGCTTTCTCACCTGTTCCGTTTCCTGTTTTGTCTCTTAATTTCCCTCGATCAGTTCACACAGCCTACTTTAATTTCTATATATTTTTCTTTAATATTTAGCACAAATTACATTCAGGTCAAGGTCAATACAGGAGAAGGTGCAGAACCAGAGCTAGTAGGATTATGAGCAATGTACTATTCCAGCATCTACACTCAGGTGAACATCTCTGTAGACATAAGTCTGCACATAGATTCAGAAAAAGGTCTTCCCTCAGACAGTCAGAATGATGAGCTCTGTCTGTGTCTGACCATGTGCTCATTTTATTACCTAGTCTGCCTGCAAATGTGACATACTGTACGTACATGTTATATTTCCCTATACTGAAAATATCCACAAAAACATTTAATACTACACTTTTTTTATTTTTCCAATCCTTATTTTCACTGTATTTTTGTAATTATTATGATTGCACATTAGTCTTTTAGCAGATTATCACAACACATATCAGAAACTACAATTGTTGGTTATTTTCCATTATTTTTTTCCTCCTGTTTCTGTACATTCATGTACGGTGGAAACAGTTTATAGTGATCAAAAAGCTCGGGACAGAATCATTTCTATACAAATGCTGTTTAAATAATTCACTTACAGTAATCAAGTAGTCCGCTTAATATTCATTTTGGGTCTTTTCATACATGACAAGATATAGAAAATTTTTTTTCAACTACTGTCATTTCATTTTATTTTTTTTACCTTACTCCCATGATACACGCCGCAGTTAGTGGTTGCGGCACCATTATCAGGCGCACCTCTGCAGGGTTGTGTGGATGTGCGAGGTGGGGGTAATAACATTTCATTCCTCTCATTCACCAGCTTTCTAGCTACAACTGCTCACTCTCCTCATCCACTCTTTAGCTCGCTCGACCACTGCTTCTCTCTCGTCTTTTTTAAAATGAGTCGGGAAGACATCAGCTAAACCTGACTTTATTTTTAACAAAGAGAAATGTCCTCCTCTCTTCCTAGTGATGTTTTGTCTTCCCTCATGGCAGGGTTACAGCTCTAATCAGTCTGATCTCTGGCTGTGATTGGCCACTGCAGTGTTACTGGTTGTGTTGATTAGTTGATTCTGGTTCAACTTTCTCGCTGCAGGCCGCCGTGGGCCCCATCCCCGCAGCCTAAACGCACAATCCGAATGTTGGTTACCTGAGAGTCTTCGCACGTGAAGTGCTCCCAAGGGACTCCCCATAACCTGTTGCTCCCCTTCTCCTTTCCACAAAGTTAGGTTGTAAAAAATAGGCAATAAATGAAAAGTGCAAAACAAGAATCGCCTTTGAAGTTCCTCCCTACATGTTACATGCTGTGCTGTCTGTGTTACGGGTGTATAAACAAAGTAGAGGTCTGTCTGTGTACCAGCAATGCACTAGGTTTAGCTCAGTAGTCAACACAGTTGTCTATGATCTGGGCAACTCCAGTTTGAGACGCGGTGTGGGGACCTCCTTCATAAGATAGTTTATTCATAAACACTTATTTTATCGTTTTAATATCCTAAAATTAAGAGCGTAATAAAAACAAAAACTGGATTTGTACACCTATTTACACTTTTATTTGAATACAAATACAAATATGAATATGAATAATTTTGCGGCCTCAACAAATATAGATACAAATACAAATACTGAGCTCTGTGCACATCGCTAGTTTCCACTGTAGTGGAGCTTTGGTATAAAGTGAAACCTTTCAGCTTGCAATGTGTGCTTCCTAGGGTGGATTTGCTTCTGTTCATGTTGTCTTTCCATTGTGTTTGTATGCAATCAAACTGTCTTCACGTACATCTGAACACATCTTTTGAAGGTAAAGGTAGACGGCAAGAAAAAATGGAGATGAGCCTTTAAAAAGCAAATGCTCATATCTCTTGGAGATTACACCATGTGACGTGATTTAATGTGAGCAGAATTGTACATGAGACCTTCATCTGGATGAAAAATGGTGCCACCATGGGAAACAAAGTTGGAGATAAAGATAAAAATAACAGATGCAACTCATATCTTGCTGCAGATGTGGTCTCTTCATAAAAATGTTATACAGATCAGAAAGTTTTCTTGCCCATGAAGGAGACTCTATCTGTTCCCCTCTGTGTCTCTTAAACTGTGAGTCATCTGTGGCACTCGGAAGACAAGTTGGTGATAGCAGTCAAGGCCATGCAGAGGCTACATCTTATTTATTCACAGCAGCGTTAAGGTGTAAGAGATCTGACAAGCAGGAAGGCTGGAAACAACTCTCATATACGTGAATTATATTCTAATTTCACTGCCACCACACTCGCCTTGATTATATCTCCTCTTACAGCAGAGGGGGAATTAAACTCTATCAGCTGGAGAGAGCTGATGCAATCTGAGTAGAATGACATGTCAGTGGGCTCACTGCTGTCTCCCATGATGTCTCTATTGATCTTGGCATTTCTGATCCGTAGGACAAATTGATATGATTAAAACATGATGTAGCTATGACACTGATACTTCAGAGGTACATGGAACTGGCATGCAGTGTCACATTGCTGAATGAGTGTGTGGTGTGCAATTGTACTTAGAGATTTAAAGGTATAGTCAGCAATTCTAAAATCCAGTGCTCATGCACAGCCCTGGCTCTGTAAATGGGCATGTTAACACTGTGTTTTACTGTTTTGGCAAAACATTTGAAGATCCCTTCCAGACATGTATTAAGATATATAAAAATACTCACTTGGAACAATAATGTGTCTGATATGTTAAATTTGGATTTTCAGTGAGCTCAGAGAAACTCTCTACTTTATCACACATTCACGTACACTGGGCAGATTGTCTACTCTGCAGTTGGTTGCTTAGTTGCAGAAAATACGGAGGAAGAACAGCTATGGTGAAAAGTAAGACCAGAGATTTCTTTGCTTGGACTGATGACAAGGTGGAATTGTTACTGAAAGTAACACATGAGTATAAGGCAGTCAAGGCGGTGGAAAACATAGATTGGGAGTCATTGCACAGCAAATATGGTGACACTACGGTCTGACAGCGGTCTTGTGTCTTGCAGTTTATCGCTGTAATGGCCGTTATATTCCTTTGTGTGTCTTTTTACCAAAACATCTTGTCATTGAATAATGAAGGCCATGCTGATGACGGTAGCAGTTACAGGACCTCTATATTTATGGTCCACCATTACTTACTAGTTACTAGTGCTAGGGTTGTGGTTTGGGCAGTATTTTCAAACACATGCGAATAAGACTACTCAGTGATTGCTAATGGAGAACATCTATTACACTGAAATAATGTTTATTTCTTTTCTGATAAGATCTGTTGTCATGGCAGTGGCAAAATTGTGGAAAACAAGTGGACTGTCAGATTGTTTTTGGTCGAGTGCAATGGCAGGAAGCAGTCTGGTACATAATCTCCATAAAACTCAGTCAACGAGCTGTCATTTTTTTATGCCTCAGATTTAGTGCAGCAAACAAGCAATAACATGTTAATGAGTGAGCTTTAGAGGAGCTGGTAGGTGGATTTTATAGCCTTTTAGAGTCAGACTTACCGTTTCCTCCAGTCTGCTTCCAGTTTGTGTGCTAAGCTAACCATCTCCTGGCTGTTGCTTCGTATTTAACAAACAGATCTGAGAGTGAACTGATCTCGTCACTTTTATGCAAAAAAGTTTGCAGAGCTGGCTAACTTTCAGTTGGCTCTATGCTCACTTGAATGGGGATAAAGTAACTTCATCATGCAGCTCTTCTAGACTTTCCAAATGATTTTTGACTGAATGGATCAAATTCTGATAGTAAAAAGTCAAAAAATGTATTCACCGTTTTACAGCCACTCCTTTTCCAATAATTGCTTGTGAGGGAAAAATGCTTTTTGAGCCAGTGTGCATCATGTGACAGACCCAGAAGTTGTAATTACACAGATTGACCACAATGTCAAATTGGACGGATTGCCTCTTTATAACCTCTGCTAGATAGCAGGCAGGGCAGAGTCATGGACCATACGTTGACAATACAGGGCTGGAATAACAACAGAAAGCCTGCAGGCAGCACAGTATGGTGAGAGCATAGACTGTATATAAATATGGATGACGCATCGCCACTTCCTACCGCTATGCAAAAGTGAAGCCAAAATATCTCCTTTCCAGGAGCTGCCATCTTGCTTGTGTGACGTCATTTGGAGCCAGAGTCTGTGCAGTAGAGTCCAACGGCAGGATGACACGCCCCCTCAGCTGTCCTGCTGCCTGACGGAGGTTTGAGAGCGGCTGTCACTGCTGTCAATCATGACGTCAGACCCCCTTTTTATATCGTCAAATAACTAATTAAAAACAAACTTATAAGAAAAATGAGCACTTGTACAAACATCAGCATGATAAGAACTACCTGAAATGACAGAAACCAAAAGAAAAGAAAAATTTATTTGATGTGTACTTTGATTTTTTAGTCTGGCTCATGTCCCATCCACTTACATGGAGGGGCTGGGACTTATGACCTATACTGCAGCCAGCCACCAGGGGGCGATCGAGATATTTTGATTTCACTTTTGGGGAGCTGTCATGACGTCCATCTTTATATACAGTCTATGGGTGAGAGTGATAGTACTGCTCAGTGATACCACCTCATATCAGTTATTCATTTGATCATTAGTAAATGTCTAAAATCTTAATTAATGCACCTTCAAGACTGAAAGGAGACATCAAAATTAAAACATGTCACACAATGGTTTCAAGCATTTGATGAATAAAGCTTGGTGTACTAGAGAAGAGTTGTGCAACATGTTTCAACTTTAATGGGACTTGGGAGGTAAAGAAGGTCATCCACCAATCACAGGGTTGGCAGTTCAATCCCCAGCTCCTCCTGTCTGGTAGTGTCCTTGGTAAAGATGCCTTGCATGGTAGCCTGCTGCCATCTGTGTGTGTGTGTGTGTGTGTGTGTGTGTGTGTGTGTGTGTGTGTGAGTGAATGGGTGAGTGAGTGGAAAATTGCAAAGCACTTTGGATGAAAGCACTATATAAGCTGACACTGGTCTGCACCTCGCTGTGTGTGCATTCAAGTAAGAAATAGAAGAAAAGAGACATTCATTGCTGATTAAGCAATGATCCCGGTTCAAGGTAAAGAATTTCATTTAATTGTAGATGGATCAGTTTATCACTTGTGTATAAACTGAGTGTTGATGGTATGGCCCTTGTGTTCACAGATAGAATTGAAGTTCTATTTTTGATTCTAAAATTGCTGCTCATTAAACCTTTCCTTAAGACAAGTACAGTAGGTTGTACACAATTACATACATTTTAAAAGAGCAATTATTACTTAGACACTTTCATACACCACACATTAGATGACATAGGTATTGACAATGACCAATATGGTGCACATGCAACTTTTTTGGTACAGATATTATGACAAAGCAACCTTGAATAACCTTGCATATTAACATTTTTACAGGGTTCAATTTTCGTGACCACTTATACACAGAGCCAAATGTTACATACCTCACTCCACTTACCAAGGGTGTAACATGTAGGGAAAATACAGACTCGGCTGCCCTCAGGTCTAGTGCTGCTAGCTTGATGGATACACTTTCTCTGAGCTAAAAGTAGCACAAAGATGCAACAAAAAGTTACACTGCATAAGTTTCAAAGTTACTCTGAATATAAACATATACACATGCAATATCTATTCACCCAGCCTGCCACCTCTGAAATCTCTGCAATCAGCTCACCTGCCGGTCATCAAGCCATCGTCACTCCACTACAAAAAGGCTGCACAGACAGACAGTCCAGGCCGGATCGTTGTGTTATTCAAGGTTTGTTGATGTGCATGCTTCTAGCTCAGATACCAGTTAATTTACCTGCCTGCTTTGTCTGCATGTTAGTTTTTCTGCCTGCCTGCCAGCTTGCTTTACACCTGTTCTTCATGTCTCCAGGATTGCCTGCCTGTTTGTTCACCTCGTCTGCCTGCCAAGCCCGCCAGTCAGCTCTCATCCTCAAGATTCAGGTCCAGGTATTTTTATTGTAGCTTGTGATTTTAATCAAACAGACCTCAGAACTGTTTTACCTAAATTCCACCAGCATGTCCACATCCCCACCAAGGGAGGTAACACCCTGGACCATGTTTATACGAACATTCCTGGCAGCTACAAAGCCCTCCCTCATTCCCATTTTGGCATATCAGACCATATCGCTCTGCTTCTCCTGCCTATTTACTCTCAGCTGATGAAAAAGGGTCAAACCATCTGTAAAAACTATTTAAGTGTGGACAGATGAAGTTACAGCAGCTCTACAGGACTGTTTCGAGTGCACAGACTGGCACATGTTCATATGCTGCCGCCCAGGAGAACCACATCAATCTTGAGGAATATACATCAACAGTGACATCATACATCAGCAAATGTGTTGATGATGTGGTGATCATTCCCCAACCAGAGAGCCTGGATGAATGGAGAGGTGAGGGTTCTATCCAGAGCCAGAAAAGCTGCCTTTTGGTCAGGTGACAAGGAAGCATACAATACCGACTGAAAGCTGAAAGTTCTCATAGTTTTCAAAAAACTACGAGAGTTCATATCAAGAGGAAATCAACAATTGCAGAATGGTGCGCAGACAACAACCTACTGCTCAGTGTCAACAAAACCAAGGAGCTGAATGTTGATTTTAGAAAAAAAGGAGGCAAAGACACAAAGCCCTGTCTACATCAGTGGAGCTGAGGTGGAGCAGGTGAACAGTTTTAAGTTCCTGGGTATCAGCATCACAGAGAATCTGTCATGGACATCACACATCTCCACCCTAGTAAAGAAAGTTCGGAAATGACTGTATATCTTAACAAGAACTTAAGAAGGCAAAATTCCCATCTCAAGTTCTTGTTAACTTTTACAGAGGAGCAATAGAAAGCATCCTGACTGGAAACATCACAAATTGGCATGGGAAGTGCACAGCCCAAGACAGGAAGGCTCTGCAGTGGGTGATTAAAACCACCCAGAACATCATCAGTACCCATCTACTGAGCATCAGTGATATCAGTGAGGTGAGGAGCCTGCACAGAGCCAAAGGATACTAAAAGACAATACCCACCTCAACCACAACCTGTTCACCCTGCTGCCACCTGGCAAGAGATACAGAAGTATCTGCTGTCCACCAGAATACAGAGCAGCTTCTTTCCTCAGGCTGTGAGACTCCTCAATTCATCCTCTGCACTACAATATCAAAAAAAGTTTTATTTTTATGACTGATTATTTATTAATCCATTCATATAATTTCTGTTTTTGTGAGTAGCATGAAGGGACTACAAACTACATAAATTAAATTTTGTTATACAACTTTGTGTTATAAAATGATAATAATAAATTAATCTTGAATTGCTCAATAAGCTAAGGGCTGAGCAGGAGAAGAGAAGCTGAGGGAGCAGGTGGATAAGACCCTTGTTTCTGTAATGGCTGTTGAAATTCTGTTGAAGGAGAAAGTCTCCAAGGAGAAGGTCCCGGAGAGCAAAAAGAAGCACTCAGTGTAGAAAAGAATCCACCACTTTCTTGGTTTAAGGAGGAGCAAGAAGGACAAATAGGAGAAGGAATCCACAATCAATTGAGACTCCTACACTTCAGCAGTTGAGCACCTCCTCATTTCAAAAATGTCTGTATAATTGTGTTTTATAGAGTTAAGTGTTATTACAGCCAACACTGTATGCTCAAGGTCTTCACTACATTTTAAAGGTTTTTAAAATGATGTTAAAAATACACAAGAACAACAGTGATGATTAAGTGATTGACAACCATATTTACAAGGAATAGTGAGTCCATTGTTCTTCAGTTTTGGTTGAGTAAAACAAGTAAACATTTTCTTCCAGAGCAAAATTAAGTGAAAAAATTTGAAAAATGAAGTAAATGAGGCACAGTGGTGGATCTTAAACAATGTTGTAAAGGGTTGAGAGGTTTTGGCAGGGTGGTATGGGAGAACAGTAGGTGGTGGTTCCTACGGTGCTCACCAAAGGACTGTTTTTTCACTCTCTTTAATCAATCTCTTCATAACATACAGTAACAGTATGTAAAGTATATAGTCATAATTAAAGTAACCATAATCTGATTTTCTCTCATGTTTTGTAGGCAGTGTATTTAAGGTAATGTATTGTCATGATTGACTTACATTCAAACAGGAGAACAAACTGCAAACAGTGGACTAAGATAATTTTGGATAAAAGTTGTATTTTGATGCTTCATATTTGCTCACTGAACTTGAACTCCAATTTTCTACTGCCCTGCTGTCACATGGACCAGATTTCACACAAGAACCTTTTTTGGGTCCCTGTAATGTTACATGATACAATAACAGTTAAACTGCTGTAAATATGTAAAACCTAAATATCCATAAACCCAAATATCCAGTCAGTATGATGTGTTTTATTTTTATAGCTGAATTTAGGCTTCGTAAACTATAACACTGTAATTCTTTTGTTTGGACACAAGGACAAATTCCTTTGCATCAACAACTAAAGGAACTTGTAGTACAATCAAATGTGTCTCCATTCTGTCACTTGAATTTAATATTTACTTAAAGGATATGGCTTACTGAACATGGAACATGTCACCTAGTGCAGCGGTGTGGCTCACTGACATGTTATTAATAGATTTTGGACAATAACAGAGTTCTACGGCACAGAGGTAGAAGATATATCAGCCTTTGGATACACACACGATACTTGTTAGTAGGATGAGATTGTTGTTGGTTGTTGTTGTTGGCGCATGAGATTTGTTGACAGTAAGAAAAATATAGAAAATCATCAGTCAAATCTAAATGGATGCTTTCAGTCAGTCATATCGGGGTATGCTTCCATATGCACATAAATGCTACTATACACTGATCGTGATTGCATGTAAGCAGCAAAAGTGAAAACTCCCATGACATGAATGATAGCCCTTGACATGACAGAACAAACGTGTGTGTGTATGTATCAATATATATAATGTAACAATATAAGATGCTAAAATAACATTGCTTTCAACTGTCACTACAAAACCCTTGCAGTTATTGTGTACACTGCAATCCAACCCTCAAACTATGAGTAATAGCTGTGGTCAATCACATGCTAATGTTTTGCTGGCGAGGACTGCCAGAAGAACATGCACTTTTTTTGTAGGTGTGGTTACTAAGGCTGGGCTAAATGGTCGAAAAAATCTCATTTTGATTTTTTTCAAGCTTGGGGTCTTGGGCTATAAATAGGCATGGGCTATTGTTACCGTGTATTTCTGAGGCAGATGACATTAAAGAAATAAATAATTTCACCCATCTACAAGAACATCAAATTTACATTTTTTTCAAGCTTGGGGCCAATTCATAATTGTAACATCAAATTTTATTTATCATAGTTGAGCAAGAGTAATAAAAGTCATTATCAGTGTGTTCCTGTAGAATGATGCTGTGAGTGGTATTGGTTGTCTGCATGAGTTGTTTTGTTTGTTTTTACTGTGTATGTGTCTTAATGTGATTTTGTGCCCACACTGCTAACTAGTTTCCTTCTTGGATAACAAAATGAATCAATTCACTTCACTGATAGTCCATCTGTCACTGTCCATCTGTTCATCAGGCCAAAGGTCCCTGTTGATCAACACTTTGGTCCTTGAATAACTGGATTTACATGAAATTTGATGCGTATAGTCATACTCACCAGATGTTGACCCTTTTTCAACAATGTTGAACCCAAAGGGGTTCCTATGATCCATGACCCATTCCTGTAACAGAGCACACAGCTTTCTCTGCTGAGCCCTCAGGATGCCCCATGCTGTGTGGTTCTTCATGCTTAGTTACATGAACATATACTACAGGCTCCCGCTGGTACTGGAATCCGTGAATATCATGGAAATTTGAGAAGTGTGTGTCAGGCAGCAAATGTGTCAGGTTCTCAGGGAATGTCAGACAAAATCAACCATTTTACAAATTAAATCAAAGCTGTCACCAAAGAATCACATGGAGGTGTACAAAAATGTAACTAAGACAAAAATGAATGTCTTGTATTTACTCAGGAATAGATTTTTTGCAGAGCTTTTTCCCTCACCCTGTTGGATACACACACCTGAAATCATTCATTGGGAATGACTTTGGGGATAGTAATGGAGCAGTGCCGCTGTGGGACTTTTGGACCCGTCAAAAGTCCAGTGATCCAGTGATAGTTCTCTGTATGTCTATGGCTACACTGCAAACAGGAAATCAAAATAGCTAATTATTTATACTTTTAATGGAGCCAAAACATAAAAAAATACAGGCTGAAAAAACAGGGCTCAAATTGTAGCCCACATATTACTCACGGAATCCATGGCAATGCTATACTTCCTGTTTACATCCCCCAAAGCAATATGTATTTCCAAAACTGAGAGCATGATTATCCCACAAATGGAAGTAAAACAAAGAACAGTAATATGAGTCACAAAATCCAACTTCTTTCATGTTGCACTAGTGCACTATTTTTATGACATTAATGCTCAGAATCTCATATTCCTGGAACACTAGCTGTTTGAGCCATTTGTATCTATGTGTGTGTTAAGGTCATTCCCTGGTTGCCACAATAGGTGACGTATTGGACAGCAGCATATGGAAATGCATCAGAGGCAATTACTCCTCAGGTGTGCTGCTTACCGGGAGAAGCACACAGTTTTTTGACCGCCGTTTAGAGGCTAATCTTTAAGCCTGTTTTTTGTTTGTTTATATGCAAGTTATAGGTGTAAGTGTGTGTATAGCAAAGGCTGTATTGGTGCGCGGTGGTAAATAAATACATCTTAAGCACAAGTCCGCAGATGTTTGATTGGCCAAGTATGCAAGCACACACAGAATTTGTCTTGGCATTTCCCACATATGCAACGTAGAAGAATAAAAATACGAGTAGAGTAAGAGTAAGAGAATAATAATAATGAGATAATAAAATAAACAAAGTAGTACCAAAATTAAATGAAAAATTTAAAATGTTACTACTGCGTTCGTTTATTTTATTAAAAATTACAATTGAAATACACATATTTGACCTGTGTTAAAAACCAGTGGACAGTCACAAACAAAAACTCAATTATCATAATTTGAAATTGGCCCGGGGGTGATGGTAGAGTGGAGAGTGTCTTAATTTTGGCTCACAGGGCCCACAGTGTCAGATTTTGCTAAACCCCTGCTTTAATGGATATGTGGGTGTAGCTAGTCTCCAGATTGGCATAAGTTTGCCCCTGCCCCTATTTCTCTAGTGTCATTGACAGTGTCTATTGACAGAATTTCTGACACACTGGTCCATGACAGTGTATATTAGAAACTTCAACATGTCTAGTAAGTTTGCAGTAGATATTTAAGGTCACCAGAGAATTAATTTGTTTTTGGTCATGTACTGATCTTTCCTCCACTGCCACTATCAAGACAAAAATGTAACCGTTAGTACACAAGAAAAAATAAAATGTGAAGGGTGAATTGGCAGCCCAGAAAAAGTATTGCCATTAAACAGAAAATACATAGAACATGCTGTCAAGCAGTTTCTCTTCCTTCAGTAGGAAAGTAGTTCCATTGAAAAGTTTCAACTATGAAGTCTGTGCATTATCCAGAGTAACCAGGACATTTTTAATTGATTTTTTATACTGTGAGCACCATAAACTTATTTCTAGTCACTTCCATTGTATTGGAGTGGAGTCAGAAATCTCAAAACCTGGACAAATAAAACCAAAACTATCTGCATGGGGAGATACTTCAAGACAGAAAAGAGAATAGTGAGATTTATTCAATTGTATTTATTTATTTCTGTAATTCAGGTGAATCGATCTTTAATTTGCCTAAATGTCCCAATTTTTAAAGCAAGAGAGTGAAAAATTGTGAAGTAAATACATATTATTTCATCATTACAAGCTATATAAAAGTATAAAAATGAGAGGAATGACACCAGGATGAACCCACAGACCTTCTAATGGACACTGCTGGAGTCCATTGATTTTGGTGTTGTCTCCTGGAAGCTTCGACAGTTTGCTGTTATCACTGTGTTCTCTCTCTGCTTTGATGTTCTGCTTAGCTTGCTATTCCTCCTGTGTATTAGTCTTGTAATAGCACTAATTGTTTCAAAGCTTATCTCACATGGCCCTTGAGATTGCTGACTTATTTGGATGAACGCCGCTGATGATTAGAAATGTATTTCACTCATCAGCACTAGTATGGATTAGTAGAGGAGCATTTGGAAAAGCAGCACTAACCTTCACAAACAGAGTGACGAAAAAAACATCACTTAACACTGTGAATGTTCTGATAGTTTTCTGAAAATATATCAATTCTTTTCACATATTTTTGGATATCTGTGAGGTGAAACTCATCTTGAAAAGTGCAGAGTAAGAGGACATTATACTTAGCCTCAAGGTGTAATTAAAGTCAGCAGGGACAAACTGAATAGAACCACTCAAACGGAATATAAAAAAAGGCTATTACAAGATACAGTCTACACAGTGATCTGTAAATTCCCATCAAAGATTCATTTAAAAAGTGAATTTTGATTAATTACTTTTCTATGATTATTTTTACTAACACTGGAGGTATCAATTTATTCCTCGTGTTAATGTTGTATTCCTTTGATTTGATTTGATGAAGCATTTAGCAAAGTCTGTTTCAAGATGACAGCTGTAAACTATCATTGATTATCTTTCTGTCTGATGATGATGATTGAGATATCACAGCTAATGATGGTTTACAAGTACATGGTGAATTAATGATAACGTGTGCTATAAATAGTCACATGGTCATGAATAATGATGGTTGCTCTGGTATTTGATGCAGCAGAATCAGCCAGATTGCACTTTTTCTTTGCAGTTCATTTGACTGACAGGTCTACAGACTGATGGACAGATGTTGTATTATGCACACAGTTAATTAAGGGTCTGTCCAGCTCCATTTGTATGGCAAACTGTGGGAGAGGGAATCCGTTTCTTAATGATTCAGATTTATAATAAATATATATGCATTATAAATCTGACAGAAAAAAGAATGTGTGTGTATTCTGTATTTGTCTGTCTGGTGAACCTGCACAATTTCATGTACTGGCCACAGACATCTAAAACATCAACAGGAAATTTGAGTTTGCTGGCTCAGTTCCACAGAATAAAGAAAACAAACAAAAACAACTTGTCACTGTTTTCCACTGATATTAATGGGTGAAGCTCACAGTAAGTCAATGACAAAAACATGTTCTCCAACTCAAACAACACACCACTGTAGACAGGATAACATTGTCTGTCACTGTCTTCCTGATCTGCCACTTTTATGGTTAGGGTTAAATTAGGGAAAGATCACTGTCATAGTTAAAAAGAAACCAACACTGACTGTTGATAGGGATCAGAATGAATCCAACCATCTATCATTCTAACCTCCAACCTCCTCCCTCAGAGGATTTGTGGCAGTATAACAACCTCACATTATTTGCTTTTGAGAGACAACACTCATTGTTCGCACAGTGACAAGAGGTTGCTTGTCAGGAAAACCATAGTTTGTTTCAAGTGTTTGGACAGTCTCCAAAAAGTTGATGAAAATATAGTTGTTGTGTTGTTGTGGTCAGTGTGTCATAAGCCACACCAATGACCCCTCAGCCAGAAACTCTGTGTATCTTCCTGAACTAAAAGGTAATCATTTGGAGTAGGGATGTGCAGAGATCCCAGTATTTGTATTTGTATCTGTATTTGTTGAGGCAGCAAAATTATTTGTATTTGTATTTGTATTCGAATAAAAGTGGAAAGAGGCTTAAAAATCCTGTTTTTGCTTTTATTACGCTTTTAATTTTAGAAAATTAAAGTGTTACAATATGTGTTTATGAATAAACTACCTTAAGAAGGAGGCCCCCAAACTGGGTCTCAAACAGGAGTCTCCCAGATCATAGACGAATAATGTATTTGTATTCGGGCACACCCCTAATTGGGAGGCACACGCACATACATGAATTCTTTGCAGGTGTTGGCTAACAATAATCTGTACAAAAGCAGAACAAACAAAATACCTGCACACTGTCATCTTGTTCTCAGGTCAACTTGTTCTTTTATTCTTCATGGACATATCATGTTTCAACCAAAAACGGTCTTCCTCTGGTAAAGGTGAGGGTGTGAACACACTTTTATTATTTATTAATTAGGAGATTCATGCTTGTGAGCTAACGAACAAGTCAAGAGCAAAACAAATGCAAAAGTGCAAAAAACATTCAGGTAACTTAACAAATAGGACATACATTTAAAAACAATAGAGTGTACTATATACATACAATAGGATTAATCAAATGTGAAATGTTAAGTCAAAGTCAAATGTCAAGTTTCACATGAATACATAAAATTTGGTTAAGGATGAGACTGAGAGGTTAGTGACAACCTCTGTGTATGTTTGCCTATATGCAGTCCTAAGGAGCATGGTCCCAGCATTCCTCTCTTAAACCCCCATCATAACAATCTTCTGCTTTGTTCAAACCAACCAAATATTATCTTAAATTCTAGAGATCCTTACATTTCAAAATATGACAAATATATCAGGCAGAATTTGAGGGAAATGTGTCTACAGTGAAGAATATTTCAATTTGATGAAATGGTACAATGGAATTGAACAATGACACCAAATTATATGAAAAAAAGATATTTTCCCATCCTTAAAGCTACAAATTAAAATGGAAACTTGATGTTAACTCTTGTCTTGTCTATGTATGGTGTGTAAAGGTGAGAAAGGCAGTTACAGTGAGTATACAAAAAGTTAATTAAAACGTTTAATCACAAAGTAATTCCAGGAATGCATTGATGCACATCGACTGTTGATTTGGAAGTGTACTGGAGGGTGGAGTAGTCATTTAATGACAGTATTTTCCCTTAACACATCCTCATAATTAAACAACAGTATAGGTCTAAAATTCAGCTGGCACAAAAAGGTAGTATAGTTACGTTTACACCATCTAGCGGCCATAGTAATCCACTCCAGAACGACCCATAGGACTGTAATATGTTGCTTTTCAAAACTGTTACCAATCAAAATGATGTTTTATGGTGTAACAGCACTGTGGTTAAGGTCTGGTTAGGTTGAGGCAGAAAAACCACTTGGTTAGGTTTAGGGAAAAATCATGGTTTGGGTTAAAATGATCACTTGAAACACGGTTTATACTTCCTTAAAGTTATGCAACCTTCGTCGTCATGGTAACAGTAAACACCACAGCACTACGTTTCTTTAAAAAATGTTCAGCCTCACGGTTGGAAACATGACATTTGTGGTTGGAAACAGGAGGCGAACAGTGGTCTGCTGCTGCAAAGTCCATTATCTACACTATCTATTTAGCCATCTACGCAACCTGCCTCCTCCTAACAAGGCTGAACTGCATCACTTCTCCAGGTCATAATTACTATGGCTGCTAGATGGCGTAAACGTAACTATAGTCATTTTTGCCAGCCTGAGTTTTAGATCTATACTGTCGTTTTTCTTGTGAGGACAGGCTGGTTTTCCTCCAGCACTCCAACTTCTAATGCAGTGTACAGCAATGTTTCAATCACTGCTTTTTAATTTGCTCTCCATATTTGCCCATCCATTCTGCCACAGACAATAATACGTCCCCCTCTCCATCTCTAACAGTCAGTGCCAATGGAAATGATCTGACAAGACAATTAAAAGAGAGAATGCAAACTGCTTTCAGTCCTGTGTTGTTGTGCAGGATTAGTAATGAGGAACATGGCAGGACAGTAATTTGACAGGGGATAAGCTTTGAGCCACTCAGCTTGTTTCGCCGGCTCGCCGTGACAGTTTCGTTAAGTTCCAGTAATTAATTTATCATTGTTTATTTGTGGAACTCAAGGGCCAATCCTACTCAGCCATACACACTTTGCACGCATAAGTGTTTGCAATTTTATTACAGCACAGTCTCATTTATTTGAAGCCTTAGAGAATGAAGGTCGATTGAACATTTCAGAGGATTTTCTCTAAAGGGTCTGACAACAAACCACTTGACAAAGAGAGCATTGATTATGGATTTTATGGATTCTTTTACTATACAAAACTGTGGACATTCAATGATGAGTCTTTTCCATTCCAAATGACAACCTCATGAAGCTGGTTCAGATATGGCCAAGAATGTGCAAAGCTATCATCAAGGCAAACAGTAGCTACTTTGGAGAATCTAAAATATGAAACATATTTTGGTTTGTTTAACACTTTTTTTGTTCACTACATAATTTCATATGTGTTGTTTCATAGTTTTGATGTCTTCAGTATTGTTCTGAAATGTAGAAAATAGTAAAAAATAATAATAAATATAATAAATGAGTAAGTGTGTCCAAACGTTTGACTGGTACTATACATGTTGGGGTAACGGAGACACCATGTGGAGATCTTTAAGTGCACTACGGTGAGGCTACAAGAGCAGCAAAATCATTTTTCATTAATATTCATTTGCATAGTAGTTGACTATAGCCTCTGAAGACAGCTCTTGCAAAAAAGCACATGGTGGTCCAACAAAAAAGATGAATTTGACTCAACAAAACACAATACAACATACTGGTTTGGCTAATTTGAGATGTGTAAATACACATGCCAAAATGATTACTTTCTAACTTGCATGGCGTATTTCTGCTATTTACCTCACCGTAAGTAATGTCATGAGTTGTAAAATCAGTTCTGCTATGTTTTGGTTTGATTGTAATTGATGTTCTCACCAGAACCTAAAACAAAGACAAAACCAACACAGCCTCTTATGAGCTAGATTTATATGTCTGATGTCATCTCAGTGTAAAGTCTATGGGCCAAGCAGAAGGAGCAAGAGAGAGATGCGCATTTGCATGTGCAGTGGGTTGCACTAGAAGAATGCAAGGTAGACAGAAAACTTTATTGGCATAACAATGTGGGTGAACAAATTTCATTGGAATGAATGGATCTTGGATATACAATACATAATGGATCCAGTATCAGTGGTAGTACTTAAGTACAATTTTGAGGCACTTGTACTGTGCTTGAGTATTTCCATTTTTTGCTACTTTATACTTCCACTCTAATACATTTCAGAAAGAAATATTATACCTTTCACTCCACTATGTTTGTTTGATAGCTATATAGTTACTTTTATATACTTACATTAAGGTTTTGCATGAAGAAATATATGATAAGAAGCAATGTGTAGTTTTGGCTCCTTGTTGCAAGAGCTGTGATTGGTCAGCTTGTATTTTCTCCTTTCTAATGCTGGTAGTTACTGTTTAGGATGTTGCATACAAATAATCATCTCATTTTCTGTTTCAAACATCCAGCAAAGCCATCTCTACATCTCTACTCTCCACTGTGATCATCGCTCACTAGAAAGGAATGAAACATGCTGATTTGTACAGCAGTCGTCTTCTATTCAGCACATTGAGACAAGGCAAAATAATATAATAAGTTACCTGGATATGACTATTTGTATGTACTCTAAGTAGCCCACTGTCACTCTCTATCACCAAGTCAATGAAAGATACTAAACACTATTCACTGTAGGAAATATAATAAACACTTTGCAGTGTTAATACCAACTGATCAAGTCTGATCCTACCAGCCTGGAGTACAGGATGGGTTGAGTTGAGACTGTATATATGATCTTATCTTCCTTGTGATTATGTTCCCTCAAACATGGTTTGGAATTGGTTAGCAGCAAGAATTTGCAGATCAAAGTGCACAAGTTCAAGATGAACTCCACAAGAACACTCAGACGCCCAGACTGACTTTGCTTATGTAATCCTACAGTGATTGTGAATTAATACAACTAGTGCAGTCAAAACATGCCTGTTCAGAACAGGCCGATTTTTCAATATCTAGAGAGAACAGTGCCCGTCCCATAAAAGCGTCACAGGCTGGCTGTCAGTAGACACTATAATTTACCAATGTTCCCTAAACGCCTCACACGCAGGCTATCAGTAGACGCTACAATTAACCAACGCTCCGTAAACACCTCATACGCAGAAAGTAAGTAAATAAGTAAGTAAAACTTTATTTATATAGCACCTTTTTTAACGCAGGTTACAAAGTGCTTTACATTGACATTGCGACACAAAAGAAAAGAGGACACAAAAACCATAAAAGACACATTCAAGAACACATACAGACATCGACATACGAGACATACGAGCACAGTCAGCATACAGTCATCACCCAGAGCACACACTAGAGTTTATCGAATGTTACAGGAAAGCCAATCTAAAAAATTAGGTTTTCAAGTGTTTTTTGAAACAGTCGACAGACTCAGCTGATCTGATGGAAGTGGGGAGATTGCTCCAAAGTCTGGGTGCCAGGGCAGCAAAAGCACAGTCGCCTTTGGTTTTTAGTTTGGCACATGGTATGGCCAACAGATTTTGGTTGGAAGACCTAAGTGACCAGTGAAAATATGGAAACTACAATTTTGAGTTGAGCTGAAGTTGATCAGATGAACTGTAGTGCCCGTTCAAAATGTGCCTGAGACATCCTGCACTATGTCAACATACATATCAAGTTCCCACTTGTGAGGAATGGGAATACAGCTTAACTACAGTATCTACAGTAGTTCTTATCACTATGGATGTAATTCCATCTCTGACCACAATGCTGGTTGCAATGGCAGAGTGACGCTGTCCGTATTTCCACTCATTGAATCCACATGCAGAAGAAGAAGCAGAAGCAACGTTGTTTATGAGGTATTTTTATATATTTCTCGAGAACTACTCATCCAAACAACTTCACACATCGACATTGCACTTCCTTGATTCCCCAGTGATGAACGGTTCCAAGATATGCAAAGGACAAACAGACATACATACATACAGACAGACAGAGAGTCCTTGCTTTATATAGAGAGATTGATTCATTTTGCTGTGAAATTGTCTTGTTTTAAATGCTGTTGTGACAAAGGCTGGTGATGCATTGCAACAAATTCTAGCCAGATTGTCATGGAATTTGCTTTGAATGTTCATGGTACTGAGAGGAATATCTCCTATGACTTGGGTGACCCCACAACCTTTGTCTGTTATCACCATCAGGCAGCAAACTTCACTCATACACACAAAAAATATAAAAACCTATCTTGTTTCATTTCCACAACAATCCCCTCAACAAATACACAAACCACTCACACACCCACACACAGACACACATTTTAAGGTGAGTTATCTCTGATTACACTTAATGACAATAATTACACAAATCAAGGAATGTAATCAAGCAAGCTATAAGCTATCAGCCAGAATCAAATGAAGTGCAGAACACATTATCTGTACAATAAATAATGCCGAAAGCAAAAGATGGAGTGTAAAATGAAGTCATTAACTAATCAGTCTACATTCTAACACCAAAACTGCTGTATCAAATGAAAAATAGACCATAATGTTGAGCATCCTAATGTGAAACACTTTGAAAGACACATCTCAAAGAGAGCTCAAATAGCCTGCAGTCGGTTGGTCCAATGAAAAATGCCTCAGGTCTGTACTCTCTTTGCATGGATGTGAAAAAAAAAAAAACAATTTGGGTGTTGAAAGTTCACCGCTCTGTCAGCATAGTTTTTATTCATCTTAATTAAATTACAGATTCTGGGCACTCCTGGAATTAGTATTCATTTTCATCCCAGGATGTGTTAGAAGAATGGCTCTGGGAGACAATTAGTTCCTACATGCAAAGTTTTAATTAGTAGACTCAGGCCTTGGCCCACTAATGCTCCTCCAAGCCCACTCAGAGTGCCCAGGCTCATAGTTCATTCTCTGTATAACTGGGGCTTTTATATTATTCTGTCAGTATTGTAAAAGTCAGGTATGACACCCTATAAGTTGAAGTTAAATGGGTGTCAAAGATGCTTGGTAGTTCCACTGTATAACAGAAAATAATAATAATAATAATAATGCTAATAAAGAGAGATTTCCTTTTCCCTTGCTTTTTTTCAAAATAGAGGCCTTTTTTGATATGCTGATTGATTTATTCTATTAAGAGTACGCCACTGATTCAGCATTACACTTCTATAACACTATCAGACCTGCAATGGACACAAGAAAAATCAAAATCAAAATCAATGCAGCAGAACCAGAAATACTTATTATAAACTCCTTCCTTCTCAAAACCTGGTGCCTACATTACCCACAATGCAACTTGAAGGTTCAGCCAGAGAGGTCTGCTAACCTCACTTCTTTCTAACTCCACACCCCCAGATCCAGGCGATTTCACACTGAGGACTGCTTCACTGCCTGATATCTGCTGTGCTGCTGGTTGTCAGGAATCCAGTCTGAAATGCAGTCATGGGTTATCCACTTGAGAGACTGCGTTTTCCACAGATATGGTGACAGATCCTGAGCTGTCCGGGCTCAGGGCAGAGCTCCTAACCATTGAGAACCTGATCAGCAAATCACTTAGCCGGCAAGCTCAACTGCACTCCTGCCTGGTCGAGCTGGAGCCTGCTGGCCTGGACAACAAGCTGTGTGATAATGGCAGCCTAGAAAAGTTTTCCCCCCAGTAGAAAGCCTCCATCTGGGTCATCTTGGGCATCAGTGGTTAAAGGAAATAAGAGAGTGTCACTCCCTCTTTTCGAGCCCCCAGAGGTTGATAGTGTCCTCCCGCTGTCAAACTTCTTTGCGCCACTATCTTATCTACCATATGATGACAGTTCATCTGCCCCCATGCCTGCTATTCAAACATCTCCTCAGAGAAGGAGGTGCCTGGCTAGCCCCATGAATGACGCACTGTTCAGTCCTTTGGATCCCAAACATCTCAGGATACCATCACTGCCCTGCAGGCCTCCACCCTCCCTCATTAGCTAGATGAAATTTGGGTAAAAGAGGGGTGACACGCTGCGGATGACCCCTCCAAAGGAAAGCATAAAAAGAAGACAGAAGTCCATTATCAATGCAGACTGTTCTATTAGTCTGACAAGTAGGCATGTACTGTGGCTTATTTATTTTTAAGATAACAGCATGTTGTGTGTTGCATATTGTGATTATTTTCTATTCAATATTGAAGTTTGCTGTGCAAAACTGAGCTGAATTAAACAGTGACTTACAAGAATGACATTAAGTGTATTGTCATGTCTGGCCGAGTGGTGCTAGCCACAGTACTGACAGGAGTGCTCTAATTTAATTCTGTTATGTTAAATTAGTGTTTAACCTTTTGTTTTGTTGTATATGATCACATCTCCTATGTGTGAGGATGAGGAAAGGAAAAGGCATGAACATGACATCATATTGCTGAGAGTGAAAATATTGCGCTACTTGATGAATTAGCAGTGGTCAAATTTCATAATTGTTTAGTTCATAATTTTAATAGCCTTCATAGTCTCTATAGGCCCAATGTGGTTCTGATTTATTTTTATGAATAAAAACATTTCAAAAAACTTCATCAGCAAAAACATTGATCACTTTTCAGTCCAAAAGTTATAATGCCAACACCACATCAGTGTAGAATTTTCCTCTGATTCTAAAGTGCTCTCAAAATTTCAAATACTGCACTAATGTTCACTTAGTTTTTAGAGAAACTAAATCAAGTGCTGAGCCCATGTGTAGCTGATTTAGCGGGCTGAGGACAGGGGAGCATTCCCAGCCGGAATGCTCAGCTGACAATGAGGTTTCACATCAAAACAATTAAAATCCCCACTGACAGATATGTTAGCTTTGTGCAAAGACTCTGGAAAATGTCAGATTACACTTTTATAATATAAAATTGTTTACTGTTTTTACAATTGCCATCCAAACCATCCATCTATCTATATACACATATACTCTATATTGTATCATTTGAGTTAGATGTCGTACTCAGTGTGATAGGACACAAAAAGCTGACAAGTCCAATTAACTTTCAGCTCACTGTGGCTAACTTCTCCAAAATACTGCTGAAGAGTTGGCCTGTTAGACTAAAGTTCTGTCTTAATGCAAGGGTTGAATGTGCATTTATATGTAAAGTAGCTGCCTGGTCCTTTCTGCCCGCTGTCAGACAAGTATCGCAATCACTAAAAGTTGGTGTGATTACTGGAGGCAAGGGCACTGGCAACTGTGCTGTCTTAGGCAGAATTACAACAGGGCTATCAATAACAGTTACAGCCCGGCATGCAGCGGCAGGCAGAGGAGTCACTACAAACAGGAGTCACTTTCACAAAGTTCCTGCCTGGATTCAGTCACATCATACACCCTGTGCTTGTGCTGACAGACAGCTGCTGTGCTCTCAGACACTTTTGCATTTAAGCAATTTAAACTTCAGGGAAACAATCGCTTCATAGTCTGCTGTAAATTCTTCAATCTTTTCACAGTGATGCACAGAATCAGGTGTGTTATTTCTTATTTAAAGCTGCACTAACCGATATGTTCATAAAAACCATGGATCAAATGACAACATGTAATGTGAAAAGTGTCATTCAAAAAACCTGCACAGAATTATCACCAACTCTGCAATTCCCCTCAGCTCTGCAGAGCTTTTTAGACACTTTCAGCTCATTGTTTTGGTTTTCATTAACCTGATTTCCAACTTCAGCAGTTTTCAGTGAAAAGAGACAGAATTTTCCCTCAGGAGTTGTTGGAAACCAAACCAGAGGTAAAAGGAGAGTCAGTATTGGACTTACATTTGTGTCAAGAAACATGACACCAAATTAATACTTGTAAGTGACCAAAAAGTCAGTGTTCCATATCTTTAAGTTTGACCACTTTCATGCAAATACACACCAGTTACAGTGAGGCACTCATGGATAATCCTCTAAACAGCATTTAGTGCATGAAGCATTAAAACTGGGATGATTATTCATCATGAATATTGAGTTTCCTTATACCACTATGGTCTACGGGCACTGAAATTTGGAATATTAACCTCACACTTCACAACTGCTTTGCCACAGAAATTGCTGAATTGATTTGCTGCATTGATTAACCAGTTCACATTAAGTTATCTAACCATGGCAATATAACAACTTAAACATTTTTTTTCTTTCTAAATCTGCTGTACTATACCAACCCCACATTTTTTCACATAATGCTAATTTGACTACTAATGATGCACATGCAACTAGCATCAGTTTTTTCTTAGGGGAAGATATGATGATTAGCAGTCTACATTAATCTTAACATTACATTACATTCATCTGTCTTTTCTCCAAAAATACAACAGCATCAAACTCAAAAGTAAGAAGAAATAGATCTCAATGAAAATTGAAATTGCAACCGTCCCAAATACACAGCTAAAAGCATGTTGGAGAGCTACTACACTATTACAAGTGCTCTTTAAAAATCCTGCACTCATTTCTACCAATGGCCTAAAACAACAAACTGACAGTAACTTACTGCAAGTAATGTTATTGATATTTGATTGATTTTTGTTTCTTTTTGTCTGTCCTTAACATTATCTTACAGCTTCAATTTGTTGATGAAAATTATTGACATAGTTTTCCATACTGTAGGTAACTTTCTAATGAGTTTACATAATCATTGTAGAAATAAGGTATCCAATGAATAGTTTCTGGCATACTTTTTGTTAAGAAATTAACACTGATTAGTATTTGAATGAAGAATATAATAATATAAAACCAGTGGTGGAACGTAACTAAGTACATTTGCTCAAGCACTGTACTTTAGTAAAATTTAGTCTTAATTCAGAAAACAACTTGTACTGATCTAACCCACTGATAGACATGAGCAGCACTGAGCTCAGAGTCAGATATGGAGGATACACTATCGTACATTAGCAGCACTAAATGGAAGCTTGCTGTATTTTGTAACTGGACTGTTGCAGTGTTTCACCTTAGAACTACCGAAGTATTCCACTACACAGACCAGTGTGGCAGGTTGATGGATGGATTTTATAATTGACTTCATATACAGTGAACATTCATAATTTCCATGCAAGCTGAACAGATGAATACAAATTGATTAATTGGATCCTTCTCGTCTCAGGCTTTATTTTAGACACAGTGACCCCAGTTTTGACCAATCACCAAGACATTCAGTGAAGCTGCTCACTGAGCACAGCCAGGGAGCCAATGGTTTTATCATTAAGTAGAGTTTTCTGTTTTTTAGCTGAGCAACAAAATGGCAGCATAGAACACACTCTCTCGATGACTGTCTAAAAGATGTTATGCCTGTTATGCATATGTTGAAAGTGCGAGGAGCCTTTAGTATTTGTAAAATTCATTATTATTATTATTATTATTATTATTATTATTATTATTATTATTATTATTATTATTCCCCTACACCATTGCATTTTTGAGGGACTTGGGATGCTGAAAAACTCACGAAAATTGGCATACACATCAAAACTGGTGAAAACTGCAAAGTTCTGTAGTGATTGAGCACCCTTGGTGTGGTGTGCCAGTCAGTTTTGCCCAAAACATTAAACAGGAAGTTGTTGTAACTCGACTTTACATTGTCCAATCTGCGCTAGATTTCTCATGATTGATGAGAGTCTAGGCCTGAACAAATGTCAATATGACAACAGGAAGTCAGCCTTATGTGATAAACATCATCTAATTTACATGAAATTTGCACGATGTGGTCTACACATGATATACAGCAACATGACTATGAGAAGTGGGTGTTCTCTATTTCCACATAGCGGACACAGGGAGCGATAGTTATCTCCAACATGCAATGTCCAATGTTCATGAAAATGTATATCCATGTCAGTTGCCCTCTGGTAAATGTATTGCTGCATTAATATTTCACTTATGTAGTATTGTATACAGGCAACAGGAAGCGAAGTCTACATGACACATAGTTCATCAAATGTAGACCCACTTTCCAATATATCATCTCCAGTGCCACATACTAAATAATATTTTACCCATTCACACAGTGTCTGATTATTCTGAAAATTTAGAGCTGTGTCAACCAACCTTAATGGGAATTTAACATATAGTTTTACTCTTGGCAGGGGGTGCCATCAGCAGTGCGTTTGTCCTCCACTCCTCTTCGCATTTTTCATTGAACCGCTCAGCCAATGTATTAAACAGGCCAATAGCAGCAAGGGAAAAAGCATAGCAGGGCTTGAACATAAAATTGCCCTTTTTGCTGATGATGTCCTGGTTTATTTGAGTGACCCCTTGTCCTCTCTCCCCAATTTAATGAATTCACTTCTAGTATTTGGACCTGTGTCAGGGTATAAAATAATGTACAGAAGACTCAGGTGCTAGTCTTTAACTATGAATGTAACCTTGATTGGCAGGCAGAATCAATGAAATATCTTGGGGTGTATCTGCCTAAAGATTTGGACAGACTTAGACCCATCAACTATGATCCCCTGAACTTAGCTTAGCCTCTAGAGTGGAATCACTGAAAATGAACTAATGACCAATACTTTTCTATCTGTTTCAAACCTTGCCTATTTATGGTCCAGATAAGCAATTTGTGGAGGGGGGTAGACTCATCTCAGAGTACCTGTGACAGGGCAAAAAACCAAGGAGGGGTTATAGCACACTCCAACTGCCAAGAAATAAAGGGGGTCTAGCAATTCAAGCAATTATACTGGATAAAGGCTTACGTGCACACCTAACAGATAAGGACAACCAATGGATCAGTTTACATCTGAAAAAAATTAATGATGTGGTGAAAATATTCAATTTAAAAACTGTGGAAAAATATCTGATATGGTGTACTTATGACACAGATTTTAACCCTAAAACTTTAGACAGCAGATTTAAAAAGCTACAAGGGGGCTCTCAGCCTTCTGTAACATTATGCCTAATGGAGAACTTCAAACCCTAACACATAACTTCCACCTGGAACAAAAGGATTTTTATAGATATTTACAAATGAAACATTTTTTCTATCAATAATTAAAGGTGGATATACAGAAGAAATACAAAAGAATGACATAATGAATGTATTTTACTCAGCACATGGATCACAGAGCCTAACCAAAATTATTTCTAGACTCTACAATAGATTTTTGAGCTAGAAAATAGTCTCTACAGCATATGTGAAAGAAAAATGGGAACAAGAATGTATTTTAACATTGTCAGAGGAAGCATGGGAGTCTGTATGCACAATCCAGTGGCAAACAACTGCCTCTCCTAAGTGAAGAGAATTTTACTGGAAGAATATGATACGCTTTTATACAACACCAGCTCAGAAAAAATATTTTTCAGAGCACTCAACATGCTGGCGACAATGTGGTTTATTGAATGCCAATCATTATCATATTTTTTGAGACTGCAAAGTAATTCATTCCTTTTGGCAGGACATACATAAGGTTATAGGGTGTACTTGATATTAAGATAATGTTTAGGTTTGATGTACTATACCTAGGCCAATTGCCTGCAAACATGACTTTAATAAGACATAAGTACTTGTTTAAAATAATTTTGGCTGCAAATAAGAAAACAATAATAAGAAAGTGGTTACAGCCTGAACTGCATTTATTACAAGACTTTTTTGAAATTATGAAGGACATTTATGTAATGGAGAAATTGATCTTTAAAGTTGCAAGTAAGCAGATTTCAGTCATACTGGGTTATATGGATACAATACTTTAGTGACATTGAACCTGGCTATTTTATTTTATAATTTTTAAGGGGTAAATAATGGAATAAATCATTTCCCTACCATTCCCTACCCTTAAAGGAAATCAATGAATGTGATGTTTTTTGTGCTATAAACAAGTTGTCTTTATTCCAGTTTGTTCCCAACATCTCCTCACCTGCTTTTTTTATTTTAATTCCATTGTTTCTTTTGTACTGTTCACTTGTTTGTTTGTATGTTTTATTTTGCTTTTTACTTTCGTTTTGTGCTTATATATTTACAAAAATATATGAAAGAGTAATGATGAGAAATGTCTATGGTGTAAAAACGGAATGACTTTCGAAATACTCTCAATAAAAAATATTAATGAAAAAAAAGTAGAGTTTTCTGTGTGGCTTATGGAGAATCGGTCAATATTAGTTCTTGCAATGGCCAGTGTGAATACATTTTACCCATCAGGGATCCCCATTAAGCTGTGAGCACCTGTATGAAAACCTTTGTTTATCTTGGTTTATCTATGGTAAAAAATTCAGTCTGGCCTGCAGTGGATCAATTATGGGTGCCCTCTGATAGAAGAAGCAAGGACACTTCCAGCAACAATCAGTGTAATGAATGTAGGGATATTTAAGTTTAAACCTTAACAGCCCTCTACAGCAGTGGGGAAACAACATAGCCATACAAAACAACCTCAAAGATCCCCTTGTGACATCTTTTAAGATATATAGAAATACTTGGCTTTGAATAATAATTTGTATCTGATATGTTTTTTTCCAGAAGTTTGATTACCTCATTAAGCCTCTTAAAATGACATGCCACCCTTCTCCCTCATTGAAAAATCCAGAATCTATGAATATGTAAATATTTTTCATTTAAAAAGTTGAACTGTTGGATGCAAGATGTCTTCTACTTGGGAGCTTCAAGTTTTTACTTCACACTTGTTCAACCAAAGTTTCATTTACCACTAGGACCACCAGAAGTGACTGTGGCTCATACAGAAATAGTCTGGTCTGCCTCATTTTCTGTCATTTGTACTCCTCATACATACAGTAAATCTGTAAGGTAAGCTGCAAACATACAAAAACAAAATAATATAATATGGATGTGAATTAATCAAATAATAAAAAATGATATGTGCTTTTAACCCCACTTTAAAAGACAGACAAAATAGAACAGCAGATTAGTGGAAAAAAATCAGAAATACATTGGGCCATATTGCATGGATTTCTTTAAAAACCCAGATGTAACGTTGGTCTAAAGTGTCTATGTTAAAAAAAAATGAGAATGCTATTGAGAGAAACACCATAACAGCTCATGGGGACCTATTGCATCATTTTAAAAAATGACATTATGCATGCAATGGGAGGAGGTCCAGATGGAAATAAAGTTAATTTGATGTGTCTATGAAAGAAAAAAAAGAAAGCTATTTACAAACAATTTAAAAAGTTCCATTGGTTCATTAGCCTGCACTTTTGAGAGGGTCCCTAACTCCAGCTCCTCAGTTTCCTGTCTTCTGTCATGTTGGCACAGTGCAGGCTTCAATATCTGATCATGTGGTAACAATAACATTTTTATACATATTCATCATGAAAAATCATGATACTTGGCTGCTTGTAGGTTCTGTTCTCACAGTACAGACAACAATGACCGGATCACTTACAAAAAAAAAAACCCACCTGCATCGGATGATTATGAGACAAGATCTGAAGTCATAAGGAATGGCTTTTTGATTGATGATTTTTGTGTAGAGTCTGTGGAGTGTGTCGGGGGATTGGTGGTGGGGGCAAATATTGCTGCAAATATTTGTTTTTTTTGTATCTGTGCATATCTGAATAATATATTTGTATTTGTTTACACCCCTACTACAAATCCTACAAAAACCTCAGATTGCTCATGTTATGTGATTGCAGACACCAAAATTCACTTTGAGGCTCACAAATCCACCTGGCAAGCAAATGCAAAGCACATAAATCATTACAACTTCCTCACAACATGAAAAGCGATGGAGGAGGATTCATATTTATTCAGGACAGATGAAAGGGAGAGGGAGGGATGAAGGGCTGCAGCCCCTCAGAGGCCAAAATATTATCTATAGTATAATATTCTCATTGATCCCTGTTTAAACACCTCTTCATAGAATGATTGCCATTCTCCTGAATGCTCATTCTGCCAACAGGGACTCCATCCAAACTGAATTATACTGTATTATGGATGCATTCAAAACACTGACTTCTCACAATTGTAGGACAACACACACAGACACACACACTATCAGTCCTGAACAGCCTCTTGTCCAAATTGCAGGCTGGATGTTAAGACACGTGGCATCACTTCTGTGATTGATTTCCATGCTAGTGTGAGAGTTTGAGGGAGGGCGGCAGGGCAAATTGATCGTGTCATTGGCTAGTAAGCATTGGGAGGGCAGAGGGAGACATCACACATGCTTTGTGCTCATTGATCTGACCTCTGAGATAAATTAATTTCTCTCTCTGCTCAGTGTTGTGCTGTTAACTCCTCTGGCTCATCAGTGGAAATGGATTATCTCAGGGACCAGGGAAGTGTGGTCTTTTATTCTCTTTATTAGATGATGAATGCCCTTGAAGATAAGCTCTCATAGTCCAGGACCCCTCAGTGATCTCATCTGCTTCTGAGACCTGCTACGTTGACATTCAAGTGCTATACCGGCTTCTGATAATCTGTTTAAGACATAGAAAATGCTGAAAATATTTTGTGAAAGCCTTGATTTACTTATTTAATGTTCATTTCTGTTGCAGGGTAACATGATTCCCTATGGGATGAAGAACTTGTATCTGTATTGAAAGTCTATCAGGAGCAGTAGACAAACCTGTTCTTCCTAACTCAAGCTCCACTTACTTATTTTTTTCTTGAACTTATAAGTGCATCTCTGTGTCTTGCATGTGCACCTGCTGTACTTAGTTACGGTTGCTGAGCTATGGTTGGAAAATTACTTTTTTGTGGAGGGTTTAGTGAACAATTAAGAATTAAGTGAGTCAGCAACTACACCACTAAATCAATTCCCTTTGCAGGAAGGCATTTATTTATGCCCTCCCCTATTTGAAAGAGTAAAAAAAAGAAATCAGGTGCTATAAACTGACATCATAACCTATATTGAACTGTATGTAAGCACAAATTAAACAGGTGGGTCAGATGGTTTTCCCTCCACTGCTTCCCAGGCAACATCTCAATAATTAACAGTAGTTTTATCTTAACCTTCTCTCTGAGGCCCTCCCTGGTCTAATCTGAAGGAGGCATAACAGCACAGCTGTTGCCAGATGTTTTAGGGCATGGACCCAGACTCTCAGTGCTTTGTTTCTACTACTACCACACTCCAGCAGCCCCAGAGGTGCTTTTCTGGCATCTTGCTGCAGCCCTGGAACAAGGCCTTGGAGACTCCAGGACCCAGACCAATTCATCACAAACCCTTCTTCTCATGTCTCCAGTTTTAAGGACTGACTGAGCCTGTCACCACAGCAGATTTTAACAACCCCTCTCTCTAACGTCCCCATGCATAAGGGACAGTCTCTGGAAATAACTCAGTGCCCTCACAGGGCTTTATTACCTACCAGCTGATGTACCAGGAGCCAGGAGGATGATCAGTGGCCCAAGTGGAGAGTCAGTGAGTCACACTTTTTCGGTTTGTTAAGGAGGACACGGTCCCATTAGATTGGAGTGATCTTCATTAAGGGTGCACAGCATTGATTGTCAACTAAATCCTTGATGAAAAGGTGATCGAAAGTGATAATGGTAAAATAAGATGGAATTTTATTGATCCACAGTGGAACATCAGGTTGTCTCAGGAGCAAAAATACCAAGATCCAGGGAGAAAAAATGGAGAAAAAAACAAGATATAGTTTAATAATACACATTAAAGTGGACACATTTAAAAAGATAATTATGCATATTCAATTACATACACATGCATACAGTACACCTATATATTTCACTGTGTGCAAACCCCTTTTTTCAGACATAAATACAGCAAGTGTAGTATTTTTTTTTGTCTGTTTTCATTTTTCGTTTTCATCTCCAGTCCTTCTTCTTTCCTCACTTTCATTTTTTTATGAAATCAGCACAAGTAGTTGCCGACTGTGATGCCGCTACTGAAGTATAATATACAAAAAAATAAATAAATACTCAACTCTTTTGAACAATTATTTATAAGTGGGTAATGTAAAACATTTGGTGATTAAATACTGTATATGCAATAAATACACTGCAAGAAATGATATAATTAATATAATATATATGGTATAATTAAGAGATGCATCCACAACATATTTGATATACTGTAGGTATAAATACAACAAGAAACTGCAAGCAAGTTAGTTCCAGATTCATAATATATAAAACACATACAGTAATCAGGTTTTATACCAACTACTAAACTAGTCCATTTTAGCCAACATCACCAGATATACAGTAGTAACAGTAGTTAATGTAAAATACCAAAGCTGAAAATCAGAAACAGAATCAGAATCATTAAATTATAGATTTACATAATTTCAGCTACATTCACTCAGATGTGGTGAGAGGGCAATCTCAAGTGCATGATATTGCTTATTATCTTTATTTACCAGCCATTATCATGCAAATCCCCCAAATGTTTAATAATGAATGCATTTTCATGAGGGCAACAGTGGAAAAAAGCAGCAGGAGGTGTTGACAATGCTAGTGAGGTTAGCTAACAAACACTTGAGTTATCAGTAGGTAAATATTATCTGATAAATAGAGATTCAGATATTTTTAGAACTTCTTATAAGGAAGCACTAATGAAATGGATTGTTTTTTCCCTGATAAGATGATAAAGCAGAGCAAGTCAAAAAGCAAGAAGAACTAACAGCAATAAACGAATTTCTGAAGTAAGAAAAAAGTAACAAAAGAGTTAAAAACTCTGATGCCACTATGTTGCAGTTTTGTGTCAGTTGATGAGGAGACAGAAGAAAAAGACACACAAGAGAATCTCTAAAGTTCAGAATGTAATGACGATGAGCAATCCCTCCTCTCTCATGCGCCTCAGCACTGTTTGTCAGTTATGTTTAGCATCTGTTCACAAGACATGAGCCTACATGAAAAACTAGCCCTGTAACATGTATTAAACTATACATGCTCGACTTACTGACTATTTTGTAAAATGTTCAGACTAGTAAAAATTGGTAATACTGGTCATTTTAAAATTTCTTTCAAAACAGGACATCAAATACATATAGCTTTTTGATTAAGATCTTTTTTTTAATTTTTGGCATCAAATCAAAATAGAGAGAATACTGTAGATTAAAATGAAATGCAGTCATCCATTCAGCTTGTGTTTCGTTGTTATTACAGGTCTGCTGCTCTCCTGTCCTGCATTTCCCCAAAAAATAGTTTCCTAACCAAGGTCAGCCAGAAGAATGATTGAAGAGTGGTTGTTTGTAGTTTGGGTATTCCTGAAAACTGGGGTTCAGACAAATGTTTGAACCACTGTGGTAACATTGTGTTGTTCAGACCACATCTCTGACGTTGGAGGCAAGATGTAGTTTATCATTATTTGTTTAGATCCCCCCTTGTTCAGTGAAGTAAGGAGAAAACAAATGAGTCAGGATTTATGTGAATATGTGAAAACACCTGTGTTGTTCCGGAACTCCTCACTGGGTTTTATGAGAAGTTAAAATATATTTAGACTGAACTTGTATTAACATTGCATTTTTGACTGGTGGCCTTTTGTCAGAGCTGAAAGCCTAATGTGTGAACAAGATGACAGCTCATCCTTCGAGTGTGGTCATGGCATTCTTAGCTTTACAAGCCACTCTAAATCCCACATTATGATTTCCCTTTTTCAGAGGTAATGCAGACTAAAGTCATTAGCATTCATTTTATGACTTGGGTTGAGCTCCCATTGATTGTTTTTCCCCCCCTCCATCATCTGGAGAGGGGGCTGTAGACCAGGGCCTCAGGGCCAACTCTGGAGGCAAATGAAAAATGAAATGGTAATTAAGTGTGAGATGGAGGTGGCACAGGCCTGGGGAGAAATTGAGGAAGTGAAGGCATCAGGTTTGGAAAGCGGCTGAAACGCTGCGGTGCTGCAGGAACTCTGGAGGCACAGTGGAGCCGTTGTTTCACAAGTGACAGATCTCAGTAAGGCCTGGCTAATTTATTTCAAGACTCTCATTACTTGCTCTGGCCCTTGCAGGTGTTGCTCTATTAAAAATGAGACGTTTTTAACCCTGCTGGGGATACTGGAAGCCTGTCCAGTGCAGGGGGAAAATCAGCAGTTAAATTTTATGAGTGAGCTTATTGAACTGCCTAGCCAATGATTCAGCCAAAACCAGTCCAAATCAGAGAGCACTTAAGTCATTAAATCAACATTATGACTCTGAAACAAATTTACAATAAGCTGTTAAACTATGCACAACATGGTGGGATGCATTGTCAGAGTGAAGTACCATAAATTATCTAAGAAAAGCCGTATTCAAATAAAGGAAGGTAGAGTATCAAATAATAACTGGCACGAACAAATAAAAGCCTATTGCTAAAGAAGGCTAGAGAATAACATTTAGGGGAGTGGAATGATCTGTATTATTATTGTTGACATGGTAAATTCAGGATAATGTACATTTCCTCAACACTACATCCATCAGGTTACTGTCAATAAAACTCAATTTATACAGATATTTGAAATAAAAAACCTGCACTTTGAGCCACTTCAAGGCTTCAAATGCACAAGAACAAGTGAATAAATTAACCTTGAGCCTAACTTTTTAACCCAGTGTGGCCAACAAGACCTAAAAGTATCCGAATAATACAGTTTTGATATTTCAGTTACATTACATTACAGTTTCATAATAACTGTGCAAACTCCTGCTGAAAGCTCTGACAGTTGACTGTATATAAAGCTACAGTTTCATGGTACATTATTCCCAGCATGAGACATTTCTGCTTCATCATTTACAACATTTATGCTTTGTGATGTATGTATTTTAAATAAATTGAATGTCTTACAGTTAAATATGCTACATTATAGTTTAAAGTGTGATCATTCTCTGCAGCACCACGGAGAGCTAACTTTAAGAATCTTTTAATACCATGAGTGTGCACTCACTCTAAAGTTCTGCTTTGGAAAATGTGTGAAAGTTAAGAGTTGAGAGTGTTTGTAGGAATGTTATTAGAAAATGCTCTTAACTTCTAAGACCAATTCAATTGGGAAAGTCTAATCTTTATTTGGTAAATACTTTGCTGTTGACCATGTTGATGAGGTAGATTTGTAGCTATAAAGAGCAGCCAATCAGAGATCCCAATTAGGGAGGCATTGACAGGGCTTTGATGCTGTGATGGAGGGTGCCAACTGTAACAACAGCATGGAGACAGAACATGTAAGGTAGTTAATTTATTTCTTTATCTAAGATGATCATTGGATGATAGAAAAGCCTGTGAACAAATTTCAGCGAAATCATTGAATAACTGAGAGGTGGAGCTCCAGGATGATGATGGAATGGAGCCATAACTGAACTAGTGAGAAAAGCTTCATCGTTGGGAAATGGAGCCTTGGATTTTAAACGATATCTCACAATGCCACATGACTGAAGAGGTGGTAAAAGCTATATACCAGACAGCATTCTGTACATCTGAAATATGCATCAAATCATATGATTCTAAATGTATAGATATGTAGATGTAATTGCATTTAAAGCTTCTGCTAATGTTCTGAAAGCTGTTATAGAGATACATCCTCTTGATCACCCTGTTTTCATAGCATCACTGAGACGAGACGCATCTGCAAAAGGGATTCTTGCCTCCAACTACGAGCTTATGGGTTCAGCTGGCAACAATGACTGTAGAGGGAAGCTCAGTGTTCAGTGCAGATGGGGAAGGCAAACACTTTGGCAAGCAGCAAGGCCTCTTCTCTAAACTCTCTGATGAAGCTAGACGCAAGCTAGAATCAGGATCTTTTTTTTTTTCAAATTGAGAGGCAGGAAAAAAGAAAACAAAAATTACAAACATAGACCAAAGCTTGTTATCTTCCATAAATCACCAAACATATGTGACAGCTTTCTAGCTCTGATGATACAAATGCTGGGGTCAAGAATGACGGCTTGACTCTAGCCTTGTGCAGCCTCACAAAACCAGAATATATCTCGTGAGCTCAGTTCAACGCTGAAGTTTTATCCTTGAAACCATCAACTGAGACAACTGAGAAAAAGAAACTGAAGACTGACTAATCAGAGATGCACTGTACAAATGGGTTACAAAGAAAGTCATGGTAGTTCTTATAATAATTCTTACTCCATCTGGGACTGTACCATAACTTCTTAGAGCAGCTTCCCCACCTCTTTCTTCAGTTTCACAACAATGTTAGACTGCCATGTGCAAAAATGTGCTAAAAGTGCAATCATAGCTACCACAAAGGACGTAGGAGATGCCTTCTTCTCACATAGCATAAGCAGAGGCAGGCATGGTGAGACATAGTTCTCAAATAATGTAGAAGTAAGCTGCTGTTAAGTTGTCTTGAGGAGAGAGTTTGACAAATGGCCAGACATCATTTATAGTAGGGGTTCTCAACCTTTTGTAACTTAAGACCCACTTCTGTTATGAGGACCACCTTCCCAAATAAACGGAAAACAAACAAACAAAAAACAGAACATGACAAAAAAAAAACCCAAAAACTGTGCTGTAAATATGTGTTATGCCACTGTCAGCTGTAATGACCAAAATAAATATTCTGTTTACCCTCAGTGAGACACTTGGGCTTGCTTCTGGGAAATAATGAGATGAAGTCATGGTGGGATGGGTGAGAGGCTGACACGCAGAGAAGCATCCAATTTGCTTTCAGTTTGATTTTGTGACAGTCACAATGGAAACCCCTGACTCACATAAATAGTTGGTGGTGAAAAGCAACAGAAATTTGATTGCCCGTTTTGACAGAGAGGGATACTGACTGGTAGCCAGTATCCAGAATGAAGCAAGGTCAACTTGTGTGAGCTGAAGCTTCTGTCTGCTGATAGTTCCATCAGTTCATTTTCAAACACAGTGGACAGAGCCATGTCTTCTGAAGCAGGATCCACAGAGAAAGCTAGCCAGCTAACAGTGGTGAAACACGTTTGACTCTACCTAATGATGTGTCACGATTGGTGTGATTGGATATTCAAATGTAACTGGTCATTGAAATTAGGCATTTTAATTTGACTTTTTATTTATTTATGTGAATTCTTGAGCACACTGAGATAAAAAAATATCTACCATTGTAAATTACCCAAAAAAAATACCACTGCTTCCATGGCCCACTAGATGGTGTTATGAGGCCCAGCTGTTGGCCGCAGCCCACTGGTTGAGAATGGCTGATGTATGGTGAAGGAATAGAGTCCAGCTTCAAGACTTCACCTTTGGGTTACTGGAAAAGATGGTGCTTCATCAGTGCTTAATTTGGAAGTGACTACAGCAGAGTGGACATGCTTTAAAGAGATTCACTGACATAAATGTGTGACAGCTAAATTTGGAATTATGCATCTCCAAAGATACATGTAAACATTTTTTTGAACCTACACACAGAAGGGCACAGAGTGGGTAACTGTAGGTGATAGAGGAGTTGATGCACACACTTACCAAATGCCAACAATGCGTCACTGTATCCTAAATTTTAGGATGTAGTTGTAAAGAGGGACCCCATCCTTCTTTCTTTCCCTAACATAGACTCAATCATATTTATATGTACATGTTAGAAAAAGCTGAATAAAGTCCCTACTTTCAAGCTCTAAAAGTCAATGTTCTCTCAAGAACAAACACACACACACACACACACACACACACACAGTATTGATGGATATAAAAAGACGTTCTCCTCCTGCAGATCTCTGACAGGAAGCTGGGATGAACTCAAACCAAACGTAATAAATGGCTTCTTTATTGCTTACAGTCAGTGCAGTTTACCTGTGAAAATAAGCGGAGAACCACAGTGACAGTGAATAATTTATCACACTGGTAGCAGGAAAAACCTGGAGTGTCACTGCTATTTGATTAGATTAGATAGATTAGATTAGATTAGATTTGATTTGGTGGAATTATATTGAAGCCTGCAGGGCAAATGGCTGCCACTGCAGCTAATGGAAACGGGATACAGGAGAGAAAATAGGACATAAATACGAATAGAGCTGATGAGGGTTATATAAATATACACGTAGTGTTCCAACTCCCTGTCCCCCTCCCCCAGAACACACACACACACACACACACACACACACACACACACACACACACACACACACACACAAGTTTGATTTCCTCTAGGCCCGGATTGAGCCTCGAGACCAGCCGGACAATTCCCGGTGGCCTGCCTGATTCATCTGCTGATCAGCCTGGGGTGTCAGGCCAGTGTTAAAACACAAAATTATTAAAGTAAATCATAGCAAAAACAACAAGGGGCAACCACATCCATTCAGATCTGTAGGCATGCAGTCCCTTCCCCTCATTGAATATGCACAGTAGTGTTTCTCCCGCTGGCCCCACCCATGGGTTCCCGTTCAGCCCGAAGACTTTAAATTGGGATGACATCACGGATTATAGGCTCTGAGAAAGTTTTACAAATATAAAATCTTCATGTATCAAAAATTCATAATAGAAAGAGACATCATTAAGCAATATTACATGAGAGAATGCTGGAGTGTGAGCTGAGAAATGGCTGCCGGGTAACGATAAAGAGTGGAGAAGTGTTTGGGTTCGATCCACTCGGCAAAGGGTCTGTTTTGTTTTCCCCACAACCCCTAATCAGTTCAGTTCAATCCAGTTTCACAAACATAAGAGAAAGACCACCAACTACCACTACTAAACACCATGAGTGACCACTGGGAAATATTGGAAGCAACGCTGAGCAGTGGCGCCATATCCAGTTCTTATTATAAATCAAATGTTTCATCACCGAGAACAGTATGTGGTTAAAAATAAAATGTATCCATGTCAATGTATAAAAAAACAAGATGTAAAGATTGCTTAAATCATTAACATTGTACAATGCATATTTTAACAACAACCCACCCTCCCACACACCCTCTCTTCTAAAGAAACATTTTTAAAATGTAAAAGCTTGTACAAGAATATACAGATGAGGGACAAATTAAGGTTAACACCTGAATGCTTAACTCTTACTTTAAAGGGGTTCAACAGCTCTATTATTCTCTGGGGGCCATTGATTGGGTCCAAATTTTGGGTCAGCATTCAGGTGCTGCCTTTGATTTGTACTGTACAGTATACATCAACAAAACAGTCTTATCAACATATTTAGACAGAACACCTCAAGGAAACAAACATCAACTAAATAAGCATCTAGAGCTTGATGGTCTTTCCCACACAACACCCAAAAAGTCTCAACATTCAGAATGTACTTAATCTTCAAGAATAAAGGGATGGCTTCAGTGTGTACATGGCCTACTACAAAAACATCCTCAAGTGCATATTTGACACCACTGACAGATAAAGACGACACACGTTGAAGCACTTTATCCTGAAACTGAACATCTTCAAAACTTTGGTTTAATTTCAGAGTGTTCTGTAAATCACCTGGCAGAGATGAAAACAGCATACTAATGCTTTTGCTGAGCGCATTTTCAAAGTTAAAGTCACCTGGGAATGTATCTGCAGAAAACTCCCAGCATTGCTTCATTTGATGACGGTTGCTGAGAGTCACAGTTGTGTTTACAAAGTTCTGACATTTACGGGCAATATTTTTGAAATATTGGTGCTTGCTTTCATACCTCATACACCACAAAGGGCGAAGAGGACCATACATCAATATAAGTCTAGGATAGTGAATCAAGTAGTGACACTTCGGTGTTAAAACATTTCCAAGGACTTCAGTAGTCTTCTCAAGGAATTCTTGAATCAGCAAGTTTAAATGAGCAAGCTCATCTTTTCTCACTTTTGTAGCCATTACAATATCCATGATTTCTGAGCACAGTAAGAACACATGCCAATATGGACTATCAGGTGAGATATGGTGAGCCATTAAAAAAGGCAATAGTCTGAATAGGCACCATTTTTGACTCACTGATCCAACTATGTTAGAACTTCCAAGGATTTTTTCAGTCAATGGCACTGGTTTGTTTGGTCTGTCATTCTTCCTAATGTTTACATTTTTCAGCTCATCATTGATTTAATGTATGGTAATATGCTTTTGATTATGAGCTTTACAGATGACCAACTTCATTACCAGAGGCAGAACTCCCTCCACAAATTCATGCATTACATCTGGGGGAAGACACTTTGTCACATCAAAGTAAGGCAGTGCATCAAATGTACAATTTGCATAGACACCATACAAAGCAGTACTTTGTCATTTTTCAAGCAGTCTACATGATATTTATGTACTTCACTTGTTCTAAGAACAAAACTGTCCTCACAAAATTTTTGTCGTATCTCTGAATGTGAGGCCATACAAAATCGACATATCCGGCCAGCACTGAAAGAAGTAGACAACTGCCCAATCATATGAGCAGAGAGGTTGTCACACAAAATGGTTGCTAGAGCAGCTTGAATTGTGTGCTCTACTTCATCAAGACTAAAAGTGAAGCCTTCTGTGGAAAGCATCTTGAGGTCAGCTATCAAGGGTTGTAGTTAAAAAAAAAAACTAAAAAAAAACAGAACTTCAAATTCTATTCTTGCACAAAATATATAAATTCAAGATGACCCATTTCCATTAATGTCTATTTTCAAAAACTTTCAATGCCTTGATTTTTTCCCCCCTAAAATTCACAAACTTTCAGGATTTCAAGGACCTGTGAGAACCATCTTCAAGTTGACCACACGAACGAAGTTTTTCATCACAATTCGCCTCAAGTACATGGCCTTTTCTACCTCAGATACAGAGCTCCAGACTACTTTTTCCACTGGTATCACTGGTGCTACCAACTTTCTCAGATGGTAGCACTAGCACATGATTTGGTTGCACCCTTTTGTTTAGTAGCCTACAGCATGGTATTAATCAATGAACTTGCATGCTGATGAATATATGAAACATAACTGGCAGATAAGATAAATGGTCGGCCTTTTTATTTTAAAAAGTTAACTGCATTAATTAATGAATGAATTAAAGCATCTTACAGTCTCCTGCCTGTATGAGAATAACAAAATGAGGGGAGGAGGGGTGCTTCACTGTGTAACATCATATCTCAGTAGCTGTGTTGTTATTAACATTATATCTCCAGCAGAGCAGCCTCTCTATTGCACTGTTAGCTTGTTGTAAAACACTGAAAGGGCAGGGTTTTTGAGATAAAACAGACTGAGCACTGAGTTATTTTCTTCACCTCAGAGTGAGTCAACTTAGTGAGAGACTAGTAGTGACATTACAACAGCTCCCACTTTCAGTTTAATAAAGTGGTTAAGAAATTTTGGATAAAATGTTGAGTAATGACATGAGAACCTAACTGACAAAAACAATGGCCAAAAGTACAAAAATAAGACCCCATAAAGTGAAATTTTTTAGTCAGTTAAACAACATGTGATTTCAATGTGCATTAGCTATGTATAGCATTAGCAATTATGGTATGGTAGTAATTATTACTACCATTTATATGGAAAGGATAATAACCAACTCTATGTGTCATTACCTAAACTGCTATATAAACGTATAAAATTGTAAGAGGTAGCATTTACATGTTTTTTAAAATATTTTTGGGGGGCTTGGCTTTTTTTTGGCCCCTAAAAAAAGTAGTATTAGTAACACCAACAGTCAATACATGCATTATATATAAAAATAAGTCTAAGAGTTATGAATATTATAAAAATACTGTATGTTCTCCCTCGTTTTCCTCTGTAAGGATTTACTCAGGAGTAATCCAGAGCCATCTGTTGTTTTTATTGGGGGGCAAAAGCGCACTGATTGAACAAAGAGCTGTAAGGCGAGGTGGATAAAAGCAGCTTCTGTACAAAAGATGCTCTCCAAATGTGTCTATTCAAACACCAACAGTTTTAATTGAATCTTTATTTTCCTGCTTTAAAGACCCTGGGAGCTATTTGCATTTCCACTTATCCATACAGTTACTCCTCATTTTTCATGGGAAACAGTAAAACAATATTATCTCTCTCTCCATTAGTCTCATTCTCGCCTCCTCTCTTCAGCATCTCTCCATGGAGATCAGCCCCTGCCCTCCCCTTCACTCGCAGCAGATTGGTTTCCTTTGTTGAGGACCCCCTCAGGTGCAAGCCAGTGTCTGAAGTGAAGATGAATGGAGGGAAAGGAAAGGAAGGGGGAATAAAATATTGACAAAGTGAGAAAAACGAGAGACGTGTGGCGACCGTGGACAAGAGAAATGATGGAGTTTGTATTCACTTGTTTCACACCAGGAAGTGATGAAGGAACCATTTCACTGAATTTACCATGTAATATGTTGTGGAGGAACAGGGCTTTTTTAAACGGAACATATTCTGTACATTTCCAGGTCTAGATTTTAAATCTGGGGCTCTACTGGAATATCCTTACATGGTTACAGTTAAAAAAAAACCCAACTCATTTAACTCATACTGGTCCTTTATGCAGCCCCCTGGTTCAGCCTCTGTCTGAAACAGGCCATTTTAGCTCCTGTCTCTTTAATACCCCCTCCCAATGAGCCCACTCTGTTCTGATTGGAAGCTGCCCCTCTGGAGACTTCCTCCGTCTCCAGAGGCTACGTCAACAAACCATGAAACAAACTATAGTAGTAGGATTTAACTACTTTTTCTTGTTCTTTACACAAAGTGTCAACTTTTCAAATACATCCGTACATGTTTGAGCCTGAACAACACATTGTAACACACTGTAGCAACAACCTCAGCAACCAAGGCTATGGAACGGATGGCCGTTTATGGGTTTTTTCAAATTTGCCAGTGAGAATGAAAAAGACTCACAAAGCGTTCAGAGCAGGTTGAAGCCCTGGCTTTTGACTTGCATGGAGCATTTCAACATACGTTAACCTCAAGCTCTGGAACTTTGACCAATGTTTAGCACAGATATCTGGCATCATAAAAGTATATAAATAAGGCAAGGCAAGGAAAGTTAATTTACATAGCACATTTCAAGGCAACAAGGCAATTCAAGGTGCTTTAAATAAAACATTAAACGCATCGAGATAAAGTGCAAAAAAGGACACTTAAATACAATTAAAAACAGCCATTAATAAGCTAAGAGAATAGAAAATAAAGACAAGCTAAAATAGAATAAGCAAGATAAAATGCAAGAATAAAAGTTACTGTGCAGTGTAAGAACTGAATAATTATTTGATTTAAGAAAAGGCAGCAGCAGACAGAAAAGTCTTCAGCCTTGATTTAAAAGAACTGAGAGTTGCAGCAGACTTGCAGTTTTCTGGGATTTTGTTCCAGATATGTGGAGCATAAAAACTGAACGCTGTTTCTCCATCTTTAGTTTTCTGTCATGCCCTCCACTCTGCATCCTCCTCTACCTAGCCTGCAGTGTGTATGGGTGTCTCTCTCTCTCTCTCTCTCCCCCTTCCTTGTGTCTGTGCTTAATTACAGGAGTGGAGACAGGTGTGTGGGAGTCAGGCAACCAGCTGCCATCAATCACTAGTCCTGCATATATATCTGGTTCAGCCTCCATCTCATTGCCAGATCGTAGACTCTGTTTCCACAGTCAGTGGCACTTCTAGCCCTCCAAGCCTTACTATGGTTTAGTTGCTATCAGCATTGCTAATATCTTTTTTTCTCTGTGCCTACAGTTTTGCCTTCACCTGACTCCAGCCCCTGTTTCCAGCCTTCCTGCCTCGTCTGCCCGGCACATCCCTCTGCCTGGCTCCCCTCTGCATTCCCTCTGCCCAGCTTCACACTCAGCCCAAGCCCTTGCCCCAGCCTCCCAGCTACCACCTTGCAATAAATTATCCTCCGAAACTACTTGTTGCCTCCTGCTTCAGTGTTCTGCACTTGGGTTCGCTAGCCTAGCCTTAACACTTTTCACTCTGGGGACAGAAAGCAGACCCGTCCCAGACGACCTGAGAGGTCTGGATGGTTCATGACGTAGCAGAAGATCAGAAAGGTTTTTTGGCCCTTCAGTCAAATCAGTGCTTTATAAATCAACAGTAGTATTTTAAAACCAAATCTTTGACAGATAGGAAACCAGTGTAAAGATCTGAGAACTGGAGTGATGTGATCTACTTTCAGCTACAGCTGTCTGATCAGTTTTTTAGAGAGACCTGTAAAGACACTGTTACAGTAGTCAAGTCTACTGAAGATAAATGCATGGACAAGTTTTTCCAAATCCTTCTGAGACACAAGTCTTTTGATCCTTGATATATTCTTTAGATGATAGTAGACTGACATTGTAATCGTCTTAATGTGGTTGTTGAAATTCAGGTCTGAGTCCATGACAACACCGAGATTTCTGGCTTGGTTTGTGGTTTTTAACATTATCGATTGAAGTTGAGCACTGACTTTTAATCATTCTTCCTCAGCTCCAAAACAATTACTTCAGTTTTATCTTTGTTTAACTGAAGAAAATTCTGGCACATCCAATCGTTGATTTGTTCAATGCACTTACTCAGCGCTTGTATGGGATTATAGTCCCCTGGTGATATGGTTATGTAAATTTGTGCATTGTCTGCATAATTATGGTAACATAGTTTGTTGTTTTCCTTAATCTGAGCCAGTGGAATTATGTAGATTTTGAACAGAAGACGGCCCAGAATGGAGCCTTGCGGAACTCCGCATGTCATTTTTGTCCGCTCAGATGTGTAATTACCTATGGACACAAAGTGGTCCCTGTCCTTTAAGTAGCATTCAAACTAATTAAGTAATGTGCCAGAAAGTCCTACCCAGTTTTCCAGTTGGTCTAGTAATATGATGTGGCCAGTAATATTAAGACTGCAATTCTGCCACTGTTAGTGTTCAAGTGTATGTCATTGAAGACCTTAACAAGAGCAGTTTAAGTGCTGTGGTGTGGTCAAACTCCTGACTGGAAGACATCAAAAGTCATTTAGTGTCAAGAAGTTGTTCAGCTGTTGAAAAACAGCTCTTTCAATGATTTTACTTAAAAATGGGAGGTTTGATATGGGCCTATAATTGTTCATTAGTGATGTGTCTAGATGGTTCTTTTTTAAGAGTTGCTTGATGACTTCAGTTTTCAGGGCCTGTGGAAAGACACCTGAGAGAAGAGACATGTTGACAATTTGTAGAAGATCTGAGGCCATGCAATTAGAAACATTTATGAAAAAGCCTGTTGGCAGAATATCAAGACAGCAGGAGGAGGATATCAGATGTTAATGTCCTCCAGGTTTTTATGGTTGATCGGAAATAACACAAAATCTCAAAAAGCATAATATGTCCCCTTTGAAGATCCCCTCAAGACATATTTTATAAAAAAATACTCTGGTTTGAATAATAACCTCTGTTACACAGTTTTTCAACAGAAGTTCAGTAACTTTTTTGCCAAAATTCCTAAAATTACATCTGCTCCTTCTCCTTCATTGAGAAATGATTTGATGTCACAAGACTTTTCTTGTAGCACCACCATGAGGTTCACATTTGTGGTTTTGAGGGAAATGCCTCAACAACTATTGGCTGGATTGCCATAAAATAATGTCTGAAATTTGATTCAGACATTCATCTTCCCCTCCCACGATAAAATGTCTATAATATCTTTAGTGATCCTGCAAAACCAATGACCCTCAACTGTTCTTTGTGTTTAGTGCTAATTAGCAAATGTTAGCATGCTAAAACACTAAACTAAGATGGTGAACATAGTAAATATTACAACTGCAAAACTTTATCACACTAACATTGTAATGAGCATGTTAGCATCTAACTCAAAGCAAAATAGAGCCTCAAACTTCAACCCTATTGAACCTTGTCTCTTAGATACTCAGTGTTTGAGAGAATTTCAGATAATTTGTCAGACTGTCTTTGGATATCGATTTGCCCATCCTTACAGGCCACATGGCCGTATTTCAAATTCCAGTTTTTATTTCAAGCTTTTACTTAAAGTGATTCATGCATTTCCTTATTACTATGTTGCCTATAGTTCACTATCTCTATTTACAGGCATAGATAATATGTATCTATAGTACTTGATGTAGACTGTTTTTACTGTTGTGAATCACAGTATTTTGTAATGCAGCCACAGTAATCCCTCAGCCCCTGAAGGCAGTGTAGAGTTGTCCGTGACTGCAGAGCTGATGCTGTGATCATCTCTCATCACTCCCCTCATGTGAATAGACTGGGGGAGATGAAATTGATGGGGGAGGTTTAATGTAGTCTTGGAGAGTTCTCATCAGCACGATCCCAGACAGGGGAATGAAATCCAATGAGTTGTTTATTAAATCTCAGGAATTTCTGAAACACACTGTCGACACACACTGACAGTGCAGACAGCTGCAAATCACAATGACCAGACGTGGAGCGGGAGTAAATCATCACACAGCTGCATTCCATGGGAATGCATTTAATACTGGCTTCATGATCAGAACAATCTCATTGTTGAGTCCCTCTGCTTTGTTCTCAGGCTTGATTAACTCACCCTGCACTGTATGTTACGTATACATACAGTACTGTGCAAACGTTTTAGGCACTTTAGATGTTTAGATTTTTATCTATTATGCAATACCATCAGGGAGGCGTCTGTTTGGTCCAAAATTCATTCTGCAGCATCACAAGAAGCCCAAACATCCAGCCAGAGTCATAAAGAACTATCTTCATCAACAAGAAGACAAGGAGTCCTGCAACAGATGGTTTGGCCCCCACAGAGCCCTGATCTCAACATCATGGAGTCAGTCTGGGATTACATGAAGAGACAGAAGCAGCTGAGACACCGAAATCCACAGAAGAACTGTGGCAACTTCTCCAAGTTGCAGACACAACTGATCTGCCAAGTACTAGAAACACTGTGTGCAGGTGTACCGAGGAGAACTGTGGCTGTTTTTAAAGGCAAAGCTGCTCACAACAAATAATGATTTCATTTAGGTTTCTTCTGTTTTACTGCACTTTGTATGAAGTTAATTGATAAATAAAAATATTTATATAATATAATATAAATAATAAAAACTATTCGTGGCATTATTTTTGAAAGCATCCTCACTTTACTTTTAGTGCCTAAAACTACTGCACAGTACTGTATATAAACCAAGCATCAATTCTATGAAAAACCTCATTAAGATTAAGTTTATTCCTCTTGATAATAATAACACTTGTATTCATATAGAACATTTCATAAAAATATGCCATAAATGAGCCAACGCCTGCAAGCTAGTTGAGGAACCCCCACTCAAGCTGCTGCTCCATTTCCACTTCATTTTTTAACTGAACATTTTAATGTAAGACATTAAACATTGTAAAACAACATCAATAAGTAAACTAAAAGTAAAGTACAATATATAATGAATAAAATATTAATTATAAATAATAATAAATACTTCACGAAACTTTTGAGAACTGTTAACAAGAATACACCAATATTCATATAGGCAAAAAAGTGCAATGGTAGACTTCCCTTTCAAATCTTGACATGTCTTGACTTATTTGTGGCTAGAAGTAGACAGAGAGCTTGAGGTCTTTTCAGAATAAAGTTGAAAAGAGGTAGATGGAGAGGTTGGCTCACTTCGTTCACTGGGGGCTGGTTGAGACGAGGTGGATTGAGAAACTGGAGTCCCTCGTAAATACTTAATTAGAGAATCTTGTTAGAATATGGAAGATACTAGACATGAGCCTTGTAACACAAATTAAGACATGCGCAGGCACGCATACACCCACAAACGCAAATGTTCCTTCACACTACACTCACAAGTTAGTAAAACAAAGGGTTAAAGAATGTTAAAATATGAAATATGTATCTAAAGTAACATATATACTGAATGTGTAGATGATACATTAAACATCATAATGCATTTGGTATCTGTATTTTTAATGTAATATGAATGATGGGCTTGGCATATGGATATGTAAGGAAAGGAAATGCAATACATTCTATATTTCAAGTACTCTACATGTGTCAACTAGCCTACCACTCAGTCCCAAGAACTTGTGCACTGTGCACACAGATACAGGCAAACACAAACAAAAAAAATAAAAATAAAAAGACACTGGCAACAGCCTGAAATCAAAGGCTACTATACTGACAGCAGATATTGTGATGATTTTACATAACAAACCAAACAGTAGGCCTATTGTGGAATTAAAGTGACTTTCTCCTTCCAGACACAAATTCTATTTATCACCTGATAACCATCTGTTGACATAGCTGGCTAATTAACTAGCAGGCTAGTTAGTCTTTTTTGAAGAAAAGCTCATCAAAAATAACAAAACATTAATGATGTGCATAGTCGTGGTTATTCTTTCCTCCATACAGGCCCAGACTGGCAATCGGGAGCACCAGGACTTGTCCCGGTGGCCTGGCCTGCTAAACGGCCCTGAAGGCCCGCCGCAGGCTGCTGATTTTCTTTTTTTTTGAGCCCGAACTCAACACTGCCCTGCATGCGAGAGAGAGAGAGAGAGAGAGAGAGAGGAGAGAGAGAGGAGAGAGAGAGGAGAGAGAGAGAGAGAGAGAGAGAGAGAGAGAGAGAGAGAGAGACTTAGTAGCAAGATGGATGGTGGAAAAAAGAAGGGTGGAGAGGGAAAGAGACAAAAAAAGAAAGGTAAATAAACATGCTAGCTAGCTAACGTTTGCTACCTAGCTAATGTAGCTAATATTACCGATGCGTCATCAGTGTCCCCTGTCAATGTTAAAGCTGCCAAGAAACTGGACAATCAATAATAAAAGTAGTAGTTCCCTTTCTGATTTCCTCAAAAACATTGATGGCATAATTGGTATATTTAATGTGGTTAATATTATTTGAAAATTCATTTGTTTTGGTGAGACACAATGTCTTCTGTCACACTATTCAGATCACTGTAATTTGTTGAAACTTAAAGATCTGTGTTATTTAATGTTTGTGTTGATTAAAGCACTATTTCAGCCTTTGATGGGTAACTGTTAGTGTATATCAGTAAACTGAGGAGGGTATTGTGCTCTTGCTCTGTTCTTTGAATAGATAGAGTTGTTAACTGTATTATACTAGTACATTAAAAATATGGCGTGCTGTTTTTTTTTTTTTTTTGAAGGTGGAGAGAGTAGCGTTGGTGCAACAGCAGGAGTAGTAGTAATGTCGTCTCCCTCCTTAATAATATGTACCTTTGGTTTTATTTGAGGTTCAGAACAGTACATTGTACTAAGCACTTGTTGGCTCATTAGTTTGTTATTCACATGCAATACAATTCACAAGAATGCAGGAAATCAAGTGTTTGTAACTAAAATTTTCCTAGTGGAGGACTCCCAGACCCCCCGCTTAAGAAGTGGCCTGACTGTGGCCTTATTTCACGCTATATTTCCCAGCCTGAATGATTTTCCTAGTCCAGCCCTGCCCCTATATTGTTCTTTCTTCTGCTCCTCTTCCTCACACTGCTGCTCGCCTTGTGCGCCTGATAATTTTGTCCTTTTTCAAATCATTTTGCAGCTGCATGTCAGAGGCAGACCTAGACACTTAGATTATTTTAACCACAAACAAAACATATGACATAAGCTATTGAAAGGCACCTCCACCTGAGCTCCATCCACAGACCTCCTCCTCCATGCACCATTGGTCACTCTGGCATGTGATCCATGACGTCATCAGGTCTGCTTGCTCTCTTTCTTCTCACTACTGTGGGAGCAGCAGAAACTGCTCTCTTCTCTTTTTTTCTTGGACTCTTGCAGCAGGAGCTGCACTTCCCCCTGCAGTGAAGCTTTCTGTCTCAGTGTGGCCTGCTAACAGAGCTGACACACCAAACTCTGTTCTCGACAGCAGGATGCAAAGGCCTGCTTAAGATGAATCAAGATTCATCTAGCGCTAGTGGCTACATCACAAGCCTGTCATTTACAAGGACAGGAGCCACAAAGCAGAGTTAGCTAGCAGAGCAGAGAATACTGCTTATTTTTCCACAATTTTGAAACCTAATTTTATATTCTTGGCAACTTTTTTAATCATTCAATTTTGGCTAGGTGGTTAATTACACATTTTTCTGTGGTGTGACAAACTCAGAACACATATTTATTATTGCTTCACATGAACTTTAATGAGACTGAATAAATTGGCTATCAATTTTCCCTGTCTTTCAGGGACATGTCTCGAGGTTGGATTCAATGTATATTAAATCCTATTACTTAATATAATTATGAAGTGATATTAAGTCAGATATCTTCAGCGCAATAGACAGCGCTGTAAACCATTTAAAGGAAAATATTAAAAATGATAATGTAAATGTTGAACACATACCCTCACACGCAGCCACTCATCCAATACAGCAAGGGATAAATCAGGCAGAATCCTCACAACACGAGCAGATTGTAAATCAGATCAAACCCTCAGACTCCCTACAACAACAACAACAACATGGGGGAAATGTGTATAATGTAAACAATAATTCGACCCAACTGAGGGTGGTGACGCGAGATAAATTTAACATAAATTTAATATTAGATATCACGACTAAAGTTTGTTTTAATTGGTCAAATGATCTTTGGTCCATTACAATTGGAGGACCTCAGTTGTGGATGTCACACTATCAAAGTCAACAGGAAAGATTAATCTCATATGGAAAGATGTTTTTGTCAGCAACAGCTGTATTGATTTTTGTCAAATTTTACACCGTATTCAGTATATCAATGTAGCTGTATCTCTCCAAAAGTTTCATTGGCTATATGAAAATAATTTCATATGTAGACTGAGAATCAGTTGCATTCTGCCTGTTTAATGCACTGAAAAGGTTATTAAAATATGATTTTCTCCCTTATTGGTTTAGATCTTTCTCAAAAGAAAGTAGAATATACAGTATATGATTTAAGAAGCAGATCTATGTGGTGTAGCAGAAAACTCAGAAAAGCCCTTTTCAAACAGCTCCACCTTTAAATGAGCAACAGTCCATCTGCATATTTCTAAACCACATGAACTTGAAGGTCATTCAATAAATGAGATAGTGTCCTGATGACTCATTACTCCTCTGTGTGGTCTATCACTGGATATTAGGCAATACACCTAACTTAACCTTAACAAGTACGCAGCCAACACATGCTAGTGTTTATCACGTCTCCAGGGCTGGAGGAGAGAAACGGCGTCATGATGTCATCATCAGTGATTGGTCTGTTGACAGGGAGGGAATGCGCTGGCTAATGTCAACGCTGTCCTTAACGCCAAGCACTGCTTATTTAACAGGCTGATAATAAAAGAGCAGCTGACTTCCAACGAGACTGAATGTCTAAATTGTAACATCTAGTGGTCCCCTGAGGCTGCTCTGCTCATTAAACCCAAGGGACTATACAACACACTGATGAGTTTGCTATTTTGAGAGCCTTCACTGTTGTAGGGTTGAAAGTGTAATGTTTGTACTGAGTGGCTCCAAAGCAAAGGTTATGAGGTGATCAAAAATGATAATTAGATTGAAACGTTTTGTGACATTTTTGCCAACAAAATGCTCATGTCTGTGAGCTTTTGATATTTATTTTGTACACATTTTGACCTCATGGCGGAGATAGAAATGAGAGGTGGGGAGAGAGAGGGGTAAGACATATAACAAAGGTACCTGGCTGGAATCAAACCAAGGACATTGCAATTATGTGAAATGTGCTATAGCCATTGGGCTACTAGAGTATCCCATAACCTTCAAATCAGTCTGTCTCATCCCACACAACTATACAGTATTTAAACATAAAATTTAACCACTTAAAGCATCAGCAGTTTTTTAGGTTATTATGACCTTTTGTTCCTTTTTCTTGAAGGCCATTTCTTTGTGTCTTTTAAGGGGTACTCCAACATTTTAGTATTGCACCATCATAAAGTTGGAGGGAGAGACAGATTTAAAAAAACAGTGCAGATATTCTCTGGTCCCTGATATGGGTCAAGCTCCACTGTATCCTACATTTCCCATAATGCAACCAACAGCATTTTATTGCTAGATCCTCCCTGCCTCATAAATGCTCATGTATGTCAAAGTCCGCACCTTCAGTTTGTAATGCAGCCTTTTCTGTTATAAATTTGTAGTCTCCAAACCCAAGCTGAAATAACTGATGACATCATCAGGGTTACTTTTTCAGAGCAACAGAGGACATTATATCAGTCTTTACAAACTGAAGCTGACACATAAATATCTCTGCAGACCTATAGAAAAGGATGTTATGGTTAACCAGCCACACTGACCTTTATGTGGACACTTTAAAATGCTTTGGATGTCTTGAAAATTCAAGACCTTGAATCGTCATGAAGACAGTTACATAACATAGGAGCCCCAGATGTGGGCTCTTCTTCTTTCTTCGCTTAGTAAGTCCCTCCTGACATCCTGATATTTCTGCTGACATACACGCCTCTGTTTAGCACATCGAGGGTTTTTTTTTTTTTCGTCTTTGCAGCCTCAATTTCCTACTTTCCCCATGTTTCTAAATTTAAATGTAAATCCTTTTTGCTGCAGGGATGCTGAAAAGCATTCAGTTAGTTGGTCAGCTGATCATCAGTATGTCAGATTATACATTACCATACAGAATTTATATAACGGTGAACTCAACATTATATAAACTTTCTCTCGTTTAAACCCTATCGCCAGACAGAACATTGATATTAGCTGCAAAAGGTAACATTTAGGTAATATATAAAATCTTGCATGAGAGCCAGACTCATTCCCATCCACCACTTCTACCTCCACACCCTCACTTTCCATCTCACTCTGTAAAAGGACATACTGCATCCTACACTGGCACTGAATGAAGCTTAAATCATGTGCTGCACAATCGTCCATTATGAATGTAATCCTTAAAGACACTTGGCTGTTGGTCACCAAGTCCTCCAGCTGTCACTCTGCATTCTGTTGCTCATTATTTCTCAGGACTCATTTGAAACTAGTACTGGATGCTTTGTCTCCTGTCGCTGCTAGTGTTTAACTATGTTAACATGCTTCCTTTCAGACAGCACTGTCCATCAGGACAAACTAACAACAAAATAAGTAATTTGCCAGTGCCTTCCAAATGACCCATACGACCGGTCCATGCATGAAGTATTATTCATTTGCAGTTGTTCATGTTGTATATGAAAAATCCCATTTTTGAGGGTATTTCCTAAGTTCTTTGTCCTACATGCAATGCAAAAGTCCCGAAAAAAACAACCTGATCTCACAGAAATATGTGAAATGACCACGACCTCTTAACACCGCATTCCGTGGTACGTAATGGGTTAACATTATGTGCCGGTACCACGGAAGCAATGCCAATGTAAAGTCGGTTCAGCAACGTCACGCAATGGCCGGTGGTTAATGTTGTTTTCTAGTTTAGAAAACTTTATTTTATCGCTATTTTTTTATCATCATTTGACTGAATTCATTATAGTGCATTAGCATTATTATAGTGCATCTTTTATCATTTTCCCCTCAATAATAATAATAACAACATGATGATGATAACAGTGACTGTGAAGACCTCTCCCTCCGCATTGGAATGATGAATTTGTTAAATATGATATTATGACAATGCTCACCCGTAGTTAATGTGACTTTTTGCTTTACTGTGAATTTGAATATAATTCTGTTTCATAAGATTTGAAATTGTGTGAATACTAGAGCTCCAACATCATCTGTATAAAATAAATATTTGTGGTAGCACAGGCATCGTTGCAAGGCTGATATATTTTTCAAATGTATTTTATTTCATAGTAAAATTATTATTATTAATAATAAGTAATGAACCAGAAGAAGCTTCAGTTGTTACCACGGCAACGCCACATCACGCACGCTTCTTACCCATCATCACTGCGCTTTCATTCATTTCCCTCACTGCCACCGCCTACAGTAAGTATCTCAACCCAAGAGGTATTCATTTGTTCAAAACACAGAATAATATTGCTGTTACTTCTTCTGTTGTACCCCAGTCTGTATAGCATTTCATCCCTAGGGATTAGATTGAGTGTGTTACTGTGCATTAACGTTTTACACGGCTATATAGCAGATTTGTGTTATAGTTAGCTAGCCAGCTAAATGACAGCTCCCTGGCACAGTTGGATTGTGACATGCCAGCTACCAAAATCAATTTAACGCATGTATGTTATTTTCCCATGTGCTGTAAAGACAATCATTGACAGAGTTGTCGCAGTTATCAAAGTGACATTCAAAGTGCAAGGCAAATGTCAGAAGTGTAATTATTACGGAGATTACCGCCATCAGGGATGTACTGGAATAAAACGTGGCCCTGGAATTTTTCCAGAGGATTGGACTGACCACTCACTTCGCCGGTCAGACCGGTCAGGCCTAAAACAATAAATGTAAAATCAAATAGAGAGACGATCCTACAGACAGAGTGTCCCGCAGACACTATGGTGCCATACTTCTGTTCTTGTCTTTCTAGAAGACACTGAACTCATCATGAGATAAGATGGTAACTTAATTGTTACTTTAGGTATTTGTGACATTGAGAAAAGATAGCAATGGATGAGTGTGGGATCTGATATTTGTACAGTTAGACTTGATTTGTATCGTATGTAGTGGTTGTAATTAGGTTACATAAAGATTAAATTAATAATCACAATATTTTGTTTGGCGCAATTAAGAAACGTTCATTTATTTCAAAGGTTATTCTAATAATGTTTTTCTTTTTCCTGTTTTACAGTTGTATTGCAAACACTTTGACACCAACAGCACACACACAACAAACCAACATAGGCTAATAAATGAACTGGTATATATTGCCTCATATCCACAATATACATGTATTTTCTATCTTTGATGTTACTTCAGGGATAAATTCAGCTGTAAACTATGGTTTTGTGTGTTTATCTAATTGATCTCTCTACCTCTGAACAATTCTTTTTTCAGTTTGAGAAGTTGCATGCCCCTGGCTTAAAGCCCCTGCTGCTCATTGCATATCTGCCTAAGAGGTTGCCAGGGACATCAAAAACCAAAGTAATGATGCCAGTGTATGCCCACCTTAACACATCTGCTAAGACGTGCCTTGAGAATGTGGACGCCATCTACAAATTGATGGTTGAAGGTGAGATTGCATTTATTTAATAACCATGGAATGCACACTTATGCACAGTTTTTGGTCTTGATTTGTCCTGTACGCTTCCAAACAGCAATGACCAGAAATTATGGTCTGGCTGTAGCCTAGCTTCAACCTAGAGTCACTTTAAAGGGCTGGTACTGTGGAAAACAAAAAAAATGAGCATTGGAATGGATTAGGGTGATGGTAGTGTCGCATAGCCTGACCTATCTCCACAGCACTACACCAGCGCTGGTGAAAGGTCTGGCTGCACCAATTATCACTCTGCTATAGGGGGAAAAACATTCTGGCTTGTTGTATTCATTTAAACCAAATCATAGTTGTCTTGGGTGGTGTGACGCTCAGGATGCAGCACTGGTGCCCTTGCAAAATAGTGTCGGGGGGAGCTTTTTTAAGCCTTGGCATTACAATGGCAAAATCTCCGCAAAAGAAATGCCACATAAAACAGTATACAACTTTCACTGCTTAAAAAGACAAACATAGCTTGACATTTTCAGCATGTAGGTTGCTAGCTTGAAGTTTGCTGTTACACGTAGCAACAGGAATTTTGAAAACGGTAACATGCAGATAGTGGAAGGGGAGGAGAATTCCAACTGAAATAGTCAGCCAGTGGCTGCGTTCGTAACTTCTGTAGTCAGATTTTTCATATCAGCAAGATGATGAGCAAAGCAGGACACTGTAAGTGTGCTAAAGCTAAGCTAAGGACCTCCAGCTACGTTTGGAAAAATTACTTTTACTTCGTGAGGAAATTTAGACACAATCTTAAAGTTCAGACGCATCCTGTTGATATTTCAACTGTGAAACGTTTCTACGTGCCGCCACCATGGAATGCGGTGTTAAGCGGTCATGGTCATTTCACATATTTCTGTGAGATCAGGTTGGAAAAAACATGTTGCAGGCACGAAAGGTACTTCCTATTGAAATACATTAGTTTGAAAGTCGTGCTGAGTAGCACAAAAAAAATGGAAAATTCGTGTCCGTGGACATGAATCAATAGATTCAATTTTGTGACTATTTCACAAATTGCCATGAGACTGGGTTGGGATTACACACCATCAAAGTCAACAGGAAAGATTAACCTCATAGTCATGGTTTCACTTCAAAGCCAATGGCTGAAGGTACAGAGAAATTACAACAGAACCAAGAAATATGTGTCACTGTGAAAACTTACATTATATTAAATATATGGCTCTACTGGAGTAGACAATATGTTGGGACTTTTTCAGGGAATTTTGCCTTAATGTTTTCCAGGTTTACTTGCTCGTACCACCACACTGGCTTCCTTCACCTTATTCACCTGTCGCAGGTTGGCAAGATGTACCAGCACTCAGGCTTTAAGATGCATGGAGGTATGTGTAGTAAAAGTTAAGTAAACAGATTCACACTGAATTTACTTAATTTATTTAAGACACATATGGTGCTGGGTCTTTACACTTATTGAAAACTTAATAAATGAATTTACAATTTGTATTAATCAGTGATCACATACACAGACTGGCCTGAGTCTTCTATAAGAAAGAATTTAGAGATCCAGAGAAACACCACACAGTTTAATGACGTCTTATCAAAGTATGACAAGATATGTGATATCAGTACAAACAACTGTAAACAAGAAGAAAGAAATCTAACACAATTTGAGTGTTTTTGAATGCTGTAATGTGTAAGAGTACATTGATATTTTAATTTACTAGATGACTATCAGAGATGGTTCATCTTTGTACAGTGCACACATGAAACATGTATTCATCATAAATCATAGTGGTATTGTTTTGTTGGATTTGTAATCATCAGTGATGGTGTAAACAACATGGTCTAATTCCTTCAGTAAAAAATGCAACAATTCATGATATAAAGTTAATTTACTTGTGTATTGTGCCCCCTCCTGTCATTGTTAAAAGCCTATTAACATGCTAAATGTCTTAAATAAATGCAGGGAGTTATAAATACCTGCTAACTTAAAGAAATAATGTGTCGAATGATGTTTTTTTCCCCCTTAAAATCAAATAAATGATGTGTATTGTTGTGAATCAAGGCAGCTAATTAAATGCAATACATTTGCAGTAAGTACACAAATAGTTTATTGTAATTTGGAGTTCAAATTAACATTAATGCATTTTGAAATTGTCTTGTAAAGGAACTGTAGGTTAACAATTTACATTCTAATGATTCAGTTTGAGGCGAATCCTCTGAACACAGCACATCAAACATGGCTACATTCACCACATGAAAACCATATCTAGCTCTTCAATTTTCACCACAGTCATAGTAAGGTTGTTGCTGCTTTCAGAATTCCTTGTATCACATAATTGTCATCACATTGTTTAGGTGTTATCAGATGTGTGTTGTATATAAATACAACTCAATGTAAATTACCAGAAGAAAGATTTAAAGTATGTTAAACATATTACAATAAGTGATAAGATATTAAGAAATTTGAATCTGAACAATGTGTTAGTTACACATCCTGTCCAGTGTGACTTGGACAGAGGAGAGAGGCAGTTACCCTGATCCCATTTCACTGCAGAGATGCAACCAGCCAGGTGTCTCAGTGCAGGTCAGTAGCAAGTTTCATGCTATATAGTCATTAAAAAACAGATCATCAGAGTCAGGTTCTGCGTTTCATTAAACAATTTTTTAATGAAAAGATTTAACAAACTCATCTTTTCACATCATAAACAACATAGATAAAGTGACTTTTTCAGCTCATGAACTGTGAGTCTTCTGTGACAGTAAACTGAATATCTTTGGACTGTGGACTTTTGTCGGGACAAAACAAGACATTTGGGAAACAGTCATCAACATTTTTCATCACTTTCTGACATTGTCTGGATCAAACTACTAATTGACTCATCAAGACAATAAGACAGACTAATCAATAATGAACGTAATAGTTAGTTGCAGCCCTAGAACAAACAAAACAAACAAACAAACAAACAAAAATCTGTTACTGCTCAAGGCCTCTCACAGTCTCGATAACCTCCGACAGGCCACAGCAACAGCTCTCCTCGCTAATTAGAGTCCTGCACTTTGGGCAGCCTTCACTCATAGTCAGTTCCTTGTATCCAAGGAAGCTGCAGCAGCACAGCGCCAGCAGTGGACCTTCCATCTCAGTTGTAATGATATTAACACAACAAAGATGACAAATTTCTTTCAAACTGATGAAAGAGATCCTACACTGCTGTGTAGTCTTCCTAAATCCTTTGTGACTCCACATATCAGTTTTTCCTCTGTATTCATTTAACAGTGGTGTGCCCCCACAGCAAGGAAAGCACAACCACTGCAAGAGAAAATGTGACATTAAAATAAACACTGAAATTTAGGCTTCTCATTATCTCGAAATAAAAGTGTGTAGCCCAAATGTTTTAGAAGTAATTATTATTATACCATAGTAAGATTTAAATACATTTGTAGCACTGGAAGCTCAGTTTGAAACACAAATTGGATCAGCAGATATACTGTAGGACAAAACTAGAATTATTGCCCAAAGCAACACAGCTGCATATGTTACACCCATAGAGTGGAAGCTCACACGAGGGGTGATATATTTTAGAAAAATAATTTATTCTGAAAGAACAAATTAACACTGTATGAGTCAGCTGATCTTCAGTAACTTTACTCTTTTCACGTTAACTGCCAACTTAAATTAGTTTGAACAATACAACAACAATGCAAAACAATAACAATATAATATAAAATAAAACTAGCTATTTCCATTTAAAATCAATAGGCTAACAGAATCACTATGTATGGAACACGAAAAGATCGAAAAATACCAAGGGCTGAAAGAGGAGCTAGAAAAGATGTGGGGAGTAAAGGCAACAGTGGTGCCAGTGGTAATCGGAGCACTGGGGGCTGTGACCCACAAACTGGGAGAGTGACTCCAGCAGATTCGAGGTACAACATCTGAGGTCTCTGTCCAGAAGAGGGCAGTCCTAGGAACAGCTAAGATACTGTGTAGAACCCTCAAACTCCCGGGCCTCTGGTAGAGGACCCGAGCTTGAGGAAGACACACCACCACCCCCCCATGGGAGGGTTTGAGAAGTGGATTTTTATATATATATATATATATATATATATATATATACGCTATTAAAAATCATCATTATAATTATTTACAATTCTTATCATTCCCAGTATAAAACAATTATCTCATTCCCTCATAACTTCAGTCACGCAACATTTACATCACAATATAATCTTACTCATTCATCCTCTCTGTTTATGTGTGACGTATTACAACCTGTGAGCTGCCTGGTTGCCTTGGCAATGGTAAACAACAACGCTGCTAATCTCTAACTGTCTATGTTTTATAACCGTTGTAAACAACTGAAAATAAACGTTATTAACCATTATAAACTGGAACTATTAATCAGGTGATTAACTCTATTGCTTATCTGGGAAATAATGCATACATGAAAATGATATTTTGTTGGAGATCTCTAAATTGATATTACCAGTATTTCAGTATCAATACCTAATACCTTGATAGTTCACACCAAGAAACAAACAAAAGAAAAAAATCATTAAAGAAGGTACTGCTCATAAACTAATCATATCATAATAGAAATAAGTAAAAGCTTTTATATAAACAGTGGGAAAAGCTATTGTGTTAAAATACAAACCTCTGGCCAAGTCCTCTCAATATGATGGTTCAGAAAGTGAACAAGGAAAAATTATGTATATTGAGATATTGTAATGTAATCTGGGGTGTCAAGTAACTAATCACAAATAATATTATGAAAAAAGAAAAAAAAAACTACTAATGTTGATGGTGTATGAATAAATGACGGCCAGTCTGTGCTCTATCTGTAACCAGACAGTCTCTCCTGCATGAAAAGGCTCAGGTGAAACTCAGTCCCACAGTCTGTCCAAAGTTGATCCCATAAGCCGTGATTAAGCACTGCTTGCCTATAAGAATAACAAAGCACTGATATCTTTCACCTAAACAGGTTTTAAATTGGTCTCTGGGTATCTACCACACTGAACCTCTGACAACACTCCCGCTGTCCTAATGATTTAAAACTCAAGTAGAAACTTTCAACATTCTCTTACATCTATTCAGTCAGCTAAGTGGGTTTTCAAATATTTATCAGTGATCTTGACTCAACTTCAAGGTGATGCTTACATAGTAAAATAATAATACCTATTAGGAGGATGATTTGGCCTCTGTAAAATTGTTTTTTCCTTAGAAATGCTATAAATATTTATCATATAACACTTCAATATTCAGCAAGACTTAATAACAATACATAGACAATGCAGATAAGAAATATGTATAAGCCAGTACTTATATACACACACCTGTAGACTTCTTCATAGATGGTGAGGTTATTTTTTATTGGCATGGTGGAATGGCCAACCAATTTTCCACTATACTCATCAATGGCAACAACATGGGTCACCCCAAACATAACAGGCTTTTCATTTTGGTCTATATGAAGTTTCTGTCCACAGTAGACAGAAGTGTATGGGGTTGGATGCAGGTTCTCAGCACAAACAACAATAATAGTAATAATAATAATAATTATTATAGATACAATAGATTACTGTCTGTCACTAAGAAAAGCTTTATGATGTTTTCCGTTTTCAATAAAGAACAAGAATTGTCAATTGAATTCATTCATTCATGTTATCCCATATCATTGCTATTCTGGCATACTTGTTGGCGAGTTTTGTGGTATTGAGGACGAAAAGCTCATATCGCTGCTCCCGCTCGCTCTTCGTTAGCATATATGCCTCTAGAAGATAGGAATCCCGTCATCATTTCTCTCCCAAACATTGACCCAACCTAATTGAGAAACAAGAGCACAATGGTATGGTTAAAAGTAATAACCGTTCCCTGGGCCAAGATTTTAACTTTGCTATCTAGCAGTCATATCAATGGCTTGGATTTTTCCTGCCACTTCTATTACCAATTTGCCAACTTTAAGTAATATTAAGTTAAGTAGCTGTCCAGATATTTCAGACCACAGAATAACTTTGCAGATGTGCTATTGTATCAATTTGAGATGCATCACATAAGGCTCACCTCAAGTCACAGCAGATCTGCTGGATTCCAGCATGGGTCAAATTGCTATTTTGGCTCGGCTGTATGAATTTCATACATGTAACATCAACCTGGTTTGAGAAAGCAGGGAATGCAGTTCTCAGCAGCACACCTCTGCTGAATAATGCATGCACCCCTTGACACTCAGTAAAGACACTTCAAATCAAAGTTTAACAAGAATCAAATGGTTTTATCAGCAGATACTTTAGTTGATCGACTTTGACAGAGTGAATTTGACACACCACAAATCTCATTTTAGTATAGCTTTCCGAAATCCTTTGCTTAAAAACACATCCACAAAGAACACCGAAGAGTTCATCTTAGGGCTGCTTGATTATGGCAAAAATCATAATCACAATTATTTTGGTCAATATTGCGATCATGATTATTTAACACAATCATTGACTTTGGAAACATTGTGTATTTCTTGAACATTTTTAAAAACTTGTCTTTTTAACAGTGGATTTCCTTTAACAATAACAGACTGCAGTCCAGGGTTAGACGCTAGACTTTTTTTGACGTCCAATATGTCCGTTAATATTCTAGAACTCCGGCCATATAGAACAACTACCAGACAAATGTTTAAATAGCCATATAATAGCCTACATTTAAACAGCAAAAAAGGACAAAAACACAAATGCTATGATTCAACAAATGTATTTCAGTCAGTAAACTGAACTCTTCACAAACTGTGTGAACTGAGCATATAGGCTACAACAATAAAATAAAATAAATAGGCTTGCTGTTGTTAATTTAATGCAGCCATGTGGGCAGCCTGCAGCTGCAGCTTCGCCACCACCACCTCCACCTGCCGCGGTCTCCCTGAGCCCGCCTCTCACCGGAGCCATACAGGGAAAAGTTTAACCTCCTACTGATCAAATTACATTATATACATTACATTATTTAACCGTGGCGCTGATCCATTTGTTTCACTGTGCCAGTGCTGGATGTAACATTACCTGAGAAAAAGACTTTTTGTAGTCGTGTTAACTGCTGTTGAGCCAAAGTGCAGGACTGTTCCTGAAGTGAGCACCGGCTTTTCAATCTTGTGTCACGCTTAGTCACATCTGACCAAACACTCAGTGAATCCTCAATGTCTTAACAGCAGAGGCAGAACCAAACTTTTGTATAATATAAGTTTATATTTAAATTGTCTTAGCAACATATCTTATAGCTCACACAATATCAAGCTATTTAATATACTATTAATGAATTTAGCAGTCAGCATATTTCCCACCCCATTTTGGCCGTTGATATTTTCATCTGCCAGACAACTACATGTGATTCTGGTAAAAAGCTGGCATATGCCAGCTAATGTAAACCCTGCTGCAGACAGGCAAGCGTGGCTCCGAGCAGCTGGATGAAAGGAGAGGTCATTATATGTAACGAAACATCCTCGTATCTGAAATACTAGAGTCCAAAGTCTGACTGAAACTAGAACAAAGTAGCCGGTAGATGTCTCAATGAGTCAGTTTCCACCCCTGAACATCTGACTGTTAAATTCAGACACATATGCGCTGTGAAGAAGACTCCGCTCTGTCTGTCTGTCTCTCACTGCGCTGTCCGGCTGCTCCGACACACGGTGCGCTGGATTTATAACACAAAACAAGAGCATCATTGCAAAATGGAATGTGACAGAATAATCGTTTCATCTCGATTATCTTGTTTTCATAATCATTGGAAGCCAAAATCGTAATTGGAAATAAAATTCAATTAATCGAGCAGCCCAAGTTCATCCTAAGAAATATTGAGAGATTAATCAAGGACACCTTGTAAATTTCAGACGAATCGTATCAAGGAAATGCTACAACTACTGAGTCTTATAAAACACTGATGACTCTAAACATTCAAAATCTATAGAGTTCAGATCATTTATCATCATCAATGAACCTGATTAAGAAGTTTATATCATTTTTACACAGTACTTGGCCTTAAAAATCATTACAGTATCTAGTGGTTTTCCCTTTATCTGTGTGCACTCCTGCGAGGTACCTGCAGTTTTCAGCAGGCAGGCAGAGCTTAGTATAACACTAACCAGGCCACTCTCTGTTCTATGAACTGCTCCACTCATTTCCCATGCCAGTGTTGAGGCGTATTTGTCCAACAATCTAAAACCATCAGAACTGTGATCTATCAACCACTTTGTGCTTCTATCAAAAATTAGCGCAATTATGAATTTAACTCATCATCTCTCTCTCTCTTCTTTTAAAATTTAAAAATTGTTACATGGTTTTGATGCACATTATTCAGTTTGAAAGAAGTCTAGGGGAAACATTGGATGGCCACTGATAAGCTCACTTTGGGTTTTTGTCAATGTTAATGTTGGAAAAAGTCTATAATGTAATTTTATGTTAACAATATTTTAATATTTTCTTTTCATTGTTACATTGAACAGATCCATCCCCAGACCATCTATCTTATGAAGAGTGACAGCGGTGTTGTATTTATTCCATCACATGAGTACTTTTCCAATGTTGACCTCACCACTGGGGCAACATATCTTATTGAGGGTCAAGACTTGGCCCCAATTTCGACTGTGCCGGTACCCATGGCGGGTGCATTCTGCTCTTTCTGCCCATGTCATTTTTGAAGTGATACGACTCATAATCTAAGTTTTTGGCTTTTGTTTCATCTTAGGCCCTGTTTTCAGCTCAGTATAAGCATCACACTTACTACTCCATATGTTTAAACTGTCACCATTCCCACAATTTTCAACATACATACTCATAAATATAAACATGTTCAGCCATGTTTCATCTAACCTCAGATATAATAATCTCAGTGATACCATGTACAGAATGTGTTGTATTCTTCCAAATGACACAACCAGCCATTCTACAGCCCTGTTGCTGCCCTCCTCCATCTCTCTCTTTCTCATACAACCATCTGTTATTTTACTATTGCTCATACTGCTGCTATGTTAGTACTGCCATGACATTAATAGTTTAAAATTTTTTGATTATTATGAAACATTAAATTGTTTAAGCTTCAAATATTTAAACTACTAGGCTACAACTACTGCTTCAAATACTTAACCTACTTGAACTACTTCAATTACTGATTCAGCTTCTTCAAATAGTGCTTTATCTTCTTCAGTTACTGCCAAAGTACTTCAACTTCTGCCTCAACTACTTCAAGTACTGCTTCACCTTCTTTAATACTAGAACCACCATAGGGTAAAATTTACTCATGGAGGTTTTTCAATTGTATGTTACCATGTTTTAATAAAATAATTATGTCCCCCGGTCTTTGACTTTTCCTAAAATAATGTTGTGTAGCACCCCCTGTTGTTAAAAATAGTGAAGATGAATCCAGATTAAAAACAGACGTGTATGCCTATAACCGCCACTCGCTCAAATTTACCCCTATATGAAATGCATTAATTTTGCCAGGGCTCATGGTTAAACATTCTAAGTTGCTAGGCAACGGCATTCGGTGGAGTGTGGGATCTGACAACTAGGTCAAGTCATAATTAATTTACAAAAAGAGCAGAGGAGAATGACCTGCAAAAAAAACCTTCACCAAGTGGCTGAAGTGCAGGAAAGCTGTCTGTGGAAAATGAACAGTCAAGGAGCTGGATGTCTGCTCAAAGTGTGTTTGAAGGACACTTATAATCATGTGTTAAAATGAAGATGATTTAACCTACTCACAAACATTCATTGCATGTAAAACGTATTTTTAGTTCACTGGTTATTCATTTTTGTTTTGCCATGTTACGGTTTATTGTTTACAGGCTATTTAGCCTAATTTCTCCATTGCCTTAAGGCCCAAACGCACTGAGAGCGATAATTGACACGCGTCATCTGACAGCATTACGTTTTTTGATTAACATGAAAAAAAAAAAAATTGTTTATCTTGTTATCAAACAAGTTGAACAGCTTTGGATGGAGGGTTCAAGGACCAGGAGGCAGCAATGCAATTCCTGTGTCTAGTCTGCTGGAAAATAGAGGACATCAGTTGAGTAGGTGGCCCTTCAATGTGGTCCAGGATGCATTGGGTTACCCACTACTAAAAGAATGTGGCTACATGTGGCCCAGAACACCTCTGAATGTGGTCTGAGTGATCAGTCCATCCTCAATGCGTCTTGGGTGCATTTACACCTGTATTTAGAGCTGTCCACTTGTTATCGGATCACCCAAGACAGATATTAATGTAATGTGTAAACCGGGCCTTCGATGATCTGTTTAAATGATTATACAGCATGAAACTTGCTACTGACCTGCACTGAGACACCTGGCTGGTTGCATCTCTGCAGTGAAATGGGATCAGGGTAACTGCCTCTCTCCTCTGTCCAAGTCACACTGGACAGGATGTGTAACTAACACATTGTTCAAATTCAAATTTCTTAATATCTTATCACTTATTGTAATATGTTTAACATACTTTAAATCTTTCTTCTGGTAATTTACATTGAGTTGTATTTATATACAACACACGTCTGATAACACCTAAACAATGTGATGACAATTATGTGATACAAGGAATTCTGAAAGCAGCAACAACCTCACTATGACTGTAGTGAAAACTGAAGAGCTAGATATGGTTTTCATGTGGTGAATGTAGCCATGTTTGATGTGCTGTGTTCAGAGGATTCGCCTCAAACTGAATCATTAGAATGTAAATTGTTAACCTACAGTTCCTTTACAAGACAATTTCAAAATGCATTAATGTGTTACTGAGTTAATCCAGTGAAAACTCCAATTTACAATAAACTATTTGTGTGCTTACTGCAAATGTATTGCATTTAATTAGCTGCCTTGATTCACAAGTTACAAGTTAGCAGGTATTTATAACCCCCTCCACTTATTTAAGACATTTAGCATGTTAATAGGCTTTTAACAATGACAGGAGGGGGCACAATACACAAGTAAATTAACTTTATATCATGAATTGTTGCATTTTTTGATGAATACATGTTTCATGTGTGCACTGTACAAAGATGAACCATCTCTGATAATCATCTAGTAAATTAAAATATAAATGTACTCTTACACATTACAGCATTCAAAAACACTCAAATTGTGTTAGATTTCTTTCTTCTTGTTTACAGTTGTTTGTACTGATATCACATATCTTGTCATACTTTGATAAGACGTCATTAAACTGTGTGGTGTTTCTCTGAATCTCTGCATTCTTTCCTACAGAAGACTCAGGCCAGTCTGTGTATGTGATCACTGATTAATACAAATTGTAAATTCATTTATTAAGTTTTCAATAACTGTAAAGACCCAGCACCATGTGTGTCTTAGTCATTTGGACCGGAAAAAAAAAACTATGCTTCGCTGTGAAAGCCAGTCTTGGTAGGTACAGTAAGGGACTCAGAGAGCAGACGTGAAACCACAGCAAAAGCATCCGAGGTGAGCGACACTCCATCCACAGCTGTCTTCCCTGGTGTCTCAAACTCTCTACTCTGGTTCTCACAAAACTGTAATAAAAGAAAATGTTTTGTTAAGTTTCAAACAGATGCCTTAAATAAATTAAGTAAATTCAGTGTGAATCTGTTTACTTAACTTTTACTACACATACCTTCATGCATCTTAAAGCCTGAGTGCTGGTACATCTTGCCAGCCTGCAACAGGTGAACAGGGTGAAGGAAGCCAGTGTGGTGGTACGAGCAAGTAAACCTGGAAAACATTGAGGAAAAATTCCCTGAAAAAGAATTTGTGAAATAGTCACAAAATTTAATCTATTGATTCATGTCCACGGACACGAATTTTCAATTTTTTTTGTGCTACTCAGCACGACTTTCAAACTAATGTATTTCAATAGGAAGTACCTTTCATGCCTGCAGCATGTTTTTTCCAACCTGATCTCACAGAAATACGTGAAATGACCATGACCGCTTAACACCGCATTCCATGGTGGCGGCACGTAGAAACGTTTCACAGTTGAAATTTCAACAGGATGCTTCTGAACTTTAAGATTGTGTCTAAGTTTCCTCACAAAGTAAAAGTAATTTTACCAAATGTAGCTGGAGGTCCTTAGCTTAGCTTTAGCACACTTACAGTGTCCTGCTTTGCTCATCATCTTGCTGAAAAATCTGACTACAGAAGTTACGAACGCAGCCACTGGCTGACTATTTCAGTTGGAATTCTCCTCCCCTTCCACTATCTGCATGTTACCGTTTTCAAAATCTCCGTTGCTACGTGTAACAACAGCAAACTTCAAGCTAGCAACCTACATGCTGAAAATGTCAAGCTATGTTTGTCTTTTTAAGCAGTAAAAGTTGTATACTGTCTTATGTGGCATTTCTTTTGCAGAGATTTTGCCATTTTAATGCCAAGGCTCAAACAAGCTCCCCCTGACACTATTTTGCAAGGGCACCAGTGCTGCGTCCTGAGCGTCACACCACCCAAGACAACTATGATTTGGTTTAAATGAATACAACAAGCCAGAACTGTACTGGAAATGTACAGGACAAATCAAGACCAAAAACTGTACAACAGATAATCAATATGTGCATAAGTGTGCATTCCATGGTTATTAAATAAATGCAATCTCACCTTCAACCATCAATTTGTAGATGGCGTCCACATTCTCAAGGCACGTCTTAGCAGATGTGCTAAGGTGGGCATACACTGGCATCATTACTTTGGTTTTTGATGTCCCTGGCAACCTCTTAGACAGATATGCAATGAGCAGCAGGGGCTTTAAGCCAAGGGCATGCAACTTCTCAAGCTGAAAAAAGAATTGTTCAGAGGTAGAGAGATCAATTAGATAAATACACAAAACTGTAGTTTACAGCTGAATTTATCCCTGAAGTAACATCAAAGATAGAAAATACATGTATATTGTGGATATGAGGCAATATATACCACTTCATTTATTAGCCTATCTCAAAGTAATAAAACAAAATTTTAGCACCTTTGGTGAATGGTGAACTATAAACTATAGTACATACCAGAATGGCAGCATCATCAAGAATGTGGGACTTGATGTTTTTTTTCATCAATGACAACTACTGCTTTTCCTGACTTTTGAATTTGTCAAGTTTTTTTGGAGTCTTGTTTGGGTTGTGGATGATTACAAAAATTTCAAATTTTAAGTCTGCAATATATTTTTTTCCTGCAGTTTGAGCAGGTCTTTTTTGGGAACCTCCAGCCATTTAAAAATATTTAAAATTATTGTAAAAAAAAAAAAAAAAGAATGAGAGAGACAGATGACTAAAAGAGAGGCAGTGAAAGAGGGAGTGATTGAAATGGACAAAAGTGAGAGAGTGAAAGAGATTTAAAGAGACAGTGAGGAAGAGAGTGACTGAAAGAGACGAGAGTAAGAGAGTGGCTCTTAAAAGTGCCGTTGGTTTGTTGTGTATGTGTGTGTGTGTATGTGTGTGTGCTGTTGGTGTCAAAGTGTTTGCTATACAGCTGTAAAACAGGAAAAAGAAAAACATTATTAGAATAACCTTCCCAGATAGCAAAAATGATATGGCCCAGATCCGGCCCAGAGTCTCCATAAGTTCTGGGCGAGATCTGTAAAATGGACCCGGGCCGGTGTCCTTTGGCACAACGGGCCAATGACGGTGCGGATCCATTTTTTCACTTCTGGGCCAGCACTGGGCCAGCTCCAGAACGGATAAGATTATTTTGTAGTAATTTGTCCGAAGGCGGGCCAGATCCGGTTCAGTTCTGTACTGGATCCGGCCCAGAGCTTCCATAAGTTCTGGGCCAGATCTGTAAAACGGACCGGCTGGCATCCTTTCTTATCTGGGCCGGCACTCGGCCAGCTCCAGATCGGATCACTTTTTAGCCATTTTGTTCAAATATTTGCTGTATCTGAATTAGTTCTGGGCTACCCTTTATCTTTTCCATAACTAAATTCAAACTAAAAAAAAAAGTATCTCTGGATATAAATTTCTAGAACTATAGTTGCGTCATCATGTTTTTTTGTTTTTTTTTTAAAAGTCAAAATCTGTAGTGAAGTGTACTCTTCTCATGGTGGATTAACTCCAGAAAAAACTGAATGAAGCGTGACATGACATCAAACTGGGTTTACCTGTGCATGTTGAGTGTAAACTGAGCACCCCCTACAATTTGTCAGCACACATTCCCAGCAGGGTGGGACATTTTTATTGCTGGTACTGTAATTAAAATTTGCATCTGCTGTGTCAGACTGTAATGCCAAACAAACACTATTCTAAAATAAATTTAGATTTAAGTTTTTGCATTTTCAAGTACATTGCTTTTCATTTTGACTGGGGCCACAACAGCTGATTATTTTCATTATGGAGTACTCAACTGAGTAGATTTGATTTTTCAATTCATGACCCAATGAAAAGCAATGCATTTAAAATGGGACACAAAAAGATAAAAAATAGTGTAATCATGTCATATGACAATAGCATAAGACATATGAAGAAGAGACAAAGTCCTTTGAAACCCGTAATTTAGAGTGTATACATAACAGAACTAAGTATAAAAACTGACCTCTGACACACCAAAGCACACCAGGAAGAACTAATGTAATTATCAGGGACCAAGCAGTAAGGCTCAAGAACACCAGGTGTGTAGCACAAAACATTGTTATTTATTTACAATTTAATTCAAATTCAAAATACAAAGATAAGGGCACTAGAGAAAAGTAAAACAGCAACCTATGATGAACTCAACCTAACTGGGTTGGCAGGAATAAACAATTAACTATATCAAAAATTAACCTTAATACCAACAAAGATTTAAACCAAAGATTATTCTCTCCCACTTGCCTGCTTGTCACTTCCACTTCCTGGCGCCGCCTCTTTTGCTGGATCCATGAGAAACAAAAAGTTAGAACATAATTTCCTCTTTTACTGTACGTGACTGAAGTTACGCTACATTGGGCATGTGCTGTTACAACACGGTTTCGTGTTGCCAGCAGCTAGATGAAAGTTGGAAACTATGGCTAATCAGCTATCTTTGAGCTGTTTTTTAAAAGAACACGTCCAGAGGATGAAGCATGTTTGGACCAGGCCATGCCTTAAAAGTGACGTTGCAGCAGGATGGTTGTGAGACATTTGTTTGCTCTAAATGACCTATTCATTCACCAAATATGGTGTAACAATGGATCCAGATGCGTCTCAGATCATCCATGTTGACTGGACACCTGAAAAACTTGACATTTTTGTCTTTTGAAAGAGAACTAACTGACACTTTGGATTACAATGACATAATCATCCTTTTCAAACTCAACTGCACATTGAAATCATGAAGGAAAAAAGGAAGTAATTTTCTCTCAATGAAAAACAAAGTCTCCTTGAAGCTTATGACAAACTGCCAAAAAACGAGCCAATGAGATGCAGCAGTGAAACAACAAGCATTTGAAACAGCTGTACTGTATTTAGAAACAGTCAATAAAATTCAGTAAATGGCGAAGCTGCCTGTTTGTTATTTTATATTCATGTAATAAATATATCAATGCCAATTAGATGGTAATCTGCACGTGAAGTAAAGGAAAAAAAAATTCGGTTCTAATAATCATCCACTTATAGTGATCAATTTGACCTGGACCTTGTGTTGTTTCTTTTTTTCATGCTAGCCATTCATTTGGCTCATTTATGTTACACTACCAAAAGAAAAAAAAGTCCCATCTCTGACCATGTAAAAAGGACAACCCTATGCCCCCTTGCTGATAATTGTGTGGCGCCGGCTCTGTCTCTACTATGGTTGTCTGGAAACTCTGTAATAACAGAAAATGTTTTTTTTAAGTTTAAAACAGATGTGTTAGTGAGAATCTGTTTAACTTGTACTACACATACCTCCATGCATCTTAAAGCCTGAGTGCTGGTACATCTTGTCAGCATGCAACAGGTGAACAATGTGAAGGACGCCAATGTGGTGGTGCGAGCAAGTAAACCTGGAAAACATTAAGGCAAAATTCCCTGAAAAAGTCCCAACATATTGTCTACTCCAGTAGAGCCACATATGTAATGCTAAGTTGTGCACCAGCAAAGGTTTAATAAGGGAACTGTAGTAGGACTACTAAAATACTTAAGAGAGACTAAATTGACATTGACATTTATTGATTCTGTTATAATTTATATGTACTTCCAGCCATTAGCTTCAAAATGAAACCATGACTATGAGGTTAATCTTTCCTGTTGACTTTGATGGTGTGACATCTGTAGATGAACAGTGTAGGAATTGTAGCTTATATTAACATATGCTCCTTCAATGACGTACTCTGTTGTTTATCTGAATACAAAATGTAAAGTATATGTTGAACATAAAGTAAACATAGTTCATTTTGAGCATTTGAACAAATGATCAGTGCTGCACTTTTCTCAAGAGGAGTCTTCTATGACAACATCTGGATGTTTTTAGCTAGGTGAAAAGTTTTGTTGTTCTAATGATGTTTTGTCTGCCCTCTGTTTGCTCCACACACTATAAAAGAAAGTCTGCCTATTGTTCCCAAGGCAGTATTTGGCCCAAGAAAAAAAAAAGTTGTAGTGTCAGTGGGAGGACATGACTAAGGAAGCTGGACTGAATATCTGCAGCAGTCTGGGAGTTGATATGTGAAAAGTATCTGCATGCCTTGGCACTCGCGTCTTGAGCACCACTGTGGATAAGGGATTACCAAGTTTTGGGGTCTTTTGTGGCCATGACTGAACTATATTTTTATTGTGGCTGAAATCTTTTCACAGCTGCTGCCCAAGGACAGTCTATCTGACTGTAATGATGTAAATTCCAAATGAAGCATGAAACTGTAAAATATCCCTGGGCTCCTGGCAGTGAACACTTTCACAGGCTGGAGGCTTGGTAAGTCTGCTGGTGCGGAGAATGAGGCTGATTCAGGGGGCAGAGCTGGGTGTCATTACCTGCAACAAGTAGGTCTCCTCTCTGTTCCTGCCCACTAAATGCATGCAGGGATCTGAGATGAATCCCCCTGGGCTTGATATATCAGCTGATATTAGTTTATTGCAGATACTACATATTGGTATCTACATATGTTGGCGCATTAGTAACAAGAAATTGCGATACAGGAATGTCAAAAGATATGTTTTAAGGTAATTAAAATAGATGGTTTTGCACAAATGTGCACTGTGAATGTTCATGAGTTTGAGACTGCGATCTACGTGTATTCAGTTTTACTTACCCAGCTCCAGGGAAAGCCCTCCATACGCACACTGCCAGTGAAGGAGAGCTCATAGGTGCAGTTCTGCTGTAGGATTTCTATGAAATCACCATGATCTTGCTTACAAAGTATATACTTTGGCTGTGGTTCAATCCACCATAGATCAGTTGTTACAGGCCTCAGACAGAATGCAAAGCACATTTAAGAGGCAGCATGACTGCATAAAAAGTCAATGGAAAAGAACGAGTAGAAATCATTCTGTCCATGTAATTTGAAAATCTTTCAACTTGAGTAAAAAATTTGCGTGTAATGCCAGGGGTTTATGAGTCTTCTTCATAAACATACAGAATTGGCATTTTTGATGAGTTCTACGTTGAGTCAGAGGCTGATCTAAACACAAACACACTCCCACAGACAAGGTCAATGCGTCTGTTGCTAACCTTGAAGTTGGCATTCTGGCTGTTTGGGGTGAATAAATACAAATGGTCCGGTGGGACAAACTTGCATGAATGACACAAGGTGAAAATTTGCTTTGCTTTCTGTCTGAACACCTTTAGGCTAACTGTAAAGGCCTTTACACACTGGGGACGTAATGAATAAACGACACGAAAATTCGAAATAATCGCCTGTGAATAATTTGCATCAAAACTGTTCACACCGGCAGCAATACGAATTTGCCACAGAAACACAAATTTGCGAAAGAATTTGCGACAGCTCATTCTGCTGTCAGTCAGCCTGGTGAAGGTAGTCAGACGCTGCTTCTGTGGACAGAGACGCTGAACATGGGTCACAGTCGGTGTGGATTGAACAGATATAACGCTCTCCTCTTCTTTTGTCGAGTGAGGAGAAGAAGGACAGGATCATCATCACAGGATGATCATCCTCCAGTGATGATGATGATGATCTTCAACCTACATTCAGCTTCTCTGTCCACAGAAGCAGCCGTCTGTCAGCTGCAGCTCCTGAGGAGCTGAGAGGACAGTGGCCGGACAAACTGCCTTCACCAGGCTGACTGAGAGCAGACACTCTCATGTCGGCGCCATGAGAAGAAATCCACAGTGTTTGTATTTATAAATATATGATGATGATACATATGATGATACATGATACATTGATTCATGGGCTTTATTTCTCTGTCTACTGTAATGAGTGTGCGTACCTGCCTGCCTGCAGTGAAAGAGGCGAGCTCACAGACAGACTGGGAGCTGATCAATCGATGTAGATACGGTAAATAAATTCAAAACACATACAGCAGGATATTCAACACCCCATGTGGGCCTTCGCAATAGACAGCTGTCTGTGTAGATTACACTTTGTGATTGGTTAATGTTTTTATTCGCTGTGTGAAAACTCATCCCTGGTGTGCAAAGGCCTTTAGAGAGAGTGAGAGAAAAGGACAGAACAGAAGGTTCAGCAGATGAGAGTGGAGCAGACGGAGGTGGAGATGTTGGTATGGATTTTAATTCTGAGGTAAATGCAGCCAAACGCACACTTCAGTGTCTTAACAAAAGAAGGAGTTGCAGCCTGCAGTGATCATTGTTGGTCAAATTCAAGTTTAATGAACAAACCAAATCTCCCTGTCCACTATTCATTTGTGTTACAGTAATCAAATATTCTGTTCATTAATAAAACCCTAATTTCTTCATTTTTGTGTCCAATAATCATTTGGCTATATGTAATGCATGTTTATTTTCCCTAATAGGCTACACTATCTTAGTCAAAATTCATAAAGAAAAGACATTTAAGGCATCCTTATCAAATGTTTGCTAATGTTATATGTAAAGAACTGAATCAATTTTTTAAGTATTTAGAGTATACCAAATCAATTCAATTTTATTTATACAGCTCAAACTTGCAAATCACAAATTTTCCTTTACAATCTACTACACCCTGTACCTTTACACCCTCTGTACCTACACACTTTTATGATGATGAACACTGATTTTTTTTTATTATTTGATGTTGAGTCACTGTTCACTAATGTACCTCTGGAGAAAACAGTGTCATCTTAATCAGGATCTACAGTGATGATGTCATATCAAGAAACACCAAGGAAAACATCCTGAAGAAGTTAATCAAAGATACGTATACTAAAGCAATATTTTCCAGTAATAATTCATGTTACATATAAACAGATGGGATCACCTCTTGGGCGGGTCCTTGCAAATATAATTACAACTGAATTGGAACAGACTATAATTACATTTCTTGAAATGAGTCATTAAATTGTCTGCCTGTTTTGCAACTTTATCTCTAGAAGAACATTGATATTGGACTATTCAGCAAAACCCAATTACAGTTTCAAAATTCTTGTTTTATGTAACATCTGTGTATGGCATAAAATATGTGGTTTAGGTTAGAAAAGGATTGCAGCTATGTCAAATAAATTATGATTAAAACTCCAGCAGAACAACACGAGGGATGTGTGGACTGGAAGAAAGGGAAAACACTGGGTTCAAGGTGAGAGACAGACAACCAGTAGGCAGCCTGGAGAGGGCAAATGAGCTAAACTGTTTCTTCAACAGGTTTAGGTCACAGCCCTCAGCTGTCTCCCCCTACACCACACACCACACCTTAGAGGCTTAAAAGCTTTTAGAGAACTGCCTCTGTCTTTCTTTCAAGTAACTCTACTCATATACTATCAGTGAATATACTCTTTCAGTGCCTAATCATCACTTGAGACTGATTTGAAATTGGTAAATTTTGTTCTCTATTATTTTTCTACAGTATATATCCAGTGTAACATCTGCAAAACTGTAAGTACTTTAGAAGACTTTTGAAGTTGTGTGGTTTCACTAATTTTCTATCTTTGTTCATCAGCAGCCTGCTCATTATACTATGAAAAACAGCAGTCTCACAAAGATGTAAAAAAAAACTGCTAAATGTTAGCATTGCCACTTCCTCTTTAGATGTTTCTAGTCAACTAAAACAGAAAACTGTTGTATACAGTACATTTATATCCTTGTCTCACTCCAAGCTTACCCACAGTGGCTCTGTTTTCATTTACACAACATGAGCTTTCCAGTGATTAACCCTGATTTTTGCAGATTCAATACAGTAAACAAGAAGAAGATCAACAGGCACAATAGAACAGGTCAATATGGGGCCAGTATCGACTGGTTAGGACATTTACCTTGGCTTGAAACCATCAAGCAGTCTTTAGTGCTGTTTGTGTGTTTGTGTAATGCCATTTACTCTCCCTGATTATCTCCCAGCATTCTGCATAATGCTTCCTGTGCAACAGTGGTCATGAACAAAAGCATTATCCAGCCCAGCACTTCAGCTACTCTGGATAATCAAATCACATTTATAGCAACATAAGACCTCATGTGTCTCTTTTCAACAAATCAAATCAACAACAAATCAATCTTGTCATATTAGTTCTTTTGAGTTTTTTGTCTTTCTTTCTTTTTTGTTTTAGTTTTGATTATTAGAGTATACATAAAAAAATAAAAGAAGACATCTAATGATGACATCATCTTGTGCTCTAGGATATTGTGATGGACATTTTTCACTCTGATGTTTTGTAGGCCAAAAGATTGATAGAGAAAAATAATTAACAGATTGGTTGATAATAGAAATAATAATTGGCTGCAGCCCTACATTTAAGTCTTCCAGTGGCTCAAAGGGCAGAGTCAATCCCATTCTTAGAAAGACTTTAATTTGAAACATCTGCAGGAAGTGTGGAGTTTGATTGATGGTAGCTTGTTTTTGCTCAGTAAAATGGAAAAGTAGACTCACTTGGAGTGAATTATTGGATAAAAACAGTATTTGTGTTAAAAGAGAGTGTGAGGACAGTAAAGCTGTCAGTATGATGAGTCCGTCATACTGATGGAGTTAGTGATGTGGAAATTTATCATGTGAACTAATAGTACAGTTATTCCACAATCCTCAGTGTTTTTTACCTAGCCTTTATTTGTTTGTGCAAGCCATATTTGAGTACCAGCTCTTATTTGGGAAGTTACAGTACACACTTTTTAAAGCCTCCTTTCCTGCCTCTAAGGGGTGAATATTTGATATTCAAGATAGATTTTAGGAATAGTATCATTTTGAGGCAACACGTGAGTTTCCTCTGCCGCTGAATAGGAGGTGGGTCACTTGCTACTTAATAAAACCCATAGCATGCAGCATGAAATGAGCTGTCCACACGCCTGGAAACATATTGCTCTTTCTCCACTTGTTAATATAGCAGCATGGGCCCTACAAACAGGCACCAAACTAATTACCATTCTCTATGTGTTGATGTGTTCCAGCATGTTCTGCCGGCCAAGAGATAACTGCTGGATAGCATTAGCAACTCCATCTGTAACTCTCCTTTTATATTAGCACTAGTACTATCAGTCCTATTAGCTAAGCTAGCCTCTGGCAGCCTGTGCTATTGCTGTGGATTCAAACAGCCAGACAGCCGTTTGCCCCCCATTTTCCGTGATCTGAATGCAAACACAAGCTTGGACCCAATCACGGGAAAGTGATATAGTGGCAAGACTTGACACACAAAGGCACTGCTGTTCAAATGAGTACAGGACTGTGTGTAAATAGTATCCTCCCAGCCAGGCAATGAACCTTTCCTCACCAAGAAACCTTAATCACAGAGGTGAAATGCCAGTGTACAGCTATTAACCTCAGCCATCTACAGGGTGGACAATTTTCCTTGCCTCGCTTTATTCTTATTTTCAGAGAATGCAACACTTCTTCCTTCCTTCAACTCCCAGCCTCATATTTCATTTCTCTACTTCCATCACTTACACAAGCTGTCCTGCGTGACAGCTCCCAAATGGTAGAAATATGTGCAGACAAAGCAACATGATTCATTTTTCCTGACAGTCCTCTGGAGAGTTAGCAAAGGAGCATGCTATTCAGATTGAGAGAGGTAAAGTGTCAACCCCCACCGCCACCACCAACTCCTTCCCTCTCCCACTGAAACTGATATACCTTATTGTTTTCTTATGAGAATCTGACATAAGAACATCCTGATTGCTTGCTCGAATTCTGCCGTGTTCGTCACTTCTGTGGCTCTTCAGGGACTTGATATGATAGCTCCAGCCCGGATGTCTCTTTTTCAGGAGAGAATAGTGTTTTTCCAAAAGGAAGTCATACTCGCGAGGGCTCCGAAATCTTTGAATTCAGACAGACTCGTGATTAATTAGGCCCTGGATCCGGTGCTGCCCTTGGACCTCAGGGGGGAGCCTTGCTCCTCATCCCCCGGAACAGACTTTTCTTCCTGGGTTAGAGACTTGAGTTTATCCCCTGACAGACTTACGTTTGGCCCCGAGGTGCCTGTCCTACATTTCACACAGCGCTCTGTTCTTACACTCTTTGAATTGGACAAGGTGTTGTGCATATTAAAGCACTCTGGCAATCCTCACATGGTAGAACATTCAGAGATGGTGACACTATGAAGCATTTTTGATGAGGAATCATGTATGAGAAAATGACAAGTTGTCATTCAATACATATAAAAGCAAACCTCAATCACTGAAATCATCTGAGCAGTTGAAGACTTTCGCCATGGATAGCTGCCCTTAGCAATTTCCTCTGCTACATCATACATTGCAGGGTAATTTCACTGACTGAGCTCCAGCTCTTGTCATGTCTGTGTCAAATAGACTGGCAGACATTTCAAATTACACTTGCCACAGTCTGTACAAATGCAAATTTGCTTGCAAACACCACAGCAGCAGATAATGAGGGCAAACTTCAAAGCCTGGACTGTGATGTACATTGAAGCGGTTCCTTTGGATACTCTCCTGCACTGATAACGTTTGGAACGACACTGTCGCTTCTATATCAAAGTCCCCTTGATCTCAAATCCTGCTGTTAAAGCAGACATTTACCCCAACTCATAAGATGAGAATACATAAAGAGTGCATATGCAGTACTCTGCAGCTGGGTTGCACTGATGAAACTAAAGTCTTAAATCAGTTTAAATGAAAGTTTAATCAGGGTTTAAACCCCAAAGTGGTTAGGACCCTTCTGTGTTTGTGCTGGTTTATTATTATTATTTTCTTCTGCTGCAGCTCAAATTGCCGTGAGCTGGAATGAGCGAAAACCATGAAACTTGGCCCAATTACTGGAAATCATGTGCATGTGCTTCCCAAGAAATATGAGCTCAATTGACTAGATGCTGGCGCTGTAATTAAAGCCCAAGAATTCAGTTTTAGAAAGGCCGCGCCCTTCACACCGTAAGTCCAATTGACTTCAAATTGGACACAAATGAGATACACATTTCTATTATAAATAAACAAGATTGGTATAAAAACAGAGTCGCCATCAACCAAAGTATCTTCGCAAAAGGGGAGGCATAGTAACTATTGGCCATAACTCATTAACGATTTGTCCAGTCATCATAAATCTTGGTACATAACTTCAGTCTGTGATTGGGAATAAGACTACCAAAGCATTTTAAGCATGACCCATAGGTGGCTGCAAAAATGCCACAAATGGATATCTGAAAACCCAGTGGACAGAATTTCACCAAAATCGGTCTGCATGCTCTGTGGGCAAGTATTAACCAAAATCTGAAGTGCCATATTGGGCACAGCCTATCACATGTTTGCTCATAACTCGAGATGCCTTTGTCCAGTCCTGATTAAACTCACTGGAGACATCCTGTGTTGTGTCCTGAACATACACACAGAGTTTCGTTCAAATTTGATGAAGGGGGGACGAATGGCGGAACTTTGAGTGCACAATTGAAATGCTGCAGGCTTATTGATGATGAAACAAGGGTACGATTGGTCTCACTCCTTCCACAGAATTAAACTAGCTGAAGTGACTTTACTCATCTTCGTGAAGCCTGAAACCCACTCGTTGCCATTTGCGGCTTTAATTTTGTCCGTTTGAGCTGCTCTCTTCTGTTGAGCGCAAAAAGGTTGGAACCCACCAATTGCCACTTGTGGCTATATTTGTAATGAAGTCTAAACCAAATGAAAGAAAAATGACAAATGGGCTTCACCAACCTTGCTTGGAGATACCTTTGATTTCAAGTTTTACCTGGGCCTAATTATTATATTTCAGGTGTGAAATTATTTGTTTTCTTCACTGTTTCATATTAATTAAAGCCAGAGGTATTCATTATGGTAAACTGTACACTTTTTGCTAGACTGGCTGACTATGAGATGCCACAGATTTTGGATTTGTAATGTAAGAAAGTCTCAGCCTAATCATAACCAAATACTTGAAGCTGCATTGATTAATATTTGTATATGAACAATGGATCAAATGACAAAAGGTGTCACTTGCAGTGACAAACCTACAGAGAATTATCACCAACTTTTCAGTTCCCCTCAGGCCTACAGAGCATTTTCAGCTCATTATTTTGGTGTTACTCTTGCTACTTTACTATCTTGGATCAGTCTCAGTGCTCTCATCAATCTTGTTTCCAGCAGCTGTAATCATTAAAAAGTACTGATAAACCAACTGTACACTACCTTACCATCACCAAACAGCGCACAGACACAGTTGGCGACTAGCTGGCGGATACAGTGAAGCTTTTAACATCTAAAGAGACTGATATTTTTCTCAGGGTTGGTGGAGACAAAAACAGAGCTAAAAGAGAGTGAATATTGGACTTACATCCATCAGGTGGACACAAACATGACCCCAAATGAATGATAATGTTGTGTCTGTCTGTTGGATGTGTAAATAAGTAACTCGTTTATAAGGTGATAATAGGTGAATGGTAATGTGTGATTATCTTTCTGCACTGCTCCAAAGTGGCTAAAAATCAATGACTGCAGCTTCAAATCACAATAGTTTTTCAGGGGAGCCTCATTGCAACCTACACAATTATTACATTATCCCTGTTCAATGTGGTTCAATCTAGAATCTTGATTGATTATAATGCAAAGTAACACAATATGACCCAATATGACAGACTGTGTTAAGAATTTTATCATTTGATTCATTGAGAGAGACTGGAGGGAAATAACATAAAAAACTTGAGTTTCTGGTGAGTTCTTTGTCCAGTCAGAGGCTGATGTGAACACACACATACACACACACACACACACACAGGCACAAGCATATAAACACAAGCAGTCCAACTCTCTTTGCTTTCTGTTTGAACACACCTTTAGATACAAACCTTCCTTAGGGTATGATAGTTTTCTGCTATGTTCTTGTCATATTGAAAGACCAGGTTTTTGTTGCAATGACTAAAATATATTCTTTAATCATTTTGAAAAATAAACAGTTTAAAAATTACCCTAAACACCATAGATGAAATATATATATCTATTGCTTTTGTAGGTGTGGTTTATCATATTTGTATTTATTAAATGTGAACCATTGCACATCCTGTGCAGACAGCTTTTTTGAATAAAAAAGAAGCAAATCTTAGCCTGCCCACACTGGTGGATTCTGCTTTGTTTATGGCATGTGTTGACACACTTGCATATTTCATGATGCCAAGTAGATATGGAATATATAGCTGATGTGAAAGTCTATATCATGTTTAAGACAAATTCTGTATGACAGGAGAATGTCATCAGTGTTATCAAATGGATTACTTACAACTTACAACATTATGGCTGCATAATAAGCTAAGTTTCAGACAGTGAATAATAAGAAAATCAGATTCAGTTCATTCCGTTTGGCAAGTGTGTCACAATGTGTGTGTGTGTGTAGCATGTGTTTTGGAGATTGCTTTGGTGCTGTGGGTGTACATTGGATAAAAATCCAGAAAGTACCCAGAATTTTCCTCTAACAGCTAGCCAGAGAATACTGATTAGGTAGTACTTGTTATGACCATGGGTCATAATTGTGCTACGTTTGGCAGGCCTTTACTCTTCACTCAGGGCTGTGCGTGTGATGTCAGTCCCTATGGTATTCAAAGATTGGCTGGGATTGTGCAGGCAGATTGGAAATTACCCACTGCTGATTGGTTCCCAGTCTGTCCTCGAAAGAACTCCAGTTGACAGTGGGAGAAGTCTCCCAACACCTATATTTTTTCGTCTGTATATGGTCATACTAAACTTGCATTAATCGTGGATCATCAGTGGTTCATTCTCACATGGTCCATCCATCCATTTCTTACGTATTCCTGTTCAGGGTCACAGGGGAGCAGTAGTCTAACCCAGCATGCACTGGATGAAAGGCTATTACTCTGAACAGGTTGGCAGTCTATTAGAAGGCTGACACACACACACACACACACACACACACACACACACACACACAGACACACACAGACATTCACATACATTCACATGCATAACTTTGGGGTAGAGCTAAGCCATTTGTAAGAAATCCTTTTTGCTGTGAGACTATATAGTAAAGAAGTTTCTGTTATGCTCCTCTGTCGATGTGAAGTACAGTCTTGATCTTAATTGTTACTTTCATTTTATTTCATATTTTTGTTTATGACCAGGCTGATAAGGTTTTAATCCTAATCCCAACCATTCTGTTTCTGCCATCAGGCATGTTGTAGTCACTTTGCTTTTATCCTGTGTAATTGTTCCTTATGCCACTGTGGCTTGTGAGATAAGTTTGGGGCCACAGTGCATTAACTTCTTTATCCAGATTGACACAGTTTGTTTCAAAACTTGCAACTCATTCAGATCTGAATACATTCACATTATACAGTACATATAGTTGGAATCAACAGATCCTACTGTTCCCAGTGATAGTGATATTTTCCATTGTGGGGATTCATGGGGGATAGGACCTTATGATTTTCAGCTCTTGCTTTACAATCATCATGTTTGAAATGTAACCATGATTACAGGAACTGCTAGTGTTGCAGCATGTGAGTAAATGGTATAGGCATAAAGGGACATGCATTAGCAAAATCTCAAAGCAGCTTTGCCTTTAAAACAGCAGCAGTTCTCCTCGGTACACTTTAACACAGTTTTTCATGGTAACTTGCAGGTAGGTTGTTGTAACCATCCTGGAGAAAGAATGTTCTTCTGTGGATTTATTATTTAGGCCATCTCAGGTGCTTCTTCATGTAATCCCAGATTGACTCCGTGATGTTGAGATCAGGGCTCTGTGGGGGCCAAACCATACCATCTGTTGCAGGACTCATCATTCTTCTTGTTGCTGAAAATAGTTTTTTATGACTCTAGCTGTATGCTTGGGGTCACTGTCATGTCATGAATAAATTTGGGACCAATCAGACACCAACCTGATGGTACTGCATAATGGATAAGAATCTAAACATCTTGGGTGCCTAAAACTTTTGCACAGTACTGTATATTAAAATAAATTATAAGAAAAAGGAAAACAATAGGATTGACAAAATATATGCATGCTGGCTTTCTTGTTTTGCATTATTAGTACATTTTTAAGAGTACTAAGGCTCAGAGTGTGCATCCAACTGGAACACTCAAGATCAGCTGGACCTTTCAGTGACAGGGAACAGCTCTTTCTATTCAGATATTTGGAGACTGTCCTCCTGAGAAAAATGACAGAATCATTTCATCGAGTGCCCCAAAACAATACATGTTTACATTCAAGTAATAGCACCCTCTAGTGGCCGTAGTAATTTTATGATGGGAGCAAGAAATAAAGCAGTAAAGCAGCGACAAAGTCCATTATGGATTAAGTAAGGGTGGACAAAACATCAGACTTTGACACAGGAGATCACTGTTCAGCTCCTGTTTCCAAACAAGAGTTAACATTTTTTAAAAACCATGACCACGACCAACCCTTAACCTCTCCACTCAAAAATGTGTTTTTTATCTTGTTCCTACGGTTGAGTGTTTGAGCTTCACTGTACAGAATGATGTATGTGCAGAGTTTGACACTGGGAGGCTGTTTTCACATTCATCTGCTGAAAGTGGAAAGTTTCTCTGTGCTCGTTGAAAATCCATTTTTCAGGAATACAAGCATGATTTGTGACATCACAAATAGTTTTAAAGCCAACAGTGGTCCAATATTCAACTTAACACATGTGTGATGTGGACACTTGAAGCCTCCAGTGCACAAACACTGAGAATGGACTTTACAGTGAAGTAGGAGACTTCTTGTGTCCAGCAGTTAAACTTCTGAAATGAAATATGTTTTTGAGTAGGAGTTAACTTATTCTGGGATGCCTAGCTAAGGCATGTCCTGACAATACTATATGCCTGTAAATAACTGAGCATAAATTACTAACAGTCACTAATTAGAGCACCCCAATAGGTTTGTTGAACATCTTCCAGTCAGTGCCACCAGTTTGTAATCAAGTTTAGTGAAACTGCCTCCAGTTTAGCTTGCTCTCAGCCTGAGCTGCTCTCCTGGGACTATGTTGTGAGACCTGTGGGGAATCGGGAATGTCAGGAGGTTGGAAAGGTACCAACAATCACAGTTGCTGAGTTTGAGTGTCACAAAGTGCCACCCTCATGAACCAGTGAGGTGGTTGTGCTCAGTGTGGAGGAAGTAATGAAAAGGTCAGTTAGGGATTAGAAAGACTACCGATCACCTCAGAGGATGTACCTTTGAAGGTTATCTCTGCTAGTAAAAGAAAACAGTAAAATGTGAAGTTTAGAGCCAAACGATGAAAGAAGGGAATATTCAGAGAGCGAGTGCCCAGGAGAAAGATGTTGACATGATTTTAACTCTGCAGGTAATGCCAGGATAAGGTTAGGACTGGCTAGCTGTTCATACAGTATATGACAGTTCGCAGGATGCTTTCTCCACATCTGACAAAGTGTATATGTTTTAGCAGGGAGAAGTTTTGACACTGTCAACATTTTAACTTGCGGAATTATAAATGTAGAGAGTTGAGGAGAGACAGCTCCCATAAAATTTGCAAAAATGTAAATGAATTGGAAAAGTTAAAAAAGTAAAAGTCTAGTAAAAGTAAAAGTGAAATGTAAAAATTTGTTAGCATTATCAGGAACATGTACCTTAAGTAAAAATATGTAATGCAGTAAATTGTCGCCTTTGACAGATACTATTAAATATAAGATTATAATTACTGATGCTTTCATGCGTAAGTAATATTTCATATTGTAGTTGGCTGAGGCAAAGCTAATTGTCTAACTATTTTAAATAGGGATGTCCTGATCAAGTTTTTTTGGCCCCAATCCTGATCAGAGTCCTTTAATATTGTGTATATGCAGATATCAAGTCCAATCCAATACTTAATATTTATGTAAATGTTGATTAAACATGTATCTGACACAAGCAGTGGTGGAAGGAGTACTCAGATCCTTTACTTAAGTAAAAGTAATAATACAGCAATGTAAAAATACTTGAATATAAGTAAAAGTCCTGCATCAAAAACCCTATTTAAAGCTATGATATGTAACTATTCTGCATTAAAATGTCCAAAAACAACTGGACTTATGTTATATATTTTGTTGAGTTATGTACTTACATTATCCCAAATGTTTCCAATGATTTTCAAGCCCACAGAAATCTGTAATTTTAATCAAGGTAACGGTCCATTTCATTTGGTCGCCTGTCAATGGCGTCATTACCCTTCTACCAAAGAGTATACGCACACAAGATGGTGATCATCTTGTGCGCATGCATCGACATTGTGGCTGTTTGCCACAATGGCGTCTACCAAAGAGTATATGTGTACAAGATAGTACATCAGTATTGTTTTTGTCCACCATAAACTCTGTCATAATTGACTTTTATTCAGTTTTAAGCAACATTTTTACAATTAAATTTTTAGAACTTGGTCGTTTTTAAGTGTATCTTTTAACCGGATGAAGGATTTTTAGTCGTCAGACGTCTGGAGCTTAAGTTATCAGATAAACAAGCTGAGCAAACGTTAGCAGCAGCTCAGCTCACACAGAGCTCCTCCCAGATGTCCTGTGTCTGCTGAACAGCCTCAAAGAAACACTGATTTTTAACATGAAATTGCTTTATTCACTGTTTTTACCAGTTGTAATTGACATGTTTGTTTGTTTTGGAGAGGAGGAGACCTCTGTGGATAATTTGGCTCCTGGTAAAAACCTCATGAACGATGAACACTGAAGGAATCCTAACCAGGAGAAGCTGACTGCAATGATGGCAATGGTGGTTGTTTAACAATGAAGACAGCAACTCCCATGATCACACACTACTTCACACCGTTATCAAACTCCATCTTTTGTTATTGTTTTGCTAGAGAGACCCACAACAACAGAAATTAAATATTGTGCATCTAAGTAAAAGTACATAAGTATTAGCAGCAAAATGTAGTTAAAGTATTGCAGTAAAAGTAGTGGTTTGGTCCCTCTGACTGATATATTATTATATATGACATCATTAGATTATTAATAGTGAAGCATCAGTGTTAGAGCAGCATGTTCCTGTTGTAGCTAGTTTGAACTACCTTATATACAGCTAGTTTAGTCCAGTGGTTCCCCACCTAGAGGTCAGGCCCCTCCAAAGACAAAAAAAAAGATAAAGTTCTGATACACAAATCTATTTTCAGCTTTTGGACTTTTTCTCTAATCTTTGATTTTTGGTCAAATATTGGATCATTTGAACATTAATTGAAATGAAAGCATGTGAGAAGTTTAGAGGCAAAAATCACTATTTGGTGGAGCTGTTAACAACTCATAGACATGTGAAATGTGACCCCGACTACACACTGCTTTTTGTAAGAAGTCAAAAGCCAAAAAGGTTGGAAACCACTGGTTTCATCTTTAACAATGCGTTGTATTTTAAAAGCTTGTTATATTATCCATTGTGTCAAATCTTCATCTGAAAAGTAACTAAAGCTGTCAAATAAATGTAGTGGAGTAGAAAGTACAATATTTCCCTCTGACATGTAGTGGAGTGGAAGTATAAAGTAGCAACAAATGGAAATACTCAAGTAAAGTACAAGTACTTCAAAACTGTACTTAGGTACAGTACTTGAGTAAATGTACTATGGTACTTTCCACCACTGGATACAAGACATGAAACTTGAGAATATTGAATGAAAGTGACACTAATTGAATAAATGGAATAAAATATGATCATTTCATGGCTGGATTGCTGCTGGGCAGTGCCATCCTAATGTAAAAGCTAACATTTTTAGCCCTTTGAAAAAAATCATCAGTCTGTTTAGTATATACATAACAATTTGGGCACATGTCCACTGTTTAAAATATGAAATGAATTATCTGTCAAACAGCACAAAGTGGACTGAGGTACTTAAACTCTTAATGAACTCTGTGCTGAATTCAGAGCTATACCACCCACTGATTATAGTATTACAGAAAATGCAGCATAGCTCAGCATGAAAGATGGGTAAAAGAGGCAAAGTAAAGGTGAAAGACAGATAAGAGGGGATCTGCAAGAAGAGAGGAGGGAAGGACACAGCAAGAGAAAAAAAAAAGATGTGAGTTGAGAAGAGTGAGGCAGTGTGTGGAGGGAAAGAAAGAAACAGAATGACTGAGAGAGAAACAAAGTACAAACACAGAAGACAAAATTATAAGACTGAATAAGTCATGGAATTAATAATACATATAAATGGATACAAATGCAGACATGATAAATTACCATGAATTTGATTAGATTGAAATGAAACTCTAAAGATCCCCTAGAGGAGAGAGCTATGGATATGTTTAGACAAAGAAATATCACTGTACATATACTCAGTCATTTTAACAATCCTTTCATTGAGCTGTAAAGATCATACTGCAATAAATAAGGGATAATACCTGACATGTATGTCATGGATGATGCCAGGCCTAGGAACCAATTTTAAATATCTCAGCTTTCAAATATTGCACATGTAAAACCTGTTAGAAGAGAGAAAGCACTGCATCCTGCTACACAATATTATTACAACTCTCTTCAACTTCAAACTGTTATAGAGCTATCTCTCTCACATACACAGGTTGTCTTAGCTAAGCTTCACAGTTCTTGTCCTTACCTATGAATTAATACTGATACATTCATTTAGAACAGCAAACATCACCTTTGTCATATGTGTCCAGTTACACTGTCTGGATATTAAAAGGTAATCCATACTTTCCAGCTAATCAGAATCCAGAATCTTCAGTGGCCATGGTATAAGTTGTTTTAAAATCACTCAAAAAGTTTCAAAATATTTTGTTTTATATATCAAGTCATAAAATGTTGGTATGGCGGGCAGTTGTCATGGGGAAAAAAAAATAATGGTGAAGGATAAAGGGGAGATGAGATCTTTTGTTGACAGAACTACAGTACTCAAAAACTGTATTAAGTCAAATCTCTGCTGCTAAAAGTGTGGCATCAACTGCTTTCTCCTCTGTCAGTCATGCAAAGTCACTATTTAGCTTACGAGAAAGACACACACACTCACACACACACTTGTCATGGGAACAGAAACACTCTAAAGGTTATTTTAGAAGCAGAGCTCTAGGATACAGTTTTCTCTATAATCTTACAACCCCAGTCTTGGCAGAAGTAACACTCCACTGCATTGCTGCACTGAAACAGTAATTCCTGCACTTTCCAAATCGTGCTACCATTAAAGAGGTGCAGAGTCCTCTGCACTCTAAGCACTATGCCAGAGTGTAGTCTGGACTGCATCCAAACAGCCATTCACAAGTCATGCTGCTGGAAGTGAGGGCAGAGACCTTCCACACAGACACAGTCAGTCTCCTGGAGATTCACTACAGTCAGCACAACACGCCGCAGAGATGATACACAGGGCGAGGTGATGAACTTTATTTACTCCCTCTGTGTTATACTCTGACATATTTCTCTATTTTATTGAAGTCCTACATTTTGAAATGCATCCAGCTCATATTGTCTTGGTGCTTTATTGAGACATCATCTAACTGAAGTTTTATTATCATGTGGATAAAAGTCCCTTTCTAATTAAACACAGTAGTGATTTAACTTAACCAGTACACAAAAGCCTCTCTCCTCTGCTTCAAATGGCGCATTTAGTGTGCTCACCAGAGGCAATAATAGTGTGTTTGGAGTTAAGAGAAGAACTCAGTTGTTAGGATGACCAGTCAAAACAAAACTGCTGAGGCAAGTAACAGTACTCTGTGCTATAATTTCATTTGAACTGAAACACCTTAATACAATATAAATCAATGATTGCTGATGGCATCCCAGTGCATCATATTTATTATATTGTTTCACCATTACTATGCATGCACAATAAAATATACACAATGTTTTCTGTAGAGATGTCCTGAGGCAAACTGGCCATATTCTAAAGGATCAGTGTCGGCTAAAATAAAGCTGATCATATGTCGATCCTGTCGTTACTCTCCTGTTTTGTTCACCTCAACCTGCAAGTGTTGCACTGCTGCTTTCCTTTACAACATCTTACAGTGCAGCATTTAGTACATACAGTTTATGCAAAGAAGTAACATTGATAAGATAAGATAATAAGTGAAATCTGATTGGTCGTTCCACTGCAACATCAGTGCCCAGCAGCAGAGCCAATTTGGACTGAAGACAACTATCAAAGAACTTAATGATGCCAGTAAAATGTCTACAAAGTGTTGTACAAAAGTAAAACAAAATTCTTTCTATTCAATTGTCATATATTTAATGCCTCTACCTAAATGGCTGTGTTTAACAATGAAAAAATATTATAAATATGCATACTATTATAACTATTCAGTTACTTATTTATTACATTTATGAAAGAATCAAAGCAGAAATTGGTTAAACATTTTATTCAGAATTTCATTTATTAAGCAACAAAAACTTTCAAATCACGGGTTCAGATGTACAAATTCTGTGTGTTCCAAATAGAAAGAAATGGCATAACATGACATGACATAACAGAGGAGCAAAAAGTGAGCAGTGGACCTAAATGGAAGCTAGAAAAATCCAGCACTCTTGGGATTTTGAGAAACCACCCAATCTCAAACTTTTACATGTCAAGGACCTCTAAAGTAGATGCACAAAAGACCACAGACCCCTGTTTGAGAGGATTTCGTCTGAAAGAATCCCCTGGAGATATGTTCCCTGGAAGTCAGTGTAATAAAAGTGAAATCAATCTATTTATCCTTTTGCTGGGAACCCCTGCAGCCCTCCCAGTGACAACTGGTGGTCTCTGGATCCCAGTTTGGGAACCATTCTTCTAAAAAACTCAATAACCACATTACAGAGTGGATACAATTAGGGCTGTCACAAGAATCAATACACAGATACCATAGACACATAGATACCAAATCAATACCAGCATTTTGAAAATTATACTAATACCAGCATTTTTAGTTATCTGTTGTAGCAACACCTCACTCTATAACTCAGTGTTATGATACTAATATAGCCAGAGTGTTTGTTTAAATTCTAAAAGACCTTTAGTGTTTTAGTCATACTTACAAGATTGTAAACCGAAATGAAAGCACACAATCACCAACTCACCAATCACTGCAGATTGTGAAATCATCATAAAATTTGATCTACAGATTCACGTACATGGACATGAATTTTCCATTTTTTTCATGACAGTCAGCACGACTTTAAAACTAATGTATTTAAATTGGAAGTATATCTCGTGTCTGCACCACATTTTTTTCTGTCAGTCAAGACTCCAGAGCACAGAAGCTGTTTTTTTTCCTCATTTGTTATTCATTTTTAACCATAAAAATTACATCACTCAACATTTAATCACAAGATTTTATCCCATTTTAGCATTAGTGAATTCTGTGAGATTTCATGATTTACACCTACCCTTGGGGCATGTGTGTAACTATTTAGCTGTTACCAGATTTGGCTGATCAATGACACGCAGTTGGTGCAGCATCTGGACAACAAACCCTAGATTTTCATGACGCTTGCATATGCAGGTTTTTCTGTCTGCCATTGTGGAATGGACAACCCAGAAAGGACGCAGATTGCAAAACAGTGAATGTGAGGTGATGGAGATGGTGCACATGTCTAGAAAGGAACTTGTGGTGCTGATTCCTCAGTGTGTCCATAAGAAACCTCTTCTGCTTCTTCTTCTTTTTGCTCATGTTATTGTTTCCCTTTTCCTGTTGTAGTCCTGCTGATGCCATCACAGAGGTAGAGGGACCTGATCTTTGCTTTGAGGGCACAAGCAATTCTGATTGGCAGCTTCCTTTGGTATCTGCTGATGTTTCCATCAGACAGGTGACGCCACCTCCGATATGAAAAGCCCAGGGACTTTTCTGCCAATTGTTGAAGCCTGTATTTTTCAAGATTTTCCCTGTTACTATCTTCGCAATGATTTGCCTCACCCTGTCACTCTTGGATTTTGTGTATCTGCTTTTTACATTCTCAACTAACACATTATGAAACAAAAGTGCTCTTCTTAAATTTGCATTAGAGGATTTATTAGGTACATGTATAACATCCTTTATGGATAATTATACAGAAATGGTCCATTGTCTTTAGCAATTTAAGAAAAAAAAAAAGCTATGTTTGAATCTGTTGTACAAGAGAGGCCAGTCTATACTATAGACAAGATTTTAAAAATATATAAATTAATAAATAATTCCCATAAAACAGATTTTAATTTAACTACTGAACAGAAATCACCAAGAAGTTGGTACAATACCTTCTGTCAGACACAAATACTCAATAAAAATTGTTTACTTATATTACATTGAAGAACGTGACAAATAAAAACCTTATTTCTAACTTGTTGTGTGTTTGTGTTTGTGTGAGTGTGCATGTCCATGTGCGGGCTCAGGTGATAAATGTGCATCTGACAGATGGTTGGTTATTGGGTTAGAAGAAAATAGTGGCGTCGCTGATGACGGAAGCAGCTCTCATCTATCACAACAAATTCTTTGTGACCAGCAAGACACTGTTTGCCCTTCTTTCTGTGTTGGTGTCAGACACAGACCTCTCGAATGCACCTTCTTGTGTTCTGGAGCTGCCAGCAGTATCATCGATCATATCAATCTATCTGACACTGAGCCTCATAACACACTGATAAGACTTCTGTAGCCATATGTGTACTGTGTGTATAAAGTATGTGTTTATAAAAACAATCTCATGTTATTTTCGTTGATACAAAAGCACAGCGTAGCACTTTTTTATTGTTGTGATATAATGTACACACTTCACAGTGTATTACTATTAATGAAATGACTTTAGCAGCACTTAAACATGCCTTACAATTTATGAATCTCTACATTAGAATAGTATTAGTAAGAATAAAAATAATTAAAAATAATGAGAAGGAAGATGAATGATGATGTCGATGATAATCAAAGTATGAGTGTAATGTTGTTCCATTCAATGACATGCTGATTGTCAGACCATATCACATACCAGATGTTTCTTCGTCACAGATATCATCTTTATCTTGTGGTGGCAGTGTGCATCTGAGCTTCTTCCTCACACAGTGTTTCCTCTACAAACCTCATTGTCTTTTTGTTTGTTTTCCCTCAATCAGGGCCTGCAACTTCTTTGCTAGAGACATTCACCTTTACAATAACTACTTTTTTTTGGTACAATTTTATTTTTCATTTCACATGGACAAACAATAACTCACACTAGATAAAATAGACATTGCAAGACAGTGCAACAGAATCCAGAGAAACCATATATAACAACCAAGGTCATTCAGTGTGTTGGCCTACACAGTGAAATGAATGAATCATTGGTAAATGGTGATGTATTTCACACTTTACAATAAGGCTCTCTTTCAGCAGTTATACATTTTTGTGATTCGTAAATAAATGGTCATAAAAATGAGATGCCAAGAAACATCAAGATGGATAGGGGGAGAATCAACTCAGTGAACAACAGATACCAAGGATGGTTTAGGCGGGCCACAGATATCTGAAAGTGGGACCAAGAATGGGTGAGTAGTACACAAAGGAAGGTTAACAACTGTGCCATGCCTGGAATGCTATCTATAAGAAGATACCAACCAACATGAAGCATCACATTATACCACTTTAATATCCACTGTGCATAACAACCTGATAACATATGTCATATTAACACCTGTCATAATAATGAGGATGGCTGCTGATAGTCTGCTGAAAATGTCAAGGTAAACAGTATTGCCAAAGCCTTGATGCATGAATCTGGTAATTTGATATGTTAATTTGATATGCCATAATTTGATATGCCAAATGAAACTAACATACTGACAGTGGTTAAATGCTAGTAACTTATTAACAAATATCTGATGAAGCTGACAGGTAAAAATGCTGGCTGATGGAGAAGACAAAGTAACCAATAAGATCTGAGGCTTAACAGTACAGATAAATGTGGCTCACTATTTGGCGAACAACAGGTCACTGTTGCCCTCTTGATCTAATGTGTTATAACAACCAATTAACCCTTTCATGCACAGTGGTCACTACAGTGGACAGCTATACAAAAGCCATTTTCTTAGATATGCATAGTGTGTCATCCCATGTTTACAAAAAATAATTAATTTTTAAATTAGTAATTAATTAAAAAAATAATTAATAAAAAAAATTCAAATATTGTTTTTCATGCTTAAAGGGGAATAAAAACAAAAAAACAAAACAAACAAAAAAAATCCTGACTGAGGTTATCATAATTCATGCATGAAAGGGTTAATGATTTGGTAAGTGTTAACAACCTGATTAATAAACCAATTATAAACCATTCATAATTCCTTTATAAGGATGGTCTTATTGTAAAGTTGTACCAGATAAACAAGGTATTGGTTGTGGGACTAAGGATGTGTGCACATTGTTCTGCAACTCTGGGTTTGTCGAGGCTTTTTTAATCATGAAAAGCTCAACGTTTTTTGGTTTAGAGAATCTCTGTTTGCCCAGAACAAAGGGCAGTGGGCTGATGATATATGGACTAAACCAAAACTGTGTATTTTTACAATGATAAAAACTGAATATGGTACAGAGAATTATCTTGTGTATAATTTGTCTAAAATGCAAAGATCTCTGTGATCTGATATTTTACCTCTGATTGTTGAAACTGCACAATGTGTTAATCTAGCAAGAGGAAAGTGGATTTGTCCAATGTGCTGGATGATGCACAAGGACTGAGTTGACTGTTCACATATGAAACACATAAATTGGCCAGTTATCTGGAGAGAGCCTGGGAGAAGAGGAAAGAAGCTCTTTATCAAGACAATTCGTAGATATGTAATAGTTCTTCATGTGAACAGTTCATCTGGGATTTTTGTTTTGTTTTCTTTTTATTTTGTTTGTGTTTTTTTCTTTTCCATTATCCACATGCTTTTAACAGTGTATTCAATACCAGAAGATGTATGTTTTGTAAAATAGTTGTGTCTTACAATCTCAAGTGGGATGGACCAAATGTTTGGCATGACACAGAAATAAAAATAAAACTAAAACTAAAATATGGGTTGATAGAGTTATTATGACATGGTTTTATGGATTTGCCTTTTAAGTGGCTGCAGCAGTCCAAGTAAAGAGGGGCTGCCCCTGTGGTGAGGACAAGACACCAAGGAACCAAAATCAGAGAAGCCAAACAGTTCAACGGCCACACTGAACTGAACACATTGAAACAGAACACCCTCCTTCCTGAACAATTTTATTACCCATTACAGGTATTTGGACTGTGGCATTGCCATTTAAAGCAAAGTCATTAACTGTGTTTTTTTTTAGATTTTTAGACTCTTAATATTATCTTGTACCTGGGTACATTTTAGTTATATTAGCCATTTTAAATAGTAATTTTTTAACTTCTTCCGCTCCCCAAGGACGCAGGTGTCCACAGGTGACATTACTGTCTTTCAGAGGCTGTAAAGCTACAGTGAAGATACTGGTATATGAAACTAGGTGACCAGTAATCAATTGGTACCAACCATGGCATGCTAGCTTGTCGAGAATAACGCTCCAAAGCTTGGCTAAATTTCCAGAACAGAAGTGCTCGCCATCCAATCGCCAAAAAATGCAGTTCTTATAGATATCTCCAAATGTGAAAAGTTTTTGGATAACAAATCACAGCATGAAATTTTCTATGGTGTTCCACAAGGTCTTGGTGTTTTAATGTGTTATTTTGGAGGGATTTTTGAACATTTTCATCAATTCTCAAGTGGTCAAAAATGGCTAAATTTCACACCAAATCTGTGTAACAAATGGTATCAACCCAAAAATTGCTGCAACAACTTATGAGACATAACTGAGCATGTGAATGGCCATCATATACTTCCATCATAATGTTCTAAGTCCTTATACACTCTAAGCTTTCAAAATTTGAATAGGTGCCTAACCAAAACATGATGTTTATTACACATTTATTACTAGAAAAACTTTACATACATTGCAGAACTGCATCTCAACTTAATCTTCAGGCTCTCAGCTTTCAGATGATGTATACCACTTCTATGTGGCTATCCCCCCTAAACATCCCCTGTCCCCCCAAAAATGGGTCTATGGTAGGGGGGCGGGAGAGGAAGAGGTTAACTTGTCTTTTATTTACCATGTTTTATTATTTTTTAAGTGGCTGTCTTGTATTTCTTTTAGCTTAGGAGCATTTTTAATTCTGTAGTATTGTATCTTTTTTAATAAATTATTTAAAGTTCTCTCATGGCGTTTCATTTTTTAACAGAGGAAATACTTTTTGTTGCCGTTATATTAAGAACCTGACACTATTGTGTGTCATGTATTGCAATTTCTGTTATGGATAATGTATGGTTGAGGTTCAGCAACTGAATCAACAAGGATAGAGAGAGACCAGGTAGGGTCCTATTCTGTTGTTGTGGGTCTCCAGTCTGCATGTCAATATGTGTAATTACCAAGCAGACTCACTCTCTGCTCAGATCACATATTTTTGAGATAACACAGGAGGAGAGAGAGAAACATGAACTATAGGGAAAATCAGTATACTTGTGATGAATGTGATGAAAACCAGAAAGAAAACTAAATTAAAGATCAACTGTTTGTCCTCTTTTATACTAATTGAAGAGAAAAGAGTCTGAGCTGTTGTTCTCTATTTGGGTCAGTTTGGGTCCACTGCATCTCAGTTCAGGTCACATTATCCTTGAGTCCATTTCAATCAGGAGAGACCATTGAATGAGAAAAGATAATGTTTATTATACAGATAGAACTGATAGTCATAGAGTCTTTGGTGCTTGGACTCCACAAGGACATCATCCCTGAGCAGCCGTGAGATAGATCCCCCATGGAGTCCAGACACTGGTGGTGTTGGTAGATGACTTGAGGCTGATAGCTGTGGAAGTGATGGTACCAGAGATCCTGTGGAGACTGGGTGGAGATGGGGCGGTGGAGAGGCGCACATAATGGCAGCATGCCAGACTAAAGCAGAGAGAGAGAGAGACATATTTAAAAATACTGATAAACCTCTAGTTCAATCTTCTTCCTTAGTCTCGAAACCATCATATTTAAAAGACTATAAAGGCTTGCCATGTATTGTTTGTTTTTTTTAAGAGCAAGTTAGGCTATTCAGAAATGCCATCATTTTACATGTGAGTAGTAGCAGTAGTATGCGATAGGAGACTTTTTGAGAGAAAAAAAAACAAAACGCTTAAAATGTAATGTTAAATTTTGTAATGATTTGCCTTTATGTCCAGAGGTTTTCAATACAGCACACATACCCATATATAAATGGATAGAGGAGATAATCAGGGTTCCAGGGATATAAGAACCATATTGATGGGACAAAATAGATTCACTGATGCTTATCCTCAGATCAGAAAAGATCAGATCAGAAACATATTTGTAAAGGGCTCTGCTGATTTTTACAGCATGTATATGATGTGTGTGTGTTCTGGTCTGACAGAGTCATGATGTTGAGATTGAGGGCTATGAATTTTCATGCAAATTGTGTCCTTCAGGCACAAAGGCTCAAGTACAGATACACATCCATGAAATGTATATACATCAAGTGAAAAGGATATGATTCAGTATCATTTTATCTCCTGCTGACACAGCAGCTAATGTGAGGCTGTAGCTGTAGCCTGGAGAGTATTCATCTCAGTGGGCAACAGGTCAGCTGATCACACAAACAGTAAGTCTGTCTTCCTATGTAATACATCACAGAAAACAAACTTAATGTAACCACTGCAGGGGGTGCTCACAGATTTCATGATTTGTAGTTGGAATGGACACTTGTTTCTGCTAGGCCAGAGAGGAAAGCTGAGGTGTGATGTTTTCATACTCAGATTACTGCCTGTGTGAGGTCTTCTTACCTGACACTAATATTGTCTGCAGACCTCCATAAACCTGAGACATACACTATTATCTGTGAAGTATAATCAGTTCACACCAGTGCAGGTGTTGTCAGTAACATCCCTTCTGCTTGTGGTGTCACACAGCTCTGCACGTCTTAAAAGATTTGATTGACAATCAGAAAATATTTATTGCCTAAGCAGTCGTTTTGGTCATGTCTGAGCCATTAGCATTTGTGGTACATTATTAAAAAGTGCTGCTGATGTAATGACTCTCATTTATGTGTCATTTACATAGAATTAACAGTGTAAATAACATCTGCACTACACCCACACTACTGGGTTTTTATGTGCATGTCAATGTATTTACACACATGAAAGGCTGGTCTCTCTCTTTTGAATGGAGCTTGTCACACAAGACACTGTGGTGTGTCAGTTTGAAGCAGGGCATGGGTTTTCATAGTCAAGTCGCAGCATTCAAGGCTAATCAGTGCTTCGCAGCCCCTGGACCGAGAACCATTATCACGCCATGGAACTTTTGAAATGACATTACAGTAGAGAAATGCCTAAGATATGTTTGAGGTAATTTAGAAAACAGTATATCCATTAGTTTGTCTACCAGAGAGCACTGACGAGGTTATTTTTAAGTGTACATGGTCTCACTCAATACATATCTCAATTACAATTTTATAATTACCAAATGTAGTATATCCTTAAAAATTAAAAATGTTTTTTATCTGATCTGTTTATAAATCATTAATATCAGCTGATCTATTGTAACTAACTCTATACTGACTCAGTACTGAACTACATTCCTGTATCAGTGTGTTTTCACATTCATCTGCTGTGCTCACCTAAAATCTCGGTTTTAACACCTTTACCTACAAGATGACGATGTGACATCACGGCTAGTTTGGAGCCAGTCATGGTTCAGTATGTAACTTGAAGCCTCCAGTACATATACACTGAGAATGGACTTTTCGGTGAAGTAGGAGACATCTTGTGTCTAGCAGTTAAACTTGAAATGATTCATAGATTTTGGATTTACCGATGAGGGGAAAGGAATAGATGTCATTTTGAGAGCTTTTGACTAGGTAATTGAGGCTTTTTACTTTTAAATGTAGCTTTGGGTCCTGGATCAGGTTTCAGATTTGGCAGTTTGGATATGGGTATGAGTCTTTGCTTTAGGACCATGCAGAACTCTAGATGCATGTTTGCTATTACTGTTACAACAAGCTAGCTAACATGCCTCACCAATACTAAAAACTAAAAACAAAAGACAAGAGAAAATTGGAGAGAGCTTGTGAGTTTCTTTGAAGGAAGAAGTGGTAATAAAAGGATTAAAGTGTGTTATAATGTCATAAATAAGCTGAATATTTCTGGTCTTTATACACAACCCACCTGTTGGCCAGTTAGAAACATCATTGATGATGTGAAAATGGTTCACGTTGCAGAAAAGGTTGGGGGCCCCTAGCTCTTGTGGCTGAATGGTTCTTTAACAAAAATGGTGTCTGAATAGTCATTTATATTATTATGCACATACTGTACCTCTCCACCTGTTACCTTGACTTCTGTCTTTATCATCACAGGAGTGACTGATTAACTGCAGCTTCTATCACAGCCTGAGATTCTGTTTTGTCTCACAGTTCAAGTCAAAATGAGTAGCACCAATACCTGACTTCAAATGGTAATCCACTTCATGCTGAACATAAATTAAGTGCTGAGATGACGGAGGGGGTTATCCTAGAATGAAATGTATTGATGGTTATATGATGTTTTGGGACACTGGTTCACATTTAATAAAAGTGCAGCATTTTGATGCTATCATGTTAATACAAAGCTCATTAAAGGCCATAGTGAGTTTCTGTCTGGGATTACTGTGCTTTCTCTCACAATACTTTTAGATTTCCCTCACATTACTTGTATGAAATTAGTCATTAGTCATGAATTAGTCATAATAATTTCCTACATTTTTTGACCTATAACTTCAAATGGCTGTTTTAGTATCTTTAATTGACCTGATGGTGTAGTACCACTATTTTTTTAATAGCCACTTCAGATTTGTAACATACCTGTTAATAACTACTGTATGAGCATCATTTAATTTGGGTTTTATTTAAGTTTGGATGCTGATAAAATACACATAAAATACACACAATGCAATACACACTGAGAGACTTCAGCTCATTCGAAATTCTGCAGCTCGGCTATTGAACAGAACTAAGAGGAGAGAACGCATTAGTCCAGTTTTAGCTGCTCTGCACTGGCTTCCCATAACATAAAGAATTGACTTTAATGTCTCCTCCTTACATACAAAGCCCTTAATGAGCTAAGACCAAGCTACATCGCTAACTCCCTTGTTAACTATCTGCCTTCAAGAACACTGCGATCATCTGCTGCTGGTTTACTGGAGATTCCAGCTGAAAGCTGAAAGAAAATTGGGGATGCAGCTTTTGTCAATTACACCCCAAAACTATGGAACACATTACTGATAGATATCAGGGAAGCCACCTTGCTAGATATTTTTTAAAAGAAAGCTAAAAACTTATTGCTTCAACTAAACAACTAAATTTTACTTGATTTTATACATTCTATCTATTCTATGTTTTAACTTTGTTTTTATTTTATTTAACTTTTATTTATTTTATTTTATTGTGTTCTATTTTCACTTTATTTTATCTTATATCAAAATGTTTTATTTTCCATTTATGTCTTTCTTGATGTGAAGCACTTGCTGCATGTATTTTTTGTATGAAAGGTGCAATACAAATAAATTTATTATTATTATAATCATTATTATTCCTGCTACTGGCCTCATGTTGTGGGTGGAATTAATGGAAAGTAGCAATACACCAACAAATCCAAGGCAGAAGGAAAGCTGCATGTATGTAAACAATGGAGGATTTCAAACTCCACCAGGTATACTGAACTCAAGAGACTACACATGCTTCATTCTGTTTTGCCTAGAGCCCCAGATACCAACGTTGCGCTGGAATATGATTTCCTCCCAGGTGTGTTGTGTATGAGTTTGTTGGTGATATTTTATGCAAGACTTGGCCTTGAGGTTAGATAAATGCTGTAGAGGTTTATATTTTTGTATGAAGTGGTAAAGTATGTATGGACAATCTCCAGACACTTCAAGCAGCCATAGATTTCCATTTATTTCTGCATGGTGTGAAAATCTATTTGCAGACTCCTGTCAGTCACATTATTAAAGCATCAGAAAAGCTACAGTAGACCAAGCAGAAACTGGAGAATAAATGCCTCGGCATTCAGTTCCACATTCTACCTAAAATGTGCCCCAAGGCTGTGACACAGTGGTGGTTTACTTTGTTCACCAGCTAGTCTCTAACTTTGTATGTCTTGACTTTGCTGTTTTGTGCTGAGCAGGTAGTGTACAGTGGGTTTATCTGACCTTTTTCACTGAAAACAGCTGCCTACTGCTGCTGGAAATTATGCTAATGAGAGAGAGAGAGAGAGAGAGAGAGAGAGAGAGAGAGAGAGATTGAATTAAAACAGTAAAGCTGCTAGCCAGAAAACCAAAACAACCAAAACTTTTTACATTAGACATCGTCATTTGAACCACTGTGAATATTGATGAGAGCAGCTTTAAAAAGACAAACACCATATTAAGAAAGCAAAGGAGAAGCTTGTTCCAATGTTAGCCCAGACTGCTCAGATGAAGGGTGCACCTAACCATAACTGTTTTATTAGGAGAAACAAACCTTTCAAGATCTAAATTGTTCAATGAGTCTGTATCTTGACATCTATATCCATTTGTCTAGCTGGGTCAGGTCATCTTTCCCTCACCCCATCAAATGTCATGTCAGCTACATTGGCTCATCTATTCTGAGGCTGGAGGAGGTCAAAGTCAGATATGATGTCTGAGACAAAAGCTGACCTTCACTTCTGCTGCGTGTGTATCGTAACCTCCGGCCGATGATGGATGAAGAGCGATTTTGAGGGTTTACTGACACGGGATGTGGCTCATTATAAGACTAAAGGGCAGCATTTGGGCGATCATCCATCCTGGGGCGGATGAAATCTTTGATAATCACCTTTTTGAAATGCCTCACTGTGCTGCAGCTGCAGCGTCTGACAGCCTGCCTGGCTACTCACTGCATTTGTGCTGTCTGAATCAGTGTTCCTCTACGAGTGAAAGACCTTATTTACAAAGAACATACAGTAGATACAATATTATAGGTATACACTGTAATCATATTCAGCAACAGTACAGACGTACACATGACAGATTTGAACAGCCCTAGAAAAGAACAACAGTTTGAACCAGTGGATGTGAAGGGAGGGGAGTTGGATGGATTTATAATTTAGTGATTATAAAAAGACTTAGTGCAGTAATTACCGTTCTGCATTCTAAATGTGTAGTGTTAAATCAACAGTCCCACTCTCAAAGAGATGTGCCATCATTTGGCCATTGTTTGCAAAGTGCTATTATTTTGTTTGGAAACTAATTATGACTCTGTAAAATAATAATGCTTGCTCTTTATATGCTTCAAATATATCATGATGTGACTTGTTTATATTGGGGTTGTGACAGACTGGAATAACCATCTGTTGAGTCTTGAGTCCAACATTTTATTCCAGTTATTTTTGCACCAAATAAATAATGAATGGAGTGCTGGAATAAATATTATATGGGTAAAAAAGTTACTTTATATACAGTAGGTGGTTATGTACAGTATATACAGCCTGCTCAACTATACAGTAATGAATGATAGGTATACATGTCATTGCACATTTTGTATTTTAAATTAAAATAAATATATATAATTTGTAGCTACAGTGGATGTTTTTAGTGTGAATGGGAAGTCCACAGTGACTGACTCACTACATCACTATGTTTTTTAGTAGTGAAAGCCAATCAGGTCATTGGATTTAGGTTGAAAGAAATTGTAGGAATGAATATTTGGAAAATAGTAGCAGTAAATGCAAGCCCTCATACCAAGTCAAACTGAAATGTTTTTAGTATTCATGGATGAAAACCATCTGAGAAGTCTGAAGCGCTTGTATCCGAACCACTGATGGTTCGGACACATGATCTTGTGAATCCAGCTGCCTTTCAAGGTAATGAAAACAGGGTTTGTCAATAGTTCTAACAGAGAAGAGGCCCCCAAGTAAGCGGCCAATTTTAGTGTCCCCCATCTGTATTTTCATGGCATTCAGTAATGATGATAACATTTTATACAGACATTGAATGAGTTTTAAGCACATTAAAGGTACACTGTGGGGTTTTTCATTACTTTCTTAAGGACACACATGCATGAGCATGTACATAATGTGATACAGTGGGTGGCAGCAATGAAATGTAGAAATAAATGTAGAAACAACTTTACAATAGTTGGATCAGCCTCAAGGATACACTGTATGTGCTTTTGTGTCCGTTTAGAGAAAATCCTGCAATGGTTGAACTTTTACACCTGAGCAAACATTACAGAGTGATGGTCTTTAAAAGTAAAAAGGACAACATCATTTGTCTGTGCCTTCCAAAACCACCATAACATATAAATCACTGTTTGAAAAATAAATATGTTTTACGATGTGACAGTGCTGTGGTTCAGGTTTGGTTAGGTTTAGGAAAAGATGGTTTGGGTTTAAAGAAGTACTTTGTTAAGGTACTTCATAGTCATGTTTACAGTAATAACGAGGTTGTTAAGGTTAGGGGATGATCATGGTCATGGATTTTAAGAAACAATGTTGACTTATGGTTGGAAAAAGGAAACACTGCCACTTGAACATAAAATGATGTGGTTTTGGGGTACTTGCTAAAATGACTAATTCTGTTGATCTTCTTGCCCCTGCAGGGTCCAAACTGACCTGTGCTAGGAATAGAGGAGTTGTTTAACTTTTATAATATGACACCTCAATAATCTCAAAGGTTTTATAGATTCTAAAGATCATTAAGCTCCATACTGTGGCGTCACTGATATATGTTTGTAGTCTTGATACGGCATTTTAAAGTCTATCTTCTTCTGCAAGAACTGCTCAAAGGCTCAACATTCTGAGGATCAGCTTCCAAAATGATCTCCATCCACAAAAGCTTTTTCAAAGATAATCTCCATTCATACCAATATGCCTGAAAATGCATATTACATGACCATTCACATACACTGGGCATGTCATGCTCATGTAAACAGGAAGCAGATTGTCTCCTCTGTGGTTGGTTGCTTAGTTACAGACTAGACTTAAACATAACAAAAGTTATGCATTTTAAAATCAAAAGGTATTAGTCTGGATGTAGCATCAGTGCTGCTTTAGTCATCTAACTGTACTGGTGTGACATTTCCTACATGTTTGTTAGCTTGTGGGTGTGTGTGAATGTATTCTCCTGACAGAGGCCAGGCGACTCTTCTTCCTTCTAACAATGAGTCTAATCTGATGGTATTTCTAAAGTAAAATAGCATTTTAAAAAATAATTTTCTAACACTTAAATCAATAATCTATGGATGTACTTAGCTGAAAGAGCAATTCTAACCTTGGAACCTTCTGTCTTTCATTCATCAGTTTGTGATGTTCATTGCTTTCAGGCTGTTATTATAAAATGAGCTGTTAACTTTAATCCATCACCATGTGCATTCAGTAAACGGCCTTTGTTATAGCATGCTTCTGAAGGATGATATCACTCGCTCAACAGTCTATATGACATTTTCTTGCGACCTTTACAAGGCTGTTTCATAACCACAGGTGCATCACAATCAAATATGACTTTATTTCACTACAGAATAGATGTTCACATCTGTGAACAGCTGTGTTATAACAAGAAATAAGACTAGTAAATTGATGCTATAAATGTCAAGGCATTAACAAGGATATCGCTACCTAACAAAAATCTACCTATATTACATGAGGACCTAATAGCCCTGATTTAGTGTAAGAAATGTGTGTGTGTGTGTGTGTGTGTGTGTGTGTGTGTGTGTGTGCGCACAGATGCTTAACAAATGTTTTGGCAGATTGCTGCATTTGTGTCAGGGTTTCAATAGGAATGGTTTTGCAGAACACACAACACAAATCTGATATTTCTACATCACCAGAGGCCCCGTGTACACATTTCAAGTGTCTTGTATTTGGATAAAATCCAGATGAGATAAGTATATGCATGTCCGTCCAGATCACAAATCTGATTACAATCCTTCCCGGCTTGCAAATAAGGGTTCCACAGAGTGCTTAGTGACCTACTAACAATAGGGAGGAGTAAAGATTGTATATGCTGCCTCAGAAGCTATCAGACCTGTGGGAATGACAGGGGTATGTTTTTTCTCTCTCTCTGCCAAATGTAAAGTCACAGTGAGAATTATTTTTTCAAAATTACTTTTTCACACTTTATGCAGTTAGCTCCGACAGTCTACATACACTGGCTGTGACCACAGCTGTAGCTGTTGTGCCTAGCTGTGGTTTGAACTGTGATCATAACCTGCATGTCAGGCTTTCTTTGATGGTTTCCTATAATATTTTACACAGTATTCTGTAGTATTTAGTAAGATATCTGTACAGTGTCAGTGTGGATCTGTTGTGGCAGGAAGCTTTGCACAGGATTTAGACAGCCTCTCTTTAACTCCAGTGTAAACTAAACACTGAAGTTCAGGTGTACTTTTTGAACCAACAGCAGCACCTGAGAATTCACCTCCAAAATGCACTGAAAGAGACTGTCACTCACTGTTAACATTAAACAAAACAACAATTTGTCACTAGCCTTAAGTACTTTTGTTGACTATACCCATACACGGCACAAGTACATCATGCTTAGGAAGGCTACCAAATGAAGTGGTGGAACATAACAGCTTTTTTCTTCTTTTTTTTTTTTTAGCATTAACTGACACATTGCTGTTTTTTTTAACAATTAATCAGTGCAATGGTGCTAGAAATTAATAATGAAAACATGTTTAGTGGAGCTTTTTATATGATTTCATTAAGCCAACAGTCTTAATTCTACTGTATCTTTTGTTGTAGGCTAAATTGTCACATCACATCACAAGATGTGACACAGCAGCAGTTTACACCATCATGCATTTCAAAAGCAAAACATAAACCACTGAAAAAATGCACAAAAAAAAGTTGAAAAGTAGGAGGTGACACACATCAATAATGTAACTGTGTCCTGTAATCTGATGTCTCCAGAATAACAGGCAGAATACTGAGTTATAAGAGACCAGTCTTATGTGTGTGGAGGTGTGTGTCATTATTTCTATTTACTCTTGTTGATTAAATCCCCAGACTGATATTGGCGTGATGTTGTGGTTGAGACAGACGTTCTGACCGAGACATCTGTTTTTAGTGCAAAGTCTAAGATTGCACAGTTTCCACCAAAATCCGACTTGCTTTGCGCTTCTTCATTTGAGTGAACCTCCCACCTGTGCACCATGTGCTCTGTGCTGGGCACCAAAATACAACTCAGATAGGCAAAGTCAGGTAACTACCACACTGTCAGAGCACTGTTTGAGCAGGTCGTTCCACTACCACTAAAACAGGTATGACAGAAGTACATTGCTACATGAATATGTAGACAGAGCTCAATTTTGATTAAAAATTCATTCTTCTAAATTCACTTCAACTTCAGAAATAAGCTGGCTAGTTGAAGTGATACACCTGTGATGATGAGTGTGGGTTAACCACAGACAGTGTACAGAGAGAGCAACAGACAGGACTGTACCACCTCTCACTAATAGCCTATTGATGAATAAAAAGAGAAAAAGAAACTCAACATGTAAATTTGGGTCGATTCATCACTGAAATAATAATAATCAGCAAGCGAAATAATTTATAAATAGCTTCAGCGCAATATTTTCATGACCATTTTTGGGGAGCTTAATAGCGCTGCTTATGCCTAAACCCAAACACATGTTACTCAGGATGCTAACCTCAGTGGAAAAAAAAAAAAAAAAAGATTACATTTTGTACCACCTGGGAAAAACAAATTAGAAGAGTATATATATAGAGCATGTAAAGGTAATTTCTAGGAGACAGGATTGTACAGTGGTGTGGTGGCCAGGCCCTGATGTCTTTTATAGATCTTTCTCTCTTGCACCGAGTGTTATCTAAATCAATAGAGAGGCTTGATTACATCCAGTCTTTCATTTACGACTTCCATCAGAACATGGTTTAGATGTCTGCTTTTTATGATGAATTCTGCAGCCAGCTGATAGGAAAAATGTTCCACAGCACTGTGTCTAAGGATGCCTGTAGACATGATCTTCAGTCTCTTACATCTCAAGTCACTTCAGGACAAACTGTCTACCTTGGAGCTTTTCAAAAAAAGAGGACATTAAGTGCTGTTACACAGTTACTGTTTTCTGTATGTGAGACAGCAGACAGTGTTGCCGTATCATGGGCCAGTAATCAAACGGTATTCACTAGTGAACATTGTCTGAATGAAAAACAATCTCCATCACAGTGGAAGTCCACAGTGACATGGCTGCCTTTGAAAAGGAAAGCAGGTTTGAGATAATGCCAGTGTACTCACTTGTATTACAAGGACGCTTTATCACTATTGCTTCAAATGCAGGTGTGGCTGTGTCGCACCATTCATCATCTCAGGCTGAACCAATATATACCCAGACAGGTAATTCCAACACTGTTAATGCAAATGATTTCATACTGTGACTGGGCTGGAGTTAATTGTAGGTAACAGGTACATAATAATGTGGAAACTAATTGTACCTATGATTGCACTTAGGCCTAGGTCATATGGATAATCACAATATTAGTAACATAGAAAAATCAGATGAAATAATCAAACTTTTGCTGTTCATGCAGTGAGATGTGTCCCACTATTTAAAATGATACCATCAGTTACAACCTAATGGCTTTTTGAAGTGTGACTCAGACAGTAGTACTGACAAAACGATTCACACATGAAAACAAAGACTTCAGTGGCTCATTTATTTCTTGGAAAGCCACATTTTTGTGATAGATTGAAGTATTAACACAAAATTATCATATCACAGCAATATACTGTAATTCAAGAGAAGGATGGTAAAACAAAACAAAACAAACAAACTAATAAAAGGCCAATTCTGTTTTTACATGCATCTTCAAGTGTTGCCCAGTTTGGAGGTAAAATTATGTTTCAAAGATATTTCTTAGATATATTACTCAATTTTCTCTGGAAAAAAGGCAAATAACTGCCATTGTGGTAACATTTTCCTTTAAGTCCCCTATTTGTTTTTTTTATAAGCAATATACAAATGTTTAATAAACTTATTTATAACAAGATTCAAGGTTTCAAAGTTCAGTTTTATTGTCATATACAATACAGGACTGCATAATGAAATGCAGTTGTAGCCCCTTCCATGCTAAATATACAGAAAATATATTAACATATATTGAAATATTTTAAATGAGAAAAGAATAAAACAATAACATTCACAATAAAATAGAATAAAGTACATAAAAGTAGAACCAAAATAAGTTCTATATTATATTTGCAAGGAATATACAATTACATATATAGGCCTAAACACATATATTTATATATGTATGTGTATATTTATACATCCATACACACAGTTTTGTTTTGTCTTATTACAGTATGTGCAAAATCAATGTAGTGTAAGTGTGAGATAGTAGTGGGAGTACATGTAGTGCAGAGGTTATTGTATGGTAATGTGCATAAGAAGACCAATAATTTATTTCATTTCACAGCTGCAGTTCAATATAGAACAATGTGCAATCTAGACATACATATAACATGTAGAGCTGAGGTTTGTGAGAGGATTTATTTGTCTATGGTGATGTACAGAGGATGTGGTGGAGTTGAGGAGCCTCATAGCCTGAGGAGTTGCTCTGTAGTCTGGGGGTACGACAGTAGATACTTCTGTATCACTTGCCAGACAGCAGCAGGGTGAACAGGCTGTGGCTGCAGTGGCTCTTGTCTTTTAGAATCCGTTGTAGTAACTTCTGCTTTGAAAAAGGACCATTTGACAACTTCATGTCCAAAGATCAACTTTATCTAGGACAGGCAAAACCAATATTTACATACAGAGGCCTACACTGCACCATCCTGTAGGGCGGAGGAGCTTACACACATACACCCAGAAGACAGAAGTAAAACCCCACAACCCAGAAACCCAGAAAACAGCCTATCTTTATAAACAGCTACCCCTAGTAGGAGTATGGCTATATTACCATTATCCTAATTAGTATTAACTTCTTTTACAGTGCTCAGATTAAAACACTTCTCCCTCTTTAAATTCCAATATTCCCAAATGTGCCTTTATTTTGCATACACCTTAAGTATGTATACTGGTGTTTCAGCAACAATATACCAATACAAGCACCTGAAAAGCATGGCAGATTCAACCTTCAGTCTAACAAAATCTGTCCAGTCAAACATTCAGTCTATCTAGAGGTTTGCAAGTGCGCTGTGATCTGCGCAGTACCCCCAGTGACCCAGCAGGCACCACTGGTGAGGGCGTATTGAGTGGATCTAGTGTTAGGATCATGAGAGGGGTCTGTGTGTCAGTGTGAGAATGTCCATCCTCTTGAGGGGACACAGACACTTCTGCCTCTCTCTCTGGCAAGGCCACTGGCAGACATGCTCTCACAGTAGCCTGTCTCACCATTGGAAACTCCATAGAACTGTCTGTCTCTGAGCCTGTATCATGGCACAGGCACAGACGGTCCTGATGTCTGTAGAAAACACGTCCGTCAGTCACCCTAACAACATAAAGACTGGACCACTGTACCTAAGAATAACGCCAGGTAGCTATTGCTGGTTGTTCTTACTGCATAGACATAGACATTGTCATCTACTTTGAACTATCTCTCATGCTTGGTGATCATGTCCCTCCTTCTGCTATTCCTGCTTTCGCGCCACTTTTGCCTTCATGTCCAGGCGCAGCAGGTCCAATCTTGACATGGGCTGAGGCGGTATTTAAACAGGAAATGTGAAAGCCAATTACTAAGAGAGTCCCCTGTCATCTGCTTCAGGCCTTCCTTCACTGTCAGAACAGCCTGTTCAGCCAAACCATTTGAGGCTGGGTGGAAAGGAGCCATCCAACTGTGAAGAATGCCATTCCGTTTCCTGAACTCACTAAACAGCTCACTGGTGAATGTCGGGACCAGAGTGTAAGGCAACCTGTGGACTACAGATTGTAGCAGTATGATATGCTGCTGTGGCTGAATGCAGGCAAGTCTGCCGCTGTGTACTTTACCTGGTGCATTAGCCTATCAGTGCAGAGGGCGAGGGGATAAAAGGAGGCTGTGTCCCTCCCTCAAGCTCTCACTTCCTGGCTCAAAGGCCCTCCCACTTCCTGGCCTTTCACTTCCTCCTCTGCTCTCCATGCGGGTAGGTACACAGCTGCATTATCTGTAGCTTGTTGCTTTAGCTCTTGTTAGCCTGCATATTAAACAGCTCACCTCTGTTTGTAGTGGTCCATGGTGGCTAAGGTGATTGTGATGAGCCCCATTGTTTTGCCATAAGCAAGTAAAGCACTCAGGTATGGACTTAATGTTTTCATTTAGCTATAACAATAGCCTGTTAGCCTAGGTATTGGACACCTTACCTGTCTGTTTTTCATAGCGGATCCTGAACACATCACTGGCGCACCACAGATGCTCCGGTTAGCACTGGAGCAGGGTGTTAGCACTTTAGTTCTCTTTTAAGTCATTTTTAACATATTGTGACCAACTAAATAAATTTGTTAAATATTTGTTAAACATTGAACTACGTCTCCTGCCCTTCCTTGTATTACTTACATGCATGCCTCTCCATTACCATTTATATTTATTTAAAATTCCCTGGGTGAAATTCCCAAGGTTTTCTTTTTCAAATTTCATAAGCATAAATCTTTACCCATAATATTGTATCAGCCCTCGTATCACAACAAAACACTTGCATGAGTTTGTTTATGGTTTTGTAGGCTGTGATGTTGCTCATGATGTGGGTTTCGATCCATTTGGAGTGCACATCCACCATTACAAGAAACATCTGTTCCTTACAGGGGCCAGCAAAATCCAAATGCAGCCTAGACCAGGGGTGGTCTGGCCACTCCCATGGGTGCAAAGGAGCTGGTGGTGCCATCAGATGTAGGATCTTGCAAAGTTTTTCATCTGAGACACCTGAATGAGTCTAATGTATTTCCACAATCTGTAAGGGCAATGGTGAGGTACGATGACCCTCGCACCCCAGAAGATGCAGCTATCCTGCAGACTCAGTTCTGTCTTTTATTTAGGATAAGGCCTCAGATCCTCTCCTTCCACAACACTGGGCCAAACAGCAGCAGCTGTTGGTAAGCATGGCCCACGTCCAGCTTTGCGAATAGCTTACCCCCTGCCGGGGTCACAAACAGGTCATCCACTTGTGGAAATGGGTGCCCCTCCAGCTTAGATACATGATTGACAGTAAACTTATAGTTCTCACATATCCTTGCCATTTTGTCTTCCTTAAAAATCGAGAACAATGGGATGCTCTGCTCCTGTAAATGTTCCAGCTCCTCCTCAACTTTTTTTGCCGTGGTTTACAGTGAGATAAAATCACTGTAAACCATGGCCTTGAGTGGCTTATTGCTTTTATAAAACGGTAACTATATATACCTGGAAATGTTTCATAAAATAAACACACAGCAACAGAAAATGCAATAATTTATTGATAACAAATAATCTTCTGCCAAGAAATGTAGTTCTTCAGCAACTTTTAGCAGAATGGTTGCCAAGCAACACACAGATGCAGTGGAAAGCTATGCTAATCAGGCTAGTCAAGTATGCTTAAAGATTGGGGTGATTATTAACATGAATCTGGATTTTGCCATTAATTGTGCAATTGTTGAAGTAGTTTTCAATTATGCCAGCACTCCTCTTTGCTGGTACAGGAGAGTTTGACTCTGGACAGGTGAACCAAATTTATATGGGGAAAAGTCGCTGGTCAGACCTCCTTACCCTTTGGTGCTCTGCCCCACGGAAAACAGCGTCAGCGTCAGGGAGAGCTAGGTAGGTTACGCTGTTTACTGACAGTGATTATGTGATTTTGAACAAAAAACATGATCTCACAATGTCTTTGTCACTTTCCATGATGCATGGTGGGTCAGGATCTCTCACAACACAATCTTACAGGGTCCCAGCTTTGTTTCTTGACTTTTCCAGCTCTAATTTCTTTCTCATTAATTTTAGTGTGCCTCCTTTCTTTTTTATCTTCCTCCTCTATCCTGTCCATCTCTTACTACCAATCATCCACACTTATCCCACCCAGTAAATTAAAAAGCACAACAAAATCTGGCATTTTGAAACAATTTGTATAGGTGACTAATTGGCACGGTAATACTGTTGAATTCGGTCACATGTGTGTGTTTATAGAGTATTTTACAACGGCTCTGAACGTGACTAATCCTAATTAAGGTCTGGAATTATCTGTTTTATATTAAGTATTGAATTGAATTGAATAATACTATGAGACAGCATTTTACAACTCTGGAAAGTTGTGACAGTGAGTCATTTGTACTCCGTCTCTGTCTTGACAATGCAAGACAAATGGTACAAATACCCTGCTCAAATTATAAAGTGTGTACCTTCACATGAAAAGGTTACTTTTTTAACACAGAAGTCTGAAAGCCTTAGATTGTACAACAGAAATGATATCCATAAATGCATCTTGATAAGACACTGTCAGTGCACATACAGTATAGTACATTTCCACCCTGTTTACTGTCTATCCATAAATAATCCCAACCACAGCTCTTTGACTGTTCAGTGCACTATAATTATGATTAAACTACCGACTACATTTGCAAATCAGCCATTAGAGGAACACTTTGATATTTTGGGAAATGCACTTACCCTGAGTAAGAATCAAAAATCAATATCAATTTAAACACTGTGTGCAGTAAAGAGATACAAACTGACTGGGTTTTTCCAAACTGTTGGAGTTGTCCGTTAATATTGTTTCAACAACTTGCTTTTATCTTGAGAAACTAATCCATCCTCCCACACGCTCCTGGCTGGACTCAGGCAGAGATGCTCCTATCTTACTATCCTGTGAGTGCTGGACTCCAAGGTGATTTAGTTACTGATTATTTGTCATAGTCATTTATGGTGCAGCTTTTGGTCTTCCAGGATCCACTCCGCAGCACTGCAACAAACTGCAGGGAATGCAAAGGACAGTGTGCAGTTTTAAACATTAAAGATGCACTGCACTGGAGTTAGCTCGAAGCTAATTTGCATCCGTAGTCCCCCACGATCAAAACATACAACAGCACAACAACAAACAGTACAAAGCAAAAACAAACAAACAAACAAAACAAAACAAACAAACAAAAACAACAACAACAACAAAAAACACACACACACACAGAACACACCATACAAAATACAAAGCTACACACAACAGGACATCACATACACCCACAATGTCAATTAAAAATTAATAATGTAAACTAGACTCAGTGGTGACACAGCTGATTCATCTTTAGTTGATTTTTTAAAATTTGGCCTTGAATGTATTGATAGAACTACAGTTCTTCATATCATCAGGTAGGGCATTCCACTGAATTGTGGCTTTCACAGAGAAAGCTGACTGCCCAAATGCAGTGTGACGAAATGGTATGGTACAATCTTGTATAGAGTTGCTGCCCCAAGTGAAGGAGTTCAAGAATTTTGGATTCACGCTCACGAGTGAGGGTAAGGCGGAGCGTGAAGTTGACAGGAAGATTGGTGCAGAATCAGTGGTAATGCGGGCGTTGTACCAGACTGTTGTGGTTAAGAAGGAGCTAAGCCAGAAGGTGAAGGTCTGAATTTACCAGTTGGTCTATGTTCAAACCCTCACCTATGGTCACAAGCTTTGTGCAGTCACTAAAAGAATGAGATTGCGGATACAAGCGGCTGAAATGAGTTTCCTCTAGAGAGTGTCTGGGCTTTGCCTTAGAGATAGGGTGAGGAGCTTAGAGATCTGGAGAGAGCTCAGAGTAGAGCGACTGCTCCTTCACGTCGAAAGGAGCCAGCTGAGGTGGTTTGGGCATCTGGTTAAGATACCTCTTGGATGCCTCCCTCTGGAGGTGTTCTGGGCATGTCCAACTGGTAGGAGACCAGGGCAGACCCAGAACACACTGCAGGATGTTGCTGGAGTAAAGGATGTCTGGGTTACTTTGCTCAGGCTGATGGCACCATGACCCAGTCCTGGATAAGCAGCAGAAAACAGATGGATGGATTTAATATAGATGATTGAGATATTGCTGATGATGATGGTTTACAGGTCCATGTGATGAATTAATAACATGGGCAATATAAATAACCACAGCCGTGTGGCTGAGACAATGTTGTGGTGCTGTTGGAGAACCTCGCCTTTGCAACAAAATCAATGAAATTGACAGGTCTGTGGGAATAGAAACAAGGCTTGTGCATGTGCACCTGGTTCCATAATGATTAAGATTTATAAAACAGATCAACTAGCAACCAAGTCTTGTAGAGTTTTGTTTACATTCAGCAGCACAGAATGATATGTTTCTGTACAATTTTAGAGAAGGACATTTTATGTTTTCCTAAGGGAAACAAAGAGAAGGAGGAGAAAAGAAGGCATTATCTATTCATCTTGGTATATCTGCTCACTAGTTGACAATATGCTTTATCACAGGCACCCCGACATCAGTCACCAATGCACTCAGCACCAGTCTGCTGAATGACAGTCATCATCCCTTTAAAACCCTGTCTCCTAAATATACATCCATACACAACAAACACATTTATGTTTTGTAGATAACCTAATGCTGCCTGGATTGCATTTCACACATACATCATATCAAAGACAGGTTTATTGGTGATTGATTTTTTTTTTCATTGCTTTGTCACCCTGTACTCTGTGCACCTAGGTGTTCATGTTCATAGTGTCCACATGCCTTCAATTATGGAATTTATCCCACTTACAGTATTACAAGTGTAGGAGTACCCTTTCATAGCAGCCCTGAAGTGATCACATAGTTAATAACGTAAACTCATATCAGACACAGGGATACTCTAGAATCTGCCCCACTGCTCATCATTTGGGAAAAAAAGTTCTGACATGTTCTTGGTTATATATTATGTTGTTGTGGCCACCACGTGCCACCAGAACAGCTTCAATGCACCTTTGATTGAGTCTACAAGTCTCTGGAACTCTTCTGGAGGGATGAACACCATTTTTCAAAAAGATTTTCCCTCATTTGGTGTTTTGATGATGGTGGTGGAGAGCGCTGTCTAACACATTGGTCCATAATCTCCCAAAGGCGTTCAATTGGGTTGTGATCTGGTGACTGTGAAGGCCATAGCATATGATTCACATCATTTTCATACTCATCAAACCATCCAGTGACCCTTCATGTCCTTTGGATGGGGGCATTGTCATCCTGGAAGAGACCACTCCCATCAGGATAGAAATGATAGGATCACCAGATCCCCTCACTGTAGGAGTCAAGCATTCAGAATTGTACCAGTCTTTCCTTTAATTTGTCACCCATCTTTACACACACACACACACACACACACACACACATATATATATATATATATATATATATATAATTTAAATATGGACATAATTGCTGGTAGACGAGGGACATTATAGGAAACAGTGAAACAAGTGTAACATCCTACAATGTGTGTTTGTGTGTTTGGAGATACCAACTTACAAGAAAGCAGCATCAGCAAATAATAAACTACCTAACTCTGAATATTGTTACAGAACCTTTCTCTATGACTTATAGTGCAATCCCTCTTTGTATTGAAGCAATTTAAGACTCAAACAGATGACTTCTAACTAATTTAAGAGACCTTTTAAGAGGCATTTTACAATAAGCTTTTATTCCTAAATTTGCAAATTTGTGAATAGGATTAAAAGTGAAGGACTTATGTCTAACATTTCACTTTTAGCAGAATGATAAATACAGGCCCGACTTCATAGGAGTTTTTAGGCAGGCAGAACCCCAACACATTCTACAGGTTTCAGTCATTTCACCAGGTAAGATTCACTACATTCTGCTCATTCAGCTCTACCAAAACTATTGATGCACTGATATAATCAGTCGTTAAAGTCAAAATGAAATGTCATTTTCAGTTTGACTTTTGCAATCAAAAATAATGCTGCTTAAATGTGCTGTTTACAGTTTTTCATTAAAAAAGGTCTTTGGAGAAATATCAGAAATGCTCCTTTTCATCTCAGCCAGTTAGAGGGCCCTGTCCTTGTCTGTGTTTGATTGACAGCAGCAGACCGTTGTGTTACTCTGTATAGAATGAAAGACAAATTTAAGTAATTGGTAGATAGTGTGTTGTTAGCAGTGGTACTGAAGACCAATGACCAAACCAGCATCTAACAGGTCATAAGTGACATTTGCCGGTATGTTTACATGCTGTTTAATGTGCTGCAGCTGAGCAGCTAATTAGCTATCTAGTCTGTAAACTCTTGTGGTGGTGCACTTTTCCCCAGTGAATGTTTGTTTGGTGGCTCATTCAACAAGCTAACCAACATGTGTTCATGTTTGTTAGTTAGATAAGAAGGAGACTCTAGTAGGAAAGCTAATCTAGGTTGTTGATCAGAGTCTGTGGCTCTTGTGTTGTGTAGCAGGATGCTATCAGCCTCAGTGTGACCGCCTGCTCTGCCTATGATGGAATGCCACATTATTGCTTAATGCAACAATTTGATTGACTGTATAAAAACCAGGTCTCCATCTATGTAGATGAATACTAACGGTAGTCTGTCGAATTAATGCAAAACAAGGGGGCATCATCATGAAACTCTTTTGGTTTGTCATTTATTCTCAAGGGATAACACAGGACAAGTTATTTACAGAGCAAATGTGTATGCTGTAGTACACAACAATTCAATTTAACTTCAGTTGGACTTAAGATGCCATTGAGTCTTTCCAGCTCAGTCCTAGTTCAAACATCACCCTGCTGAATGTAATATCAGCTGATGCCTTGTTTCCTGTCTTTTAGAGTTAACCTTAACACAGACATTCTCCATCATTTCTGTATTACAGCAGTCTCTGCTGTGTGCTGCCAAAAAGTATGACTTTGCTGACCTTTTACATGGTACCATGACTTTTTTTTGTGCCTTAGTTCTTTCTTTAGAGATTGTGCAGATTGTGCAGTGTAGGACCCTTCCTCTGGAGTTACTGTATCTCTGCTAACCTTGGACTGCGTCCAGGACTTTCTCCAGCAACCTCTCGTCTCGTCTGCTGTTGAAGTACAGGACAAGGAAAAGGCATGCTTGCTGTTCTTAAGATGAATGAATATAGGCATACACACAGATACTAGGGTTTATTGTGTATTCCCAAATGTATCTCTGAGCAAAGTGGCACTGATGTCACCAGAGAAACTCAAACCACAGTGGCCTGAGGGTTTAGTTCCAGAAGAAAACTGTAAGTTGAGGTGTTCATTCTAATATAGTTCCCTATTTTTTTTCCAGTAAAAAGCGACACCATGGGGTGCTGCCCAGAAACAAATGGGTTACTATAGGCAGTTCACTCAACAGTGAAATTAGTAAACACCAGAGGTGCCTCTCAAGCAAAGTGTGAATAAAATTACCCCGAGGCTGACTTGGCTCTCGTTATTCGCCAGCCTTCCACACTGTGCCTGTCTTAGACGAAAATTAACCACTGCATAAATATGCTTTTTAAGGAGATTTGGCAAATATAGTGTGTGATTATAATACTACACAAAGGCTCACAATTAAGGGGTACGAAGAATGAAGTTGCAAATGAGTTTGCAAGGTTCTGACTCTTGTTTTACAAGAAGCAATTTTGCCATTTAAAGTTCAATGGATCAACCATCCACAAAGCATACTTACTGAAGTACTCATATTTGCACTCAAGCACTCAATCTCATATTTTAGTGGGAGGGTATTACATGTACTGTAATGGCATGCCATGCTCAGGACATGGTAGTCTTTTTAACAAAAATGCAGTTATCATTCACTCATATTAGCTCTATGAAGTAGTTGTTTTGTTAGCATCTTGTGCACGTGCATGAGAACGCAGATGTACATGCACAATTGTTTTTGGTGATAAAAACTAAATGTAAACATAACTTTGATTAACTTAAAGAAAACTCCACTGGGTGCCTTAAATTTCATTTGTGTTAAGCCAGTTGTGTTAAGTTGTCTTGACTCAGCACTTCCTGTTTTATGTTTTAGGTCTACCTGGAAATGAAGGGATCATGTCTTTTGAATGGCTGGAAGACTTTTAATGTGAAATATCAGTGCAGAAAATGTGGACTTTGATTATCAGCAGTTTAACATCATCAATGACATCATCAAAATTTCAACCCCAGGTTTGATATCCAATTGACTCTATTGTGTTCTTTTGTTGTTAGTGAAGCTAAAACATAGAGGCTGACTGAGAAGTTTCGGTATTATTAATGTAAATACCGCTCAGCTTCTTTTGGTGGATGCTAGAGGAGGTTAAGAGTTTGTTACACTTCCTTCATTGCTCAGTGCTGCAGTTCATCTCCCACTCTTCATCTGCCAGCCTGAAATTAATTGATGTGAAGGACCCTTAACCCTCTCTGACTCCACTAACCAACATCTATGCTTCACAATCCATCACTACGTGCAGCAAACCCTACCTTCTGTTGAATTGCAAATGCCGTGAAAGTGAATTTTAATTATCCAGTCAGCTTGAGCTGGTGTGAGAAGATGGATGTCCCCGATGACAAGAGTCCTCAGACACAGAAGAACGTCAAGTGAACTGAAAGAGACAGATTAACTTTACATAACATAAACTGATGGGCTTCTAGGCATGTCGGAGATGGGTTAAGAAAGGACAGTTTGACAACTTAACAAACAGGCTTCTGTTTATGACAAACATGCAGTGACAAGTGCATTGCCAAATGGTCAACAGTATTCTGAACACTGGCAAACAGAAGAGTTATGATAAGACTATAAGTGTTTTATTGTTTGGCTATGTTCAAATCCAATTTCACAGTGTTTATATTTTCTGTCTCAGAGAGAGAAGTGTAATTTGCCTCTGTTCCTAATCCTATCTTGTTTTAAATGAAAATGTTTATGTAGTGAAATTCATTCTAGATACAAATCTATTAGATTCTTTCATTAAACTGACACTGACTAGTCATTATGACAGAACTTCTGCTGTGGATTTGGTTGCAGGTTGGACACTGATCATGCCAACACTGTGCTGTGCAGCTACAGCAGATAATCATAGCAAGGCATGTATGATATAACACACTGCTGACACACATGAGCAGCAGACATGTTCAGCTGACAGACAGTTTTGGTGGATATCCAGTTACACTGTGATTTAACGTTTTATAACAAGATTTTACCTGCTGATAACTGCAGGAACAGACAGCTGGAGAGTTGAAGAGCTGCAGGACGAAATGCGAGGAGGATTTCTGTTTTTTGTTGGTTTTTTTTGTGGCTGCCAGCAGCTCTTCGTCCAATGGACAAGTAATTTTTGGGAGCTAAAAATGGCACCGCAGTAGCAGTCTATTACATAAGAAATAAAATCTGAATATTGAAGAGTACTATTTAAAACATCAGCCAACAAGGTGCTGTAAATGTCTTCAGTTATTGCAGTTTAAATAAACTGTTCACCTTGAAAAACAATTTCGGAGAACTCCTCAATTTAATTTTGATTCAGCCATCCTAGCCCCCCTTGCAATCGCTCTGTGTTCTATCAGAGTGTTGTTTGAGATAAAGAGTAAAAGCAGTGGAGTTAAAGCTTGCATAGTAAAACAGAGTAAAGCTATTGCAGACCACAGCGGTGCTTAAGGACGTGCAAGGGAACAATGAAGTGATTGAGTTGCAGGGCTCCCTGAGCTAGCTCCCAGTCTGATTTGCTGCAATAAAGGGCAAATGATTATTTAGAGAGAATAAAGCTTCTATTAAACACAATTGACTCTGGGCAAGACTTTATGAGCATGGCACAGAGGTCTAATATTCCTCCAGCAAATGTTTAACTCTGCTACCTTCCTGATAAGTAGAGCCAATGAATATACATGCTGAAAACCAATGCCTTCTCTCCTGCAGCCTGCACAAGCTGAGGCAGTGGAGGGGCAATGGAAAAACTAGATACGTGTATTTTATTTAAGGGTATTATATAGAATTTACTCTTGCCTCTTGTACCCAACTTTCTCAATTCAATTCAATTCAGTTCAATTGGCTTTATTGGCATGACTTTTGCCATGTGTTGTGAAAGCACAATAACGATTATGAATGACAATGTTAGAGAATGAAATAAACAAAGATAATGTGAATAACAATATTAGTTAATAAAATAGATAATGAAATAAATAAATGAAGTAATCATTGTTAGTATTGGTACATATAAAATATGATTTTAACAATGCAAGACAAACAAAAACTGATGCAAAACAAGACAACTAAATCTACTGTAGATTAAGTCAACTAAAACTAGACAAAAACTAAAACAATTCAGATGACTAAAATATGACTAAAACTAAATGGCATTTTAGTCAAAAGACTGACTAAAACTAAATCAAAATATGCTGTCTACATGAAATCTGCATGGCTGGCCCTCACAAGCGACAGGAGTACGGAGCACACATGGAGCAACTTTGAAGTAAATCAAAAATTTGTCAAAACTCATTTGCTTGTTAAAACTTTGTAAGGGCATCATAATGAATTGATTATTAGACTGTTTTTACATTCAGGGTAAAATACTATGCGCTGCAGTTCCCCACTGTTTCATGTTCATTTTTGTACACCGTTACCGTTGCTGCCTGATAGTGTAATGTTAATGTCAAAGCAAGGCAATAATGTTAGCGTTAGCTGGTAACTTTTTTCAGTCAACTGCAGTCATAGTGTTTCTAAGTGTGTTGCTGCTGTTTATGTTAAGCACCCTGATCTGGTAAGTTAAATGTGATGGTATTCCTATATGCACCTGAATGAATTGGTGGCTAACATTAGCTGTACCTTTTACACAAGAGGCTTATACACAGACATGAATTTAGCAAGATATTGGATATTAAGAAATCTGCAATCTTGTATTAAAACCCTTCACATTTTCTTTCCTTGTAGGCTGAGGTGGATGATAAGGAGGAAGCATCCTCAAGAATCAAGATAACTTAAATGTTAACTTAGGTTGTATTCTTTTTTTTCTCATTTAATTTATTTGGAGCATTTTTTCAGTAGCTTAACAAATAAACCTACATTAAATGTTAGGCTAATATTTGTGAATTTCAAGTTAGCAAGTCAAATAAAATGGTTTCTGTGTTGCCAGACAATTAATTTAAAATTATAGGGAGACTGGAGGCAATGATGGTATCAGTCTGATTTCATCATATCAAAGCAAAAGCCAGATAAGACCCCAGCTCTGTTTTGAAAACTGATAATATTGTTTTTTGTTTTGGCTGTATAGTATGGAAATCCTGAGAGGCAAGTGAGGAAAATTCTGGTCATCCATTTTCTAGGTCTGATCTAAATTATTTTCTCTCCTGTGTTTATGACTTAACAACAGGTGAAAAAAGAGGTTTTACCAGGAAAATCTTTCTATGTTCCTTATTTTTTAAAATCTGTGAGACAAATTGGGAAAAAAAGTTTTGCTAGGTGAAAAAAAAAAGTTTTGAAAGGATGATTTTTCTAAGTTACTTTTTTTTCATCTGTGAAAACAGGTGGGGAAAAAAAAGTTTTGGCAGGTATCAGGATCATTTTTCTAAGTGTTTGTTGTTATAATACTCATTTTGGCCACAAGAGCCTGAAGTGCACCACTACTCCGTGTTCTAACTAGGACATGCGCTCTAAACACAAGGTACATATGTTGTGTATTAGTAAGTTAATGTAACATTACTGTCACATCTTTCTTTTGGCTAGAAATGTATTTTAGTTAGTGTTAATCTGCCATTAGCATTAGCTATGCTGACATCAGCCGTTAGCCTACTAGCTAGTGAGTGAAAAACATATTGTTAATGGCTATTCATCAGCTACAACCTAGGTTAAGTCGACTGCATAGTTAACATTAGTTTACTGTAACGTCAGTCATGGTAAAAAAACGTTTCACCCTTTATGAGTGGGATTTTTTACCAATAAAGATTCAAATGAATTTAAATTATTATTATTATCAGGACCACTGCTGGCCATATGGGTACACTAAGCATAATTGCTTTGTGGTGGTGCCCAATGAATATTTAAAATCTCCAAAATTATGCAAGAGCACATTTTTCCAAACTAAGTGTGGCAGTATTACCAACAGGAGACCATTGATATGTGAAGTGATTTTGGGGACAGTACACTATATAAGAAGAGTGAAGTTATCGAATATTTTTGTAGTATCCCTTTTTTGGTGCTGCATTTTGTAGACGGTCCCTGCACAATCATCTCACTGCCGGCTGTACATAGAGACCAGTGTTATTTGTCCAACTCCGAGGATGGCCTCATTTGGTTGAAAATTAGGTTGTAGCTCGTTGTCTACCTTACTACAGCAGGAAAGGGGCATCATTTGTGTTTTAACAACATTTCAATTATGAGTTATTGATCCAGGGAGTTCAAATCTGTGAATATATTCTCCACTTTATGATGCACAATCACGTGATGTACGTGTTCTTCATGTTAGCACTGTTATTTATATTTATGATATCAGATTGGATGCTGTTTATTGAATATTGCAATTATAGTGCAATGCTTATTCTTAATCAGTCCTTCAGTTGACAGTTGAACCATTGGTGCTTAGACAATTGGTTCTCAAACCTTTTCATGCCAAGGACCCCTAAAGTGATATGAATAGGCCTGACCCCCATTTGATAAAATTTTTGTCCCAGGGACCCCTATCTGAGAAAATATTGTTAGATATTATTTAGTAGAGAATTCCATAACTGTCTATACTGTAGGTGGGGAGATAACCGTGGAGGGAGTGAGACTTCTGATCAGAAAAGTCATTCACATACATTGTGCTAACTTCTAGTGGATAGAATATTAGTAAAATATTAGTAAAATTGACCTTAAATTGTACCTTGTGTTTGGGGTGCATGGAGAAATTAAAACTCACCTGGAGGAAAACATGAATGCTTTCAGTCCTAGTTAGAACATGGGTGAACAGTGGTTCACTTCAGCCTCTTGTGGCCAAAATGAGTATTATAACAATATACACTTAAAAATGATTGTGACAGAAAAAAATACATGTAAAAAAAAATCACCTGCCAATTTTTTTTTTCACCTGTTTTACAAATGAAGAAAAAGTTACTTTTTTTTCACCTGGCAAAACTTTTTTTGTTTCACAGATGAAAAAAATAAGGAACTTAGTAAAATTATCCTGGCAACTTTTTTTCCACCTGTTCTTAAGTCATAAACACAGGAGAATAAAAAATATAGGTCAGATTTAGAAAATGAATCAACAGATTTTTTTTTCTCACTTGCCTCTCAGGGCTTCTGTAATAAGTGAAATTTTGAAAGAAAAAAAAAATTTAATCATAGTGAAGGTTTCCCACTCTTCTAAAAGACGTGGAAAAGTTAATTCCAAAGTTCAGATCTTGAAAAATGTAGAACTAATGGAATTTTAGTTGGAGCCCCATTGGATCATTAGTTGGCTGGGAATCGATTCATTCACCAAGACAAGATTGGCTGTGTCCCTATTTATGGGATTTATGCCCCCCTTTTATCTATCTGTACCATGTTCACATCTGGTTGTGGAAATTTCAGCATTGGCCAAGAAGACATCTTAGTTAGTAAGTTTTGAAATTTTATTAATGAAAAAGAGTGGGAACTCTGATTGTTTTGTGCATCACTCTGGTTAGAAAAGGAGGATGTAATGCTGCAGTGTCTGAAAAAAGTCCTAGTCAACTAGTAATCAGTTGTAGGAGTTATAATAAAAGTGGTAGTATCAGTAATAGTGGTAATGTGAGTACTACTAAGAGCAGTAGTATTAATATCTGTCAACCCCTGCCTTTGCCAAATGTTTTTCCTTTTTTCTGTTCTTGAGTAAACTAAAACTGTTTTTGTGTGCATGTGTAGACCTATATAGTCACCTGACTTATTAGAGAGCAGCTTTATTGTTATGTTACATTGACACTTAACATTTTGTACTAATAAATTAAATTTAGATTAGTTTGTAAAGATGTTGACTGCATAATTTGTCTGGTTTCATATTGCGTATTGCTTATTTACTTTGAAGATGTATTATACTATATGGAATAACAAATACCACTATATAGGTAAGAATCTAAACCATCACTTTGAGGCTAATTAATACTTTACATGTGACCATGTTGCTCAACAATGTATTTTAACAGAAAACATGTTGCATCACAACTAATTTTTCAGTTGCAGATCCATTATTGGTGTGTATCACTATCTTCATTCTACCTTATGTATTGAATAACCACCTGTAAATATTTATCTGTAAAATGCCCTCCAATACACTTACTTGTTGGATGATGGGCTGTAGAATAGTCACATATAAAATATATCTGTGAAGATTCTCAGTCATCAAGGTCATGGTTACCCAAGGAGAGTTGAATCGAGGGCAACTGCACTTGGTTGTGGATACTTGATGACATTTCACCTCTCATCCATGGGGCTTCTTCAGTTCTCACTGCCTGTTGGGGAGTCTCAGGTATTAGCCTCTGTGGGGTCATTATCAAGGTCATTGATACTACTTGGTTCATTATTGCTCCTGGCTGGTGTAACGGCAGTCATTAGAGTTGTTGGAGACACTTGAGGCCAAGTGTAAATGACAGTCATTGGAATTGTCACATGAGGCCAAATGTGAATGGCTATTAAAGCCTCTTTCACACATAGTTCTTGGTAAATTACAGGGATAACATTTTAGGAACCACTAGTGAATTTCTGTCTTGCGCCTTTTCACACATGCCATGGAAATGCTGTAATAGGTGGGGCAAGGGACATCCAGCAGATGGTGGTTCAGCACTTATGGATGCCAACTGCCATAGAGGGCGTAACTCACAAAACTCAAAACAAACTTTCAAACTAGGCAGTCCTAATCAAATATGAATCAAGATTTCGTTACTACATTTCCTATTTCTCACCTCAAATGTTTCCAGAAACATATTTTAGTGTGATGTTTAGCTGTAATATGAAAAAGTTTTTTCCGCCATGTTGAAACAGACAAGCTAAAACTAAGCACCGCCCAACTTGCAGAACATCACATGTCAAGTCTTGTGATTGGTTCGCTTGCTCCACGTGAAAGCCTCTTTCGTCAAACGGACATAGCCCTTTACGTGCTTGTCCCTGTAATGTTACTGATTTCATTCACAACATAGCTGTACCGGCATTTTCCCTTAAATATTACCATGTCTTGAGGTGGGAAATTGTTGGTATAGATTTCCCTGAATATCCATCCCTGCTCCCATTCACACATGACCCCATGCCGGAAATGTTTCTGAACATTTCAGGGATAGATTGCATGTGTGAAAGGGGCTTAAGTCACCTAGGAAGGGATGAAAGGACAGCATTGTAAGTGGGGGATAAGTGGTGTCATAGACCTTTTCCTCTGTTGAGGGATGGTCTCTCTACCTACGATGTAAACAGCCTCCTTCACTCCTCTTTCAAACCAATGGTTTGTAGAATAGTCTGTGAAATACGTACCTGTTGGATGGCGGCCTGTGGAATAGTCACTTGTAAAATACCTACTTATATACTTACCTGTTGAGTATTGACCTGTGAAATACTCACCTGCAATATAAATGAAATTGTCTAGTTCCTTCAAGTTAACCTTACAATTGAACCCTATATGGTGGAGGAGTCAGATGATCCAGACATCACTGATACTCTTGTTGCTCTTGTCACAGTGGTCACCAAGAGCACTACAAGTCCAGTTCATTTCAGTCCTCTAAGCACTGCTATTGTGGTGGAAGATGATCTTGTGATGAGCAATATCCCCAGGTTGGCTGACACATTTGCATTGTTTGGGTTGATGTATGCATTGCATTTGGACTACCCCAAGAAATTCATTCACACTTTTACCTTCATCCAGAAAGTACTGTGGGTCTTGATGATGGTATCATAACTTGACAGTATGTTGTTGAACACGTTGTTGTTTGCACTTTTAATAGTATAACAACTTGGTGATCTAAATCCGGAAATGATGTGAGATGTGCCATTGACAATAAGTAATTATTACTACTTATTTATATTTTAGGTATTGTTTTTGTAGGTCTTTACAGTGGGATAGACTTGATGTCTTTTAATTGATCTCTTGTTTTAATAAGTTTTTTTTTATTGATTCATTGACTCACTCATTTATTTTTGTATGTTTTCAGTTTTATTGTCAGTTTGATAGCCATGGATATAAGATAAATTTAATTGCTGTTTTAAGAAATCAGGCCATAAGTTTTAGATTAAGCACTTTAAGTTGTTCCAGTTCCTGGTTCTCTTGTTCCTGTGTGTTTGACCTGTAGAGATACACATACGTTCACACACAATCACACTCATATACAGCCACATACATATTTGCACAGAGATATACACACAACCACCCAGATTCACCCACAACCATTCACAAAATCATGTGATTGAGATGTTGTATGTTTACAGTTCCATTTAAAGCTAGAGCCGGGGTGTCTAATCATGCTATGCCTGTGCCGGTTTTCCTTCCAACCAAACGCTTCACCAGGTGATTTCACTGATTACCACACTTTCAGCCACAGAGGAGGA